>NC_066316.1:109422978-110622978 GCF_022539315.1 Serinus canaria
TAAGATTTTTAATTCTTCATTTTTTCCTTTTTTGACCCCAGATATGTCTGTTCAAGATAAACTATAGGATATGCTTCTTTAAGCTACCAGACCACAAAAATACTTTTAAAAAAGTAAAAGCTTTTTTTCCCCTGTAGCATATGACTGGGCAGTTCACCAAACTCCTACTGCAACCTTCTGTTTTCAGCCCAAAGACTGGTTTTCAACTGCAGTATTTCTCAGGGAGAGCTCCTAAAGTTACCACCAGCATTTTGCATAGCTGCCTTACTATAGGAAAACACATCCAAACCTTTCAGCACAGCCTCAGAGGAGTCCTTGAGATGAGCTGATACAACCCAGGGTTCTGCTGGAGGCCCCAGTTTGTCAATTCTTTCACCCTGGCAGGAAGAATAGAAGAGAAGAATTAAGATCTTGTCTCCTCAGCAAGAGCAAAGAAAGCTTTCATTGTTTTAACAACTGTAATTTTTTTTTATATATATATACCCCCTCTCTGAGAGCAGTTTGCATTTATGTGTCACCTGTAACAAATGTCACAAAGGTCACCCTAACTTTTCAAGGTGAGGCCACCTCACAGAATGGGTCAGGTTGGAAAGAACCACATTGGCTCATCAGGTGCCAACTCCCTGCTCAAGCAGGGCCATCCCTGAGCACAGGCACAGGGTTGTGTCCAGAAATTCCTGGAATATCCCCAGTGAGGGAGACTCCACAGCCACCCTGGACAATCTGTTCAGTGCTCAAGCTCTGCACAGGAACGAAGTTCTGCCTCGTGTCCAGGTGGAACTCGATGGGATCACTTCCTGCCCATTCCTCTGATGCCATTGCTGGAGCAGAACCTGGCTCCATGCAAAGTCTCAGATGTAAAAAAATCTCAAATATTAAAATAGCAATGAATTTTAAAAAGTCTCTATCCACAGGGAGGCAAATTCTACCTTTCTGTCCAGGAAAATGATTTTTGGCTGTACAGGAAGCTGCTTCTCAATTTCTCCATCTGAAGGCTGCACCTGAACAGAGATGCTGTAGGGTCTCCTGTATAAGCATGTTTCTGAAAGTTGTCTGCTTCCATTTCTTTCACATGAAAAGGGATGGGAAAGGAAAAAAAAAAAGAAACAAAAAAAAAAAAAGAAAATCAGAAATAAAGTTTTAGGTGTTATTTTCTGTTCCTATTTTCTACCTTCTAATTTACCATATCATAACCCTTTGATTCCTTGGGTGAGAGCAGCATGCATGGAAACAAGAAAAAGTTCTCACTTCAAGCAGAAAGCAGCACCAAAGTATGAAAAACTCTCTTTTCAATCCCCAGTTTACGGATGGAAAAGTGAGAAATTACCAAAACAATTGATGTCCCTGGTATCGTGTTGGTGTCATGTGGCAGAGACAGGGATTTTATGGATTCATGAATCCTATGCCTTAGCCCCAAAGTCAACATTGAAGTGCACTGTGAGCAGTGGAGCCTGCAAATGTTCCCTGTCCAGCAGAAAGATTTCCACTGAAAACCTTTGAGCTCCTCTAAGAACAAAGTCTTGGTTCCTCTGCACAAACACACCAATTACAGGGCTTTACCACAATTCCTTTTCCTGCCATCACCTTCCTAATCTGCAAAGTCTGCAGACTGAAATAAAGCAGTTACAGACACCCCCTTGAAAGACATTGGTTTTTGCAAGCCTGAAATTTAAATTAGAACATCCCAGGAGAGTGCTTTTGCATTTGAATAAAGAATCAACACTTCATTCTGAGCCTGGATCATTTCATTCCCTCTCCCAGTGCTTTGTGCCATTTAGTATCTCATATATATATATAATTTATATATATATAAAAAGCTGTAATCTGCAATTGCAATGAAGTGGCTGGGGGTTTGGTATTGTCTTGAAATGAAAGAAGAAAAGCTATTCATTGATCTCTAGTGTTTGCTTAAAGGTGTTTACAAACACAAGATATATGGAGTTTAAATTTCCTTTGCTTTTAACTCTTTTTTCCTAGTTTGAGTGATGGTTGTGGATGTTTTTTCAGAGTATTACTCTGTATTACAAATGAGAAACTGTTCATACTGAGCTGATGGAAAATACTGGTCTGAACTACAGCAGCTGGAAAGATCAACTAAGGTTTTAAGGATGTGTGCAGACTCGAAAGGTAGCTCAGGGATTGAAGTTTTAGTTCTTATCTTGTTCTTTATCTTGTATTTTTGTTGGTTGGAAAGTCTCAAAGGCAGTGTTAGGTTTGAAATTCATGTCAGGGACATCAGTAAGGTGCTGTTGCCCACCTTCTTCCAAAAATGTGCATTCAGCTGTGTGACCAAATGCCAAGTCATATATAATACACCAAGTCATTCCTGTTTTCAAGCTAAAGAGCTGCAGTTTTCTGTGAACTCCCTGGCTCCAGCTGAGCACAGAGAGATTTAGATGAGTCTTGGCATTCTTTCTGTAAGGCCCAAAATTTTTTTTTTTTTCTCTGCTCAGCTTCTTTAACAAATAAGAAAAATGCCCTGAATTCACACCTCAGTCTCTACATGCTGAAACTGTGCACAGAGGAAGGCTGCTGCAAAATGTGGATCTAGGAAGTACTTCTCACACCCTAGGGTGGAGTAGAGTCATAAAATCATAGAATCATACAGTCATAGAATCAGAGAATCATAGAAAATTTGGATTGGAGGGGACCTTAAAGCTTATCCAGTTCCAGTCCCTGCCTTGGGCAGGGAGACCTTCCACTATCCCAGGTTGTTCCTAACCCCATCCAGTCTGACCTGGGACACTTCCAGGGATGGGGCAACCACAGTTTCTCTGGGCAACCTGTGCAACCCTCACAATAAAAAAATTCTTCTTAACATCTAATCTAAATCTCCCTTCTTTTAATTTAGAAACATTCCCCCTTGTTCTTTCCCTCTCTGGTAAATAATGGTGAAGAAAACAGAACTAAACAAAACTAGACATGGAT
This sequence comes from Serinus canaria, assembly GCF_022539315.1. Taxonomy (NCBI): domain Eukaryota; kingdom Metazoa; phylum Chordata; class Aves; order Passeriformes; family Fringillidae; genus Serinus; species Serinus canaria. Next base: position 109,425,907 of record NC_066316.1, read on the forward strand.
ACTTAAAATGGAAATGTAAAAATGAATGTGTTTGTGGGTAATTTGAACTTGGTTAACTCAGCATGGAATGCAGTGTTTATATCCCACATGGTCCAACCTAACTTGTGCTGTGAGGGAGCCCCCCTGCCTTAGGGCACAACCCTGCACACAGCAAGCTATATTCCTTAAAATTATGTCAGTGTGGAGGAGGAGAAAGGAGCATCCTACTGCTTCCCTGCTGATTCATGCTGGAGGGAAAATAGGCCTTTCTTGGCACAGCTTTGTCCTAGGGAGGTGGAGGTTGATGAGTGCTTGCAGCCCATCAAGGACCAGAGCAAGACCTGCCTTTGCCTTCATCCTGTAGCCATGAAGGATGTGCTGTTTGCCACTGCCCTGGAGTCTCCTGCTGGGCAGGGGCAGGCTGGTTGGCAATTCCCTGCTGGCAGGGAGCAGCTCTGATGCTCAGTGCCCTGCAGCTCTTCTAGATGTGGGCACAGCAGGCTGGGGATGCCTCAGTCAGCAGGGACACCAGGCATTCCTGATCCTGTCACCATCAGTGCCTGCACGTCTGCTGAACAGACTGAGGTTCCATAGGAGAGCAAGTGCTTGTCCTTTAGCAGCAGGGAAGTTTGAGGGCATAAACTGGAGGGTCTGCTGCAGGTGATATGGATTAATTGAGAAACTTGGTAGAGAGATTTGGGGCAGAGGAAATTAAGTATCCCTGAAATCAAGGAGAACTTGTCATTTTATTTACAATTGCAATAATAACTGCAATCATAAAATATAAAATCATAGAATGATTTGGGTTGAAAGGGACCTTGAGGATTATCTTGTTCCAACACTCTGCCATGGGCAGGGACACCTTCCATTATCCCAAGTTACTCCAAGCCCTGTCCAACCTGACCTTGAATACCTCCAGGGATGGGTCAGCCATGGCTTCTCTGGGCAATCTGTGCCAGGGCCTCACCACCCTCACAGGGAGGAATTTCTTCCTGATATTTAATCTAATGTAATATAGTAATGTCATTACTAATATAGTTATATCATGTCATCATAATAATGTCTACAATAGTAGACAATAGTAGAGGGAGGGAGAAGGAGAAGAAGAAGAAGAAGAAGAAGGAGAAGGAGAAGGAGAAGGAGAAGGAGAAGGAGAAGGAGAAGGAGAAGGAGAAGGAGAAGGAGAAGGAGAAGGAGAAGGAGAAGGAGAAGGAGAAGGAGAAGGAGAAGGAGAAGGAGAAGGAGAAGGAGAAGGAGAAGGAGAAGGAGAAGGAGAAGGAGAAGGAGAAGGAGAAGGAGAAGGAGAAGGAGAAGGAGAAGGAGAAGGAGAAGGAGAAGTATCAATTGACTTCAAGGGGAAGGAGATCAGGATGAGAATGTGTGTCAAGGGTCCATTCAAGTCAATGTGTCTACTGGAAAACTAAATGATGCCAAAAACAAGCCTTGGCACTGACACCTCATTACCTCTGCTGTTAAGCTTTCAGTCTCTCTTAAGCTGTGGTTCATGTCCAATGTCAAATTCCAGAACAACTCCCAAATAGTCTGGGAGCTAATACAGTCAGAAAATATTTTCACTCAGAAGTTTGGATGAGGCCATGCTGAAATATGTCAGCTGGCCTTGGTGTCAAAGAACAGCCCCTGGCATATTTAATTTTCTAATAGACATTGAAATTAATTGAACAGTTGTCTGCTATGCCTGCAATGTGCTGTAAAATCAATGAATCCTTGGAAGGAGAAGGAAATTGGGAAGAATTTAGGGAATAATATGACTAAATGAATCATGATCCAGCCAAAGAGACATTTTTGTTGTTGTTGAAAAGGCAGGGATTGCTGGTGACTGCTAGGGATTCAAGAAAAGGAGGTTCAGCAAGGACAGGGCACAGGCAAGCTGAGGAATTGTGGCAGGCAATGTAGATACATATTCCCTGGAAAGATTATGAGGAACTCAGAGTTTTTGGGTGAGAATGGGTTCTGATGTCATGGGATGATGAAATAAGCCTAGCCTCTGCCCTCTCAGGTGCACTGTTGGAGCTTTGTCACCCCCTGAAGATCTTGTCACTAATTAATACAGCCCAGGAAGAATGGCATGAGTATCAGAAGACAAAGAGGAGTCTGAGGTCATTCCTATTTAAAGCAAAAAAAGATATTTGAAGGATGACTTTTATTTCCACCAATTCCCATATTTTCCCATATTTTAGAAAGAAATAAAAGAGATTTGTGTAGCCCAGCTTCTGGCTCTGCACAGGACAGACCCAAAGATCCCATCCTGTGCCTGAGAACATTGTCCAAGCACTTCTTGGACTCTGCCAGGTTTGGTGTGGTGACCACTGCCCTGGGGAGCCTGTTCAGTGCCCAGACATCCTCTGGGTGAAGAAACATCTCCTTACATCCAACCTAGACATCCCATGGCACATTTTCATGTCATTCCCTCAGGTTCTGTCACTGGTCACCACAGAGCAGAGATCAGTGCAGGCCCTTTTCTTCCCCTCATGAGGAAATTGTAACTGCAGTGAGGTCTCCTCTCAGTCTCCTTTTCTCCAGGCTGAGCAAACCAAGTGACCTCAGCCTCTCCTCCTATGACTTCCCTTCTAGGCCCTTCTTTTGTTAGAACAATGAATCTGATGAAGGGTTTAGATGTAGCATCACCAGAAGCCTTTGGAAGGAGAGGGACAGAGCAGATGCATCAGATAGGAGAGAAACATCCTCCAGATTCATTAGTGACTTCCATTAATAGCTGTAGATCAGTGGAAATGCCCCTGTTTACAAAGCCAGTGGCAAGGAGCTAAGCCAGGCCTCCTCCATAACACAGTCCCCAAGTTTACTGTCAGAGAAATGTCTTTTATTAAAAGTAAACAGCATCCCGCCGGAGGTCAGAGCTTTGCCGTGCTGCGTATCCCAAGGTAATACCACTTTAAGCTCCACATAAACTCTTAAACAGTTTCTATCCTAAAACCAGACCGTAGGTGGTACAGTTTTTTACGATATGTTATAATAGTGCAATAAATCTGTTAGCTTAAAATCGAATCTCCGTGGCCTTTTAGAGAAATCATCATTAAATGCAAGGCCCTGTTAATGATGCCATCCCAGTGAAATTGTTTAATCTGCTAGGGGGGTGGAAGGTCACCAAATGAATTTTTTATAATACATCAACTTGACACGCAATAGGGAAAACTGTAATAGATAAAAGCAAAGGAAAAGGGCACTGTCTTCTTCTGATAGGTCAATAGCAGCCAAGAGAGTCACTCATCCACTTTTCCTTCACTACCGTGCTCCTTTTCCATTTAATATGGACACCCAATTAATACCTCAGCACCATAGACAACCTCATTTTAGGTGAATTATAGCAATTTCTTCCCCCTTCTCCGAAATGAAAGTGATCACAATACATCATAGCATTGTGCGAATTAACGTTAATTGATTCGAGTTACCAAGCATTGATGGGCCACCTCTATAATCTGGTCCTTATTGGGAGCTGGAAGGGATGGAGGGAAGATTAGATTGCATCCCCCGTTGCTTTGACGACGGCGGTCACCTGATGGCTTGTTAGACAGTTGTACGCTTCTATTGCCGGCCCCAGTGGGGTCGTCAGTAAACTGGAGTGATGTCCAAACATCATTACACGCTGCTCCGATATTAAAGCAAAGGGATTAGCACCTTATTGCAGGCAACCTGGATTTGTCATTGTGCTGTCGTTATCCAATTTCCAGATGATAATGTGACTGTGGCCTGCGGGCACGAGGTCCTACAGCCAAACCAAGGTGCCTGTGTAAGTGCACATATATATGTATCTATATATGTAATTTTTTTTTTTAATACATATACACACACACACACACAGAGTCACATACATACACACACACACACACACTACCCCGCAAACACCCAGCACCCCAAGCCATTTAACCCTTTGCTCACCAGATTCCTGCTAACAAAACATGTGGAAGAATTTTTCCCCCCTTTCCCATCAGACGCGCGGCGGAGGCCAAGAGCGCAATGCGACAGCAGAGCAGGCTGGCCTGGGAGCTGACACAGCCGTCACTCACTCGAATGTCTCAGCAGACAAGCTCTGCTGATAGAGGTGACACCACTCACATGTTAAATAAGGCGGAGTGGGGACAGGATTGGTCCCTTGGAGATGTGGCCAGCAGCTCCTCTCTGCTGGCGCCTGTGTCGTGTAAATCATCGCTTATGTCGCAGGTCCCGTTAGTTTTTAGGAGGGAAAATAAATTCATGTATGACAGGAGCAAGGCAGGTTTTGTTTGACAGCACTGGGGTACCAGCACTTGGGATCAGATCTCTTTACAGTGTTTGAGAAGCATGGCAGGGACACTGCTGAATCTCCTGCGTGTATCTGGACAATGTTAACTTCTGAGGGAACACTGGAACAGGGAATAACTTCCCTTGATCTGATCCTCTTCATTTTTAACTGAGATGTAATAACACAAACCCTTCAGTTTCAAAGACCAAGACTGGTGTGGGGGATATGTGGCAATTTATTCTTCCTTCTTCCCATGGATGCAAAGTCCTGTGCTCTTTTTCCCAAATCTCTCCTACCCTCTCCATCTTCCTCTTCCTCTGCTTTCTCCTGCTCTCCCTGCACCTTTCCTACCTCCTGCTCCTTTCCTGCAGAGGACCCAGCTGAGTTTTGGAAGACAATTGTCAGAGCAAGCAACCAAAGCTATGTGGGGGTTAGGACTGCTAATTGCCTGAATCTTGTAATTCACAGCTGTCACCTTTGAGTGGGAATGACAAATTCTTGGATACGTTTACCATGTACACTAGATAGTAACGGAAATTTAGTTCAAAATTTAAGGCTTAGAGGTGAAATGTATCTTGGTGATAGACTGTCTAATCCCTACACTGTCAGAAGGGCTCCTGCCCAGGAGAGCAGTGGTGAAAAACTGTTATTGTATTCATCTGCTATTATTGGAGAGACAATGAGAAGATCCATGGTAGGTAGTTTGGAGATTTGTTAAAAAACTTGCAAGGGAAATGCTGACTTCACACAAGGCTCATACACGAAGGGCTGCTTTTGGTATTTTCCCCTTCAAAACCAAACAGTCTTATGGACAGACATCATATTTTGTGCTTGTTTGGAACAGTCTGAATGAAAAGCATTTAAGATGTAATTACTCTACTGACCATGGACTCAGGTCAAAATATGCTTCCTTAGTTTTCCTTCCTTGATTTAAATATGAAGGAACAAAAAGATAAAACAGTAGATCTGGGTCTAATCTCTACATAATTTAAGATTTTTTGTAGCATCATCATCCCTAGTATGACAGGGCCTTCCTTGCATTGACAATTCAGTTTTGATGCCCAATTTCAATTCTACCAGAAGCAAAAGATTAGTAACAGACTAAAATTTCACTGTTGATCAGACAGAAAAATGTTCTATTGACAAGAATCTCTTCACATGAACTCTTTTTACATCCATTGTCACCATCTTCACTGTGGGAAATATGTCTGTCCCTAAATTCCCAATGACCACCCACCTCTTCTGGCTCTTCCCACAACTAAGTTTCCCACTAGGAAAAGAATTATGAATTGACAATAAAAATTTCATCCTAATTCCAAAAGTACAACTTTTGATCTGGCAGTTTTATTTGACATAACATTTTTGTTCAAGTTTTAACCTCCACTTCATACTCATGATATTAATTATACCATCACTTCCATAAAGAACCAGAATTTCCTCTGATGGAAAACCTTCTAGGGTTTTCATGTGGACTTTCCCACCTTTTTACTAGACTGTAAAAGAGATGTTGGCCACCTCAACTCACCCCAAACTATTAAGTAAATAAATAAATAAATAAATAAATAAATAAATAATGAATGAATGAATGAATGAATGAATGAATGAATGAATGAATGAATGAATGAATGAATGAATGAATGAATGAATGTAATTTTGGCTATGTGTGGAAAAAAGAAAATCGAAAATATGTAGAAAATAGTCTTGAATGGAAATATGAAATGTTCTCTTTCCAGTTCTGCTTCAAGACTCTTCCAGTTTATTATCTGGGGAGGAACCTGCTTCTATTTTTAAGTGCAAATTTACCTCCTGATGCCTTGTATGCTTTTGTTCCTGTGCTGTCATTGTCCATAACTATCAAGAGATTCCTCACTGGTATTGACTCCTGCAACATATTTTCACAGATAGAATGATATCTTCCAGATTTGCTTTGCCAAGTTAAACAAACTCTTTAATAAATGGTTTTATGATTCTCTTCCTTATTTCTTAAAATAAACTCAGTTTCCATGGTGATCTTAATTGTCCTTCCTTTTACTTACTTGAACTGAATTTGTCCTTTTTTGTACATCTGCTGTGAGTGACTGGCATATTCTACATGAGAATATGCCCTCTACACTGAATAGAATCTAACCCTGTGAATATCTAACCTAAAATTAAATAAGTTTAAATTAATGGAGATTTAAAGCTTAGTTTAAGCTCCTGAGTATCATCACTTCCACAACTTCACTTGAGGAGTGTAGCAGATAAACTTTGAAATTACCTCAAGTGCTACAATATCTGCAAATCTTGACGTGGAGATTTTAGCATCCTGTCTTTGCCTGCTCACTGGAGGAAAAACTTGCATACTTATGCAGTAAAAGAGCTGCCAAGTCTTTTTTATAAAACCCTGTACAATTCCACAGAGCAGCCTGCCTGAAACCTTCACAAAAGTTACCAAATCCAAGAACTTTGAGGTTAGGAGGAGTAAGAATTAATCTAGATTCATCAGAACTCCACCCCTGCTGCCTGCATATGTGACATGTGACACAGGGAATTAGTTGTAATATCTTATTTAGTGCTCTGCATGGGAATTCCTGTTGGAATGAGCCATTCTTTGATAATTTGCTTCCCTTTTATTCCTTGCTGTACACCTCAAATTTCCTGCACAAGCACCATTTTTCATATGCTACCTCAAACATAATTCTCAACAAAAAAATATTTCAGTTTGTGTCCAGTTAAAGGTCAATTAAGAAGGAGCAAAGCACCCTGAAGTAGAGTGGGGATAGGGACTAAATGGCTTCTGGACAACTGTCCAGAATTCTATTCCTGATTTTGTATAAAGGCACCTGCACAAAGACACACAATATATTCATCACTGTGCTTCTTGTTCTTTCCTATTTATGTTGATATTAAGAAGATTTTGCAAACCTGGGATTTCTATCTGTAAATACATCACAGCATCTGTTATACATGGGGATTTTACTGGAAGATAAACTGTGTGATAGACATCTCTGACTCTCCAGCTGTGCAAGACTATTGCAGCCACAGCAATCACCTCTGTCTTCTCTTGACACATTAATGAGCCGTGCTTGAAGTGACCCTAACAAAGGAGTTAAATTAAAATCATGGATAAAAGCACTTCAAATCATAACAGACAAGCCATATTTTTTAAAGGCTTGGCAGTGTGATATACAGACCTACTGACTAATACCTTTCCACAGCAGGGTTTCCAAGACTCCCCTTCAGCTTCCATGTCCTGGGCTGCAAATGAACATCCAGCCTGTGCTGATTAAAGATCTTTTTGTAATTGTTGTTGTGTTACAAAACCATAAAATCATTAAGGTAGGGAAATGCTTCTAATACTATTTAGTCTAGCCATTAACACAGCACTACTGTGTTGACCTCCAAACCATGTCCCCAAATGTCACATTCATTCACCCCTTGACCACTTCCAGGGGTGGTGACTCCACCCCTGCCCTGGGCAGCCTATCCCAATATGTGACCACTCTTTCAGTGAAAGATTTTTTTTCCTTAATATCCAACATAAACCTCCCCTGGTGCCACTTGAAGGAGAAGGCTTTTCTCTTATCCTGTTACTTGTTACCTGGGAGAAGAGACCGACCCTCCCCTGGCTCCAACCTCCTTTCAGAGACTCTTTGAGAATGATAGTGATGCAGGGCAATTCACTGCTCTGAAAGCCCAAGGAGATGGGCCCGGCAGGAGTGCAGGTTCTGTGTATTTCTGATGGTCCAACTGGGTTTTGCATGACTCAGGTGTGAAAATATTCCTCTTTTCCTTCCACTGAAAAACACACTGGAATACTTTGTCAGACTTGTAACCCCAGCCCCATTATCTGTGCCTGTGCCAGCATGTGCTGCTTAAATGGAGACAGATAGACAGTGGGGACAGTACATGTCCCAACAGGAAAACCCTGATTTCATTTCACAGGTTATCTGTGGCTTTATTGCATCAGAAATGTCAGCCATGAGTAATTCCAGAAAAGCTATGACTGATGGGGAGCAATAAATAACAGTGCAGAGGAGCCCGAGCAGCTGAGGGTGGGTGAGTTCTGAGCCAGTCCTATCATCTGGTGATGTGAGTGTTCTCTTCAATAAAGATCCCAGGTCTTCCCAGAGCTGGGACAGTGAATCCAAGGCTTTAGGCTAGCCCTGCTCTTGTGTGTGTAGTAAAACAGCCTCCATCCTAGGGAACTCTCCTGATCCTTGCTGCTTGGAATATTTTTGCTCTGGGCACAGACAGGAGTACAAAATGCAGCTGGGAGAACAGTCACAGTGTGGAGATGTCATTTCTGCCTGAAAAAAGGCAGCCTTGAGGTTTCCTGGCTTGCACACAGAAGATGGTTCTTCCCTCCTTTAAACTGTCCCTTGGGATCATGTCTTGTGATCATGTAAATCATGGAATGCTTTGGGCTAGAACAGATCTTCAAGATGATCCAGTTCCACCCCCTCCCATGAGCAGGGACACCTTCTACCATCCCAGGTTGTTCCAAGCCCCATCCAGCCTAGCTTAGGACACTGCCAGGGATCCAGGGGCAGCCACAGCTTCTCTGGGCAACCTGTGCCAAGGCCTCCCCACCCACTGTAAAATTTCCCACATTATTTTTCTGCTGTCCCATTTTGCAGTGTCCTTCAGTGTAACAAAAACAGCCCCACTCACAACAGTGATGTTCTGCTGATCCAAGATGCAGTATATCTTCAGAATTTGCCCTGATATAAGATCTAATCTTGCACTTAAGAATTCCTCATTGGGCTTAGTGCAACACCACAAAAAAACTAACCAAACCCCAAAAGCACAAGAGCAAAGCAAAAACAAGAGAAAGAAAGAAAAGAAAAGAAAAGAAAGAAAAGAAAGAAAAGAAAAGAAAAGAAAAGAAAAGAAAAGAAAAGAAAAGAAAGAAAGAAAGAAAAGAAAAGAAAAGAAAAGAAAGAAAAGAAAAGAAAAGAAAAGAAATAAGAAAGAAAAGAAAGAAAAGAAAAGAAAAGAAAAGAAAAGAAAAGAAAAGAAAAGAAAAGAAAAGAAAAGAAAAGAAAAGAAAAGAAAAGAAAAGAAAAGAAAAGAAAAGAAAAGAAAAGAAAACCCCACCCAACCCAAAGAAAACAAAAATAAAATCTTTCCCCCAAAAACAAACAAAAAACCCAAAACTACCGACAGCTGAAACCAACCAACCAAAAATAAAACAACAAAACAAAGATTCCTACAGCTACAGACCACTGTCCTCCTTCTGGGTGCTTTCCCACCAGGAACCACACAGGGTCTACTAGAAAAGTTAAGCATGTGGACACAGTTTGTATCACTGGCAGACATCAGGATAGGCCATGGGTCAGCAGTAAATGGGAGAGGATGTGGTATTAATTTCAGAAGGTAATTCTTAGACAAATCCAATTTCTTTCTTGCATAGATGGAATATATGGAATACACTTTTAGTTGGATAAGCCTCGGTATTGCACATCAAAAATAACATTATGCAATATCAAGAGAGTGCACAATAAGAGGGCCAAACATCAAATCCTATGTCCCCTATTAAAAACAGATGGGATATTACCTTTTTCATATTACCCATATGCTTTGAATACTATTTCAAGATCTGATACTGAAATGCACTGGTGTCTGCTCCCATCCCAGCCCTGCTCTTCACAGCCTCCCCTGCAGATGAGGGCTGACATCTGGGCTGTGCAAATAGTGGCTGTAGGATGCTGAAAAGAGCAAGACAGGGACAGAGGAAGGAGGGAGAGAAAGGGTTGTTTTCTGCTGTGGATGAGAGGGAAAAAAAAACCTTCAAAAAGTGAGTCTTGGTATGGAATATCAATAAAATTTTGTATGTACAAAACTGACCAAGAACTCTGCAACTGGCAGAGCTCAAAAGGGAACTCCAGGGGGAAATTATTGTAAAGCAAAAGTGTCCTGTGTTCTTCTGTCAAAATGAGATGCAGGTCTGTTGCTGTATCTGCATGGAGATACAAATAAAAAGCCACCACTGATAAAATACATGGAACGTTTTGTGGGCCGATAAATTACCAACAGAACAGTCAAACACGGGGGCCCATGTGGGATGTAGGATCTGGGCAAACAGAGGGAACTGGGTTCTGGAAAGTCAGAACTGAAAAGGAATTAAAGAATACAGTGGGCAAACAGAAGACCATGAAGCTCTCCTGTTTCTGTGGGAGAATGGCTAATGGAATCATTGAATTGTGCCAGTAGAAAATGGGATTTAATACCACTTTTGTATTTGTCACTGATTCCATACAATCATAGAATACCAGGGAGGGATCTCAATGATCCTGTGGTCCAACCTTTCTTGGAAAAATCATGGTCTAGTCAAGGTGGCCCAGCACCCTGTGCAGCTGCTTAAAAATGTCCAAAGTTGGGGAATCTGCCAAGAAGGAAACCTTGACTTTCAGTCATGCCCACTTCCAAACAGATTCAGAAAACAGAGATGGAGAAAGAAAGAAACACTCACCATAACTCAAACATTTTGGTTTTTTACAAAGCAGACTGTGAAGTGATTTGATTACTTTGAAGGTATCTGGAGGATGAGGAAGAGTCAATGCCCAGAAACCTACTGATGTAAAAGTGGAGGCAAGAAACCAGGTGGTCTCATAGGAATCTGGAGGTAGAGGCTGACAAGAGGAAATGGAGAAGTATTTGTGACAGAAAGGACAGGGATAAGATTCAACATCTAGGCACATGTTCAGGTAGTATTGGATGTGTCCAGCTCCTGAATCATCAAGACCAAATGGATTTCTAGAATTTTAGGTAAAAAAAACCGTCGACACTAAGGCATCAAAGTGAAGAGTAGTGGCTTGTATCCTGCAGGATACTGAAGTAAAAGATTAAACAGATTTTTGTCTCATTAAATTTTAAAAGTATAAGAATAAATGTTTAGATCTTCAAGATAGTTAAGGCAACAACCCATCTTTAATAATGCACCCCTGCTGCCACATCAATTCATGAACATTCTTAGATTTAATTTTTTAGAATTTAAGAGCTATGATGGCCTGAATTAACCCAATTCTCTATAGTTTCAAGGCAGACTTCCAGGAACTCTGTTCCTCATTTAAGGCACCACTGACATTTCTGCATTCCAGAGACTCATGAGCACCAGCAGAAAAACATGGTAATGGATGCTTGGAATCGAGCTAGAACTTGGGCATAGCTCTGATATCACAGAATGATGGAATGGTCTGGTTTGGAAGGGACCTTAAAGGTGATTGTGTTCCACACCCTGCCATGGGCAGGGATACCTTCCAAAATACCAGGTTATTCCAAGCCTTGTCCAATTTGGCATTGGACATTTCCAGGGCTGGGGCAGCTACAGCTTCTCTGGGCAGGTCATAGAAACTTTATAACATGTTAAATCATGGTTTGTCATATTTCAGTCAATGGAGAATTTAATAAGTATATCAAGCGGACAAAAGTGCCTCCCTACACTTAAATCAGTATCTGGTGATGATACATCTGCTACTTACCTACTGTTACCTTCTCTTGGGGACAGCAAAGCAGACTGAGTCACCATTAAGGTGTCAACTGGCAAGCCAAGGCCACTCTGAAGGTCTCCAGTCTGATGAGTGTTGATAATTGTTCTGGCCAAACTCTTTAGGCTGTCACTTGTCAGCTCATTTCTTGGATGACCTGGAAGATCACCAAGCTCAATGATCAGCACTCTTGATGGACCAGCCCCACCAGGTGGATGCAGAGCCTGGGTGCTGCCTGGCTGTCTCTCCTCTTCCTGTGGGCTGTATCTGCTCTGAAAGGCTGTGCAAAATGCCATGTTAGGGCAGTGATATCTCTTTTTGCTGGCATTGCCTGAGATTACCTGCAAAGTGCTTTCACTTCCCAGCACGTTATAGACCACTCTGACTTGGTCATGACCAATCTTCAAGAAATCAGCCAATCGATGTGCTATGGTTGCCTCATCCGCTTCCCCAGCAGCCTCAGTTACAGTGAAAGCCACAAGAAGGGAAAGGCCAGCAACTATTTCCACAGGTTCCTTCTCATGGAGGAGAACATAGAGAAGGTTGTCCTCAAAGCTGAAGTAATTTGCCCCTGCCCCTGAGTTCAGTGAAAAAGAAGATGGGGTTGGAGAGACATAATTCCCTTGGGTGAAAACACGAAGGCTGAGTGGTTCAGAGAAGAAAATGGCGAGCATCAGCCTGGTTGTGTTTTGTCCACTGAGAAGGTAGAGTCTGAAAGCCAGAGGTGCCAGGTCTGGGAAGCAAACTGTGGTGAGTTCGGTGGAGGGCAGAACAGAGAAGAAAGCAGAATGATGCTCTGCAGGGTGACACAGAGAATGTGAGGTCTCATCAGTGAAGGTGTCCATAAAGCTTCCAGTCACTGTAACCACTGGGAACAGTCGCTGGCTGTCCACACTGGAATCCAAGTTTTCTAAGATGACAAGTGCATGATCTGTCTGTTTGCAGAAGTAGCCTTGTACTGAGGGCTTGAAGAGGCACTTACTGTCATCTCTGTATATTCCTGGAAGAGAATAAAGGGAGATGGGGAAAAAAAATAAATTGTTTCAGATATCATCTCAATTTTTTTACTAGGTCCTTATTTTCTTATTCCAAATTAAAAGTCACTTTGTCAGTGTTAAAATTTTACATAGTTTCAAGAGAAACCTGGACACTGAGAGCTATTCAATTGGTAGAAACTGCATTTACCTCTAGATGTCCTGGAATTGAAGATTTTTGAGGTCTGAAAGCAAATGACAGAAAAGCATCACATGCACCTACCTTGTTCTTTCTACAAATAAAACTACAGTATCTGTTAAAAGAGCATAGACACAACACAGGCTTTTTGTCTGACCCAGCACTTTGTCCTTGTGCCTTCTACATTTTCCCTGGCCCCAAGCCTGTAGCAGGGTGATGAATCAGGGCATGACTGCAAGTCTTTGCAAAGATAATTTAACCCTACAAATGATGTCTCATCCCACTCACAGAGACTGCACTCCAAACAGAAAACATTAGAAAGGACCAGAACATCATTAATCTACTCCAGTGATGAACCACCTCATCAAGTGAGAAGGTGGAAGAAAACATCAGATTCAGATACGTACAAATATAGGAGATTCTCACGTGTTCCAAATGTCCAAACTCCCACTGCAGTCAGTTGAGATCTGGAATTTCTACCATTTGCTCACAGACAGGTGTCTAGATTTGTTTGGGATGTCTTGAGGTACCTGAGTCGTGTGAGACAGGGTCCATAGAAGACATGTGCCTTGCAAGGACACCCCACAACACCAGAATTTACACTAAACACACATTTGTGTAACTGAAACACACCCAATTCCCCAGCCATCTATTCAAAGCAGTTTAAAACCAATGAAATTCACACTAAAATACTTCTGTTTAGTCATCTGGATTGCATTTTACAATCCTATAATTTTATAGATCACAGTTGGGATCCTGTCACTTAAACACAAGTGCAGAGTGCCACTTGGACTTCTTTTGGTAGCTGCAACACCTGTAAGTGTAAGACACAATGAATGGGAATGCAAAAACCACTTTAGACAACACTTTGTTTTTTCACTGAATGTAACAGGGATGAAGATTGTTGCACAAGTCTCAGGATTTCCCATTAAATCCCCTCTAAGTGCCTCTCCAGACTTGTCAAGAGGACCTTATTATGGAAGGCTCTAGAGAGAAGAGATGTAATCCACACAGTCATTCTTCTGAGTTATAATCACAGACTCACAGAATTGTTTGGGCTGTAAGGTTGGACCTTAAATATCATCTAGTTCCAGCCCTCCTGCAAAGGGCCACCTTCCACTAGACCAGGTTGCTCAGGCCCCCATCCTACTGACCCTGAACACTTCCAGGGATGGGGAATCCACAGCTTCTCTGGGCAACCAATGCCTCAGCATCCTCAGAGTAAAGAATTTCTTTGCAATATCAAATTTAACCCTACCCCTGTTAGTTTGATGCCATTTCCCCTTGTGCTGCCACTCCATACCTTTGTCAAAAGTCCTGAATGGTGCTATAAGTTTATAGTGTGCTCCATCTGACTAAATACAGGTCTCTGCTTTAAGATGAGAGAAATTGTGCCTCAGGCTGTAACGATGAGATCACCACTGATTATAAAGAGAGAATAAAAGTAAATGAGTTCAGATACAGGCACCAAAAACATAAACATTTCTGCCTGGAGCATCTTAGAAAAAGATGTATATTTCTGTTTTGCCTTCCTCTTTTCAAAATGAAATCAAAGGAGGAATTTGCTGCTGTAGTCAGCTAGAATTCTCCTTTCCTCACCTAGATTCCTCCTTCTTTAGTCAGCTGGGCTCACAAACGTGTTAGGCAAAGCATGGCCAATGTCCAAACCAACTCTGTGCTCCTCAATCAGCACCTGGCGACATGTATTCAGTTCACATAAACAATAAGGGACAGCAACACAAACTTCTGGATGAATAAGAAGACATTGGGGCAAAAGGATGTCCCTTATCAAGGACATATTATGTGAAAATTTCGGCTAGATAAAAGTAGAAGACTCCTAAAAAAGAAATTAACTATGAGAACTGTTGGATGGGGCTCTGAGCAACATGGTGCAGTGGAAGGTAGGGCAGTCCCTGCCCATGGTAGGAGTGTTGGAACTGGATGATCTTTAAGGTTGCTTCCAACCCAAGCCATCTTATGATTCCATTAAATAATTCTGGGTTCTGCCTTTAGTTACATCTCAAAGCCTGGGTCCTCTAGATCCTCTATGTATTTCCAGAGGAATCATCATGTGCAGCCTGTGGTCTGTGAACATTCCCCAGAATGAGATCTCCCTCTGCATGTCCCTGAGGGAAGTAGTGGAATTACATAAATGTTGAGCTCTGCTCAGGAACGATGTCCAAATGAGATGAGATCTGTTCAATCCCCCCTATTTTTGACACCAGCTTACAAATTTGCTTCCTTTTTCTTGCTTTTCCCTGTTTTTTGGTTTTTTTTTTTCAGTGTAAGTATTTTGCTGTAGTATTTTGCCGTCAGTTTGTGCTGGAGGCAAAAAGAGAGTGAGGGACAGCTCTGTTCAGAGCAGAAGTGGAAATGCTGTGCTCAGAGACACTGGAGTTGTCCTGGAGCGCTGGGAGGATGCGCTGTGCCGCCAGCAGCCTGCCCACAAAGGCTGACACATCTCATCCACGGCTCTCCTGGAAACACCCCATCTCCCCCTGGTGACATTTCTCATGTCTACAAATGGGATTTGATGATATTTCGTGATTTCTCAGAACTTTCCTTAGTCCTGCCTGCCTTGCAAAGGGGGCTGGCTTAGTTTCCTGCACACACTCACACCCATGCACACACACATCATTGCTTGTCTTCTTCCAAATGGCCTTCTCTGCCAGTCACAATTTCTGCAGCCTGCAATTTCGATCACTTTTAAATGAAACCCATGCTGGCCTTAGTAATCATAATGTCATTTACAATTTACCACAAAACATGTTTATTCGGTTAGTAGCACATCGGAGAAAGAGAACTCCATATGAACTCGCCACTGAAGCCCTAATCTGATTATTTCCTCATGAAAATCCAAGCAGGGGTGCTTGTAAGAGGGGGTCTGAGAGGAGAAGAAAAAAGTGAGTCCTGGCCACAGCTGACTCTGATAATCAATGAGAGCAGATAAGTGACGCGGCGTGTCACGGCCAGCAGCTAATCTGCCCCAGGGCTTTCCTCTAAAAAAGGCCAGAGTGGACAGGGCTTAATAAATACTGAGTGACCACTGAATATTGAGCTGACATGTGCTATTTACATTGGTGATGAACAATAGCAGTGATAAATTCCAGAAGCATCCCCCTGCCATGGGTGAAATTGGATTACACAGTTTCTATTTGTATGTGTTTGCACACACACACACACACACACACACACACACACACACATGTGTGTGTGTGTGTGTGAGAGGGAGAAAAAAATGGGGGAAAATGAGTCAACCATAGTCCTAAGAAATGTGTGGGAAAGATGGAGAAGATATTCACATATTGTTGAACTTCATGTTGAGATCTTGTGTACCCAGGCAGAGGAAGGGGACATGTGTGCTTTGGGCTCGAGAATTCACCTGTTTGTCCTGCTCCACACAAGAGAGAGAAATGATACATGGAATGTGTGTCTGCTCACCCTCTGCAGATAATTCCTCCACCTCAGCGAGCAGACTTTGCTTTCTGCAGGTTCCACCCATCACCTAGGCAAATTTATTATTTATTTATATACATAAACACTCCAGCGCATATATCTAGATGAGATTTTAGCACTCAGGTTGCTTCTAGGGCTCCTGACAAATATTAACTTTGTGTCAATATTTGTCCTTCCTGTCGTGAAATGAGGATTTTCCACCTCATTTCACATTTGAAAAGAATAATGCGCCGAGGGAGCCTCTTTGCTTAGGGAAAAAACCTCCACCACTACCACCACATCGTATCCTTTATTTAGAAAAATGGAGAGAGGTGGAAGGAGAGAAGAGCATTTTTTAAAATAGATGTTCTGACTTAAAGGCACACAGAGTCCTTTACAAGTCTCCTGGCTTTTCCCTTGTTCCCCAATGCCAAATAAATAAAATAAAATAAATTCTACATTTAAAATTGAATGAAATACATCAACATTAATGATTTTCCCCTTCAGGTTAACACCACCATTTGCCTCAATAATTTTTACCCATTTCGTGATAGGTTCCACAATTCATGGTAAAAGGAAAAATAGTCTCTTTCTGACAAAAACAAAAGGCAATGTCAGTTTTTTATCAAAATAAAATAAATCTCCCACAATTTTCTTTCCATCTGACTGCATTTGCCCGTCAGTTATTTCTAATTTAACTACAATTATAGCTACAAAAATATAAAAGCAAGGAGGAGAGGAAGGGGGAGGGGAGAGATAAATGGGACACTGTTTAGAAATTGCAATTCATTGGCCTTGGGCTGGCCAGCACATATCTTTGCTGAGAGGGAAATATTCATCAGCATTAACTGTTCCTTTTGACCTGCTGACATTCAAATGGGAAATAAAGGGGGGGGAAAACAAGGGCCCAGGAATAGCACCTTGGAAATCCAGAAAAGGTAAATTATTCTGAGTTCAGTTGCAGAGGAAGGCGCAGTGGTAAAAATGTTTCTCGTGTGTTTGTGTACAAATGTGCTGGGTTTGGTTCAGGCAGAGTTAATTTCCTTTGCAGTAGCTGTTTTGGGCTGTGTTTTGGATTTGTGCTGAAAATGGTGTTAACAGCACAGAGATGTTTTCATTATTGCTGAGAGGGGCTTGCACAGAGTTGAAGAGTTTTCTGCTCCTCACCCCACCAGTGAATGGGCTGGGGATGCACAAGGATTTGGGAGGGGACAGGACAGGGTCTGAGCCAGGACAGCTGACCCCTGGTGACCCATGGGGCATCCCAGACCATGTGGGTTCATGCTTAGCATACAAAGCTGGGATAAGAAGAAGGAAGGGGAGGACATTTGGAGTGTTGGGATTTATTTTCCCAAGTCACTGTTACCTGTGATGGAGTCCCACTAGAGTGGCTGAACACCTCCCTGCCCATGGGAAGTAGTGAATGAATTATTTGTTTTGCTTTGCTTGCTTACACAACTTTTAATTCCTCTGTTTAAAGGTCTTTATCTCAACCCCCAAGTTTTCTCCCTTTTACACTTCCAGTTCTCTCTTCCATCCCACCAGGGCTGAGTGACTGAGGGGCTCTGTGAGGCTGAGTTGCCAGCTGGGGTTAAACCATGGGAACACACATACACATAAATATGTACTCATAGCAGCAACCATGTAAATAAAAATAGAGTGACTGCTTCAGGCTGCTAATTCTTTCTTTTAAAGAAAATTATTTTGGAAGGAAATGAGTCTCATAACATCACTCTGTGTGGGGGTTTTATACTGTCCTGTTTATCATTCTTCTAAAAAAAACTTCGACCCTCCCCCTCCCAGCCAATTTTAGCCGCATTTGTGGACTCAAAAATACTATGTTCCTTCAAGGTTTTAAAAGTAGGTGCCCAAGTAGAGAAAAGACAGTTACTGCTGCTTTCTTTGAACAAAGCTCTGTAGTAAAACTCTCTTCTTATACATCCTGAGATCCACATTCACTCTTCCCTTTCACAAGGAAATCCAAAGAAAAACAGGTGTAGAACATGAAAAATTTGTTCTTGCATTCATTGTGTGCATGCTTTGATATGGCCACACATTGAAATTACTTATTATCTGTAAAATCAAGTGTTATTTGCCACTTTCATACAGTTACACATTTTTATGTTTATATCAACCCTTCAGAGCTCTCCATGCCTAAGAGGGAAGACACACATTACAGATTACAATATATCTTTCCCAGTCATGAACAAAAAATTAGTTTTCCAGTTCCCAAAGACTATAATAATAATTCATTCTTGACCTCAAAGCATCAGTGCACAAGTAAAGTCTTAAAAAGAGAGACCAGCAAATCTCTGAGGTCAGAATGCTCTCCAACAGGGATCAAAAAGAGTATGGGAACCAAGCATTTATATAGCAATGTTCACTCAAAATGCTCCTCAAGCTTTCAGTGATTTACAGGTCAGGAACCTCTTGAGTCAGAGAGATTGTTGTTGATCTTTGTATTTGAGAGAAAACACCAAACCTGTCTCACAAACCCATGAAAAGTTGCGGGGAGAATAATATCCCAGCCAGGAGAAAATATCTTGATCCCTCTCATGGGAGGTGGGTGACTAAATCTGGAAGGGCCTTTTAGTGAGGTTGCCCAGACCAGGATGGATAAAGGGATTTTCCTTATAATTCCACAAATCTTCTGGATTACAAGGTGCCACACTTGGAAATACCTGTGTCCAGAAGAATCAGCAGGAACTGAGATGCTAGAGCATTTTATCCATCAAAACTTATAAAATAACCAGTGCCAAGTCAGGTTCTAGTCTCTGAGGCCAGCTGGCATAGCACTTCCATAGTGTTAAAGCCACAGACCCTCCAGAAGACAGGGATCACCTCCAAACTGCATTTCTGAACTGGCTCCTGACTCATGATGTTTTTGGAAAGCACACAGGAGTTATTTTGGGCCCGTCTGTGTTGGCTGGGACAAAAGTGGGTTTGGAGCTGTACTCTTGGTGCAATAGGAAGCTCAAGTGTCCATACCCCAGTGCTGCTACTGTCAGCACTGGCCCAGAGCAGCTTGTCCATAATTTTACTAAATCAGAAAGACAGAATTGGGAAGGATTTTTTTCTGCATTATGATTAATGGTTTGGGAACTTTGGTCATTTTAGTGATCCTGACAACACAAAGATCCCCATAATACTTATTTCAGGAACAAATCCAATGCAGTGACAAAAGCATTACCAGATATTTTATTGTGCATGGAGACAAAAATGGTTAAACAGTGTGGACTGGAGCTTTTGATGATCTCATGAAGCAGGTAAGACAAACAAACTATTCTCACAAACTTCTTGAAGTGATTAACCACCATCCAAAAAGCCATCTCTGTGTAAGATGGGTCCTGTCTCCCAGGAAAGACAAAAATGCAAAGAGAAACATCTTTTATCCCTATTATTTCACCTTTGAAAAACACACTGTTCCACAAGTATCAGTTCTTTACTTGTGATGCTACCAAAGCTTTTCCCATTTTCTTCCCCTTGAAGATAATCCTGATTTCCTTTAGGTGTTTTTAAGAGGATTTTACTCTTCTTCTTACCAGCAACCTCACTGACTGAAGTTTTAGTCACACCAATACCTGTGGCTCAAAATAAAGATGAGGGGCAGCAAACAGCAGAGCTTTTGCCGACACAATTCCAGTCACCACTTCTCTGGTCTAAGAATGATAAAACTGCCACCACCACCACCACCACCTGAAAGCAGAACAGCAGTTTTGTCAGATGCCAGACCTAAAAATGAATGTGGCTGTGCCACGCACTGCTCTGAGCTGTGGATATAATGAGTTTTGAATGGGAAGTCCCGGACACAATAAATCTGTGCCATATGTGACCATTTCCTGTGTCAGTTCCTTTCTCATAACCAGTGGAGGCTTCTCCCTCCCCCTCACTTTCCCTTTCATGACCCCACACCAGGGCTCTGAAATCTTTCAGGGTTGCTTTTGGGCCCCAGGCCTTTCCACAGCAGTTGCATAAATAAATGAGTTTGACAGCAAACATCATAATGGTTACGGTAATTTGTGCTCCACACAAGTGCTTGTGCTACTCACAGGAGAAACGGGGGAGGAAAGAGCTTGTTTTGTTACCACAAACAAAAGTATGTTCTCTGACAAGTGGTGAAAGAATTAGTCAAATAAACTTGAACTCTATTCAGACCATCGCTGTTATGGATGGGGAGGTTCTCAGCTTCGCTCTCCCTCCTTGGCCTGCAGTCACTGCAAAGACAAATCGTCTTTTTCTTCTGCAAAAATAAAGTTAGGGCATAAAATGAACTGCCTCAAAATAAAATTTTCAGGGAACTCCACTTTACTGCTGTTATTATTATCATTTCTTCCCAATGAGAACAGTTCTTTGGTCCTGGGAACGGACTCACAAAGAGACTGAGTGATTTTCCACTAGAAGCAGGCTAGAAGGAAAATTCCAAATACCTGCAGTTTCTGGAAATATTTTGGTTAGAAATAAGCTTTAAAATGACAACAATTTCTGTAAGAAATAGGTTGAGAGGGCAGAATCTTTCATTTGTTCTATTTTCTTCCTTTTTCATTAACAAATAACACATTTTGACTAAATACGAAACTTCTACTAAGTTTTAAACTTTGCCTGAGAAATTATAATATATTTGGTTTGTGTACAATTTTTTCCTGTAAACCCTATTATCAAAACCCATTTTTCCCCATCAATGCCATTTAATAAAACATATTTCATACATCCCAATTTCAGCCCAGAAAGACTGCAGACATGTCAGTTAGTATAGTAAAAAGCATAATTATCTTATAGAAGTTTTATAACAATTTTTAGGAAGGAAGGTTGGTTTCCCATATCCAATACAGGGATAACAAAATAAAAGTATCAGTATTTTAAGCAGGGAGGCTTAGTTTGGAAATTAGAAGATCATCTTTCGGTAAAAAAGAATGTAAGTAGTAAGAGCTTAAAACCAATTGATTAGGCACCTGGGAGAACTAATACAAGTGAGGGATTTTCTTAGCAGGTTATATTAATTTCTTTTGGGAACATTGTAATTACAGACATCACTTTGGAGTGCTTTCTTTTCTTTCTTCTTTCTTTCTTTCTTTCTTTCTTTCTTTCTTTCTTTCTTTCTTTTCTTTCTTTCTTTCTTTCTTTCTTTCTTTCTTTCTTTCTTTCTTTTCTTTCTTTTCTTTCTTTTCTTTTTTTTCTTTCTTTCCCCATCTATGTTATAAAAATATGTTAAAATCTTACTTGCACCTGCCTTGGCTGGAGGTTCAGTCCAAGAGCCTGTGCTCATAACAGAAAGGTTCACAAGCACAAGAGTCCCTGTGACATTATTAGGGTGATTTTCAGCAATATTAGTCCTGTATGGGCTGTGGACTTGAATCTTAAAGCAGAAGGATTTCATTATGGGTACAGACAGCTATATTATGCCATGACATATTTATGACAATGAGCAGTAATGGGAGACAAGTATTTTAAGCCTTGGGAGTCGAAATTAATCTGAGAGCACGGTGCAGAATCTGAACACCTATGAAAACATATTGCAGAGCTAAAATTTGAGACACAAAGGCTACAGTCATTATCTGAGCACATAGAAGGGATTCATCACATTAATTCTAGCTGCCTAAATGTTAAGCATCTAGTCTAAGCTAATTGTCAGGTTTAAGCTGTTCATCCAGACAATAATCACTAGAAATGGGGAGAGGAGAGACTTTTAGAGGGTCATTCATTCCTGCTTTTCTTTGGATGGATTGTATCCCTTCTGGAGGTATCTGTCTCTGCTGGCTATGTGTAGGACCTAGACACATATTTTGGACTGCAGGCCTGTCTTTAGAATCAGAGAATCACCAAATCATTAAGTTTGGAAAAGATCTCCAAGGTCATCAAGTCCAACCTTTGGTCAATCACCACCTTGCCATTAAACCATAGCACTAAGTGCCAGTGCCATTGGGTAAAATGAGTCCAAGTACTAATGAGGCTGCTAATGAGGCTTGTGGAACAGCCAGGCCAATCCATGTTCATGTTCTGAAACAAGAGGGAAATGACAGCTCTGTACACCATCTTCTCCAGTTTTGAATGAGAGGAAAGAGGGAAAGAATGGAGATGAAATCACTATAATCAACCTAAAAATTAGAAAGAAACTCCCCTACCCCTGAGATATAAACAAGCTACAAACAAATTTTTGAGGGACACTCTGAAAAAGACCAAACTCTGCACTTGGCTTTTGTAGCTCTGGTGACCAAGCCATGGCATCCAGGTACTCCCATATGTGCAAGGTGCAGTCACCCTGAAAACCAAAGCTCTGTCTGCTCCTGAACAATGCACACAACACAGGAAACAGAGGGAGCCCTCAGCAAAATCCCTTGGAATGCCCACAGCTAGAGAACTTATCCAAAAAGAGTTGAGCAAATGGAACAAGACCCTAAAAAATTATTTCTAACCTCTGGAATGAACATGGATGCAGGAGCAGAAGCACACTGGTTTCAAACACCACTTCCAAAAAATCAAATGTGTCCGTCAGCATAGTCCTAAAATACCATGCCTACAATGAATCTTGGGAAAAAAAAAATAGGTCAGAAGAGATTTCCAGATGTCATATATTTCAAATTTCTACTCAGAGCAAGACTAACTACAAAGTTAAACTTCTGAGGGCTTAAATCACAAATTATGGCATATCTACAGTTTAGGCATTTGGGTTTCATAGGACAAAACTCCCAGGTTAGAATATGTCCAGAGGAGCTGCCAGGGTTGAAAATTACTTGGAGAAGATCTGTGACCCAATGACATGTTCATTCAGAACTTCAGATGCTTTCCAGATGGTTTGGAGAAGCTTTGAGGGCTGATTTTGCCAATAGTTTTTATACTCATGTGGGGTTATTTTAGGTATTCCTTGTCCCATTCCGAGCCTTCTGGACAGCTCCAACAGGAAGGGAGTATGGAGGTGGAACATCTCTTGTGCTTTACCAGACAGTGTTCCTCAAGTTCATAAAGAGGTGATAGACAGAATCACACTGATCCTGGTTGTGTGGGGTGATGCCCATGGAGAAAAATAATAAGTGCAATGGTGGAGCACTGAAATCACCCACCAGTCCTGATTGCCCTGCTCTAAGTAGTAAGGATCACTTCCTTTATATTTTCTTCCAGACTTACTAGCAAGCTGTTTGAAATTTCAGACAGCCCTTGGAGTTATTTTGGCCAGGGAGTATATTTAAAACTCATTGTGCCTAATGTTGTCTTTCTACAATTGAGAAGTAATCAGGAAAGACGTGAAAATAGACAAGTGAGAGGCAAAATGAAATATGAAGTGGCTAGAAAGGAGTCTGCTCTCTAATGTATTTTTTCAGCTTATTATTGTAAAAGCCCAGAGCAAAAGAGTAGCTTTGAAGAGTCTTTTGTTAATAGTGGAAAGGTTGTCTTTATATTTTTCTTAACTTTTTATTTATTAACCATGCTGCACAGGGTACTTCCAGAAGTGATGGCCAAGTTTCAGGTTTCAGGGACTTGTTTAGTCTGAAAACATCCCCAGCTGCAATGGGAAGCAGAAAAGAGAAGTAACAACCCATTGCATGGCGTTAGAAGGAAGTAAAACCATAGCCCATTTGTTCTCTGCTTTTCCCTATAATTTCTGGTGGTTGAGCTCGCAGAGGTTTGGATGTCCCTGTTTGGATGGTTAAAATGCATTCCCAGCAGGCCACTTCCTCAGGTGGTCTAGCTGATGACAGCATGAGGCCAATGTAAAACAGCTGATGTCTTGACCCTCTCTGACAGTAAAATTACAGAGCTGCATTCCTACACCACGCAATCCTCCAGATCATTGTAGAAAATAGAAAATAAATGTTATTGAGGGCACTTACCCTATGCTCAAGCCCTAAACTATGACAGTCAATAACATTTTTGAGACTCTTGGTGTTGGGGCACTATGTGTTTATTTATCATTGCTGTCATTATGGGGCTAAGCATAAAAATATTCAATTTCTTCCAAACCTCAACACAACTGTCCAATGAGAAAATATTATCTGTGCACAGGAAACCAGAGATGTGCATTAGGTAAATTTGCTTCTTTAAGATTTTTTAGTGTCTTAGCACCAGGAAAAAAAAACAAAAAACCAAAAAAAACCACTGATGCTGTGTTAGATAGGCAGAACAATTCAGCATTCTCTAAGGCTTCTTAGCTCAGGCACCCTGCTGGAATTTAAAGGATGCCCTTTATGTATAATAGTTTACATTATCTTACTTTTATGAAGAGAATTATCAGCATGGACAATTTTAGTCTGGTTTTTTTTTTTGGTATAACACTTGCTTTGCCAGACATGCTCATCAGACAAGCCCAAGCATGATTTTTAGTTGTTTATTCCATGGCACCAAAAATATCAGAACACATTTAATTTTCTTGACACACCAGTTGAAAAGTGCAGTTGAAAAGCTGTCAGCAGGAGTCTCCACAAGAATTTCTGCTGGTTTGGGCCATCAGGGAGTGCCTTTCAGTGCCATGAAGAGTCAAGATGCTTTGGAGAGCCTTCAAAGAGTCCATCTAGCAGGATTTGTTCAGTTTTCACAAGTCTCATGTGGCAGTCATAGGGGACAGCAGGCTGAAGACTTGTAGGTTGTGTTTGTATCCCACTAGGATGGAAAGGCTCATTCCACATTCAGGGGACACAAAATATTCAGAGCTAAGTACCAAGGCTAATCCAGCAGGTGGAAAACTGGTGCAAGCCATTTCCAAACCTGTATCTTGATGCCTTATCAAGACAATCTGGGCTACAACCACTCTCCACGAAAGCTACAGAAATTCTCTTTATATTTAATTCCCCTTTCCAACTCAAATCCTTCCCAAAAGGGTGGTACTTTATATGTCAAGCACGTGTTGTCAGTTGTCAAAAATAGATTCACATTTTCTTGCATGGTGTGTTTCCCTGGGGTCCCAAAATGGTAAATAATTCTGGCAACACTACAGACAGTAACCTGAACATCCAGCCAGAAGGATGTGCTGTGGGAAGCATCCCTTTGCTGCCAGGGACATTGAGGAGAGGAGGAATATAAGGGAATCTTGACTTTTTTTTTTTTCATTTCACTCTCCATGTCTCACAGGGAGCAGGAGCTCAGACAGAGAGGCCTCAGAAGTAGAGGTCTGAATTTAATAAAGCTGTCTGGGGGGAGGGAGCAGGGGAGAGAAGATCACGGAGATAAGAGAGAGAGAAAGGAAGGCAGGAAAAGAAAGGACATTACAGCTGGCTGGTGATGGCTGTGCCCTTTCAGACTCAAGTGGGGGGGAAGTGAAATATTTGTTTAAGAGGCAGGACACCAGGTCATTATGGAAAGAATGGGAAATTATAGAAAAAAAAATATTTTGTGGTTTGGACATATATTTCCATGGCACTGTAATGAGGATAGGCCAAAGGCAAGGGAAGACTAGGATAATGGCAAGATGCTGCAAGGTAATTAATAGGGCTGCTGGATTTCATCACAGTTTTGGGGGTTATTGAAACGACCCTTTTAATTCAGTGCAGCTTCACTTACAGCATGCAAGAAGCTAGACCCCTGTTTAGGAAAATAACTTCTTTCAAATTAACAATTCTACAGATTAGCAAAACCACAGGGTCTCTTTGCTTCCCCACTTCTGTAACCTTTTTCCTGTTTCACCTGGAAGAATAAAAGTTAATTGAGGGGAGCAGGGAGGAGGAGGAAGCTCATCTCATCCCCACTGACACAGCCTTCGCCATCAAGATACCAAGTTAACTTCCTTAAAGAAAGAAATAGCAAATACACTGCCAAAGCTCCCATCTAGAGATGTTGTTTTTTTTTTTCTTTTCCACAAGATTCTGTTTGTTAGAAAAACCAAAAAAAGACACCAGAGGGAAAATAAATGCAGATACATTTTTAATGCATGCATTTAATTTTCAGAACATGGTGGGCACTTCAGTGCCGGGTGCTGGAACTGCAAGGGAGAATTTATCTAATCAGTCCTCCGTGTCCCTGCTTCATTGACATAATGTGGTCCTGCCGATTAAAGCACTCGAATCTCTGCCTTTTCCTTCTCTTTCATACTAAAATTATTGATGTGCTTTGTACAATGTGTAATTGCCATTATTGTATATGTGCCTGGAGCATGTGCAGAGCTGAAATTGAAATAAATAAGCAAACAAAAATCATACGATAGCGAGTCTCTGATGGTATGGTGGGGGTTGGTGCCGTGGTATCACAAGCTGAAAATAGGATTTCATACTGCTGTGACTGGTTTTGATAAAGTGAGATTTGATAAGACTGGAAGAAAGGCTGCTGTGATCCTCCAGCCTGACCTCTTCTTTTCTTACAGCACAGACCCCCAGCAAACACCCAAATCAAAGTGCCTCTTTTAGCATCCTGGGTTTGAGCCTCACCATCCAGGGATTTCACCAGAGCAGCCCTGATTTGCATCACCTGAGGATCTTGCCCAGTATCACACACTCTCTTTTGCTCTATCCCTTTCTCTCCCTCTCATGGACACACAGTAGATTTGTTCTTTACATTTAATTTATGCCAGCAAGGCACAGAATTCATTTCAGTAACGCCAATTAGATACGCACTAATTTCTTCTCTGTGAAATAGCAGTAAGTAATTAATCAGAATTTTGATCACAACTCAGTTGGCAATTCTAATTGCACTTGTCATTTCCACAGCAAATACAGCATCATTATCTTTTTCACCAAGTCCTCTCTTCCTAATCATCCAGGGTGCTAGGAGCAAAATATTTCCAAGAACTAGATATTGTCTCTATCAACCAGCAGCCTTAATACCTTTGGACTGAGGGTTAGAGGGTTCAGTCTATGGCTGTGTTTTATTTCAAGCTTCATCATAATTTTAAAGGGAATAGCTGGTGGCAGGCTGGCTGCTTGCCTGGGGGAGGGGGGGGATTCTGCCTCATGAAATTATGAGGAAGGATAAAAGCTAGCAGCTCACTCCATTAAAAACCTTCTGGGAGAGCTCTAAAGATGCCTGACCTTTGCAGGAGCATCCAGCAGGCATCCCAGGGACATGTGGACGTTGATCAGGTCTGTGCCATCTCAGCCCACACGACATCTCGGAGGCACCACATCCATGTCTCACCTCCTGGCGCTTCCAGCCACACCAGGAGCAAACAGGATGATCAGGGGAGAGCAATACCCCGTGTTTCACCAAGGCAGTGCTTCCATGACTGTTTAGAGATCATCCTGAGGGTTTGTGCAAACTGACAGTGTCAGTCTGCAGCGAGAACAGGTTAAGATTATCTGCCTGGATGGTGCTGTGGCTGGGGGTCGGTGGAGGTTGGACTCCCCTTTGCTACGCTCCAAAAGCTGTCAGTGAGATCCTCCTCAGATGGCTTAGAGGAAGGAAGAGAGCAGGAAGAGAAAGGGAGATTTACCTTTTAGAAGCTGAGCCCTACAAAGACCTACATCAGATCCAGCCTCTAATTCCAGCATGGTAGTTCACCTCCTCCTCCTGCTGGAAATAAGGGTTTCCAAGGACCTGATACAGTCCAGTTTAATAATCAGATCCTTCATATAATTCAAGCCCAGGTAGTTAATATTTTCTCAGGTAATACCAAATCTTACACAGTAACTTTGGGAACAACCACTAAAACTGAGATCTCAATTCTGTCAACTTAATAACATATGAAAAAACATTTAAGAGAAGAATAAAGGCACTTTATGCATAGAATATGTTGTGAACCAGGATAGTTCTGGTTCTACCCTTACATACAATTTGAGCAAACAGCACCAATGAAAATTGGCAATTTGAAGGCTGCCCGAGCATCTCCTGTACTCTCCAAATTTGTCTCCTCCTTGCTCTAAGCAGCAGAAATCCCTTAAAGAGCTGGAAGGCATCACTCAGCCCTGTCCTTTGCTTCCTCAGGACTTATTTTGCTAATGGTCTTGATTTTATTCCATATTTGAGAGATCAATAGGAAGGATTTGAGGGCAACAGTAACCTCTCAGTCCTTCTACTCACAGAGACCTAACTTCTCTCATAGAAGGGAGAATAACTCTCAACATTAGTGATGCCAGTGTGGACTGATAGTGTCAGACAACCTCAGAGCTTAGCTATGGATATGGAAGCCAGGAACAATGTCTGAGATCTTGGTGGGCTGAATTTCTTTCATAGCAGACAGAAAAAACCCAGCATAAACATCTGAATGGCCACAGAGACTTTTCTTTGTATAGGATTGGGGTAGGGATGGCATGTTAAACATGCTGTCCACGATGAAAAGTGTCAAAAGCTTGAATCATGCATTTTCCACCTTCTGGGACAGAGTGGGCCACAGACGTTTTTCCATTAGTCTTTAAAGGAAGTACACTGAGGCTATGTCCATACTTATGAAGGTTTATGCCTTAGACCTAGTACTCAATCACAAATATTTTAAATTCTTAGAGCAATGTTTGGCATGTTTTTTTTGTCTAGGTCAGCTAGCACTGACTAAAACTGTCTGAGGCTTAATGTGATTTGTGACCATCCCAGTTTGAATCCAACCAGTCTGGAGCAAAAGGGATTTTAAAGATTATATAAATGGCCACACTAAGAGTTGGCAATGGGCAGGGATACCTTCGACTAGACCAGGCTGTTCAAAACCCCATCCAACCTGACCTTGAACACTTCCAGGGATGAGGATATGTTCAATTTCAAGCCACTCAGGAGCATGGGAGGCATTACTAGAGCTGAAAATGAGGTTGCCACAATCAGATTTTTCTTTACCAGTTCTCCATACTCAAAGTCAGCAATGACTTTGCTGACTATCTAAATATAGATGAGATACCCTAAAAGTGCAAAAAAGAACAAAAACTGTTCAAAAACCCCAAACACATAAACTGCACAAGAGAAAGGAGGGCTTTTAATTCACTATAGCCAAAGTTGCTTAATCACATCAGAATTGGAAAATGAAAAAGAAACAGCAGCTCTTGGAACCTGAGCATCTTTGAAGACTGAGTAAACCCACACACACATTTATGAAGACAGCAGATCATGTCCCAGATTAGCTACAGCAGCCAAAAGGGAAAAATAAGACCTTAAAAACCAGAGGCAAAGGGATACAATCAGACTAAAGCAAAAAAAAATCAGCTTCAACACAGATATTCAAGTAATGGATGGTCCTGAAGAGGAATTCTGGCTACATCTTCACCAGTAAATTAAATGTGCCCAGGAGTATTCCCAGACACTGAGGCCAGCTGACATGATCCGGTTGCATTCATCTTCTAAACTAGCTCAGCTTCAAAACCAGGATGGATTCATCCACCAGACCAGCTGGGAATGTTCCTTGGCACACACAAACTCTCAAACTGCACCCAAGAACACAAGAATTATTTGGAAGAGTATTATTTGGCCAGGACTAAAGCATGCAAGGGGCCATGGTAAACATATTTGCAGGGCAGTGAATTGCACCTCTGTCTCATTTTATTTATCCTAACATGTACATCACCCCTGTCCATATGAACTTCTGTCCCTGGAGAGTGCTCCTGTGTCCACAATTGCACCTGCAAAATTCAACAGAGGGCACAGACCACACCAGGCAGGTGTATCCCAGGTCAGGTATCCCAAGCCTAAGGAAATGGACAGAGAAACCTGCAGCCCAGATTATTTCTGGGCCTGTTTGAGAGAAGAGTTCACACCCAGAGGAAAAGACCAAGCAGATGTTTTGTGAAATATGTGGCCTTCTTTTGGCATTGTTGAAGGTTGCCAAACATCATCACAATTTGGAAATTCAGAGTCACACAATGGCTTGGGTTGAAGGGACCTTTAAATATTGTCTAGTTCCAGCCCCCTGCTATGGGCAGGGACATTTCCACTAGAACACTGACATTCTCTTGTACTAGAAAAATATTTAAAAGGAAAAAAACCCAAACGTTTATGGTTATTAAAATCCCTTTCATGGGGCAGGAAACCAAGCTGTTGGTGTGTGCCTTCTGTTTATTGCAAGGGCAGGCTTTGAACTTGAGAGGAAGAGAAGGAAGGGACAACTTAGTCACCTCCTGGCTGTTATGTTCCTGCGGGAAATAGGCAATAGATTGACAACAGCTGAGGAGAAACCTACCTACCCACTGCAACCTTAATTAATACAAGGAGGATGGGCTTGGGAAGAATGAGGTCACCCCAGGAGTAAATGGGAATGATTTCCTGTCTCTACTCAGCTTGTGTAGGTTGATGAAGCTGGACTGAACTCCAGTCTTCAACAGCCAGTCCTAATCTATTAGTTCAGTGAGGTTCTGGCTACATTTAAGTGTGGGAAATAGTCTGATGTTTGGTGGTGCCACCAAATCAACTCACCACACATGGGCATGTTTCTAATCTAGATACTCTGGCAAACAGTGGATGAAAAATGTGTCCCTAAAAAATGTGTGACAACCACAAAATGCTGTGTAAATCTCTTACAGACACACTGAGCAAATGCAAGAGAAAGAGTGGGAATAGGTGAGGAGTGGCTACACCACCAGAACTCTACCACCAGGGGTTTTTGGAGACAACTCTCTGTGTGCCCTTGCCTTGGATGAGCACTGTGATTCTCAGCTAAACCTCTTGCTGTACATTTAACCAAATGACACAGTGTGCAAAGAAACGTTCAGAGACACACAGGGCTGACCCACAGCAGACTCCATCAGTGCTGGGATGAGTCAGAAGCACAGGCTGAGGCTGTGTGTAACTGTACCCACACAGAGTAGGATAACAGGAACGTGAGGTCAGGCTCCTCAGGAGGAACCCAAGAAGGTCCAGAGTCATGGACACCACCTCAGCCAACAACACCTGTGTACAGAGGGAAAACTACACAAACACATCACAGACTCCTAGAATCCTAGAATCATAGAATTGGTCAGGTTGGAAAAGACCTCCAGGATCATCAAGTCCAACCTTCAACCAAACACTGCCATGCCCATTAAATCATATCATGAACCACCTCCCAACCAAGGTGGTGGCAAAGATGAGGAATGAGGCAGACACTGCTGCTCAGTCAGAGACCTGCCCTCAGCAACGACCAGGAATGTATTTTGCCTCTTTGTTTCTATCTCCCTTCCTATTTGGAGGTGATTCTGTTTCTTTTCTGAACAGGAATCCTTTGCACATTCACAGCAGAGAAGGCTTAAATTGTTGTGGCTTCTCATTTGAGAGTTTCTTTGCATCTCCTGCCCATAGTGCTCATGCCAGTGTTTGGATTTCCAGTGGCAAGTCACCTGGATCAGGCTCATTATTACCCTTTGTCAGGTGACTTGGGAGCAATACACACCCCTGAGAAGTGGGTGGAGTGTTGAGCTGATGCCTCCTGGCCTGAAGATGTGGGGACACGCAGGGGCACAGCCAGCACCAGGCTGGGTGACTCCAGAGCACGGTGCCATTACAAATAGCACTTTGCCTGGAGGCCCATCCAGCTGAATTAGAAAAAAAAAGAACCATTAATTAACTTGACTTAAGAGAAGGCTGATGCAGGGCAATGTGACCTTTTCTCTATGTCACATGCCACACGGATTTTAGCTTCCCTCTGATGCTTTGTCACTGCCAGTCCTTGTTTTTTAGATCACTGGATTGTAGGTGGGTGACAGTGACCAAAAGGATTGTGGCAGCAGGAAGAAAGGAAGAGACAGCTCCACTATTCCATGATCTGTACACCAAAGGGAGCAGAATCCTGTTATGCATCTACTATTATTATTATTATTATCTTTCAATCTAATATATATATATATATATATATATATGCACATTTTATTTCAGGTATTACAAATGAATAACATGCCAAGTGCATATCCAGTTAAAATACACATTTAAGGTGTGCATTTAAGGTTAAGGTTAAAATATTTTTTACAGAAAAACTAAGAGGGGTATTGGTTTTACAAAAATGCAGAATATAATCATTTAATACTGCTCAATTTTTGCATAAATGTGTTTGCAACAGAGGGAGCTTTATGCAGTTTTAACCAATCAGTTCAATGCATTTCTAAAATTGCCCAATCTACCTAAATTTTAATACTGAATTAGCCGAGTGGTTGGAGGGAAGTGATAGCAGCAAAATCATGGAGTCACAGCCCAGTTTGGGTGGGGAGGGACCTTAAAGAAGATTTTGTTCCAATCCCCTGCCATGGGCAGGGACACCTTCTACTCTCCCAGGCTGCTCCAAGCCCTAGCCAACTTGCCTGTGGACACTTCCAGGGATCCAGGGGCAGCCACAGCTTCCCTGGGCAACCTCCCAGGGCCTCATCTCCCTCTCAGAGAAGAATTTTGTCCTAATATCTAATCTAAATATCCCCACTTTCAGTCAGAAAGAAGTGAGTCTCTCTATTCCAGATCTCACCGGAAAATCCAACCCCAATGCCTTGTGCCATCCTCAGAAGGACATGGTTTTGCAGTACTGCATTTTCACCAGCAAGATTATGATGGACTCTTACAAAACCAATTCTGAGAACATCCCCATCCCCATGGGATAAGGTGCCCATGCAATGCTTTCTCCTAGGTCTGGCTTTTTATCTAGTTGATACATTTGTGTGTTTTGACATGAGTGTCTGAGCCTGAGAGGAATCAACATATTGCACAGGAAATTTATGCATTTAAGACAACAGTTTTAGGGAAGAGAGAGATTATTTCAGGTAGACAAGATTAATCTTTTGAGTTTACTCTGACTGTCTCTTTGGAAAAGCAAGCTGTTGCAACCCCATGCTTCATATTCAGAATATATCTACACCTTCTCCTTGGCACAGTGCAAGCCATGACCCACAGCCCACAGCAGCAATAAACCAGGAATTAAGGTCCTAGAAATAAGGCAAAACCAGTTTTCAGAGCACATGTGATTCTCTGAGCCTCAGTTTTCTTAAAATCTTTGCAGACCATGAAGGATCCATGGACCTGTTGTCAGTGTGTGACCTCAGGTATTTCTACTCTGCCATCATCTACCTGTGTGGTCTCTGTGGAGTGAAAGGTGGATGGATCTGGGAGATCACTGCATCCTGAGTTTCTCTACAGAACCTTCTTTGAGAGTTGTGTCAACACAGACATTAAGATCAGAGGTGCAGGGTTTTGTCCTCTGGCTTTGAGATTTTTTTGACTGCACTGTTTAAAAAGAAAATACAAGGGAAAAATACTTCTCAAATTCTGTTGGATAACATTGGCAATGAAAGACATGTCAATGTTATATCCACATATAGCTCATGCAGAGCACAAAACCTCAGAATGGCTTAAAAAATGCTATTCCATGTCCCATGAAATCACTGTGGCTTAAAGTATTGAAGGTTGGTTTTGAAACTGCTCTTGAAGAAATCTAAGCTTTCATCTCAGTGAAAACACTCCCATCTTACTAAACAAACATGATGTGATCAGCAGTGGACTTCAGAAAATCCTCTCACATCTCATTACCGCACAGTTTAGATTAGGGATTTTATAGCTTGACTTCCTAATTCAACCACAAGATCAGCTCTACTCCCCTCTGCCACAGTGCTGATATATTATTTCTGTAACAGAAGAGCAGAGCAAAGGAATAGAACATGTTCTCATGGCAACAAGTTAAATTTGGTTTAACCTCCAGTGCTTGCCACTGCACTTTGGTTGGTTAAATAGCAACACCAAGTAAACCAGAAATAAACCTTTACTCAAGCAAAAAGCCTCCTGAAGGTGCTGGCTGCATCATTTCCTGCAACATGAAGGCTTCTCTTGTCATTCTTGTTGGCAAGATGTCATTTCCATGATAAGATGGACTCTGTTGAACTTATTTACCAAGGAAGACCTGTGAAAAGTCATCTGAAACTGAATTATGAGGACTTTCACCCCAAGACCACAAGAAGATAGAGAGCAAAGCTCTGTGTTGCTTTGGAATTTTTCTCTTTTTATTCCTTTCCTCTCCAAACTCAAGCCTTAGCCTCTCAAAGAAGGACACCCAAAAAAGACACTTTGCTTTTTGAAAAGACTTCAGTGCATCTGAATCCCACTGCAGCAATACAATTTCCTTAAGCAGTTCCCAAACTGTGAACATAAAAGGATACAAATTCAACACCCTCAAAATAAGACGAATCAGATAATAACCCTGAACAATGAGAAAATTGCACAAGTTCACTTTCCATGTCAGTATGCATTTCCCTTTAAGAATTTCCATTTCCCTTTAAGCAATTCTATTATTCACACATAGCATTTCTAATCATTCTTTCAAGTGTTTCTATGTAACTTATCAGGGTTTAATGAATGCCAGAATAAGCACTAGAGGGAAAATCCACATAACTGGACACTAACCCAAAGGTTTTAACAAGACCTCTACATTTTTCTCTTTTTAATATAATCTTTACTCAAGCACTTGCTGCTTTGATCAGAAATATGGCTTTTTTATTGGTATTATTATTGACTTTTTCCCACCCACCCTCTTGCCTAATTCACCATCCCATAACCTGTGAGCCTTCCAGGGTTGCAGTGAAGAGTTACGGGTTACAAAGGGCTTCTTTGAAAACAACATTACATAAAATCAGTAAAAGTTAACAAACTTCTATACTGATTTCTACTGAATGGGGACCCACACTCACTTTACAGAGAACAGTAAAAAAGACCCAGAAAATATCCAAAAGTGGAAAATGTTAGAGAACACAAGTGGCTTGTTCAGTCTGCAATAATTTATGGAGGTACTTGCTATCAATCAGAATTCCTAAGGATCACTTTGTGCCCAGACGTTGACAGTCACACAAAGTCTGGGACACTTTGCCACTGGAGGTTTGAATAGCTAAAAATTGAGTGAGACAGAATACATAAACCAATAGCAAAGGAATTTCTTTTACCTTCAGGTCGAACTAACCTGAATTAATGGCTGCTTTGGAAAACAGGGGGTATGAGTAAAGAAGTCAGTCTATAAATGCTGATTATTCTTCCCAAAGCAATCACTGCCTCCAACATTACACAAAAAAACACGATAAAATTTGAATCTGATTTTTTAAGCCATTCCTGGAGTGCTGTAGGATTCCTGTCTGCAGGCAGGAGTCTTGTGCTCTTGCAGGCAGCCCTGCACTTGTATTTCATCTCTGACTGGTTTGGGGTTCTTTTCTTTGGAGTGCTCTTCAGGCATACATGGAGTCAGAGCTTTTTCCAGAGAGACTTAGCCTTTCCAAGAGCAAGGGGTGTTTTTTGTTACGTGTGGTCACTGACTTCCACTGGGCTTCCTTCTTCCTTCAGACACAAATTTGAATGGCTGAGGAAGTTCATACCCTTGGGGTCTGGAGAGGGAAAGGAGAAAGCAGATTTCCCTCCATGCACAAGGATCCAAAGCAACCACTTGAAGCTGGACAGAAAAGTTTCTCTAAAGCTGATTTAGATGTCCTACTCAGTGGTTTCAAAGAGTAAGGGGGACATCATATCATTTTCCTGCAATGAAAAAATTATTTCAACTGATTCTACTTACAGCTCTAATAACTTGTAATTACTTTCAGGGAAACCTAATAGCAGCCTTACAGTACCCAAAAAAGGATTAGGAGAAATACTTTTTACAAGAGCATCCAGAGATAGGACCAGGGGAAATGGCTCTAAGATGAAAAAGAGTAGATTTAGATTATATATTAGAAAGAAATTATTTAGAGGCTGGTGAGATCCTGGCACAGGCTGGCCAGAGAAGCTGTGGCTGCCCCCTCTCTGGAAGTGTCCAAGGCCAGGTTGGACAGGGCTTGGAGCAACCTGGGCTAGTGGAAGGCGTCCTTGTCCATGGTAGGTGTTGGAACTTGGTGATCTGTAAGGTCCCTTTTAATCCAGATCATTATTCCAAGAACTGGAAAAGTCCTCAACAAGTGGCCCAACCTATTCCTCCACCTTACAGCAAGGACAGATCAGCCTGGCTTCATTCCTGGCACATCCTGCTGTGACTTTATCTCACAGCTCCCTCTCCAGAAAATAAAGCAGTTGTGTCCCTCTCCTAAGGCACAGAGATCAGGCACAGCCCTGCCCTGCTCAATGTGAGCTGGGCTTTTAATTGTGGTCAATCCTCAGAGTGAGATATGGACAGAAAATTTAATTTATCACGAGTTGGATCAAGATGTCCAAGAAGAGCCAAGGACTCTTGCAGCTATTAGGGAATTTTTGCCAAGTATTCTCTCCAACTATTTATCCAATAGAGCTGTTTCTCCTATTTCTTTCATATTTATATCTTGGTGCAATCTTGAATACTTGGTGTTTTTTGATCAGCTACTTCTATGATCTGTCTGAGGAATAATTTCTGCACTGAGAAAGTGGTCAGGCATTGAAATAGGCCTGACCAGGGAGTGGTGGAATCACCATCCTTGAAAGTGTTCAGTGTTTGGGACATGGTTTAGTGGTGGACTTGGCAATGCTGGTTGGACTTGATGACCTCAGAGGACTTTTCCAACCTGAAGGATTCTGTGATTCTGTAAATCCCACAGAGGAGAATAAAATATTGTTCTTGCAATATGGACCCTTTAGGGATGTCACTTCATTTTCAGTCCAGCAACTGTTGCATCCTGGCGAGCATGGGGAGCAGACAATAGGAAAGGCTTACCCTGGTTTTGCAATGTGCTTATTAATTTCAGAAAAACCACTGCAGGAACAAAGTTTATTAGTGAGTAGGAGGATGTTTCAGGAACAGAGCCCGACTGAAAATAATCAGCTCCCTTTAATTAATTACATACAGTTTTATTGCATAACTGATGGTTTTAAACCTTGGCCAATTAACTTGTCAAACACAGAAGTTAAATTCTATATTGGTCTCTTAAGAAAGATCTATGCCAAAGTTTTAATTCAAGTTGCCTTATCCAAGAATGAGAAAACAGGGCCTTTTGAAACTAGAATTATTGGGTAGTTAACCAGATTTGAAAAAAAAAACAAAAGGATATGAAAGACAAAGGCAAAAAAAAAAAAATAACCAAAGACATAGAAGTCCAATATATTGCACAGTTCCATGACTTCTATTGTGGGACAAATTGAAGTGGCAAGGTTACCTTGTCTTGACAACTTATTTTCTAAGATGAGGTGCTGTCGTTAATTTACCATGCCTACAAGAGAG
Organism: Serinus canaria; assembly: GCF_022539315.1. Taxonomy (NCBI): domain Eukaryota; kingdom Metazoa; phylum Chordata; class Aves; order Passeriformes; family Fringillidae; genus Serinus; species Serinus canaria. Next base: position 109,463,153 of record NC_066316.1, read on the forward strand.
AAAAAAAAAAAAAAAAAAGAAAAAACCCACACCTTTTCATGGAAAAGTTCTTCAAAATCACCTTATGATGCTCTGGTAGTTCTCACTGGTTGTGTGTCTCTTATCTCAGCAACTGGAGAATGTGGAATGATTGTATAATCACATATATTCATAAATATATTTATATTTATTGTAACATATTTATATATTTTTATATTGAAATGAATATAAATTTTTACATGTTAAGAAACATGTTCTTGGCATGACCTAAAACTGAGTATTCAACATAACTACCCCAGATGAAAATATTTATTTTGCACTTTCTTACACACAATATCAGTTAATAACTTTTCTTTTTTCCAAAGCACTGAGCTGTTTCTCCAAAAATTCACTCAGAAATGAATATGTTCTTTTCAACTAATTATTTTAACTAAGCATTATACTCATGCTACATATCCTGAGAGCCCAATGGTGCACATAGTGTCAACCACATGTGCTTTGAACTTTGGGAAAGTGATGACATCTATATCAAAGCTATGCTTTATAAATGAAGATTTTGCATGTTTTGCCTCAGTAATTATTTTTTGAAATGCAGCTTTCGCGTGTAGCAACCTCTTGGCCCGAGCTTTCAACACTTTAACTTCATTAAGATAAAATGTTCTATTTAGTTGTTGTCCTGAGAGAACTATGGTTGAAACTGGGATGGAAGGTTGTGCACTTGCTGCTGATTTTTGGTGTGCATGTCACAGAATCCCAGAACCCTGGAATGCTTGGGATTAGAGGGGACATTGAAGATCATCCCGTTCCCTGCCATGGGCAGGGACATCTTCCACTATCCCAGGTTGCTCAAATTCCCATCCAGCCTGGCCTTGGACACTTCCAGGGATCCAGGGGCAGCCACAGCTTCTCTGGGCACCCTGTGCCAGGTCCTCACCACCCCCATGGCTAAAGAACACCACCCAGAGACCACCTACACCAGAGCCTTGTCCAGCCTGGCCTTGAATGTTTCCAGGATTGAAGCAGCCACCACCTCTCTGGACAACCTGTTGCCAGTGTTTCACCACCCTCATTTAAAAACTTCTCCCTTATATCTAATCTAAGTTGACCACCACCTTCTAATTTAAAACCATCAACCCTTGCCCTGTTGCAGAAGGACCTGCTAAAATTATCTTCCCCCATTTTTCTTAAAAGCTCCCTTTAAGTACCAAAAGGCCAAAATAAGGTCTCCCCACAGCCTTCTCTATTATATGAACATGTGGTAGCACACAGCCCTGAGCCATCCCCAGAGCAATTACATTTTGGGCCAAATGAGTCAAAATTGCTTGCTTCTTAGTGTGATCATGAAAACTGTCAAAGCAGACAAAGACTGTCAAAATTTAAAAGCATGAAGAGGAGAGCAAGGCAAGCTAAGGTCGCACAGGCAACATCTAAGTTGTTGCCTGATTTAGTAATGCCACAGGAACACTGATAATTAACAGTTTGTAATTTTTCCCAGTGGTTCATAGGGGACTCATACTAGTTTGGAATCACACCACACCAGATGCCACATAAACATTTCTGTAGTTCCTGACACTGAATTGTCAGGAGTCATTTCAAACTAAAGAGTGGAATGAAAAATAGGAATTATCCTAATTTCACAGGGTAATCAAGTGACTTCCTTACAGTGAGGGTGCTGAGGCCCTGGCACAGGTTGCCCTGAGAAGCTGTGGCTGCCCAATCCCTGGAAGTGTCCAAGGCCAGGCTGGACAAGCCTTGGAACAACCTGGGATGGTGGAAGGTGTCCCTGCCCATGGCAGGAGGTGGAACGAGCTGATCTTTAAAAGTCCCTTCCAACCCAAACCCTTCTATGGTTCCACTCACTATCTGGGACCTCTCCTCAAAATTCAGTTGCTCAGACATCTTTAGCAGTGCTGCTCTTGTGTGTCAGTGTCAGTGACAGTGACACAGCTCCTGGTTCAGAGCTGCTTCCTGTCCTGCCAGCTCAGAACACACATGGACAAGCAAGAGTTTTCTTGGAAGAGGCCATGCCAACACGGCCAAGGTGTGATGGCCTCCACAAGAACCTGTCTTTCAGTCGTACTTTTACATCCTTGACATCAAAGAACAGGGAGAAAATTCCCTTGCTTTTCTTGCAACTTTTTTACAGCACTGATCCAGCATGGAAAAATTAAAGGTGCTTTATGTGAAACATCCATGAAGGAAATCCTGTGTTCCTGATGAACCTGACTTCCTCAATTTCCTGTTTGCTGCACAGCTGTCTGCATTGGATGGGTCTCAGGGACATTTTTTTGGACATATTTGTGTACCTCAGTTTGAAGCCAGGTTCATAGAGCTGGAACATAAGGGTCTATAATCTTTAAAAAAAAATTAAAAATCACAGTGAAAACAGAAAGAATGAAAAGAAAACAAACCAATAAAGAATCTATCCTGTCATAACATTCGAGGTTCTGGTATTTGCTGGCCTTGGAGTAGATTCAAGATAAATGAAGGAAATGTGTATTTCATTAAATGCTAATATTTGGAAGATAAGAGGAAAAAATGATGAAATGCTCCCAAGAACAGTTGTGAGGGCAGTGCCTGTGTGTATAAACACAAATGTTTGCATACACACAAACAGGCCATTGTGATTTGCTCTGAATCAGAGCAGGGCTACGTAGGAAGAATTACAGGGAAAGGAAAAAAGATACCTATTTTCCCAGGTTATTGCTCTTCATGTTCATGACAAGATATTTTGCACGTCTCATTCTCCATCACTTTTCAGACCTGTAATTAAACCTTCCACAAAAGGGGTTTTTTCGGCTTTTTGGGTTTTTGGGTTTTTTTGCAAGTGTAACTTGATCTTATAAATAATCACTGAGTCACACATTGCCACACACAAAAAAATCTCAATCCTACACAAGCTAAACTGTGTTAGGTGCTTTAATAATAAGGCTGGTGAACTAACACCCAGCCAGCTTTTTCCCAGTGGATGCCATACTTGTTGCTGGTAAAACTTTGAGGTCTCTTCTCCATTCCACCCCAGAGGGCTCTGCGTAATCCCTTGGCTCCTCCCCAGCCCAGTCTGTAAAGTCAGGACACAACACATGTTTGCCTCCTGGGGACACGGCCTTGGGCAGCAACCAGGGTCACCAAGTGCCCAGAATTCTTTTGTTAATCAGCAGATGCAATGCAAGAGAACTAGAATGTGGGATTTGAGGCTCCAAATACTCAGGAGAGCATTTGATGTCTGTGCTTCAAACAATGCGGCAGAGCAGGAACTGAAATTTTCACAAGCAATAGAGAAGGCTCAGATCTTTTAAAGAACATGAGAAAATAATGAATCTAAGCAATTTATTTTCATAAATAGTTCTGGACACAGTTTTTCACAAGGACTGTAAATAGAAAATAATTCATTGACCACAGAGTTGTTTCCCTGATAACCCTCAACCTCCACTGCAAGGCCATAGGTTCTAAAGTTTAGAGATTTGTTTTTAACACACACCAAAAGAAAGCTTCATTTTGTTCACTGCAGCTGAATCATTTCTGAGCAAACTTTCAGACAAAATCTTTCCTCAGGCATAAATCTATCAGGGAAAAAGAAAGGCATCTAGTGTAGCAAATAACATTAAAGTATAGAGTATAAAATAAAACATAAAAGTAGAAGCAAGTAAAAAGAAAAATCAAGTAATATGATGGAATGTTACAGTATAGGCTGTCAAACTGTGATTGCATGAAATCAGTGGTCCTCTTGGATCAAAGCCATTGATCCATGGCAACTTCCTTGCAGGTGGACAACACCTGCCAAAGAACTGATTAAATGCCTTGGTCTAGGTTTCAGGTAAGGCCAAACAGCAGCAAGAAGACAATTTGGTTACTGGTTGGGAAGGCTGTGAAGGTTTGGCTTTGGAAAAGACCTCTGAGATCAAGTGCAACTGTAAATGTGACACCACAAAATCCCTCTAAACCTTGTCCCTCAGTGCCACATCAACACGTCTTTCAATGCCACAGCAGAGGAGAATCAGGAGGTAAAGAAACCAGTTCCACACCAAAGGAACCACTGCTGCACTACAGAGCTGTGGCTGGATTCCCAGCTCTGAACCAGCGCCCAAAAGTTTTTTCCTTTAGTTTTGATACAAACCTGGAGTTTCACTCCAGAGAACATTTCTTGGTAGCCAAAGGACTCCAAATGGATAACCCACTTTGGGGGACAGAAACATTCACTCGCAGAGTTTTTCTTCACAGACCAAAACTTTTTTAAACCTGTAGGAATCTATAACCTTGAGGACTTATCACTCTATTAGTTTTGTTTAAAATTCAAAATATGTTTAAAAGGACTGGGAGGGAAATAACACACAGATATATCTGCACATACACTGCATGATTACATAAATTACATGCTTGAAGAAACCCAGCTTAAAAAAAAGAGACAGAAACATGATGTATAAACACCAAGAAATTGACTGTTAGCCAGATTTCCTGATATGTTCTGCAGAACTCAGGAATGTGATCCATTGGGTGCCAATGCAGTAGATCTCTGCAGTGTTCATTCAAAAATGTGTCCCCCACAAGCTGATCAACACCCTCTAAAATGGGTGAGAAAGCTGCTTTTCCATCCACAGGCCTTGATCAGTCCCACAAAGAGAGGAAAAGAGGAAAAGAGAGCTATCCCTTGGTGTTTGTGCCTGCTTCTCTTTCAAATGGAATTAATGGTGGTTTAATGGGGTATGAAAGGATGTTTTACTGGAAACAATGAGGAACAATTGTTTAGCTCACGTTTCATTTCACAGGTCATTATTGCATTAAGAAGTAAATCGACCGAGTCCGGTAAATAACACTCTGTGTTTTGCCCAAAGCTTCAAACCAACAATCTTAGCAGTCACCAACTAATATCTTTGTCATTTTTAACCCTTGCAGGGATCTGCTAGGGGCTAAACAATTATAGTCTTCATCCACCCCTAGCAGGTAAGCATTATTCATTTTATTTCTCATCCCTTCTTCCTGCAAACCCCATGAGGCTGGGTTGTCTTTTTTTTTTTCCCCACTGTTTTGTTTATTAGCCAACCTAGCCAACTGTGTGTCTGGTGGCCTTGAAAAACAACACATATTTTAGTGACTGCCACAGGCATCTTTAAACAGGCTGCTTCCTCTGCAAAATTAATTGTTGCAAAATGCGGTGCTTCCCCTGTAAACCTCTGCAAACTCCCACTCAGCAGTTTGGTTGGATTATAAATATGTCTCTAAGATCTAAAGGAAATAATATAGTCATGCTTGCAGAATGAAATACACATTTCTTTTTTTTTTTTTTTAATTGCATAAACACAACCATCTTGCCTTCTTAAAGGTAGCAGCCAGCAAGCCTGGAGAGGGTGCTCCATGTAGATGCTGTCCTTGGTTCCATCACTGCCTCACTGGAGCAACTCACTGGAGCAACTCACTCTCACCTCTCCACTTCCTCTGTTTCTCCTGACACATTCTGGCTTGACTTTTAATACCAGCAGCTTCTGCAGCAGCTACAGCAAAGGCAGCAGGGGCAGCAGATCAAGGGAAGTGACTCTGCCCCACTCAGGTGAGACCTCACCTGCAGAGTTTTTTCCAGCCCTGGCTTTCCAGCACAGGAAGGAAATGGAGGTATTGAAGCAAGTCCAGAGGAGGCTCCAGCATGATCAGAGTGATAGAGCACTTCTGCTATGAGGAAAGGCTGAGGAAATTGGGATTGTTCACCCTGGAGAACAGAAGGCTTTGGGATGATCTAATTGTGGCCTTCCAGTACTTGTAGTGAGTCAACAAGAAAGACGGAGAAAGAATATTTACAAGAGCATGGATTGACAAGACAAGGGGGAATAGATTCAAATTGAAATATAGTAAGTTTAGATTGGTGTTTAGGAAGAAAATCTTCCTTGTGAGGGTAGGGAGGCTCTGGCACAGATTGCCCAGAGGAGCTGTGGCTACCCCATCCCTGGAAGTGTCCAAGGCTAGGTTGCATGGGGGTTGGAGCAACCTCGGATAGTGGAAGGTGTCCCTGACCATGGCAGGTGGGTGGAACTGGATGGTCTCTAAGGTCCATTCCAACCCAAAGTATTCTGTGATTCTTCCAGAAGATGCTGGAAATTTCTGGGTGGCATATTGTAGGAATAAAACCCAACGACTGACCCAGATTTGTGGGCATCACCAAAGCAGGAATGATAAATAAGAATGAAACAGTTTCTTGAGAGAACATGAAAGATGTCTGAGTTTGGAGGAGAGATCCCAGATAAGGAATAGATTCATAGAATGGTTTGTGTTGGAAGGGACTTTCAAGGTCAGTCATTCACCTGCCATGGGCAGGGACACCTTTTCCTATCCCAGGCTGCTCCCAGCCTTATCCAGCCTGGCCTTGAACATTTCCAGGCATGGGGCAGCCGCAGCTTCTCTGGGCAACCTGTGCCAGCTTTGGTTCCCTGGTGCTGTAAACTCCGTTCACACCCTGGACACCATTTTCCATGGGACTCATGTCTACAGTTACATATTGCACAGAATTTCAGGCTCACTGGCATTCCACAAGAACAGGCAGACTGAATGACCAGGACCAAGCATGTGGGTTGACCCTAGTGGTCACTCTTGGTCTTCATCAGAAGCATTTAGAGAGTCCTAATTACCAAACCTCCTACAACACCCTGATCTTTGGATGTATCACTGTCAGACCTCAAAGATTCCTGCAGGCCACAAATATCCTTTCAGAATTTTTAAAATAGGTGCTGGAAAGGATATTTGAAGTTATTTGACCCATCCTCCACCAGCTCAGGAAAAGATCATCTGTATCTGATTATCTAAGGATGATACCACCGACTGAGGACCCTGAAACTCACTCAGGAAAGTTATGCCCATGTTTCTCTGTCTTTATTCCAACATTTCCCCCAACACATAAAATTATCCTGATGATACTTCAGACCATTATTTCTGGTTCCACAGACTTTGAGAGTAATTTATTTCTCTCCAATCCCCAGCAGTCTCATGTCTTTGAAGGCTGTTCCTAAACCTCTCTTCTACTTTTTCTCAAGACCAAGCCGCTCAGCTTTTCCAGCCATTCCTCATATTACCTGTTTTCCACATGCCTAATAATTTTTTTGACCTTTAACTGCCAGGTTCCTTAATAAATCCATCAGTGGTGAGTCCATCAGTTATTCAGGTTTCATGGACCACCAGTGCTTTATGAATCACAGTTTAAGAAACGCTACATTGAAAAGGAAGCTTCATCATGTCAATGATAAAAAACCCCTTTTGTTTGGGTTGCAGACAACGTTTATATTCAGAAAGGGAGAGAGGTGGGTTTCAAATTCATAACTAGAATCCTAAACCAAGGTGATGTGGTGTTCTGAGGGTACTGAGCCCCCAGGGAAGAAAACAGGCTCTCCAAGATCTCACAAACTCTAAAAATGGTGGAATTTTTTAAAGTAGCTCCTTAAATACAGGAGTTGAGTTTTGAAAATTAAAACCTGCTCTTTTATCCTCAGGGATTAAGGCTAAAAGGAGAAGCCAAGAATTTCTGATAGCAAGACTAGGCACAAACTATTTGTTGGCACATCTTCAAAAAGGATTGCTATCCTAAGGGGCAAGGTTATCTCCCATTGTCAGGGACCTGACTTCATAATCAGTTTTTCCAAAATTCATTTGGATAATAATTTCTAATAGATATGTATATTTTACATTTTATGCAGCTGAACATCAGTGCATGACTGTTTGAAAGAACCTGAGGAATTTAGAAAAGGAGCAGAAAGGGTGGCACAAAAAGCTAAACTCCATTTACAGCAATAAATGTGCAAAATGGTTGGGTTTGCCCAAGGTTTTTTGGCTTCATCAGGAGAAAAGGATTTGATACCCTTGTTTGATGGGCACAAGGAAATAGGGTTTGATAGGCTTATACAATTATACATATACAGATATAAAATCTGTGTGTGTAAATACATTGCTCTATGCTGATCACATGGAAAATGAATAATGCCATTCATCCCACACATCCTGGATTCAGAATTAAGGAAAAAGCAACCCTGAGAAAGGAAAATAGCCTTTTATTAGAGTCTGAAACACAGGTGACTGTGAGAGAAAGCAATTTAGAGTATTTCAAAATGGACATGTGGCATGGCCACCTCAGCCCCCCTGCTGACCTTGTTGCTACATCCCCAACTGTGCCCAGTTCCTCTCTGATTTACCAGAAGAAATAGAGTAGAGGAGTGGTTTTCCTTAGCAGAGCTGTCCCCTAAGGAAGTCTCATGGTGGCATCCAGATCACAGAATCACAGATTGGCTTGTGCTGGAAGACACCAAGAAGCTCATCTTGTTCCACGTCCTGCCATGGGCAGGGACACCTTCCACTATCCCAGGTTTCTCCAAGACCTGTTCAAGCTGGCCATGGACACTTCCAGGGATGGGGAAGCCAAAGCTTTTCTGGGTAATCTGTGCCAGGGCCTCAGCACCTTCACAGAGAAGAATTTCTTCTGTGCCTCTAATTTAAACCTGCCCTCTGTCAGTTTAAAGCCTTTCCTTGCCCTTTCCCGGCTGGTGGATTCTCCACCCACAGAATTGTCCCTCACTCTGCTGCACTGAAGCTGGCAGAGCTGATTCTTTAATTCAGTGTGTTCCACCATCTCACCCCGATGAGCCACCACGTAGACATCAAAGATATAAAAATAACTTAATTTCCCTTTGGATTACTTGAAACTTTGTTCTCCCATGAGCATTACGAAAATCCTCCCAACTTTATTCTCTGCTTTGGTCTCAACTTAATTAAAGTCTGCTGAAATCTTTACCAGAAATGTGTTTTTCAGGAAAATTAAGGATTACAAGCATTTTCTGATCATATTAGGTTTGGTTTTTATGAAAGAATAGCTTGGTAAGAGCTCTTTTAATGTCCTCCATTGCTACTTCCAGCCCATTTTGCATGGGCCATTTATTGCAGAAAAAGCAAATTTCTATTTGTGAACAGCAACAGCAAAAAAGCTCCAGAGGAAAACAATGCTGATATTGCATTGTTTCATTCCTTGCAGATCTAACAAACCTGCATTTTCTTCTCAGGCATCTTTAATTACTGACTATGATTATGCATAGTTAGTGGGGCTAATCATATTCCTTGGAATATTAAATATTTATGGTGTAACATTTTCACCCAGCTTTAGCCCTAACTTATACTGCCAGCCTGTGTCTCAAAATTCTACACTTTCCCAACTAATGTTTGAGATCTTTTTTAATAATTAAAAGTACCAGAAGAAAGAAAATTTTATAAAAACTCTTCAATCCATAACCCAAATTATTGTTTTTTACCTACATCTGACATTTTATCGTATTTCTGATGAATTTAGCAAACTTCTGTATATTCATTTATGACTTTTAGGTTCAATGTTATAATTCAAAGAGTTTTTGACAATAGCTTTTTATAAAATTGAGTGTTGAATGTCTCCATAAGTTGCTTCACATCAGCATTTACACATTAAACACTTTCCTCTTTATGGTTTAGAAAATGTAATTATTACCTCTAGAGAGTAAACAAGCCTACTGAGCAATTTCACAGCTTTAGATTGTCCAGATTAAAAATGACACAGGAAAATGTAACTGCAGTGATTTGCTGGTCAGATTAAAAGTTTAGTGGTCCACAATGCCCTGATCCTCTCACCAACAGATTAACACTAAAGCTGAGTCAATAAAAAAAATTTTTTTTTTTTTTAAGAATAATTAGGGGGAAAAAAAAAAGAAAACAAAACACAACTGCAATTTTTTTGTTTGTTTCTTTATAACTGTAGCCGGAATTTAAATGTTCAGTGATGTCCCAAAATATAGTCCAGGAATATTTTTTAGTAAAAAGTGTTATGCAAAATGCACTTTGGGCTTATTCTAGTCCATGCAACCATAAAGTTCCACCTGCTTTAACAGGTTTGCATGTTTATATTCAGAGTTTGGCTGTCAGGGTTCTGAAAGGAAAATTTTTAGCTCAATGACTGACCCTGGGCAAGTCACAAATTCTCTCCTCTTCCTGGAAAACTAGTATCAAAATGAATGCCCATCCCACAGAGGTACTACAGACCTAAACTTCACTGATTCTTCCACTGTATCCAAAGAAGTCACAAGGAGTTGTCAGGTTGTAAAGGAGAAAATACATTTGATTTTTCACACAAAATGCAAGGAGCACACGTTTATAAAATAAAGAAAAAGTTGCACGAATATACATCAGATAGCCCAGGGCTTCATCATCCCCCTGTCTTCCAAAACAGAATTAGAAAGAACTGAAGAAAGGACACAAAGTTGGTGAAAAGGCTGGGGAGCCTCTCCTCTGGGGAAAGGCTGAAGGATTAGGAACGTTCTCCCTGGAGGAGACAAGGCTCAGGAGAGAATCCCATCACAACATTCTCATGCTTACAGGGAAGCTACAAGGAGGATGAGGCTCTTTCTTCACAAGGAGACACATGGGGAAGACAATGGGCTACAGGTACTGCTTGCACCAGGAAAGGTCTCATCTCCATATAAGAAGTTTTTTTCACAGTGAGAGCAATCACTGGTGTTTTTCACAGTGAGAGCAATCAGAGGTGTTGTAGTTGTCCCATCTCTGGCCGGGTTGGACAGGGCTTGGAGCAAGCTGGGATGGTGGAAGGTGCCCATGCCCATGGCAGGAGGATGGAACAAGCTGATCTTTAAGGTTTTTAAGGTGATTCTATGGTTTATTGAAGCAACCTCCCCAGGTACATGGTGGGATTTCCACCACATCCTCATTTTGAGGTTTCCAAAATACAGTTGTACAGGATGACAGATAATGTTCCTTTCCCACAGACGGGTGGACCAGATGAGCTTCTGAGTCCACTTCCAACCTGGTCTGCTTCATGATTTTATGATTATTCAGACCAAATTGCCTTAAATTATGCCTACAATGTATCTGTCAGCAGGAAGAAAATATAAGTCTGCAGGCTCAAGACTAAAACTCGAAAGCCTTGGTTTCATCTCTCAGTTTCTGTGTATTACCCATGTAATGAGTCAATCTCTCTTTGCTCAGTGGAGGGGACATTAGTAAATTCTAGAGGAAGCTGTCCCTGCCCGTGACAAGAGATGGAATCAGATGACCTTTGAGGTCCCTTCCAACCCAAACCATTCCAAAGTTCTAGGACAATACTGGAGACAACAGAAGTGGAGACAGCTGGACCTTCTACCAGTTTAGGGTCCTCAGCTACATTCCCACCAAGGGAAGACAATGAACTTGGATGGCTCTGGGAGTCATCCCAGATTACAGATTTAGGAACTGTGATAACAGAGTCCTACGAACACTGCCAAAAGCCAGCAAATAGCTGATCCTTTAACTACACAAGGATGGTTGAATCAGCTGCCCTTCATGGAGTTGGGGTTTTGACATGGACATAGGAATCAGTTGAATACAAAAACCTGTTCACTTAGCCTTAATTCCCCAAAAAGACACTCCTGTTTATAGCTAATTCTGCTGTACAGCTTATGATTCTGGTATTTCCTCTATCATGGAACCATTTAGTGCTCCAGGCCTGGCCCCAAGCTCTTTTGCAAGAGGCTTGCTCTAGACATGAGTTTTAGGAGAAAAACATTTTGTCATCCAAAAATGGCAGCTCAAAGAGATTTAAATAATTACAAATTCATGTTAAACTCATTAAATTGTTTTGGATAATTCAAAAAATGGTACTTTGAAAGTTCCTCATAAATTATTTAGGGAGGAGGGTGTTTGAAAACATTTAATTTTAAACTTTTGCAGCATTATATTTAAAAGACAAAAAAAAGAGACTAGAAAGGACTCTCTCATTAAAAAGTAATTATGCTTTGTTGGACTCAAACCCACTTTTGTTGTTACTCCTTTTTTCTTGCAGTAGAAATAATAATAGCAACAAAAATCTTGGATATGTTCCCTCCTGTTTTGTTCTTTTTTCTAAATTTCTGTGGTTTATCCAGAAAACTAAAATTTCATTTTGAAGTGAACAATTCTGCTTCTTTAGAGAGTCACAATAAAAAGCTTGGTCTATGAACAAAGAGCAAACTCAGGGGGTAAAAGTTTGGGAAAACAAAGGGGGAAAAGAGTGAGTAGAGAAATAATAAATTTCATAAATTCTATATCAATTACATCTTCAATAAGAGACATCATGTGAATCCAGGAACATCAATATAATTCTGAATGATCCCTTGTGCCCCTGTTATGGCTCTCACAATCTCTTCTCTGTGATATTCCTTATTCTGATAAAACATCTCCATGGCTTTTTTTGTCCCTGAAGTCTGAGTGTTTTGGTTTGCTCCCCACAGAGTAATCAGAATATCTGAAAATGGCTGAGGGACAGTAATTGCAATCTAATTGGCCAAACTGGAAGCTTGATGTGAACATAAATATCTATGTGTATCACAGAATCATACAATCACAGACTGCTTTGGGTTGGAAGGGATAGGAAAGATCATCCCATTCCAATGCCTCTTCCAAGCCATTCTATGATTGTTTAATTTTGTGACAACACCACCATCTTCACAGGCCTTGAAGCATTGTCACACCAAAGGGGGATCTGTCCCTACAGAATCATTAAGGCTGGAAAAGACCTCCAAGGTCATCAAGCCCATGATGAATGAGTGAATGCCCCCATGCCCACTAAACCATATCACAAAGGGCCACATCTTGATTTTCTTTCTTCTTTCTTTCATCATTTCTTTTTAATGATTCCAGGGATGGCCTCACCCCTGTCCTGGGAAGCCTGTTTTCATTGCTGACCACCCTTTCTGGAAAGAAATTTTTCATAATATCCAACCTGAATTTTCTCTGGTGCAACTTGAGGGTATTTCCCTCTGGTCTATCACTAATTTCCTGGGAGAAGAGGCCAATCCTTCTTTTCAGGGAGTTGTAGAGAGTCCCCTTGAGCCTTCTTTTCTCCAGATTGAAGAACCGCAGCTCCCACAGCTGGTCCTTGTGGGACTTACATTCCAGATCCTTCCCCAGCTCCTTTCCATTCTGTGGAAACACTCGAGCTCTTCAATGTCTTTGTCTTGCAGTGAGGAGCTCAAAACTGAACGTGGGACTTGAGATTTGGCCTCATCAATGCCCAGCACAGGGGGGAGAATAATTGCTATGGTCCTACTGGAAAGAGATGAGTGGGAGCAGGAAAATTGATCTTTATCTCCAATTTGTCTATCCTGGGATCCTGCATTGCACTGTGAAAAATACTCAGTGCTACAACTTGCCAGAAAGAGAAGAAGAGAAGGGAAGAAGATGACCACGAATTCAACTTATCATCAAGTTGTGCCTTTTCAAATGTCAGCCACAAAAGGAACCATAAGTCAGAATGAGAAATGCAGAGGAATTTAACACACATTTGTGAAGGGAAGGGGAAAAAAATCCCCATTCAGATTTGGGCACCAAAAAAAGACCACGGCAATTTTGTCTTAGCTTCAGAAGCAGGCAACATTTATCATATGCTGTTACCTCCATTTCACAGGGAGATAAACCCTATGGAGTGTAGGTTGTACCCTCAGAGCACTTTAGATGGTGGGGATTCCTCTCATACCTATGACTGTGTGCTAGGATGTGCTAAAAATGGTGGGAATCTGAATAAACCTCAGGTTTTGTATGCAAATTTATTCATTAATATGCAGGTGCTAAGTGGTAATAGTACTAGAGCATTAGTGCTTGGATGTGATTCATAATTAGGGTGGAAAAGGTACAATAAAAATCAGTGTTTGCATCTTGACAACACATAAATCAACCCTGTAAGCAGCCAGCTAGAGCGGGATCCTTAGAGGAAAAGCCTCACACAGGTTGTTTAAAGATTAAAGTTCTTCTTGTGTTTAATCAGTTTCAGAGTGTGAAGGAAAACAGGATTAATTACAGTCCCTCCCATCAGTCTCCCATACCAGCAGAGTTACAAAAGATTCATCTCAACAGCAAAATGGCCACCATCAGCAGCAGGCACAGGGAATGCTAATTGTAATTAAAGAGTTTATTTGGAATCAGAGAGCTGAGTTTTAATCAGGATGAGAATGGAGCTTTGCTGTGGGAGCCTCCAGAAAGTGGTTACTGAGCAGAATGGGCCTTTTTTAAGCAGAGAGGGGTCGTCAAACTTCTGGAGTGGATTTTCAGCTTGATTATCTCCTCAGTGGGATGCAGATGAAAATCCTTGCAGGGCCAATTATTGGTATTATTTTGCATTTTTGTGGTGTTTTTATGGCACGTGCCCCTCAGTGCTCTCAGAGAACTTTGCAAGGGGCAGGTAGAATCACCAATCTTGGAATGGTTTGGGTTGGAAGGGACCTCAAAGATCATCTCATTTCACCCTCTGCCATGGGTGAAATGGATCGTATTCTGTCCCAAGGCTGCTCCAAGCCCTGTCCAACCTGACCTTAGACAATTCCAGGGATCAAGGGACAGCCACAGCTTCTCTGTGAAATCTGTGCCAGGGTCTCAGCACACTCACAGGGAAAAATTTCTTTTTGCCACCCAATCTAGTGAGTCAGACCCTAAAGAGGCTGAGGTTGCAGGGTGAAACGATACTGCAAGTAGTGCAAGTAGGCAGAATGGCACTGGTGGGCACAAAGCTGCACACTGGGTCATCCCAGACTTCCACAGCACAATTCACTACATCCTGCCTGGAAAGGAATCACACAGACTGGGACTACCGTGACCTCAGCCTCAGCAGCAGATCTCTGTGAAAGTCACATCTCATGGCTCAAGTTTCTGCATGACTTTGCAAACACTCCCTCCAGCACAGGCACTTACCAGATTCTGAGTAGAACTGCGTCCATTCAAACTCTGACTTGGGGAAAACAGAGACAGGTGGCTCCAGCTGCAGGACACCTCCATCCAAATCCTTGAAAAGCGCTTTCCTGGAACCTTTGCATCTCTTTTCAGGGAGCATGGTGTCTTTAGAGTTCTGTAGACTGGTAAGTTGGAAAGGTAACATTATTATTAGTGGCTTGGAACAGCCAGAAAAGCCTATAAATTTCTATGTAAGCCATTAACTACTGGCTGCCAGAGAGGAAGGTACCTGTGACAGAACTGGGGTGTTGAGAGAAACTCATCTCACTGAGACAAATATAAGAGTTGAGACAAATAATTTCCTAAACAGGGCTCTATATTGACTATAGAAGGAGGTCAGTGTGTTTAAAAACATGCTTAATTTTTGGAACACTAACATGTAGTGAACTGCTTTCAGCTGCAGATTGACTAAAGGTTCAACACAGCTTAAAGGAACTGGTGAACTGAGCATCTCACACCCATGGCAGAATTCAATACAATGAAAAGACTTGCACTCCAGTGAAGTCCATGGATATATTTTCAGATTACTACACATCTGACCTTGAATTTTTGGTCTCAGGCTGAAAAAAGCCGATTGCTGGCACCTTGAATGAGGCAAACAGGTACAGAGGAACAAAAAGGCCAATTCCCTCAGTCAACCAAGCTCAAAATAGGCAGAGAACAAAGACTCCTCTAATCCTGACAGTTCACTTTTTGACCATCTCTCAGTACATCCAGCATTTCTGCTGGTTAGGTCTACTAGCAAAGTTCTTCATGGATTTGCTATATTCTCTGATGTTTCCATTTCTTTTCTTGCTCCAAGGCAATGCTCATCTTCTCTTTGACAGAACAAATCCATCAAGATATCCCTTCAGGATGCTGAAGCAGAACAATGCAGCCACATCCTGGGTCAAGCTCAGCAGCTGCAAAGGTGGATTAAATAAATGCATGCAGATATTGCATGAGGAGCCCTGGGAGATGGAACAACCCTCAGAGGCTCAGCAGCCTCCCAAGGAAGCGTTCAGTAATCCACGTGCATTCCTCACATTTGAAAACCACCAGCTCTTGCAGTAGACTGGGTATTCAGCAGCTCACTACCAGCAGAGTATTGTGGGATGGATACAAGAGTGAAACATAATGGGAGCTGACAAGCTGGACAGGGCTCAGAAATCTACACGCAAACTAGTGCCCAGAGCAAAAAGCAAAAATATAGAATAAAATAAGAAATTCTGGCAGAAAGCTGGAGGGGCTCTGAACATAGCAGTGCGGGACACCTCCAATTATTTTTGACTGGCAAGTGGAGTCCATGCTGGAATTTTTATTTTTTTTTTTTGCTACTTCAAGGCTCCCCTGACATAGCCTCTGCATCATGTTCAGTGACTGCAATAAATAAATAGGCATGTGGTTTCCATTGGATGTGGTATGTCTAAACCATTGCAACCAGCAGTGACTTAAGGTTACAGATGAAGTTCTCCCCTCCCTCCTCAACACTCACAGATGATGTTCTCCCTGGGCAGGAGCAGTTCTGGCAATCATTTGACATCTCACAGCCTGCCTGGTACTGATCAACATTTCTGATGTGATCTCGCAGGCACAAATCAAGCCACGCTTCCCCGACCAAAAGGACATTCCCTGTCTCAGGGTTTTTCTCCTGGAGGTCCTGACATTTTCTGAAGCCTGAGGCTGAGAAGTCAGAGATGCTCAGGAGGGGGGTTTAGGAAATGGGATATGTGAGGCTTGTTTTGCTACACAAATGTCAGATAAAGAAGAAATCCAACAGGATTCATCCAGAGATGCACCTTGATGGAATTCAAAACTCAAATTGTAAAAGATTGCCCTAAACTGAATTTGGTGGTGTTTTTCCTTTTTTTTTTTTTCCTATATTTGAGTTTTTCTGTGCATGTTTGTTTGATGTTGGAGCTTGCTCATTTTTGTCAGACAGGAGCAGTACAAAAGCAGATATGAGGGGAGGATAGTTCCAAAGCTGTAGGTGTTTGGGGTTTTTTTTTTTTTTGGAAAAACGATAGTTCAGAATGAAGCATTTTACCTTGTTGGATGAAAGTAGAACTTGTCCTTTTCACTGACATGTAACATACTTGATGTCTCTGCTGTGATGAGAGGCATGATGCCTAAATGATCAGCATTTGACATGATACAGACATCCCTGTCTTCACTGTAGCAGCTGTGTGTAAAACCAGTAAAGGTGACTTCTGCCAGGGATCAAGAGAAGATCAAGCAAGCAAAAATGGTTAAAATAGTGCCATAACTAGAGATAAGAAAGTTGGGTTTTTTTCATGTGATGTTTTCCATATTAAAATGCCGCCCATATATATATATGTGCAAATTATTTTTAAATCAGACTAATAGCATTGTTCATAGATCTTCATGTGGCTTTAGAATACTCTGTAGCTAAGTTAAATCCAGAATAGATACAAACCAAGTCATGCCATAGGAAATGAAATCAAAGAAATAGTAACTGAAAGAGAAAACAAAAAGCAAGAGTATATAATGCATTATCATTTGAATAAGTAAGAACCAGTTAAATAACAACCTGCCTTGGATGATTTTTCTATTTGCCAGAAATTGAAATAAAACAAGCAGGGTGTGATGACACATACTTGGCTCTGGCACTCAACTCTCGTGCAGCTCCAAAATACATATTGTGCCATGAATTTTTTGTGAGATTCTGCACAAGTCTACTTGTCTTTCTCTACCTCTCTGGTTCTTCAGTGAAAAGAGGATAATGAATTTTCTTGCAAAAGTAAGTAGCGGTGAGGAATAAAACATGAAAATAGTGAGGTGTTTAGATACCACCTTTGCAACCAGCTATCAGGATTCTTCTATATTCAAATGTTGCTCTGGGGACTGAAAAAATTCATTTGAAACAAAGATACAGGATACATAACAGGATACATTCCTCTTGTGCAATCTCATATACCAGTAAAGGTCATAACTGCTTCTGTGAGTTGTAGTTCTTATGTTCTGTGACAATTCTATCCAAAGTGTGATATTCACTGCTCAGATTTGGTATCTTTATTTAGGTGGAGGCAACTGTGGGTCAGAGAGATGAATCAGTTGGAAAAGCAACACAGAAGGAAGGTATGTGTGAGGTAGAATCTATACATTAGCACGAGACATAATTATCATGGAATCATAGAATACAAGAATGGTTTGGGTTGGAAGGGACCTTAAATATCATCTCATTCCACCCCTCTGCTATGGGCAGGGGCATCTTCCCCTATCCCAGGTTGCTTCAAGTCCTGTCCAACCCAACCCTAAATACCTCCAGGGATGGGGCAGCCACAGCTTCTAGGGGCAACAATTATCCTGCAGTAGATTCATGAAGTGAAAAATATCAAATAATATTTTTTTCTTAATTAAACTGTATCAAGTTGTAGAGGAATTGTGTTATCAATTTCATTGAGGCTCTGATTTCTCCAACAGTCCATCTGTGGGAGGCTAAAACCTCCGTAGGAAAAAGTGAAATGAGTAAAGAAAAGCAGCGACAGAACAGTCTGGCCAGTGGAGGCAGAAGACCAACCTTTCAGCTTCATGATTCCCAGGGCTTTTGGACAATGCCCAGTTTTGTGCCAGGGATGCTCTGGCCTTTGGCTGGGAGCGGTGCTAAAGGTGGGCCATAAAATCCCAACACGGCCTCTCAGAGGGTAGCTTGGGGGTCGGTCCTGGGCTGTTGGATCTGCTGAGTGAGGCTTGATCCTGTCTCTGAGGCAGTCAAAAGTTGAGCTCGTTGCAACAATGATGGAGTTTTTAAGTTCTATGGATTTTTTCCCTGTGTAGCACTGCTCGGTGTAGGCACAGTGCACCATTGCCAGGAGTCCCACAGTGTTGTCCACCAGCACCACATTTTCCACCATAACGCTGCCTCCAAGGTGGAGCATGACACCATAGTCATAATTCTTATAGGATAGAAAGCCTGTGATTCTAGTGCAGGTCTGAAATCCATCTTCCTGGTACAGGTGAACGCCATGGAGACTCGAATGGGCCACATTTCCACTGCAATGTTCTCCAGCTAGTGAACACTCCTGGCCCCTGACATGGAAGCCAATCCTCTCAGATCCTGCCACAACATTGCCACGAAGGGAGACACCGCTGGCCAGGTTCACCTTGATGCCAGCAACCCAGTTTAATGAACCTGCTGGCTGCCTGCTCAGAATAACAAGGCTCCTGAGGAGGGAGTGATTTTTCCCTTCCAAATCAATGCCAGCTCCAGTGGTGTTGAACACCACGTTATTGTGCAGCAAGATCCCACTGCTCTCAACTGATTCAATGCCAGCTCCACAGCTGCCACTAATGCTGGATGACACCACTGAGGACCCCTGGGATACATTCCTGAATTCAATGGCAGAAAGCTGAGGAGGCCCAAAATTCAAAAACTGAACATTTAAGAGTTGAAGAGCACCTGCAATGAGATAAATGGAGTGAAATAAATATCACATAAGAACAGGAAAGGACAACCACATTAACAACAGTCAGACATATAACAGCAGGCACTTTGTCAGTGTATTGTTGTGATGGTTATTTGTTAATAAATATATACAAACACACAGTAAAACCTTACAAAGCACACAGCAGCCCTTCCTAAAATATCTTTCATATGATTTATGGATTTATGGATCCATTTATGAATTTTTAGTGGCGCTCAAGTTTCATACTTGCTGACAATCAGTTTGTTCTTTCACAGCACATGTGAATGGATTCACATGTTGCTGCACCTCTTTCTTGGGCAAAACCGGTGTGCTTGATGAGGACAGGTGAATCTCAACTACCTTCAAACTCCATCCCACTGGAGTCTTTGAAGTGTCCCACCAGCATCCTCCCAGCACAAGTCACATCCGCCTGGATCTGGATGTTCCGTGTGAGGAGCCCAACCTCCGCGGCCAAAGGGATGCTTCTGCCATCTTCTGTGTCATGGGGACGCCCTGGGGAGTTTCAAGAAAGCAAATGTGATAAGTGTCTATCATACCTATTAGGCAGTGCTTTGAGGGACATAAATCCTGACAGCTCCTCTGCAGAATCTGCACTGACATTCAGGTGCGTTTCACCCCCAGCACAATCTGCGCGCATCGACACAAAACCAGAAAGGCCACCTGCCCATCAAATATTCACTGTGTGCTTATATTTTACCAAGATATCTCGTTTTTAGAACAAGAAGGTGCTAAACCTTTCCCCTGAGGTGTGCAGGTGCCAAATCAACGAACAGGTTCACACTTCATTTTTTCCAGGCTCTGCGTGCTGGAGTTACTCTTCAGCACACTGCAGAGTTGATCTCCATGAATTTTCCTCAGGATCAGACTAATGTCAATGCCAAAACCCTCTTTGCTACAGAGCCTTGCTAAGTGTTTTCTAAGAGGATTTTAAAGCACTTTTTTCAATGCCTTTCTGAAGGATACTTTTGCTCAAGTTTATGCAGCTGTCTAGCTTGGATTAATCTCAGGTGACTTTAGACACATGCAGATGTGATTTAGTTATCCAGACTGGTTTTATGCACGGTGGAGAGCAATAGGCAAATCTCAAGTGCAATTGTTGTGTATTTTATATACCTGCTTTAGGGGCAGATGAAATACGAGTGAGAAGTACGTATTGTATGTGTTTTTCTGTTTTAATGATCCAGGGAGCTGAGAGTGACTGGCTCATGTGTGAACATTTCCTGCAAGTATCTGCATTTGCCAAGGTGAAACTCAGTGTTTACCCATTAATTTTTCCATCAGTACTTTTTTTTCAGCTGTATCTAACAACTGCTGCATTACTCAATTTCCCCGCATTATATAATTATTATATCTACATCAGCTAAAAAGAAAGGCCTAAAATGCATAAACTACTGGAAATAAAGTCTAGATGTTCTATGCTTTGAACTGCACATTTTGTTTGAAAAATGCAATTGTCATAAAAAACTGTGCATGGAGGCTACTCTTGATTAAGACTGTGGATAATTGCAGAACAGAGCTCAGTTCCAAGTGAAGCTTTGATTCTTAGCTCAGACATTTAAACATTCACCATTTAAAACATGATATTTCTGAATCTTTTTATCTATTACACTCATTTCTGGGCCTACTGGCTGAAATAAAGATCAAACTTAAAAAATATTGATGTGCACAAGAAAAATCCTTGGTTTGAAGGTTCAGAATTTGACCTGTTAATAAAATTCTTTTGCTTTCTTTGCTTTTTTCTTTTCTTCTTTCTTTTAAATAGATGGTAAAAAATCTACTTTATAGGCTGAAATAAAAGTAAATAGATGTTAACACTGCATCCTTTTTTCCACAAAAATATAGATCCCATTCAATCTACACAGAAAATAGATTTTATGTTTATTTAGACATTAGTTTATAAATACATTGTTTTCATGTCACGGAATTGATGAAATTTTGTATTTTAAACTTTATAAATATTATTATTATTTTGAAATGTCAAAAAAGGTGGGGTTTAATTCTTTACCAGGTTTTTGACGATAGAAATTGTGCAAAGGGCCTAAAATCCCACATTTCTTTTTTCCTTTATAAGAGGAAAAATTTCTTTCTCTCTCTATGAACCAGCTCAGCTTCAAACTTGAGAAAGTTTTTCCAAACAATTCAGCAGTCAATTGATTATATTCACAGAATTCATGTTAGAATCAGCAAGGTATAAAAGTATATGGAGAAAGAAATGAAGACACCACAAGGAAGCAGAATTGATCCTGCAGAGATATGAAATGGAAGTCAATACTTCAGAAGAAAACTCTCAAAAAAAGGAAGGAAAAATTCCTTACCAATGTGCCTGTGGAGAAGATGTTCATGAATTCTTATATTATGACCATGGACTTCTTTAAGTGTAACTACTTCAGCTTGGTGGGCTTCATAGGAGGAAGAGCTGATCACAACATCCCCACCTTGATCCCAATCTACTTCACCCTCCACAAAAATCCTGTAATACCATGATATAAACTTAATGTCATTACACTTACAAGTTAGGCTCACAAATTTCATTAAAAATTAACAGTTTTGCTCAGGGAGATCGGAAAAGAAAAAGAAAAGAAAAAAGAAAAAAAGTCCATAGGCTATGCTGTAGGAAAAGCTCCTTTAGGGCTTTCTGCAGAAACAGATGTCTGAAATATGTGGGAGGAAATTAATCCTGAAGCATCTACTTCACACCATTGATTAACAACATATACAGTTCCAGTGCAGCATTTCAGAGCTCAAGCTGCCTCCAAAGGACATATCAGACCATTTTTGGTGCCAAGAATATTCTGTAGAGCTGAAAGTCAGCTTTAGATTTAGACAACAGCCATGTGCAGGGCTGTGTGGCTGTCTGCACTCGGCATCTAAGCTTCCACCAGAGCATGTTGGTGCTCTAGTAGTGAGTGAAAAGCAATTCAGTTCTCTGAATTGGGCACTTTGAGTAGGATTTGATTACCTAAACAAGAGCACTTCTTGCTATCTGAGCTATGCCAGGGTATCTAAACCATCAGCCAGCAGATGTGACAGGGGACAGGACTGGTTCCTGAAGCATTCCTGAAGATAAACATGCAAGCCATGGAGGGACTCCAAAAGCATCTGATATGAGCCCAAAGACACCTCAAATGGGCCCAAACCATCTCTCTAGGAACCTGAATCCTGCTCTTGGTAGTTAAACACCCTCTAGGCATCAGCACTTAAAACTGCTGGCTATTGAACATTGCACAGAGTCCTGCATTTAATTGTTCTAATCTTGAGCTGAAGATCCCCTTTTACAGTCAAAGTTGTATTAGTAGTTCAGGGGATTTTCAGCTTCACATAAGGGAAATAAAAGTGCTTAGAGACAGCAAAATTGATAATGATCAGTGTTCATCTCTATTTGATAAACATCTTGTCCTGTTACAGGGTGACTGCTGCTGGCCAGGTGATGATCTAAACTCCTCAGGGAATTATTGAGGTAAAAAGCACTGAGTGAATTCAGACAATGTCTCACATGCAGGCTAGAGTGACAGAAGGGCAGAGAGAAAGGAGATTCCTAAAGAGATGTTGTCAAGTTTTTCCAGAGTGTCTTTCTCCAATATCTTTCAAAGATGAGTAGGTTCCAAATGAGCAGTTACAGTATACAATACCTCAATACCTGTGAATATTCAGTAGAGAAATCCGCCAAAAAATTATTACCTCTTTTTTTTTTTTTTACTTCATTTTTTACTTCTTTTTTTTTTTTTCCTTAATCACTGAATATCTTCTGAAATGGTAGGAAAGTCTTTCCCGAACTGATGAGCTGATTCATACTGGAAATGGATATAGAGCAGCACCTCTCTTTCAATAAAATCCACTTCCTTCAGCTTTCATTTGCCTTCAGCTTTCATATTCCAGCACTGCTTTACCTATTTCCTGTATCCAACCACATTACCTCTTAGCTGGCTTTTGGTAGATTTTTAATGAAAAATAGCGCATTGTTTTTGGTTGTAGGGTTTTTTTTCCCTTCTTTTAACAACCGAAACAACTCTTTGTGTTGTATTTAGTGTGCGTGCATTAACTCCAAACACTTGCATCTTAGCACCTCATGGTATTTCATATAAAAATCTGGGCAGCAACCCAGGTCTAGCCTGGATCCATTTCATCCAAGTGTTTAACTGGCATGCTTCAGTCAGAATCTGCTTACTCGGATCTCCCATCTCAGTCAGGGAAGGAGAAGAATTTCCAGAGGGTGATTCTAAAGTTGCAGGGTTGGACCAGGATCAGCTACACAGCAATTCCTAAACAATTAATCTGCACTGAACACACAGCTCTGAGAGACCTCACAACAGATGAACCCTACTGGTGAGGCCTTTGGGCTCACTGCTCATCTTTGCAATCATTTCCCTAAATGCTGACACCTCTGCCTGGTGGGAACTCTTCCAGTGATGCTTTGTGAGACCAGGCTGAAAGGCAGAAAAAGAAGAGGAAGGAGAGGAAGGAGAGGAAGGAGAGGAAGGAGAGGAAGGAGAGGAAGGGAGGCAGGAGAGGAAGGGAGGGAGGGAGGGGAGGGAGGAGGGAGGGAGGGAGGGAGGGAGGGAGGGCGGCAGGGCGGAGGGAGGAGGAGGGGGAGAAGGGCGGAAGGCAGTGGCGGAGGAGGCAGTGGCAGGAAGTGGCGGAAGTGGCGGAAGTGGCGGAAGTGGCGGAAGTGGCGGAAGTGGCGGAAGGAAGTGGCGGAGGAAGTGGCGGGAAGTGGCGGAAGTGGCGGAAGTGGCGGAAGTGGCGGAAGTGGCGGAAAGTGCGGCGGAAGTGGCGGACAGGAAAGTGGCGGAAGGAAGGAAGGAAGGAAGGAAGGAAGGGAAGGAAGGAAGGAAGGAAGGAAGGAAGGAAGGAACAGGAAGGACAGGAAGGAAGGAAGGAAGGCAGGAAGGAACGCGAGGAAGGAAGGACAGGAAGGAAGGAAGGAAGGAAGGACAGGAAGGACAGGAAGGAAGGAGGAGGAAGGCACATGGACGTCCGGAAGGAAGGAAGGGAAGGAAGGGAGGCCGGAAGGACGGAAGGAAGGAGGAAGGAAGGAAGGACGGCCGGACGGAAGGAAGGAAGGCAGGCAGGAGGCAGGAAGGAAGGCAGGAAGGAAGGAAGGACGGAAGGAAGGCAGGAAGGCGGAAGGAAGGAAGGAAGGACAGGAACGGAAGGAAGGGAATTCTCATCCTTGGAATTTAGATTTCTTTAGAATTGAAGTTAATCTGTGTTGGAAGGGACCTTAAAGATCATCAGCTTCCCCATCATGGTGCAATTTTCTGTTACCTACGTCGTTTTTTTCTATCTAGACAGAATTCAAACAGAGCCCATCACAAAGAGAAAGAATAATGCAATTCACAGGAATATTAAATACAAGTCATGGGACCAGGAGCCAAAATTTAATATTTGAAAGCATATTTAGCCAAAATACCACCTTTCATTGCCAGGAGCAACATTAGTTCCCAGATGTGTCCAAGGCATCTTAGGATAAGCACTATAAATTTGCACCTGTCCATAAACTCCTGGGGAAAAAAAAAAAAGAAAGAACAGAAGGAGGATTTCAAAGGTTAAAGAAAAAGAGGCTTGAGAAGAACTTAAGCAATAACTAAATATAGGGAAATCTTTATATTTATTAGAGTACATTTCTATATTTTATGAGAAGTGTAAGAACAGCACAAAGACTTCACTCAAAATACAAAGTGAAGGAGCAATAAATTCTCAGTCAAGTAAAATGACCATTGAATGAACTGGCAAGAGAGAGGATTTTACCAGAGAAGTCTCATTGACACAAATTAGAATCGAAGGAATTGCAGACAATGATATCTACTTTTTAAAAAAATTATCTAAGTAAATAAATTAGGTATAAACTCCAGGAATGAAAGATAAAAAAAAAATACGCAGCTATTATTAATCTTTCTGGACAATGATTTTTTCACCCCCTCTGGAAATGGGATCCAAAACCAGAAGGCAAATCCAAAATACAGAAACTTTTCATAGAGATGATATGTGCCAGAGGATTAAATGTTAGCTGTAAAATTTGTGTACCTTTGCTTGAGGTTTATCTGTACAACATAGTAACAGTCTCAACAGTGGGAGATTTGGATATTACCAAAAATTAGTTTCCTATGAAAAGTGGAATTCATGTTTCATACCAATACTCCCTGGGTGCACATTTATATCCTCCAGACGATCACAGTAAATCCCTTCAGAAGCCCGAAGAAGGAACAGCAGCTTTAAATCCCTTTCTAGGGGATATTGCAAAGAACCTGCAATAAAGACAAAACAGCATCAAACCCACCACAAAAGTATCAGTGGCTTCTGTGATGCTGAAAATGGGAGGGAAATTAGGGAGGGAATATGTGTGAATCTGATTTTAAAGAAATACTTAAATGGCTGAATTAATATTTCCTTTCTTAACCATCTTTTGCCTTTTTGCTCCTTCACCAGTTGAAAGGTAATCATGCAGCAAGGATGGGAAAAATGGAAAGACTGAGGAAAAAATATAAGGAAAAAGAAAGTGCCCAAGAAGTTTTGGGGATAAGTCTGCACAGTAAACTGTATTCCAACTTTGCCTTCATTTCTTTCACCAAGGGTAGTTTACAGTTTCAGAGGAAAATGGCCCAGCACTAAACAGATACTAAGGAGGAAAAAGTAGGACAGTTTTTGCCCTGGAGAAATGTATGCGGAGTCCAGCAAAGGAGTTCAACGTTCCTTTAAAATTAGAGATTAAATCAATTATGCAACAGAAAACTGTAGCAGATGTAGAACTAAAATACATATATGTATCTGTACAAAATTAGCTGGCCTGTCATGTTCTTTTAATATTTAAAAATTACTAGTTTGGAAAAGAGAGCTGATTTTGTATCCTAAAGAAACACTTTGCTTCAAGAACCTTTTTTTATTTAAGTGAAATCAATAAAACAATCAATTGTTCCCTTTCAGCATCTGACTGATAACTGAGGATATTTAAATTCTCTGCACACCTTTTTAATGGGTAAAAGGCAAACAGTACAAGACTTGCATGTTCCCCATCTAGTATATCTCTCACCAGTGAACACATCTATTCTCTGGGGACATGGAGGGAATTATTTTTCCATCGTCCACCCAAACCAGGTTTGATTTCCTTGTTTAAACTCCCATAACTGTTTTTGAACAGAGGAAAAGCAGGAATTAGGTTGTTTCCAAATATGCTTTCACAATCTCTCATGTTTTTTTCTCCTGGTTACAAAGCATTTGCTATTATAGTTAAGTCAGTTAAAACCATCTCATATATCCAATTCTCAGCTCAGTTTTAAAACACTTTTTAAGTAGGCTTCCAGACTTAACAATCACATACAAAGGCTTGGAAATGGGGTTTCTATAAGATTAATTGGAAATTCTCCCTCCCTTAAAAGATTTACATCTACATTTAGCTAAAAATCATAAATTTTAGTCCTAAAAAGTACAATATATCAAGAAATTTCACCCCTGTTAAAAAAAAGCCAAAACCACACAAATAAAAGATACAGTCAGAGTGAGAAACAAAGGTCATAATAAAACTATTTATAATAGAAAATAAAATAAAATTTAAAAGGGA
Source organism: Serinus canaria (assembly GCF_022539315.1). Classification (NCBI taxonomy): domain Eukaryota; kingdom Metazoa; phylum Chordata; class Aves; order Passeriformes; family Fringillidae; genus Serinus; species Serinus canaria. The sequence continues at coordinate 109,489,853 of NC_066316.1, forward strand.
AGATAAAATTCACAGAAATTCTTCAGTGTCTCAAAATTGTAATTGGTAAATGACACAAAAGAACACAGTAGTCATCAATCAGTAGAAAAATTCTACTTCTTTTAAGAATATTTAGAAGAAAAATAGGCTTAATACTTGCTTATTGCCATCAATAGCTCCATGGGTTTAAATCAATGGATTTCAGTAACTTGATTGCAAGTCCTAGCAGAGACTTTTATAGAAAACCTACTGGACTATTAAGGTGGACTCTTCAATAATTTTGGGATCACTCACTATGTCTGAGAGCCCTTGAAGAAAGCTAATATTGTGCCAATATTTCAAACAAAGATGAAAGTAAGAGCCCCAGGTAATTACAGGCCTGTCAACTTGACACTGATTCTGGGGGGAAAATAAATAAAAATGGAATGTCCAACTCTGAACACAATTAATAAATCATTAAAGGTGGATGATATAATTAATGCCAATCAACCTGCTTTTGTAGGAAAAAAGGTGCTGTGAAACTTCCTTGTTATCATCTCCTAATGAGATTACAGGTCTCGTTGATAAAGATAATAGCTTTGATATTGTATAATTGGCTTCTCCAAGGCACTTGGCTCAGTAGCACCAAACTTTGTGATTAACAAACTACATGAGTGCAGCAGGAACATGGCACACAGTAATTTACAGCCTGTGTGACTGGAATGGGGACATGGACTCAACCACGTCTGGTCCTGCAAACCCTCTGGCATTCCATGTTTTATTAGGGACTCAGACTTGTGTGAGGATACTAAAAGTAAGCAGATAAACTGACACAACTGCAGAGGGCAATTACAAGGATGCTCTAGGAAGGTCAGCAGGAATTTAGAAGTGAAGAATTAGCAAAAAAGTGAAGAATGCTCTAGTGGACCCTGCTTGATCAGGGTGGTGGGATTAGATGAACTTCAGTGATCCATTCCAACTTATCCATTCTGTGATTCTCTAATATTGAACATCATAAGGCAAGAGGTCTTGAAAAGGTAAGAATCTCTCTGGGAATGAATGGAGAAGAATGAAAAACTAAGGGAAAAGCTGAGTAATGTCTGAGATACACACTTTGGCTAAGTCTAAACAGATTCCAGCAGAATGGCCTATGAAAATGAATATATGGAAGGAGCAGCTACTTCAGCTTACTCATAGGAGGACTCCAAAATATTTGATTCACTCAAGTCACAGAGCTGGGTAAGTTTCAGAACCTTATGAAGTAAGTGGCAATGAAACCACAGCTCTTGTAATAAGTGGTTTTGTTGGATACAGCAACTTGCCACAAACAACAGGAATCATGATTTCTGCAGCACATAAGTGAAGGACCAGGGCTTTAAGTGTCCAGCTTTGGACTTTGGTTGTGAAAACTTCAGATTTCTTGCCCTACTTTTCTGTGGTGAGAAAATCCTACATAAGACCACACCAAACTGCCCAATTCCTCATCCTGCATGAGACGAGTGGAAATGGATCCCCTTTCATGCTCTTACTCCAGCTGGATGCCCTGGCAATTTGATTGATCATAAAGTGAAATACCAATATGCCATTGGCAGAGGACCAGAAAAAAAGGAGACTAGCAACCTGGAAATTACCAAAAGGTGGAAACGTCTGGTGAGATGTGCAGAAAAGGTCAGGAGGCACTAAAGACAGAGGCAGGGCTCCCTCAAAAGTGTTCTTCCAATTGCACTACACAGTGCAAAAACCCCCAATCATTTATGATAATCCTGTGTTAATAAACAACCTGATGTGTGAGTACATTCACCACTGATACACAATGTCCTGAAGAAGTGGGAGACGCAAATGTTGAGATTGTAACACAGATCTGTTAGCACAATAGTTTCAGCTGGTTCAGAATCCTTCATCCTCCAGGTCTGAGCCCTGGAGAGGAGAAAACCTACTACAAGAAAAAAAGGAGGGAATAAACAGGAAAACAGAAACAAGAGATGTGTATTTTCTACCCAGATTTTCATTTATCCCGGACTGTGGTCTGGATCTACTTTGTTGAGTTTTAAAAGCATTTTCCATTGTTTTCATATTTCAGTTCTGTTCCAGATGTTCCTCCTGACAGATTTTTGCTATATTGTTTGGGGTTTTGTGCCATAGCAAAACCCATTCAATTCTTTCCTAGAATAGTGGGTGTTTCCTCCCTTCTAGCCTTTTTTTTTTCACAACATAACACTCTGCAACAGCTGTTGCATATAAGAGCAACGAAATCTCTGATATAGATCTCCTCCCTTCACCTGGCAAACAGACCTTGAGGCATATCTTGCTGGGACCATCTCCTCTATCTCTGCTTCCTGAATCCAAAACTTCTTGGACTCTAAGTACCCAGCTATTTTGAAAACCATGTCATATTTTCACCAGAAAGGCTGAGGAGCTTTTATTCTTGATCAATACACAGCTGGGCAGCACCTACTGTTGGTTCTCTTCTGGAGCTTCCTTCAGGTGTTCAGGCTGAACTCTGGAAAGCAGCCTGGAAGAGCAGCCAGACAAGGAGACCTCACTTGGTTGCCTCTTTCTGCCAAACGTACAGAAGATTTCAGAAGTCTTCAGGTCCATAGCTGTGGAGTAGGAACCAACAGCCAGAAGTGGGGGGTGAATGAGGAATAAGTGGTGAGACAAGTAGGATGGGATCTGAGAGTCCAGGCGCCCTCCAAATCTTCTCTGGAAATTGGCAGATATAAGACAGGGATAAATGACCCAAGAGTGGGATTTTTAAGCAGAAGTTTTAGGCAGGAGGATACACCTGAGGGTGCCCAGAAAAATAGAAAACCCTTATAATTAGGCAACTGAACCATATTTCTGGGGAAAATCATATACCTCTTTCAAGTTTTTTTATGTAGATTTTTTATGGTTTTTTTATGTTTTTTAAAGTAGATTTTCTCTAGATACCTTTATCAACCAGTCCCACTGACTACAGGGGCTTCACTGGTTATATTGGATAGACCTCTCCTGGAACAGCAGCTCATGTGCTGATGTCCAGATTACACCTAAATTTGGGTGTCTAGAACATGTGAAACATGGTGCAATCAGTTAAAAGAAACTGAATGGCTTGGAAGGGGAAAAAGCCAAACAGGCAGATGCTGAGGGGTTCAGGAAGGGAATACAAACACTCCAGTGAACTTTTCAAACTTTTCACTTTTTTTTCAGTGATGCAGAATGAAAATACATCTTGTTACACCAAAAGAATCCCTTCTTTGCACAAATTGGACAACTGTGCAGGGATGATATGAGACTGCACGGTGGGACTCAGCCCACAGCCAGAGATGGGACCCACACAACAGAGGGGCTGGAGAAGTTGGAAAAGAGAGTAAATTGGTGAAACTCACTGGTGTTCTAATTACTGATCTTTGTTTACTGCTAACACTTGGCCATTTATCCTTTGACAAATCAGTATGGGGGTTCGTCCTGGAAAAGAGGGGGAATAAATGCATTAGAGCTCTTACCACAAGCAAGATAAGGGGCATTAGAATTGTCTGGGGCTCCCTCTCCAGACAATTAAGCCATGAGCTAATGATGACCTTGGGCTTCTTGTCCCCAATGAGTGACATGACTGACAAGCAGCCATCAGGAGATAGGTGAAGGAGAGAATGTGACAAGTTGAAACTAAAAAGAGAAATCCTATCTGGATAATTACTTGGGGAGCTCTAATATAAAAAGCAAAAGCAGCCTGCCAGCAAAGAGCAGCTGAGTGCAGTTTAGTTCAGGATGAGTCCCACAGATCTATGTGTGCCAAGTGAACTTCAGCATTTCCTTCAGTTTTATTGGGAGCTGAGGGCTTTGCTCAGCAGTGGAACAGGGCATTTTCTGCACATATTGCCTGAGTTTTAATGCTTGTGGGTTAAAATGGACAGAATCATCCTAGCTGAGGATGGAAAAACAGCTGTGAGATGCTGAACTCATCATTTCTTACCTTGTTTTGACACAGATGTGCTAATGATATTTAGCACTTTGCTTTCTCTCTTAACCTCAAACTTCTTTTCATAAGCTGGAAAAATTGCCAACTTTTACAGTACCACAGTGCAGAGAAATAGAAATAAATGGTGTTACTAAAATTCTACTGCAAATATCACCATAAAATAAAAGACTTTGAAGGATAAAGTGAAAGAGAGAAACTCCTTATCTTGGAGGTAGGACTATGAAAGTAGAAATAATCAGAAAGTTTCCCTTGATCCAACAACACTGAAGGTCTAGGAGCACCCTGAGAAATTCCTGTGGGGGTAGATCCACACATTTTCCATTGGGTTTTCTGAGAGTTCTGTCAGAGTTCTTTGTGGTTCTTAAATCATCTCACATCTTCCAGGGATCATAATTCACAGGGATTGTGATCATACATTAAAGAGAAAAGTGATGATTGACCCTGCATGGTCAATGGTGTTCCAAAAATTCTGATTTCCCAAAAATCACTACTTTCTCATCCCAGTTTGCCTGTAAATTATTGTTTCAATAAAATTGATTAGGTTCTTGTTGTAGTTGATAAACTGAATTTTACACTGATTTTTTTTTTCCCTTTGTTACATATTTTCCATCATCATTTAGTTGCTATGCCCTTATGGTCATGACTTAACCTTCTGACTTTGTTTTCTCTCTACGGAGAAGAAGTCTAGTGCTCTGGAGGATACCAAACCCAGATAGGATGAATTTCTAAACTGGTCATTTTTCTCTGGGAGTTCAGGGGAACAAAATACTCTACCTTTACCAGAAAGTCTTTGTCTCAGGCCACGGAATTAGAAGGAACAGCATGTGGCTAAAATTTCTGCACTGAAAACAGGGCATGGAGAAATTACACAACAGGCAGGACCTGGGGATTTGGCTCATGTGATGCCAACCTGGGATCCTGCTCAGGCAATGCTGAATGCTGAACTCCACATCTATTAAATCTGTTTACTAAAATGTCTCATTATCTATTTTGTGTCAGGATTTCTTTAGGGTGTGGTGGAGTCGGACAGATGGGCTTCAAAACCCTTCCTTCAGGCGTGGAACAGGCAGGGTTGGACAGATGGGCTCCAAGACGTAACCGTGAGGCCTCAAACACATGGGAAGGGAAAGGGAAAGGGAGGAAAAACCAGGCACTCCCAGCTCTACATGCAGGCAGAGAAGCCAGTATGAGATGTGGGAAACTTGCAGGGTCTCCACCCATCCATCATCTCACAGCTGAAACAAGGACAGCTCTCCAGGAGATGCTGGACTGTGACTCAACAGCTGCAAATACCTGTTTGGCTTTTAATATCATTACTGCTCACAGATGTGCTGGAGGGGAGTTTGTGCAGCAAAGTGCCTCAATGTTTTTTTAATAAGTGTTTTTAGCAATGAACACATGCTTTTTCTTAAAACCAATATGAAACCATATTTAAAGTGCAAAGGAGTCTAAGTAAGAAATGACTGACAGTCTTTTAAGTATATATATGTTTTAACCTCCCAGATTAAGCTTTCCAACCTCTTTTCTCAAAGAAAAACACAAGACAGCAAAATAACTTTTTTGGCCGGTACTATATTAACTAAACAGTCCCTTGAGATTAACAACAAACAAATATTGAAGGAGACTTCCTCAGGAGGTGATTACACAAACAAATTCTCTTTTTAAAGTTCATGAAACCAATCTTGAGAAAGGTCAAGCAATGATCAACAATGTGATCCCAGCGTCCTAAGGATTCCTGTAAGTAAATATGATGCCTGGCTTTAGAAACCTTGATATTTAAAGGGAATTATGTGAGTAATTACTTCAGAGTGGAAAAACAACGATCCTGAGTGTGGTAAATAATGTGGAACAACCCCAGTGACTTTGGGGATTGTGAAACAGCTGGAAGTAGGGGCAAGGTAGTACCTTCCTGTCGTCCTGGTGCTCATCTGTACGGAGGGATGAGAAGAACAAGTGTGCTGAATCCAGCTGTTTCACACCACAGCAGGATTTCCAGGCATTCAGGGAATTCTTCATGACTCTGTTTATGTTGGCTTTAAATACTTCTGTGTCACAAAAAGTGTCCTGTTAATGTCCATAGGCACCAGGCATTGCCTGAACAGTAGGGCAGATCCTGCCCTGAGGAATTACTGTCTCATAAAGCAACCCCAAAGGGAGTAGGGAGGGCTTTCACACATATCAGATAAAATCTCTGCCCCAGTGAAACCAGGAGTGAGGTGCAGTATTTGCAGCATGTTGCCATTAAAGGAATTGGTAATTAGCTCCAGTGGATAATCATCCTGCTTCCCATGGATTCTGGGTGTCCCATCTGCAGATACCAGATTGCCACTGGGCATTAGGTTGGACAGCACGTTTATGGTGACACTTTAAGTCATTCTCTGCAGTTTTTTTCCTATCAAGAGCAGAAATAAACCCCAGGCATCCCAAAGATCAGCTGTTCACTCACCCACTCTCAGGACACCCCCCAGCACCACGACACAGGCTGCACTCAAGACATTGCTGGAGTTGCTGGGGAACTCGAGGGTCCCCAGGATGTAGAGCCCTCTCAGAGGGGGAAGAGCCACATCCACCAGGATGGTCCTGTCTGGGAAAAAAAAGCAGAGGGTTGTTTAGTCAATGGCAGCCTGACAACACCACTTGCCAAAAGGAATGTCAACTTGGCTTGAGTTGTGTTATTCAGATTGGTTTTCACAGAATAATGGAATGGCCTGGGTTGAAAGGGACCTTAAACTTCTTCTTGTTCCAGCCCCCTGCCATAGGCAGCGACACCTTCCACTACCCCATGTCTCTCAAAGCCCCTACCCAACCTGGCCTTGGACATTTCCAGGGATGCAGTCACAGCTTCTCTGGGCAACCTGTGCCAGGGCCTCACCACCCTCCTCAGGAAAGAATTTCATCTTAATATCTAATTTTCACTTTGAAGCCATTTACCCCTTGTCCTGTCATTCCAGGCCCTTGTAAAGAGTCTCTCCCCATCTTTCCCATTTTTTCCTCATGGAATTGAAGAGGGCAAGAGAGTTCTTTTGAAGAGAACAAGAATGACAAAATGCCTCATCTCTGGAAGCATTCAAGGCCAGGTTGGACAGGAGTAACCTGGGATAGGGGAAGATGTCCCTGCCTATAGCAGGAGGTTGGAACAAGATGAACTTTAAGATCCCTTCAAATACAAACCCTTCTAGGATTCTAGGATTGATGGAAATGGAAAAATATCCATCAGTATCACTGAGGTGCATCATGGTACAAAGGGCCTGCAAGTCCCCACCTTGTCAAGAGCAGTGATCAGGGTGACAAACTGCAGCCCCACACTGTGAACTACCTCCACTGATCTCTGTTAACACTTTTCCCTCTTTTCATCTTGGTTTTGCTCTCCCAGGTTTAGTGTATGAAAACTCACCTCTCCCTCAGCATCCAAGAGGAAAGCTCTGCTTACACAAACACAACCTGCAGGAAGCCAGAGCTCATGGAAATACAGAATCCTTAAGGTTGGAAAAGAGCTCTGAGACCACTGCCAGGTCCACCATGAGTTCCATCCTGCATTCATATTCCCTTCTAAAAATCAGTTAACAATAACCAGGGCAAAGCACCATTCCCTCAGATCCATAAAGAGAAAGCAAGGGAGATAGTTTTATATTTCAGAACAGAGTGAAAACTTTTGTGGCTTGAGCACAATGTCAACATCACTGCTGCTTCCTAAAGCTGCAAGTCTGCAGCCTGGAAACCTTTAAAATGTCTCTTCAGTGTTGCAAGTAGGACATGAGCAAGGATGTAAATGGTAGATCATTTAGAGGTAGCCCACTGCACAGAGGTGAATTCCACCCCCAGGGCCCATCTAATGCTCTTGGATGTCACTAAGAGCTTCTCAGTTGATTGCACTGGAAAACAGCTTAGGCCCTGAAACTTTCATTATTGACAAGAGTAAGAGTATGGTGCCTCTCTCAGTCAGTGGGTGTTCCTGGAAGAAGGAAAAGCAAGGTGTTTCCCTAACAAGGGGCTCAATAATATGATCTAATAATGGCTTTCAGAGAAACAGATTGCAGAAAAACAGATTACAGAAAAAAAATCTTCGATGTAGTGACAGCCCTACCCTACACAGAGATCTTCTGTGATTCTCATTGTTCTCCTAAGCATTCATTGCAAGGCATAGATACAAAAAAAAGGAGAGATTAAGGAACACACATATTTTTCTGGTGTATTTTGATGGAGTGGTGAGAATGTTTTGTGTGGAATATAAGAACCATGAAGTGTCTTGGGAAGTGGTTCAGCTACTTAACAGTTTCACTTCTGCCTGTGGATATTGTTAACTGCTGTGGATGGGAACACAAATGACCACAAAAGAGGTAGCACAGAGAAAGTCCTTGCCAAAAATCATGTAATCAGGAGCTGGCTCGAACTATTTAGCACACAGGTTTAAGAAAATTTCCAAGCCCTGTTTGTCGGAAACCTAATCAATATGATTGTGTGAAAACCTGCATGAAGTACACTCAGAAGTGGACTGAAAGAAAATATTGGTAGGCTGTCTTTAACAGTAGCATTTTCTAGTTTTTTACTCCTTGGTTTTGCAACCCTGTAGTTTCACAACCTCCAGGGAAAGGAAAAATTTATTTCAGGTTCTGTTTTCAGGCTTGGAGTTCTGGCTCTGCTTACAAACTTTTTTGTCTCCTACCTACGTATTCCTGCCTTTATCCCTGTGAATCAATTATCCCACCTCTTCCTTTTCCCCTCTGCATTTTCATCCTTTCTCTCTGGCCATGAGCACCCTGAAAGCCCAGGATGTTTGTTCTCAAGGGCTACAGCAGCAAGCCATGGTAAATCTGAAGACCTCATCCCAAAACAAATTCCCTGCATCCTTGGGCTGAAACATCTTTCAAACATGCAAAATTTTCACAGCATGCACATGAAGTAAGTCTCTAGGGAGCAAGTGCATTTTTTTTTTCCCTCTAAATCTTATGGTGTCAGTACTTAATATATTTTTACAGGCATGAATAGATTCCTTTCTCTAATCTCTTTACACTACAGGTACGGTCCCCTGTTCTGCAGAGCTGTGAAGGGAAGGCTCAGGATGTAGGATATGAAACAGAGGAGAATAAAGAGGCAGATGTTAAAATGGTATCTCTCAGACAGAAGGGGAATCAAGTTTGTGAAATCACAGCTCAAGAATGTGGCAAAATGCTGCAGTTGACAAAGGCCATAAGTATATTCATCAAACACAGGCTGAAACATTTTTACAAGGAAGAGAAGCAGTGCTCCCAGGCATGCCATTTATATGTCACATTTCAGTCTAGAGCAGAGATTTTTTGCTGAGTTGCACATCTTTCTAAAAAAGGTTTTGTAAAGGAAATGCTGACTGCTCTGTATCTGTGGCATCATGTGTGTGAGCCTTGAAACAGAGGAGTGAGAAATTCCCCCACTCAGAGATATCTTTGCAAACCTTGAGTTTCCTCAGTTTAAAAGGACAACACTCTGGGGTGTGATGCTTGGGGTGTGAAGTTCTCAGGGGGTGAAATGTGGCTCTGCAGAAACAACAGAACACTCCTTTGAGGGGGGAAAATGTCTTTTCACACTTGGGGAGGAAAGCAAACAGATTCAAAGGCAACTTCCTTACAGAATACATTCATTTACCTCGTAGAGGGAGATATGACTTTGCAGTTAAAATTATAGACTTTAGGTCACTGAGCTCAAAGGATTTCCCTTCAGAGAAAGGCAAACTGGAGCTGTTTTCCCACCATGAAAATATTCATATAATGACAAGAAACCACTTTCAGCAAACCATAGTTTGAGCTTGAGAAGAGGGCAATATTTCATTGTACATACACTTTCTTCAGACAAAAAGCTCAGGTAGGCCAGAGTCTTAATGTTCACATGTACAATACTGAGAAGGCATTAATGACTACAGCAATGACACAAAATGCCTTTGATCAGCCACACTGCTGTATAAAACACCATAGCATGCCATTGAATGGAAATCAGGCACAACAGAGGAGCTATTATAAGGGATACAGTACTCCAGCATTCATCTCTTCAAACAGAAAAACTTCAAAGAATATCAAAATCAGAAAATGAAGAACAGAGTGAATTCCACCACTGGAGAGAAAAAAAAAAAAAAAAAAAAAAAGGAAGATAGAAATTGCCAGAGGCTACATGATATCATATCAATACCCTTCAAAACAGCATTCCTTTGCTTGGAATTATAACACATTCTCCTTCCACCCAGAGCACATTGCATCAGGAGTGTGCCACCCTAAAAACCATAAACCAAAGCCCTGAAAATCCCAAGGCTTTGGGAAGCAAATGCCACTGCTGGCTGATGGAATGGCATGACTAAACTCCTCTGGCTTGTTTTCCAAGGTGGTGTGGCTGCTGAAGTCTGATGCATGTGACAGGTCCTTGTGGGATGGCTGTGGCTCTGGAGAATGAATCTCCAGGGATACAAGCACAAGCTGTGGCAGCCTGAGCTGAGGATTTCCAGATCAGGCTGGAAGAGACTCATATCCACTGGGGAGACAGAAACTGATGGGAATCATAGCAACACACCAACACTAAAAGTCACTTTCACATCAGGAACCCACCTTTGTTGCAAGTGAAAGTTATCCTTGTGCTAAGTCTGTGAAGTCAAACAGGGCAACAAAAGAAAGACCTTAGTACACAACCCCAATTTCCAAGCTTGTCCAAATCTCTAGATGTCAAGCAGACACCAAGAAAGGATACAAAAACCTGGTTTCTAATATGTATAATTTGCTAATAGAGTCATTTTCTACCTTTTCAAGCCTCCCTGAGACCAGCCTATGAGGTAGCCCTAATGTTGCAGTTCTGCTTATTTTGTTAAATAAGCAAATTGAAGCCTTCAATAGCTAAATTTAGACAGTGCCCCAGTTCTCCAGTGAACTCAAGGAATCCACATTCAGTCAAAGATTTCAACAGTGTCTGACCAAAGTCTTTCCCTGTACTTCTTCACACTAGAAATGAGCACTAAGCATCTATTACTTGCTTTTATGACCCAAAAACTGACCTATTATTTGCTTTTATGACTCTAAAACTGTTCTTTGGGGGCTGAAAGGATTAAGTCAGTCAGGCACAGCACACCAGAAACAAGCTCATGTCTTGGCTTTCAACCAGAAAATCATTGTAGATGGCTCCCAGAAAATAATTTTAAGTAACCAGAAGACAGCAAAGAATAAGACACAGCTGCATCTCACCAGGAGTGAATCACAAATACTTATTTTTGTGTGCATAGCAGCACAAAGTTTGGGGGTTTTCTAGAATATTTGTTCTCATGAGAACAAATTCTCACCTTTTTTAAGCCATCTGGAGTCATTTTGAGTTTAGCAGGCTCTGCACAAGCCAGTGGAAAAGGGAAGAGAAACATCCATAAAATGCTACAATTGAACATACATTTAAAAATTGTTGATTTAATTTCAGATTTTGGATCCAAGCAAGGGGCTGGCTTTCTTTGAACTGGAAACTCAAACACTTGTGGCAGCAAAGCAAAGCATGTGAAATGGACAGAAAATTCATCTTGCCTAACTTCATTTTTAGTGCATTTATTTGAGCAACAAATCCAGTTCCCTTATCACCTGGTGAGGACCATGACTCTAATTTAAGACCCTGTACTCTTGACTCCAGTGCCAGTGAGTGTCTCAACACCTCCAAACCAGCAGGACTGAAGAGGGGCAGCAGAAATAAAATAGAGATAGTGTGACCAGAAATGGCAGAGATTAAACAAAATTGGTGGTGTGATAGACAGCTTGTGTTTGTGTTCATGTCTGTGTTCTCAGGATAAAATCAAAGGAGGATTCCAGAAAGGTACTGGAGAGGAGAATAATTTCTGCACATCAACCAACACACACATTTACTCTGGCAATGGGAGCAAAGAGATTTTTTATAGAATCATAGAATCATGGAATAACCTGGGTTGGAAGGGACTCACAGGGATCACTGAGTTCAGCTCCTGGCCCTGCACAGAACAGCCCCAAGAACCCCACTGTGTGTCTCAGAGTGTGATCCAGACCCTTCCCCAGCATCATTGCCCTTCTCTGGACATGCTCCAGCTCCTCACCTTTACAGGAAACACAGAAGAATTTTATTCATTGTGCATCACAAACTCATCCTTCATGTCCTACTCTTAATGTGATATAAACAACAGAGCTCCAAACCTTCAGCCAAAACTAATAATTTATTAATTTTTTTTTCTCTGCTTCTGTGCAAATAGTGATTTGCCTCTGTGCCTCTCCATATCTGCATCTGACACAAGATGGTGAAGGCTGGAATGTTCTGGTCTAATGGCAGTAATGGGCTGATATTGGTGAACCAGCTTTAACAGAATCACAGATTCTTTAAGGATGGAAAAGACCTCCAAGAACATCAAGTCCAACCTGAGACCAATCCCCACCTTGTCACCAGCCCAGAGCACTGAGTGCCACCTCCAGATCTTCCTTGGACACCTCCAGGGATGGAGACTCCACCACTTCCCTGGGCAGCCCTTTCCAATGCCTGACCACCCTTTCCATGCAGAAATTCTTCCTGAATTCCAACGTTATCTCCTCTTCAGTTAAATGTAAGTTCTCCCCAAAAGTGAAGAAAAGTAATATTTTTAAAAGTACAGGCTTTAGGGGTTTTTTTCATATTTATGAGAAATTTAAAGATTAAACTAAATAGATATTGAAGGTGAATCATAATTCTTAATGTAACCTTCAATTTTATATATATATATATATATATATGTGTGTGTGTGTGTATGTGTCTGTGTGTGTGTGGAGGGAAATGTTTGTGTTGGTATTTGGGCATGGAATTTCAGTCATGGTTAGGGTTTATCTATCTATATATATATATAAATTATTTATTTATGTATATAATTATTTAATTATTTATTCATTTATTTTTATATATATTCTTTAATGACAAAGGCCAGAGAAGCCCTAACCATGACTGAAGCTCCATGCCCAAACACCAACACAAACATTTCCTTCCAGAAAAGCCATACACCAAAACCAGGTAGGAGAAGAATAGGCATGAAGTGGTGTTATCCACATTCCACATTTCCAGAAGTGGAGCTGTGGTAGGTAGAGAGACTGAACTGATTTCTAACAAATGAGAAGGAGACATCATCAGGTTCTAAAATATTTCAGGTACATATCAAAAAATATTCATTGGATCATTCAATAATTAAATCTGGAAAGGACCTCAGGACCTCATGTAGTCCAACTTCCTGATCAAAGGAGGTTCAGCTCTTATGTACAATGGTTATCACAAGCTTTCCTCCAGATTTTATTGCAAATTCCCTAATAAATTTACTAAAATCCAGTTTTCATGCAGTAATGTTGTACGATGAGCAGAAATTTAATGTAACTCAAGATGAAACACAGGCCTAAGCTAAAATCTCTAGGAGGCATCCATGGCAAATGGTTTGAGAAATTGCCATTGATAAGTAGGAATTGCAACAGAAAAATAAAATGGAAGATGATGCAGAAATGTAAAATATGATTGCACAAAATACAGAGAGATGGGTCAAGAGATGAGCTCTTTGTGAGCTGAGGGTCTGGGTCTTACAAGTTCTCTTCTGAATTAAGGTCCCTGTACATACTCCAGCTTGAAAATCAGCATAAGTGCTTCTTTTTGTGTGTATGTGAAAATGGAAAAGAATTATCATTCTCTTCCAAAAACTACATTTTTGTACTGCAGTCTGTGTGACAAGGAACAAATACGGGGTCCTGCACACACTGGAATGGCCACCAGGGCCGAGGAGCCCACACTGGAACACAAATATAAATCCCAGCGTGGGCAGAGCCCAGCACCTCCACGCCAGGAATTAAACACCTTTCCTTCCTCACATACTTGGCAAGATGATGACATCTTCCCCAGGGCCTGGGATGCTGCCATTGGATCCACCCCAGCCTTTTCCCACACCATTCCATGTCTCTGGGATTGACCATTTCAAGACAGCACAAGAAGGAACTACAAAACAGAAAACATAAAAGACAGAATTATCATTTTCTGTAGCTGGAAGAATTATCATTTCTTTGATAGTAGAGCATCTGTGACATTAACATCCTCCTTTTGTCACTGCTAACTGTTCTTTGTTATTTTCCATGTTTAAAGAAAACTGTTTGATTGAATTCCCAGGGCACAGGAATGTCCATACTTTCCCAAAGTATGAAAAATTCAAAATAATTGTAATCAACTCTTACAAGCTTGCTAACACCCAGAAAAGCAATTTTCCAATTCCAAAGGGTGACCAAGACCTGCCTTGGAAAAGCAGCTTAACCAAGACATGTGGAAACTCCTTCTCCCTCTCCAAAATTTTCTTTTTCAAGTCAGTCCAAAAGAAAAATCGTGAGACTTAGGAAAATATTGGAAGAAAATGAGCTCACAAAATGCAGGTTCTTGACTTGAACTTGTATTTTAGAGAGCCAGCTAGCCAGGCTCCATAAATTAATTGTCCCTAAGTTTGTTGTCCCTAAGGAGAGGAAGGGAAGCCTTCAAGGGAAAATCCTGCACACTAAGTTTAGTAAATCCTAAACTAATGCAGGCAGGGCCTCCCTCTGGAGGCCTCTGCAAGCACCTACTCCTGTCCTTCCTTTGTAAAGGGAATTCTGGCATTTTTTTCTTGAGGAAAGCTTCTTTGGGGATTGAAAATATGGGAGCAAGAACATGCCCAAGTTTTGGGGGCTAGACCCAGCTCAGTAATGTTGTGGTGTACAAAAAAACCTCTGTTGTCAGCATAGGGAATAGAGAAATTAAACCCATGTTGAGTTCCTTAAGTTTGGGTCTGTCTCTCCAATCACTTGTTTGTTCTGGGAGAAACACCCTGCCAAAACCCTCTTTGCACATAAGTGATAATTGTTAATACACAAAATAGCAAGGCAGCAAATATGGTGCCTTAAGTTTTAGCCTTCACATTTTTCAGATTCTGTTCTGCCTTAGTGTGTGACTCTGAACTTCATATAAAATGTTAGCAAGTTCTCCTCACAGTTCAGTCAGACAAAACAATCCTTTTCCAGCCTGAGAACCAAGGACTCTGTTGCAGCTTCAGGCCCAAAAAGTGCAAAAAACAGCAAATTGGGGAGAGCAATCTGGGAGGGTGGGACTTCATAACCTGGAGCTGTAATTGCACAATTAACCCCAATATGTAAATGGACCAAAACTTATAAAAGCATGAAAACTTGTGACCAGTCATCCATTCTGGGTCCATCTTGGATCCATCTTGGATCCATCTTAGATAGATCCATGACCAGGCTCTTGTGCTGCCCAAGGTATATCCTTTGAAGCCCTTTCAATAAATCCCTACTTTATTCCTTTAATAGGTAGCCTCTCTAGACAACAATACCCAAAAATATCAAGATTTGGAGGTGTCCCTTATCTCTGGTATATTTTTCTGTCTGATTCAACATGGAACTGAGCAGTAATATCAGACTATGGAGCACTACAATACTCTGTAGTCTTACATTCTCCATGACCTTTCTGATCTGCTGTGGTATTTCCCAGGGAGAGTTTAGAGTGTTTTATACTGGGGAATCACACATTTATCTTGAGCAATGGTAGACAGGGCTCAATGAAACACCTAAATGAATACCAAGAGCCTCTGTTGGCTTGATAGATGTACGAAATATTGAAGTGAAAAATAGCAATTTACTCCTGAAAAAGCCATAAAAAAAGAAATGGTGTGACTCCCAGACCAATGTTTTCTGACACAGACTATCACATACCTGGGGTAGGTAAAGCCTCTCTTTCCTTCTCTTTCAGTGTGACCTGAATTAAGTCAGCTCCTGTGACTGAACACAGAGAATTTTAGGGAGTTACAGCAAGGCCCTTCAGATTAACACAAAAAAAAAATTAGTAAATCAATTTCCACACATGAATTCCTGACAACATTATACATTTCTTACAAAAAACATTTTCTTTAAGAGCAACTATACATATTTTCTAAGCAATTTTTGTCCTTTTTTTTTATGCTTTGAGAAAGGATTAAACAAACATATTTTAATTTACAGATACTGAAGGTCTCAAGACAACTCATTAGAAACAGCTAAAAAGAAAACATGCAACAATCAGAAATTCTAGGCTGGAACTTGGATCTCATTTATCCCACTCTAAATCCACAGCAGTTCCACTCACATAAGTGATATCACACCATCGAATGCATAATGTATTAAGTGGCTCAAACAGCGAAATACAGCTTTTGTTTTGTAGTTTGGTTTTAATTTTTTTTTTTCTCCAAAATCTGGTATCTGAAAGAGATGCTTTAATTAGCCAGACTTTATAGACTGGAGACAGGGACCCTGTGTTCTCTGCTGTGAAAAGGGGTCAGCAGCAATTATCACAGTGGTAACCTTTGTGCCCGTGTATTGTCAGCAGGAGAAGGGCCAGAATAATGCAAATCAAAGAGGAGCAGGAGAAAGCTGCTTCAGACCCAGCTAAAATCCCACCTCCTCTTCATCTCCAGTGGCATATAAAGACACTTCCTTTCAGTCACCAGACTGGAACAACTGTAGGTTAAAATAGAAACACTCTGACAAACAAATAAATCTCCTGTCCTCTGCCCAGCCCCTTATGGTGACCCTAAAGTGTTGTTGGAAGATTTTTTTTGGGGGTAGAAGAATTGTATCAATGAAGCCATTGTCAGAACTTTCCTCAGTTCCAGAACATGCCTGGAACTTTCCTCTGTGTGCATCAACCCACCGATGGGATTTCATGCCATATTGTAATTTACTTATTTTATCTTTAAACAAGTCTCTGTACTTTTAAATTGTGAAACCCGTCCTTCCCTACCTCCCTCCTTTTCTCCCAGTGCAACTGAGCAAATTTAAAATAACTGAGGTTCATTAATTTTAAGTGTTCAATAAATTAGTATGAATAATCAAAAAACTTGATTCTTTCTGATAATTACTATTTGATGTCAGTTGAAAGCACTCGATTGAGTTAGCAGCATATGCTCCTATGCCAAATGAGGCTTCCATAATTAAATAGAAACTGATTCCATGAGGTTTTTCTCATGCCTGATTAATTAGTAATCAGGTGCCTCAGCCCTGTTCTTCAGTGACACCTTTTCTCCCAATGGTAGCTGGGATCTGATCCACATATCAGTCAAATCAATCTGCCCCAAACCATCACACAGAGCTCACACTGCACAGCAGCATGCCTTGAGTGGCCACAAGGTGAACATTTGAGGGGAAAAACATGACATGAAACTGCTAATTTAAAGCCTCTGACACAGCTCTTGTGGCTTTCAGACAATCCATCTGTGTGAACTTTTATGGTTATGGTATTTTTCCTTCTCACACAGGGAAAAACAGTTGCCAAAGCTGACAAAACAGGCTTAGGAAAAACAAGACAACCAAGCCTTGACAATATCCTTTTTCACCTCAATATATTTTGTGAGGTTTGTTGGGTTTGGTTTTTTTCTTTGCTTGCTTTTGCAGGCACTAGAGTGAAATCATCTAATTAAGGATGTTTGTATTTTTCAGAGAAAAGCTGTTCTAATTAAATCCTGAGGGGACATAAAACTTGATCAATATGGTGCATAGACCTTGTAATGGGGTTCAGTCCCCTTTTATGGTGAAGAAAGGAACAATTAAGACTTAATTCAGTACAGGATTTTATCATTGCCCTGTCCAGAGTCAGGGCAATAATAAAAGTTTCTCATATTTGAAGTGTCATCCCACCAGAGACCACGACAATTCAAACCATTATAAGTTATTTATACTCTTGACATGAGCATAAGAATCAGGGACAGAATTCTCCCCAGAATTCTCCACATCCTATTAACCTGTACAATTATTTACATTAATGGGGTATAAAGTGCACCAGTTATGAATCACCAGTGTTTTGTTGCCTTTTCCCACAAATACTCCCAGAAACTGATCAAGAAAGGTAAAGGCCTTGGGATTAACCAAGGCCACAGTGACACAGTCCTTCTGGTGGTTTTGTTCTGCTGCTGAGTACGTTATCACTGGGTTTTTCAGGACAGGAAGAGATACAGGCACTACAGATGAAGGGCATCCTTAGCAAACATTGAATTAAGGTGACTCTTGGCAAAACGTAGTTATACGGCTCCAGGGTTTAGTTGTATAAAACCTTTATAAGGCTCATCAATTTTCTGCCTTATTACAGCTCCTCCTGGATGTTTGGGCTGTGGATCATAAATATAGGCCTTCTGGATGATCCTGCTGGTAACTTTTCCTGGTTCAGGGCTCCTTGAGTGAACATGAAGGAGGAGCAACTCAGTCTTTTATCAGCTTTGCAGTGACTCGGAATTTTGCCTGTGGATATTAGGAAGGGCTGAAACTAGGATAAATGGCTCCAATAGCCTGACTTACAAATAACAAGCAGCTCCATGCTATTTAACATCAATTGGGCTAACATCCATCACCAGGAAATCAAAACTTTTCAGACAGCACAATCAACAACACAGTGAGACACACCTCCAGAAACTGGAGAACCTAGGAGAGGGTGTTTTGTCATCCCCTGTGAGGATCTTCTGCAGGAGATACCCAGAAGTGTGATATAATGAGGACAATGTATTAGGGAAAAGAGGTGTAAAAACCTGATTTATATACATATAAATAGATACAATTTTATTTATATATATATATATATATATATTAGATATATATAGATATATATACACATATACACAGTCACCTATATATGCATATATGTCTTTGGGTAGATGGACACAGATTCTTGCATACAGCAGATTGACATTTGTGTAAAATTCCTCCTGCAGACATCACATAATCAAAAAATCAACCCTGACAGGATTATAAGGGCATTTCACCATCTTAATTCTGTAACTGCTGCACTCTGGTTTCTCTGCTTCCATGCCAGAAGGACAGGAGCTCACCCACCAGGAGAAAGTTGTTTTATCTCCTTTTGTCTCTTACAAAAATTGAGCAACTGAGGGAATAGGGTGGGGGGGGAGGTCTCAGCCTGGAGAAAAAAAAAGTCCCAGGGAGGATCCCATTGGTCTCTGCAACTCCCTGGAGTGAGGTCGTAGCCAGGTGGGTGTTGGTCTCTTCTCCTAGGTAATGAGCAAGAGGACAAAAGGAAATGGCCTCAAGCTGCACTAGGGGAGGTTCAGGTTGGGCATCAGGAGGAATTTCTTTTTTGGAAGGGTGGTTAAGCATTGCTACAGACTGCCCGGGAAGTTTCTAGAGTCACCAAGCCTGGAACTGTTAAAAAAATTCCTGGATGTGGCACTCAGTGCTCTGGTCTGGGTGACAAGTTGGGGATGGGTTGCAGGCTGGACCTGGTGGCCTTGAAGGTCTTTTCCAACATAAATCATTTTATGATTGTATGATTACAAGGGGCACCTCTTTGCAAAGAACTGACTTTCATTTCCTGGAGGTCACTGAGCAGCCCACATCTGGTCAATTGGCCCTCTGAAATAACTGGTATGGGTGAGTTTTATCTGGCTGGAAGAAAAGATTCATCCCTGTACAATCAGTCCTCTGTAAAGAATTAACTCCATTCTTCATGTCTTTCACCTAGGATTCTCCTTTACCCCCAAGCAATAGGGCTGCAGAAAATATCCGTGTTTATTTATTTTCTGTATTTTCATATTAGAAACAAACATTCTTTAGAGTGTTTTTCCTCCTATACAAAGCAATTACAGAAACCCACAGAGCCAAATGGAAGTGAAGTCATTCTTTAGGAATCTAGAAAAGACAATAAGTATAATCAAATTATTTTTTTAAGAACTATGGAAATTGTAAACCTGCTTCTGACACAGCAGTAATGTAAGGTTCAGCCTTAGGCCCTCTTAACAACTCACACATGAGCAGCCTGAGCAAAGTCAGCAGGATGACCCATCTGCATAAAAGTTGTGTCTACTGAAAAATGTATTTAGGATAAATATAAAGTTTGATAATCCTTTCAGTGATGTTTTCAATAACGTTTCTGTCCAGCACTTCAGATTTTAGGAAAAAAAAAAAGCCAAGAGAAATCTGGAAGTGAAGGAAGCCAAAACTTTGTTTCATTCCAAAGAAAAATTGTTTAAACGTTTCAAAAGTGAACTAAAAGGAAACAACATCTCTCTGCTTTTTAGCCAGTTCCAGTATTGCCCAGAGACCTTAACCAAGGACCAGTACCACGCTGTGGCACCATATGCTGGAATTTGTAACAGACTTAAAAAGCTCATAATGTTATTATTGCAATTTACAAAGGTTATATAGGATATTTCTCCTAAAAAATATCCCAGATGTCCCAGTGGGATGTTTCTTTCCACCACTGTTGTTATAATAAGTGTTGAGTTGTGTTTTTTTGCTTCAGCATGGTCATATCATGTTTCACTCCCCTAAAATGTGGTTGAGCCACAGCCCATGAGTGTTTCAGAGTCACACCACAATTGCAGGCCCATAGTGACCTTTGAGGATCACTTCTCTTAGCACATAGGGTGCCCCAGAGAAAATCAGAGTGGTGCTATGAGCCATGTCAAAGCAAAACTGGTGATGTAGAAATGACTGGCATGGGATGTTTCAAGCTCCCTGAGCCTCCCCTTCACCCAGAACCCAGAAGAGACATGGGTTTATTTGTCCTTTGATGCAGATTCCTTTAAAATGGTCTGAAAAGGTGAATTTTCAAGTGGCTTGGAGGCTGGTTAACAGAGTTTCATGTATGTAGGTAGCAGTGGCTATCTTTGTTGATAGGATCATTGCCCATACAACAGAAACATTCTCCATTACAATTATTTCTCCCCATTCAGCACCCCCTGTATTCTCCTCCAAGCCTAATTTACAGGAATTAGGCTCCCAAGCCTAATTTACAAGACTCCAACCGTCAGTGCAACTTAACTCCTTCAATCCCCTCCATACGGTCTATTTTCTTGCCTTTTGTGCTAGACAGACCTTTTTTTTCTCCCCCCAAAGATAAACAAACACTTGCATGACGCCAGGCAGTTTGGGATGAAGGAGGGCAAGGGGAAAGCCTGAGCTCAATGCAGACTTCTGGCCAAGGTGGCTTCATTCGGCTGCCTGCTTCGTTTGAATAACAATATCTTCTCAGTCACGGCGTTTTCCTTCCCCTTCTCCCCATTTTCTCCCCCATGCAGGCCCGAGTAAAAGGCTCTGTGAATCCAGGAGGCTGCTCATTAATGAGCTGGCATCTGATCCGTATTTACCGGCGTTAATTTCTGGATGTAATGCACCCCTGCCACTTCCCCACAGTTTGCCCTAAAAGGCTTTCTGAGGGGCACAAAAGCAGAGGGTCAAAAGTGAGTTGACCCCGGCCAGAATGTACAATTATTGCAAAGAGGTGGTACACCAGCAGCTGTCGAAACCCCACCGAAGCCCTTCCAAAAGTTGGAGGATGACTAATAGGCCGGAGCTCTCCCCTCCGCCCCGCCAGAGCCGCCGACTTTGGGCAGGAAGAATTATGGCCCTCCCGAGCAGCTGCAATAATTGTCTCGCCATTGTCCCTCTGCCACCCCCTACAAGTGCCCATTGTGGCCGTGGAGTCAAGTGATTTTATGCTCGGGCTGATGCTGTTTGCGCCCAGCTGCCCGAGCGCTGACACACGAGCCTGCAGAGGAGGGACCCGCGTCTGCTAGACGGGGCTGCGACATACCAGACCTTTTACATAAGTCAAACAGGAACAAATGACTCTTTATCAGCCCCTTTTCCCTTTGAAGTGGCGGCTGCTTATAGGCCCTTACAGCTTTTCCTCCTTAGCCCGAGCAAACATCCTCCTTTTGATATGCTACATGCTCATTATCTCTGCCCCATTTAATGATTTTTGATTGAAGGGTGGCAGCGCAGTTGCCAAGAGGGTAGTTAAAGAGGCTCCACGCAGTCAGGACAACAAGAAAGGCTTTCCTTGTGCAGCAGCCTAAATTTGGAGTCTCTTAACAGTGTGTTCTTGTTCTTAGCAGTAGATAAGGGCTGAGCGTGAAATTCTTAATTAAGCAGTAAATAGAGAGTGGGGTGTCAGCAGATGCAGCCTGTAGCCATGGAGACCAAGTCTGATGAAGGAGGAAGCTGAGGCTCAACGCCGGCCCCGGGCTCGGGCATGACTGACAGCTGAAGAATCCGACAAAGCTTGTAAACGGGATTAATTAGTTGGCTAATTATTTCATATAGTTAAATGTAAATAAAATATTTAAAAAAAAAAATTCTAAAAGAGCCAACTTGCAGATTTAGGCAGGAAGATGGCAGGAAGGCCAGACCTTCTAGCCTTGTGCTCTCTGGGTGGGTGGGTGGACTGGTGGGGTTTTAAGGCCAGAAGGGACCATTGTGGCAGCTTTCTCTGACCTCCTATGGAGCATGAATCTTGCCTCATGAGGTTTCTAATAGCTTCTCACAGAGCTGGAGCATATTTCCCTGAAAAGACAGTCAAGCATCTTCTAAGGACCCTAAGGAGAAGGAGAGAAATCCCACACCAGAGCCAGGAATCTGCTTTGTTTCAAACTTTTACCCTACACCCACAGCGTAGATATTAGGTACCCGACACTGAATTATTGATCTCACTCCTGTAAAAGTCCTCCCAGAAAATGTTCACAGCATGAATTATACATGTTAGGTGTTTTCATAAATTTTCCCTCATGTATTTTGGATTACTGTTTCTGTCTCTATTAAAATGAGGAACCACAACAAGCTCTTTGTGTAATAAAAATCAAGATGAAAGTAAGGCAAGAGAAGGACAAGAAAGTATCTGTGATGCAAGAGTGACATATGCCAGCCAGACCACTTTTGTCCCAATCTTCCCAAGACTCATCTCCTCTATTTTCAGCAGAGGCCAAGCTACAGATGCCATCCTCTGAGCTTTCCCATGCTGTTCTGACAGTGTAAATCAGGATATGCAAACTGAAATGCAGTCACCTTTTACATTTGAAGGAACAAATTTACCCTGTTAGTAAACAGAAATAATAAAACTTTTTTTTCTTCTTTCAGTAAATACTTGACTTGATCTCTGGTAATGCTTAGACAAAACAGCTAAATTTACAGTAGCCAATTTACACTTGAACTGTATCTGAATAGGGCCAGGACACAGACCAGACCCCAATAATTTACATGGTTATACTGCTGGCCAAAGTCCTGGCACAGCTTTGGCCTAGACCAGCTGGTGACCAGTGATCCAGTACAGTTTGAGATTTAGCAAGAACAGGGATCTTTTATAACTTGAAGCCTGGGTACATCCAGCCCATTTTTAGAGCTAAAATATTAAACACAATCTATGCTGTGGCAGTTGCTGAAGGACCAGAGGTGAACACAGAAAGTGTAATCCTTAAACTGAGCTTAAGGTTTGGGTTTCCTCAGTTCTCCACAAATGTGATTTTCCACACTGGTTGATTTTCACTGTTGCCAGACCAAGCTCAGAGGATCGCCTGCCCTCATCCCAGGCTTGTTTTCCTCTCCACTGTCACAATGATAGTTCTAAAGGGATCCTACATGAGAAAGCCATTTGCACGCTTGTGCTCTCAGTAGTGCAAAATCAAGGGAAATTCATTACAATTAATGGAACAGAAGAAAAAAAATCTGTTAAAATGAAAATCATCATCTTTACTTTCCTGGTATGAATCACGAAGGCGAGGTTAATCTTCTCAAAGACACCAAAATATATTTGTGATTTCTAGCTCTGCTGCTATTAATAAAGGCAACAATCATTACCTTTCCTTTGACATATAGAGCTTAGATATTTATACAATTATTTACTTGAGAATGGGAATTATTGAAAATGTCCATTTCTTAAAAAAAAATAATTCCTACACACTCCATGATCTCATGTACAAAGTCACGCAGGCAAAGGTTTAAGATGTCTTTGGAAGTTTCCAGCCGTAGAAAAGATTCTCTCCCAGTAATCTTACTGCCTTCAGTGGGCTCAGCCTAGCAAGATGACCATGTTTTAATAATGAAACCTCTGATATAGGAGCAGCTGACAGCAGAGGTCATTAGTGGAATTTAATGCCTTTACCACTCAAAAGAAAGCCACTCAAATACAACTGGTGTCACATCACCCTCTATTTATGGCACATTCCTTTTGTTGCTAGGCCAGGCATTAGATAGACCAGTTAGGGATGGACCTGATGTGCACTTACCTATTTGATCAGCATTTTGAAGAACCTCTCACTTATTGAAAGGCTATTGAAAGCTGGCCTTGAGTAGATTTGGGGTTTAAATTAACAAGACATCAGCTCTATCACCATTCCTGATCACAAATGTAGATTGTGACCCCCACACTGCACTTACCCAGGTAGGTGAACTTCCCCAGCCTGCTGTCGAGATGCCAATCACAGCTCCTGTGGTGGCCGTAGGAAGGTACCAGCTGGACTGGCTGTCCCCTCCTTGTCCCACAGGACACCACAGCCTCAAGATGGGCAGGAAGATCCCTGTGTTCCACCAGCAGGTAATTCCCAGCCTTGAAGTTGCTAAATGTCACTGAATACTGGAGAAAAGGGAACCAAAAGAAACATGTCTGAGTCTGTGATTAGAGATCCATGGAGTGCAGCATAAAGGGGTAAGGAGGTTGGTGCTCCTCACAGGCAGCATGTGTTGAAAACAGGAAAAGGAATGTAAAACTAAGCAGGAGGTGATGGTAAATGCATAAAAAATCAACTCCCTTCATCACCTTTGAAAGGTGAGGAGAATCAGTGTCTTCTGAAAACTGTGCTTCAACACGTACTAAGGCAGTAAAAAAATCCTGTTGGCTCCTAAGCACCACTCTGAATTTTCATCTAAGATACCCAGAATCATCAAGTGTCCATGGCCAGGTGGGATGGGGCTTGGGGCAACCTTGTCTAGTGGAAGGTGTCCCTGCCTATGGCAGAGGTTGGAACTGGATGAGCTTTAAGGTCCTTTCCAACCCAAACCATTCCATGATTCCATGACCTTCCTGCTGCAGGTGACTACTGTGATCTTATCTAAGAGATAAAAGAGAGCTTATCAGTCATCTTATCTAACCCTATAAATACAGAGAGACTTTCTCAGTGCACTTAACTCTATTTTATTTCTCTCTGTTCATCCAAAGAGATGAAAGCACTATTATCTCTTCCAGATATAATTTTGAAATTATAAAACCTTCCTGTGTTACCTGGAGCTGTTTGCTGACCAAAGGGTTGTCAAATGTCAACGTGTAAGTCTCTTTATCCAACAGAAGAACCATCCAGCCATACAGGTTTGATAAAGTATCAGGGACATAATTGACTGTGTTTGACTTATTCCTACTGTCAGTCACAGTTAAATTATAGGGAATGTCAGGAGCCTCTTTTCTGCAGGAAAAGAAAAAAAAAAAAGTGATTACATTTTTACATGGAATTCTGTTATTTTGCAACCTGTAAGTTCTATTTTTGTTTGAATTACAGCATTGTGCTGGATCTCCCTCTCTCCATTTTTATAATTCTTTATAAATGCCATAAGAAACAATATTTTGCCCCAAGTACTGTAAAAAGAGAAAAAGAGAGACACAGCATGTAGGAGTAAAGGAAGAGGAAGGGAGCAGAGCAAATGTAACAGCCAGGATACCAACTTCTACATTGCCAGAGTATTTTCCCTCTGCCAGACTCATGGGCTTCAGGTTCCACTTTTAGAATCTTCATGAAATTTAGTGGAGCCTTCTTATTAGCCTCAGCCCAGGCTGGGTGGGGTTTGGAGTAACCTGGTTTTGGTGGAAGGTGTCCCTTCCCATGGCAGGGGTTGGAATGAGGTGATATTTAGGGTCCCTTCCAACCCAAACCATTCTGTGATTCTGTGATTATTCACTCCCATCTGAGTGATCAAAAGTTTCAAAAAAAATTCCTGTGTAATTCAAAGAGCTGGCCTCTGCCTGCAGTCAAAGCTGGCGCTGCTGGGGACTGATTAAATCCTTCACAAAATGGGTGAACTTTTAGTACAGCAGCTCTTATGAGCATCCAAATGACAACTCAACCCCCTTTTTCCCTAGAACTTGTCACTC
Organism: Serinus canaria; assembly: GCF_022539315.1. Classification (NCBI taxonomy): domain Eukaryota; kingdom Metazoa; phylum Chordata; class Aves; order Passeriformes; family Fringillidae; genus Serinus; species Serinus canaria. Next base: position 109,515,645 of record NC_066316.1, read on the forward strand.
CTAATTTCTGACCAGTCTACTCAGGAGAAAAAACTCTTACTGAAGAGATCAACATTAGCACCGATATCATGAGGGGTCATAAACCCTTTCGATTTAAGGTTGCAGTAGACTCCTCTCAGTTCTGGCATTTGAGCTGACAATAAGCTTAAAAAAATCCCCTCTTTTAAGCATCCCTTGAATAATTTTTTCTCAATGTTTCAAGTGTTACCTTGCAACTACACATCTCAGCATATTATCTAGCCTCTCAGACTGGATATGGCTTACCAACCCAAGACAGTGCTAAAACTTATGCCATCCTGCAATTTGCCTGTATTTGCAATTTTTGGTTGGTTTGTTACTTTTTTTTTCCCCCAAGTACTTTGGAGATGATGCAAAATCACCAGAGCAGTCATCCCAGATGCATTTTTCTTTTCTCTTTTAAAATCAGTTCAGTGATTTTTTTCCCCCTTTTTTTGTTGTTTTTATTCCAGTGTCTGTCACTTTGTCAAATCACTTTCTGGTTACCCAGAAACATTCAGCAGAGAAACAGCAGTGGCAAAGCAAAGTGTGAATCAGCAAAGAATCACTCAACCAGAAGATATTGGCAGACCAATGAAACTGGAAGGAGTTTATAAGGCTTAAACAGCTTTTGTACCACTAATAAACCTCCTGTTATGGGCATTAACTGGACCAGGATATTAGGCTGCTAATTAAGCAAGTAAATGACAACAAGCACATTATTGCCACAGCTATCAGCACCTGCACAGGTATTCTAACAGCAGAACAACACCACACACAATGCAAAACTCCTGCACATCAGAAGGAGCCTTATGGAGTTGAAAAGATGCCCAATGTCACAGCAAGTGACAGAGACTCAGACCCATCCTCTCTGCAACACAAATTCACATGGTTTTACTCTTTATTTATTTTAATTTTCATCGCTGGAGGTTTCTGAAGAGAACAGCTTGAATCACTTTTACTGGGGGACTCTCCCCAGTGCTTCCAAGAGAAATAAAGACAGAGTAGAAAGCTTGGAAGAGACAATCCTGCTGGGATACAAGTCTGACCTGTTAGAAAGTTTGGTTGCAATGCCACACCAGCCATGTAAGTCCAATAGCTAGTGAATGGGAATGTGAATTCACAAATTAACTGTGAATCCATTTATGTTGGAGACAAATGTTTAGAAGACCCCAAATAAATCTCTTAAACTGCATACTGAACTTCCATAGTGAACTTGAATCATAAAATTATTAAAGTTTGAAAAGACCTCTGAGATCATTGAGTCCAACCATTTACCCAACACTGCCAAGGCCACCTCTAAACCATGTCCCAAAATGACACATTTACATGTGTTTGAAATCCCTCAAGGCATGGTGACTTATCTCTATTTTTAAAGAGTTATGAGCATTTCTGCCCCACAAAGCCCATTTCAATGCCTGGCCTCCTTTTTCATGAGGAAATTATTTTAATATTCAATCTAAATCTCTCCTGATGCACCTTAGGGCCAGGTACTCTTGTCCTGTGCCTTGTTCTCTAGGAGCAAAGCTTGACCATACCCCCATAGGCTCCCCACCAGCTGCCCCGTCCTGTCAGGGAGTTGTGCAGAGCCACAAGGTCCCCCCTGAGCCTCCTTTTCTCCAGGCTGAGCCCCTTTCCCAGCTCCCTCAGCTGCTCCTGGTGCTCCAGCCCCTTCCCCAGCTCTGTTCCCTTCCCTGGACACTCTCCAGCCCCTCAATGTCCCTCTTTTCAGGAGGGTCCCAGAGCTGTCCCCAGCACTGGAGGTGCCCCAGCAGTGCCAGCACAGGGGATGGGCACTGCCCTGGTCCTGCTGGACACACTGGTGCTAGGACAGCCCAGGTGACATTGGCCTCTTCCCCACCTGGGCACACCTGGCTCATATCCAGCTGAAAGTCTGTTCATGACCCAGGAGGGAAAAGGAGCAGGAGAAACCTTATGGCCTGGAATCTCTAGGGTTTTCTTGACCTGGAATGTTGTGTCCTTGTATTTTACATGAGTTGCTTGAGATGTTGCAGCCCAAAAATTCACTTCCAACTCCTGACAGGCTGCCCACAACCAAACCAAAAATTTGGGGAACCTAGAAAACTTCTCAGCTCAGTGCACAAGTTAACTGGTGCAAGGGCACAATAAGCCTGAGATACACCCCCTTGAAAGCATGACAGTGTTGTTTTTTCACCCCCATGCCAAAAAGGCACCAAAATGGAAGTACCCTACTAATGGAATTACCAGCCACAATTAGCACCATTTCCAGTTGCCCTAAATAGCCAGTGATTTCACTGTGCCCTAAATAGCCACTAATCTACCTCTCTTTAATGCTAATGAAGTAGAAGAGCACTGGCACACTCTGGAGTATTTCTAATTCAGAGGATCCGAGGGAGCCTGCACGCATCATTAACGTGGAGAGCTTCATTATCAGAGGAGAGCCTTCCCCTGAACTTCTCCTGGCTTTATTTGAAAGAAACTAGGAGGCAATGGTCTTAATGCAAAATTAACCCTCCCTTTAAACTGCTGGAAGCCTTTGCAAACTGTAAGGGGGAAAAAAAGGATGACTCATTGTGAAGGCTGTATTTTTTATATCGAAGCAGGTTTCAATTAAGGAGCAATTTGCTTTAGAAATATGGCAGGATTACAGGATAGGGCTTTACAGTCTGAGCCACAATTCACCAATTGTGACTGTGTAAACTGTTATATAATTTAGCTCAAATGTTCTCGTGCAGAACTGCTCGACAGATATGGGCCACAAAGGATTTGTTAAGCCAATCAACGACATGGAGTAGAACAAATATTAACTCTCCTGTTTATGTTTACCATTAACTTATTTATCCTAAGGGTCCATATCTGTGTGTCTGAAGGCAGGCACTCTGTTTAGCTCTAAATGCTTTCTGTTTGTGTAATAATCCATTATGATTATCCCTCTTCAAAAACAGGAAACAATTTAGCATTGAACTTCAAATGGGACACCAAATGTTTATACCAAGAGTCCATGTTTATTGTTGGCTAAAGGGAGGCTAATTCAGAATTATAACCATATCAAACACTTTACAGGTTTAATCTTGGGCCCCAAACCAGTTCACTTTATTTTAATTGCCAAGAACTAAGAATTTTCAGCTGTTTTCAGTAAATGCGTGTATCTTTGTTGAGATACCAAGCTCATTATTCAAATCTGTCTTTTATTATGAATCCTTAGTAGCAGTGATTTTTTTTTCATGCACAAGTCTTTTAGGAAATAACCAGATCTTTGACCCTGATCTTGAGTCACCACCATGGGCTGAATTTTAACTAAAAGAAGAATTGAGATGGTTTCTCAGGAATAGAAAGGGTTGTGACTGACAAGATGGATTTCTTCAGAGTAGAATTTCAGTTTGCTTCCCCTGCCTTCCAAAATCCCCAGTGTTCTTAAAAGATTTCCTCAGATCCTACAGTTTAGAAGCTGATAGTTTCAGAAAAATGAAAATCAGACAGAAATCCTGAGCTGGAAAGTGGTTGGAAAACAAACAGTTCAAATGTCTGCCGTGTGAGCACAGGAAACACCAGAGAGGACAGCTTGTTCACTCTGCTTCTTCCACATCAGGTAGAGCTCTGAAAAATACCTGGAAGTGTTCAATGCCAGGTTGGATGGGGCTTGGAACAACCTGGGGTAGTGGAAGGTGCCCCTGCCCATAGCAGGGGGTGGAATGAAATTATCTTTAAGGTCCCTTGTAACCCAAACCATTCTGTGATTTAGGATCAATATGTTGGTTATTACAGGGAGTCCCAGCTGATGCACCTGGCTCTGATCTATCCAGGCCATAAGAAGCATCCAACAGACTTGCCAGATTTCTCCTTGCCAGGAAAGAAAGCTTAGGGCCACCAAATGTTGCCTCAATGTTAAATTTATCTCCCTGCACTTAGAAAGACCTCAGATGATGGTCAAGCTGAGGGAGAAGGCTTGAAGAAATATCTTGTCCTGCATACTCATAACGCTGTGCAGGATCTGGCTTTGCTGCCCTTACCCCTGACTGCAGGAAAGGTGTCCTCCACTGGGAAACAAATTTCTCTTGGTGGGATGTCAGAAATGCCAGAAATGCAGCAGAGTTAGAACCCAATCTCTAAAGCTGAACTGAGCAGTTGGTAACTGAACAGTCAATACTTTAATATTTGCCTTCCATGTAACATCACAGGTGCCCTCAGAGGATGGGTTATGGAGAAAAGTGACCATGTAAGCTGCCCCCTGTATGGAGGGACACACGACCAGAGAGTGACTGAGGACATTGAGAGAAGAATCGTGGTTGTCAGGGTGTTTCACAGCAGGGGGATGCTCAGGTGAGGCACCACAGAGAGTAAATATCACAGGAAAACAAAACTAGAGTAACCATCTGAACTCTCTTCACGATTCAAAGACACAGAGGCAGGGGGACACCAACCCATCAGCAGTGGCTGGGTTTGCAGCAGAAATGCACCACACAGAGAGGATGTTAGAGCTGATTTAGGAATGAAACCTAAAAAGTTAATCTTTTGCTCTGCAGCAGAAGAGGGATACAATAAAAGGCTTGAACCACAAGGCTGGTGCTGAGCAAGTCCAAGGCTGCCCCAGTGAGAAAAGAAAAGCAAATTAGGGGGACCAAGAGGAAAACTCCCTTTTGGCAGGCACAGCCACCGAGTGTTTGGAGTGCCCTTCGCCGCAAGGTGCTGCCAGGCTGCAGATTATTCTAATGCTCTCCTCTTGTAAAAATTATGCATAATGTGAAGAAACTTTGAAAGTCACTTAATCATGTTATGACAATTTTTTAATGAAAATTTGTTTTAATATTAATAGAGATTCATAGTTTCATGATAATATGGGTAGCGGTGGCATTTGGAGCAGCCGTTTCTAGCCTGCAGCCATGCTGTGCTGTGCCATAGCATAAGCTGTGCTTCAGACTACTCAATAACTTTCTCACATATGAATTTATAAAGACTTTTATAAGCTCCAATTACATTTTTAAAAGACATAAAACCCCTCTTTAAAGTGTGCTTACGTGACACATTAGTTTAACTTTCAACTGGACTTTGTGAAGAAGGGTTTTGTTACAGCAGTGCCAGCTTGGAAATGGATCCCCACTTCCCTGGAAGTTGTTGAGTGAAGTAGTTCAGGACAGAGAGTCACAAAATGTTCAAGACAGTAGTTCTCCTTTTCAGAATAGAGCTTCCATAGTTTTTCTCTAATAAAACACTCTTTTTCTCCCAAATATGTAGTTGATTTTGGGTAAAAGTCTCAATACAACACATGCATCCTGGTAAATAAAGCAGCACAAACAGTCAATTGCCCCCATTGCATCATAAATAATTGAAATTGTTGCAGACATTCTTTTAGCTGGCACTAAACAGCCCTATCCCTGACAGCTCCCAGGCAGGGGATCTCCCCGAAAGGTTAGCACTGATGCAACATCCCTGATGTTTTGGAGACTGAGATGGTTAAAATACGGCCATGTCCAATCCTTGCCAGTTGCTCTCAGGGTCAGGGAATGATCCTGAGGTTTCTCAGATAGAGGTTGCCATACTAGGTCTCCCCTCTTAAAATCAATTTTTGTCTCAACCTTCAAGATTTTTGGAGCTGGAATCCCATTCCTGAAATTCAGGATAAGTGAAAGAACCCACCATCTCAAGCCTCTCATGCTTTTTTTTTTGAGGAGCACAAAAAATTCATGTTGCAGACCTGACAGATCTCATATTCCTGACCTGGGAGAGCACAATAGAAAGATTTTTTCCAGAGATATTTTTAACCCTTTTCTTGTCAGAAACTAAAGATAGACAAGCAACAGGGCTTTTGTCTTTTCATTGAGGTGAGATGAATCCAAGAGGAACTTGTTAGGATTTTTTTTCCTGTCACTCACCTATCTTTATTTGCTTTACTCAACCTCTGCCAATTGCTCCAAGTCATGTTTTGCTGTATTAATCCTAAACTATTCCTTTTTTATTGCAAACACTCCCCAAACACATCTGGATAAAATTCACCCATTCTCCTTCTCCCACCCCCTCATTCTCTGGTCATGGTGTAGATATTTCATTGAGTTTTACTCTTCATCCCCTCCAGCTTCTTTTATTCCTCATCCTGGTCCTCTCCCAGGTTCCTTTTGGAGCTCTATCTGCCTGAACAAAGCCTCCCTGACTCACCACCCTCATTTGGCTGGTTCTGACAGTCTTTCAACTTCACATGATGGTGATTTGGCTGCTGGGAGCTGCTGAGGAGAGAGGATCTGGAAGCAGCACAGAGAGGATGCTCACAGTCCCCAGGATTACTCTGCTGAGTACACAGTCCTCAGGAGGACAGGCTAACAGCCTGCTTCTTCTCAGATTGCCAAGGATCTTTGACATAAATTTACTCCTAGATCATGCAGAGGAATTAAAAATAAGCTAAATAAAGGGTACTTGCTTGAAATAAACCTTAATTGAGAAGTCATTGATATGAATAACCATCAAAACCTGGAATGATTTAGATTGGAAGGGACTTTAAAGCTCATTTAGTTCCAACCCCCTGCCATGGGGAGAGACATCTTCTACTAGACCAGGTTGCACCAATCCCTGTCTAACCTAGTCTTGAGCACTTCCAGGGAAATTCTTGTGCAGTTTACTGGGAAGACAAAATTTAGGTGTGGTTAAGTCTTCCAGAGATAACAGCAATGGTGCAGAGGAACTCCTGCTTGTGCTTGTTCCTTACCCACCTTTTGATAACAGGAGAAACAAGGTGTATTAAATATCTTAACTGTCATGAATTATTACCAATTACATTGTGGCAGTACCCAAAAGGACCCAAATCCCTTTACAGGCAGCATTTAGAGAAGCTCCATCCACCCACACAGCATCAGCCCGAAGATCTTGCAGTCCATTTCATCAAGGTAAACAGAGACTAGAAAGGGAATTAATTTCCCCAAGACCTCGTGGTTAACTGCTTAGGAAAGACAGCAAGCACAGTTTTATTTTGCCTTCTACCCAGTATTCTTTTAGTTACATATGAATGACTCCAACCTCTTAAATTTTTGCAGACTTTTGGTTTCATTATGAGACACAGTAATCACATGCAAAGCCTCCAGGTAACTCAAAGTCTTACAGTTTTCTCCTTCAATGGAAAAGCTGATTAGTTTTTTTCCTGTTTGGGAAGGGGTTGGGGTTGTCCCCCTCCTACTTCTAAAACATTAATTATGAGGCAGACATGAATAATTAACAGCCCTCTGACAGAGCACTTCAGGATTTCTGCCTGTGTACTTCTAACCTGAGACAGCAAAAAATGGATAGTTGTTCAAATTTTTACTTCAAAAAGAGAGTGAAATACTGAGCAGGGGACTGGAAAGGGAAGATGAGCCTGGGAAGAAAAGCAAGAGTGATGTTTAGATCTCTAAAAGTCTTTTTCACGCTTTTTCTTATGTCACAAATTTGCAAGTGTCCTCACTGGGTGATAGAAATGTTGGCAGTTCTTGGACAGCATTCCTCCACTGGATCCCCTTAGCTGCCAGCTGGGGAAAGGCAGGGAAGCTTCCAGTTTGGGAAGACAAGTGAACAGGGACAGAACTGGGAGCTGTACAGCCACCAAAGTTGATGGGAATGACCTGGCTGTACCCCAGGACTGGATTATTATTAGAGCTCTTTTTAATTTCCCAAGCTATCAAATACTTCAGTGTGAATTCCAGATCTGACACAGCATCTCCAGGAGGTCCTGTCCTTCTGCCATGTGTGGAATTTTCTGGGGTCCCCGTGGCAGGAAGGAAATGATTAATCTGACTCCATGTTCTTAGAAGGCTAATTTGTTATTTTATGTTACTATATTACATTAAAGAATACTATACTAAACTATACTAAAGAATAGAGAAAGGATACAGACAGAAGGCTTAACAAAATACTAATGAAAAACCCATGACTCTCCAGAGTCCTGACACAGCTGGATGGTGATAGGTCATTAAGTCAAAACAATTCACATGAAACCAATCAAACAACCACCTGTTGGATAAACAATCTCCAAACCACATTCCAAAGCAGCAGAACACAGGAGAAGCAAATGAGATCATATTGTTTTCATTTTTTTCCTGAGGCTTCTCAACTTCCCAGGAGAAGAATCCTGGGCAAGAAGATTTTTCTAGAAAATATGACAGTGAGAGCCATGGAGTGACAGGCCATGGGAGACAGCACAGCAGATTAAGAGATGCCACTGCTCAGACTTTAGACCTAGTTTAGGACCAAGCAGAGAGGCAGCAGTCCTGGGACTGAGCTCAGACCAGCAGCAATCTCAGAATAGCACACAGAAGCAAAACCCACGCTGTATTTTGGGAGGTGGACCCATTACTTACAAATGAAGATCCATACGGTGGAAAACAAGGTCACTGTCACAGACACTGCCACCAGAAGCTTGGCTGAAGTTGGCACTGGCTGTGCAAGATTCTGCCAGGATATCTGTGAAAGGCACGATGTGACTTCCCTTCTGTCCTGAGGTGGAGCCATCAAGGTCCTCAAGGATGGCAGAGTGAGGAAAGGGGAAGGACACTTGGAAAGGGGAATTGGTGAAGGTCAGGTGTTCAGCTGTCACTGCAAACCCACCTATGGGTGACAAGCAGCACATTAAAAAAAATGGTCACCTCATATAATAGGCCTGAAGACAAGTCTCTGGAGGAAAAGAGACCAACTTCATTCCACCTTGCCTTTGGAAAAATGTCTGATGGGTCAACAAAAATGGGGAGATCCAGGAAAATAAATGGAGATGGTTGTAGGAATAGCTATTGCTGTGACAGACCAAACCTGCCCAGTACCCTGCTGTGACTGTGGTTCAGATTCACCTGATCCAGGTGCTGCTCCTCCAGCATCTCTCAGTGACTTCAAACATTTATTCACAGGCCCCACAGCCAAAATTACAGTGGCTCTTATAGATCCTGCCTGCCTTTTTTTTAGAGCTGAGTACATGGCATAAATGCACTTGACTCTTTGCACATGTGCAGCACCTGGCAGAATAGAGCCTAGGCTGAAAAGTGAGTGTGGAGGGTTTTTTCACTACTGAAACCTAGATAGCTACAAAAAAGATGAATATTTGTGCAGGCTAAAGTTTATGAGCACATTAATATTTACAGAAATGTCAGAAAATCATTGCCCCATGGACTGTGACAAGTCAGCTTTGGCAGGAGTGCTCTATAACACATGGGTTACTGTTTGACTGTCCTATTCCAGTTTTAGCCTTACTAAGCCAGATTTTACTATTCCTTGTGTTCTTTGATCTCATCTCCTGAAATCTTCTTCAATGCTATTGTAGGGCAGTCTTCATTTATATATAAATACATTTTATTACAATACAAAAGTCAAGTGCAGTTGGAACATTCCTCAAAGAGCCTTTGAGTACCTCTTCAAAGCTGAGGAGGATGCTTAGTTTACACATTATCTTTGGCAAATTCACTTCAGGTTTAGGCTGGTAAGCAGTTTGGTGAAATTCTGCGAGGGGGTGTCACAGCTTTTAAAGAAATCATCACTCTTGACAATTTTCCCTCTCAAAATGAAGATGCAGAAACAAGGGAGTGTATAAAACCTGTTTCCAGTGAGAAAACTGTATCAGTGCAAAAATCAGGCTATGTTTGTCTTAAAATAAATGCAAAATGTGGTTTCAACTGAGTGATGAAGCCATATCCAGAAAAACTGGGGAGAACCTGAAATCTCAGCTTGTGCAGAAGAATTATCAATATTCATCTGTGGAAACTATGAACTTGTAATGGGAGAGGAAACTAGGGATTTGGGAATCCTGAGAAATAAATATAAATTAGATTCACCCTGCCCTTGGTAACAGCCAGAACAAGTCCTGATTGCTGTGCAGGTGTTCACATCAAAGTTCCTGAAAGTTGTGTTGGAGATGAGGAGCTGGTATCTTTTGGGAGTCCTTAGTCCTGCAGACATACAGGTCCTATCCTGGAATGAAGAAATGAAGGAAACATCACCTTGAGAATCATAGAGCCCTAGAATGGTTTGGCTTGGAAAGGACCTTAAAGGTCACCTAAATCCAACCCCCTGCCATGGCAGGGACATCTTCCAAAAGACCAGGTTGCTTCAAGTCCTGTCTAACCTGGCCATGAACATTTTCACAAATGGAGCATCCAGGATGAAGCAGCTGGGAATGCAGGAGTGTGACTGCCCTTAATTGTGGAGTTTAAAGGACAGCTGTAAGCCATTGTTTGGTGTCGTGGTTTGAAAGGAAATGAAGTTTTTTGTGATGGTGTGGGCAATCCAATCAGTGTTCAGATTTAATATTGGCACCTGGTTTGTCCACTGAGGGCAGGATACGCCTCTGAGAACACAGGGGTTAAAAGCTGTGATCTCCCAGGGGAACTTCCTCTTGGAGTCCCGCTTGAGAGTGAGTAGACCCCCCCTGCTCGGCCCCTTTGGCTGGGCAGGGGGGGAGGGGAGCCATGTGGCCAGAGAGAGAGGTAGGACAGGCCTGGGCCCAAGGGTGGAGGAGAACATTGCAAGGGCTTCGGGCAGCCATCCTCCATTCCCCCACCCCCCCCTGCGAGGGAGAGAGAGACAGAGCCGGTGCCTGTGGCGGCTGTGATAGTGGCCCGGCGTGAAGGAGAAGGGGGGGGTGCCCAGCAGGGCAGCCAAGTGTGGGAGTTGACGAAGTAAACCGGCAGAGAGAGAGAGCTCGGGACTTTTAACCCCTCTGAGGAAGATGAGAACCTTGCAAAAGCTGAGTCCTCCTGAAGTTGATGAGATTGAGAAGCTGTTGAGATTGAGAAGATGTTGAGAAAATTCTAGGTGGGAGGAGATGATGAAGTGGCTTTGGGCTGGACTTTTCTTGTGTAGCCACAGCAGAACCACGGGTGTTTCTGTGCCACAGAGACTGCGTTCTAGGGGGAGGCGATGGCTCAGAGCCAAGAGAGTGCAGTGATGTGGAGGAGTGAACAGAGACGACGGGTGAGGAGGGTGTGGTGGTGCCCTCCACCTCGAAGAAGAGAAGAAGACAATCTCTGTTCAAGAGACCCCTCGGCCCCAGGGGGTGAAATTTGGGGGGGACAAGTGTCCCAGAAGGAGAAGGACTGTGCTCCCTTTGGAACTGGTCAAAGTATCCTTAAAATGAAAAACCCCAGAAGCAGCTCTGATCCATGTGCAGTGGTGAGAGCACTGGACATGGAAGGCGTGTGGCGCAAGAGGGACTTCTCTCTCCTCGAGAGACTGAGAATCAACTGTCTGAAGGGTGGCAATGAAATTGGAAATTTGGTGGGGGGAGGAGGAAGAATTTTGGAAGGTTTTCATCTTATGTTCTATTGTGTTTTGTGTGTCTTCCTTTGTAGTTGTAGGTTAATAAATGCTTTTTTTTCCTTTTAACCTTAAGTTGGAGCCTGCTTTGCTCTGTCTCTGATCATATCTCACAGTAGGTGCCAGGGAAGTAGGTGTTCTCGTGGGGGCACTGGTATTGTGCCAGGCTTAAACCATGACATTTGGCAAATTCTGACAGCACCCATCTAATTCCCCACTTGAAGCAGGTGATAGCAAAACTTTAAAGGGCAGCTTGTTGCCTTTTGCTTGAGTTGTTGCATAGTAGTTATGATTGGACATGCCCTAGGGAGAAAGAATCCACCGAAAACCCACAGTGAGTGGATTTTTACATCCCCATTTCACTTTACCTTTTTTGTCCAGCAAGTGGGAATTTTTACTACTCTGCAAAGATGACCATTCTTATTTCTGTTCTGTGAAAAATCTGATCACTGAAATTCAAAGGGATTTTGTGTGATTTGGCATGGGGACAAACTCAAGCCAGGCTCTCTGAAAAGTTTTAGAGGACTTCAGGGTCTATTAGAATTTAAAACGACAGAAAGAAAGAACAAAAGCCATGGGAGATGAAAAACAAAAATAAACTGGATTTTGGGGTGATTGTAGTCCACAGCAGAGTGGAAGTGTACAACCCTCTGCCAAACTGTCTTGGAAACAGGCTGGAAATTAAGATAGAGTTAGTGAGCAGCCTGGAGGAAGAGGGGCTGGCAGGAGTCTGGGATACTATTTCTGAGGCCAATGAATACTTGTAGAATATGTCTCAAAAGCCATAGTAAAAAATCAATCAAGAAATCCACCCTGTGTGAAAACACATGCAATTGAAAAGAAAGAATGTAATGAACTCTAATAAGTAGATTATTACTTCAAAGAGAAGGTGCTATCTTCAATTTTTGTAAGAAACAGTAGTTCCATCAGCTGTTTTATTCTGAGGCTAAAACATCAGGAGTGATAATCCTGGTCCTTGGGCCATCCTATTCCAAGTCACTGCTAAGCAGAAACCCCTCATTTCTGGTAGTAAATTGCTCAGAAAGTCTCTATTGGCTTTTTTTTTACACTGCTGGTTCTTCTATTCCACCCAATTTTCTATATTTTTAAATTAATTGATTTTATTTAAACAAATAGCAAAAAGACCACTGTGAGACAATAATTCCTCCCTTGTGTATCTCAGAACTCTTGCTTTTTCCAGGAAGAAATGCTTCCCCTTAAATGGTCTCACAAAGACAGAGCTGCTTAATGAGAACATGGAGGAGGGTTTCTGAATGTCTTAGAAGTTAAAAAAAAGCTTTCAGTTGGCTTTTGCCAGTCCTGGATTTAGCCCTGTCACTACTGTTTCAATGGGTCAAAGCCCCAACTTTTCAATGCCCTGATATTTCCAAAAAACAATCTTGTTTTAAAAACACTTTTTTTCCCAAAAGTGGAAGGGCTAATAGGAATATCCAAAGTTCCCATTAAATTACTGTCATAAAGTTTTAATTGATATTAAAGAGACATCATTATTAAAGGGAGAATTACATACATTAAGATGTAAATTATGACAAGGAGGCTCTTATCATGAGATAATCAAAGATAATCCCCTCCCTGAGGTACTGCAAGACACAAGGCACGAGCCTCTAAATCTCTCAGCAAGTACAATACTGGAGTCCTTCCATGGATCCTGCAAAGCAGAAACAAAGACATCCAGCCCTTGGTGTCAGAGAAATTCACTGGGAAATCACTGGGACACTGAAAGGCTGGACAGGTGAAGCCAGAATTTTATCTGAACTATTTACTTAGAAATAGACCTGCTAGGGAGGTTCCCTTCTGTGAGCTTCTAAAGAAAACTCATTTAAAATACTTTTTCTTTTTTCTGTCAGTCAGAGAGAAAAATTTAATGAACAACAATAGAAAACAGAGCAGGGAAAAAAAAAGACCTCAAAATCATGAACAAGCATCTGTGGCCAGTTGTAACTAAAATTCCATTGTTATCCATGTTATTAATTTGTTAACAACCTGGTAGCACCCAAAGGACTTCATCCAGCTGCCTAAAGAAATAGTGGAAGAAGAACATATTTACTGCATAAATAAAATTACATTTTGTCAGTATTTTTCATTCTCAAGTAAAAAAAGTAACACTCTGTATTCCAGGTGGACCAATGATGCTGAGAGAGAGCAGAGGAAACCAAAGTGTTAACAAGGATAGAATCCAAAGTTGGTGTTCCCTCTCAGTATTCCCAAATCACTAAACTAAACCCACTTGTGCATAGTTAAATGGTTTTAAATGCAAAAGGTGTATAGGAATTTGTGTTAGAAAAGCTTGGTTAAAGAAAAAATAATATTTCTCTCAAAATTAGTTTGGTGAAATTCCAAGATTTTTCTGAGACCATATCAATCCTGGAGGAAAATATGAGTAGGAAAAAAATTTTGCACCTGTCTTCCTAAGATCCTTCAGCTGTCTGTGTTGGTGATTTTGCTTTCACTTTTTGAATGTTGTTTTAGAAAGAATATGTAGGATTATGCCTTATAGTGTGAAATTTTGTAATAGTTTCTGATGAAAATAGAAAAAATAGAGTCCTTGTTTCAAATTTGCTTAAAAAAAAAAATCTCAAAAACTTCCATGCTGAAAGGAAAAGGTGTTAGAAAAAACCCCCAAAACCTTTAGAACTGTTTTGGTTGGAAAAGCCCTCTAAGACCATGGAGTCCAGCCATCAACCCAACACCGCCAAGGCCAACACTTAACAATGTCCCGAAGTGCCAGTATTTACATGGCTTTTAAAACCCTCCAAGTAATTCCTCTACTGCCCTAGGCAGTCTGTCCCAACACTTGAAAACCTTTCAGTGAAGATATCTTCCCCAAAATCCAGTCTAAACCTTTACTGGTGGAACTTGAGGACATTCCCTTATAACCCGTTTAAAATCCAAGCTTTTCCCAAGCAGCCATGGAGCAGGTCTGTTTTCCAGGTGGCTTTCTTATTTCTCCAAATTCCAATTGAAACATTGCTGTGACACTTGAGGGACACTGAAATTCCTTGCAGGTCTTACCTCTTGCCCAAGGTGTCCATTTAAAACACTATCAGACACAGAGGTGTTTCCCAGGCTTTCCACAATATCAATGCCAAAATCTTTGCAAGCAGAAATCCAGAAATGCTGGAGTTCAAGGTTCTTGCAACTGACAATCTACATGAAAGGAAAATAAAATAATAAAAATGCATATCATCATCAAATAATATAATGGTTTAGGATAGAAGGAGCCTTAAAGCCTATTTCATTCCAACCACTGCAATGGGCACTGAGACCTTCCACTATCCCAGGCTGCTCCAAGCCCCATCCAACCCAGCCTTGAACACTTCTGGAATGGGGCACCTAAAAGAAAGAAGATTGTTTCTAAAGGGAGCCCATGGAAAGAAGCAGAATAAACTTAGTGATTTGTGTGTTCTAGGTCAGTCACATACAAAGAAATTACAAGTTATGCAGAGAAAACAAACAACAACAATCCTGCAAATCATGCTATTACTGCTTTTCATACAAATAGCCTTTCCAGAAAGGGAACCCATCAGCCTGAAAAATCACACTGAAAAATTGGATGCCTTCAGAGGAAGAGCCGTAGAGATGGGTGAGGCTATGAGACCTTGCAGAGAAACACATACAAACTGTTCAGGTCATCAGAAAGGAATTAACAGGATCACAGGCTCCAAACTCTGAGAATGGGAAAAAATACGGCATAATAAAGGGTGTGGCTTTTAAAAATCAGATTGATTAATAGTGAGTCATATTAGCTGGAGAAGAAAGCTAGACAAATTATAATGAATTAAAAGTGCAAAATTTAAAAATTAAAAAAAATCCCATGGAAACCATCAGTTCTATAAAGGTAATATATCTACCTGTTGCAATCTTCATGAACAGCCCAGATATACTTGGAGATTTTTTTATTTTGGCAACATGATCTCATGGAAGATGTCCCTGCCCATGGCAGGGAGGTTGGAATGAGATGGATTTTAAGGTCCCTTCAAACCAAACCATTCTAAAATTCCATGAATGCAGTGGCAGACAGATGCTAGATGATTACAGAGAACCCCAGCCCGTGAAAGCAGCACTGATTCTGCAGCAAAAAGAATTCACTCAAATCAAGTTTCTGGCTCTTCCATTAAAACAGGAGCTTCCAGGTGAGGGACATGGACATAGAAGCACAAGAGCTTTTAGTCTATCAAGCTTTTAGACAATCAAGTGTGGAGGTGAGATACTTGGAAAGATCCTGAGCATCACAGCAGGCAGTGGGGACAAACCTACCTGTGCTCCCCCTTGGCAGCTCCAGGCTGTGAAGTTGTTGAACTGAACACGACTGTCTGGCAAATACTCGGGGTATACCAGCAACCCGTGCCTGTTTAGAGAGAAAGCCATGGAGACTGTTCCTTTACATTGCATGTACTGTGAGCAGATTTTTCTATTCATCATTTTGATTTCTGAAACCTTAAATCTATAACAGTTGTCTGCATGAGACCTGATTTCTTTCAAGTCAAAAGTTTTCAGTGTTAGGCCTATCAGAGCTGAAAAGGAGTGTGCAGTGCCACTGAGAGGGTCTCACTACAAAACACCTTCCCACGCTCCTGAGTTTTCAGCCAGTGTCACTTTCAGTTAAGCCTGACATGAACCTGGACAGATAAGACTCTTTTTTATCTTGGATTCAGTAACTTGGACTACAGCCCAAATGTATGCATTCCTGAATGCAGCACTTGGTTTGATCTTCTCAGAAATTTAAAATCCAGATTAATATCCAGATTAACTCAGAATTCAGGTCCCCTTAACCACTGATTTTCAGTACAATGTCATTTTTAAATAATCATTCTCCAATATTCTTTCTGTTTTAGGGAAGTTCGGGTTAAAACTTTTGTCAACAGCTGTTCCTGAATACTGAAGGAACAAATGCTGCATGAAATGTCACAGAACCTTGGAACCAGGGAGTGTTGGAAGGGACCTTAGACATCATCTCGTTCCACCTCCCTGCCATGGACAGGGACACCTCCCACACTGATTCTGCCCTGCTCCAGACAACTCTGCTTGCAAGAGACAAGGGTGAAAAGGTGCAAAACTGGCGGGGGGAAGTTCTGAAAAGAGGGGCAAGGCCTTTTCTGCCCACCACTGCAATTATAGATGGCACAACCATTCGCTGAAGGAAAATCTGCTTGACCAAATTGCCCAAGTACCTTGTGCAGGAGTGAGCTGTGTTCTCACTGAAGGACAGGAGAGGCCCTCTCGATGGTCCCTCAGGGGAGAGATGAAAGAAATACCCATACCCAGCACCACACACTGTGTTACCCTGTAGAGAGGAACATGTGACTATGAAAATAATATTAGCACAGATTTCTGGAAATTAAAATCAATTTAAGAAACACACAGATTAAAATCCCAGCTGTGGTCTATTCAAATTCTGGTAAACTGGCTGATGGAGACTTGAATCTCATTTCCGTGTCCCCTGTCTTGTTCTGTTTTCACTTTGACCTTGAGCCAGTTATAAAAATACTTCTTAAACCAGACAAGGAGTATTGGCCAAGCAATAGAGACAAACAGGAGAAAAATGCTGTTGTCACAAATCTTCAAGTAGGTAAGAAAAAAAATGTGTTGAAAACTTATGTCTATAAACTCCTTTCTATATATAAAAATGGCAGGAAGAAAAAGTAAATCACAAATTAATCCCAAAGGTAAGTCACAAACTAATCAAGTTTATTGGTTTCCTTCTCATTCTCGATATTTCTCTTATCTCCCAAAGCAAACACGAGATAAGAAAATAAAGGAAATATTTGCATTGAAAAAGTGAGACTCCAAAAAGTCAAGAGAAAGCAAAGAACATCTTCAGGATATGTCAGTGACCGAGCAATTAAACTTCCTTACACCTGTGGTAAATTATATGGTTTAGATCATTTTTTACAGGGTAAGTGAACACTCACAGGAAGATGTGCTATAAGTTATTGTCATTTATTATCTCTTAAAGAAATTGCATTCTAAATTCTGCATTTGAGTTATTATTTGTGTTGCAAATGATGCAATAATAAAAATAAGAGGACATAAGGTCCGAGTGGCCTTAAAATTAGGAGTTTGTTACTCACAGAATCTGCATCAAGTAGGTTATATGAGTTGTGTTTGGTGTGTTCTGAAGTTTTCTACTCTAGGACAAAAACCTGCTCTTGCCAGCTTAATTTGGAGAGCAGCCAAGCCTAGCTGGGTTTCGTTTGTGTCCATATAGCAATGTCTTCATGTGTGCACCTGGGTATGATCCCTCTCACCTGCCTTAGGTATGTGAAAATTTGAAGTCCAGGCTGGTAGATTTTAGCTCCCTTTTTAGGAAAAAAAAAAAAAAAAAGACATAGGCATGTGCAGAAGGCAATAGTTTTGGTCTGTCCTTAGACAAAATTAATTGCTCTCTAGAGGTATGTGGCTCTCTGAGGGGAGTCTAAGATGGCCTTTCTTGCAGCTCTAAGGAGGGCTTGTTCTCTAAGATCAGGTCTGACACCACCACTCCCATTCATAGGTTACTGGACACTGTTAAAATACTAATGACTTTTTGGTCCCTGATGGTCCAAATCAAAGCTGAGCCTGGTGACCTCGAGGTGAAACCCTCCATATACCAATTACTTTCTTCTGTCCCATCCAAGTGTGCTCCCTGCAGTCCTGATCCCTGACATCTGTCAAGGAATAAAGTACTGAGACCCAGAGCTCTGCTTTCTCTATCCCCTGGTAAAACTGCTGCTTTTTCTGAAAGTGCAGCCACAGACCCTTTTTCTTTAACAAAACACTTCTGCAGTCCAGTCACATCATTTCCAGGATATTTTACTTGCGACTCCAATCGTGCGTTCTACAGATGATTCATAAGGAAGAGGAGAAAAAAAAACCCTGCATATTTATTCAGCCAGCTCGTGGCTGGAGGGCAGGGGTTTTAGGCAAGCAGGGAATTTTGTGTGGAAATCAATTCTTTGTGGAAGTCAGTATATTACGAATGTCCATGCAACCAAAATTCCAGAGAGAAATTACCTCCCTGAGCATGCCAAAAACCTGGAGGTATGCACTGCAAGTCAGTAAAATCAAGTGGCTGACGGTTTAAGTGTCTCTTAACTGTTACAACTCTGCTGGTGTAAATATTTCATGAATTTCTTTTAGATAGCTGGGACTCAAACTGTTGACCTTAAAGCTGACATTAAAGCTCTGGACAGCGTTCCCAGCACCACTCCCGCAGTTTCAGAGCTGGGCAGGATGTGAGTAGCACTCACAATGTGCCTGCTTTGGTGTTGGCCCACTTTGCAGGAAAGGGTTTGGAAAAGATCTCAGCAGGGATGGAACAGTGGGAAAACGGTGCCAAACAGAGGCAGCCTCACCTCTTTGGTGCTGTGGAGAATGGCTGGATGGGGTGACATGAGGAAACAAATGCATTTACCAGCAGTGTGACAATCAGTCACTCCTCTGACATGGAGATACCAGCTCAGCTCCACCCCATCCATTCATCTGAGCTGTTTCCCAGTCCTCAACACCAAGGCAAGAAAAGAGAGGGAGGTTCTTGCTGGATGTCTTAAACCCAGACCATATGTCGTTATGCATGAGCACTGCATGCTGGCTCTGGCGTTTCAGGGCATTGAATGTTTGTAGGTTGGAACAGCAAAAAGGCCAAAATCACCAGGCCCAAGAGAGACAACATAAAAAGATAAAAACCTGCTTTTTAAAATTATTTATCCTGCACACAAAAAGAAAACTAAGGAGATAGGGTGGATGTTTCAGTGAGAAAAAAGCCAACATCACAGAGGAGCATCTTCAGTTCCTTGTGCTGATAGCATTTAAAAGGCAATAAACCAGCCTGCTAACAAGATTGCCCATGACTCTAAAAAGTGATAACCTGGGCTTACACACTGTGTTTAAAAAAATTCTGCTAATCTGGTAATAATCAGTTTGCACTCATACTGTCCGAGTATAAAATTTTGTCTAACAGCCTGATTCACCAGTGCACTTAAAAGCTTAAGTCAAATGGAAACCAGTGGGAATTGGGTCTCCAAATGTCTTTGTAGACTCAGGTTTGAGTGACTGCTCTGTCCCAATTTCCACACCATTTAGGCCACCACTGAATTTCAAGGAAATTTAAGCTCTTCAGCCAGCGATGCAAATTTAAGCTCCCAAGTAAATTGACTAGTTATGAAAACATTACTGCAGGTCTCACTGTAGAAAGGCTTAACCCATCATGCACAGAAGATGTTACACCTAGAGTTCTCTGCAGTCCCTGCTTTAAAGAGAACAGCCAATAAGTTAAAACTAGTAATCAAAAGATGGAAATCTGAAAATAAAATAAAATAAAAAAACACAAAACCAATAAACAAAAAGACTGATAAACACCTAAAATTAAATTTTAAGCTGGGGAAGTTTCTATTGCATGTTCTGGCCTGAGAACTAGGCAGGTGGAAGATGATTCTTTCCCATCACATTCTTCAAATTTCCCCAATGAACTAAGATTATAAATACCTAAAAAGCTTGAGTCATTTGATCTGAGAATTTTCATGAGAGAAAAGGTTCTATGACTACAGCATCATCGTGCTGGTGCTGCACCAGAACCCCTGGAATGCAGTGATTATTATTCCACTAGGAAAAAGTCACCAGTTCTTTTGCCAGGGAGAAATGTGACTTTTTCCCTTAATATCCCTGTGCTTTGCTGCCTTCCTGAGCACTGCTTGGTCTGTTGTACAGTAAGCACAGTTAATAACAATTTTAATCTGGGCAACTTCTTTGAGTTTTCCTTTTGCTTCTGCAATTCCTCAAATATTCCACTCCTCAGGATGATGAAGGTCATCAGCAACCATCTGAGGACCATCTGTTACCCTGCCTGGAGCAGCACATCTCTGGAGAGCAGAAAGGACCCCCTGATATTGGGGTACACAGCCACAGCTGTAGCTTTATGTCTGCAAATTCACGTGAGCAGAGGGGAATAAATAAATGTGCTGAAAACCCAGCACAGGCAGTTCCCAGGAACCCGTGGAGGTAATTGCAGCAAAGCTTTTCAAAAGCTGAGCCACTGGCAATGGAGTGAACAGCTCCAGGGTAAGTCAGTGCATGACAGTACAAAACTCTGTGCTTAGTGGAGCTGAAATTCTCATGATTCTGCCTGGTTGTTGTATTTTAAAACCATATTTGATGGCCTTAAAAATGATAAATATGGCCTCGAGGGAATTGCAGGAAAGTTCTCTCCTCCTTCCTCAGCGCTCCTGTCTTCATAAAAACACAGGAGATGTTTTGGTCTCTTTTTCACCTTCAAATTTAGGTGTTAATCTTTCCTCATGGAGCAGAAACCCCAGGGGGGATTAGGTCTTCACAAACAGTAATTGGTTTGGTTACTGGGGGTTAACAATAGAACAAGTTAGGATTATTTTTTAAATGAAAATATGCATTTTTCACTCCTGAAAGTGTGGTAAGAAAGGTCAGTTTCAATGTAATTCCTTTAAATAGTTGGGAAAGAAAAGTGGTTTGAAGTGGATGAAAATAATATTTTTCCATGAAACACATAAAAGTAACTCTTTATTCTGAAATACAAGACTAAAAAAGAGTATGAACTAAGAGAAAGCATCTGAGAATTAGTGAATAAAAATATTTTTTTCTGAGCTCAGCTTTTTGATATGTGGCTGTTAAGCTGTTAGCTCTTTAAAAACCTGGTGGTTAAAACCATTTAGAACAGAGGAGCTTCATTTCTTTCAAAATCAATGTCATTTTCATAGGACAGGGAACATACGCTCTTTCTCATCCTGGAATGCAAATCTTCAGCTGTATGGTCAATGTGATTTTAAATCCAGACAAGGGTGTAATTGATGCTGTTGAATTTTAGTGTTTTTATAGTCAATCCAGTAAAATTGAGGGTTTTTTTTTAATAATGGCAGAAATTCTAGAGAAGCTGAGACTAAACTTTTTCCAAGTTTTCTGAATCTGTGAGCATTATAAAACAAAACAACATTTTAAAGTACCTCAGGATGAATTCTCTCACTGTAATATTCCATTCCACTCAACCACAGCAAAATTCTCAGTAATAAATTTACCCAGGAACATAATTTATTTTGTAATATGCACTTGTTTCAATATCCCATCACAAGCACAGGTTCTGACAGCTCAGCCAAGAAACAAATATTGTGTATGTGATCTCCCAGATAAATGAAGCTCTGTGTCTTTCTGATACCTTTGATTAGAAAGGAAATGTTATGTCTTATACCAGAACTTCTTACCCTGATGTGGCTGGCAGGAGCCCTGATGTAGATCCCTGCTGGTGACAGTGACTCAATATTGGATAAACCATCAGTTACAGAAAGGCCAATCACTATGTTGTTACTGATTTTGTTCTCCTCTTCCAGTCCTTCACCTTTAAAAGAAAAAGATAGGAGAAAAAAATAAAAAAATATATTAAAAAAGTAAAAAATAAGAGGAAGAAAAAAGAAAAATAAACATAAATGTACATATAGCTGGAAACCCTCTATTATCATGATTCTCATTTCAATATACATAAGTCCAGGTGTCATATTCACATCTATTTCCCTGTACAAGGTATTATTTGTGACTATACCACAAGTCATATATTCTGGACTGCAAGTTTATGGTAAAAATAAATAAAAGATGTATTATAAAGCAGATTTACAGTTGAGAAAAGAGACTCAGAGTGATTCAGAGTGGAAAAGAGGCTCACCTACGCACACATAGGCATGCTCCTGGCAGTACTAGAATTCAAAGTCTTCTTTATCTCTGGTCTCCATTCACTGCCCTACTTACATGTAAGAAAATTTCTAAACAGGCTGAAAAACACCTGGTGCACCTCTGCACAAGACTGGGGGGGTTGCTCCCCTAAGCAATAGAGTAGGAGAAGAGAAAGGGAAAAATCAATCAAGCAATTGATCGGACAACACAGACCTCTTGGGGTGCCCCAGATCTAGTTACAGTATAGAAACTGGAAGAAGAAAACAAAATAAATATATTTTTAATCTGCATTGTAAAAAAATGGGACATCCAATGGCAAGTAGTGGACAGTCCCATACAAGCCAAGTCCAAATAAGGACACATTGATAGGATAAGAGGAAATAGCCTTAAGTTGCTCTGGGGGAGGTTTAGGTTGGATATCAGGAAAGATTCTTCCCCTAAAGGGTGGTCAGGCATTGGAACAGGCTGCCCAGGGAAGTGGTGGAGTCACTATCCCTGGGAGTGCTTGCAGCCATGGAGATATGGTATTGGGGTCATGGTTTAGTGGTGGGCTTGGCAGGGTCAGCTTAATGGCTGAACTTCCAGAACCAGGAAGACCTTGAAGGTCTTTTCCAACCTTAATGACTCCTCCATAATTCTATGATCAGCACTGCTGCCCTTTTGGAAGAAGAATACAAAGTGGAATCCCATGTGGAGTCTATGCACAGGCCATTCTCTCTGGCCTGCATTAGGAGCAAATCACATCCATCTAGTTTTGTTTATCCAACAGAAGTCATTGCCTTTAAATAGCTCAAGTTCTATTCATAATAGGTCCCTTCCCAAATCATTACCACCCCTAATATAAGCCACTTCACAAGAAAACCTGTGCTTTTGGTTTTTGGGATAGCAACAAATACTTTTAATCTTCCCTCAGTATTTTGAGGGAATCAGCTTTCTCAATTTTTTCCAGTCTCTGTGCACTACAAACAATGCTGCTACCAGAGCATGAACAAGACCCTAAAGAAGTCCTTTTGACAGCCATACAGGATTTTGAGGTTTTGGCTTTCAAGCTCAGACCTTGTGTGCTAATGATTTTAAGCCCAGACTGACATTTTATGATGGTCTTACAAACTCTCTGAAAATAGGGATTTTAGGTGAAATCACTGAGAGAATCCAATTCCAGAGCTGCAAAGAGCCAGCTGTAATAAATATTCCTTCATGGGCAACAAAATTATAAATAAATTAATCCAACAGACCCTCTGGAGCTGCTGACAGTGAAGCCATTAAAAGCATCTTGAGGATGAGGTGTATTCTGGCTGAAACTTCAGCTCGGCTCAGAGTCCTTTAACTCAGACACAGATCCCAACACGAACGAGCCAAGGGATGCCAGAGGCTTGGAGGTCCTGCTCTGCTTCCCCATGGCTGCAAGGGCTCTGCACATCAGCTTGGGCAAGTCCTTGCATCTCTGTGAGCCAGCTCTCTTCATCTGCAGGGTGTGTATAACCACATTGGGTTATAATCTTCCCTGTTTAAATCATGATATATCACTCCTCATTAAGTTTATACACAACACCCAGCACAGAAACTTGCTGTGTGTGGGGAACTGCAGGATCACAACTGAAGGCTTTATTTTTTTTTCCCCTCTGTTTGTCTCATAATTGGTCATTTTTATCCCATCTCTTACAGAAAACAAAAATCAAGCTATATCTTTAGGTACTCAGGAAACATGAGATCCCAGCAGAAGATGCTTGAAGTCAGTCTCCTGATGGTTAGTTAGGAGAAATATTTTGTTGTTTAACATTTTTGTTGCTCCAAGCTCCAATTTATTTAAGTGCTAAAGCCTCTGGTTAACTTTTAACATATGCTTTCATTCCATTATCTTTGACATCAAATGACTGAAGTTAAAGGTAATATTCTCTTAAATGCTTCACTGAGTTGTGGTCTTAAATATGGCATAATGACACTTTTCCAAAGACAGATGAATCAATCCCCTAAAAAAAAATCTACTATTTTTTCACTGAAAAATAATTGGTCCTGATCAAGTGAAGACTGACCTGAAGAAAGAGAGCTGGCCAAATGCAAGTAGCTGCTAGGAGTTGTGTGTGGAATTGTGGGAGCTTTATTCCAAATTCACTGACACCAGAAACTGCAGAAGATGTGATTAAAGTTCTCAGAGCACACTTAAGGACCTGCCATTCTTTCCTCCCAAAGCATTTTCATGCAAATGGGAACCAGCTCAAGCTCTGTTGTATGTAGTGTGGATATTTGCTTGCTTCACTTACCCAGGAGGAGCCCATGGCCTGAAATGTTGTAGAAAACATTGCTGTCCACGCTGAGGTTGGAGATCCCTCTCAGATGGAGGCCTTGGCCAAAGGAGTCCAGAACACAACAGCCACGGATGTAAGAGTCTGGAGGGAAGTGAGTGGTGTGAGCACAAATCACTCTGCAGATGGAGGGCAGGTATTTTACACCCCTTCTCTAGCCAGGCATGGTGACCTTCCCATCATCCAGATCCTGGCCAGGGCTGCCTTCTGCCAGCAGGGAGCCCTGACCCTCAGTCAGGGATGAAGATGGCACAGGTCCCTTCCAAACCAAACCAAACCAAACCAAACCAAACCAAACCAAACCAAACCAAACCAAACCAAACCAAACCAAACCAAACCAAACCAAACCAAACCAAACCAAACCAAACCATTTTATGATTCTGTGAGAAGTGCAAATGTACCTTAGGAAGGGAAAATCCATTCAGCACCCTTAAAATATTCTTTGAGCCCCTACCACCACCAGTCTTCAGAGCCCTCGCTGCCACTTCCACACGGATTTGGCACTTAACAGTGACAAAGTCAAAAGAATTTAATATTTTCCTTAACCTCTGGGTGATAAAATTAAATGTTGGCCCCTGAAATTAGCCAACCCTGAGTCATTGGGCTGGCTAGTTGAAGGGGCTCCCTCATAGTGTCTTGGTGCATTTTTGGGCTCCCTCATAGTGTCTTGGTGCATTCATTTCCAGAGCTACTCTTCTACATCAAAAGCAGTGTAGCATAAAAAAAAAATATTTTAGGAAGAAACCAAAATACAAAGGAAGAGAAGCAGGTGAAACCACTCCGTCATTTGGGCTTAGACTAGAGGTGAGGGGATTTTTTCACATTTAACAATACAATTTGCCAAGTGACTCAAGAGCCAAGCAGGATTTGAGGGTGCCTGCCCCAGCTTTGGGCAGGAGAAGGTGTATCCCCAGTGCAGGGAGCTCACCTGCCATCCAGGTGTTGCCAGTGACAGTCAGGGCACTGCAGTGATGCTGGAATGTTTGGCCCACGTGGCGGAATTGGATCCCCTGCAGCTGGAGCCGGCTCTCCTGGCCCTGGAAGGACTCCACAACCACCACGGCTCCCAGGTCCCGAGAGCCCAGCTGCCTCTCACTTCTCTTGTACAAACACCCAGAGTGATCTAGGACACAACCAGGGAGAGCTGTGAGTGCACCCTCCCTGTGGGGTGAGATGTGCAGGGTTGACCATCCCCCCGACCCAGTGAGACTCCAATTCCAGCAGAGATCTGAAACATGGGCCCAAGGCAACACAGGCAAACATTTTTGATGTTCCTCAAAATAGGCCTGGCTCTTTCCCTAAAATTCTGGACGTTATGGAAGGAAATATATCAAAAGAAGCAGGAAGCTGGAGTTTCATGTCTTGAACACCTCCTTGGAGTTAATTTTAGATAATTGTATGCATGAGGAAGAGGGGTTTGACACTGATGTCTCTTAGATGAGGTTCTTGGAAAGGAGATTGGGCATGGATATACAGAACTAAACTGAAATGAGGCATTCTGGTTTATTTTTTTTAACTCTGCTCTCCTGACTCTCCCTACAGATGGATGGGGAACTGTTGCTGCCCACAGTTTCAATACAAGAATAAATATTAGGGAGAAATTCTTCCTTGTGAAGGTGATGAGACTCTGGCACAGATTGCCCAGAGAAGCTGCGGCGACCTCTGGATTCCTGAAAGGAAGGCCAGAGCTTGGAACAACCTGGGATAGTGGAAAATGTCCCTGCCCTTGGCAGGAGGGTGGAATGAGAAGATCTTTAACTTCCCTTCTAACCCAACCATTCCTGGATCCCATTATATGACAAAAAATTAAATTATAGGGCTGGGTATAATTCCTGAAAGACCCTTCCATGGGTGTGAGATATTTTGCTATGAGATTCAGACTATGAATGTGTTACTTGGGCTTGTTCAGAGGAAGAGCAGAGGGGATCTCAAATTCCAGCACTGCCTGCTGAAGCCCAATAATGCTCATTTTTCTATAAAAGAAAGTAAATTAACCACGAAAAACACAGCTCACTCCTCCTCTGGTGACTCCTCTGAGAAATCCTCCTATCCTTTAACTCAAATAAAAGCCTCAAACAGTTAGTACGTTTCAGAGCCTATATTTATGAGTTCCACACAAAATGGACCATAAATCCATGAGTAATATAAGCAGCTGGCTGCTGGATATCAAATGAAGTCTTGTGTCACAGTCTGAAAGCCCAAGGCACCTTTTTTTTAAAGGAAACCTTACACCTGGGTTGCCAGATAACCTAACTCTCCTCACATTATAATCACTGTGTCTGATTCTGTTACTTGAATAGATGGTGTAAATCAGAAATCCACCTGTCAAACTCCACAGCATTTCATACAGGTAAAACCAAAGGAGAACTGAGATATTTAACATTTTTTCACCAGCGATACCTTATGCATCACCTGTTATTTTTTCCTTGGCAACCCCAAACACTAAACATCTCAATATTTTACACTAAAGAGTACAAACAGCATTGGGCTGTTTTGTTTTTCCTCCTTCTTAAAGTGACTAAATAGTAAACACAATTAAAAATTTAATATATTATGTACACTGAAACATGTTTTCAGAAAATACTTTTTTTTCTACACCCTTAGGCTCAGGCAAAACTAAAGGGTCTTTCCCAAGATGGCTTGAAACAACAATGTGAAAATAATACATCTGAGATATTACAATGAAGTGCAGTTCAACTCCCAAGACTTCACACTTCAATGTCAAACAATGTTTGGAAAGACAAACTCTCTTTCCTGGCATTGGAATTATCTCAAAATTATCCTGGGAAGAAAGAGTTCTAATACACAGTGAGGCTGCCACAATGGGATTTTAATGGAGCAGTTTTCCTCCCCAGTACATTTCTTTGAGAAAAGACCTCCTCACCTGCATTTGCACACTGCCTGAGGTGGGACATCCTCTCCAGTGTGACATTTCCTTGAACGACCACCCTTCTGCTGATCAGTGCCACCACAGCACTGGGAGGCAGACCTTGGCCATTGCCCCATCTCTCTCCAACACTGTGGGGGTACCTAACAAAAGACAAAAAATATCATCTGCACCTGCCAGATGGAGAGAACTATGTTTATGATTTCTTGTTGTTTATGCTTATGACCATAACCTTCCAAATTCTGAGCTGGATTCAGTCCTTTTCTCAGTAGTGAGAGTGGCACAATCAGTGCTAGATAGGCTTTTCCTTGTCTGATGTTTGCTTTCATCTTTTTGTTTCACAAGCTTACAAACCTTCCTTAGATTATGTAAAATTATACTGTGTTGTGTTATTAGGAAAAAGCTTTTCATCCAGAGGGTGGTTGGCACTGGAAGAGGCACCTCAGGAAAGTGATTACAGCCCCAAGAGCTCAAAAAAACATTTGGGTTACACTTCCAGGCACATGGTGGAGATTTTAGAATTTCCCTATGCAGGGCCATTAACTGGATTCAATGATTCTTGGGGGTCCCTTCTAATTTAGGATGTCCTGTGATTCTATGAGATTTACAACAATATATTTCAGCCTTTGAATTCTCTTTCCAAAACAGGTATGGGTGAAAACCATCAGGACTTTTTCCCTCGAGCCCAAATTATTTCTGAAAATAATACCCTTAATCTTCCTGGGCATTGGAGTTAGGTTGCCTCCAGATAGATAATGTAAGAAGTGCAGTTTTCAGTCTGTCCAAGATCTCCATGCACAATAGATGAAAAAATTGTAGGGCAGTGAAATTAACACTCATTGGAAATATAGAAGCAAATTTCCATAGTGAAAAAAATTCACTTTGAATGTATTACTTAAGATAATGAGTCAAGAAGAGAGGATTTTTTTTTTTTTTTGACACAAGTCATACATTTCTTGTGAAAAATATGCATTTTCTCAAGGAATTGAATATGCAGGAAATTTCTTTGTCATTCCTATACTGACACCACTGGACTTTACTTGCCATCAGTGTTTTCTGCTTCAAAGGTTTTCTGAGTTCCAAGGGGATGATACAGAATTTAAACACAGAATTTAAACATTCAGGATTGAACGTCCACTACCTTTAGGGGGAGTGAGGAAGTGAAATATCACTGGCCACCTTTATTAAAGGGATTTATATAGTTATTATGTCCCACAGGGAACAGCAAATCCTGACTTTGATCAAATTTTCTCCTTGTTTAGGTCTCTGCTGTAAAAATCTCCTGGAAGGATACCTCAGTGGTGATCTAAGGTGCAGCTCTGTGCTGTTCACAGACTGGATAACAGCCACTTCCTCCTGCTGCTGTGCATCTCCAAGGCCTGAACTTCCTACCAGGATTTCATCACCAGGCTGCCAATCAACAGGTTCCTGGAGCACCAATCGTGTGTCACTGGCATTAGCTGATGATTTCAAGTGTGTGAAGACTACTTTGGGCATCCAGCCTGAAAAGAACAATGAAAAAAAGAAGTTAAAAAGAAATTAAATCCACTTAAAAAAAAACAAAGAGGAGTATCATTCTCCTGGTTCAAGGCTGGGTTGGACAGGGCTCAGAGCAACCTGGTCCAATGGGAGGTGTCCCTGTCAATCACAGGGGGTGGGATGAGATGGTCTTTAAGGTTCCTTCCAACCAAAACCATTCCATAATTCAATGATTCTAGGAAATCTGTGTATAACAAGCCCCAGCAATGAAAAGTCTTGCCCTACAACCCTCCTTTCTTCACTTAATGAAGTTCGCTTTACCTTTTGACATTTCCCTCTCAGGCTTTGGAAAAGATTGGTCCAGTGAGGTCCAACACACTGAACACCATCAGGGGAGAGCGTGTGCCCCACACATCCACCTTTAGAATACTTTTCTTCCCTCCCTTGCAAGAGATCATAATTTACCTTTAGCCCACAGCAAGTTACTGTCCTCCTTGGTCGTACTGCAGGAAAGTAATAATAGCAGAAATCTCTGAGTGTAGAGATTGCGTCCAATAAATCATTTTCAAATTATTTTAAGTAAACCTCTCTGTCCATATCCCGTTTCACTTTTTTGTTTCTTATACTCCAGTGTCTTTGTTACTTATATAATAGTGTCTCAACTATTTCCCTAATGAAGATGGAAATAAGAAGTAGCACCTCCAAGAAAATAAATTTACAACAGAATCACAGAAGGATAAAATCTTTATACTCTTTTATATTGAAGTATACATGAGCACCTGCTCTGTGTGTCAATGATGGGCATCTAAACCTGAGATACTTCACTATTATTGCATTTCGTTAAATAAAACTTGAAATTTCTCAACTTCCAGCTAAGAAAATCTCCCAGACATCCTTCATTTATGGTATTTCAAACTCTTTTGGAAGGCATCAAACATCTCCTGCTGTTCAGCTCAGCCCTGTGAGGTGCATCTGGCTTTCTATGTCCTGTTCTGGGCTCCTCAGGTCAAGAGAGGCATGGAGCTCTTGGAGTCCAGTGGAGGGTGATGAAGATGATGAAAATGATGAAGGGACTGGAGCATCTCCCTGAGGAGGAAAGGCTGAGGGAGCTGAGGCTGTTCAGCCTGGAGAGGAGACCCAGCTGAGAGGGGCCCTCATCCCTGGGTGTCCCTGTGTGCAGGGAGGGCTCAGAGCAGGGCCCAGGCTCTGCTCCAGGGCCCAGCAATGGCACCAGGGGAATGGGCAGGGACTGATCCCAGCAAGTTCCACCTGGACAGGAGGAAGAACTTCCTGTGCAGTGACTGAGCACTGAACAGATTGTCCAGAAAGGCTGTGGAGTCTCCCTCACTGGGGATATTCCAGAACTGTCTGGACACAATCCCATGCCCTGTGCTCTGGGATGGCCCTGCTGGAGCAGGAAGGTGGCACAGGTGACCCACAGTGATCCCTTCCAACCTGACCCATCCTGGGTTTCTGTGAAACCAATGCAGAAGCTGAAATGCAGCAGGACACACAGGACACTGTAGGTGCTAATGGAACCAGACTGGAATGACTCTCTAGCAGCCCCCAGAACATGTGGACCCTGCATCCTCAGCACGTACATCATTCACCCTACAGCTCTGCTTCTATAGGGCCGTGCTGTTTTCTAATGCAGACCTAGGCAAAACCCACCTTACACCATTCACAGACACTGACATCAAAGACCTCATCCTCAAAACAGCTCAAAAAAACCCTCTTAATACCATCCTATGTGCATTCTTTTACCAGCAGCACTCTCTTCCTTTTTATTCATTTACCTTCTTCCACGGAGAGATTCTCGTGAATTTTTAGGGCTGCCATAAAAGCCCACGACTGGCAGGAGCCATCTGCACGTGGAGCACTGCACAATTTCTCTCCAGCTCTGGACATTTTGGTTCTGCTGTTGATTTGTGTGCCTGTGTTAATGTGTGTTCTCATGCATCTGTGTCCAGACACACAACTGACCCCTGTGGAGTTCATCTGTAACACACACTCTACAGCAGCCCTGCTGGGCAGCAGCTCATGTCACTGAGGAGTAGGAAACACCATTCTGCATTCAAAACATGCTCCAATGGAAAAGGGGTTTTTTTCAGGCTTTTTTCTACTTTCAAGCTCTGACTCAGAAAATTTTACTGAAAATATTCTCAATTTTTTGGGTTTTTTTCTTTTAAAAGAATATTCAAAGCATCCAAACACTCCCCCATTTCCTTTATTTCCTTTTCCTTGTTTTTCACCTCTTACTGCGTTCAGCTACCTGTCTCCCATTCCACAGTTTGTTGTACCTTTTTTTCCTGATGATCTAGGTGGGGTGGGAAATTGCATGTTCAAAATCTACTTCCATTTTCCAGTAAGTTCAGTGTGTCTTTTTAGGGAAAACCAAACCAAACCAAACTAACCAACCAAACAAGTTTAGTAGATCCCTCTTTCACAGAATCATAAAATCATTTAGATTAAAAAAGACCTGTGAGGCCATCAAGCCCAACCATTAACTCAGTTCTTTCCTGTCCACCACCAGCCATGTCCCTAAGCACTACATTTATCCATTTCCTTGCTTCCCATTTATATTCCCATATACAACACCTCCAGGTCAGAATCTCCTCTACTTCCAGCAGCACAAGTGAGACACAGGATATGGTCAGAGACCCTTTCTGGTCTCAATGAGGGACCATAACTGAGGCTTCTCTGCCCTAATTATAATATATTCCCCTTGAAAACAAACTCTATTTTGAATAAAACATGCAAAGTTCATAAAACAACCTTCAGTGGTTTGGGCTGTGCAACAGGTAAATAAATTACCTATTTGAGGGGAAAATGTTTATAGGACCCACAGCTGTGGTATATTTAAATTATTTCTTCCCCCAAAATGTACTGTGAGCAGAAACACTCCAAAAGCTGAAAAACAGATGAATCTGTATAACTCCTTAATTATTGAACTCATTTTTAATAATTAACTGAGCACAAGTTGGAAAAAACCCTATCTTGAGATCTAAAGCAGAAGTGACTTCATGTTAAAGGTACAGGACAGAGCCTTCAGACAAAAAAGCTGTTGCAGGCAATACAAGAATTGAGCACTTTACTAAATGACTTAGCAGAACACCCTGAAATACAGAGCAGAGAAGAATGGTGCAGCCTAGAAATGCAAGGGACTTGAAAATTAATTCCAAATTAATTAATCACAAATAATAAGACCGAGAATATCTTGGCATCAGAACTCTGGTCATACTTCCTGTTAGAAGCACAATGTGGGCTTGCAGTCTTGTATGGAGCTGGTAAAATTATTAAGAATATTCTGATGTGTACAATGCCATTCTTGAGGACAAAAAACAGTATATATTTAATTTCTTTTAACCTCTAACACAAAATATTTCATAAATCAGTGTGGGATGATATGTCACTTACCTAGCTGGTTTCACCCAGTCCTAGGTAGTGACAGAACAAGGAGAAAAACTTTAAACTATGAGAGGAGATATTTAAATTGGATATTAGGAGGAAATTCCCAAGTCAGAGGGTGGTCAGGCCCTGCCACAGCTGGCCCAGGGAAGTGTCCAGGGCGAGGTTGGATGAGGCTTGGAGCACCCTGAGATAGTGGAAGGTGTCCCTGCCCATGGCAGAGGGTTGGAATTAAATGAGCTTTGAGGTCCTTTCCAACTCAAACCATTCCATGATTCTAAGTAGCTCAACAGGAGATGTGAATTTGACATTTACAGAACTATCTCCAAGCCACAACAAAACTGAGCAAACCAGAAAATGTGTCATGGCACACACCTCCATGGTCACAGGAAAATCTGTCCACAGAATGTAAAACATGAATTGTAGAGAGTGTTGTAGGTTTAAACAGATTAGGCCATTATTTACAATCCTTTGATCACAAAAGACATGACTGCCATTTCCCCTTCCAGGTGCACAGTGGGTGACTCCAAGGGCACTGCAAATTTTATCTGAGTGTTTGATATTCATCTTTGGTCACCCAGCTTTGAAAGCTGAAGCTGCTACAGTTGGAAACACAGAAATAAAGGGGTTTGAAAGGAATTACTACAGAGTAAGGAGAGGCTGCTGCAAATTGATTAGGAAACAAGTCCTGTAATCAGTGGGGAAAATGAGGTCCTGGGGATCCTACACAATCTGAATCACCTGGAGGAGTTTCTCTGTCCCACCGCAGGCACAGGAGAGCTGTCCCTTCATTCAGACCAGGGATTGACCCAAAGTGACTCAGAAAACACCTGAGAGGCCAGGGAGCCTTGGAAACTCCATCTGCCCTCACTTGTGGCTGTCCCTAAAGAGGTACATGTGGACCTGAGGGGATGCACAGACCTGGGCTCCCTTTAGGGAATCACTGATTCCCTCCCTAAGCACAAGTCCAGCTCCTCTGCCAACCTTCAGCACTCCAGAGCACAAAGGGAGGGAGGGAGAGGCCAAAAAGCAGAGCTGCTGATCTCAGCTGAGAAAGGCACCTCCACATCCCACTCCTCATCACAGTGGGAAATTCTGCTTCAGACAAAACATCTTTGAAGTCTCTCTTTGTGAGACCATCTACAAAGAACTTGAGTGGTAATTTTACACATTCTTTGCACATTTAGAAAATATCACCTCTTACCCACTGCCCAAAAGTGCATCCCAGCTTCCACTAGAAGAGAAACTTGGATTGACACTGATCACCAAAGGAGGTGCCTAATTTTTAATTTATCTTTTTGTGTTAAACCAAGACCCACCGTGCTGGAGGGGGTAGAGCTTGATCTTTATGGTCCTTTGCAATCCAAACTATTCCATGCTTTTGGGTCAGGCACTCCACACAGGCAGATAGGTGAGGTCAGACCTAATGGGAATCTCTCCTCTGGACACAGACAAGTCCTACCACAGCACTCATAAAGAGCCCATGGCTGGATTCTTTATGCCATGGAAACATGGCTGAGGCCTCCACCACATGAAATTATTAATCTCATTGTACACAAGGGAAGGTGTGGAGGAGATGAAAAAGGGTTAAGAGGCTTGTTTGGGGTAACACAGGAATCTGGGGATAAAGATGGGGAGGGTTTCCACTGAGCCAGACCAGTCTCTCAAAAATAAAGTCTGTTTTCCGTCTAGAAACAGTCCAACACCTCTGAAAATCAACACTTAGACTTTTCCAACAGCTCTTCCAAGAATTCCAACAACTTAGACTCCTGTTGGAATATTCAGTTGTTCCTCACTCCTCAGGTATAAACTCCAGTGGCAAGATTCCTGCAGCTACTGGAATGCTTTCTCACTGGAAAGGAAACTGAATCAGTTTAAAGAGATAAACTCAAAAGCAGGTAATTTGTCCTGGTCCAAGAGACAGACCAAAATCAAAAGAGGAGGTCA
Source organism: Serinus canaria (assembly GCF_022539315.1). Classification (NCBI taxonomy): domain Eukaryota; kingdom Metazoa; phylum Chordata; class Aves; order Passeriformes; family Fringillidae; genus Serinus; species Serinus canaria. Next base: position 109,549,590 of record NC_066316.1, read on the forward strand.
CAGCTCTGTGAGTCACCTCCAGCTTTCTGTCAGGACACCAGGAGGTGTTGATATCTCAGTTACCTTTTATTACCAATCCCCCTCCTTCCAGGGAATAACTTTCCAGACAACAATTCTCCTTCTAACTGAGACTGATCCATTAAATTCCAGCTTTTCTTCAGTAGTCACAGCCTGCACACTTCTGTTCCTGTTGGAAGGAACTTCTGCCTTTCAAACATTTCTATTTGGTAACATGAATTTCACTTTAAATCTATGGCAGTCTGAGAATTTACATGACAAGATGACAGGGTGCTTTCATGGAAAAAAGATGTCCCTGACCTGAAAACAAGACTTTTTGGAGTACATGTTTTTACCTAACTTTAGACACCCTGGGAATCTCCTAACCAAGCCTGACAGCAAGCAGTGTGAGCCACATCCAGAGTCAGGCAGAGCTGGAGAGCAGGGTTTACACGTGGGAATGTTGGTACAAACTGGAATCTTTTAATGGGTTTTAAGAGCACTGGTTCCAGTTCTAAGCCTGCCATGGATCTGTTGGTCTTTCTCCCAAAAGTTGTTTAAATGTTTTTTTAAAACTTCCCCTTTTTGTCATGAGGCAACAGGGTTGGAACCCTTCTCCTCTGACACTCAGGACCATGCTGCATCTCATTTTCACTTCTACTTCCCACAAATTAATTAACTCAGTTGTGAACACACAGTTGTTTAGGGTGTCGACAAACTATAAAGCTCTTTTACACCTCCTGACTGTTTATTGGCATTTTAAAGTTGAGGTAATGAGATCCCTTTATTCCACAAAAGGAATTTACGAGAACTGCAGGGCTCAGACACAAAATCTACTTACTGGGAATGTTCAAATTACACTGCAGATAATTTGTCAATCTGTTGTAACTGTACTGTAAATCTTTAGTGTAAATAGGAATAGGAGCTTTCAGTTTCCAGGAATAAAGTGAAAAGAAACCTATTTTCCTATCTCCACAAAAAAAAAAAAAAAAAAAAAAAAATGAACAAGACAAAAACAACAACAACAAAAAAATAACTTTTCAAGAGAAGTTGTTAATATAATTCAATGGACTATAATTGTTTTGGCGTGGTCAAAACAGTTATAGTCCATTTTTTTAATATAAAAAATGAGGGTTTTTTTAATATAAATAACCTCTTACCTATGGCAGGGAGTGAAACTAGAAAACCTTTAAAGTCTCTTCAAGCCCAAACCATTCTTTGACTCTAGGATTGTCTCTGGTAATAAAATACAACACATTTTCCTGCAGCATTTCTGGTGTCAGACTATTTAAGGAATATAACTTCCTCTCCACTGTCATAATCCCTTATTATTATTCCCTTTTCCTGACCCAAAACGCACTTCCTAATCAAACTTAGCTTGGTTATTCCTAAAATTTTCAAATGTCAAAGTGATAACTGGCAGTACTGCCATTGGAAACTGGTGCTTCAGGAAAAAGTTGAGTTTTTAAAATATATTTTTGATCCACGACAAAGACATTTTGCTGCTGTTGTTTCAGTTAATAAAACAAACCATGAGAATAATAATGGATTGAATTCTGCAAGGTAAAAGGAATAGAAAATCTTTTAAATCTTTTCCAGGAAGACTTTTTAGTTAGGATAACACAAAGATGTGCTGCTACAGCTCTCTGTGGCCAAGTGGATCTTCAGGTGTCAGATCCTTAATTAAGGACTAGGAAAAAATATTTTATGAACCTGGATTTTATATATATATTTTTTTTTTAATATCACAGCTACCTCAGCTCTTGCAGTGAGTACTCCAGTCACTGGCCATAAAGGTTTTGTTTCAAAAAGGGAATCAAAAAAGGAGAATGAAAGCTGCTTTCCTTTATTTTCAAATGTGTTAAAAAAACATTTGCTTGAACTGTGAGCTGTCAACCCTCTGGACTTGAATGTTTCCAGCTAATTTTGCTCTCTGTTAATTCCAGTCTCAGATAAATTCCATAAGAATTTGTATGTCTTGGGCTTAGTTTGCAACAAGAGGAGTTTGTCAGGGTTTTGGTTTTGTTTTTTGGTTTTTTTCTAAGATGCTACACATCTTAGAAAGACAGGGACATCTCTGCCTGGAACTGGGAGTTGCTTTCCCAGCCCTGTGCAGTCCTGCAGGACTCACTGCTGTGTGTGGGCAGCTCCTGGGGGGATGCAGAGCAGCTCTCCTGCCACAGCCCCTGCACTGAGCTTTTCATCCCCTCCCGAGGTGAAATCCTTTCTGATTTATGACTGTCAGCCCTTAGGACACCCAAGAGTTTATCAGCTCTTTGACAAGAAGCTGCAGCAGGACCACACTGGGTATTTTAGGTGGGCTCAAATCATAGTGTGGAATCAGAGTGAGAGGATGGTTTGGGTTGGAGGGGATCTTTACAGGTCATCTGGTCCAGCTGCCCTCCTCCTGCCGAAGGAGCAGGAACATAGCTGGATCAGGCTGCTCAGAGCCCCATCCAACCTGATCTTGAATCATCTCTCAGTGAGCAAAAATGAAATATCCAACATCATCTGGACAAGAAGACAAATGGAATAACTTTTATGTTCTGGGAGATATCCTTGAAAGTGACCTAGTCCTGCTGAATGTTTCCTGATCATGAAACTGCAGTTTCCACTTAAAGCATTTCCACCTCAATATCTTTCAACAGCACCGTGGAGAAAGCAAGGACTTCTAGAAGTGTTCAAGGTAAGGCTGGATGGAGCTTGGAGCAACCTGGTCTATTGGGAAATGGATTTGGAATTAAATGGGTTTAAGGACCCTTCCAACACAAACCATTTCATGATAACAGGATCTTACTGAGGATTGTTGTCCTTTTCTGACAATTTACATTACAAAAAATGTTCCTTCCCTGCATGCTTTCCCATAAATGCACAAATTTACAAACATTCCCTTTAATCAGAGATCCCCCAGTCCCTTTTAAGTCACATCAGTCCTGAAAACAAGGGGAGAGATATTCCTGTAATGCCATTGCACAAACTAAAATCTATCCTCCACCCCTAAAATGAGCTCACAGCCAAAGGTGCTGTGGAGAAAAAGGTCTTTAGACAGAGCCCAGGAACAAAGAGCTCCAGCCATGGCAGCCAAGGACAGGGGATCCTGCAGGGAGCTGCAGACAGCTGGTGACACTTTGTGTGATTGCCAGGTCATCTCCAGTGCTGCTGTGGAGTCAGACAGGGCATTTCTCCCTGCAGGAGTGGGAATGTGGGGCAGCCCAACCATTGCCAGGCTAAAACCAGCTCCCTGCGTCCCCAAAATGTGACAGAGGAGAATTCAGCACCAGGAAAAGTGAGGGTGAGCCCAAAGGGAGGGTCCCTGCCTGGCTCAGCCTGCAGCTCTGTGGAAAGCCAGGGCTGCATCCAGGCCCCTCAATTTGCCAAACTTCTCAGAATCACAGAATCATTCAGGTTTGCAAAGACCTCCAAGGCTGAGTCCAACCTGTGACCAACCCCTGCCTTGTCAACTAAACAGGAGCACTGAGTGCCACATCCAGTTTTTTCTTGATCACCTCCACCACTACCTGGGAAGCCCAAACTTCTCAGCCTTTCTCCTATCTAGGGTGGAAATTAACCCTGAATTTGCTGCTGGGTGTTCTCTTCCTCCAGCCAACAACCTGGGTTTTGTTGGCACCAGAATTGGAGGCAGTATTTTGATGTTATATTTGAAAGTTTGAAGGAGGAAATTATTTCATATATAATATGCCTCCACAATTGTAACAATCCACAGGCCTATACCCTGTCAGGAATCACAAGGTAATTATATATAGGTATATTAGCTGTGGTGTATATATATATATATTCTAGTCTATCCTATTTTATTCTATTCTCTTCCAGTATAAAATGTATATTGTATTATATTTTATTAATATCTTTATTACCTATATTATATTTATGATATATTATATATTAGTGTCCATCTCTCTTTCGCCTTTGCATCATGTTTTTCTCATTAGGATCAGCACCAAAACACAAATCAACTGATTTAAGCTTAAATCAAAGCTAATAGATGCATTTCTGTTAGAAAGAAGGGCAAACTGTGAAAGACACAGCAGCTTGCCCTGAACCCAACTCTTTTTTTTTCTCTCCCATCTGCTAGGTCTTTAAAATCTAATGGTCATCTTATATTGTGAATAAGAAAGTGAAGGCACAAGTCATTGTACATTAGTTACTCCATGGGAAGTGCCTAAGTGCAGTTTCTTACCCCTGGTGAACACGAGGGGATTCAAGGCAGCTCAGCCTTCTGTTCCACAGCCATCTGCTTTAATGCATCATGTTAAAGTCAAGGTCTTAGAGAGAAAAAACACTGTCACAGGAGGAAAAAAGACTCCTGAATCCCTACACAGAGTAGCTGGCCCCAAAGGAAAGCCAACCTATGGGAGCAAGCTCAGGAAATCAGGAAGTTCAGGTAGTGAAAAATAACATTTACTGAACAGATGCATTTCAGTGGAGTAAAAAAAATATCTTTTCTCTAACAGATCTCTGCACCCTATCTTGAATCCCTCTGCTACAGATTTTTTTCCCCTTATTTTTTTCCCCTAGGAAGCTTTTCTTTTTAATATGTGAGTAAAGCAGAACAAATTCTCTCATGTTGTCTATGATCTCTTAATCTCAAACTCAGCACAGATACATAACGCTGCCTAATGGAGGCAAAGCAAGAGGCATTTGATTAAATGTTTGATCTCTGGAGGAATGCACAGGCTTTGTAGAGCACAGTAACAGCTCACAAATATTTTGTGTTTTATTATTGATTAAAAGCAATTAAAATTAATAATTGGTTCAACTGATAAAAAATACTCCTTTTTTTTTTCCTGAGCTAATCCTGAAAAAGTATCAGATTGCTGTGGCTGCAGAGAAATCTGGAATAGAAGTCAAAATGTAATTTTGTCCATTGCAAATGCAAGGACATTCTTTGCAGTAGGACTGGCCATGATTTTAGAGCATTGAAGGAATTTCTGACGCCTCTGTTTAAAGTTTCCTGATTATAAATAAGTTATTAAACCAAAACTCTCAGGACATTGTTTTTTCTGTACCACACACCTTTCATAGTTTGGACACGGTGAATGCAAACGTTTTTAATCTGAACTGAGGGGATACATATTATTAGTCAAAATTCAGGGAACAGGAATCACAGAGTCACAGGAGGTTTTGTGTTGTAAGGGACCTTAAAGATCATCCAGTTCCAACCCCTGCCATGGGAGGAACACCTTCCACTAGAATAGGTTTCTCACAGCTCATATTCTTTCCCACCAGGGTGCTGACACAAAGTTTTAGATAAATGCCTGAGAAAGGAATTCTGGTCTTTTTCTGGAAAGAGTCACAATCTGTTTCATGGGAACACAAGAAATAACAAGATTACCTGCACAGGACTGCTGAAAATAAAAATATAAATTTAAAATATTTCAGTGTGTGGCAATATCTCTGCTCTGGAGACAGGCTGGGAGAGCTGGGGGTTTCATCCTTGAGAAGAAAAGGCTCCAGGGAGAACTTAGAGCCCCTTCCAGGGCCTGAAAGGGCTCCAGGAGAGCTGGAGACAGACTTTAAGCAAGGGCCTGGAAGGACAGAACAAGAATAAATGGTCTTAAGCCTGAATGAGGGAGGGTTTAGATGGAATATTGGGAAGTTCTACCCTGTGGGGGTGGTGAGGCCCTGGCACAGGGTGCCCAGAGAAGCTGTGGCTGCCCCTGGATCCCTGGAAGTGTCCAAGCCCAGGCTGGATGGATCTTGGAGCAGCCTGGCATAGTGGAAGGTGTCCCTGCCCATGGTTGGGGGTAGAACTGGATGGTCTTTAAGGCCTCTTCCAACCCAAACCAATTCTGGGCTTCTGTGATAAGAGTGTTAGGACCACAAGATCAGGCTGTCACAAGGGCAGTTTGAGTGTTCTGTGTTCTGATGCAAAATCTCCACTCTGCACCCAGTTCCTGCCCCCACTCAGCATCCACTGGTGTCTCCAGCTGCCCTGGGAAGGACAAAGGCACAAGAACAGCCAAGGCCACCAGGCTGAACTTCTCTCCCGAAGCTTGTCAGGAGAGTTTCTCAGGGAATAGAGCGCGAATGGAGCTGGAGACAGTGATAAATTTCCCTTCTGAACAATCAATAAAACTCTCTCAGCCCTGCTCAGGCCCCTACTGCGGATGCAAGGGCCATAATTACATTGTCAAAAAGTCGAGTTGCCCTGGCTGGCTGAAGCCCCCTCTGCCAGTGACGGGTGATTGACAGGCAGTTTATGGGTGGCACGCTCTGACTGGCAGGGGAGTTGGCTAAAGCCAAAGGCAACTGTGAAATTTCCCAGTCTGCTACAAGTACCAGAGCAAAGGACTGCCACTCATGAGGGAATTGTGGGAAACCCTTAGTCATATTAACATATCAAAGTGAGGAGCTGACAGCGCTTACTAAACAATCTGAACTCGACCAGAGCTGCAGAGCATCCCCCAACATTCCCAGCCTGAAAGAGAAAAGGAATTAAAATGCACTCAGCCCTGTCTTTGCCAAGACAGCCAGGAATTGGAAACCTGCTTATTTAATGATTTTGATCTGAGATAACATATATATTCATGTGTATAAATGTATCTCACAAATGTATATTGCAGAGCATGTCAGCCTCTTTCACATATATATAATGTATATATGAAAGGGGCTGTCATGCTCCACAATTTGTTCTGTACCACAGACCAGACTGATGCTAAATTGAAGACAGAACAGCAGATTTTTTTTTTTCCATGTAAGCAATATGAACCCAGTAAAAGACCCCACTACTTTCTGTCATGTTTAAAAGCAGGCTTCTGCTGCTTCAATGTTAAATTGCAGATTACATGTTTTGAATGAACAATAATTGCAGCCATGCACTGGGGCTGTGTTGTGCAGAGCTTAAAAGTGACTTCATAGCTACTCTGGATATGTTGAATAGGAAAGAATTATGATTTCTTGAATAAGAATTGGTTTTGAATAATAATAATAGAATAAGAGTTGGCATTGTTTAGCCTGAAGAAGGATCAGGGAGACCTCAGAGCCCCTTCCAGTGCCTAAAGGGCTCCAGGAGAGTTGGAGAAGGACTGGGGACAAGGACCTGGAGGGACAGGACCAGGGAAATGGTTTCAAGAGAGAGAGCAGAGTTAGCTGGGATATTGGGAAGAATTTCTTCTCTGTGAGGGTGGGGAGGCCCTAGCACAGGTTGCCCAGAGAAGCTGTGGCTGCCCCTGAATCCCTGGAAGTGTCCAAGGTCAGGTTGGATGGGACCCTGAGCAACCTGGGATAGTGGAAAGCATCCCTGCCCATGAAATGGGGGTGGACTAGATGGTCTTTAACATCCCTTCCCACACAAGCCTTTCAATAATCCAATAATTGATAAAAAATTGAAGCCAAGAGCATTTTCCTCTAAGGGTCAAGCCACATTTGACTCTGTATATCTCCATCCAGGTAATACTTGGTTTGCAGACCTCATCCTCCTGTTTTCCTAGGGAATGAAGACACACTGAGAATTATGGCACTGAGTAAAATGGATAAATTATCATTGAGAAGAGACTCAAAGGTACTGATGTGGATGCCTGGGTTTACCTCTGTCCATCACATTGTCAAGATAAGACTGCAAAATGTGCTCTGCCCTGTTTGTCTTCAACTTTGGGGGTGAGGGAGTCACCAAGGCAGAGCTGATACAGGCTTGGAATGGAAAGCAGAAGCAGCACAGGAGGCACAGCTGCCAAGAGCTGCTGCTGGCTTTTTTGCTAGAAAACAAAAAGCATGGAAAAGTGAAGGCTCATGCTGTAAAGTGCTGACAATCTAAGGACAAAATCCTGGCTTACAGGGGTCAAACCAAGAACAGAAGGACACTTTAAAATGGCAGAAGACACAGAAAGTGAAGCAGCAAAAGCTGCTATGAGGCAAATTCAAATCTCAATTCTTTTCTTTAAAAGGGGGAAAAAATGGATGATTAACCAAATTAATCCCCTGGAAAAAGCCTCTAAGGAAGAAGTTGGTTTCTGTCTCCCTTGACATCCTCAAAGACCAAGCCTTTCTGGAAGGCAAGCTTTAATCTAACAGGAGTTACTGAGCTCAGGGCTGGGATAACTGTGTGAAACTCAATGGCCAGTAACAGACAGTCAATTCAGCCAGGATGCTCTAATAGCCCTCCTTCACAGAGACCCTCCAGGAAATGGGGTAGAAATGCTCTGCAAAGCCACTTCACTGAAACTGTTGAAGCCTTTTACAGGCAGTAAATAATTGAGCCTTGCTGTGTCTCAATGAAGGGATCAAGAGCGCCTGACATGCTGCTGAGGTGCAGCCCCACCTGTCCTGCCCTGCCAGGAGCTCCTTCCTCAGCCCCTGATCATCTCTCCTGATTCAGAAAAGCATCAGTTCACAGAATCCCCTCCAAACCTGACCTCTCCCAACCTTGATCAGCTCCTGTGAGCTGGCAGGAGAATGGCACGGAGGCACAACTCTGTGCCTGCCTGTGCTCTGATGGTACCCTCGGTGCCTGACACCATTTTTGTCCAAAAGCCACACATCTCTGTGCTCAGACAGCAACATTTCCTCCAGGAGGGAACAGGGTGGAAGTTCAAGACCTGCTGGAGGGTGTGAACACCCACCAACAGGAAGGTTGACAAGCAAGAACAGGAGGAAGGGAGATGAGACATTCGGATGTTTTTTCTTTATCTTTTTTTTCCTCCTCCTCCTCTATGAGACGTAGAACTTTTAAAAATAGCCCAATAGAGAAGAACTTGAGAAATGTGCACCAATGCTCTCAGTCATGCTGAGTTTGGACTTGAATTCCACGTCCAAACTCCTGCACCAAGAAATGGCCATTCTATACCCATATTTCATAGTCTTCAGGAAATGCTCCATAGCTAAATTCTTCAATGCCACAATATAAGAATGGTGTGGAGTTGTTGGAATGGGTCCAGAAGTGTCCATGAAGGTGTTCTGAGGGCTGGAGCCCCTCTGCTCTGGAAGAGCTGGGGGTGCTCACCTGGAGAAAAGAAGGATCCAGGGAGAGCTCAGAGCCCCTTCCAGGGCCTAAAGGGGCTCCAGGAGAGCTGAAGAGGGACTGGGGATAAGGAATGGAGGGACAGGACACAGGGAATGGCTTCCCAGTGGCAGAGGGCAGGGATAGATGGGATATTGGGAAGGAATTGTTCCCTGTGAGGGTGGGGAGGGTGGTGGCACAGGGTGCCCAGAGGAGCTGCGGCTGCCTCTGAATCTCTGGAAATATCCAAGACCAGGTTGGACAGGGCTTGGAGCAATCTGGGATAGTGGAAGTTGTCCCTGACCATGGAATAGCGATTGGAACTAGATGGTGTTTAAGGTCTCTTCCTACCCAAACCATTCCATGATTCCATGAGAATCATGACCAAAGTTTTGTCAATTTACTTTTCTTCCAAAAACATTTTTTTTGTGTTTTCTTTGTTTTATTTTCTGTTAGTCATTTTTTCTTTTGCTTTTGACAACAAAAGAAACGTACTCACCATGAATGGAAAGGGTCCCATTCCTCACTGCCAGGAATTTGACTCCATATGGAAATAGTGGTGGAGAATGGAGGCTTCCATAGAGATAGATGTGTGCTTTGTGATGGAAAGGGGCTTCAGGGGATCCCACCTGGAGCTCTCCTCCATCAGACACCAGGACGTAATGAGCATGCAGTTCTACGGGTCCTGGCCCAGTAAACAGGAGTTTGCCACCTGAAGACAAGAGAAAAGCAAAATGCAATCATATATTCAGTCATTCATTCTCTCCAGTCAAAGGAACTGCAAGAGGTGGGTAAACAAAGGGGTTTGCAAAAAAATTACAAAAAAAAAAGGCTTAAATGCTCTTGCATTCTGTGAAATTTCCACTTTGTTCTTTATTTCTCCATATGGATTTATCAACCCTTTAAAGACCCAATTAATCCACTCCATTTTTTGTTTCTCCAACAGTCTGCATTTCTCGACTTGAGGAAGGCCAGTCAGCCTGGGCAGACTCTCCAACCACAGCTAAAGGAAGCTGTGTTTGGAAAAACCCAATTTTAACCAAGTCACTTAATGCTGAAAAGGGATGTTTCTACTTAATTTGTATTATGTTACTTTTTAGGTTACAAAGTACTTGAGAGTGGGAGAGGGGAGAGGAAAACTACTTTGGAACCTAAGAACTGGCAACTTGTTTAAATCAGTGGTTGATTTAATCCTGCAAACTCTTCCAGCTGTTGTTCAAAACCAGATGCTTCCAAATACAGTGTGAGACACGTCTCCCTCTTAGCTGGCTGTGGGTCGATCTCCCCATCCCATAAAAATCTCATTTTAATCCCTAATTAGAGGTTAGCTTCACCTCAAAGCATAAGGTTTCAACTCCTTGCCAACATTTTCCTCCTACTGACTATTAGTATAACTGGATAAGATTTGACAGTAATAAAGAACTGGTCTTTGGAATATTTGGGATATTTGGTCTCAACGCCTTCTTGAAGCAATGAATTCTGTGGGTTAAGTACATAGTGCATGAAAAACCATTTCCATCCCTTTTTTTTTTTTTTTTGACTCAAGCTCTTCAGTTTTGTCAAATGCCTCCCTTGTTCTTGCCTCTCATGAGCTGAAAATCCCAGTCTGTTACCTCAGGATGGTTTATTCCATTATCTCCTTCCATATTTCCTCTTCTGTGAGGGATGCTGTCACTTTCTGTACAATGGATGAGGACAGAGTGGACTCCCATTCATTTTGTCACACTGCACACAGGAGGCTCCTTCCGAGGTCAAGCCATGTTTCCCGGGAGAGAGTAGGGAAATTCCCAAATTCTGTAAGCTCCACCCCTCTTACAAAGGGTCTACCCTGCTCCCTTTGTGTGAAGTAGCTGATAACTGCACCAGCTCATCCCACGGCCAGTTTGCTACTGGTGGAAGCAGTTTTTAATGGTGATCTCTCTACTGACCACCCAGCTGTCTCTCCTGCCTCACAAATTCTTCCCTGTGAGGGTGGTGAGGCCCTGGCCCAGGCTGCCCAGAAAAGCTGTGGCTGCCCAACTCTGGAAGTGGCTACAGACCAGGTTGGATGGGGCTTGGAGCAACCTGGGGTAGTGGAAAGTGTCTGTGCCCATGGCAGGGAGTGGAACGAGATGTTCAGATGATCTTTAAGGTTCCTTCCAACCCAAACCATTCCATGATTCCGTGATAACACTGCCAATTCTTAGCAAGAAGAAGGGAGATCAGACATCTGGGTTAATTGCAGTATTTAGAACAAGAAAAAAAAAGAAATAAAAAAGAGAAAAAAAAGAGAGAGAAGTTCTAATATAAAAAACAGATTAAGTACTATCTTGATCATTGCTCACCATTGCTCATATTCTGCTTATCCCGATTTCCTTTTTTTCTCATATGGGGGGGGAAGTTTCCTTGTTTCATTGATTTCTTGAGCTTATAACAAAGTCTTATAACTTAGTTCTCATTTCTTGGGTTTCTAAAAATATTAGTTGAATAGGGACTATGCATTAGATATTTCCTTGCCAGATTTCATTGCTTTCCACAATTCTTTGAATCATTTTTTACAGAATATGCTTAATCAAAGAAAGAGATAAATCTCACATTTTCTGCTTATATCCACTGGGAACCACAGGTTTGCTCTCTAAAACACCAACGCTCCTATGTGTAAATTGTCTCTTTCCCTAGACATACTTTTATACCTACAAATGTATTAGTGTTGAGCCTTTATGTAGAGTCTTTTCAAATTACACTGCATGGATTGTGAAGAACCAGAAGAAATTTCGGCTTGTTTCATGTAAAACAACACAAGATATCTGACTCCAGCAGCAGTTTTAAAGCTCTTGAATGAGACTGGACCTGTTGATTTTAAGAATGTCTATTCTGAAAGAATATTTAATGTTTTCATTCTATTAGCATTATTTGGTAATAAAATGGACTGCTGGTCCATCTTCCCCTTGTGATATAATTTACCATCCTGTTTCTTGCCATACTGAGAACAGAAATATTTATTAAACACTTTTGCTTTATAGCAGCAGTGTTAATAATTTTATCACCACAATCTATAAATGGAACTGTAAATCACTGTGATTTATTTCACTCCTAACATAAAAAAGACATCTTCCCTAAGGTCTTTATTGACTTTCTATGCTCTATTCTCAGTGAAATACAGTAATTTCTGTTTCCACTTCTCTTCATACAATTTTTAATGAGTATTTTAATTGCTGCCATGCTGTACCACTGAACCAGGAGGGCTGGAAGACAGTTGTCCTATCCTTTGATTGCAAAATCACAATTCTGTCTCAAACAAGATTTCCCAAGCTTCAGTCACATATTGTCCATTCAAATTTTTCAAGCTACTCATCAAAGACTTTCCATATCTTTTGTGGGTTTCTGAGTGTCTGAGAAGCTTGGATGCTGCTGACTGCTCTGGGTGCAAGTAGGAGCAATAGTCCCACCTCATCCCAGGAGCAGCAGGAATTCCAGCAGGAGCTGTGCACACCTGGCCTGCAAGTTTGACCCTTTCAGAGGGAAATCAGAGTCACTGAAGTTGGAAAAGACCTCTAAGATCACAGAGTCCAACCATCAACTCAGCACGGCCAAGTCCACCACTAAACCATGTCTCCAAGCATCAGGTCCATGCATTTTTTGAACACTTCCAGGGATGGTGAGTCAACCACCGCCCTAGGAAGTCTGTTGCACTCCTGGCCCTCCCTTTCAGTGAAGAAATTCTTCCTAATATCCAGTTTAAATCTCCCCTGGTGCAACTTGAACACCAGAAGCCCTGATTTTAGGAAGAAATTCTTCCCTGTGAGAGTGGTGAGGAATTAGAAGAGGTTTCCCAGAGAAGCTGTGGCTGCCCCTGGAGGTGTTCAAGGCCAGCCTGGATGGGGCTTTAAGCAACCTGGTCTAGTTTAAGCTGTCCTGTCCACAGCAGGGGAGTTGGAACAAGATGGTTTTAAGGTTCCTTACAACCAAACCATCCTATGATTGTGGAATTTGCTGTGTGTGACTCTTTTGCTTTCCCTTAGAAGCAGCAGTCAGAACAAAATTTAACCCTGAAAAGGGGCAGATCAGCTTCTTCATGGTCACTCCACAGCGCTGTTGTCCCCTGGATCTTTGCAAAGCTTCTGAAAACCTCCCAGGACAAATCCAAATGGTGCTCAGTCTTTGGGATAAAATACAGTGGAAAAGTAAAGTTTAACTGCTGAGGATGAAAGAAGAGCAGCACCACAGAACAGAAAAGAAAGCATTAGGAAGGACTCATTTAACCATTTATCAAGTCTATGTGCAAAACAAACTCTGGCCAAACTGACAAATTCTTCTGTCCAAAAATTGCATATTATCCCTCTACACCTCTTTGTTTTTTGTTGGATCAGAATAAATATACAGCTGCTGCTTTACAAGGTTGTCTTCTCCTTTTTTTAAAAAAGAAAATAAAAGTTATGCTTCCTTCTTTTATTGCACTTGACCCTGTCCCTGAAAGCAGAAAACAGGAATATTGCTCAACGGAGCCTTTGGCTGTGACCCTCAAATTGTTTGTTATGGCTGCACAGGAAAGCAAAGTCCTACACATGACCTTGAGGGTGATTTTATAAAAATCAATCAACCGCTGTTATGATGGCCTCCCCACCAAGCAAAATAAATACAATTAAGCCCATAATCACTTCTGTACAGTAATGTGCAAATTCAATGGGTCTCTTTAGGTGGAGTGAGGGAGAGAGGGGAGAAATATGTTGAGGCTATTTGATACTTTGTGAGAACATCAGAAGCACCATTCTTCTCAATTAACCCAGCAATTAGCCTCCACCTCTGCACAAACAGAAAAGAAATCTTTCTTTATCTGTCTTTACCAAAGGGGGGAAAAAAGAAGAGGAAAAGAAAGAAAAAAAACCAACAAGGCAACTCCATATGTCCCACAGGAAGGGAGAAGCAGCCAGACCAAATAATCAAAAAAATATTAAAGAAAACAAACCTAATAATAAGGTGGGAGGTTTAATCTGCTGAAAGAATAATTATTTCAGCACCAGTGGCTTTGTGAAAAGAGATTTACCTCCTGAAGTCCCTGGGAAATGGTGGAGGACATGCTCAGAAATAAAGGATTTGGAGAGGGAATGTATTAACAATTCTCTCTGTCAAGTGTCCTGGACTCACTCAGGTAATGCCACAGCCCAGGTATCCAAAATATTAACTATGAAAAGAGCCTGCAACGTGCACTTCTGGAGAAAACAAAACACAAAAAAAAAAATAAAACAAAAACAAAAACAAAAAAAAAAAAAAACCAAACCCAAACAAAACGAAAAACAATGAAGTAGAAGATTGGGAAGACTGGTGCAGGGAATTTCTCCTTGTCTCTGTGAAGATGATTCACACTTGCAGACATAGCAGTTTATATCCCTCCTCAAAAACTTCATTTTAAATAAAAAAAATTCTGAACCAGATAGTCTCATAATAAATAAAAGCAACGTTACTAACTTTCATTTAGGTTGTGATACAGACTGTTTTAGAGATTTCCTGAAATTGGAGGGAAGCAAAGTCCCCATTCCAAAGTACACCTTTTGCATGGAGACTTTTCTGAGGCCACACCTTGCATTCACTCTCAATATAAGATTTTTCCCAAAGAATAGCTCATTAGGGACCAGGGATAAAAGTAACATATTTATATTTAGTTCAACTTCAGCTATTCAGTTCCACTTCAAATTTGATTTAATTCTAGTTCTTTATGTAAAGCTGAATAACAGTGTTAAAGCCAGCAAACTACAAAAAGAGTGCTGGATAATCTCAAGATTTTTTTTTTTTTTTTAATTATCAGAGGTAGAAGAGTATCAGCAAGATGGCCTTAAATATCACAACTGTGTCATAACCTTCAACTAGGACACTTCCTCTGCATGGAAGGGGATTTGCAGATTGAAGTCTCATCCCTGGACTACCTGTTCCCATTACAGTGCAGGGGAGATCTGCTCTGGCTGCTCCATGGCCAGGAATAACTCAGCCCCACAGCCTTCAGCTTGCTCTTTCCAGCTCCTCTCACTTGGTGTTTCACATGACAAAGCCACAGAATTCCCCATGAGAATTCCCCAGGCTCAGGATCAGAAGTTCTATTTCCTGGCCAGCATCCCTGAGTGGCAAACAGCAGGATGCCACTGCCAGAGCTGGAATTGCTTTGCTTGATCTTGTATAACCACAAGGCTTTAGTGTGCTGGCAGTCCCCTTACTGCTCATTATTCTGCTCCAAGGCTGTCCCTGGAAGGGCCTCCAAGCAGGAAAAAAAAAATAAAAAAAACCCAAAGCAACTAAAATCTTGTTGCATACAGAAAGAAAAATACAAATTTCGTGAGCTTTAGAAAAGACAATTAATTATTCCATGGATCTGCCACCTGCACCCTGTTGACATGCTCACAGGACATTCCAATGATCCATGAAAGCTGTTTGCAGCTTGGACCATGGCTGAACAAGATGCAAAGTGGAATTTTGTTTTGTTGGCCCCATCCAAAAGGCCGCTCAAACCAAGAGTCCAAAATTCATCCTGCACCTCTCTCAAAATGTTCCTCCATGTTCATAGCACACAGGTACAGATCCCAGACCAGCTCTGAATTCAGATGCCTGTGTATTTCCACCAGGACACCACTAACACACTCAAAAGTTAAGCTTGTATTCCAGCATTTTGTTGGATGGACGCCTTAATCCATCCCTGGGAGAGGAATCAGCAGCTGCTTCACTACTCTCAGACAGAATTCATTTCCCCAGCCTGACAAGCCTTTGTTTTTTGGCTTGCTGTGCTCACAGCCATCTGTTCAGATGGCACGTGCTCCCTTGGAAACTGATCAGGCTCTTCCCTTAGAGCTCAGGAGACAAGTAAAAGGCAATTCCAGCCAGCAACCCAGAAGATGCTGCCATAGATGTATCTCCTTCAAAGAAAACTTTCTATTCTTCAGCTCTTAAGGGGCCTCTGAGATACTTAACAACACCTGGATGGATTTGGAAGAGGACAGCTGGCTTGGTGGGCAAGAGGTGCAGACACTCCAGGGTGTCTTATAGCACGTCTGACATCATCTGGGATCTAATTGAGGAGCTTCCAAGGGGGCCTTATGAAGGTATCAGGTAACACCACCCACAGGGATGTGATGAAAACAAAGGTCCTTGGGCTGTCATTTCATGTCCCCAAGTGACAGACATTCATTGGGTGCACATTTGGAAGTTCTTCCCTCTGAGGATGGTGAGGCCCTGGCACAGAGTGTCCAGAGAAGCTGTGGCTGCCCGTGGATCCCTGGAAGTGTCCAAGGACAGGGCTTGGAGCAACCTGGGATAGTGGAAGGTATCTCTGACCATGGCAGGGGGTGGGATGAGGTGAGATTTAGGGTCTATTCCAACCCAAACCATTCTGTGATTCCCTCTTTCCATGACAGTGATTAGAAGAAATAGATGGTGCTGACCGGGGTTTCTGCTCAGTCTCTGCCAAAGCTGAGATCAGTTCCTTGGCCAGGATTAGCTTCCCCAGATCTGCTCCCTGTGAAACATCCCACAGGAGTCTCAAGAGCTGCTGAAGTTGCAGCAAATCAATTTAATTTTCAAGTGGGAGTCCTGGGGGTCCAACGTGCATCCCGTAAGCCCACATGAAACATGATGGCAAAAGAAACCTGCAGTCCACACCCAAACATGAACCAGGGTTGGCAGCTGGGGGAGGATCTGAAAAAACCCACACCTTAAACTATTACAGATTCAGGGCCTTAAAACCCTTCCTCCAGGAATGCTCTCATCTGTGAGTTGCACTCTACTGGATAGCACTGAATCCCTGCAGAAAAATATACTGAAAAATAAAGAACTGATGCCTTTCACAGTTTTTCATGAAAACGGAGAGGATTCTAAAGCTCTGAGACTAATTATTGAAGGCTCACCGTAACAATGTAGGAAAATATCACACAGTGACAGAGAGGAATAGAGCTGACTTTTCTTCCTTTTAAATCTCAATTAAAAAATACATTGGATGAAATTTCCCATTAACTGGTACTATTTGTACATCCCATGTTCTTTCTTTAATTAAAAAACATGCTTATTGCAATACTGCCAGAATCACTTTTATGGTATTTTAATTGTAATGTCTCTGCCTGATTAAAAAAAGAAAATATGAACTGGAAACTGCCTGGAAAAAAAAAAAGATCACAATGCTTATCCCAAATGGATTGATCAAAAGGGCACAGAAAACACCATGACAGGAACAGGTCCCAGCTGTGCCCACTCACAAGGGGTTTAAAATTTAGTTTAAGGGCTAGGTGATGCCATAGAGAAGAAAACAGAGGGAAACACTTTTTCCTTCATTCAATGAATTAAAGCCCAATCTTTCTCAGCAGTGACTGAAGCACAGTTAATTTGACAACTACTGAAGTCGGTGTATCAGAGAATATTTGATGCTTGTTGCTAATAGCATCAAAGAGGAGGAAAAGACAAGCAAAATTAATATCTGTGTTTTACCCACTCCCTGATTTACTCACAGGATCCATTCTGGGAAAAGTCTGATCAAAACGTGGATTACAAGAAATTCAAAATATTCACAGAGAATCAAAGAAAAACTGCATGTGGCACCAAGTGCTCTGGTCTAGTTGATATGTTGGCATTTGGTCAAAGGTTGGACTCCAGGATCTTGGATGTCTTTTCCAACCTAAACGATTCTTTAAGTGAAAATGAGTCTTTTCCAGTACAAGGATCAAAGCAATCTTCTCCCTTATGTCTGCAAGAGTGGCTACCCCAAAACTGCCTTTGCAAGAGCAACTGCCCAGGTGGGGATCTTCAATTCCACTGGGGTGGAACTGGGAGTGTCACCCCAAAATTCATCTCCAAGGGACACCTGAATGACCAGACAGCTTCTTTTTTTTTTTTTTTTGTTTTTGGTTTTTTTTTGTTTGTTTGTTTTGTTTTTGGTTTTTTTTTTTGTTTTTGTTTTTGTTTTTTGTTTTTTGTTTTGTTTTTTTTTGTCTCCAGACCTCCCTAGATCTTTATAATTTCAGGCAAAGGCAACAACACATGTCTGAGGTATAAACCCATCAAACACAAAGTTCCTCCAGTGTAAGCCCTGTGCAAAGGAAATTTCCATCTGTCCTGGGTTATCATAAATATTTCCATGCTTGTGATGCTGGGATTGCAAAAATAACCACAATCTGCTGAACATACAGAATTATCTACAGTCTGTCTATCTTGTATCTTTTCCTCAATCAGTCTTGTCTGAGCTGTTTCACAGCCTGACTATTAAACTTTCCACTCTCTATATCCACATGTTCATGCTCTGCTTGTTGAGGAGGAGGGAGAAACTGCTGAGCCCCCGTGGCAGTGAGCAGAACCCAGCTGCCTAATCCTATTTTTCTATTGTTTTGACCTCCAGATCTTCTGCCCAGACAGTCTGGTCATTCCCAGAACCTCTGTATGTTTGGGGCTATATGTTAATATGGCCAAAGAAGGGGCAGTTTAAGGCTGTATGTGAAGTCTATGTTCTTGTTCTAACTCTCTTTAAGTAATTCCTGCAATGTTGAAATCATCAAAAGGAGACAACACAGGGCCAGTATTCAAAATCCTCATGGTGTCTTAAAAAAAATGGAATTTCAAGAAATGGGCCTGTAAACACCTGTTGGGTTTGCTGGACACAGCACCAGAAAATGGGCAGTGTAGCAGCAGTGTATTCAGTAGTGTTACATCATTTTCCCATCCACAAAACCTTGTATTTTCAGCTTGCACAGCCAGCCTGATGCTGAGTCATGAAAGCCAAAGGGAGCAGAGCTACAACTTAATCCCATTCTCCAGCTCCAGCTAAGAAAAGCTCTCCAGGTAAAACAGGAATGGGATGTTTCAATCGAAGCACATATTGACACCTACCTTAGGGGTTGGGGGTTTACTGCCATGCCCATCTGGCACCTGGGGGAAGTGGTTGATTATTTGATGTGCTCATGGGGTGGTAGTTGTGCTCTGAGGGATCACCTGTGGTTCAGTTTGAGATGGGTGTCTGTAATTCCTAAGAGGAACAGGTCTTTGTTGATGTGTGTTGCTATCAATACAGCAGCCTAAAAAAACTCCCCTGAGCTGGATAGCTTAAGAAAAGGGAAGATAAGGAAAGATAAATCTCAGCCTCATTTCAGAATAGATCTCAGCATGTCTTGATTCCAAATCTAACCAAGGCTACACAGCCAGAGAACCTATGGTAGAGGCAGTGGATGATGCAGGCAACTTCACAAAGCTCAGACAAAAAATTCCTGCAGGTTATAATTCTAAAATGTTTTATCCCTCTGTTTGGCATGTAACAAAGGAGAAAATAATGGTATCTAGAATATTCTAATGCTGCTTTTCTAACTAAATTGACTTTATAAACCAGGCTTCTTGGAAAACACGATAAAGAAGAGGAATGATTTGAATGTCAGATGAGCCAAAGCCATAAAGATACTACTCCAGACTTCATTAAATTCAATCAGAGCTCCAGTAGCTTCATGAGGGCTGACTCATAGATCAAATGAGCCTTTGAATAGGTCCAAAGCTCAGAGGGTTTCTGCTCCAATATTTTGCCCCAATTCTTCAAAAAGTCAGTGATCAAGCCCCAAAATCTTCATCCAGATTTGCAGCCAAAAAAAAAATATCTGGTGTTCTGATCTGTCTCCTCCAAAGTATGGCATAATCAAAATGATATTAAGAATAATCTTGAATCACGGATTTAGAATTTTCACTGGGGAAAAGGATTGTACCAAAGTGTTTTGTCTTTTTTTAATCTCCAAATCTCAGGTGATTTTTAATTTTACTTTTAAATGGGAGTGATGTCTGATGGAGCAATTCTTGAAAACCTCTGAGCCTAGACTGAGCAAGTTCAATCAGTTTTGAAAATGTTTTCATGATAGGGATAAACTTGCAAACTTTTTTCTTTATCAAATTATCATTCAAATTTAAAATAAAATATAATTGTCAAATGCATGATTTTCACCATCATCTCAATGAAAAACCTGTACCTTTAGTATCATTTTAGTACAAAAGCAATTTTACCAGCAATGATCCTGGTCTTTAAACATATAAAAACTCCTGCTTCATTTTTTGAGCTCTATTTCAGCAGAGGCTTAACTTTGAGCCAGCAATTTCACCAGCACAACTCATTCCCATAACACCAAGCATGTGTACAGCAGTTTCCACAACCAGTTCCTAACTTCCAGGGGGAAGATTTCTGGCATGGAATTACAAGTCCTTTAAATTCTTACTTTGACACCCACAGAGATATGCCTGTCTCATTCTTATTCTGGGTCTATGTACGGGTACAGAAACCCAGCAAATCCAGGGTTTCCCATCATAACTGGGCTCAGTTATTAACTTACTGCCCACCAGCTGGGCTCAAGGATTTGGGATTATTTACTGCATTTGATTGTTGCCACCTGCAATTCTATAATGTCAATAATTTCGTGAAGGTGTTTGTGACACACCTGCCTCAAAGGTGCCAAAAAAAACAGAGCAGATTTTTGCTATCAGCAGTGCCATTATCACTGAGCACTGCTCAGGACAGCAGCAATTTTGGTAGACTGGGGAAAGAAAAAAGGGGAGAAAAGGCCTTTTTCCTTATATTTTCATTATGCCTCAAGCTGCATAAACAATTCCTTCTGCACACAGAATATTTTAACTCTTGCCCTGTCCCCCATCACCGCCCCCATCTACTGAGAGCAGGCTCAGCCTCACGATCACCCCCTCTAATGCTGGAGCTGGGGAATGGAAAGAGACACCAGGGCCATGAAAAACCCCATCCCTGGAGGAGGAAGAGCGCCGACCCCCCCTCCTGCAGACCTTTGAGTTGCAGCAGGTTGAGGACACGGGTGGCGCTCCCCAGGAGCAGGGTCCGGCCGCCTTCTATCGTGACGTTATCGCCATCTCGCGGCTGGTGGCCAGCCGGCCAGCTGGAGTCCTCGTCCCACCGGCCACACCACTGCAGGCCAAGCTGCAAAGAGAAACACCCGGAGAAGTTCAAAGCTCGCCCCTTTTCCATCTTTCAAGAAGCCGGTTTGCTCGGAGAACAGCGGAGGAGATGCCAAAGCCGCGTCCAGCGTGGCGCTGGCATCTCCTGTGCCGTGCTCTGGGCAAGAGGACTTCCAGAGGGACCCCGTGTAAAGGAATAGATGGATGTTGGCACTGGAGAGGTGCTTGGCCTCCAGGAATGCCTGCCACAATTTGGGGGTCGCTCTTTGTCTCGTTCTGGTCTGGGGAATGAGGGATTTGCACCAGGTCTCCTGGTGTGTGTCTCTCTCTGCCTCCCGAGAAGCAGAACTGCACTGTTGTTTCCTGGCAATGTCATAAATTAGCCTGAAGAGCTTAGAATTAAAACATCCTGCTGGATGGGCAGTATTTTGCTTTAGAGGTTTTGGGTTTTTTTTTCCCTAAAGGCTCTCCTGCCACTCATCCTCATTTAGACATTCCTCCTCTCAAATACCTTTTTAGCTTTCCCTGATTATCTGGTGTTATTATTGCCTCTGCTTTGAGGGTGAGCACAGCAGTTCCAAATAAAGCCCTGAATAACTTGAAAACTGATAATGGACTGACCCATGATGTGCAGTGGTAAAGTGATTCCTGAGTTTAAAGGTCCCTCCTCACCTCTAAACTTCAAGCATGTACTTTGCAGTGAAGGTTTTGTAGAATCACAGAATTGTTTGGGTTGGAAATACCTGAAAGGACAGTTCTTTCCAGTCCCCCTGCCATGGGCAGTGACACCTCCCACAAGACCAGGTTGTTTAGGGCCCTGATGGTGAATTTCTTGAAGAAGGTGTGAATATTTTTGCCTGGACGTGTATGCACAAATGTAGACATAGACATCCAAAACATATTATTTGGTCTCATATGTGAACCAGCAAGAAAATCCTCAGCTCATCTGAGGCAGTGGGGGGAAACCAGACATGGAAATATTTGTGATCCTCACTGGGCTGTGCTAATCCAAAACAGCAGTAGAAAGAATAACCTCAAGACAAAAGCAAAGCAGAGTTACTCCATTTTCAAATGGAGCCCCATCGAGTGCATTAAAGCTTTTGCTCGAGAGCTGCAGTGGAGGTGAATCAATAATGGGGGTGTTATGATCATTATTCTCTTTTACTCTGCTGTTTTCAGGTTTAGTTTCTTGTGCCTGGTGTTTTATAGAATATTTCCCACGGTGCTGTCCCTGAGCAACCTGGCCCAGTGGAAAGTATCCCTGCCCATGGACCTTCAGATGAGCTTTAAGGTCTTTCTAACCCACACCACTCTGATTATATAAACAATTATAAACTATTCTAATTATTTACACCAGGGAATGAATGATGGTTCCCAAGCTAAATGATACAATGGGTTGACATCCACTCTGGCTGGATGCTGGGATTTTCTACAATCCATTCTATGATTTCTCTACAAAGGGAATTGATTCAGTTCAGAGTGAAGCCTGGGACTGCATTAACACACAAGGCAGTAAAAAATTCTTAGGAGTTAAAACTGGTGTCAGAGGGAGTGAACTTCATCATTACCAAAGTAAAATTATTGCATAGTTGCTAAGTGTAGTAGGACAAGTTAAATTTTCATTAGTTTATATAGTTCAGGGATTTAGGACAAATTTCCTGCTGGAAGGATAGATGCCTTTACACATTATCTTTCCAGAGAGGCTGTGAATTACTCTTCATTAACAATGCCATGAAGCAGATTGCATAAAATATACAGCAGAGCCACTGAAAAACAGCTAATTAAGTTTGTTTTTAACTCAGAGGAGGAGACAGTTCACACGAAGGTGTGTACACTGCTTATCAAGCCACCTGTAGCATAAAATTACAAATTCCATAAACTCCTGTCTAGCACAAATGCTGCCAATGCTATCAGCATGACACTGGAGGAGGCAGCTGTGAAGTGGTGGGATCCACAGGAACACTTGGTTGAGAAGGTTTGCTGAGTGCCTTTAAGTCACTCTGAAGTCACTCTGACCTTCTGAAATCACTCAGAACTTTCCAACTAACTCT
Organism: Serinus canaria; assembly: GCF_022539315.1. NCBI lineage: Eukaryota > Metazoa > Chordata > Aves > Passeriformes > Fringillidae > Serinus > Serinus canaria. Next base: position 109,572,486 of record NC_066316.1, read on the forward strand.
CATGGGCAAGCAAGGCTGTCAGGAATGTACCAGACCTTCTTGCTAGCACCACTTGCTAGCACTTAGTCAGCTGTTAGTAGAAGCCCTGCAAGAGTTAAGAATAAATTCCTCTTCTGAATTTGACTTTTTCCTTTTAAGATGGCAACTAGGGATTTCAAACTAGGAAACACTCTAGTTCTTCGTTTAAGCTTCTCTCTTCCTAATGTCAGTGTCTGAGCTTGATTGGCTCCTGCTGTTTTGAGGTTCCTCCTATCCTCTTAGAGGACTCAATATCTCTTCAGTTCTCCCAACACCACCTGGCACAAAAATCTCAGTGGCCATACCTGACAGTGGAATTACAGAATCCCAGAACTGTTTGGGCTGGAAAGGACTTAAAAGATCAACTCCTTCCAACTCCCTGCCATGGGCAGGGACATCTTCCATTATCCCAGGTTGCTCCAAGCCCCATCCAACCTGGCCTTGGACACTTCCAGGGATCCAGGGGCAACCACAGCTCCTCTTGGCAACCTGTCCCAGGGCCTCCCCACCCTCATAGAGGGAGAAAATGAGTTAATCAAGGTCATAAAATTCTCTATTTTTCCACCCAGTCCATACCTAAAAGTTTCCAGTGAGAAAATGCCTGGCTTAGTCCACTGCCATGTGCACCACCTGTGTGTGTCTTTCAAGTGATTTCTGATTTGTAAAATCAATATTTTTAAAATATTATAAAATCACTTTTTCTTCTTTATAAATAATATTAAACACATGAACATCAACTAAATAACACAAGACCAAGAGCTGTTTATAATCACTTGTACTATCCTTGCATTACCACAGAGAGAATAAATCCAAAGAATCTGTTTTTAGGAGGAGAAAAGGGGGTTTGTTCAAGGAACACTCTTTAAATTACCAGAGCACAGAGTGAGGTTAGAGGGAAGGCAGCTCTGTAGGGATTGAGACAAGACATCAAACAATTTTGTTTGGTGACTCTTCTCTTGCAGTCCTGCACCCTTCCCTGAGATGAAAGAACACCTCCTTAAGATCTTTGAGAGAAGAGGGTGTGGTCTAATGCAAGTTTAGTGAAAGAGACACCTGCCCTGAACCACCAGTACATTTTCCTCAACTTTGTGAATCCCATGTGATTATCCTCCCTGATTTCTGGGAGAAAAGCACAGTGCAATCTCCAGCTGCAACAGAATTTTAAGAACCTTTACAGAAGGGTGGTGGTGTTTATATCCAGTTCCACTTAAGCAGCCCATGGTAAAATAACATCAACTAATACACAAATTAATTGTACATATCTCATGAAGCAGTGCTGGTGAAAGCATCACAACATCCTTCTCACTATTATTTTTTTCCAGACAAGCAAAACTCTCTCTTTTTCTATTTTTTCCCCGCCTGGCACCCTGTATTTGACCTCTGGTGTTTAATTGGAATACTTCTCAGCCTGAAGAGCAGCAGCAGCTGCAGGTGCCAGGGTTGTGGCTGAGTGCTCACCCCACGTGGGCTTGGTGAATGAACCAGGAGGAACCTGCAGAGCCAGGGAAAGCTGTGTGTCAGCCACTGGTGCTGGGCATTTTCCTCCTGTGCTTTTTCCAGCTTCAGGAAAAATGGCAGGGAGCTGGAAAATCAGGATGGGAGAAAGAGGAGCTGGCATAAAACAAACCCTGAGCTGTGAGGCTGGAGCTGGCTGGCAGCAGCTGCTGCAGTGGGGTGGCAGCTCCACGCTCTGGCTTCAGTGTGCACCAGAGTTGGAAAGATGATTTGGAAGAAACAGAGCTTATGAGACCACAACATCTCTGCAGCCATCTGTGTCACTGTCAGAGCTCCCATCTGAATGTGGACAATTTCAGCGAGGTTTTACAGGAGAAGCAAGACAACAAAGATGCTGCAATCCTGCAGGATTTGTGACAATCAGTAGATAAATTGGGGCACAAATCTCTTCTGGTTGTATGCTTTATGCAATGTAAAAAGTTAAATAAACAATTATAACCTGAACTGAACAGGTAAAATCATCCCCCAAACTGTTGCAGGATGTGCCCTCACATCACACAGCTATAGAAAACCCACTCTGGCAACATTTCACATTTTGCATCGAGCACAGCAGATGGCATTAACTCAGTAGGGAGCCAAACCTGCAAAATATGGGCAGAAACCTCCTGTGAGTGGGAAATCACCAGCATTGGGAATCCCTAAGAAACCTCAATTCTTCTTCCTGGGGCACCAAAGAACAGAAGGAGCTGGGAAGGGATCTGACCTGAAAATTCAATGAATAGAGTCATGCAAGTGCTTTCCAGCTCTGACATCCATTTGGAATGTGTCATGCACACAGGAAATTTTATTTACTAGGGAAAGGTTTTTTACCCAGAGGAAATTTGGGCACTGGAACAGGTTCCCCAGATCAGAGCACCAAGCTGGATGGAGCTCAGAAGCATTTGGACAAAGCTCTCAGGCACATGATGGGATTTTTGGGGTGTCCTGTGAGGACCAGGAGTTGTAGCCAATGATCCTTGCAGGTCCTTTGCCACTCAGAATATTCTGTGATTCTATGCACAGCTCATATCAAGCCCAAACCTTGTGTACCAGGCCCATAGTTTATTATAATACAGGTTAATTTTTCCTTCCCAGTCATATCTTCAAAATAATTAATGAATTATGTAAAAGTAAAATAACATTTTTATAGCATACAATAAAAGACACACAATCTCTTTGCAATTCAGCACCTTAACCCCCTTTCCTGCCAACTGCACCCTCTTTTTTTCATTTTCCAGGCAGATTTCTTTCCATTTTACGTTTTTTTGCTGCTGCTGTTGTCAGCCAGGCTGGGGTTGCCTTTCTGTCAGCCTTTGGGGACACATCTCAGGATCAGTTTGTCAGCTTGTGCCTGTGACTGCCAGGGCTCAGAAACAGCAGCAGTGACTGCCACAACCGAACAAATAACAGTGAAAAACTTAAATTCCCACCCAGGCTAGTAAAAAATTCGCAAATGGGAAGGATTCCAAAATGCAAGGTTTGGGCTTTAAAGGGTTGAGAAACTCCTGTTTAGATACAGAATAGATCATTTGATCACAGTTTGGGATAACTTTATAATTTCCTTAGTTAAGTGGGATTTGTTTAGAGTACAGTCCCAGAAAAGGACTATAATAACAATTATGGGCAAAAAGATAAGAGTTTTCATCTTCTCATCAGAAAATAAATTTTAAAACAAAACCAAGAAGCAGTGATTTAGTTAAACACAGACCCTGCTTCCTGCTGTGCTCACTATTCTACCTTCTTCCCTAAATTAAAGGAGAAATTCTTTACTGTTAGGCACTGGCACAGGTTTCCCAGAGGATCTGTGGCTGCCCCATCCCTGGAAGTGTCCAAAGCAAGGCTGGACAAGGCTTGGAGCAATCAGGGATAGTGGAAAGTGTCCCTGCCCATGGCAGGGGTTTTGAAAGAATATGTTCTTTGATGTCACTCCCAACCCAAACCATTCCATGATTCCAGGCTGTGGGTTCCACCTGTGACATGCCAGAGGGAGAGTCCTGAAAGCAGGAGGGTTTTCCCACCAGCTCCAGCCCCAGCAGACAGTTTTATCCTTTCCTCAGACCCAGCTGATGGGACACAGAGTGCACTGTGGCTCCGGCCAGCTTTAGCAGGAGGAAGTTCCCCTGTCCCAATGAGCACATCCACGAATGAACAAAAGTTTGGAATGCTGCCCACATATCAGAGATTGACACCCAGGAGAGCAGCCTGGTGCTGACAGATTGCCATTTAACCAGCAAGTACAGAGAGCAAGTGTTCCTGTCCTCAGTCAGCACGGAGAGACAAGGTTAACATTCCCAGTGATGGAGTGCAGCGCAGATTTCCCCACGCCACACACACATGACTCCCCACCACATTTGAAAACACTTTAATTTCAGTGATGGATGCGGGGAGCTCACTTTCCAGGCTGTGAACTCTTTACAGCTCCTCAGTTTAATACATCAGGAAAAGATTTACACCCCCTCACCCAACTCCCATCCACCTGAAGGAAAGAAAAACGTGTATTTGGAGGAGACAAAAGAGAAGGGGAGGTATTTTATTATACTAGATGTCTTTTACAAGGGAAGTATTTTCAGCCATCTGCTCTAATTATTCCTCCTGTATTGGCCACCATCTTCATGCAACAATAGAAATAATTATCTCCTCAAGGGCAGAAAAAAAATATTTACAGAAACAAACAAAAGTTGATTATCTTTAGCTCCTAGGGAAAAAAAGAAACAAGCTACTTCTTAATGAAGGAGCAATTAGGAAGGTGGGTAGAACATCTATAATTAAACCAGACAAATTGGTGCAGGCTCCTCCCTCCTACACATACTTGAAAGGGATGCAAATGAAAGTTATTTGCTACAGTCAGTAGAATTAATGAGCAAAATGCTGCCCAGTGCCCAAAGAAGCTGAACCTGTCTCTTGGCATCATTCCCTGCCTCTCCTGCCTGTCACACCTCTAACCCTTTGCCAAATTTACTGAAAAATACTCAGCACAACTGTAAAGCTATGGAATTTCAATTGGCATGGGGAGGTCTTCCTCTGGATAACAGCATCCACAAGACAATTTCAGGATTCTCATTCATCCTGTTCTTTAAGAACAGCCTGCACTTCACCACTCAGTATAAAAGAAAGTGCTCTTCCTATATAAACCAAAACCAGAGGACTTTTGCAATTGTCTTTTCATTTGCTGTAGTGTATAAAAATTTTGATCACTGAGACAATGAAGGCATATACACAGTTTTGTGGGAAAGATGGAATGGGGCAATCCCAAAGAGAACAGAAAATATCTTATACTGCGCAAAAACAAGTATAAAGTAAAAAAAATATTCTGTCTACTAAGAACCAAGCCTCTTTTCATGGACAAATATATGGATTTTGACTTCCAAAAAGAAATTAGTAGAATTTAAGTTTCTGTGCTATGAAATCAATAAATGGCCAGACTGAAGATGGTCAAGGAACAGGCTGATCAGGGAAGTGGTGGGATCATCATCTCTGGAAGTTCAAAAGTTATGTTCAGAAAACACATAGATGTGGCACTTGGGGACATGGCTTGGTGGTAGCCCTGGCAGTGCTGGGGGAATGGTTGGACCTGATGATTTTGGAGGTCTTTTCCAATGTAAATTATTCTATGATTTTCAGGCTGAATTTCCCAAGGGTTCTCCAAGAAGTCTCAGGACAGAAGGTACCACCTAATACTCATTACAGGTACAAACACCAACCAGGAAAGAGCTGCAAACCAGCACACTGGGACCACTTCTTAGGCAAACCCTGCCCTGCCCATTCCAAATAGGCTAATTTTCACAAAAAAAACAAAAAAAGGAGACAACCAGAGATCCAGAAATTAGGAATTACCAGTATTTGTAGTTGTACCAATGTTTCTCTTGCACATCCAGCAATTCCAGAGAAGCTGCCTTCAAATATTTAAGCAGCCTGTATTGAGTCTCTTAGGAAATTAGAGTGCCAAAGGAGTCTAGTGGATCCTAAAATGTGCTCAGCAACACCAGAAGGGGCTTTTATTCATGTGCACATCACCACAGTGTTCCAAATATGCCATTGTTTGAGACATTTACAAGCTGGATACGAGGGAGAATAAAGTAAGAGAGAGAGGAGAACCCCTGGGAAAGTTTGAAATGGAAAATCTACATCTGTCCTCCCAGTGAAAGCACCACATTCACCTTTATCACTTCCATTTCATAGAATCATGGAATATCAAGAGTTGGAAGGGTCCCACAAGGATCATTGAGTCCAATTGCTGGCCCTGCTAAGGACACCCCAAAAATCCCATCCATGGGTAACCTGAGCAGCCACTGGTAACCAAACTGGGCAACAAAGGTAGAGAGATAACAGGATTGTCTTCTTCTGGTTTGTGAAATAAATGCTTCCAAAAATGGCAGAAATTGTTGCGCTCAAATCACAAATCACTAAGGAAGTAGCCTTAGACACATTCAAAAAACAAACAAACAAACAAAAACAAACAAAACCAAACCAAAACAAAAACAACAACAAAAAAAAAGGAGAAAGCAACATATCTAGAGAACTATACGCTGTGAAAAAATTAATCATGTATGCCAAAAGACAATATTCTCCCCAAGAAGCCTGGAAGGAACTGTAGCTATGAATAAAGCAAGCATGGAAATGAGCAGAATGCTTCTGAATATACCTGCATGGAGAGGCTGGAACAGGTTTCCAGAGGTAAGCTCAGTTCTCCTTTATGATTTAGCATTCTTGACATGACTGACTGAGAGAGGACAAGCCTGGAACACAACCCAACAAACCACTTCCAAGGCCACAAGCTGATATTTTTTATCACTGTCTGCCTCATCTGCTGCTGTGTAACTTCACTTTACCCACTATTCCAGCTTTAAAATGCAGGTGGGATTACCCCACCAGGTCCCTCTTAAATTAATCCCAAAGCAGTGATACAGCAAGGATCAGGGCTGGGTTCATGGCTGGACATGTGATGCACTATCCAATACCTTTATTTTTAACTGAGACTGCTTATACCCTGAGCTAAAAAGAAAGGATTATTTTTCCCTTTCCCTTATTTCTTTTAATTTTAGCTGTCCTGCAGAAATCTTTCTGACTTCTGCTGAGTTGCACAGGCACAAGAAGGGAAGAATCTGGCTGGGCATGTTCTCTATGGGACTGATGAATGACTCTAGTCTCTCCCAAACTATTAGAGGATAAATCTGTTTACACACAAAAAATTGACCTGGGCTGGTGAGGTGGGACTAGAACCAAGAAACTGGCACGTCCCAGAGGTAAAAATGCATTTGCAGCCAAGAGCATTAGTAACTCAAGACCATAAACAAGCCACAGCATCATTAATTACTCAGACAGGGGCAGCCACAGAAGCAGTGAGAAGACCCAAAAGCCAACTGTAAATAGTTCATCGAGCTGATTAGTTCAGGAAAAAAATGAATGGGTAGTTTTGGAGGTCAGAGGCCATGGCACAAGTCAGTCTCAAGCCAGTTTGCAACTGGACAATGGCATGAGAAACAGCTTGATTCCTGTTTAAAAAAAAAAAAACCAACCAAACAAAACCAGCAAAGCCACTTAAAAAACAACCACAAAAAAAAAAGGTTTATTCAGCGGGGGAGTAATCACTGCAATTTTGAAGCACAGAAGGTAAGGCTCCTTGCTCCAGAAGTATTTAATTAAGGACATGGAGGATTAGCTAAATCTAATGGTGCTTTTATAGAGAAGATACTGAAAAGGCATCACTGTTGTCAGGGGGAATATCCCAGGTATAAATGAGCCATCTTTGTACACACAGGCAACAAAACTCACTCAAATTCAATGTGAAATACCAAATAATGCAGGGACATGAACACGATTAACTCTGTAATTAAACCCCACTCCATAATTAAACAAATCCTGGGAACTCTGGGAAGGTCCCTGTCTCTTTACCACACTCTCATGAGAACAAAGTGCTGTTCTTAGGTCTCTAGGGCCATGGTGGGAGGATGAGCCTAAAATCAGAAATCTCAATTTCAGATATTGAAGAAAATGCCCTGGGAAGCAGAGGAATTGTCTTGGAGAACATGAAGAGCCTTGTTTCACAGAATGTGTATTTTCTTGTAACTCCTTGTTAATTCACAAGAATCTTCACAATATTCAGAGACTGATTATTTATTATAGAGGAAACTATGCTAGTACAGAGTTTTAAGCCCACCTTGCTGAAAATCCTCAGTGCAAACACACTGAGGAATTCAGTGCTACCTTCCAGTTTAGATACAGCAGGACTGGGTTTTCCTTTCCAGAGCGCTGTTAAAGGGCACACATAATTTATACATCTCTCTAAACCAGCCATTTCTCAAACTATGGAGGCTTCTGAGACAAATTAAAAACAGCAATTTAATGGTAATGAGAAAATTACAGCATCAAGTTGTTTACACAGGCAGGATAACCAAGCTTGGTGACTGTGTTAGCCTTTGCACTCTGCAAATATTGTCTCCCAATTGAATGAGCTTGAGTTACACTTACTAATCTTAGAGCAAATATTGCAAATGCAAAGATTAGCTCAACAATTTGCCGACCACCTGCAGGAAAAGTAACCAAATTATGTCCTTATGTGTCAACAAGCAGGATTTCTGAATGGCTGCTACAGTAAATGGGGTGGGAGGAGTGAGGCTCATCCTCCCAACAGTGCCAGGGAGAGCTGATGATGGGTTTTTTTGGATCAGGGAGGAAGATTAACAGAATAACAGAGATGTTTGGGATGGAAGGGATCTCTGGAGATCTTCTAGCCCTACCCCACTGCCAAAGCATGGTCACCCAGAGCAGGTGACACGGGAACTCATCCAGGTGGGTTTGGGATGTCTCCAGAGAGGGAACTCCACACCCTCCCTGAGCAGCTGTTTCAGGGCTCTGACACCCTCAGTGTAAAGAAGTTCTGAGTTCTTCCTCAGTTTGAGGTGGAACTCCTTTTGTTTCAGAGTCAGCTGAGAAGGTCAGAGCACCAGTGTGGGATCCAGCCTTGGAGTTTCCTACAGCACCCATGGAAGCACTGGGAATACAGGTGAGTTTATACAAAAACCATCTTCCATAGCAAACCTGGCTGGCAGGGGGTGTCAGAGTGATTTACCAGGCAAAGACCAAAAAGTGCTTGGAAGAGAGCAAACTGTGTTTAGGCTACACCTTGGTCTGTCCTATGCATAAAATACAGCAACCAGACAGCAAAACCACACAATCCAAGGACAAATGTTGATTCTGCCTTAATTGCATCCACATCTCCCCAGCCCAAGAGTCAGGGCCATTGATTATTGCTGGGCATGACCATCTACCCAGGGTAAGATCCTATGCAGAGCAGCAGCATTCATAATTATCACTGCATCACAGGGATGATGGCAGGTGTAATGAGGTGTAAAGGGCTTGGCCAGCAGCAGAGACACAGTCACTTCTCAAAGGTTCATCATAAAATTGGAAAGGTTTGAGTTGGAAGGGTCCTTAGAGCTCATCCTGTTCCACCCCTTGCCATGGGCAGGGACACCTTCCACCATCCCAGGTTGCTCCAAGCCCTGTCCAACTTGGCCTTGGACACTGCCAGGGATTAAGCAGTGCCAGATACTCTGGGAAACCTGTGCTAGGGCATCTCTACCCTTTAGCAAAGAATTTTTTCACAATATCTAATCTAAAAAACTTTTAGCTTAAAGCAATTACCCCTTGTCCTATTACTCCAAGCCCTTTTTAAAAGTTCATCTCCAGCCTTCCTCTAAGCTTCCTTTAAATCTTGAAAGAATCATTTCCTCTCACATTGTGCTACAGGGATGCAGGATTTGGGACTCCAAGGCTTTCCTGCTACTGCAGAAGCTGTGGCAGTGACCAACAGTGCTGGTGTCTGACTTCTGCAATGGAAGCAATGCTGCACCTGCCCCTCAGGTAGAGAAGCTCACCCTGCACAGTTGTCATTTCAGCAATGTGAGCTTCTGGAGCAGCTCCTCCCAAGCCGCGAGCTTTCAGAGCCCGCTTTCAAACTCAGTGTCCTGTTTAGCTTTAGCACATCAACAACATGCTGCCCTCAGCCTATCTGTGTGCATTATCTGCTGCTCTAATGTATCGTGTACTGGGCCACAGCATCATTACAGGTAAGTGCTCAGGTTTAAATGCAAACATAATTGCATAATGTGGTACAGCCAGGAAGAATAATGCAGGAAATAGAGCCAGCTCCATCTGATAGTGCAATCTGACTGGAACGCCGGCCCTTCGGATCAAAGGCGCAGCCCAGATGGGGCAACCAAGAATAAAAATGCTTCGTGGTATCTTTATTGTCATCATCAGAAACACTTATCTGCCACAAAGGTAAAAAGGTGAAGATGGGACTGGTACAGAAAAGGTCAGAGAAGCAACAGGGTACCATGGGGTTAGGGGGGCAAGGACGATGTCACACCCCAGCAAAGGCCACCTTTGTCCTCTCTCTCCAAGCTGAATTTGCCAGTTCCCAGTTCCTGGGAATCTGAGCACTGAGTGGCATTTAGAGCACTGGGAACATCCACGCCATTTTCCTGCAGTCAAGGGTGTCCCTTTAACTCTGATAAATCCAGATAAAGCCTCCCAGCCTACTGCACAAGGAGCTGCACAAAAAGGGGAGAACATTCCCACCACAAGACGCCTTCAAAATGAGAACATGTCTGCAGCAGATATGTACACTGTAATACATCTATTTTATGTAGCTAAAATTAGAACCGCTTCTCTAGGGAACAGCACTTCAATCTATTTAATTTTATTTTTTTTCAGTAGTTTGAGATCACAGTGGCACATGAAAGATGATTTCAGGGGTGCAGACAGCCCCACAACAGAAGCCAGGAGGCAGCTGAAGTTAACTTAGTGCACTTTGAACCACTTGGCCCGAATGAGAACTCCTCCACTGAAGAGGGCATCACACACGTCATGGGACAGTAACTGCTCTTCTTGTCATTTCAGGAGATTTTAGCCCAAACTTCATTCAAATCAGACAAGATGAGAGCCTATAGCGAGAGAGAACCTCCCCACCAACACACTGCCCTCTGAACTGAGGAGCCTTTGAGTTGAAAGCACAAACTGCTGTTGTTTGAGCTGTAAAGACATCCCTCTGTCTGGATGTCTTTACAGGAACAGCTCATCTTTGTTGGGAATACAGATCCCCTGCAATAATACACTCCATGGCCTTCACTCTCTGCCTCCCACACACACATGCTTGTCTGCCTGTAAATCATTTGGCTGGATATGAAACCCAGGGTCCTCCTTCCCAAGGGTCCCTGCTGGCATATCCTTACCCCAGAATTTGAATTCATACAAATGCTAAAGGATGCAGATGTGTGCTGAGTAATATTCCAAGGGTGAATTTTGTTTTGGAGAGAGTTGGATACCATCCCAGTGCACACACACACAAAGGGATGTAGATAAAAGTGGAAAAGCAGCTATCAGCACCTGGAGAAACCCATCCAGAATTGTTACCCATGATACCTGTATTCAAACCCTTCATGTACCTACCAGAAACTCCCTCCTCCAGATCTGAAATTGAGCACTGGTTTGGAGCCATGCCAGTGAACAGCATCTGCAGTCGTTTCAGCATGGAAAAAACTCAATTTCTGCAGCACTGTCTGGGCCATCTCAGCTTTGAAGCCACATTTTTAGCTCAGTGGCTCCATTCCCTGACTCACCCCATTAGGGCTCCCAAAAAGTCACTGCAGAACAACGCTGACTGCCCAACTTCTTCTGAAGCAATTCATTTTAGAGAATCATGCAATCACAGACTGGTTTGGGCAAGAAAGGGCCTTAAAGACCATTTAGATCTAACCCTCTGCCAGAGGAAGGGACACCTTTGACTAGAGCAGGCTGCTCCAAGCCCCATTCAATCTGGTGTGGAGCACTTCCAGGGATGGGGTAGCCAAAGCTTCTCTAAGAACCTGTGCCAGGGTCTCCTCACCCTCACAGGGAAGAATTTCTCACAAATATCTAACCTAAGTTTACCACGGAATTATCTGTGCTGCCTTCCTGTGCCTGCCCTCCAGGGTTTACTGGTGAGCTCAGGGAAAAGCTCCCTTCAACACTGAAAGCAAAAATTGCATCTTCTACTCACCAAACACAGATGAAGGAAGGAGGAAAAACTGCAAATAAAGGTGAATTTGAGAATGAAAGAGCAAGAGTGTGTGTGAAAGAGGGAGCACTGTGACCCCTAACTGGGTGAAGCTGAGCCTCACCCTTGATCAGAATCCCAGACCCAGAGAAGACGTGTGAAAGCAGGAAAATAAATCAATAAGCAAAACAGCAATCTCTTTCCTCAATTTTATTTGAGGAAGTTCAAATTTACCCAGCTCCTCACAAACTGTCTTTGGCTACAATCACCACTAACGAGCTCTGACATTTGAAATTTAACTGAATATGAGCTAACAGCTCCCAGCCCTCCACCACCCAGGGAGCTGACCAGGAATATTTTGTTTAAGTCATAGACAGGGCTAAACTGAGCTTTATTGAGAAGACCCAGCATAAGTGTTTATAGCACCCACTTCACCTGATGCTTCCCTGCCCTGGCAGTCTGCTTTTCTTCATGGGGACCACAGAGCTCTCAGTCCCCTCCTCTCCTCCCCAGCATAATTATTTGCTGATGTTTAGGAGGTCCCCTCACAATCCCTTAATGAAGTCCTTTGCTCTGCAGCAATTCAGGAGGACAGATTGGACACGAGGGGCTTCCACTTAGGGAGCTGCCAATCAGGGGGTGGTACCCAGCATTTAGCGAGCAGTTGTTAAGCCAGTCTATCACCCGGCTATTACAGGCTCATCACGAAAACAGCTTGCTTTTACTGGCAGCCACATCAAATTAACCCCTTCCTTAGAGACAGGGGGAAGCCTACAGTAGATTCATCATGGCAAAGAGCTCTGGTTTTCCCTCCTGCTGCAGCATTTTTTTTAAGTTATTAATAAACGCTCTCTGAACTGAAATCTCCCTACTTTGTATTTGTTTTTTCCTCTAGCCGTACACCTAGTTCACATTTTTAGTCTATGTTAAATGTAGTGATAGCACCAACAGCAACAAAACCAGGAAAAAATCTTTAAAAAACCCTGAACAACAAATACTATTTGTCCTTTCTCTATTCCTCACTCTAAACTCTGTGCACAGAAGAAATCATAATGCAAGATGACTGTGTCTCCATCACTACCAGCAGTTTGTTAAAAGATCAAATTTTCAGGCTTTTGTTATCCTCAGGATTGATTTTTTTCCCCAAAGAAATAAATCATAACTGTGTTCCATTCCCACACACTTTATCCAAGACTTCTTCTCACTTCTTGTGGATGGGGTGGGACACCTGATCTGGGCCCTCATGGGCAGAGGACAGGACAGGCACCAGAATCAGAACTTTAGAACTACATCCATGGCCCAACCACATCAAGAATCCCTTCAATGATCCCACTCTGGCCAAGACTATGCCACTGAAATCTCCCAAATTTCAGTAGAGGGTCCCCCACATGCCCAGTCCTTGCTGGGTGCTGAGCCAGACCCCAGGAATATTTGGGAAGGAGTTGTAGGTCAGCCAATGCCTCTGGTACACAGAAAGCACCGTGTGGAGCATCCAGCCCACAGGGCTGCCCTGGGTGGGACTGGGGAGAGGACTCAGTCAGAGAGTGACAGAGTCCTCTGTTAGGGACACGAGGGGCTGAAAGGCCACATCTTTATCCCACATCACACCACAACAAGGACAAGGCTGTGGAAGAGGTTTTACAGCAACTTCTGTGAGCCAGAGAGAAGTTTGATAAGAGGATCCATGTTCACCCCTGAAAGAATTTTCTACCAAGGTCATTGACATGGAAACCAAATAAGGATAAATAAGAGAAACCTGCAACTGCCTATTCCAATGAGCACTTTGTCCCTCGTGACCAATGAGTAAAGTGTAAACTTCTGAGTTTTGTAAGAATGTATAAAAAGCATGCATGCTATAATAAAACCAGTTTGAGCCTTCTGAAAATGGAGTGTGCTGCTTTGACTTGTCTCTGTCTCAACAACGACACAAGACCATCAGAGATATTAAGCCATGCTCCAATGCAGAGCAAGCCTGGGCTAGGTGTGTTTCCAAGTTGCTCAGTCCTTTTCCCATTAAATTCAAGATGAGATGGAGAAAGCACGAGGCTTCCTCCAATTTCACCCAGAGCCCAGGGCTGAATGCCCCAGCATAGTCCCAGGTATCCAAAATTCCCACTCCCTTCCTGCTAGGACACAAAGCCAGGTGGAACAGGGCTTTGAGACACCCAGTCTGGTGGAAGGATCTACATCTTTTAAGAGCCTTTCCAACCCAAATCATTCTGTGAGACCAAGCCCTCCAGATGGAGAGCCAAAGCCATGGCTCCAAACACAGACAATCTTTCCCCTCCAAAAAGTGGAATTGCTGAAGGAGTCAATTAGAGTTTCTGTCATAATTAAACAGAAAAGTGGCAGCAAGACTCTGTGCAAGCACCTGGGAGCAAGAGGAGAGGACAAAGTCCCACAGTCACTCAGGAGCTTCCCCACATCTTCCTGACTTATATTGGAACCTTCCTTTGTACAGGAAGGGAAAGATTTCCTTTCTGGTCCTTGGAGCAGCACTTCCAAAATGGTGCTTTTCACTCCAAATCTGTTTCTCTTAAAGGATGGGAGCAGGCATAAATGGATAAGGGAAAAGAGCTCTCATTAAACTATGCAGTGTTCAGCTCTGATTTCACACAGGTTTGTTTAGATGCATACAGAAAAGCTTTGAGGTGCTTTGGATTACAGGGACTGGCATCCCATCCTGGGGGTTATGGCATTCCATCCCAGGATATCCTGGGGACAGCTTCCAATGCACCTCTCAGCGAAGCTCTGTGAGTGGTGAGAAGAGTGTTCCCTGAAAGCCACTTTCAATTCAGGGAGTAATCTCCTCAGAGACATTAGAAAGATGGTGGGATTGAAGATAAAAAGAAGAGGCTTTTCACAATGTGGGGGAGAAAAAGAGAAAGTTACAGTTCAGTCTTTAATTTTTCATCTAACAGCAGGAGAGGAAACAGTTAAACCTCAAATCAGGAAGCAAAAAGTTAAGGGAAAAGAAAACCACACCACAAGTACAACTCCTAAATTTCCTATTGCAGCCCAAGGCTGAACCCATTAAAAGGAAGGGTAAAAAAAAAAAAAAAAGAAAGAAATTAAGAAAGAAATAAATTTTAAAAAAAGAAAAAAAGAAAACAAGAAAAAGGAAAACAGAGAAGCAATTTTGCTTATCCTTTCCTTACACACCTAGAAGCCCCTTTTTCCTATTATTTATTTATTTACCCTCCCCTTCTAGAGCAAGGCCCTTATTTTCTCATTTAGTCCAACAGAGATTGTCCTCCTGGAATGACCTTTTTTTTTTTCCTTTCTCCCTCTCTCTCTCTCTTCTCCTTTCCTTCTTCCTCCCCCCCTCCTCCCTGCTGCCTCCAGGCCATTGCCCTCGTGCCAGTAACTAGATAACACACTCTATCAGAGATTTTTTAAAAAATCATTGCAAAGGCACTGGGGCTGATAGTGGCATCAATCCTTGCCTGACACGGGCTCGGGTCAACCATTTATCTCTTCACATTGCCTGTGGTTACTGGGGAGCCCATCTTGGTTCTCTACAACTTAACAACCCTGCAGATGGTACCTCTCTGCTCCAGCAGCCTCCACACCCCGAGACTGGTTTTGTGGCTTTTTTTATTAGTTTGTTTTTTTTTTTTTAATGGACTGTTCCACTCCTTTTCTGTGAGGATCTGGTGGGTTTTATTGCCCTCCTCACCTCCTTCTGAAAATAACACTGTGTTGAAAATTTCACTTTAAACCAAGATATTGAGTTAAGAAAACAGGGAATTTGGAGATGCAAGGGGTAGGCTTGCTGGGTTGTTAAAAGTGCATATTTATGAAAAAGCACACAAAATATTGTAAAGGAGGTTCAGCTAGTCCTACTTCTGATGTCCCATCCTGTGTGATATGGCTATTTTTGGCTGGTTGCACTGCCAAAGGACCCAGGAACTCTACTCACAGCCCAAGACAACATAAAGTCAGGTTCTATCAGGATACTTGCTAATAAATCCAATGAAACTATTCCCAAACCTCAGCAAGTTGTGATCCCCATGGCCAGATAAAGTGTTCTGAGTTTGTACTCTCTAAATGGATACACAGGAATTAAATATCTATTGCACCATAGTTCTTCTTCAAGTGGAGCAGAGAATAAAACAGAACAGCTGTTTTATTATCCCCTTCCAAACAAATTCCATATCAAACTGGAATCTGCTCTGTACCTTCCCCATTCCTGGCAGTGCTCAAGGCCAGGCTGGATGGGGCTTGGAGCAACCTGGTTTAGAGGAAGGTGTCTCTGCCCATGGCAGGAGGATTGGGACTAGATGACCTTTTTGAGATCCTTTCCAACCCAAACCCTTCTGTGTCTCTGTGATCCCTGCCCTGCCTAGCTACCCTCAGCCTGCCGTGGTGTTTTTCCTCATGGACTGCCAGGTATGAGCCCTTCACCCCCATAAATGCACCCACCAAACATCCACACAGCATGAGCTCTAAAATGAGAGTAAAAGAGAGGAGTCACTTCCCATCACTTGTAATGCTCAGAGATGGAGAACATGCCCAGGAGCTGTCCCTGTCCATGGCAGGGGGTTGGAATGAGATGATCTTTAATGTCCCTTCCAACCCAAACCAATCTATGACCTTTCATGAGTCCTGCTGTGAGTAATAAAGTAACAGTCCTTTATGCCCAGAGTGCCCTGGGCTGCCAAAGACCCTTCCATGCCCCCTGAAAGCTGCCTAGGTTTTTCCACCTTTGTAAATCACCAAATATCTCCACCACTCAATGAAATGAAACCATTCCATTTCTTCCCTCACCTCCAAAAACTTTGGCATCAAGAGAGATGGTAAGTAAGGAAAAAAAAGGCTGAAAAAAGAAGGAAAGGAATGATTCTAAGACCTACAGAGGAATCCAAGGGATTGGAAGATCTAGTCCTGATTATATTAAGTGGGAGCTGAACAGAAATGATTTTGAGGTGACATTATATATCTCAGGCATGACCATTGTGTTTTTTGGTTTTTTTTCTTTCATGAGAAGTGAACAAAACACTTATCCCTGCATCAGTCACCAAGCTAAGAATTCACAGATCCTCAATACTCCACCCCTTAAATCTCAATATCTGTTGAAAACAAACTGAAAGCAGTGCAGCACACCCAGGCAGAGCCATAATCCAGGATGGCATTTTTATCTGGCAAGTTATTTTTTATTAACCCCCTACCCTTCAACAGAGACCCCTTGAGGGTTGGGTTGCAGGGAATTCACTGGGATACCAGTTCAGCTTCCCTAGGGCTGACTAAATATGTGGTATCGGCCCTCTGCCAAATATTCCACCAGCCATGTGGGCCAGCAGAGGAGGGGGAGTGGGAGCAGGGAAGAGCTGCTCCAGCAGCATGTTTGCATCATGATTAGGTCTGGTCCAGCGATCTGGAATAATAATGGGAAGGCTCACTAAGCATAATGGGTTCAGAGCCAACCCAGCCTGGTCAAACCCTCCCATGAGCATCCTCTCCTGGTGCTTTTGGGGTGTTTTGCACATCCCATCAGTGTCACCAGAGCTGACGTCTCATTATGCAGCCAAGGTGGAAGTGGACAGGTACTGAGTGAGCATTAGAACTTTTCTTTTCCCTTTTATTATTTAATTCATGCCTTCCCATTATCCAGTGCATTCTTGAAGCTGTGAACTAATTAAGTCCTGTGGGATATACAATCAGTACTGGGGTTTTATTTTGCCCTCCCTCTCTTTTCAGTAGGCTAAATTGCATTATATACTGAAATAAAAATAATTGTGCAACTCTTCTTGGATAATAACAGAGTAAGTTACAAACACTAATGATGCTGAATGCAACAGTGGGGCAGAGGCCTGCTGCTTATTTCTTGTGACCTAATTAAGTCATACAGGGCAAAATACTTCAAACACAAAGTGAGGCAAGAGCTTAAATCAGTTTCTAATGAAAATCATAAAAATTATTCTCTGGGGGAGTGGTGGGACACAGACCAGACATCAGAAAAAATCCAAATTGAACTGAAATTTCATGAAGTCTGCAGCAAAAATCACAGATCTTCAGGCAGCACCTTGAAACCCCATGATATTCTGGGAGTCCTCTAGATTCAGATCTGAGCCCATCCCTGACTTTAACCATGCACCTGATGTTTCTGGAGGTTTTTTCTGACATTTAGGATTCTATGATTCATGCAAGCAACAGCTCAGAGACCAGAGCTGAAAGGACAAAAATTAAGTGATGGATTTTGCAGCACCTACCGGAAAATGAAGTTGTTTAAAAATTACAACTGATGAAAAAATACCCTAAAAACTGTGTCATAGAATAGTGGGCATATCATAGAATATCCTGAGTTTCAAGAAACCCACAAGGATCATCAAGGCCAGCTCCTGACTCTGCAGAGAACAGCCCTAAGAGCCCTAATCTGTGCCCAAGAATGTTGTCCAAATGTTGCTCTGGCAGGTTTGGTGATGTTACCATTTTTACCTCTCAGGCTCAGGTTCCCAGAACCAATATTTTACACTTTATTTATTTATTATTTTCTGCTCTCAACCAAGGCTATTCTCTCTTTTTGCCAGCGCCCATTTATTCCATTCCATAAGCCTCTGTCAGAATTTCTACATGTTTACTTGCAATGCCATCCTGGAGCTAATCCTGCTCCACCATCATCACCAAATCACCTCTGAACAACCCTCCCACAGCACCCAAGACCTGGGCTGGGTTCTTGGCCTGCCTGGCATCCCTCAGCTGGCAGCAGAAAACAAACCACTGAGCAGTGTAGCTGTGCTGAGAACAGGATCATCATGCCCCTTTTTTATGGAATGTTTTGAGATCCTTGCATGAGCATGCAAGAGAAGTGCCAGATGTTATTATAAAGAGATGCAGCCCCATTACTTGCACACAGAGTTGTGCTGCCTGCTAATAGCACCATTATCCTAAGGCACGTGGTGCTATTAATGCATTTCACTGCTTAGTGCTGAAGCTGGGGACCATTTTTTCCACTGGAAAGGTAAGGCCAGTTCACATGACATGATTTAAACCTCCACAGTGAAGCATGCATGCACTGCACCAGGTCGTAAATCTTAACGGGATGCTGTCAGCCAGGAAGGGACCAAAATTGAAGCCATTTATCTGAACTCCCCACCCATCCACCTCCGCTCACCCAAGCCAGTTTTGGGAAGAGGGATAAAATGATTCTGAATGCCCACTGGGTTCATTAAGCAGCAGCAAATCCCAGATCTAAAGTGCTGCTGTTTCCATCCTGCTCTGAATGGATTTGTTCATTCTGGACACTTAGGACTTCCTTGGTTTTCCCTACTCTGAGCAGAAAAAAAACACAGCAGGAGCAAACCTCACAGCTTCTTCCTCTTCTTGCTCCCACCTGAGTCACAGGACAAGCTGCCATCCTGCCATTACTGAGGCTGCAGGAGCTGTGACACAGCTCAGATCACAGACAGCAGAGGGAAATATCCCTCTGGGCTGCTGCAGCCCAGGCTCTGGGACTCTAGAGCAGCCCTTATCCCATTTGGGAAGGAAAATAGGAATGTAAGGAGGAGTTACCATTTGATCTCATGCTTGCCTGGGCACTTCACTCCTGCAGTCACCAACCAGCAATTTTTGAGGGTTGTATTTCTCCTTAGCTGGGCATGTTTAAGGTAACATAACTAACAAGGCTGATGAGCAAATTAATCTCAATAAGAAACATTCTACATCTGACATTCCCTCACAAACCAAGGACAGGCTTAACAGAAGCAAGGAATTGTAATTTAGGAGACTCCACTGCAACAGTAATATTCATGTAAGGTAGATTTGCAAATATTCAGAGACTGCTAAATATAGAATAGATCAGATATATAAAACTAAATACAGAATTCAACACTAGAAATGCACCAAAATTATTCTGCCAGGACAATGCAGCTACTTTTTGGGCTGGCAAAGTAAATTTAAAGTCCTTAAACACAGGAAACCTCTTTGCAGATAGAGTTAAAAATTACTGTGGTAGCTTTAACATTGATGCTGAGCAAATGAACTTCATTTTCCTAAACTGTGCTAAAAGATTGTTTGAAAAGTTTATTTAACAGATTAAAAATAGCCATTGTTTTTTTTTCCCTAGGTCAGGTGTGTAACTAACCCCACTCACAGGTTCCTGAATTCAGAAGGTCTCCACCACATCTCAGGAGCTGCTCCTTTAGGAAAGGAGAATGAAGAAGGAATAATTGGTGTTCAAGAAATACCCAATCCCTCTAAATTTCTTCATTCTGGTGGCTAAACACCCCCTCTGCAAAACTGTGAGAATTCTAACAGGACATTTCAGGTTAGCAATGACATTTTTACGTATCAAGTCTTAAAATTTATGCTGGTTCAGGATTACAGCTTTTTTTGTCATGAACTCTTGGCATATGTCTTCTTTTCTTGCAATACTCACAGATAGCACTGGGAACACTGTCCCATTTTCCTTCAGCTACTGAAAAGCAGCAAAAATCAAATATAACCAAGGCTGCACTGAATGCTAAGTCTCTGCCAGAGAGCTGAAACTGTACCTCATGGCTAAAATTTCTGCTCAACAGAAAATAACACTTTTATAGGAAAATTGAATTTATATTAAAAAAAAAAAAGAGAGAGTGTTAAAAAATACATAGATTGCTCAGAAAATAAGGTAAAGCTCATTTATGTCTCATAAAATACATGATTAGCCATAGTTAACCATTAATTCAGCTGTGCTGTATTAGAACAGCTATTCAAAGTTGGAAAGCATTTAATATTATATATTGCTGCTGCTCAGCCTAAATTGTTTTTTTTCTTGCCCCCCTTTAAATGTACACAATATTACAAATTTAATTTTAAGCTGTTTGAATCAGTCTGTAAAAAAGATTTGATTATACCTGAGTGTTCTGGCCCCAGTTTTTCCATATCTCAGTAATCTTGGCAGTAATTGGCTGATTAGCTCCCTCACACTCCATCTCTGCCTCAGTTTCCATGGTAATGTTACAGGAGCTATTATAGATGAGAACTTCATCTCTTTCCACTTTAGGGCTGAAACGAGAAGGGAGGTTAAATGGGGTGTCATCAATCTTAATGAAATGCAATTATTTTTACTCTTATTAATCATTGAAAGCCATTAGCTTGTGGCAACTCCTGGCCACCATTTGTCAAACTTTGCAAATTTCGGTAATTTTGTTTCCATTCTTTTATTGTTTATTTGTTTTTCCCCCCTTTATCTGCACGCACTCAGGATGAAAACACATGCAGTAAATATCTCTCAGTGATGCTTTTCTCCTTCCCCAAACCATCACAAACAGGAACAAATGCCAGTCCAGGACCAAGGCAGGCAGATAAGTGCAGACAGCAGGGAGGGAATCAGCAGTGTTGGGAGCAAAGATGGACTCCTACGAGGAGTAGGGTTGGTTTGTGTCTCCCCCCTCCCCATCTTACCCACACTTAGCAATGGGGAATGAATAACTTGCAACTCCCCTAGGGCAAGGGGAGAAATTGGAAAAAACCACACAACTGGCTAACTGGTCCCTAATTCCAACTGTGAAAAAATGAGCTCATTTAGGGGTTCCAATTCCTGCTACCCAGCTGATTGCAATGATGCTTTGTTGCTAACATTGGAACATTAACTTAGTAAATTAATTAAACTTACTTAACAGCCCAGGCTAAGGAGATTCGATATATGTGCCAGTTATACCAGCAGACATTTGCTCTAAAGCCTCCCCTTGCACAGGGGGAAGAAGAAATAGAAAATGTGGTGGGAGACAAACATTTTTTTTCTTGGTTTTGCTGCAGACAGTTGCTGATTTTGGTAGTGTTTCATTGTGGGGAGCTATAGGATCCAACATATAGTTTAGTGGTGAGCAAAGTGTGGTGCATGGTAAATGGCTGGACTTGATGATCCCAGAGGTCTTTTCCAGCCTAATTCTGTGACTTTTGGCCATTGCTACTTGTTCCTCTCCTCCCCACCTCACCATCAGATCCACACAGGCAAGTTGTAGGAAGGTGAGGAGAAAGGAACTACAGCAACACCAACAACCAGCAAAACAGAAATTACATGGCTTTTCTGAACAGCTAAGAAAGGACAGAGTTCACAGTGTGATTAATTCAACAAAACAGAGGATCAGATAGACAGGATCAGGATTTTAGGAGGCCTTCAGGTTCCTGAAAATCCCATATAACAGGGTTTTGTTAAAGTACCCCTGGGATTAAAACCTCAGAATGGTTTGGACTGGAAGGACTTTAAAGAGCATCCAGTTCCATCCCTCTGCCATGGGTAGGGACACCTTCCACTTCCCATCCAGCCTGGCCTTGGACACTTCCAGGGATCCAGGGGCAGCCACAGCTTCTCTGGGCACCCTGTACCAGGGCCTGCCCACCCTCACAGTGAACAATTCCTTCCTAACAACTCTCACAAATCTACCTTCTGTCAGTCTGAAGCCATTCCCCTGCTGCTCCATGCCCTTGTCCAAAGTCCTTCTCCAAATCTCATGGAGTCCCTTTAGGCATTGAATGGTGTTCTAAGTTCTCCCTGCAGCCTCCTCTTCTCCAGGCTGAGCAATCCGAGTTTTCCAGCCTTTTGCTGACAGCAGAGCTGCTCCATCCCTCTGATCATCATCATCCTGCTTCCTCTGGACTCATCCCATCATCTCCAAATCCTTCCTATGCTGGGGACCCCAAATCTGGACCCTGATCCAGGTGGGGTCTCGTGAGAGAGGAGTAGAGGGGGTGAAGCACCTCCTTTGCCCAAATCTCTCCCAAAATTGACCCAACTGGAAAGTCAGGACTCGGAGCTTTGTTGGGAGGGTGATGATCAGAGTAGTTTGATGACCCTGAAGACTGAGAACTTCCCTGCTGGACAGAGCAGCTCACTCTGCAAACAAAGCTCTGCTCTGACCTGCATTTAGGGGCTGTTTGTTTTGGTGCCCTTATTCAGGGTTAAAGTGGTAAAGGAATCAGCCACATTAGAGACCACAAAAAACAAAACAAGAAAAAAAAAAAAAAAAAAACCAAAAAAACCACACCACCACCAACAACAACAAAAAAAGCCTTTAAGCCTTTGCAAGTTGCTGAACCCTTTTAACAGCAATTTTTTATTTTTATATTTAAATAAACTTTTCCCTCTGCTGTATCAATAATCAAAAGCCAGCCTTGGGGTGCTTGCTTTTGATAGCAACACTTTGAGAATTGATCTTGTCCTGTACAATAATTCAGTGGACTGATCTGTCTTTTAAGACTGCAAAGTACTTTTTAAAGCTGCAAGAAAAAAACTGCATCTTTTAAATTACCAACAGTTTTAAAGGCAGAAGGAGGTGGTGCTCAGCTGCATGCAGGGCATGGACACAATTTCTTAAACATTTAAGTCAATACAGGGACCTTTGAGGGGTTTTCTCAGGTTTTTTTGGGTTTTTTTTTTGCAAAAAGTAAATAAGCTTTCCTTGTAAGAGCCAGTTCCTCCCTGTCTTCATGCAAGCACATTCTGAAACACCCTTAACAAATTGCAATGTTTAAAAAAATGCAAGAAAAAGAGTGAATTATGAAATGGAATTCAGGTTGTAAATGGCAAAGCTTACAAGTCTTTTAAGGAATATGCTTTTGCCATTATGAGCAGATAAAGTATGGTCTGTGGTACAAACTACATAAAGAAAATACTTATTTAAACCCCTGAAAAACATTGTCCAGGTGGCTGCCCCAACCCTGGAAGTGCCCAAGTCCAGATTGGATGGGACTTGGAGCAACCTGGGATAGTGGAAAGTGTCCCTGCTTATGGCAGGGATGGAAAGAGATGAGATTTAAGGTCCTTTTAAACCCAAACTATTCTGTGATTCTATGGAATTAGTAAGAAAAACAGGAGAAATTCAATGTGCACTTAAGCCAGCAATTACTTCAGTGGTTTCGTCCCTATCCTGGGAAAAATGTCTTAACCTTGAGCATTTGCACAGAACTAAAATTCATATATGTTTTTATTATTATTTACTATTATTAATTAAAACAATCAGTACGTATTATTTCAGGAATCCTCAAAATAGCTCTTTTCTGGTGAAAACATTTAGATTTTCTAAGACTTTCCTGCAAATTCTGTTAACATTTTAAAATTAAATATTTTTCTGCACTGAAGTGTGGAAAACAGTTTTCAGAAGTTTTGAAATAAGTTAATTTGTATGATTCAAACCTCTCAATTTTTTCCTTCTATTAGTTCTAAGATTTCTCAAATCAGGAAAGTTTTTTGAAAACAAACAACTTTTGCCCCTACTTCCCTTTAGCAAGAAATAAACTTCCCTTTAGTTTAGAAATAATCTCACTAGAAAAAAAATTAGCAACCCAAGTTTTAATTTTCAACTAAAAGATAAGCATGAGCACAATAGGGTGAAAAGTTAAAACAATAAGAAAGATGTTGAAGAAGTGGGAAAAATGGGAAAAAAAGTAGATAAAAAAGTTAATTGATTTGATTCAGAAATAGGATTCCCAGGAGGAATAACAAACCCTGTCTCTGGAGCATTCACAGTGAAATTGGACTAAAAAACACAGTGAAAACAATAAGCAAACAGTCAGCAAAAGGACTTTGTGACTTTCTCTACAGTGGCAGCCCAAACCAAGGAAAGAAGAAAGAAAAAAGTAATCAGACTATAGTAGTAGTAGTAGTAGTAGTAGTAGTAGTAGTAGTAGTAGTGTATCATTGAAGATGCATTTTTTAATCAGTGAAGAACAGAGCACAATTTTGATATTCAGGGAAAAATAAGCAAAAAAGAAACACAGACAGGGTTGTCCTGTCCCTCTCAGGTTTGTTGGTTCTCTGGATTGGGGTTGCACGGATGTGAGAAAAAGCAAAGCAAAGTTCAACTAGACAAGGCAAGGCTCCTGGAGTTTCTTGATTTGAAACAAGTCATTCTGGGAGTAGTAGAACTGATTAAATTACTTCAATTTCACCTTTTTTTCCCCTCTTTCTAAGTCTCCTTACTTTGTCTTCTTCCAAAGATCAGTCCTCTCCATCTCCTGGGACGTTACAGGATATTACCAATGCACAGTGTGGCTTTGGACACTTGGCCAGTTGTACAGATCAGGGCAGAATTCTGCCCCCGTCTCCTCAGCAGGAAAATAATTTCTTTCTGCCTTACACTGATTTTCTCAAAACTGGGAGGAATTTTCTTAAAAAGTCCAGGCCTGATGAAATCTAGATCAATTTTAAAAAACTGGTGAGGAAGAAGTGACAGACCCACAGAGAGGGTGTTGCAACTGTGTAAACTTTTTTTAAAAATTAATTTTAGTTGGAAACTTCTATTTTTATATTTTTTAACAAGTTTAAAAAACTGTGGAATTCATGTCTTGCTGCCTTTGTACCATAAATGCCAGTTGGGTCTTTTTTTTTCCCCCTCAATTCAGGTTATTCAGAGCTCCCTCTGGTGAATCAACACCAGGTATGATGCAAGGACCAGGTCAAGATGAGGATCAGATCTCTGCCACTTCACTGAAATACCTGGACCACGGCAAGATGCAGCAGCCAGAAGTTTGTTCACCATGGACAGCAAATCATGGGCAGTGCATTACAATGCTGTTCTAATTCTCTATTTACTAAATAACTTCTGGAAAGTTTTATTCAGCTTGTTCCAGTATCTAAAGGGGAGTTACAAGAGGCCTGGAGAGGAACTTTTCACAAGGGCATGGAATGATAGGACAAGGGGGAGTGACTCCAAATTGAAGGAGGGAGATTTAGATTAGAGATTAGGTAGAAATTCTTCCATGTGAGGGTGGGGAGGCCCTGGCACAGGTTTCCCAGAGAAGCTGTGGCTGCCTCTGGATCCACTTCCTCTGGAAGTGTCCAAGGCCAGGATGGACAGGGCTTGGAGCAACCTGGGATAGTGGAAGGTGTCCCTGCCCATGGGGTTGGAACAAGATAACCTTTAAGGTCCCTTCCAAAACAAATCTTTAATCATTTACCTGCTTATTCCTTAACTCAGACATCCCACTTACTTCTAGAAGTAAATGCCTAGCAGGAATAAATCCTCACTGCTCCATCAAAGACAACAGTTCCAAGTTGTACTCCTGGACACCTCTTGGCCTTGGATTTGCAAAGCATAAGCACCCTTGCAAACCCTGCTGAATTTACCTCTTGACTTTTTACTGATGAAAATGCTTGGAGAAAGGCGGGGGGGGGGGGGGAAAGAAGAAAAAAACAGAAGGGAAAACAAAAGGGAAAACAACAGAAAAAAGAAGACTTCTGCTTTTCATAATGCCTAATCTTTTTTCCCATTGGCATCCATCAGATGTTGCTTTGGATCAGAAGATAAATATTAAAACCTAAGAAGGAACAAAGCAGGCTGTTTACGAGATGGATTTTCTGATGTCTCTCAAACACTTTAAAAAGGCAGGAGAGAAGGAGGGGGGACTGGAGATGCTTGGATAGGCACAGAGAATGAATTCCACTACCCAGCAGAGCTCTCTAGTGGTCTCAAGGCTAAACAGCTCCAAACAGGTCTCATCAATGTGAGAACTAAGAATTTGTTCCTTCAGCCCATCATTTGGAACAGCTCTGCCAAAGGTGGAAAGCCATGGGGGGGATGTAATTTGTGGATGGACCCACTGGGCTGATGGAGAGACATGGCACTAACCTGGCAAGGAGTCCAGCAAAATGTCCCTGGGGCGGGGTGTCCCCACAGATGTAGAAGTAGGACACAGATCCTCTCTGCTGGGAGGTGCCCACCAGGACTCGGATGTCACACTCAATGAAGGTGGCTCTGTCCTCTTGGCAGCTGGCAGAAGAATGTGTTAGACCACAGAGAATGGCCAGAGAGGCTGCAAGACAGGAGAGGAAGAAATAACCCAAAGCAGCCTAAACACCACTGACACTGAGCACATTTTAACTCCTGAGAGGTGTCACTGCAGGAGGTGTCCCTGCCCATGGAACTAAACTAACTTTAATGTCCTTTCCAACCCAAACCATTCCAACATTTTTTGGCTCCTGATGTGCACCCAGGTCCTCTTTATCTGCATACTTTTCAAGGATAATTAGGTCTCCATGCGCCTCCTTCAGCCCCATTTGCTTTGTGAGTAAAATGTGCCCTGAGCATCCTCTGTGCCCTGAGCACCAGCATGGTCTTTGGGATCAAAGTGCTCTGTCCAGAAGGAGATGACACAAGGGATTGAATAGACACATGGACATTTCTTCTGGGAGAGCTAGAACATGGTTTACAGTTCAGGAATGTGGCACAAAACTTTGACCAAGGAGATGTGACAATTTAACATACATCATTAGCTGGAAACCCAGAAACAGTTTTTGAGGAAACTTTGACACAGATTGTAGGGCTCCTGGGGAACTGGGATCCCTTGCTTTACAGCTGAGTATGACTTGAGGTGTGGTCCAAGTCTGCCTCCACAGATAAGGTAAAAATTGTAATGGGAGCAGCTGTTTTGAGGTTTATTTAAAGAACAAGTGGTGTGAACATCTGGAAGAATTTTTTTTTTCATGGAAAGGGTTGTTCAGCCCTGGAATGCAATGCCCTGGGAGGTGGTGGACTCCCCAACCCTGGAGGTGTCCAAGGGAGGTCTGGATGTGGCACTCAGTGCTTTGGTCTGGGTGACAAGGTGGGGATCAGTCACAGGTTGGACTCAATGATCTTGGAGGTTTTTTTCCCAACGTAAGTAATTCAGTGTGAGAAAAAATTAGATTTTCTTATTCTAAATCCAGACAAAAAATGCTAGAAAAAAACTAGAGTTCAAGTCTATGAACTGTATTATGAACTGTCACTTAAGTTCAGATTCAGTTGAAGTATTTGGGTTTAGAAATTTTAGACAGGAGTCTTTCAAGCATGAAACCATGACAGACATTAAATCTGTTTCTCTCAAGGCCCTGACTTTTGGAGAATATTCATTAATCCTGACCTAACCAAATAGTTGTAATGAACTCTTAAAAAGGTCTGTGGACAGTATAACAGACTGCACTGTAACATCCAAGAGATTCCTTAAGCATCAGAAATCCAATCAATGGGAATTTATCAAGAAAGGGATTTTTTCCTATTTTCTTTTGTAAATTCCAATTTGTTCAAAAGGTGCCGTGATTTTGGGGAAATGTCATTGTTAATGAATGTCTTGTCTCCTAAGCAATCCTAAAAATGGGGGTTGAAATTGTAAAAATATGAAAGTATTCATATTTCCTGTACTAAAATATTTAGCACATTTTGCTAGAGCTTACTATTTTATATGGAGCAATTCTGAAGAGTTTATAACTCTTTAATGTTTCAGGTATTTTTGAAATATTGAAACCTATCAGTTCATCTGCTCTGAACTTCAGAGAGAGAGAGTTTACAATTCTTCTCTATTTTTTTTCCTCTGGATTTAGAATGAGAAAATAAAGTTACCCACATGCTCACAATTTTTGCAATACTTGCAAGGCTTAATCCCTTTCCTTCCGAAAATCCAGGGGCAATTTTCTTGCTTGGCATCCAAACAGAGCCAAACACAATCCCTGCCTTGAAGAGCTACATCTAAGACAAGTAATAGGCAGAGAAGCCTAAAAGAATGACAGCAAGATTTTGCTTTTGTTGTCCAAAAATTCTATCTAGTGCTACTTCAGGTATTCTATGACTACAACAAAAAACATATGTCTTTCCTGATGTTCCAAGGGCATCTTAAGCAGCACTAAATATCTGTGTTTTGACAAATAAATAGCATCCAAGAGGACCAAATGCCGCAAAGATTTTGCATTTGCAACAACCTGGAGTAGAAACAATTAATTACAGGAAGGCTTTGAGGTCTTGAAAGGAACATGGCAGAGTTTTCCTATGTGGAAAACCACTTGAACTCTATTTTGGGGTGAATGTTGGAAATCACTCACAGAATGTCAGGACTGTTTTGCTCGACATTTTGCTGCTGTCAAAGAACTTGCCTGGCTCATGAAGGTCACCAGAAGGTGTTTCCTGCACAGCCCTGAGAGCTCAGCACATGAACAGTCTGGCACTTTTGAAACAACCCCAAAATGTTGGGGAAATTGGGAGTTTCTGCTGTGCTCCAGTGTTCTCATCCCAAAGTTATCATGCCTGTAGGAACAGGAGGCCTTGTATCCTAACAATGGCTGAAATAATTTTTAACTCAAACCAGGCAAACAAAGGTAAAAACCTAAGTTTTAGAATATGGCTGCAAAGGATTGCAAAGAGATCAGAGGAAGCAAAACCCAAACAAACCCTACTTCATCTGCACACCCCGGAATCAAACTTAGAATTGCTTTCTCTCCCTCAGGTGGAAGGAGGGGAAAACCTCCCCACCCCACATTTCTGGTCCATCAGATGGAGATATCATTTTTAGAGGTGATGCTCTATTCCCATTCCTTCCTTGGGGCTCTCCAAGATCTTCCTATTTCCCTCCTCTCAGAGGTTTTAATGTCTTTATTAATTTAGGAGGAAGTCTTGGCCTTTCCCTTCCCATTCTTCCAACTATGAAACACAAATAGCCCTTGGTGTGGTTGGTGCCATTATCTCCTACCAAACAGCAGAAAAAAATATCAGCTGAAGATTTCAACACACTTTTGGCACACCCTAAAAGGATATTCTGCCTGTTCTGGGACATAATTCTTCTCCCTGCTTAATTGGTGAGTGTTCAAACCCCGGAATGAAGCTGCTTTAGGCTTTATACTCCCTATAAAGATCAAACCTGCAATCCCATTGCTGGGATGAATGCTCTCAGCTCATTACAGCTTCTCTTTGGAGATCAGACACTACAGCAGCCAAATCTCTGTGTGGTGGTAATGGCTTAGGGACTGACTTCTCCCAGCCCTGGCTTTGAGGGATACTCTGGCTTAATCCAGGATCCTGGGATGCTCAGCACAAGGGCTTTGTTCTGGGTCACTGTTTAATAACAACTGCTGGACGTGTGATGAGGCTCAAACCTGCAGGAGGCTCCAAGGGCAGCTGGGGATTGATTGAAGAACTGCCCAAGGAGTCCCAGTGCCAAAACTCACATCCCTGGTCATCCACCCCTCACAAAATGGACTCTGGAGCAGCAACATGTGCTTAGCAGGGAAGACAAAGAATTAAAAAACAAAAAGTTAATAAAAGGGAGACGAGGTAGAGACCTGTTAAGGTCATAGAGTCCAACCTTTGCCTGTGAAGAATTGCTCCCTGTGAGACATTCATTTCACAGAGACAGGTTTCAGAAGTCCCAAGAGGGGGCTTTCAAGCATCTATTCCACTGCCTGATAGATCTCCCTGTCAGAACATTCCAGCCATGTAATTAATATGCTTTATTTCCCCCTCTTAGCTTCATTTCTAGGTTTGAAAGGTAGAAGGGACCATTTGGATCCTTTGGTTTGATCTCCACAATAAACATCAGAGGCCCTGGTTTATACTGAGGTCCCAATTGCCACAATACCACAACAGACCCTCTTCATATCTTCTGCATCTGCTCATACAAATCCCCAAATTTCTCTGGTTCTAGTCCCCACTGTCCTGGCTCAGTGCACCTCCTTGTTAGAACCAAAACTCATTCCTCTCTCTCCTCTTGCCCCATTTAAGAGCTCCATTGAACTGCACATCCTTTTAAACCAGTCTCACTTCTAGTCTCTAATCTAAATCCTCCTCCCCAAGCATCCACATTTACCAGTGCAGTCTGGTTAATGGCAGGTCCAGAACCCTCCAACAAAGTTCCCAAATCTGCTACATCAAAAGCTCAAAGTCAGACCTGTTATTCCAATCATGCTGATGCAATCAGGAAAATCAGGCTCAGCCTTTACCCTGATGCATCCTCTTATCAGTTCACCTTCTTTCAAAGGTGCATTCCTTATCTTCACCTTAATGTAAAACATAAAATCTAAGGGACTGACTTAAGCATTTACCCTAATATCATCTTAGAGGAATAATCAGTTATTTTCTCAGCTGTCTCAAGCTTCCTGCCAGTTTTCTCATCTTTCACAGGACCACAGCTCAGTCCCACAAACATTACCCACACGTTCTGTAAATTTAACCTGAGCTGAAAAAAATCCTCAACTGCATTTTTGCTCATGCAATGGCAAAGAAGCAAGAACCAGAGAAGGGGACAACTTTCATGATCACAGAATAATTTTGGTTGGAAAAGCCCTCTAAGACTGAGCCCAAACATTCTCCTAGCAGTGCAAAACCCACCACTAAATCATGTCCCAAAGTGGCACATCTACATGGCTTTTGAACCCTTCCAGGCATGGTGATCAAGCCAGTTATAACTTTAAAGACTCATGGGTTAATTTGGGCATTTTTCTTTTGGTTTTGTTTTTCCTTGAAGGCAGTGGGGTTTTGTTAATTTTATTTAATTTTGTTAATTTTTTTTTAAGCTTTAAGGCTGAAAATCAAATTTTAGCTCTGTTCTGAATTGATTTTTCTGCACCTTGCAAAAGGCAACAGTTTTTATAAAAGAGTCTGGTCCTGCATTCCCATTCCTTGTGCTCTGGGTTGGGCACATCCCAGTTACATTCCCAGCTCTTGCCAGTGATCAAACCAAAACCTCGCTGCAACCCTGCTCAGCACCAGCTCCGAAGGAAAGCCCCATGAGGAAGGCTTATGGATAGATCCTGCTGAGCCTGGCAATTCCTCATCTCTTAGAAAACCTCCTGCTCAAAGGGAAAGAAGGAAAGAAGTCACATTTCCTACCTGCAGAGCCTTGCCCTGTGGACTGGATCACATGAGAGAGCCACATGGACCGGCTGGGGATTCCCACGTGGACATCTCTAATCCCAGGCAAGCCAGACACAACATGACCCAGCCCTGAGAGCCAGGGCAGCCATTGCCACCTGGCATCCCACAGTGCCAGAGGAGAGGGGGTTCTGCTTCACAGCCCTCAGTAACAGAAGAAATGCAGCTTAAACTCTTCACATCAGCCAGTTCAGCGAGTGGAACAGGGAAAGGTCAGACAGAAATCCAACTGGGACACAACACTGAGGGGCTCTGAAGCACCACAGACCTCCCCTTCCCATTCCTTCACAGTTCTGGAGTCTCTTTGCCACCTCTCCCACATGGACAAGGCAGTGCAAGAAAGGTCTGAGCACTGGATGTGCCAGCACCAAGTGGCAAAATTCCCCAGGCAAACAGCACGATGCAAACCATGAGGTGAGACTGGAGTTACTGCACTTAAACCACCCTAAACGTGGTGAGGGGCAGGGTTAAAACCTTAAATATAAAATAAAAAAGTCCTTAAATATTTACCATTAGGTGGAAGAGTATCTGGAAAGCATCTTGCTCTGTATACAGATTTACCCATGCCAGATGTAGATGTGTACAAGCTGAATACAAGTGTCTCAGGGAGCACAAAGAGCCTGTCAAACACAGATTTGAGCAGCCTGCAACAGGATTTTTATTATTTAAGAAAAGAAAAAATATATATATTTGTTTGTAAATATTTAATTAACAAATATTTTGCAACTAGACTGGTAAAACTGGCAAGGCTGCAAAACCCGGGGCAGGAGAGAGAGGGAAAGGCAAGGCTTCCTTTGCATTTCCTCTCCAGACACACAACCAGCCATCAGCATTCACTTGCTGACATCTAGTGACAGGAACAAGCATCGTGGTCCTGCCAGCAAAATCGCTTTTCTCAGGATCCCTCTGCCACCAACCACTCAGGGAGTTCTGAACACAGTTTGGATCATTGTGATTAAATGTTAGCGTGCTATTCTCCCTGCAACAGCCAGGGTGCCCGGCTTTGTGCTTTATTTTTCCAATGCTCCAGCAGTTTTTTCTACTTAAAATAACAAGTAGTTTTGGGGACTGTGCCTGGGCATTCTTTAAACAAAGAAAATTGAGCTCTTTATGCCCTCCTGTCTCTTTTTGAGTGCTTTTGTTTGGGTTTTAAAGCTCTTTTTCTTTCTCCCTTCCATCTTTTTTAGTATCCCTCATGGCACTGGGGTTGGAACTAGAGGACCTTTAAGGTTCCTTTAGCCAAAATCTTTCTGGGATTCTATGAAAGGAACCCTTCAAAATGACAGGAGTAAATTTAGAATTTGGGAATAAGTGATGCTGAAGAGAACACCTGGAGGCCTCTTGTCCCAACCCTTGCTCAAAAGAATGATAAATTTCACATTGGGATGGTTTTTGGCAAATAATTTATTCAACTTCATCTTTGGAGGATTGATATTCCACACACCTGTGAACAAACCCCTGTGAATTTACCCTGATGGACACTCTAACTTGCCACCTTTCTTTCACATCCACAAAGAATAAGAGGTCATGGATCTCTGGTCACCTGGATACTGGATGTCTGGACAGCCTCAGAACAGCAAATATTTCTGCAGACCTCCAGATGGTCTCCAACTTCAGAGCTGTGAAAGAGCTGAAATGTTAAGCTTCTGAGTGCTGGAATTCCTGAATCACAGCACCATTCACGTTGGAAAAGATCTCCAAGATTGCAGAATCCAAGCTTTGACTTCTCCTCATCTTGTCACCCAGACCAGAGCACTGAGTGCCACATCCAATAATTCCTTGGACAACTCCAGGGATGGGACTCCACCAAGGAGTGAAACACCAAGGTGAATACTCCATGTTTAGAATTTGGAGAGTGGTACATGGCTCAGAGCTGAGACTTAAAAGCCTTAAATTCTGCCTTTTGCAGATCTGACACGCCTAATTCTGAGCCTTCAGTAGGAAGAGGATGGAATGTATCTTGTCCCAGGAAATGTTGATTTTGAAGAGTTAGCTCCAAAATTTAGGCAGGGTTATTTCTCTCAAAGAGACACATGGAGATCATCACCTCTCACCAGTTAAGGAAGATGCTCTGGTCACAATGGATGATCCCATCCTCCTCTCAAGGAAGTCAAATCCTCATCTCCAGCTTCCCAAAGGTATGAACTGGCCATGGTCTGTCATTTGTTCACCCTTCTAGTCATTCACCTTTTTCCTTCTACACCTTTACCCCACTGAGGCCATCCCACCACATAACCAAAACACAAAATGTGTGTGGCCACAGAATCAAAGAATTGTTAAAGTTGGAAAAGACCTTTAAGATAATCATTTCCAACCATCATCTCACCAACACTATGTTCACCACTAAACCATGTCCTCAAGTGCCACATCCACATGTTTTTATAACACTTTCAGGAGTGATGGCTCCACCACTTCCTTGGGCATTGTCTTCCAAAGCTTGAAAACATTTTATGTGAAAAAAAATTTCTAATATCTAACCTGAAACTTTCCTGGTGCAACTTGAGACCGTTTCCTCAAAAAAAAAGGCATTTAAGGGAGCTTAATTCATTAAGATGGTCATGATGGCTAAGAGGTGCTTGGGTACCCAACCCTGCCAGCCAAATGCATGTTTCACATTTCCCAAAGAATAACTGCTGTTATTAGGAAATGTTGATGCCATGCAAGTGTGGCTACAGGGACATGGTGGATCTAGTCCAACGTCCATGACCACGGACACAAAAACTCACCCTGACACCAACTGTCCTCAGACTGAGTTCAAAAAACAGAAGTCATAGATTCATGGAATCATTGCGGTTGGAAAAGGCCTCCAAGACCACCAAGTCCAAACTTTCTCAGTGCTATGTTAATTCCTTTTCTCTCTCCAGGGCTGCACCTTGTTCCCCTGGGATGAGATACACTAGGACTCCCCATTTTGGGTCAAATTTTAGGGGATTTTTTTAATCACAATGACAGTTTCTGAGTTTTAACTGACCTCGTAGGCGTGGGGCAAGGCAGCTCAGCTCAGTCACTGTCATGTTGTCCAGGAGCTCACAGCTGGTGCCACAGACTGTGACCAAAGTCTTTCCTGGGGAAAACCCAGTTCCACGCAGGTAAACTTGTCCTCCATTCAGGCCACCTCAGAAAAGAACAGAAAATGGGATTTAAGACAGAGCCTGAAAGCTAGCTCTCAACAAAAATATTGTTTTAATTCATAATTTTTGCTTTCATGACAATAAGCCCACGTCACTGCAATGCCTCACACAAAACCCTGTGGAGGAACTGCAGCAACCCTCCATGACTTACCCCAGTTGTGACGTGCAGCTGTCACTGTCAGATGAGAAGTGAACATCAGGCTGGAGGAAGCCCATCCCCTGGGAATATCCAGGCCCAGCACAAGGTACTGGCCCACAGGGAGCAGAGAAGCTGTGCACTGCAGTGTGGAATGACTGATGGTGACGTTGCTGCAAGGAAGATCTCCAATAAACACCTGGATAATGTCCATCTCTGTGACCTGTGATACTGTCAAATTTAAAAGGAGACCAGAGGAAACAAGTGAAAGGAAAGCCGGGGTAAATTCCTCACTGTAACTTATTGTTCCAAGGTAATAGGAGTGTCCATCTACTTTCAGACTCAGAGCCTTTGTGCCTTTCCCTGGAGGCACCGTGCACTGGATGAGCACACAGGTGATGTTGAGAATGAGGCAAGGCTGATGGTCTATGAGGACTGAAGTCGTCCTCTTTCCCTTCAGAGCCAACCCAGCCAAGCTGAGCAGGCCTCCCCCATTGGTGCTGAAATCCCGTGGGTAAAACTGGTACACCCAAGGCAGGATGGTGAGGAGGCTGGATGTCCCTCTGAAACAAGCACGGCCACTTTTCCTGCTGGATATGGAGATGCTGTGCTCCCCTGGGGCCAGGCAGGCTGTCTGGCACTTGATGATGGTCTCATTCCAAAAAGCCACCTTGCAGGCAGTGCTGTTATCCACATGTACCACGGGGCTGTCACCCTGCCATGCCAACCTCTGTCCTTTGATTGTCATGTGGGTGAATGTCCCGTTGGTCTTCCAGGTTACCAGATGCACCAGGGGGGTCCAGTGCTCCTGAAGGTGGAGAGTACAGCCCCCAAGGCACACACTGTGGACCCCATTGACAACCACAGTGACCCTGAGAGCCCGAGATGCCTCAGCCAGCCACTGAGGGTGCAAAGGGTGGGCTCCTGGAAGGACAACACAGCTGATGGAGTCATTATCAGACTTCTGGATCTCACAGGAATAATTATTCTCCAGGCTGACCTGTACCAAATTCCTCCTGGATTTCAAAGCAATACCAGATATAGTGAGCAACATCCCACCACAGATTGATCCTTGTGATGGGAATATAGAGGTTATCTGAGGAGTTATTGTGAGCGCCTGCTGCCTTGCTGTCACTTGAGCATATCCCAGATGCCTCTGGATGACCTGGATGGGGAAGATCCCAGGTTCCAGGCTGTTCAGGGGCAAAGAGCACTGATAAGACATTGCAGAGGGGTTGCCCCGTTGAAACTGAAGTTGGCATTCAGTGTGTCCAAGCTTAGCCACAGATCCAGTGATGTTTATCCCCTGAATGCCCAAGAGCAGTCTGCCATCTGTGATTTCTGTTTCAACAGCAGTAACGAGGGGAGTCAAAGCTCTTTGGTAGTTAAAGGTGATGGTTCTATTTGCAAAGAGAGCTTGTTGAAATGACCCACTGCTGATGGCTACATTTACTCTGACAGAGATGTCACGTGAATCTTCATTAGACAAATTAACAGCTGGAGGAGTCAGGCACCAAATTGTCTCTTCTTCCAGGTGAGTAACTGTACAGGTTTGATTGTCCATTGACACAGAAACCAGGGCAGGATTTTGGCTAAAGCCCACCCCAGAGATTGTGAGCAGTGTTCCACCTAGGAGCAAAGCAAAATAAGGAAGAAGGGAATTATATGCAGAAGAGGAATTAATCACCACCTCTGAACCATCTCAAACCATGATCTTTAAGGTCCCTTCCAACACAAACCTTTTATGATAAAGCTGATAAGCATGACAGGAGGAAAAGAAGAAATAAAATCCTCTTTTCTTTTTGACAAGACAGCTGGAGACAATAGCAGCCATATATCAGGATAATCCTACATGGACAAGAGGCTAAGGTAACAAGTATCCAGGGACCTTTGTGGCAGTAAATTACTGTAGAAAGCCACCACAGAAATGGAGAAAGCTGCTGTGAAAGACCCCTGAGAGTAAACAGAGGCTGAACTCTTCATGGCATGGGACTGTCCCTGCAGGTGGGTGGGGAGGTAGTTTGTTCCTGATGCCCACAGGGAAGAAGAATGCAACTGTGAATATTTTCAAACTCAGTGTCAGATTTCATAGAATCTCAGAATTATTTGGGTTGTAAGGGGCCTTAAAGACCACCTCCTTCCAACTCCCTGCCATGGGCAGGGACACCTCCCACTATCCCAGGTTGCTCCAAACTCCATCTAACCTGGCCCTGAACACTTCCAGGGATGGGGCAGCCACAGCTTCTCTGGGCCCCCTGTGCCAGGGCTGCACCACCCTCACAGGGAAGAGCCCACCCA
Source organism: Serinus canaria (assembly GCF_022539315.1). Lineage (NCBI taxonomy): Eukaryota > Metazoa > Chordata > Aves > Passeriformes > Fringillidae > Serinus > Serinus canaria. The sequence continues at coordinate 109,609,194 of NC_066316.1, forward strand.
AAGGCTCTGTCCATGCCCCTTTTGTTTGAAGTAGTGGAACTCCCAGTGCCCTGCCTTGCTTCAACCTCTTTATCCATTAAGGCCATTCTCTTCCTTTTCCCATGATCTAGCTGAAAAAATAAGTTGGTTTATGATGAGGTTTCTTTTTACATGAGCCCAAATCCTTAGCCCAGACGTACACACAAGTGTTAGAGACAACAAAAGATTACAGGTAAGGGGGAAGGGACTGGTGCTTTTTGCAGCAAAGAGGTTTTTAGTCAGCTTAAGCCATTCATAAAACCACAACCAAAGAGTTAATCAGTTCTTATTTAATTTTCAGTTTACCCTGAAATATAAAAGAGGTAAAAGTTTTATTATTTTTTGTAGTATGGCTTAATCTTCAAAACTGATAGGATTTGCTCTCCAAGCTCTATGCACTCTCTCATCTTTCAAGGCTTGAGCACTTCACAAACTATTGAACTAATCATGTACCACAAAGCCTCTGAATTTTTGTGTCTTTAAATGTGTTGTGAGCCTGGGAGAGCAGTCTGTGGAGGACCTGAGGTTGTAGCACAAGAATTTCTCTGTCTTCCATAAAAGCATTTCTAAAGGCTCATGTAAAATTCACTACAGGGATTCAACTCTCCTCCACTACCAGCCAAATGACAAAATAAATCAGCCACCCCAAATCTGCTTTTGAAGATTTAAAGTAAAACTTTTCTTTTTAATTCAGCAATGTTCAGCTCAGACACTCACTTAAATTATTTCCAATGTCTAAAAGCTTAGAATGGGATTAATAAATATTTCCCTTTTGATTAAAATTAACATTGAAAAGGGGCTTTTCTATTTTGTCTTTTCAACATAACAAAAATGAACATCCCTTTTGGGATCTGTTCAAATTATTGTTTGCTTCAAACCACAATGGTACTCTGCTTTCCACCTAATTTTCACATGGAAAACCTTGAAAGATGGGGGCAAAATGACTGAAAGTAACAGCACAGATGAGCCAGGTGTGGGTGTGCTGTGTTTTCCCAATGGGAACATGCAAGGATACATGAGCAAACACTTGAGGAAATCAAATTCAAAGCACAGGGAGCCCTGAGCCAGCCAACCAGACAGAGGGATGCTCACTACAATCCCACATTTCCACACAGCTGCTGTCTGCCTGTTGATGCCTGCATAATAAAGGGTCACAGATCCAAACCCCCCTCATTTAAACGGATGTGAAATGGGATGCACTTTCCATTCCTGCAGGAAAACTGTGCCCTTGTAATCCCTTTAACCTCCATAAGTGGCTGCTGATGTACCAATGCTGTTTACCCAGAATGGAGCCACAACAGGGCTGGATGCTGAAGATCTCAGAGAGGTACTGGATAAATGGCTCAACCCTGCAAAACACAACCAACACAGAAAGGATTTGGGGCAGTTAGGGCTATTCTTTTATTTTTCCTTCCTGTTCCAGGGCTTTTCTTTCTTATAACTTCCAGAAAGCCAAGCCCCCACCTGGCACATCCCCTTTGTTTGATGCCACAGTGACAAGACCACCCAACACCCCAAATTTTTCCATTTGGTTTAGAAACAGAGAATGGTTTGGGTTGGAAGGCACCTTAAAGATTATCTCATTCCAGCCTTCCCCATCCCTGGGAAGGGGAACATTTGAGCTAAATCTATCACAGACACTCTCATATCAATTGGCACCTTGTGGGCCAAATTTAGTCCAAGTGAATTGCCCATCAAAGGAAGCAAGAATAAGGATTTTTATTGGCAAGCAGACCCCACTGTAGCTATGCCCAACAGAAGTGCATTGAAAAGGCATCACAGCTCCCCTCTCTCCTCACACCCTCCCATCAGAGAGTGGAGTAAATTGAACAAGAGGAAACCCAGTCATAAGATGCTGAAGCCCACCCAGAAAAAATTACAGCTCTCTTTTTGTCCCATTTGCATCTATTTTTTATCTTCACTCTGCTTTCTAAAACATCCCCCCCCCTAAAAAGACATTTTAGAGAAGGGATCTTCCCAATCCTACAAAATCCAGGCCACCAGAGCTCAGAGTCCTCTCCTGGGATGACCCATCTCCTTCCAATCTATCCCTGGAGATGAAGTGATGGTGCTGCTATCAGACTCCAGTACCAGGTGGGATGAATCCCTGTGTGCCATCCCACCAACCACAATTTTTCTCCTTCTGAGGTTCATTAACATTACAAGCAGCTTAAGTTGGTTTGTGAGCAATAGAAACACCTCATTTCTCCCCAGTACCATCATTTCAGGACCACTCCTGGCAGCTGCCATGGCTGAGGAACAAAACTGTGTTGCTTTTGAATACATTTCTATATCCCAATTTCAGGTCAGCTTTCCCCACATTTTAGCTCGTTTATATTACATTTACCTAGGCATGAACTTGAAGAGTCACCTTAGGAAATGGAAATATCATCATTTAAAAATTCTCCAAACAAAGCATTTTTGTATTGTTCAAACTAGCTTTTGTTTTTCTGATGAAAAGTGTTTCTTTTCTTCTGCTGTTTTCCTACAGCAGGATTTATCTGCATTTGACCTGAATCTAGGAATACCTTTGATTGCCTGAATATGCATTTTTCATCAAATCAACTGTTTTTTCCTAAAATGTTTCTCTCCTGCCTCCTACTGATCCAAGAGAAGTTAATTGACTAGCATTAGCAATTTGCTGACTCGGGGTCCACAGATAAATAAATGCCTTGATAATTATTCATCATTTCATACCACACTGTAGAATTCACCTTTAGGTACATAATTAGTGAAAAACTCAAATCTTCCTTTTCAGATTAACCCTACAAAACAAAAATAAGATGGAGAATGAAATTTCTGAGCAAGATACACACCTGCTTGAACTGACAGCAATGCCATTGATGAGGACAGAAATATGGTACCACCCTGCAGGCAGGGCTGGAAGGGTCACATTAACCCCACGCTCTGTCTGTGCCTGGATCTGTGGCCATGAGTCCCCAATTTGGACCTTGACATCTGAGCCCTGGTAGTTGGCAAACTGGGATATTCCAATGTGAAGCTCCTCACCTCCTGCAGAGAAAGGAAGGGAATTTTTCAGTGTTTCTGGCAATGGTTATTTTAGCACATGTGACCATTGCCTGAGGAAGAGCAGAGTCCCATCATGACAGAGTAGGTCCAGCCCTGCCCATCAGCCCAAACCCTGCGGAGGTTCTGTATCCTACTCAATCCCTCCTGCATAAGGTCACCAGCTATCAGGGTTGTCTTGAGACATCAGCACAGTGAACTTGGTCATGACCACCAAGAGCCACTCTCAGCAACACTCAGGATAGGATTCATGTCCCCCTTACCATAAATGTCTGTCCTGTAAATATCTGAACCTGATAAAAACCAAATATAGAGTTTTTTTAAAGCTCTGGAGCTAAGGGGTTCTGGGATTTATGTTTTTTTTTTAATTCCTGATTGTTGTATTGCACTTGGTAAACTATCTAGAGCCTGTTTTTCAGAATTATGGAGTCATGTAATAGTAATAGTAATTTTTGTTTTACCTTCCACAGTAAAACAAAAATTTCCTTGGATACCTAAAGTCAGATGTGCTTGTCATGGTTTCACCCCAGATGGCATCTCAGCCCCACACATCTGCTCACTCCCTCCCCTGCAGTGGGATGGGGGAGAGAATTGGAAGCATAAAAGGAGAAAACTTGTGGGTGGAGATAAAAACAGTTTGATGGGTAGAGCTAAAGTTATGTGTGCAAAGGAAAATGAGGACTTCATTCTCTGCTTCCCATGGGCAGGCAGGGGTTCAGCCATCTCAGCAGGGCTCCATCACAGGGAATGGTGACTGGGGAAGACAAAACAGCATCACTCTGTCTCCCTCTTCCTCCTTTAACTTTATAAAATGAACATGGGCAACATGGTCTGGATAATCCCTTGGGTGTGTTGGGATCAGCTATCCTGGCTGTGTCCCCTCCCAAATCCATGCCCACCCCCAGCCCATTCACTGGTGGGGTGAGGAACAGAAAAGTCCCTGATTCTGTGTAAGCCCTGCTCAGCAATAACAAAACATCCCTGGTTATCCACACCATTTTCAGCATGAACCCAAAACACAGCCCCACATGAAAACATTTTAACTCAATTCCAGGGAAAACCAGCTCTGCTTCAAAACACCTGATTTTCAGTAATCATGACTCTCTCTCCTATTTAAGCTGCTTGTGTCAAACTGTGTTCAGATGATAGAGGATAATTTATTAGTGCACAGTGCACTAACAGGAAAGGACAAAGCCAGGAGACAAGGGATTTTCATAACTTAAATTTCATCTGAAATAGCTTAAAAAAATAAGGTGGCATCAATCAGTCCAAATAAAGGCATTTTCACTGATAGCTCTATTTGTGGTCAGTAAAAAGAGACTTTATGCCATCATTCATTCTATTGCAAGACACACAAAAGAGCTGTAACAAATCCCACCACAGAACCATCTATTTATCTTCAATGGCCATGCAAAACATCTAAGCACTGAGCACAGGGATGTTTTTAGGAGGTGAATATCATCCTCCTGTCTCCCCTGAAAGGATGAAGGAGGGAGGAAGGAGCAGAAGAGCCTGTACAAAGATTCCTTCAACTACTTGCTCCTCTAAGCAGGTCTTGGGGCTGGTACTTTTCAATTCTGCATTCACAAAGACTCAAATAAAGTTTGAAAGCCTGAGAAGTTGAATATGTTAATAACATGAACTCGTTGGACTCTTGGTCAATTGTCAGCTTAATCCCAGATGCCTGGAAGGCATCAGTGTAATTTATTTATTCTTTTTATTATATAGAAGGAAAATTATATTAAAAGAGGAAGCCGTGGAAGTTCTGAATAGCAGATTGAACTCAGCCCCACCACAGCTCATGAGACACTGTAACATTAAGGAATTCTTTGCACCTTAGCTGCCCGCGGCTACAAAAACCTCCCCTTGGTGCTGTGGTATCTGAATAATATTCAGATGATAAAGGACGTTTTCTCTTATTTATGCATTCTGGAGCAATAGAAAATGACAAGGGCATTTGGGGAAAAATGAACAGAAATGCTGGGAGTGCACAAGGAATTTTGGCACAGGCAGTCACCTAGCCCTGTTCATCCCCAACAAGTCCAACTGGATTTGGGAGCTGCACGTAGCTTTAAGGTGTTCACTGGAGAGGTTGCAAAAATAGAGAAAAAAGTCAGATTAATATATTCTTGGAGGAATGGGAATGGGATAGATAAGAAAACAGGAATATTTCTGTCTTCCTCCCATCTCCTTCCCCACTGTGTCAGATACCAAATAACTGTTGTCAGTTTGCCATGCAGAAATGTGCTAAGCTTTCCTAAAAGGCTTGTTTATAAGTGGATATCATTCACTATTTATGCTTTCTATTCCCTACACACAGCCAAAATCCTGGGGGGAAAAAATAAGGGAAATGCGGGGAACAAAAACCCAAAAAACCCAAACAACCCCACATAGAGACTTTCAAAAGACAGGAATGGCAAACACTCAGTGAGATCTAATTCGGATTTTGCCCCCATGAAGTCTGTGAGTTCTATGTTCCTATTCTAAAGTAACACATCACAAGGTCAAAAAGGAAGGGACAGTTTGGCTTGGAAATGAGAACTAAGAAAAAGAAATGTTGCCTATCCCCTGCTTTCAGTAACCCAAAATGCATATGATGCTCTTCATGGTCAGATCCTGGGGATCCTGGAGAAGGACACTCTCCAGAGCTCATTTCTCCTGCCATAGATGAATCTGTTACTAAGAAATACAGAGTCATGGAATACCCTGAGTTGGAAGGGACCCACAAGGATCATCAAAGTTCAGCTCCCATCCCTGTACAGGACAGTCCTGAGAGCCCTACCCTGTACCTGAGAGTTGTACAAACATTAGTTGAGCTCTGGCAGCCTTGGGGCTGTGACCATTCCCTGGGTAGCTTGTTTAGTGCCCAGCTACCCTCTGAGTGAAAAACCATTTCCTCATACCCAGCCTAAACCTTTCCTGTCACAGCTTCATGCCATTCCATTGGTCCCCATCACTGCATGAATGGATGGGATCGTTTCAGAGCAGAGTTAGAGAAACCTGACATAAAAGCAGGACTGTCCTGAACCTGACATCCTGTGGACATCATCCATACCATAGGGCAAGCAACTCATTACCTCATATATGTTAGTAAAAACCAATAAAAAAACAACCACAACTGACCAGGACTAGGAGGAAATACAGGAACTAAAATTTACAAGAAAACACACAAAAAAGTGTTCAATCAAGCTTTATAGATTTATAAATTCCCTCTGCCCCACCACCATCAGCACTAACAATCCTTCTCCAGAAGATGCCCAATACACATCAGCATTTTCACCTGCTATGCCACTTCTGTTCCTGCTCAGGGATACAAGTGCAGGGTTTAAGGAAGCATCATACTGGAATAAGTTGGTTACTGTTGTTGACTTGTTCCCAAAAATCAGTGTCACGTGGACAGCAGCATCCTCTGCCCCCTAGGGAGAGAAAGAAAATGTTAAAGATAAGACTGAAAAAAAAATTTTTTCCTGATTCTCCCATACAAAAGTCAGGCATATGGCACTGATGAAACTTTCACATACAACATACTCTACTTAAATATTTACAGTTATGTTGACTTTAAAGAGCATCTATGGAGATTTAGAAACCTTAAAACAACCCCAGACTGTGCAGATTTAGATTTGCTACATCCATACAAGTACATTAAACTAGTAAATAGTTTAAAACTGCATTGTTAGTCCCAGACTAACTATGCAGTTTTTAATTTGCAAAATTAGAGCTCCTCTTACTAAATTGAAGAACTTGCTTTTTTCACTGGTTCTCATAAATCTCCTATTAATCCATTTTTAACTAATCTGGTCTAATCTGTAGAGTCCACAGTAAACTGGCCCACAGACAAGACTTGGCTGAGGTGCTGCTCTTTGCCCTTTCCAAGTATAGCTCAGGCCTGGAAAACACAGGAAGTCACATTGGCTTCTGACTGCTCCCCAAAGTGTGTTTCTTACCCGAGAAGGAACTTTACATTGAATTCTTGTTGAATTTCTGCCCTCCTCCAAAATTGGGCAAGGCTGGGATCCAAACAACACTGCATTTACCCCTTCCAGATTGGTCCCCCTGAGAGTCACTCTGAGTCCTCCTAAAACAAACAATTATTCCAGGATATTCAATATGTAGGATATTTTAATATACAAAGAATTCTTTGTTTAGAGATGACTTCAAAAGTCTCTTAGCTCAGCTGATGATGATCTGTTCCACTTTGCTGTGCCTGGCTCCCTCTTTTGCACCAGAGATCCTTCTTGCCTTACTGGAATTTGAATTATTTGAATTCTACTCCACAATACAGGACGACTGGGGTTTTTTTCTTGGTTTATTTTTTAATGACATACTTATTTAAACCAGCAAGCCCTGGCCTGTGATCTCCCCCTTAGCCAGATCCCCAGCCCAAGAACGAAATAAGGAAGGAAGGAAGAAGCACTAAGAATGGAAAATGAGCTTAACGCAGCAGGTGCTCTCACAGTTCAAACAGCTGCCAAGCTCCCTGCTGTCAGAAAAGCCTGTAGCATGTGTCTAGGAAACTTGGGATAGAAAGGGGACTTGGCAGGGCTGGAGACTTGGATTTGTGAGGGAAGTCACGGAGGGATTTGTTCTGTGGAGCACCGAGCAAGTTCAGCTCTCCTCCGTGCCAGACTGAGCCGCTCCAATCCCAGGCAGGATCACGCCCGACACAAGTCAGGCTTGTACTTGATCTCTCTTCAGCATCCCCTTCCAAAGAGCCAAGGTGCCCCTTTGCTTTTCCAGGTGATTAGAGGATTCAGGCATGTTTCAAAGAGAAACAGGAAAGAGAACAGGAGTGGGCATTAATGGCAATTCTAAGCTGGAGTTTGTGCTTTGATGCGATTCAGAGAAACTTTAAAAAAAGTAAAGGAAATGTTGCTTGAAACTTAGAGCTTTTTCTCTAGTTCTCAGCACTGCAGAGTTTTAGGATTATGGCTAAACAGACTGCTCAGACAGGCACTAATTAAGGCAGTGTTTATTTGTATTTATTAGCATGGTTATATCGTAAACCTACTGAGCTTTTATCCCTCTTTTCACACATGATGTAAGCAAAGTAAAGTTAAAGTAATTATATATTAATGAAAAATTCCCTTGCACACTTTCCTGAAATTACCTATTCCTGCTAATTCTTTAAACCACCAGAGAATTATAGAAGTTTAGTCTTGATTTCCTATGGCTGGCAGCAAATCCAGGCCAACTAGAGCAATCAGATACATTAACAGCAAGCTCCTGCTATTCACTGGAACGTGGGAGTATCTTTAGAAAAGCATTCCATGCTTCTAGAGTTAGGTCATGGGGATCTCCCAGCATGGCACCACTGAGACCAGGGATATTTTGACAAGAGGGAGCTGAAGCAGAAAAATACAAGGTGCTTCATTGCCTTCCCGACCTGTAACATTAAATTTGCAGAGTCAGAAAGAACAAGAAGTGAAAACTGAACCCACTTGCAAATGCAAGGGCTGTCAGATAAGGAGCTTCAGATTTAGAGTTCAGAATCCACTAGTGTAAAGACTGATGCTGTTAAGTTTTGATATCTACATTATATCTATATGCATTGAAATACTGCCTGTGTGCACTTTGCAATGAGATTGAAGAGAAGTATTTGAAATGGGAGAAATTAAAAACACAGATGGAAGCTGTAATTCTTTCCAATTATAAGCATTCCAGGCACATGTAATGTAAGATAGCATTATTCTTGCTTTCTTTTTAATGAGTGACAGATCACTGTAATTGGGAGGAGTGGATTTGCCAGCAAAGAAAAGGAGAAGCAAAGCCCAAGCACTAAAATTTGCCATAGCTGGGTTGTTTGAGAGTAGTTTGGAGGTGTTTGGGTTTTCTATGAATTAAAAGTGATTCTTAAACTTTGTGTGCCATGATCCTCTCATTAGGTGAAAAAAAAATTATAGTAAAAGAGTTAGAATAGTTTTCTTTCCATGCAACCCAAAAAAAAAAGAAAAAAGGAACAACTCAAAAAAATCAGAAAAATAATACAAACCACCCCCTCTTCCGCCCAGAAAAACAAACAGAAAAGAAACAAACAAAAAATCCCCAAACCAAAAGCACAGTGAAAGCTGGCCATAACTTCTAGCTGAGGAACCCTGTTATCCCAAGTCCATCCCATGCTTGCCCATGGATAGTTTTAGTTTTACAGACCAGCATTCCTTTTCTTTGGCTGCTCCAAAGAGGCCAAGCATGGCCCAGTCAGATCTCCAAGCCATGTCTGAGCTGCTCTGAGGCCAGTGCTGCTCGCAGTGGTGACTGTCACCATGATCCCCAAAAATAATGAGATTTATAGAGAAATGACTGGGTAATTTTACTATCAGAGCAGACCTGGTTCGTGCTGTTTCTGCTGCATTCCTTGCTGCTTGAAAACAAAGGATAGTCTGAGACTGTCCTTCCCTGCACAGCCCGGGTATATCAAGGGTGTTTGCCACATTTTTCATTGGGTTGAGATGACACTTTCCTCTCAAAAAAAAAAAAAAAAAAATCTTTCCAGCTCTTGTCTTCAGGTATGGAATTTATCACTCTTTATTTCCTCTTCTATTTCAAGGAGAGAAGGTATAATGGGAAGGGAAGGAGATTCAGTTTAGCTTTAATTTCTCTAAGTTCCTTAGCTTTGTACCAAAACACGAGTTTCCAATTTTATTCCTCAGAACATGAATTAACCAGAGTTCAGCCATTCCACAGTCACAGAATCTTAGGATCATTTAGTTTGAAAAAAACCCCTAAAATCAATAAGTCCAGCCAGTAACCCAGGACTGCCAGGCCCACCACTAACCCACATCCCCAAGTGACACAAGATCTACCCACCTTTCAAATCCCTCTAGGGATGGTGACTCCACCAATGCCCTGGGCAACCGGTTCCAGTGGTTGGCAACCATTCCAGTGAAGAAATTTTCCCTAATACCCACTTTAATTAGCCAGATTAATTCAAATACTACAAAGCTACATATCAAATGGATATGGAAGGATGAGTGTGAAGCACTAATGATTTGCTGAAATGAATACATGTGCACTTGAAAATATAATTCCCAAACAAATCCACCCAGGAAACTGGTTGCCTGCACAAAGAGCCAAAGAGATTCTGTCAGTCTTTAGGTCATTTTTGACTGTGCTTTGGGGAACACACAGTGCATCCAGCCATAAATTTTCTTCTTCATCAGGTGAAAATCTTGGCAGTACAGAAGAACCAAAACATACCGTGCCAAGGAAGAAGCAGGAAGCAGCTCCCTTGGGGGGTTCACACCTACCAATCTCTGAAGTCGAAGGAGGTTCAACAGCTCCCAGTGTTGGCTGGACTGTGAGGAAGATCCCTTGTCCTGTGGTGCCACCAAGAGCAAAGCCATGAGGTGCCACCAGCAGTGTCACCGGGTAGGTCCCGACTGGCAGCCTTGGCACCTGGCAAACCACTTGGGTTTGATTCAGAGATGAGATGTGGCAGCTCCTCCTGTCCACCTCCACCTGCAGGGCCAGCTGCTCCTCACCAAAGCCAGCTCCCCTGAGAACCACTGTGGCCTGGGACCCCTCACCTGAGGGAATATCATCAAAGTGACTCATGAATTTTGGGCTAGCAATGTCCAGAATTTAAATTCAGCCAATAGTTTAAAGTTTCTAACAGCTTCAACAGGATATCCTAAAAACTACACCACTAGTTATATCTCATTGTTCCACATAACAGCAATTCCTGCCTGTCCCTGTCCAGCTGTTACACTTTTCCTTAAATTTTTATTAAAAATAACTTGAACCAAGAGCTGTCTTTGCTTTAGGCATGAAACCTGACATTATTTCTCTCCCCTTTATGCCTCTACCATAGGATCACAGAGTAGTTAAGGCTGGAAAAGACCTCTGAGATCACCTCTGTGTTCACCACTAAACCACGTCTCCAAATGTCACATCCACAAGCCTTCCTGGGGGGTGACTCCACCCCTGCCCTGAGCAGCCTGTTCCAGAGCCTGGCAACCCATTCCATGAGGAAATTTTTCCTGATAACTATTCTAAACTTCTCCTAATGCACGTCAAGGCCATTTCCTATCATCCCATTTCTTCACCCCCTAGAAGAAGAGACCAAGCCCCACCTGGCTGCACCCTCCTATCAAGGAGTTGTGGAGAGTGAGAAGATCACCCTGAACCTCCTCTTCTCCAGGCTGAGCCTCCCCAGTTGCTCGTCCTCAGACCTGTGCCCCTTCCCAGCTCCACTGCCCTTCTCAGAACAAACTTGTACACTCAGCATGTTTGGAACTGGAGCTGATCTGAAGTGACCCATAAAAGAGCAGTTTCCATAAAATTAAACTTTACAAAAGGATACACGTGTACATGAAATCACCAGCACCTGGCAGAATCTTTTTCACAGAATTTTGGCCACTGTGTTCAGGCCAAATTTACCTGATGAATACTCAACATCTCTGACCATGGGTGTCAATTCCTGGCTGAACTGGAAAGAACACGAGCCAGAACAGTTTGCAAGGACATCATTCACCATCACCACCACCTGCAGACAGACCAAAGGGTAATCTTAAAGTTGGTCAGGGAACAGAGGTGTTTTCTACAGCCACAACTGGCTGATGGATGCTGATAGCCACCCTGAGCTACTGAGAGCACTCAGTGCTAGAAGAGAGCACAAACAGAGAGCTCGTCACCCTGCTGCAGTCCCACTGCAAATTTAAATAGCAGACTGCTAGGGCTCATCCAAGGCACAGCTTTGGATGCTGCATCTCCAGCCTACCTCCCACCATCCTGGGACACACACCTCCTCAAACTCCTACTCTTACAGTCACCCATTGAAGACTTCCCCCAGTTCTTCCCACTTTGCCTCAGGAATAAATTTATAATGCTTAAAGCACCATGGAAGACTAATTAAAATGAAACCCACAATGCGTCTTCTCAGCATGCAGCCCTCAATTTTATTTTTTGTCCCTTGTTAAAGATGAAGGAAAAACATCTGGGCTGTGGCCTTGCCTATCTAAAAGAGATATCAAGAAATATCCCTCCTGAGATCTTGATATTTTGGAAGAGTCAAGTGACAAAGGATAGAGCATAAAAGAGCCCCTCTTTATCCCTCTCCAGGTGTTAAGGGTGTGTCTGCAAAAAGCAAAGCATCTGTCCCAAAGAAATGCAAGGAGCACAGAGTTACAAAATAGTCTGCTTAGACACAGACACAATAATTAGAGGGACACTTTTACATTGCCAGAATAAAGCTTCAAAAACTACCAGAAAATCTGTTTGCTGCTGCTGGTCTTGTTTCACTTGGGCTGTTTGAGGGTTTGTGCAGCACGAAAGGAAAAGATGTCAGAGGTGGCTGAGTCACTGGAAGAAGAGCAATTCCCATGGCTCATGAAAAAGGCAAGATGACTTGGCCCCAGATGTTGCCCAGCTGGGCTTGGAGCACATCCAGAATCACCCTGTTATGGCCACAGTGCCTGTGAGTCTGCTGGAAACAAAGCCAGCCATAGCCACTCTTCTGCAACCTCTGAGAGCAGAGCTGGGAACACATTTGTCCATCCAGCAGACTGGAATGACTCCTCCTTCAGCCTGAAGCTCTCCTATCTCTCTCTTCTCTCCTGGGGAATTGAGATCCAGAGAGGTTCAGGACTTGCCTAACTCACAGATGAGTATCCCAGCCTCCTTTACTTTGCCCATCAGTGTCACAGAGTGTTGCAGGTGAATTGTGTAATTCCCAGTTTGGTGTCCAACATCACAGGACCCACCAAGGGTGGGAGTTCAGAGATTTTCATCCCTTGGTCACTGCTTCCAAAAATAAAGATATTATCTTCCATCACCCATGATCACCATTCTCCCTACCTGCAACAGCTCTTGGAGGAAAGTCCTGCTCCACACACCAGGCAGCAAAATATGAGAAATTTATGGCAAAGAACATCAGATTCCTGAAAGGATTCATTGGCAGAAAAGGTACACAAATACCTGTGAGACTCCTGGAGCTACACAAGCCTGCTGAATCAGTGACAAGTGAGAGAGCACATCAACTCACCTGTGTTTGGTTATGGGGGGTGGCAAGCATGTCCCCAAATATTGGTCCAATAAACACTCCCCCATCATAAACCACACGAGTAGAAACAGTTGGCTTCAGGCCAGTGAGGTTTTCAGCAGAGACCTGGCAAAGATCAAGGAATTCAAGTTTCTCATCCTTTTCTGTCCTGTGATTTTAAATTAAAACAGAATTTTACAAGCAATAACTCCTGGAAACTTCTCACCCTTCTTCCATGAATCATATCTGTACCTCTAAATCTTCATTACTCAAGGTTTCACAACACCTCCCTGTTCCCACCTTCACCTTGCAGTCAAAGAGATGACAAAGAAGTTCAGGAATCAGCTTGGTAAATAAACTTATAATACCCAATAATAAAATTTGGATTTAGGCATGACAATATCTTCTCAAAGACATGACTTTAGGTGAAACAAGGGCCTGTGCAAGAGCTGAAGATGCAGCTCAAACTTTTTTCACCCTCCAGGCCAACATCCTGGGCACTGGAATTTGTTGAAAATTACATCACACCTTTAGCAACTGAATATCCAAGAAATATGTTTCCTTTTGAGGTGGGAAGCATCTCAGTCTGAGTCCTTACTCAAAAAGACCTTTCTGCTTGAAGCAAAACTATCAGGACAAATCTTGGGATGGGAGAATATAAAGTGTACCTTCACCTGAGAACCAGATATGAAACCAGACAAAACAGTTCTCAGAAAAACCCTCTTGTCAAATAAATGATGCCACAAATCTGTGATGAGCTTCAGTTATTGTACTGAAACATTAATGTAGATATAATTAATAAAGATTTCATGACAGTACACCACTCCCTTCGCTGTGCAGAAATCACACTGAAGTCTCCTGGTTTTGAATCACAGACTCCATACAATGTCTTCTCCTAAAACTGTGGGGGTTTTTTAATAATTTAATCTGGAATTTGCTTAAGGTACTGTTCCAAATAGGAAGATTGCCTAAATTTCCACAGTGTCTTCATAAAACCAACCATTGTGAGAGAGAATCAGCCAAGACCAAAGACATCAAATGGGGATCAAAGTGGGGATTAGTAAAAGAAATTACTGTACACTGATAACATTGGGCAAGTCCCCAGCTGTTTTTTCCCAAGTCAGTGTCCAGACACTTTCATAGCACGAGCTGGAGTCTCTGGTCACGGTGAAGTCACTGGTGTTGAAGAAGGGAGCTGTAAAATTGTCCACATTGTCCTGCAAAAGCCTGCGGAGCTGGTGGGCAGAGATGTGCACTGAAACACCTGCAAAAGATGTTAGGGAGCAGTGGACATCTCCATTCCAGGAGAGCACATCTGCCTGCTCCTAGGAAAGGAAGGGGTTTCATTATGAGTGCAAGGCTCTCATGGTTCAAACATCTGCAGCTGCCAAAAGAGTGACATTTATTGCATCCTAAACACCAAAAAATCATAGAATTATATAATAGAATCATGGAAGGATTTGGGCTGGAAAGGACTTTAAAGGTCATCTAATCCCAGCAATGAGCCCTACACCAAGTTGCTTAAAGCCCCATCCAGCCTGATCTCAAATGTTTCCATGGATGGGGCATCCACCACCTCTCTGGGCAACCCCTGCTGCTGTTTACCCAACCTAATCTTAAAAATTTCTTCCTAATGTATAATCTGAAGATCATACACACTATTTAATAAAAACCAACCTAGCCTTGAGCACACCCAGGGACAGGGCAGCCAAAACTTCTCTGCCAATAAATTCTTCCCTTGGCTCCCTGCTCAGGAAACCCAGGCCCTGACCTGCATCCTCCCTTACCTGGTATCACTGTGTTGGCCAAGTGGATGTGGAAGGTTCCTCCAAGAGGTGGGGATGACTTCTGCAGCCTCTGGATGGTGAGGCTGACTCTCACATCCTCCGTGGACACGTTCAGGTGCCCATATTCCTTAGAGCCCTCCCCAAGCAGTGCACCTCTGTGGGAAAGAGAGAGGGGGTCACAGGAAGGCATCAGCAGTGGAGACCCTCACCAGGACACCCCCAAGTCAACCAACAGCTCAGGGACACCTACTGGAACAACACCCCTGAAGGATTTAAGGGGAAGATGCCCTGACCTCAAACAAACCTGGATATTCCCAAGTTCTAATTTATCACTCTCTACAGCTCCCTGAAAGGTGGCTGTGCTCAGGTGGGGTTGGTCTCTTTCTGCAGGCAGCAACTGACAGAACCAGAGGGCACAGACTTCAGCTGAGCCAAAGGAAATACAGGTAGGATATTAGGAAAAAGTTTTTTACAGAAAGGGTGATAAAGTACTGGAATGGTCTGCCCAGGTAGGTTGGTGGAGTCACCATCCCTGGATGTGTTTAAGAGAAATTGGATGTGGCATTTGGTGCCATGGTTTAGTTGAGCTGTTAGGGCTGGGTTGGACCCGATGATCTTGAAGGTCTCTTCCAACCCAGTGATTCTGTGAATTCTGGCCATGCACACAGCAGAAAATTCTGGAAAACAGCCTTTTTAAATTTATGATAGAAAAAAATAATTTATACACCATCAAGCACCAGGTGCAAACCAGTGGTATTTAGAAAAACCACTACTGGCGTTTCTAAAGAACCAGCTCAGTGCTGTCTGGACAGTGTCTGCCACAGCAAAGCCAAAAATATTTCCTGCTAAACACTGTGATCTGCTCGAGCCCATGAAAATCTCAAGTCCCCGGAATTAAAGTGAGGTTTCATATTGTACAATTATTTAGGTTGGAAAAGACCCCTAACATTGAGGTCCCTCACTAAACCATGTCCCCAGACACCACATCTGTCTTGGAGTCATTCATGTTCACAAAAGTCCAATTTCTAAAAGATAAAATGCTGTTCTCCTTCACCACTAAAATTCTCTTGTTTCAAAGGAAAAGGAGCCTCTCTGTGGGACAACGATGCCACCGTGTGTTAAATGTCTGGATAACAAGTTAAGTGTCTGGCTTCCGCAGAGCAAATTTCCACAAAACAAAACCAAAAGGATCACTGAGCCCTTTGTAGACCTGGTACAAGATGTTAGCCAATACTCCTGTTCTGAAAGAATTAAGATTTTATTAGATTAAATCACAGCCCGTGTTCAGTAGAGAGAAAGAGCCAGGTTTATTTTGAAGATGTCCAAGGACAATGCTCAGCTCACACATTTTTAAAGCTTGTGCTGATTCCTGCTTTTCTCTGATACCTTCCTCATTGAAATGGAAAAGTCCACCTGTGCCTAACACCTTTTTTTATCCTGGTGAGAGGTACTGTGATCAAACTGCTTTTTAATCCTTTTTTTTTTTTTTAAATTAGCTAAACAGGTGGAGCATCTTAAGTCCTCCTCTTCTAGGCATTTTCCTAAGCTCCATAATGATGCTTATAGCATTTTCCCCCATATTTTTCTAAATTTATCTGAAAAATACAGCTATCAGTGTTATTTGCAGCTTTCCAATGTCAGTCTTCAGGCTCCACACTGGAGTAAAAATTTTCCCTCTGATAGGAATTAGTTACACCTCTGGTTATACATCTCAACCACCACAAAGATCCCCCTGTATTCTCATTCCTGCCCTTACCCTTGGTGGTTTATGTTAAGATACTACATTTGACTCAGCTGGATACACTCAAACTTTTACAGGACTTATTTTCTGCCAGTACAAACCTTTAATGTTACAGTCTGTGATCTAGTTTTAGCCCATGGCTCTGGTTCCTCTGTCATTGCTGGGAGGAACAGAAACCTCATCTCAGCAAACAAGGACTCCCAAGGTGGACTTTCCAGTGCCTAATGTGGGAATTGGTGTCAGTAACAGAGTTTTAGAGACACCTCTGGATGATCTTCATCCACAGTTCCAGAAGGGCTTAGATTTCCTTCCAATCCCACACCACACCTTGGTGACCCACAGATATCTGACACCCCAAGTTATCTCTGACTTCTTCAGCACCTCTTGTTTTCAGCAGCTGAACCCAGCTCCAGGTACACTGGGGGAACTCTCAGAGGTGCTGCAGGGTGCTGAGCTGAGCTGCTCACTGTCCCTACCTTGGAGAGAGAAGGGGCAGACTGGCACCACAGCCAGACACCCCCCAGGACACGTTGTAGGTGGGAGGAGACCCCACCACAGACACTGCTTCAATGATCCTCCCCTCTGGCCACAGGGGTCTGGGGTCTCTCTGAGAAACTGAAAGAAAAAACATAAACATTCATTGGAGCAAGGAGAGCAGAGGGGACTGTGCCCAGGGTATTGTCATTTCATAGCTGGAAACACCTGCTTGGGTTTCTTTGGTGTTGTTTTGTCTTAAGTTATATTTCATAGAATCACTAAGTTTGGAAAAGGCCTCTAAGTTCACAAATTCCAACTATTCTGCAGCAGTGCCCAGTCCACCACTAACCCATGTCCCCAAGTGCCACATCCACACACTTTTTAACTTTTCCTAGGATGGTGATTTCACCACAGCCCGTTCCATTTGTAGAACCACATTTTCAAATAAATCAAGAATATTGATATTTTGGCCATTCCTTCTCAACTGGTGTCACAAAAAATAAATATAAGTTTAAGAAAAAGAAGTTTTTTTGTGCCTGTTGTGAAATTTCCCATTGAAAAAGTTTCATCCATCTTTATTACTATAGATTTAACAGAATATCCTGGGGGGGGGTGGAAATCTCAAAAGAGATGCCTTTACCAATCACAGCTCTGTCAGCAATGATGAGCTCATCAAGATAAAAGGATCCAGGTGTTTCTTTTTGCAGCACAGTGCTGTGCAAGTCTATCTGATGCACAAATACTGGGGAATTGGCTGGGAGGTCCTGGAGAAGCACAGAGAGATTCACACACCTCTTCCAGAGGTTGGTGCAGGTAAATGTCCAGCTGGAAGACAACAAGGTTGGGACAATAAACAAATTTGAGGTGATTGTGAGGATTCCAGGTAATATCAAGCACTGGTTTTGTTACTACTGGCATTTAGCACAAGCCACATGCTCAATGGTTTGTGATTACTCACCATGTCCTTGTTGGGTTCCCCAGAGTGAGAAATGAGGATTTAGGTCTCTGCCTATGTTCTCCCCTCTGAATCACTAGAGTGGGATATGGGAATGACTCCACCTGCTTTATTTTTGGCAAAATACCACAACAGCATCAGTGACCTCAGTGGGGGTCAATCCAGAATTCAAACCCTCAGCTCTCTTCATTTTTTACACTCCTGATTTCTTTAAGTCTGCCTGCCCTAAGCTTTATGTCTGCTACCAAATGTTTTCTACTCATGGAATTTTAAGTGAATAAAGAAAATCAAAGGCTACACCAATTTTCAAAGCTTTCAAAGGGTGGAGTAAAAAACCCAATCAATTCTCTCTCTTACTGCAGGAAATTGACTGGGAAAGAAACTGGGGAATTTAGGTTCTCAAAAATCTTCAAGTACAGCTGTGTGTCACTGAGGTGAGATAGTGCACATAGCAAGAAACATGGAAATTTACTCATTAAATCCTCCAAAATAGAAGGAAACACATTCCAGCAATGCCTCTGTAGGAACAGAGCTTCTGTCAGATTACACCAAGTGACAAATTGTTCCTATATAAATAAGAATTTCTCTGTTTTCCTTCTTACTGTGGAAAATGTAATCTCTGATAACTGTAATTGTCTGGATACCTTTTAGAGTCAGTTTCATTGAAGTCCCACTGGCAGGTGAGGTTTCTCCTCACTGGACATGAAGAGACATTGGTGTAGGACACTGAGAGATGAAGGGTGTTGCTCATATGTCCTTTATGTGCAAAACACACCTGCAAAAATGGGGGAAAGACTTTCACAGATCAAAACACGGGTAATTTATGTAAAATGTACATGGAAGATAAAGGAAGAGATTCTATTTCAATTCTGGTTTAACACTGGGTTGTTTGGCCTAGAGAAGAAAAGACTCTGGGAAGACTTTAAAGGGAAGATTTTAAATTCTCTTCCAGTGCCTAAAGGGGCTCCAAGAGAGCTGGAGAGGGATTAAGAGCTGTAGAAGACAGTTTTGGCACCCAGGTGTGCCACAACATGGCATCAAACTGACCCCTGGGGCTTTCCTGAAGTTTTGGGTTTATTCCTGTCAAAAGCAGGAGAAGGTGAGCAGAAAAGTGAGCAATGGACCACAAAACAATGAAGGATTTTTTTCCTTTTGTCAAGAAATGGTTGTCCTTGTCCCTTCCACCTTTCTCCAACACCATCCCACTTCTTCCTTTCCCACAACAAGGTTTGTATCCCCAGGAACAGTTAACAGCCAGCTGTGTTAAACAGTATCTACATCTCAGAGATCCAAAACCACTCTCAAACCAAATAAAAGGTGCTAAGACACAATGCTTGATAGATTTTGGGGAATTGTAAGCTGACCAGATGACTTCATGTCATTTATTAGGCTCTGAACATTCAGTGCCCAGTGCAAGCTGCTGGTGAAGAGCAGCCACTCACATGTGGGTATTTAGTAAGGTCATGTCTTGGTAGTGCTGATGGGGAGGTTTTCACCAGCTGGCTTGGTCTGTGGATGCTGAACCTCCCACAGAAAGGCTCTGTTCCACTGACAAGGTGCCCTGTGGTGATGATGTTCTTCATATCTGACAGATAAAAAGAAAAAAAAGGAAATGAGAGGTTTCAAAGTGACCCAGAAGACACCAGTGCAGTCAAGATCTGTGAAAATACAACAAGTGGGTATCCAGAAATTGTCAAAAGTCCTCCTCTGAGAATTCTCCTGCCAGAGATCAAGAAGTGTTTGAACAACACTCTCAGGCACAGATTCCTGGGGCTGTCCTGCACAGGCCCAGGAGATGGACTTGATGATTCTTGTGGGTCCCTTCCAGCTCTGGATATCCTATCACTGTGATTATTATATTGATCATGTTGTTTTTAATGCATACACACAGCAAATAGATGATAAACATGAATATGTACTTTTACCCATTAGAAGTGTAAATTTCCTAAAAGTTTAAAGAACATTTATGTCATAAAAGCAGATCCATCCTCACAATAAGTACTGCTTATTTGCCACAGAAGTTCCCTACCTTCTTTCTCAAAACCACAGTGAAAGAGGATTTTAGCAGAAGTTGGCTCAGTTTCACATCCTACTGAAAGGAGTTCTTCTATTGCTGCTTGCACCTTTAAAATAAATTAAGAAAGTGGAAAGCAGTCAGTTACAATTATTTCAGCAGAGACTTCAACACACACTTCATTTTTCATCAGCCAGGGATCAGTGGCACAGCAGCTCTGAAAAAGCAGGTACCCAAATATTAAGAGAATAAAAATGTTAAATAATAATATAACAAAATTTATTTCAACAGAATGTAAACTTCTATGTTTACATAAAAGTTTTCATGGGTGTGAGACATCCTCAGTCTAATGACTGCCATGGAGTCATCACTCAGGGTCACTTTAATATTGACAAATTAACAACCAAGATGTGAGAGCCTGTGGGCTGCTGAAGAAGCCAGAGCCATACAGCACCCATCTGGCCTTAGAGAAGAAGTCCAAGGATCTGGATCAATGAAAGTCCAAGATATCTGGATGTTGTGATAAGCTTAGAATACACTTAGGAGTCAACATGTAAGAAAATAAAACTCTCTGTAAGATATTATACTGTAAGATACTCTCAGTTAAAAAAAAAAATCACCTCTACATCACATAAATTTTATTTCAGCTTCTGGGCAAAATCTTAACTTCTGTCAAGCACCAGAGCTTCACCAATAATTCCACCCCAGCAGAGGACCTTTGTCTGTTTTCAATGGCACTTACCTGGAGGGCTGTAGCATTTGTGGGGATCATTTTCAGTGTGTTGTTCCAGGAGATACTGAAATAACCTGTACCAGACACAGTCAACATCTGGGAGTAAAAGAGAAGCAAATCAAGAAATGAAAACAGATGCAAACTGCATGAGACACACACTTCAAACCTGGAATCTTCTACTGAGTAGGATTTTACAGCCAGAACTTTGCCTTTTATAGCCTCTGTGAACCAGGGATCCCCTCCAAGAGTCATTTCAGCTACTCTTAAACTGTCCTTGTCCTAAAAGGAACAGGATTCTTACACTAACAGGAGAACAAGGGATACATGACCTGTGCAGCTGCAAATGGTCCTTAAAGCTCCTGACCTGCAGGAGTTTAACCACTAGGAAAAAACTGCCCTCATTCCTGAGTGCTTACACACACCCACTAATGTATGTAAAAACCACAGAGAACTTGGCTCACGATGCTCTTCTCACCAGCTGTCTCAGGAGGTTGCAAACAAGGTGGAAACACACATTTTTTTCCCATCTGGCACCACCAAGGCACATGCAGGCAGCACTGACCTGCACTTCTGGGAGGTGCAAGGCTTGAGCCCGAATTTCGTGCCTCTCAGTGTAGTAGTTGTTCACCACCTGGGGGGCCAGCCACGTGTTGTGAATCTGGACTCCAACTCTCATCCCCTTGCTGGGTGTCTTTGCATGATGCAGTGCTTCCAGGTAGTACCTTGAACCAGCAGTTAGCTCAAATTTCTGGGATTTTGGCTGCCAAAGTTCACTCCAGTTCTTCACCCAGTTCTCAGACCAATCTGAATTGCCAGCAGGGAGAGAAGCAATTCTCACCTGTGTGCAGAACAACCAAATCACAGATTCACAGAATGGTTTGAGCTGGAAGGAACATCAAAACCCATCCAGTTCCACCCCCTGCCATGGGCAGGGACACCTTCCACTATCCCAGGGTGCTCCAAACCCTGTCCAGCCTGACCTTGGACATTTTCAGGTATCCAGGGGCAGCCACAGCTTCTCTGGGCAGCCTGTGCCAGGGCTTCCCCACCCTCACAGGGAACAATTTCTTCCTAATATCCAATATAAAACAACTCTCTTTCAGTTTGAAGCCATTAAAGCAGTTAGTAACATTTCTCCATCCCCAAATAACATTTACTCCAATGCCACAGCTGCAAAAATAAAAAACCAAACAACATATTTGTGAATATAACCAATAGCCATGGGTTGATGGCTCACAAATTCCTTCCTATTATACAGGAAAAAGCCACAATCTCAAAAAACTTTGGTTTAAGGTTCAATACCATAAAGAAGGTAACTCCTATGGCTCGCTCTAGCACTAATAACAGTTCCCCAAATAATCTTTCATGGATGGCTTTAGCTCAGACAGAAATGTGCTGAACTAACAAAAAAAATCTTCTGGAAAAGATAATCAATTACTCTGGTTGCAAGAGTGATTTTTTTTTTATGAGTTATATAATGGACAGGGCAGATGTAAAATATCAAAAATAATCACACAGCTTTGACTCTGCAATAGATTCATAAAAGGTGATAAACCAATCCACACTGGGGGAATTCCCATTTGTTACCACCTTAATTAAAATCCTTTTCATCCCCCTTTTTAATTTCCATTTCTCTCATTTTTCTCTGCCAATAACAATACCTTCTGGTTTGGATCTTGGGACAAACTTAAGTAGAGAGAGGCCTGACCATCTGCCTGAATCCAGAAGGTGTAATTGTTGGTCTGAGGAGCCACAAAAAACCCATGGAGTCTGGAGCTGAGCAAAAACAGAACATCCAGAATATACAAAAGAATTACAGCAAAATAAAACCCAAAACAAAAAATCATCCCCACACCCCACCTTCACACGTACACTGAGTAACACGAAATCATCTTTAAACCATTTTAACAAAACAAACCTTGTTATTTTAAAGCTGAAGTAACCTCAAAATGACCCAATTTCACATTAAATGTCAATTATGCTTTACAAAAGTTTCAAAAAGGAAAGAAGAAACAGCTCCATGAAACTAAGTATGATTTTGTTGGCGGCCACTTCACTGCATTTCTTCTCAAACAAAGTCTTAACCCTGAACATGCAGGAAAAACCAAAACCAGAATGCTCAGAATCAAACAACAAAAACAGAGAAGTGGTAGAAAAATGTAAAAATTCATGCACATTGCACAGTTTTTCAAGGTCACATCAGAAGTTGCAATGGGAACCAATAAAGTTCAGGAATTTATTCATTTGTATTAACTCCACCTTTGCTGCTGACATCGGCTGAGAATCTGCCCCTCCACATCTGGCCAGAGCTCCAGCCCAAAACACCCTCAAACTGGAGCTCCTTCTACTTCCAGAGCAATTTTCTTTTGGTGGAATTTCAGCATATCTAGGCCAGGTAGAGCAGAAATACAGAGGGAAGGCAAAAGGAGGAAAAAATAAAGCACTTCACTGCATATTTTAAGCTTCAAAAGGACCTCGGAGCAAAGGGTTTGCTTTGATTTATAGGAGCAATGCAGTGAGGCTCTGCTATAAAGAGCTGTCAGGTGTTTTTGCTCTACCTTACACTGCTAAAGGTGATTGCCATGGCTTCATCTCTTTTTAAGATCACTGATACCTGAAGGACTTCTTTGCCCCAGACAGAAACCTTACTGGGGAGCTGGCATTAGGTACAAACTGCCATCTGTATCCAGGACCTGCTTCTGTCAGATCAGAGGCATCATCCCAGACTTCAAAGAGAAGCCCTCTGTTTCCTAGAAAGTTGAAACAAAAGTATTCTCAGCAGCAGCCAGCAGAAATCCCAGAGCACATGCTGGAATCAGTGCTGTAGGAGGCAGGCCAGAGAGAAAATTTTAATAATAAATTGGTTCTGTTTGTGGGGTAGTTTGCAGTCTAAGGCAGAACACAGATCTCGCCATGGGGAATTTGTTTTGCCTTGAAACCCTCCAACAGAAATAACAAAACTCTGCAGAGAGAAGAACAACCAACCTGTTCACATGTCTGCTCTTGCAGGAAAAGGCACAGAGACCACCCACAGTCAAAGTTAAGCCTGATTTTATGCATTCAAATCTCCTACTCAAGGACTGCTCCACCCAAGGAAGGTCCCCAGAAGTCACTGCAGTAACTCCAGTTCAGCCATCCTTCCTCTAAATATTTTCCATGCCTTTTTCCTCTCGTTTTCCACTGCCACGCACACCAGTCTGACCTTCCTCCCACCATCTCCTGCCCGCTTGTGGTGGGCTGAGCTCTCCACCTTGGTTTTCCTGTCTACAGAATCACAGAATGGTTTGGAAGGGACCATTCAAGTTTATCCAGTCCAACCTCCTGCCACGAGCAGGGACATCTCCAACCAGAGCAGACTGCTCAGAGTTGCACCTCAACTGGCCTTGAATGTTTCCAGGGATGGAGCATCCACCACCTTTCTGGGAAAACTGTGCCATGGCCTCCCCCACCTCATTTTAAAAAAAATACCTTCCTTAGAAACAATTTAAATAGACCCTCTTTTAGTTTAAAACTGTCAGACCCTGTTGTATTACTAATAAAAGTCTATCCCCATATTTCTGAAAGCTCCCTTTAGGCCCTGGAAGGGGCTCTCAAGTCTCCCTGGAGGCTTCTTTTCTCCAGGCTGGAGAACCCCAGCTCTCTCATCAGTCTTTCCTCACAGCAGAGGTGCTCCAGCCCTCTGATTATTTGCACTCCCCTTCCCTACCACCCCAAAGTTGATGGTGAGGCAGACAGTGTTTTGGAAAGCCCTGTTTCATGATTGCATTCATCACCAAAGGGTTTCTGCCCTGCATTTCTGTGTGTGTTTGCTTATTTGGAGCTCCAGGAACTGCTCACCTGGCTGGGGGGCACCAAGTCTCCTGCCCTCACCAACAGCCTCAGTGGTGCATCTGATTTCCCGGGGAGAGACGTGCTTGACTTTACAGGGAACACCTGCCAGCAGGGAAAGGAGACAAAAGTGCTGTGGGAGACTTGGAGACGCAGCTGAGCTGCAGCACAAACACATCCCAGAGCCATGGAATGGTTTGGGTCAGAGGGGACCTTACAAATATGTAGTTACAAGCACCTTTTTATGGATGGGGTCACCTTCCACTAGACCAGGTTGCTCTGTTGGAGGTCCTTTAGGAGCTGGAAGGTGCTCCAAGGTCTCCTGGGAGTCTTATTTTCTCCAGTCTGAACAGCCTTATAGTAGAGGTGTTCTATCCCTCTGATCATTTTTGGGTCCCTCCTCTGGATTCATTCCTACAGGTCCATGATTTTCCTGTGCTGGGGACCCTGGATGTGGCACTCTGGGTGGTGTGTCACCAGAGAAGAGAGGCAGAATCCCCTCCCTTCCACCTTGTTCCCAAAAAGCATCAACATTTTGCCCCAAGTCTGGGCTGGTACTGCCAGCAAACAGAGCAGTTCATGCCCACAATCAGAATAACTGGAGCTTCCTGGAGGTGTGCAGTGGTTTTGTTTTGCTAATTTGAGATTTTTTTGGTTTATGTATTAATGAGTGTGGTGTGTTTAGTGTTGGTTAATTACTAGTGTATTTATTAGGATGTATTTACTCATTTCCTGCTGTGAGGTAGGACTAGGAGAAAGGTAAAGTAGGTTTAAAACTTTAAAAGGGTATAAAGAGAAATTTATTAATAGTAACTAAAAGAAAAAATAATAAGAATTAAAACCTTTAGGTTATTTCTCCTCCCCCTAAAACCTCATTTTTCTTAATGAAAATATAAAGAGAAAAAACCTAAAATTTTAGTTAGTTTACTACTTCTAGATTCGTTTTCTTCAGTTTACTTAGGGAGAGAAGTTACTCTTGTTAATGTTATGGAGATTTCTCTACAAGAAAATAGTTTTCTTGTATCTCTCTTTAGGAATAGCAGTTAACCAGGGAAATATGAAATCATGAACTTCTTTCTCATTTTTCTCTAAGCTTTTCTCACAGCTGTGTTTATGGGCTGTATTAACTTATGGGGAATTGTTTTAAAGATGAGTTGTTCAAAGGTAAAGGTTCTCATTATCTATCTATTTGTATCACTTCTGTAAATGCCTCCCATGCAAAACAAGCATGAGGACAAGGTGAGTCCTACAATTCCCACATTGGTATCCCAGATTTAAAAAAAATAAAATTCACATGTCTCAGCTCTTACCTGCAGCAGTGACCCTCACTGGCTCCTCAAAGAAATCCCCAGTGACAGTGAGATCTGTGCCCCCTGCCAGGCTCCCTCTGGCTGGGAACACGGAGAAAATCTCTGCAGGGGAAGGAAGGAGGGATCTGAGCACAAGCCTTGCAGAGGTTAATCCCAGCCCTATTTCTGGGAAAGCCTGCAGAGCACTTGCACTGCTTCCAGCCAGAGCAGGCTCCTGTGAATGAAACCAGCTCCTCACTGATCCCCTTTTTTGGCAGCCTCTGGGATGACACCAGGAATGAGCAGCATGGATAATTTGGCCACATGGCAGGGGGAGCACTGCAGTGCTTGGGCTGTTACTTAGCAGGGGCTGCATCTGTCATGCTCAGATTGCAAACTGCTCTGTCCTCTGCTATTGAGGATCTCTGGGGGAAGAATCAAAAAAAAAAAAAAAAAAAAAGGCAAAATTAAAACTGGTTTAATCCTCTTGACCTTCTCCGACTCACATCTTAACTTAGTCCTTGGGTTTAAATGTTACCACTCTTTCCAATAATCCCTCAGACTTCAGGGACAAATGGAGGGAGCAGAATATCTGAGTGTACACATTACAACCATGAGATCCTTTCAGGACTTTGTCTGCTACAAGTGTGCCATTCCACAGGAAAACTATTTTTTGTTTTTGATGAAAATTACCCACTTTGCACTCATACTGGAGTTTAACCACCCAGTTCTACTTGTATAGCTCTGAAAAAAAAGAAGAAGCCTAATAAGAAACAGATGAAGGATTTTGTTCTATACCTGCATCTTTTTTGTTAATTCATCTGGTATTTAAACAGTAATTTTACAGTATTGGCTACTGACTAGCACAGTACTGTCTACTGGACAGATCTAGCAGATCTTTCTGCTCATGCTCTGCCCACAGCCAACTTCATGCATGGTTATTTCATTTTACTCTGCTTTAAATTGTAAATAGGGACATAAAATTAACCTTCTTAACAAAGAGTTGTCTACAATACAGCTTGAAACATCACATGCAGGCTATTTTTAAGGTACCTGAAATCATTCTTTTCAACTAATGGTGCAGTACCCTGCCATTCACTACTTATCCAGAACTCAATTCTTGGAGTAGCTGAACATCACCTCCTCCCTGTAGCCAGTGTGGGAGTTCTCATCCTGAGGTCTGCATTTCCAAGCTTTCAGCCTCAACAAATACAGAGTGATTTAAGGAGGGAACCCACATACAGAGTGATTTAAGAGCATAAAGTTTCTCTGTGACCAACAGCTTGACTCTGTGGCTGATCTGACAGACAAGGAACAACACACACAAATCTGATTTTTTTTTGCTTAGTCAAGCCCATACCAGGGGAGTGGAACACCAGAATGAGGATTACATCCTTGGGAAAAGCAACAGTGAGAAGTGTTTTCTTAGATCACACTGGGACTGATGGAGGGCAGTGCCACTGAGGTGGATCAGTGAATACCTGGATGAGTCTGGTACAGGAAAAGCTCCTGCTTGGCACTGATGAGCCAAGCACCTTTGTGCACTGCTGACCTGCAAGAGAGAAAATGCCTGAGAGGTCCTGGGACATGAAAATAAAAGCAAGCCTTCATTTGGCAGGGCTGGACACTGACTCTCCAGAGGAACAGTGGAACATTTCTGCAAGCTCCAACAACTCCTTTCCCCAGCCATTGAGGCATTGATTCATGAGACTCCGTTAAATGGCTGAAACACTTTATTACAAGTACTAGCACATTGTAAAGTATGTTTTGACACAGTCAGCACCTGTTTTCACCTCCTTTAATGGTTAAATTCTTTCCCATTTGAATGAATAGTTAAAAGCAAGGTGAAAGGTTTTAATTCAGCTGGATTTAACAGATCACAGAATGGTTTGGGTGGGAAGGGATATTAAAGACCATCCAGTTCCACCCCCTGCCATGGGCAGGGACACCTTCCACTATCCCAGGTTGCTCCAAGCCCTGTCCACCCTGGCCTTGGACACTTCCAGGGATCCAGGGACAGCCACAGCTTCTCCGGGTAACCTGTGCCAGGGCCTCCCCACCCTCACAGGGAAGGATTTCTCCCTAATATCCAATCTGAATCCATCCTCCTTCAGCCATTCCCCCTTGTCCAAGATAAGATGTCTTATGTTCTGGTCACTGAAGGTAAAGTATAAAACACCAAAGTGGAAATACTTTGGGGAGAAACCTTCTCCCATGTCATTCCAAATCTGATAATCATCTCCTCGAGATAACAAACCTTATTTCTGAGCAATGAAACACATGATAAGGTAAAAGCATAATTCACTCATCCTACAGCTCTATTCCCATGCAAAACCAGAGGAAAAGAGAGAAAATATTATTTTACTCACTTTCCTTTGTTAAACACTGAGAAGCTGATGTTGTGGGACCCTGCGGGAGAGAAAAGTGACAACGCTTTCAGGCAGAAGTGTGAAGTAAATACCAAACATTGTCCAGGTTCTCTGGGCCCAAATCTCCCTTCCTTGTACTTTCCTTACAACAGTAAGGAAAATCTATTTTACATATTTAACTCACTATATCTTTCCCAAACAGGAAGGCTGGAGCTCAAAGCCTCCAAAAGAAATTAAAAGTTTCTTCAGGGTGCTTGGAAGTGAGGAAAAATGAAAGGGATCCCACCTGCTACTGAAGGCAGTGAATAGAAGGTAACACCTGATTTATTCCTCTAATAAAGCACTGAAGGGAAGGGAGATCACAGACAAGAAGGATTAAAGTAGGAAACTCAGCAAGGACCCCAGATCCCACGGTTGGCTGTCAGCAGTGCCCACATCACATCATGGTTCCCTTTCATGCTCTCCCAGGCTGTGCAGAGGACACAAACCAGGGCAGGGGCTGTGCTGAAGGCTGGCAAGCCTTGATCTGAAGCTGCTTTTATGGACTCAGCCCTGAGCCAGATTCCAGCTTTGGAGACAGAACAGAAACTCACGACAGACACCCTCCTCCCTGCATGCTCTGGAGCTGCAGGAATGACAGAAACCCATGGTTTTTACCCCTTTTCACCAACCTATGTGATTCCCTTCCACCCGGCACTGCAGGGTCCCCAGTCCATCCTTCACCTGAGCAGGGTAACTGTGGAGAGACAAAGGACTTCACTGAGCCTTGAGAGCAAAAGAAAAAGCAAAATATAGTAGAATCAGATAACCAATAGAAGATGTGGGCTTATACACCCAAGATAGTCATGGTTTGCTGCCTTTGGAAACCTGGGAGTGAAGCAGGTGAGATGGGAGAGGAACAACCCATCTTCCCACTAAAGAGCAAGAGCTCAGCAGCTTAGGAGGATGCCTTCCAGCAGCAGTGCTTCAGCCTGGCTCCTTTACACCTATTTCCAGAAGCTGATGCTGTTGGTGGCCTTCCAAACCCTCCCTTGAAATTAAAAACTGAGCAGGGACAAGTGCAGGCACAAGGGGAGGGTGAATAGAAGGACAAAATGTTTCCCCTTTTCTTGCTCCTCTGCAGGTTCCTAAACTGTGAGAATGAGCAGGTGCCAGATATGCTGGCACTACATCAACCCTCTGGAGCCGTGGAATGATACAATTCCCACCATTAACTCACATTTATGTTTAAGCATTTGAAGCTGCAGAAAGCCAGCAGCCCTCACCCACCCCATCACAGACCATAACTCCCCAGGCTCTGCCTCCACTTTAAGCCAAAGCAGAAGAGTTTCTCCAAAAGCCACAAATGTTTTTGTGCACAAGCTGTGCTGAACCCTTGCACCAACACAAACCCAAACTAAACCAGAACTGACGTGGTTCCAGCTCTCCTGTCAGCAAAAGAGCAGAGACTGGTCCATCCATCTCCTTCTGATGTAAGAAGAGCTGGCCTGGGCAAAAAATAAACAGGGAAGATATGGTGTGATGCAGATGAAAACATGGTCCTGTTAAAATCAGCAGTCAATGTTTTCTCAAGGGACAGGAATTTTCTCCCACTTGTACCTAACATTCATTAACCTTCTAGAAAATGGGACATGCCCTAATCTCTCATATCTGCACTTGCAAAGTGCATTCCTCAATTACTGTGGGAGCTGCAGCTCTGTGAGAGTGCAGCAGGGGCCTCTTGAAGACACCTCATGCCAGCCCTGAATGATCCAATCCCTCCTCTCTGAGGGCAAGGCTGAATTCCAGGAGGGCAATACCCACCCACACCTTCCAAACCAGCAGGCAGCACCACCTACAGCAACTACAATCAAGATGCAGCTCAGACATTTCTTTATTTCATTGAGGAAAAACACTGCAAACAGCTTCCAGCAGAAATCACCCAAGCTCCTAATAAAAATTTAAATATGTGTTCCTTCAAGAATCAGTATGGGACAACTTCCATTGGAGAGGAGGAAGAAGGTGAGAGAAATAAATTCAGAGTAATTAGCAGAGTAAGCAAAGGCTGGCAATGATTCTTTGAGAATTAACAGCCAATTAAAGGAAATAGGTAATTAAAACCTGTAATGCAAACACTTTGTGATGACCCATCCCTCACAATGCAGTTTTCTATGGCCCATGTTACAGAATGAAGTTTTATGAGGTTTTCCTAAAAGAGTTTGCTTTTATTAGTACAGGTGGCTGATACTGAGAACCATTCCTTTTAAGGAAGACTAAAAAAAAATATCAGTGCTGCCAAATGTTTGTTCAGCACCACTGGACCAGTGCATCCCATACAAAGCATGGAAAAAGGTGCAGAACACACTCGGAAGCATAAAAACCATTCCCTTTTTTTTGCTCCAAATCCCAAATCAGCGTGACTGAGTGGCAGACTGCTCTGGTCAAGTCCAAGTCCCCACCTGGTACCTATTTCCTAACACACCAAAAATGGGCAAATTATTCATGTGAAGCTACAAAGGGAACCTGTCTGGTATGCTGGGATTTCAAGGGCATTTCCTTTTGGTGAGGCTGAGCTGTAAATGAGTAATCTGGCAGGCACGTCCAGCCTGTGCTCAGACAGAGCAGCCTTTCCTCCCTCCCATCAAAGCTCCAGGGCTCCACCA
The DNA here is from genome assembly GCF_022539315.1 of Serinus canaria. NCBI lineage: Eukaryota > Metazoa > Chordata > Aves > Passeriformes > Fringillidae > Serinus > Serinus canaria. The sequence goes on from NC_066316.1 coordinate 109,640,050, forward strand.
GAGGCAGGTAAAACAATAATAGATCCCAAACAAAGGCTGCTGATGTGCACAGTGTGGGGATGGCATGGCAGCAATCTGCACTGGACCTGCCTTCATGCCAGCAGGGAGTTTAATCCCTTAGCAAGGGACATTTCCAATCAGCTTGAGAAGTAATTAAAAAGTATGTCGGTGTTAAATATCTGATGCTTCAATTAAAATTTCTGACTACTGAGAATACACACCTTTCCTGGCTCCTGAAATGATCCTTAAACTGCCAGCAGAGTAACTGTGGTTTAATAATTTATCTTAAAAATACTTACCTGGGCTTAGTTCTTCACTGCCACTTGCACAGAAATCGTAAATTAACATTTGGTGGCATATCCATACATATGGAAATACATATGACACACAGCAGGACAGTGTTGGTGCTCATTTTGGATTCACTGGGTTTAAAGGGGCTGCTGTCCTAAAATAAGATTTGTTTAAACCTTACTGCTTCTCTCTGTTGCATGTAACCACAGAAGCAACATTAAAAAAATCTCAGACTTCTGAGAACAAGAAAACAACTACAGAGTGTTTAAAGCAGTGAACAAGAAAGCCTTTTGTTTCAAAATACTTTTCTTTAGTCTTCTGGTTCATCAGAGCATCTGCTTTAAACTAATAGTTTTCTTTCTTAAAAAAAAAAAACAAATGGAAAGGGGAAAATTTATTTAACTTTTCAACTCTGACATTATTTTAATTAGTTAAATTTTAATTTGCTAGTCAAAATAAAATCTACAGCAGCCAGCTGCAATTACAGTACAATTCACACTGAGCTGTGATTGACTGTGCTGCCAGTAAACAAACCAACCAGCTTAATGGACCAGTTGCAATTAGATTAACAAAGTTTGCTGGAGCCCAACTCATGAGCTGCAATAAACCACAAAGGAAGTAAATGGCAATTCTGGGCCAACTGGTTGCAATTTATTGCTGTCAAGGAGGCTGATGGAAGAAATGCCAATTTACAGGGACTGCAGCAGATAGCTGAGTGTTCATAATTACCCATCAATATAATCCACATTGAAGTCCAGGGTCTCATATCTGCCAGCAATTGTCTTCCCATGAATCTGTATTAAATTTCCTGTTTAAGAGGAAATGGAAATTGAAGAGAATCTTTTAAAAGCAGAGAATTTATTTGCAGATTTTCTGAGCTGAGCAAAAGGAATTAATGGTCTTTATAGATTTTGCAGAGGTTCCTGCACTGAATGTACTCTCAGCTTTTACCACAGCTCAAGATGATTTTGCACTTAATTCACTTTTCTCAAAGCACACGTCTTTGTTTCCCACCCAAAAAACCCAAACTCATTCCAAATTTTTTTGCAGATCTGAATTTACACAGAGCTGACAATTTTTCCTCATCTCTTTTGTTAGCTAAACCCCACTTTCTAACCCAATTCCACTGCAGAATCTCACAAGACAACCAAAGTTACATAATTTGTACACCAGACAGGGTGAAGGTCTAAAGAAGGATCTTGGCATATCAGTGACCAGATTATTCTCCTGCTCTTCACTCACACTGGGAGGTGAAACATCCATCCAGCTAACACACAGAAACCTCCATACTGACACCCTAAAGCAAGGCACAAGAATCCAGAGCTGAACACAATTAGAAATTGGGGATTGATTTAGATTGAGGTGCATCTGTGTGATACAATCATCCATGTGACTGTCTGAACTCTTGAGAGACCAAAATCTTTTGTTTAATCTTGACTTTGAGGATCAAACTTTCAACTTCATCTAAAGAAACCTGGAAATACAGAAATAATAGAAATAGGGGGGGAAAATCTGCCATATTCCAGTTAATTTTTCAGACCAAAACCAGTGAATGACTTCTCATGCGACTTTGAAGTCTGATCTAAAACCCCAATAAGCAAAAGGTCTGTATGGCAGCACAGATTAAAGAAAGGTCCCATACCTGGGGTGGCAGATGATGGATTAATTTGGTAAACCACAGGGGTCTGCTCAGCTGAGAACTGCAAAGAGAAATTTGCAGTGAAATGTCAGCTATTTCTGCAGCAGTCCAGCCCCACCTGAGGGTGCATTGCTCACAACACAGCCAGCAGCTGCATTTCAGAATCTCACACTCCACACTTGGTCTCTGTAGCAGATTCCTGCTCTGGGAAAGGAGTAAGGAGAATTATTCCCTTCTTACCCCCTCTCCCTTCACAGTCTGGAATAGTGATATTTTTATATCTTTTGTGCCCAGATTGTCCATCCTGGCTTGATCCAATGTCAGAAGACACAGTTTAACACACTATCAAATTTCTAAGTCATGCTTTAGCTGAGGTTAAAACCTGCATTTTATCTTGGATGGTGACACCATTTTTCTTCCCAATAGTATGTCCTTTAGAGCAATTCCATCATCATAGATGTGAAATACTTCAGCCACTTTTTGGCAAGTTTTTTGGGTATCTTAATGCAGGGGAGCAAAGATTTTGTCTTGGCCCATCTTACAGCAATACAACAGAGATTTTCTGGGGAAAGGACCACCTTTACTTCTGAGGAAAAAAAATCTTGGAAATCATCAAGACCAACTGTTAATCCAATACTGCTAAATCCAGTTACACCTATCCCCAAATGCCACATCTGCATGGCTTTTCAATCCCTCCAGGGCAGGTGACTCCACCACTTCCCTGGTGTTTGACAATCTTTTGGGGAAGAAATCTTCCCTAATATCCAATATAAACCTCCCCTGGTGCAACTTGAGGCAATTTGCTCATCTTGTATCTCGTAACCTGGGAGAAGAGGCCAACCCCCTTCTGGCTGCATCCTTCTTTCAAAGATTTGTGGAGAGTGAGAAGGTCCTCCCTGAGCCTCCTTTTCTCCATGCTGAGCCCCCCCAGCTCCCTCAGCTGCTCCTCATCAGATTTGTGCTCCAGACCCTTCCCCATCCTTTTTGGACATGCTCATCTTCTCCACCTCCTTTATGAGCCCTCTCATGATGTCACTGGCACTTACAGATGCTGCTCACAGCCCAATAAATATCATAAAAAATTAATTTGTTGCAGTAATTTAAAGGTACCACTGCATATATCAGTTTTTTCCCTAAGTTTTCCTCGAAGCCCATTCCCTTTCAGAGCTCAGCCTTTGCCTTCCCTCCTGGTCACGTTAAAAAGGAATGAGCAGCCCCAAACTTCCACCAGAAATGGCCACTTCTGGGAGCAAAGGCAACACCACACCATAGCCCAGGCTGCAGAAGATGTGGAGAGAGAAGCCAAAAGCAGCATGAAACTGGGGCCACTGCTGACAGAGTCTTGTGAGCTGCTCAGACTTGTTGGTGCCTGCAGCAGCTTTTCCAATCTAACATGGAGGCAAAATTAATTTTAATATGTGTAGCTCCCAGGGCCCAGTCCCAAAGCAAAGAGACACATTGTGGTTTATTTAGCTTGGAATGTGTCTCATTAACAGCATCCCCTGGTGATTTTTCATCAGCTCTCTAAGCTAGCTGAACCACCCAATGACTCTTCAGCTTTAATGTGCAATTTACTGAAAATGCTGGGGTTTTTGCTCAAACTTAGCACAGAGGTGGGATGTGACTTTCAAAAACACCAGGCCTCATCCCAAAGCACACAGTCGTGGTTAAGGATTCTGCTCTGCAAGAGATCACAGAATCCCAGAATGGTTTGGGTTGGAAGGGAGCTTAAAGACCTTCTCATTCCCTGCCCCTGCCATGGACAGGGAAACCTTTCACTGTCCCAGGTTGCTCCAAGCCCCATCCAACCTGGCCTGGAACACTTCCAGGGATGGGGCAGCCACAGTTTCTCTGGGCAACCTGTGCCAGGGCCTCACATTGAAGAGTTTTTTCAATCATCCAATCTAAACCTACTGTCTTTCAGTTTGAAGTCATTCCCCCTGCTTCTGCCTCTAACATGCCCTAGCAAAAAGTCTCTCCCCATCTTTCTTTAGCTTAGGGTTGGAGTTGAATGGTCTTAGAGGTCCCTTCCAACCCAAACGATTCCATGATTCCATCCATTTAAACATATTTCCTGTGACACAATGTTGAAGCTTCACTCCCTTCAATACCTTGAATTCTTTATCCTCACTTCTGCACTTGGTGATTACCTTGAAAGAATATTTCTCTTTCTCCACCTCAGTCAGGTTGTTTATCACATGTCCTTTAAAGGTCACCTCCACATAGTACAAACCCTCCTGGGGGGAAGACCTAGGTGGAAGAAAATGTGTATTATATTATTTTTATACAGGTGGGGTTTAGGAAACACCAAGTCCTTTAAAGAGTCTCCATTCACAGCAAGCCCACTGAGATTTCCATAGGGAAAAGGAGCTTTACACTGACAGCCCAAACTTCACACATGTGAAGCCAAACTTTAAAAAGACAAGTTAAAAGAAATGTGGGAGCACAGCAAGAAATCACAGCTAAGAGCAGAAGGTGATAGGGCTGCATTGGAACCCCACCTAACTTATTGTTAATGCAGAACATAAGCATTCTCATTAGGCATGCACAGAAAATAATTGTTATTCATTAGTAATAAAATGAATCCCTGATCTGCAGGGCATCTTGATCCTGGTCCATAAATTAGTGCTGCATCCTTGTTTCACAGTTTCCCAGCACAGCACCCAGCAGAATTAACTCCCAGCCAAATCATAGCAGAAAAATATGGAAGAGTCCCATTAGGTCCCTCTTCAGACCCCAATTTTCCAGTCCAACCACCTTTGTTAAAGCTATGACAGGACAGAAAACAGGCAGCTCAAACTGCCCAGCTTGGAACCATATTTATTTCCTCTTCTATTCATAACCTCTCTCTATCACCTTGGACAGGTCAAGGACACCAAAAGCAGAGTCTCCTCCGAGATTTTCTCAGGAGTTTTGCACCTGAGAGCTAGATGTCTACAAACCTCTCAAGGTCTGAGCCTGGACTGCCCAAGAAACCTCACAGTGACCCTCATGCCTCAAGGGATCCTTGTGCTTCATGAATTGAAAACAAAAATCAATCAACCCAGGTTAGCAGGTGCTCAGTGAGGCCACAGCATGCGGATTTGTGAAGGAATTTTGAATTAGTTAGAGACAGGACTTCTGAGTTGTTTTAAATAATGTGATTTATTTTTCTTATCTTCTTCATAAGCAAGAAAGGGGAGCTCAACTCCCATCCTCACGGCATGGCTCAGAAGGTCACAAGACCTCTTAAGAATTTATTAACCAATAAAACACTCTCAACAGGAATATCTATACTTTTAACCCAATCCTTAAATATTTTGTCTTATAGACTCATACTACAGTGTAAGTTTTATTAGTCAATCATGTTATAACACACAAACCTACAGCACAATAATCTAAAAATCCAAACTTTCCTCTACTTTAACTTAATGCATCTCTGTTTTAAACACCAAAAATCCACATTCTCACATCTAATACCTACATTTGGGAGCCTTTTCCAAAGTCTCAGATCAAATCCTGTGCTTAATTCTAAATCTTGGCTTACAGGCCCAAAGTTCTGAGAATTCCCTACATTTCAGATTCCAACACCACAGGAATTCTTTCAACTCCCAAACTTCCTGTGCAGACACTGAAGGAAAAGGAGGATCCTGTTTGACAAAGGGCAAGGTCTCACCCACAGTGTAGCCATGGCTCATACCTTGTTCTGCACCTTATGGTGGGCCAGCCCAAACACAGAGGAGAGACATCACACGGCAGCCTGGGCAGGTCTGGATGCACCAGGGACACCTCCAGGTGGGATGCACTGGCTGGAGAGACAGATTCTACCTGGTGGGATGCTGAGCCTAAGCAATAAAATCAATCAGAAGAGCTCTGTGAGGACAGGATCCCTCCCAGTCACACAATGAGCAGTTTTGGAGGTATAACCCAGCTTCTCTAGGAATAATGCTTAGAGCCCTTGATCAGGCTGTTTAAAACCATGTTTGTGTAGTTTCGTGTTGTGGTGGTTTAACCCCAGCTGTCAACTCAGCCCCACACAGCCACTCACTCACTTTCCCTCCAGGGGAATGGGGGAGAGGATTGGAAGGGTAAAAAACACATCCCCAAGTGCATTTCCACACATTTTTAAATCCCCCTAGTGACTCTACCCCTGCACTGGGCAGCCTGTGCCAGCTAATGACCATGCACAGCTGATTCAGAAAACAACTCTCTTCACAATGAATACATATTCATCACTGTGGAAAATCAGATCCAGCTTATTACAGTTGGTTTGGGGCCAAAATGGGCATAAGATGTAATTTTCTGAAATTTTTATTCAGATCTCATGTTTATCATAAGAGTTTTAAAATGCTCCAGCATCACAGAAGCTATGATGAGGGCAGATTTTTAGCTTTTCTTCAATAAAAGGGCAGGAGCAGGGAAGAAATTTCTAGGCCTACATCTGAAAAAAATAAAGTCAACATTTTGACTTCTGTTGCTTAGAAATAAACCTTCAGCAATAACTTCTATAGTCATCAATTCAAGCTGATTTCATGCTATGAGTGTTACAGCCTGTGGCTCTGTTGGGTAGGGTTTGTCACTCCAACCACAAACCTCAGAAGGGAGATGATTATCTGTTATTTTGACATCCCTGGAAGTGTTCAAAACCAGGATGGACAGGGCTTGGGGCAAACTGGGATAGTGGAAAGTGTCCCTGCCCATGGCAGGGGGTGGTACAAGATTACTTTAAAGATCCCTTTCAATCCTTTCAATGATTCTATTTCAACACATAATTCCTCAATTTAAAGCTCACCATCCAGGGTGATGGTAATCCATGTTCCCCCAGCAATGCTGCCCTCCTGGGGCTTCACAAGTGATCCTGAGGCTGTCCCTGAAAAAAACAAACCAGCTCCATCAGGCTGAAGGGAAATGCAAATATTTTAAAAACCTTATTCACGTTGAGACACAGTGACCTGAGAGCTGCCTCCCTGTGATCCCACCCTTCATGCCATTTCTCTTTCTCAAATCATCCAAATTCATCATCTTTCTCATCCTTTTCTCCCACCACTCTCCCCTGTTTACAGCTCCCCTCAGGGAGGTGTTGATGCCTTTAGGGCTTGGTGAACCAAGCTACAGCCTGAGCCTCCTGTCATCCTCAAGAATTAAAGATGATAAACATCATTTTTATCCCTTCATCTCTCAAAGAAATGTGTTTGCTGAGTTCTGTGCACCCTACCAAAATTAAGGGTGCCTACAAAATATATCCTTTTCTGGCTTCCAGACAGCCTGTCCAGCTATTTACTTCTGAAGTCCTTAGGAGAGACGTTCAGGCCTGGAAAAGAGCTCCTGCTTCATGATGTTAATCACCTATAACCTGCTATGCCATGCTTTCCATAAAGACACCAAATTCCTCAGATAATTTAGGGTTTATTTTGGGTACCCTCAATCTCTGAAGCTCAGAAATTAACCAGGCTTCCTTTTATGCAGCCACTGACCAGAATTTTCCAGAAGTCATTTTGTGGTGATATCCACTTTCCTGATTAACATTTAAGGAGATTTCCAGCTTCTTAGCTATATTTGGATGCAATCTGATCAAACATCAGTATTGATCACCAAAGCCAAATATAGGACACTTTTGCATCATGAATCCTTAATGTCAACATGCAGAGAGTGACATACTTATCATCAAGTAAACAAAAAAAAATAGGTATGATATGAACTCAGGTAGAACACAGAGAATTAAAATTAATGCAGAAACCTCCTCTATGGCTATGGAAACAATGCCATGGAAAACCAGTAATAATGGTAGACAATGTCCAGTGTGCTACAGTCAACATTCCATATTTTTCAACACCCTTTAGAGGTTCTTCTCCAGTACTCACAGGCAGTCTGTGTCCAATCCCCACTGGATTTTGCGGGTGTGGTTGGAGACAACACCATTCCTTCACTCACCTGCTATGAATATCAGCCCAGCACTCAGCAGGAATGTTCTCCAAAAGTTCATCTTGAACACTGGATGAGGAATTCACAAAAGTCTGGCTTCAGGACCTTCCCTGTGACTTTAAAAAAAAAAAAAAAAAAAAATCTGTATTCTTTCTTCTCACTGCAAATCTGTGGGAGCAATAGCTGTGAACTCTTCTAATAATTTAATATATAAACATTTGAGTACCTGCAGACCAGGTCTTACTTGTTGTCATAGCCAGTGATATCAAACATTTCCTTTATAAAGTCCATGACAGGAGCTGTTCTAACATTTAAAGACAGACTGCCAACTTCTCCTGTCTTCACCCCCGGTATGGAAAAAGCATGGGTGCATTAATTTAGCCACATTTTTAAATCACAAAATAGTTTTGGTGGGAAGAGATCTTAAAGATGACCCAGTTCCAACCCCCTGGACACCTTCCATCAGACCAGGTTGCTCCAAGCTCCATCAAACCTGGTTTCTACTGCTTATGGACCACAAGACCCACTGTCACCACTTTCTATTTCTTGCACATTTTAACACACTGCAAAGTGCACGGGGCAGAGTCCAGCACAAGTGAATGCTGCATTTCAATGCAGGTGCAGAAAATATCATTTGGATTTAATATTGCTATTCTTTTTAGGAGTTTTTCTGGCTTTGCTTACCTTATTCAATTTGTTCTTCCTCCATTCCTCTGAAGAGTGAAGTGCAGGGGCTCTGATACCAGCACAAGAGCTCCATCCCTTTGGCACCAGCTCTGTCACAGATTTCAGGCTGGGGCTGTGTCACTCACTCTGCCCAGTGCTGAAACCCACCAGACAAGCTTCCCAAAAGGCTCAAATCCCTTCACAGACAGCTCAGAGCTGTCCACTGAGGGTGCTTAATTATTAACCTAAGCTACTTGCTGCTATTAACTGTTTTGTTCCAAGACTTTACTAACAATAACAAAATTAAGCTGGGATTGCTCTTCCACTGGTATATGGTTAGGTCCTCCAATAAGAGTACAATTAATCCATTTAATCCTCTTTTTTTCCCCTCCTACAGCATGACAGAAAAACTATTTCTTGATATGCTGATGTTCAATCTGGGACTGACTTTTACAGCAAGTAGACTTCAAGGTTCCCTTACATATTATTAATTCAGTTTTTCCATGGTATTCCAAACAGCATCTGCTGGGAATTCTGCCCAAAGGGTGCTTAGATCCCTTACCACTTCTCAAGTAGCTTTAACCCTGCAGGTCTTTTTGCCTGTGGAAAAGAGGGCAGTGGACTTTCCCAGAGTTATCATGCATGCCCTGGAGAGCCTTGGCTCCTGGGAAGATGCAATCCAGCCTCCCCCAGACACTGAGCATCATCTCTGCTCCCACCTCTGCCCTCTTCTCTTTGAAGCCTAGATGGATTTTGATGGAATCCCTCCATGGGCTGCTGAGCCCCTGCCCTGGTATGGAAACCTTCATGGAAGTTTCCACTGAAATTTGCAGGAAGCTCCCAGACCCCGCAGCATAACTGAGGTTTAATGAGTTACCACACACCAAACAGCAGCAGAATGTGCCCATGCTCTCACCTCAGCCCCACAGGGAGGTGGAACAGGCTTGCTCAGCCTCAATTCAGAGACTCAGTGGCACAAAGTCATGGGCAATCAACCCTCGGGGAGCTCTGGAGCTCGGCCCAGCAGTGGAACCAGTTGTGCTTGGTTTATTCTTAGGCCAAGCCCCAGTGTCTCAGCCAATGATTACAGGAACCCATTGTGAGTTAACCCCACCAGTGATCTACACTCAGTTTACTCATTAGCAGAATTGCACTGGAAATGTGGTCAGAAGGAAGATTAAACTCGAGGGAATTCTCAAACAAAAAACTATTGCTAAAGAAGAGGCTGTTCAAGGATGACAACTTGAACCCAGAAAGAGATGCTGGTAACAGGATCCACTCACAGCCCCAAATAAAGGGATGGACCAGGTGCAAGGTCCCTTCAGGAAGCCCCCTCAGAAACAAGAGGAGCAGGGCAGGGTGCTCAGCTACAACACGAGCCCATGATCCCAATAAAAGGCAGCTCAGAGAGGGAGCACAGGGCCACAGATGAGGTTAAATTGTGCTCTGGAACCATGGCCAGGCCGGGCAGGGTGGTCCCAGGTGAGTTTGATCAGGGCCATTATGGTTTATTGCTCCTCCCAACACACTCTGCCACTCAAACTCCCCAGGTCGTAGTCTAGTCAGCAAAAACTATTAGTATTGGTATTAGCATCCTTAGCACTTTGTGATCCAATCCTAAGGAAACATTTTATCCAGTAAAACCTCAACCAAATGTCGAAGGTTTGCAGATTTATTTGCAGGTTTATTGCTGCTCCCAACACGCTCTGTCACTCAGACTCTCTAGGTCATAGTCTATACTTTTGCTATACTAATAGCAAAAACTATTAGTATTGGTAGTAGTATCCATAGCACTTTGTGATCCAATCCTAAGGAGTTTTTTATCCAGGAAATCTCAGCCAAATGTCTGAGGTTTGCAGACCAGAAGGATTTGGCTGGGATGAGGTGTTTATTCTTTGCAGAAAGTCACAGATTAAATAAAACAATGCATAGGGAGCTCTTCCCATGAAGGAGGTGAAACATGAAAAGAAAGGGAAAGGGCAAGTCTGGAGGAGGCCACCAAGATGATTGAAGGGATGGAAGAAAAGGCTGAGATAACTGGGAATAGTCAGCTTTGAAAAGAGAAGGTTTTGGAGTGACCTAATTGCACCCACCTGCAGGGAGCCTACAAGAAAGATGGACACAAACAGTTTACAAGGGCCTGGAGGGACAGGACAAAGGGGAAGGGCTTGAAATGACAGAGGGCAGAGTTAGATGGGATATTAGGAAGATTTCCCTGTGAGGGTGGTGAGGCCCTGGCACAGGTTGCCTGGAGAAGCTGTGGCTGCCCCTGGATCCCTGGAAGTGTCCAAGGCCAGGCTGGACAGGGCTGAGAGAACCTGGGATAGTGGAAGGTGTGCCTGCCCATGGCAGAGGATGGAACTAATGAGCTTTAAAGTCCCTTCCATCCCAAACCATTCTGTATTCCATGATTCTATGAAAAAACTTGTCCTTAATCACCAGAAACCCAGGCTTAGAATTCAGAGCAGGAGAGGAATGGCCAAGTCACAAAGGAGCCTTCCTATAGGATATGTAAATTCTTTGTCACCACAGGCTGATGTCTGTTTTTAGGGACATTACCCACTAAAGAGGAAATCAGCACATTTTGATGAGCAAGTGCATGTTTGTATGTACATGCAAGTCACTTTTTTCCTGCCAAAGGACAGTTGTGCTCGAAAACTTCTCCCCTGTTTTGTTTGTTTGGAGTTACTCACTTAGGGGTTTAGATTTTGAGTAAATAAATGGGAATAGCCCTATGGACAGGCTCAGCATCTGTAGCCTGAGCGATTCCTGCAGTGAACCAGCAAGGAGGCAGAGCCAGGAGGATGGGTGAGCAGTGCTTTTTGTCACTAGATGGAAGCATGGAGCCATCACAGACCTGTCTGACGCTTGAAATACCACCCACGAGTGGCCAGGCTGCCACTGCTCTGCCCGACACAGGCCCAGGAGTGTTTTGTGATAGTTCCCTGTGCCTGAGGAAAAGCCCAGGTTCAAGCAGGGAGCACAGCAAGAGGAGATGTGGGATCTATTCCCAGCTCTTGCACTCACCAGAGCATGATTTGGGCTAAACAGCTTCACTGGTGTGTAAGGCAGGGATGACACTTCCCATGGCGCCTTTTTCAGAGGCAGCAGCCTGGAAAGATTCTGTTTCCCCAGGACTTGGAGCATTTCTGGGATGGAGGAGCCTTGCAGGAGCCAGATGAGGGGTCCCCTCATGCTGCCCCCTCCGTCTCACAGCGGCCACCTCGCGACAGGAACGTGGCAGTTGTTGGACACCACATGGCACCTCCCAGAGGGACAGCTGAGGGGAGGATAATGTGGGATAAGGAGAGGTTTAACAATTTTGTCTGCAGCCACTGCAATCCCCTCCTCCCCCCCAGCCCTGCTGATGTATCCATCACCCCGCATCAAGGGCAGCAGCCCTCCCTTCCTCCTGCTTGCCAAAGTCAGGCCTTGGCATGAGGAAATGAGGTGGGAATGCACAATTCCTGCACCCACCCCTGTAAAGAGAGAAAAACCCATCCCAGGGGAAAGCCAGACTAATGGAGCTCATTCTTGGAGCATGAAATGATAGAATCATAAAATCATGGAATGGTTTGTGTTCAAAGGGACAAAAAGCTCATCGATTCCAGCCCCCTGTCCTGGGCAGGGGTGTCACTCCCTAGATCAGGTTTCCAGGGGACTGATGCCACTTGGTGGCCAGCAGCACTGTGTTTCTCTGGATTTATCTTTGGATAAGCAGCTTCCCCTCCAATGCAGGGTGTGCCGTGCTGGACACACAGTAAAGAAAAACAGCTGGAAACTGCTTGAGCTCAGTGACAGCATCCAGACCCAGGGCTGTGATCCCTGCTTTCCAGACACAGGGAGAGATCTCTGCTTTCCAGCCTGGCATTACCATAGGGTCGCAGAATGGTCCAGGTTGGAAAAGACCTTAAAGCTCATCTCATCCCACCCCCTGCCATGGGCAGGGACACCTTCCTCTATCCCAGGTTGATCCAAGCCCTGTCCAGCCTGGCCTTGGACACTTCCAGGGATCCAGGGGCAGCCACAGCTTCTCTGGGCACCCTGTGCCAGGGCCTCACCACCCTCACAGGGAAGAATTCCCTCCTCATATCCAATTTAAATCTACCATCTTTCAGTGTGAAATCATTATCCCTCTCCTGGAAGGCTGGGTTACCAGTGGCCTGGAAAACTTCCACTGGCCATGCTGCTCTGTGCTGAGGTCTTACAGCTGCTCTTTCTTTCTATTAATACTTCACTTTTCCTGTATTGACACCAACTTCCTAGCAACCAAGGTCACAGAGAAGGTGTTGAGAAGCTGGGCTGATGAATAATAAATCCTGGGGTTTGATGTCTTTTTTTTTTTTTTTTTGAGAGGCTCATTAGACACCAGCAGGCAGGGTGCTGAGCTGGGATTTCCAAAGGAACCTAGGGGATTTGGAAAACCTTCTCTGATCAAATTTCCCTTTGAATCCCAGTCTTCCTCCTGCTGGCCCTCAGAATCCAGCTGGGTGAGGCTACTGTCCATGGGGAGGTGAGCTGAGGCAGGGCTGTGGTGCTAAGCAAGGATCTGAGTATGAGAAAGCCAATACAGCTTGCTCATGATCAACCCCAAATCAGAAGAAAGAGCCCCTGGCCAAGAATCCTGGAGTCACAGAAGGATTTGGGTTGAAAGGGATCCTAAAGATTACCTAGATCCAGCCCCCTACCATGGGCAGGACACCTTCCACTATCTCTAAGCCCTTTCCAGCCTGACTCTGAATTCTTCCAGGGATGGGGAATTGCAAATGTCTCAGCATTCAGGCTTCTTCTCCTCTTTTTACTGTTCCTTTACAAAGGAAAAGAAAAGCATTTTCTTCCTTGGAAATCTTAATATCCACATTAAGGATTCTTATTGTGAATATTCTTAATATTCACATTATTAGGACTTTGAGATTTTAACACCTTTTATTACCACTACTTCTACTTACATTTGCAGCCTGTAAATGAACTGCCTGACTTGCCTGGCCCATTTTTCTACCTGATTTTTAAGAGATTGAACACTTTCCTTTGAGAGGAAAAATGCTGGTGCTTCCAGGAGCCTTCACATCTTTACAGGGTCACTTTTCAGCAGGATAAAAACTCTGTTGAGCTTGTCCCCATAGCTACTCTTGCTGCATTTTAAACAGGCACTGAACTTCTTTAAATTCTAAATTTATTGCCAGTGCAGCTGCTTTAATGACAGGTTCTTTGGTTCTTTGGTTTCAAGGTTGGGTTTGTTTGTGCTCACATCTCCTGTGGGTCACAGAGGGGATGTGGGGTCCCCCCTGCCCCTGGCAGATGCTGGACCCTGGGGATGTGTGGTGGTGTTCTCAGGGTTCCCAGGATGAGGGAAGAGATGAGAATCTTGACTCCATGTTCTCAGAAGGCTGATTTATTATTTTATGATATATAATATATTAAAAGAAAATTGTATACTAAAACTATATTAAAGAAATAGGAAGGATTTCATCAGAAGGCTACCAAAGAAAGAAATGGAAAGATAATAAAATCTTGTGACTGACCAGAGTCCCAACACAGCTGGACCTGTGATTGGTCAACAAGTAGAAACAACTCACATGGACCAATCAAAGATGCACCTGCTGCATTCCACAGCAGCAGATAATTATTGTTTTTCTTTTCCTCTGAGGCTTCTCAACTTCTCAGGAGAAAAAACCCTAGCAAAAGCATTTTTCAGAAAATATGTCCATGACAGGGATGCACAAGGCAACTGGGCCAGGAGAAGCCAGCATCTTGCAGGGGATTTGTCAGTTCAGCTTTGGTCTTCTCCCAGCCATGTAGAGGATGCTCCTTTGCTCTCTTGGGGTCTGCAGAGCACATGGGATTGCCAGGGAAAACCAAGGCCAAGCCTGGCTCCCAGACCCATCACAGAATCATTAAGATTGGAAGACATCCAAGACATCAAGTCCAGCCTTTGATCAAATATTCCCATGCCCATGACTCAGCCATGCCACAAAGTGCCACATCTACTCATTTTTAGAACACTTCCAGGGATGGTGACTCCACCACTTCCCTTCCCTTTCTTCACTCTTTCAGTGAAGAAATTGTCCCTGACATCCAGCCTGGCACCACTTGAGATCATTTCTCCTTGTCCTATCACCTGATACCTGGGAGCAAACACCAAACCCAAACTGGCTACGCCCTCCTTTCAGGTGTTGAGAGCAGTAAGGTCCCCCTGAGCCACCTTTTCTCCAGACTCAATACCCCCAGCACCTGACAGGTACAGAAATCCTCCTAAGGTGAAAATACAGTCATAAAAGGGGAAAAAAAGCAATTTCAAATGAAGCACTAACTGCTTCTGCACTGTGAAAAACTTCCAGGTGTTGAGTTCTTCCCAGAGATTTTCCTCTGCTCACAGACACATCCACACTTCCCATTGGTGTGATGGACCATCACCCCTCCACTCTCTGTTACAGGGCTTTTTGTCACCCAAACAGCACCCAAAAAAGGCTCCAGCTCTGTTGTGCTGGGTGCTCTGGAGCCACACAGCACCAGGGAGTGCCCAGCCCTAAAGCAGCTTTCAGTTTAAACAGGGGCAAAGGGACACAATCCCAAGTGCCTGTGGGAAAAGATGCCTGCTGCAGGTTTTGCAAAGTAGGGGATAACATCCTAAAGGAAACCTGCACAGGCTGGGCCCTGGAGAGAAGGACAAAACCAAGAGGTGTCATTTGGGCAGAAGAAATCACTTGGGGAAGCCTGGGCAGGCGCTGCTGTGGAGTGAACCTCGGCATTTGCTTAAACAAACAGCTGGTGGAGGATTGGGTTTCGGGATCAAACTGCAACCCAGCACCTACTGAGCTTCATCCATCATTAGTCCTTCATTAGGAAACTTGTTCTTGGCCTGCTCCCCAGTTCTCAGAGAAGTGATTCAGGCAAATGCCAGCCCTGCTGTGCCCTGCAGCCTCTCTCCTTCCACCTCTGTAGCAAAAGCCCACTTTCTTCTCATTTAAAAAAGGAATTCCTTCCCTTCGAGGGTTTTCACTGTGAGTGCTGCACTGCCCCATCCCCTCCATCCATCCCTGCTCCCCATGTCTAAGCAGGAGGAACAGGTGGGACAGCTGACCCTGGTGAATGAAAGGAGAGCACAGTTTGGCTGTCCTCACCCCTTTCTCACAGCCTGTCCCCGCTGTCAGTGATCCCCCAGCCCCTGGGGACGGGGGATTTGTGTGTATTAGTCACATGAAAGGAAAGACCCTGCAGCAGGCTGCTCCTGGGCTTTGCTGCACCTCCAGCAGAGGGGATGGCTTGCCACTGTATTCCTCAGGGCTGGACTCAAATGACACTTTCTTTTGTCTGTTTTTTTCCTTTTTTTCTTTCTTTTTTTAACCAACAGGCTTCTATGTAAGACCTGCCACAGAACTGATTAAAAAAAAAAAAAAAAAAAAAAAAGGGAAAGAAAAAAGTGCAAAAGAACAACTTACAATGATCCCAGCTGTGCAGGGAGATGTGTAAAGCCAGACACTGGATATGAGATCTTTTTCCACTGTGAAATCCCTGGGGTGGGATTTGGTCTCATTGGCCTGGTGTGCAGCTCCACAGCCTGTCATCACACAGAGGGCTCAAGCAGAGCATTAATGGCCTCTCTCTGCCCAAACTCTGTTAGTCTAGGGGCACACACAGCAGACTCCCACGTGGACCATGCTAAGGGGGACTCACTGCTCAGGGAGTCATATCCCAGGGGTATTATCCTCTCAGGAGTAGAAGTCAGATGGATGAACAGCAAACCTGTCACTCCAGGAGAAAGCAACCAGAGAATCACAGAATGGTTTGGGTTGGAAGGGACCTTAAAGATCACCTAGTTCCAAACCCCTTGCCACAGGCAGTACCAGTCTGACAAAAATGTGGTGACCTTCTATCACTTTTCTCCTCAGTGAAAGGGTCAGTGATGCTTCAGGGTTGTTGGGAGCCCCAGATGGGTTGATCATTGCTCAGCACATCTTCTATTTATTATTAATGCTCTGAGTATTCATTTATTTTCTCACTCAAAACAACTTCTTTCACACTTCCCTCTCTTTTCCTGCTTACCTTCTTTGCCTGAATCCAGCAAGAAGTTGCTTCCCACCCAGTCTTAAAAAAACCACTTGAGTTGAACCACAGCAAGACTTTTTCACCCCAGCTTTTCAGTACTGCCAGTGATCTGAATAACTGGTTATTCCCACATCTCTAATTGAGATATCCTTGTGTCTGCTACTGCACAGACCCATCGACCCAGTAATTAGGAGAAAAACAGAAGTAGAGAGAAAAAGAGCCCATGGGTGGGATGAGGAAGGAAACCTTGATCAGAGCCCTCTCCATATTGTTTTAAGTCTAAATTATTACTTTAATTCAGAATGGGTTTGCTTGCATTAAAATGTGAGTTGAATGACTATTCAACCCCCAACCCCAAGATGATTCCCTTATTTAAGGGCAGGAGGCCTGTTCAGCCCAGCCAGATGCATTTCATAGTCATTTCCAGCACTGTGTGCACAGGGGGGAGGGAGGGCCATTAAAAATAAAAGTGCCAGTGTTCCAAATGCCAGCCTTGTACCCACCTGTTCCTCTTTGAGCCCAAACGTGGCCACCTCTGACCCTGCTGTGGCTCTGAGGCACTGGGGAGGCTGCACCTCCCACCCCCAGCCCCCATTCCCCACGGCAGCTGTGTAAACCTCAAGGGCAACAGCTGGGCACAAGAGATGATGCCTGCAGCTCCTGGGTGGAGGGAGAGCAAAGGGCATCTGCAAGGGCTCCAAATCACTGACCTGGCAGTGGGGACTCAATTTATTTAAGTCACACAAAGTTTTGCACTGCCCTCATTTGAATCCCCCCCTGTCCATCAATCCAGCTCAATTAGCGCTCCAGGGCTCTCACTGCAAGGTGTTAATTGGGTAATTGCCTGCCCTGGGGGACTGCAGGATGGGATTTTGGGTTCAGGGTCTGCTCAGCTCTGCTGTGACCCCAAGGGCGTCCTGAGGAACTCTTGCTTTTTTGTAGCTGCAAGGATGGGGAGGGAGGAGAGGAAAATGGTGAAGAAACTCTTCTCGTCAGTGCTGGATGAAGCCTTGAAGTTACCTGGAAATTGCAGGAAGGATTTCTCCATCCTCTGGCAGCCTGGGACGATAAGTTTCACATCCTGACTTCAGAAAGACCAATCTGCACTGGGTGATGCATCCAGTGTGTGGATATCCCAAAGCCTGACATGGAATTGGACCTTGAGGAGATCTTCCTTAAGCTGCTTAATTGTGAAAACACCAGTGGGATGAGATTGAAACTCTACCCTAAGGCATCCCTTTTTTTTTTTATCCTTTCTAAATACATGTCAGAACTCAACAATCCTTCTTCAGCATCTTTTCTTCTCCCTTGAAGGCAGATGGAGCTGTCAAAGAATCACAGAATGGTTGAATTTGGAAGTGACCTTAAAGTTCATCCACTTCCAATCCCCCTGCCATGGAAATACATCCCTGCACAGGGGAGCAGGCAGGAATTCTGCTCCTATTCTAACACCAATAAATTGGGATAGCCACAAGCTGGAACTCCATAGCTGACACGGGATGTCCTTAAGAGATGGAACTACCTGGAAGAAAGGTTCACTGCCAGCTCTGTTCCATGCTTAGTGGGCTCTGGGAAATTCACTTCTCAGCTATCAGTGATGATAACAGCAGGGGTAATGTGAGATCAGCCACATGCTGGACCCACAAAGAATGAATTTGCAAAGGTAATAAAGAAATAAATTCAATATATAAATGAACTCAACAACGGCCATTTCAGAGAATGCAAAGGTTCAGGAGACCTTTTTACAAGATTTGTTGAATATTGGGTGCAAACCATGCTAATTCTCACTTTTTCTTTACATGGTTGTGTCCTCCCACCCTTGCTGTCCCCCAGTTATGGTGCAAGGGAATGAAACTCCAAGGGATTGGACTGATGGTAGCTGTTGGCTTTCTCTGTATCAGCCCAAGGCTGAAGAGGTTGACAACCTGACCTTCCCATCACCTAACCCAGAAAATACACCCAAAATCCAGCACAAACTTCAAGGCTGGGTGTCTCCCAAAGGAAGAGCTATGAATTTCCACTTCCAGGACATAAATATTCCAGGTTCAAACAACCTTTTCATTCCAGAGTCTACACCAACTTTCCACCTCCCTTCCCCATCACCAGGTCTCCCCGGCCATGAGCAGGCACCAAAACCCCCTCCCACCCCCATCCAAAGCCCCTCCAGCTCAATCAGCTGTCACAGGCCCCACATTCCTGCAGGACTCCCAGAATTGGCAGCTCTGGACATCTGCTCTTTTCCACCCCCACAAATATGCAAGCAGGTGTGAGGCACCGCCACTTGCCTTGTTCCTGGCCACTTTTACCCAGGCACTGGGAATGAAGGCACAGCCAGAGGGGCAGAGGATCTGTTCCTCTCCATCCTCTTCGTGTCCCTCTGGGGAATGTATAGAAACAAAAATCAATCTTCTCACTTGAATTGAACAGCCTGGAAAAGATGAAAGTGTCTGAATACAATTCCTCTCTGCCTCACTCTAACAGGAACTTTATACCAATGGTGACAAAACCCAACTCATCCCACCCCCTGCCATGGGCAGGGACATCTCCCACTATCCCAGGCTGCTCCAAGCCCTGTCCAGCCTGGCCTTGGACACTTCCAGGGATCCAGGGGCAGCCACAGCTTTTCTGGGCAATGAAATACCCAGAGAATATAGAAATAGAGAGAGTACAGAAATTCCTTCCTATACTGAGTTTATAGTTATCCAGCATATCCATCATTTTATGGATGACAATCAGCATGGAGCTCTGTACAGGGCTGGGTTTATCTACATCCCAATTAAATTGAAAGTAATAAAATAAAATAAACTAAAAATGAAGCAAATGTAGTTTGTGTAGTTTATGCAGTTTATGCCCTACAGGTTATTAACTGGGATTAAAAGAAAATATTAATTCAAAACATTCGACATTTTTGTTGTTGCTATTTTTCAGACAAGTAAAATTTAAAATAAAATAAAATAAAATAAAATAAATAAAATAAAATAAAATAAAATAAAATAAAATAAAATAAAATAAAATAAAATAAAATAAAATAAAATAAAATAAAATAAAATAAATAAAATAAAATAATAAAATACTATCCATTCTGTACTGAAATTTTCAGCTCACAAATGTGTTCCATGGGCCAAGGTCATGGTTTTTGAGGCACAACCTCCTTCCTTTCCTTAAGGAATGGGGCAATACCTTATAGGAAATACAGAGTTCATCTCAAGACTGGATGGGATCATGTGAGGTCCCTGAGCCAAACACTGCTCTCAATATCCTTACAAGGTGTATCAGTGGCTCCAAATAGAAAAGGTCCATTTTTTACAGCTTCCACATGCCCAGTTTGTTCCCAGCTGCCATCCCCACATCCCTGTGAAACCTGGCACTGCCTGCAAGCACCAGCACATTCCAGTGACACCAAACCCCTCTGTCAGCCTCAGTTTGCCTGGGACACTTCCAGGGAGGGAGCAGTCACAGCCTCTCTGGGAAGCCTGTGCCAGGCCCTCACCACCCTCACAGCCCAGAATTAATGGGATATCTGAGTGCCCCAGAAGGTCTCTTAGGTCCTCATCCCACCATGGGAGAGGGCAACACTCTCAAAATGTTGTTTATAGTTGGGAAACTGAGGCATAGGATGATGTGCCCAAGATCTTGGAAGAAGTTTATGGCACAGCAAGTATTTTTTAAAAAAATCACACTTTTCCCTGCATCTGAAATAGTGAATTCAATAAGACTGGCACAGCTGGCAATGAAGCCAGATGGCCCACACTGGTATTATTGAAGCCTTTCAACCTCCAAAACAGGATTGCTGCATGCAGCTGCCTGTTGGGATGAGTCTTATCCTGTGCAAACTCCTGAACTGTGCTTAGAAAAGGATGGGAGAGAGAAATCATCTCAGCCAAAACCATGCTGAGGGTGTTCCTGTAGTGAGGATGGTGGAGTTCCTGCACCCAGCAGCATTGCCTGGGCCTGTTTCATTTACTTTTGGTCATTGTTCTCCCAAATAATCCCATTACAGCCCAACTTTCACCACAGATCCTGCTCCCCTCCTTTTGTCCCCATCCTAATAATACTTTTTAGGTGAGCATTCAAACCTCTGGAAGTGATTGCAGGGTTGAATGGTCACTCTGATTTTAACACAAAAATATTTCCCTTCCCAAAAAACACTGAGAATGTTTCAAAAGTATTTCTGCCCTATGAAGCAAGACTACACTCAGCATTGAGATTTTGACAGAAGATGGAGGGGAAATGGTGGAAAATTTTAGAGGGCATTTTGGTTTATGTGTCTTAGGAGTCTGGTAAGGAGCAGAATGACAGGTTTGCTTGCAATTTGCTTCTTTAACTCTGAGAAAACTGAAGATGTTTTCAAATTTCAACATAAGGGGAAAAAAGGGGCAAGTGTTCAAGGCCAGGTGTGATGGGGTTTGGATTAACCTGGTCTAGTGGAAGGTGGGTGGAACAAGATGATCTTTAAGGTCCATTTCAACCCAAACTATTCTGGGACTCTGTGATTAATATTTTTTGCCAGCCAAAAATTCTCTTCAAACTTTTATCCACACCAATGGATTCATTTCCAGTCTTCCAGGGGACACTATTTTTTAAAATTATCTGATGGAGAAGAGGTGAAAAGGCACACTTTTAACAACACCAGGGTTGGGAGGATCCTGGCTGTACTGGTTGTGGCTCATGGAACTGGTTGGGCTCAGCCCCTGCTGTCTGACCCCAGCACTCACCAAAGCCCAGCTCCTCTGACCACTTTTAAGCAAAGAACCCACCAGGATTTTGGACCAGCTCCAAACCCAGCTCCCTCCTCCTCCTCCTCTGGCCATTAAGAGTTAAAACCACTTGCAAAAATGCCAACCATTTGTTTTTAAAATCTTAAAAGTTCAATAGGAATAAAATGGTTATAAAAATATTAATACAATTAGAGTGATGATAATTTGGACAATTTGAATTAGGACAATATGAGACAATAGAAACAAAGAATTACAGACAGCCCAGGTACCTTTTTCTGGGCAACACAAGCCTGAGAAAGGACACACGTTTACAGAGGATTGACCCTTAAAAACAACAGCCTGTTGCATATTCGTACACCTACACATGATGCATAAATTCCATTCAAACAAAGGATTCTGTCTGGTCAGTGTCAGCTTCTTCCTCTGAATCCTGACGGCGTCTTCATGACTGAGCGAGGTGGGAAGAAGTTTGTTTCTTCTGATAAGGGAGCAATAAATTCCCTTTCTCTGAAAGTTTTAGGTGTCCTGTGGCTGCTATCCCAGTGTGAGTCCTTTCTTTAAAAAAGTATCTTACATAGCATAGTTTCTATTTTAACATTATGTTATAACCTAAAACTATATTTACAACACTACTTAAGAGAATTAATACAGCATCACTTTCTAACACAACACATATAATATTCATTTTAATATTTACGAAAAGCCAATCATAAAATACGCATTTTTCACACCGCTGTACCTGCAGTAAGTGGCTTCTTCTGGAAATCTTTGGTGGGGTTTTTTTGGGTTTGTTTTTTTTTGTTTGTTTTTTTTTTTTTTTTTTTTGGTTTTTTTTTTTCCCTGGCAGGACTGAGTTACAGCATCGGAAAAAGGGATAAAAGCCGAAACGCGCCCGTGCGGGCACGGGACAGCTGGAGCGGCGGCGCTGTCAGAGGCTGATTGAGGGGGACAGGAGGGACACTGAGGGCTCTAAAGGACACGGGCAGGTGCCAGGACGGGGCCGTGGGGCGGGCTGGCCCCGGGGCTGGGCGATACAAAAGGGCCGGTGAGAGCCGGGCAGGGCAGGAGCGGGCGGGGATGGCAGCAGCATCCTCGGGGACAGCGGCAGCGAGGAGCCAGCCCCGGGCCAGGGCGGCTGGAGGCTGCTGTGCCCTGAGCAGGATGGGACAGGAAAACCTTGATAAGGGAGTTGAGAGGATGCTGAAGCGAGGTGGGATGGGGAAATGAGCTCAGGTGGGGAAGGAGGGGAATTTAATAAGGTTATTACTTAGGAAAAGGGGTAAAAATGGAGGTAGTGGTGTAGAGGAGCGTGGGAGAGGGAGAAATGCCCAAATCCCCAAACACACTCACACACACACAGAAGTCAGTAGGATCAGCTGCTTCAAGAGACTTTTGGGCAGCTCCATGCATAGGCTGCTTGCTGGAGGGCATTTCTGACCAGCCCAGCTCCTGCTTCCTTGGGGAAACCTTGACAAGGATGAACCCCACCCCTTGCTGGAGATGCCAGCCCAGATCACAGCCCTGGGGTGACACAAAGCCACAAAGAACCCAGGAGAGGAGGATGAAGGGACCAGATGCTCTTTTGCTGAAGGTAATGTCTGTAATTTCCTTTTTTTTCTCGTGTAATACCTCCTGTCTGTGAGATTTATGGAATGCACACACAACAGCCAGTGCCTCACATCCAAAGCTGTGAAAAGCATCCAAAGGAGCTCAGGGCAGGGCAAAAGATGCCATGGATGGAAAAGAGAAAGGTGGTGTTGTGGTGTCCTCATGGTTCAAATAGGGCCCCAGGCTCATTAGGAAATTCCCAGGGATCTGACCCCTCTGCCTGGATGTCATCTCTGGCTGTGGCACTGGAGCTTCCTTTCATAGTGGGTGTGTTCAGGCTCTTGGCTGTGGACAGAACACCCCCAGGGTTGTGCTTGGTTTTCAGCAGCATCTTCAGACCTGGGGTTTTGTTCTCAAGCACAGCAGGGTTGGTGTTTGGAGCCCTGTTGGTCAGGTCTCTCCTCTCAGAGGTCAGCCCTTCATGGACCCAGGGGGTTCAGGGACTGCTGGGGAGGGTCTGTGGCACGGGGGAGACAATTTCATCCCTGGGAAGCTCTGCAGTCTCAGATTGCTCCCCAGGAGCCTCCTTTGACAGCAAAGGGTGCCCAGGTGATAAACACCTTCCAGGGGAAGGGACCTGATTTTAATTCTCACCTTGAAATAAGTGGTGACAACCCACTAGTACCTCCCTGTCACCATGTCCAGCTGTTAAATTATGTTATCTCCACACAATTTTTGGCTTATTTAATGCTCCAGAATCATTACTGGGCAAAGTAATGATGAGGTGGTTTCCCCATTTCACCAAGGAAAACCAGGAGTACAGGCATCCACAGGTCCAAATCCATCCCTGTTATCCTCAGACCCATCAGTGAGGAGTTTAAATGATGAGCACAGTCACCTCTGGCTCCTTCTGGAGCCAACAGAGAGAGGCAGCCCCTTCTGGACACACTCCTGGGTCCTGTCTGTTGGTTCTTGCTCTCCATGGGTGGCTGTTCCTAGTTTTTCCAGCCTTTTAGAATTACTAAAATTAACTGGGAATGAATGACTGAAGCTGTCAAAGCCCAGTGTGGGTTTATCCTCCTCTTGTCTCAGCTCATTCCCTCATTTCCCTGGTTTTGGATCACAACTAGAGGGACTAACAAAAAACAAATAGAGGAAAAGGGCACTGTGCTCTTTCCCAAGGTTGTACATGATGCCTCCTGCCCTCCAGGAACTCCAGCCTGAGGAAGGGTTTGTGACATGAGGAGACCCAAAAATCCCCAGATAAGCAGTCTTTGGTGCAGTAAAAACACAAGGATGATTCCTCTCCTTTTCAAGCCAGTGGCAAAAATCCTACTGGGCTACCTGAAGGACAGTTACTGTAAATTGCATAAAATTAATTTGCCTTCAAGATATCTGGGAAAAGGAAAACCAAGGAGCAAGGGAGGCCATGCTGAATATATATGGGCATTTCTACAGACACTCCAGTTTGTTCCAGGCAAATTATTGTACCTCTGTGCCTCAGTATCCCCACCCAAAATGTGGGGGTGTTGATGGCCTTAGCTCAAGGGCAGTAACTCTTCTCTGGTGTAAAGAATCAGACTGCTCAAATAAAACAGAAAACCAGCCTGAAGATCTCAGTTTCAAATCACCAAATACAACAGAAAATAGAACTTAGAGAACCACAATATGAATATCTTTTTATAGTGAAACAAACACGTTAACAAGGAGATGGGCAGGGTGGGCAGGCACCTTACAAGGACTGCTGGTGATTCTGACACAGCCTTTCTAAAGAACCTTGGGCAGCTCCCTTGCTTTCTCCTTTTTGCCTGCCTTTTTCCTGGAATTTAATGTCAGCACACTGGGACTGGGTGATGTCTCAGAGGTACTCACTGAGGCCTTAATCCCTCTGAGGCAGAGAGCTGAGCACCCCAGTTTATGGAGCAAACTCAATAAACTTTGATACCCTCCCATTAAACCCCAACAAAGTTAAAAAAAAAATTTAAAAAGGCTCTTGAAACTTCTCCAAAACCCAAGGGCCTAAATAAAGTCTCTGGTTAGATATAGGCAATATTTTGCAGACAGAGGCAAACTTGATTTCTTGAGTTTTAAGCTTCCTGGAGGTTGTGGTTAAGATCGGGTTAAGATGAAACTCTGCTTCAAAAATCTCCCCTGAGATAACTAATTTGGCTCTCAAGGCTAAAATATTAACCTGACTGACTTGCCCACAGAAAAGTTGCAAAAGAGCCAAGAAAAGGCTCTACGTGAGTTTTTGCCTCATGTGAGGTGCCTTTTGGTGCAGAGAGGGGGAAAATGAGGTACTTATTAAAAAATGCAATGGTTTGGGTTTGAATGTTTCCTTTGGAGAAGGTCAGAGCATTAGGAATTGACTTTAAATCAATGGGATCACTCCTATTTATCCCTTGCCTTCTTCGCACTGCTGTCACATCCATGTGCCTCCCTGTGCATGTGGGTGCAGACAGGAAAACCCAAGGCTGAGCTGCCTCCCTCCTCCCAGTAACAACTGCTCCCTGGAAAGCATTCATCCTGCAATCCAGGCTGGAAAAGGAGACTTGACAGAGAGCCCAGACAAGTGACTGCCCACATGCCAGGGGTATCAGAAAGCCCATTTTGGGAGTATCACCTCCCCTCTCACCCTGGTGACAAACCCTCCCAGCCACAGGGACCCTTGGAGGACAGCTGCCCCATTCTTCCCTCATCCTTTTCCTCACACCAGGCAGGGACAGATGTGGCTCTGGATCTGCCTCAGATGATTGGGTTACTCCAAGTGGCTCCAAAGAGCTGTTGGCTCCTAGTTTGCATATCTGCTGCTCACAAGGAGTATAGTATTCCATGGTGGGCAAAAAGAGAGATGCTGGCTGTAAATTAATGTATTTATATTCTACTGACTTCCTTCTTTTCCTTCCTGGCTTTTATGGCCATTTCTGCCAAACTTTTGTACTCAAGTATCTGTTCCAGTCAGCTCTTTAATTTCTAACTATTTAGCTATAATTTCCTAATCCACATTTCTTCATTCTGCCTGGTTTGGGTTTCATAAATCTTGGAATAGTGTGGTCTGGAAATTCATCTTAGTGAGTTTTTACTGCAACAGTCCCAGCTGATTCCAGTCAGTGCATTTACTCCAAATCTTGCTCCTGTTAGGTTTTAACAATATCAATAAATTCCCATTTATTAGAACATAAGATTTTAAAATCCCAGCCTACAAATTCAATTAGAATAGCATACATAAATAAAGAAAATTTACCTACCTACATGGCTGGGATCAAGGATCTTCCCAGTAACTAAATCTGTTTCCTCATTGATCACTCTGAATCCATTATCTGACCCCAGAATTTCCATGGTACATTGATACAGGCCTATGAGAAATTTACAAAAATGCTATCAGTAAGCTCCACTACCATTTAAACTGAGGGCTAATTAGGCTAAGAAGAAATATCTCTTCATTCATTTTTTTTTGATAGCTGATGTAAAGAGATTTATGCACTCAAAATCTTGGAACCCACAGCCTGTGCCATGGCTCTGCTGAAATCTCTGGAAGTTTTACCCTGATGTCAGCTGGGCTCATCTTCCTCCCCTCCTCTGAGTCAAAGGCCTTCCTCTAACTGGGATGTAAATATTCCACTGAGTTCTTAATCTCAAAATGTAGTTGAACACTGATATAACAGTGATCTGACTTACATTTAGGGAAAAAAATAATGTGAATATTTTGCTTTCCCAAAAAGAATTGGAATTATTTTAATACGTCTGTTGTGCTTGGTGTAAAAATCTGTAAATAATGGAAATTCAGACACCACTCCTGGGTCTGAGAACTTTTAAACAATATAATTCCCTGTGTCACTGACTGACTGATCTCTTTCTGTAGAATTTGCATTCATTTGTTTGATCAGGTACTGAGGGTATTGAAATAATGACTGTGTGAAATTCCCTGCCATTCATTTCTCCAGAAACCACAATGAAAAGTCTTCATCTGGCTTTAAGACAAACAAACAACTTCCCCAAAAGCCATTCAACCCTTCACTGCAGTCAATAGGGACTTTTGTACAAGCAAAATTACTTGGAGCAGCACGTACAATATCAGAATCATGAAGTTTTTAAATGGAAATAAATTTGAGCCATTTTTACGCTCTTCACTCTGTAAATCCATTGCCCCAGCTGAGTATGCACACGAGCAATGCCATGGGATGGATTTCCACCCTAAAACCTTTTGCAGACAACATTACATCAGGTACTGACACAGGTTTGAACAGCTGACAGGGGAAATTATAGGGGCAGAGAAACTGAGGTGGTTGTGTGTGAGATGTGAAAAATCAGAAATGTCAGACATTGGGGGAGGTACATCAACTGCAATATTGATATTCCCTGAAGTAGCATCATTCAGGGGAACACCTCTGCCACAGGGGAGGATGGAGAGCCTTGCAGGCATGAAGAGAACTCTGACCCAACTTCTCCATCACAATAAAATGCCTGGGGAGTGACAGCAAAGTTGGGGAGGGGGAACCATGCTCCAGGGAGAGCTGGAGCCTCTGAGGAGTGTGTGCAGTGCTGCTCTGTGCTCTGGAGTGTGTGCTGGGCCTGCCTTCAAAGAGGATTTAGGGTTCCTTCCCAGCTTGGGGTTATTCCAACCCTGATTTAAGTGCTTCTCATCACTTGAGATCATTCCTTGGTCTTTTGGCTCTTTAGGAAGAGAATACATGAGAGGAAGGCTTATTTTCTTTTCCTGTCCTATATACTCGTGTGGACTGGTTGTATATTGGAAACTTGGGTATGCCCTCCCCTTTTCCATCCTCAGAGAAGCTTCCACGTAGAAATAAATTGTATTTGTGAATCTGCTCCATGAACAAATTGATTCCAACCAGTTGTTCCTCAAACATGTCCATAACTCCCTTTGAGCATCCCTGAGGATGCCAATTCTACTGAGGATGAGAGTGTGCAACAACCCCAAATCAAGGATTAGCATAGCAGGGGACACCAGGATACTTTGCTTTTCACTTCTGAAGACCATTTCTATCATTAAATGCAGAAATCCATCCATATGTCCTGCCCTCTGTGCCATGACAGGCTCCTCTGAAAGGAGCACCAGGACACTGCACAGGTTGGAACACAGGAAATTCCTATTAGATATCACCAAACAGGTTTTTCACCATCATCTTGGTCAAACTCCAGGAAACAGACCCCAAAAACCGAGGGAACTCCATCCTCGGAGAGATTCAACCTCGGCTAGACATGCTGATGAGCAACCTGATCTAAGCTGCTGCTGCTTTGAGCCCTCCAGATCCTTCTGACCCAAACCACTCTGAGTGTGACCCTTGGACTTAAACTTGTTTCTGATCAGCCAGGGCAGGTTCTGGTGAGCTGCTGTCTGTTCCTGAAGGCACTCCCTGCTTGGCCAGGCAGCTCTCCAGGGCAGGGGCCACATCCCTGTGTGTGTATGAGCAACTCCTCTGCTCAGGCAGGTCCTCCAGGTCCTGTCTCAGTACAAATAATAATGATAAAGTGAAAGGAAATAACACAGTCTATCACCTCTCACTCATGTGGCTTTTTTTTTTACAGCACACTTTAGTTTTTGAGGATTTCAGGGCTGTCAAAAAAAAGTCCAGGACCTTCTCCAACATGCGCTTCCATGAGATTCCAGCCTTCAGCACTGTGCAGAGGCACACATAGGAATGTTTGCTGACCCACAGGCACTGGAAAATATCAGAACCACCTGAAAACATCCTTCCAAAACATCCCAAAGTGCTCCAGGGCTCCAGGGAAGTTACAAGGGTTGTGTTGTCACTGCTTTTCCAAGGAGGAAGCAGACTGCTGGCTCTGAAACACATCTGAGGAGCAGCATCACCCCTTCAGGAGTGGAGGATGGAGAGCTCTCCTGCTGGCCAGAAGGCACAATCCAGGCTTCTCTTATGAGATGACATGCTTCTTTATATGCCCATATGGATTAGGCTGCTATGGAATGTAAGGAAGTGTGTGGTTTCAGGGAGACATCGCCGTGTGCTCTGCTCCCAGCGGCTGCAAGGGCTCCAAAGATTTCCTCTAACTGCATTTCATTTGAATTTGACTTTGTCAAACAGAGCCAGGCAGTTTATAACCACTCTGCAGTGCCCTCAGCACCCACAGAGGGCACAGAGGGATCTGAACATCTAAAAAGGCTGCAGATTCCTGAATCCATGCAGATTTGATAAGTAGGATATATTCCGTACATCTTTCACTGGAAAAAGTGTGGAGTAAGCAGACTGTGGGTTTCACCTAATCCATATAATATTCACACCATACTGAAGGTACTTTTCAAGGGCTTTCTGAAAATCACTACTCCCAGAGAGCATCAATAATTCATAGAATCATAGAATGGTTTGGGGACCTTGAAGCTCATCTACTTCCAACAGCTTCCTCAATCCCACGTTGGCCTTGGACACTTCCAGGGATCCAGGGGCAGCCACAGCTTCTCTGGGCAGCCTGTGCCAGGGCCTCCCCACCCTCACAGCAAAGAATTTCTTCCCAATACCTAATCTAGATCTACCCTATTTCATGCTGCCATCCATTCTCAGATGGTGGAAAATGCTTTGGATTAAGTGACACAGGAAGAATTCAAAAGCACTGGGTAGGAGCAAAATTTGGTATGATCCAGATGTCACAAAATTCTCCTCTGCACTCCCAGTCATTCATAACAAGATCTTCTTTAATGGGGTTGAAAAGAGAGCCACAGGCACAGGGATTGCTCTCTAGTGGACTGCTGAAGGTTAATTCATTGCACCATTGCACTGCCTCAGTGCAGTAACAGGACAGGCTGCAGGAAGTCACCTCCTGATTATTATGGCACTATGGAGACAAGCAGGCACACAGACTTGACAAAAACAGTGGGGTTTCCCCCCAGATCTGTATTATCACAACTCAGGACAGTCCTGCCATGCCACAACTGTCCCTTAATCCTCTGAGCACTGTTTAATATTTTATTCTAATAACATTGTCCAGCAATGAGCTAGAGTGTATTTTTTTTTTTTTTTTTTTTTTTGCAAACAGTGGCCCAGTTGCCTTTAACCCCTCTAGGACAGCCTGGAGAGATCCTGGATGTCTCCAGGATATCCTCAAGATCCTGTTACATGGAGCTGAAGAGTTCAAACCATTTCTCATGCATTACTTTCTTCCACTACAGGCCAAATATTCAAAACTCAAGGTAGTCTTCAGACAGTCCTAATTTATTTTAAGAAAGAATTTAGGAAATTTTTTGAAGCAACTGTTCCTATCATTAAGGCCTAGGTCTGAAAGGTTTTCAGACCTTCACTTCCCCTGGGAAATTTTAGGAATTTCATCCCAAAGTACCTTTAACAAAGCTGATCTAGTTAGAAGCTTAAAAACCATATGTATGTTTCAGTGATTAATGTTCCCAACTTAATCATCTTCCAACTCCTGACTGGCCAAGGAATGGCCCTTGACCAGTTCTAACAGCAAAGCTGAGCTTAGGGGCTGTTAGGGTCAGTCCCAGTTGACACAGGTCAAAACTGTGCCAGCAACTGTGCAAAACACAGCAGAAACCACTGAGTTCCTGTGCCTGCACCTCAGCCCTATAAAATGTACCAATATAGACCCTGAAACCAGTGACATTTATGTTCCTCAGCCACCAGGATGCTTTGCAAAATTTCAGTCTGAATCAAAGCCAGGGCTGCTGCATCTGACCCAGGCCCTGTGGTCTCCTAGATGTAATTCAGGAAAGCTCTTGTCAAACCATTATTTCATCCTGTCCTTGTACAGAACCAACTCCTAGGTTGTGATAAGTTAGAAGAGAAATTTAGCAGAGAAAAATCTTGCTGATTTTTCCTTCTGAGCTGCACCTAAGGAAGAATGGCCAGCAGGCCAAGAGAGGGGGTTCTGCCCCTCCGCCCTGCTCAGGTGAGACCCCACCTGCAGAGCTGCCCCAGCCCTGGAGCTCAACAGCAGGAGGATGTGGAGCTTCTGGAGCAAGTCCAGAGGAGGCCACAGAGCTGCTACAAGGGCTGAAGTCTCTCTGCTCTGGGGCCAGGCTGGGAGAGCTGGGGATGCTCTCCTGGAAAAGAGAAGGATCCAGGTAGAGCTCAGAGCCCCTTCCAGGGCCTAAAAGGGCTCCAGGAGAGCTGGAGAGGGACTGGGGACAAGGGATGGAGGAACAGGAGATAGGGAATGGCTTCCCACTGCCAGAGGACAGGGATGGATGGGATATTGGGAAGGAATTCCTGGCTGTGAGGGTGGTGACAGGTTGCCTAGAGAAGCTGTGGCTGTCCCTGGATCTCTGGAAGTGTCCAAGGCCAGGCTGAACAGGGCTTGGATCAGCCTGGGATAGTGGAAGGTGTCCCTGCTCATGGCAGAGGGTTGGAATTGAATGGTCCTTAATGTCCCTTCTAACCCAAACCATTCCATGGTTCTGATCATGAAAACTAGGCAAGACAAAAAGGCTCCTGATGGAATGAGCAGTCAGGGGTGTGAATCCTGGCAGGGGTGTGAATCCTGACCCGTGCTCCCTCCCTGGCTTTGCTGATCAACCCATTGCCCATGTGTCAATGCCAGCTCTTCCTTTCTGCACCTGGTGTTCTCTTCATCTCTATGGTGATGAAAACCTGTTGCAATCTGTGGCACTGTGGACTTTATTCAGTTGCCAAAAAGTTGCCAAAATTGTCTCCCAGTGCCCTTGGAGACAGCCTAAGAATGGCTTCCAGTGGCTTTCTTCAGCTTTGTGCTGTGCCACACCTGCACATCACAGGTGGCTGTCCCAGACAACCTGTGGCTCCTTGGATGGTGCCAGGTGCTCCCATGTTGGCAAATGAAGCCAAACTTCTAGCTGGCCAGCTGAGCTTGTCCCCAGCCTTGACTGACTGCATAAATGTGGGGTTTAACCCTGGAGTGGAATCCCACCCTTTATTTACTTTCTGCAGCTGTTCCCAGCCTGTTCTGCCAGAGCCTGGGATCAGCAGTGACTCTTCCTGCAGAGCACAGGCCAGGATTGAGTTACAGACACACACACACTGGCAAGGACATGGGAGAAGAAATAACCTAGACATGGGGATAAGGTTTGGGAAAACTTACAGCCTGTCTGGGGGGTCAAGGCCACTGTTTTAACTCTATTCTTTCCTCTCTCCTCTTCTTGTGTAACCACATCCAGACCATGATGGAAGGTAAAAAACTCTAATTCTTCCCAAATTTTGTCAAGTTTGCCACATTCTAGTGCTGATGGTGCAGAGTATGAAGTGAATTTTGTAACTGGAAGCTTGCAGGAGGTGGTTCTTTGGCAGTAAGGTAGGTGTTTCCAAAGGGAATACTGAATTTAATTTGCTGATTCTTCCCTTGCTAATGAATACCCCAATGAGCAAAGTATGAAGCAAGCACAGGAGTCCAGAGGTTTCTCAAATTAATATTCCTCCTAACACTGAGCAGTGAGAAGACAAAAGGGAATTTAAAAAAAAAAAAAGAAAAAGAAAAGAAAAAGAGAGAAAACCTCCTCCTAATCAAAATGTTCTTCAGAGAAAAATGTACCAAGTCACTTGGACTGGATGATCTTAAAGGCCTTTTCTGACCTTAACGACCCAACGACTCTTAAGTCCCCGGAAAACCACATGCACATGGAAAGGGGCCTATGCAAAGGGCAGGAAAAATGTTGCTTTTGTCCTGTTTGGAAGCTGCCCCATGCCCTGCTGCTCGTGGTCTCTGGCAGCTGTCTCTTTGCTGAGGCTCCAGGTACAGCTGGAGGGCTCAGGGTGGCTCTGAAAAGTGATGCGTGACTGACAACTGGCAGGTGACTCCCCTTCAATGGACAAAGGAGGGGTCTTTCCTCCCTCCCACTTTTCCCTTTTTTCACAATTTAAAATATAATTTAAAAAACTAAAAAAAAAGAAAGAGAGGGAGAATAGGAAAAGGGAAAGCAGGAAGGAAAGCGCCGTAGGAAGGTGACCCCATGCAGGAGAGTTGGAACCAGACGATCTTTAAGGTCCCTCCCAACACGAACCACTCCATGGTTCTGTGGAGAGTGGTGAGGTCTCCCAAGGTGGTGCCATAACTGCTGCACCACCCTCTGTCCCCGTGAGCAGAGGTCAGTCCCCGTGTCCCTGGTCTCACGTGTCCTGTTCCCGTTGCAGGTCGGGAGCAGCGGAGCCGAGCGCGTGCTGTGGTCCGGAGCTATGCTCTGCTCTGGCTGGTCAAACGGAACCAAGCCCGTCTTCCTCGGAGGTTTGGTCCCCTTCAACCAGCTATAGCAGTGTGGAAAACACCAAACCAGCAAAGGTTTGCCTGCCTCTGCCTCTGCCTCAGCTCAGCCCCACCAGCCTTTCCTGCCGGATGGATCTGCTGCTGCTCCGAGTGTCTCCAGAGGCACACCTGGGGATGGGCACCTGGAAAGGTTTGGGATAGGCTCTTGGCTTTCATAGGCATCACTGCAAGCAGATCTACTCCAGCGTTTCCTTCATCCCTGGAAGAGTTCCAGGCCCAGTTGGATGGGGCTTGGGGTAACCTGGTCTAGTGGAAGGTGTCCCTGCCCACAGCAGGGGGGTTGGAATGAGATGAGCTTTAAGGTCCCTTCCAACCCAAACCATTCCATGATTACCAGAGGCTCAAAATACCACATACAAAGCTGTTGGCTCTGAAACAGTCAGCAGATTTCTAAATCAGGATGGATCTGCAGAGCCACAACCATCTTTCTTTCCTTTCCCTATCAAACTTGCTTCCACATCCTACCTTTTGCTTGGACTGACAGTCCAAGTAACCCATGATAAAATGATTTTAAAAAATTATAAAGAACATGGGCAACATATTCTTGAAAACCCTCTGTCTCCAAGTGTCTTTTTTACTTCTTTAGTGCAAAAAGGAGCTATAAACAACCATAATCTGCACAGCAGAGGTTTTTGACATCAGTTATCCCATATTCACTCAGCCACAACACACACAACAGATCACACATTTCCACGAAAGGGATCCTCTGAATCTTCCCACCCACACCACACTGCAGCTAAAGAAAAACCGCCAAACAACTTGAAAATGGCTTTGCTGACCTGTTCTCTGAGCCAGGCAATGAATTCTGATCTAAGTTCAGACATTCAGCTCCGCTGGTTGTTCCCCATCTTCACCCCACCAAAAAAATTTCAAAGATGTTAAAAAAAAAATGAACAAATGTGTATCAAAATAAGCTTTTTTTTCTGTGCATCATATATGAAACCATGTATGATGCACAGAAACTTTTTGCTGGATGGATGGGGAGGAAAGAGCATGGATGCAGCAGAATGAGGAGTGGCATCAGTCTGTTCCAAAGCATTTTGGATCTCTGTTTAGGACAGGAAGTGCCCATCTCCCCAAATGCAACGGAGCACAACTTCATTTTTATCAGCAATGTAATTTGGAAAACCCAGACACACAAAAGGCTCCTGAGTCCAGAAGGTTTAGTAAATTCAGGTCAAAAGACAAACTGTTCCAAGAGTGGGCAGGCCCTGGCACAGGTTCCCCAGAGGAGCTGCAGCTGCCCCTGGATCCCTGGAAGGGTTCATGGACAGGGCTTGGGGAATCTTGGACAGAGGAAGGTGTCCCTGCCCATGGCAGAGGATTGGAATGAGATGGGCTTTAAGGTCCCTTCCAA
Organism: Serinus canaria; assembly: GCF_022539315.1. Taxonomy (NCBI): domain Eukaryota; kingdom Metazoa; phylum Chordata; class Aves; order Passeriformes; family Fringillidae; genus Serinus; species Serinus canaria. The sequence continues at coordinate 109,674,440 of NC_066316.1, forward strand.
TCCAAACCAGTCCATTATTCTATCCCCCAGGTTCCTTTTCACTCCAGATATACAATTGATTCTTCCTGGGCAAGGACTGTGTGATCCCTGACAGTCCATGGATCTTAACTACTGAGATCCCCCATTTCAGTCCTAAATCCCTGGGGGTTTCTAAGCATTTGATGTCAACTGATCTCACTTTTACCTGGGAATGAGCCAAAAGGGGATTTTTAACACCTCATATCTCACTGCATGTCCTCTCCACACAAGCTGGGTTTGCTCAGCACCACATCAATGCAAAGGACACCTGCAGAGCACAGCACTGGGCTGTGGATCCCCAGAGCCTCCCAACAGTGGGCAGAGCAAGCCCCAAAATAAAAAGAAAACCCTGGAGAACCAAGACATAAGTGGAAATAGTCCCACAGCTTTAAAAGTAAAAGAAATTTCAGCCAACTGTCTTGCCAAGTACCCCAGAGAAATCTTGTCAAAAATATGGGTGGGGGAAAAAAAATACCTGTGTCTATTTGCTCAATAACATGAGGAAAATAAAATATTCAAGACAAGACAGAAATTCAAATTTAGCTTCTTGACATAATGTTCCCTCTTGGTAAGCATCCTTTGCATTAGGGTAGCTCAGCAAAGGCAATCCTCCTCATCTTCTGTTCCTCCTGCAGTTCAGCAATCATTAAACCCAGACATTCCAGCCAGATATTTCTTAAACTGCAATAAATGAGGAACAATAGAAAACACCAACAACACTTAAAAGGAAAGGTCTTTTGAATACTCAGAGCTCTTAATTGTGTTTGATGATGACCTGGAATGAACCATCTTCTATCAATAAGGACCAAAAATCCAGTTTCTTTCCCTGTTCAATTATCTTATGAAAAGAACAAAAAATTGTTCATTTTCTGGTGAATTTATGAACGATTTTGTCCCACCAAAAATGTTTTGGAAAGCAAAAATAGCACAGTGTTGAAATTACCATGGTTCAGCTTTCTCTGCCTTGGAATGAGCACAGCAGGACAATCTCACTCCTTCCTCTGCCAAGCTCTGTAAGAGCATCCCTAGGATTTAGTCCTGGCACAGCAGGAATGAAGGGGAGTGTAGACAGCAACATTTTCATGTCACACTCAGTGATTGTCTATCATCTTCTCTCATTTCCCTTCATCACTGGTAATGTGGTTTTTTTACACTGATTAATTGGAAAAAAAAAAAAAACCCACACTCTTCCATTGAATTTTATTAGCCAAACAATTATGAGATAACCAGGATCAAAAATTACTAAATTCAGGAAAGAAATAATTCTTAGAAATTGCCAATGTTCTTCTGTCTTCAGAAGTACAAAAATTGATCTAATTTCTGTCTACTTGAGACCTAAAGTCCAAACCACTTTGGACACAGCCTTCAGCAATTCTGCATTGAGCAAAGCCCCTGCTCACAGCAAATAAAAACAAGGGTGCAAATCAAATCCACCTGCAGAACATCCTGCAGAGTATTTATGGGTGTGAAATAAAGTGCAATTTTATTGGGCATTAATTGCCCCAACTGTCAGTTTTCAGGAAGCACTGCATTCATCCCAGAAGCCAGTTTTCCCCATATGAAATAAATATATATTTGCCTGTACATTTACATTGAAAATATTCCAAATGGAAGACTTCTGTAAACTTGATATAATCCACTTCATTCTTTCAGTCTTTCAAAAACAGACACTGACCACACAAAATACTTTGGGCATCATTATCAAGGAGGATCTCTGGTGATTACTGAGTACCCTAAGAGCAACACTGTTCTCTCCTCTTTCTTTAAAATTATTTCCTGAGAGGACCAAGACCCACCTCTTGACCCACTACCATTTAGCTGCTCTTCCACCAGCTATATCCAGGTTCTCCCAGGGTGTGAGACCATTTAATCCAGTTTAAAAACTCATTTATTCTCCCCTGAAGGAACAAAGGTCTCCTGCAAACATGCAGAAATCCTCTTTCTTCCCTTTGCTGCAAACAAAGAAAATAGGGCAGACAAACAATCACCCTGATCAACATTCTGATTAGCATTCACCCCATCACCTGATTAACTCTGCCTGATGCAACTTTATATGGTAAAGCCCTGCTTGAATCCCTTGCCAACCAGCTTCAGGCTGGGATGATGAGACATTTGGGTACTTTGCCTTCTGTGTTTCTCACAAAAGCTGCTTATCAGCCATCAGATGCTGTGCACCACAGAAGCCCTGTGATATCTGGCATCTCCCTCACTGCTGCTGTGCCCAGGGCACCACCTGGGCACCAGGGGAGGCAGCAGAGAGGAGTCTCTGAAGGGATGGCAGGAAGGATTTTACAGGCTTTGGAAGCTGTAGGTGTAGGTAGCAGCAAGAGGATTTCTCTGTGGATGAAGTGTAGGCACATTTCATTCTATCAGTTCAGTCCTCACAGTAAAAAAAAAAAAAAAAAATTAGGAGAATGTAAAAAAAAAGAGAGAGGAAATTCAGCTACTATAATGGAAGAGCTTTTAGTAATTCCTTAACTGATTAAAGGGAAAACAGTTTGCTTGTAGTTGCACCTGTCAGTCCTGTATATTTATACAATCTTCCACTGCTCAGAACAGAGTGGCTTTCACAGAAGAGCAATGAGAATATCAACCTCTCATCAGCCATAACTTTTCTTTTCTATCCTCCAAAAGCTCATTGCTCTGACCCCATTTGTCTTGTTCCCACTAACCACAGAGTCACAGACTGGTCTGAGTTGGAAAAGACCTTTTAAGATCATCTGGTTCTACCCTCTTTCCATGGGCAGGGACACCTTCCACTATCCCAGGTTGTTCCAAGCCCCATCCAGCCTGGTTTCAGACACTTCCAGGGATCCAGGGGCAGCCACAGCTTCTCTGGGCACCCTGTGCCAGGGCCTCACAACCCTCACAGGGAACAATTTCTTCCTCATATCCCATCTAAACCTGCCCTCTGCCAGTTTGAAATCATCTACCCTTGTCCCATCACTATCTGCCCATGTAAAAAAAATTACTGTCTCTTTTCTAAAAGCCCCCCCAAGCCCTCAAAGGCCACAGTCATTCAGAATTGTACATTGGTTGAAACAGAAGAGCACAATTTCTTTTCTAGCCTCGCTGGGCTCAGCTCAGCCAGTGCAGCCAGAAGAAAAAGAAGCAGGGATGGTCCATTCTGCCTGGCACACACCTATTCACTTTGTCCTTGTATCCATAGCATCAGCACAGAAGGATCAGGTCTGGTTAAGAGGCATTTTTCAGGGTAAAATGGGACATGGGGTTTTTGTCATCCACCTGTGGTCCCCAGCCCACCTACACAAGGACACATCTCTGATGAGGAAACCTTCAGCAGTGCTTATTCTCTGAAATCCCTCCTTGGGATAGTTCTGGAAACTTCATTGCACTGTGGTCAGAATTTGCAAATGATTGGAAAAGTGGTCAATTTCATTACTTGTTTTAAAAAAAAAAAAAAAAAATCACCCCAAACAAGTCAAATTGAACCACAGCAAGGTGAAAGAGCTCTAAAATTAGGATACTGCTGGTGCTTTTACAACTCTCACCAAAACTGCTCTGAGTCACTTATTCTGTAAAACTTTTGGATTCTGACACTCTTGCACCCAAAATGTTGTGGCCAGGAGTGAGTGCTCTGCAGGAAAAAACAGAAAAATAGGAACTGCCCTTCTTAAAAAGAAATGGTTCTGGAAACATTCAAGATCAGGTTGGATGGGGCTGTGAAGAAGCTGATGCTGTGGAAGATGCTGCTCATTGCAGGGACTAGATGACATTTAAGGGTTCTTTCCCACCCAAACTACTCTGTGATTCTGTGAATTTTTTGATTCCACAATGAATGACCAAGATTTTCAGATTTTACCTGGGAGCAGGAAAATGGCTACAGTAGAAATGAGTTTATTTCTGCAGGCTGCCCTATCAGACCTGCCTGGCAACTCTGAGTTTAAGCTCTGGGATACAGGGATATGCTGGTGAGAAAACAAGTTTTCTGAATTTAATTTGGTTTGGAAGTGGTGACTGGTGGAACACAAAGCAAGGTCTGGATTTCGGGCGAATAGCACTGACCTCTCAATGCTCCACGAATACTCCTGTCCTAAAATGTCACTTTGCAGCTCATTTCCTTAAAGTTGGCTTCCCACCTACCGAGAATCCATTAGATATCTGTTATGCAAAGGACATTTCAGCCACTGGCAGCAACCACAGTTGATGTGAGACTGTGATCTCCATTAGATGTGCTTGGAAAATTTAGGCATGAAGTAGGAGATGATAATTTCTACTGCAGTGCAGTGGCTGGACAGGAAAAATACAGGTGTTTAATAGAGGAAAAACATGACTTTAGCTCTTCTGCTGTGTCTCCTGTGTAAGAATCAGGGGGTGGGAGGTTGGTGCAGTGACTAAAGAGAATCATGGAATGGTTTGGGTTAGAGGGGACCTTTAGAGAACATCCAGTTCCACCCCCCTGCAGAGGGCAGGGACACCTTCCACTGTTCCAGGGTGCTCCAAGCCCTGTCCAACCTGGCCTTGGACACCTCCAGAGATCCAGGAGCAGCCACAGCTTCTCTGGGCAACCTGTGCCAGAGTCTCACCACCCTCACAGTCAAGAATTCCCTCCCAAATCCAATCTATCCCTGGCCTCTGGCAGTTTGAAGCCATTCCCTGTGTCCTGTCCCTTGCCCCAAGTTCCTCTCCAGCTCTCCTGGAGCCCTTTTAGGCTCTGGTAGGGACTCTGAGGTCTCTCCAGAGCCTTCTCTTCTCCAGGCTTGTGGTAGAAGGATCTTGATCCACTCTATCACTCCCCCTTCCCAGCTGGACAGGGGAGAGAAAAGAAGATGTGAAGCAACTCCTGGATTGAGATAAGACAGTTTACAAAAACAGAAGTAAAAGTTTGTGCATCAGCAAAGAGAAAAAAAAGGTAATTTTATTCTTTACTTCTCATCAGTGAGTGATGTCCAACCACTTCCTGGGAAGCAGGGCCTCAGCACACAGAGCAGTTGATCTGGAAGGCAAATATTGTAAATAACAAATGCACCCCCTTCCTCTTTTCCTTAGCTTTATCTAAGCTGACATCCCATGCTATGGAATAAACCTTTGGATAACTTGAGGCACCTGTCCTGGTCGTGTGGATCCCAGGATCTTTCTCAAATTCTGAGTTTCTCACAAATCACCACTGAAGTCAAGCTTAGTCTAACCCCAGAAATTACCTCCACAATGCAGAGTGGGTCATGCAATAATTGTGTGTATTGCATTGTATTACCTGTATGAAGGGAGAGTGCTGCTGTATTTATAGGGATTTATAACATATACTCAAAAGGAAGAAAATACATTCTCTCCATGAAGAAAAAAATCAGTAAATGTGCTCCTACTTATAAAAAAAAAAAAATCTCATTTTACAAAAGTATCATAAACTGAACTGATGGCAATTAAAAAAATTGTGTAAAGTTTTCTTTTAATTTACAGCAGGTTCACCCAGGACTCCAGAGCTTCAGCACTTGGATGGTTGCTGTGGCTGCCCCTGGATCTCTGGAAGTGTCCAAGGCCAGGCTGGACAGGGCTGGGAGCAGCCTGGGATAGGGGAAATTGTCCCTGCCCATGACCAAGAATAAACACCAAAAGAAACTGATTTACCCATGAGCTTTCCCAACAGCTGCTGCCATCCAAAAGCATCCCAAGGTCAGATTTCTACCTGTGTCCTTCTTTGTTCCCAAAGGACTCACCCTGACAGCTCAGCTACCCAGGGTTTTAGATGCTGCTGCTCTCAGGGCTGTTTGCTGGGGTGCCCTGTATTTCCTTGGTGAATGGCAGGGTTTGTGAGGCTGGCACCAACAGCTGCACTGGATGATGCTGGTGTCAAAGTGGGTGTCTTCCAACTCAGGGTATTCTGTGGTTCTATGAATAAGGAGCAAAACAGACAAGGACTGCTGGGAGAAGGGTCAGAGGAGCCATCTGGGATCTTGAATTCACAGAATCACCAGGTTGGAAGAGACCTTCAAGATCACTGAGTCCAATCCATGCCCCAACACTGCAACTAAGCCATGGCACCCAGTGCCACATTCAGTCTTTTTTTAAACACATCCAGAGATGGTGACTCCACCACCTCCCTGGGCAGCCCATTCCAGAACTTTATCATTGTTTCAGTAAAAAACTTCTTCCTAATATCCAGGAAGAATATTCTATATTCTGTATTTCCCTTGGTGCATCTTGAGAGTCTGTGCTCTCGTTCTGAGAGTTGCTGAAAGAGACCAACCCCACCTGAGCACAGCCACTTTTCAGGGAGCTGTGGAGAGTGATAAGGTCACACCTGAGTCTCCTTTTCTCCAGACTAAACAACCCCAGCTCCCTCAGTCGTTCCTCATATGGCTTGTGTTCCAAGACGAAGATGAAAAGAAGCAGCCAACCAAAGTTTGGGACCGAAATGGGTCTCTTTAAGCACTGAGATGACAGAGTTTGTCTGAATGAAAACCAGTGCCTTTATTTTCAGCATCAAATCTGAATGCAGAGTGGAAAAGTCCCAAGCCTTGTAAAAGCAAAAGCTGTCTCTAGAAATGTATTTGCAGGGAGTTCACCACAGATGGGGATGGGTACTGATGCAACAGGATGGTGACAGGAGGATCCTTAAAGTCCCTTCCTACCCAAACCCTTGGGTGACCCCTCCTTCCCCCTCCCAGAAGGAAGAAGGCGCTCACAGAAGGCGAGCACAGCTCCTACTGGATTAATTATTTTAATTAATTAATTTAATAATTTTTAATTTAATGAATCTTGTACAGCTTCACTGACGCTGAGGAGGAGATGTCAGAGGGTGAGTCCTTGGGTTTGGTGACACCTGGCTCCTGAGGGTGCTGCTGGGTCTGCAGAGCCATTCTGTGATTCTGAGATAGTCTTTGAGGGGAGAAATGTCCTCAAGTGCCAACACAGTCAGATTTGGGTGCCTGAGGAATCTCAGCCAGGTAAAGTACATAGATAGTAACTTACTCTCAAGAAAGCTTTCATTATAGCCAAGAGAAGGGGTAGGTTTCATTTCAAAAGGCTTTTGATAACCTGCAATTTTTTTTGTTGTTGTTGTTTCAGTAAGCCTTCTTTAGTGTCCCAGTTTCCAGATTGCTAGCTCAGAGAAAACTCTGTGTCAGAATAAAAAAAAACCTTTGGGGCAACTTTTAATCTTATGGGGAAAATCATATAATTTTTTTTTTCACTTCAGAGCATTAAGAATTACAAAATAATTATTTGGAACTTGGAAAAACCTTGAAATCAGAAATTTTAAGAGGCACATTTTCTCCTCAGACCTTCACATCTTGCCTATGACAACCACCAACAAATGCGTTCATGCCCCGACATAAACCATGGAAATATTTTTTTTTTTTTTGCCATTGTAATATGTTGTGGTGCATCAGCCATGTTCAAATGCTAAACTATTCACCTTTCAGCTGCTTAGGTAACCCAAACCACTGACGCATTTAAGGTAGATAATTTAGGGTCGGGCTGGTTGAACCTGACCTTCCTCTGCCTCGTAGGCTTTCAAAAACGTATTTTGCTTCTAAATTTGGCAATTTAACTGACCCACTTTGAAAGGATATTTCAGTAAATTGCATTAGAGAAAACCCCTTCTGAGGGGACCGTTTCCTTTAACCTGCACACCTCTAACTTGAAGAGGGAAACTGAAATATACATTTAATTTCTGAAACATCAGCATCTTTAAAACAAGCGGATGTAGGTCACGGGTATCCCAGAACCTGCAAACTAAATTCTGCCCTTATTTGCATCCTCCTTGGAGTGTGAGAATGCTCATGGGGCAGCAATGAGACTGTACATTAGTGACATCCTTTGGATGGCACAAGGTGGGTAAAATTTTGACTTAGATATAAAAATTAAGGAAATATAAAAAATCTGTACTTTCTCCACATAATTTTTATTGAAAAACCCACTAAAATGAGACCTGGGAAATGTTCTGATCAGCAGCTCAAGGCTCTTACACTGAGAGTCACTTCATGGAGCACATCTGAGCTTCTTGAAACCCACTGTCAGAGCAAAATGATGGGAGTATTTCCTAAAAAAAGAAAGGTAAGAGAAAAAACTTGATGTTATAGAATCCTAAAATGGTTTGGGTTGGAAGGACCTTGAATATAATCCAGTTCCACTCTCTGCCACGGGCAGGGGCACCCTTCCACTATCCCAGATTACTCCAAGCTCTGTCCAGCCTGGCCTTGGACACTTCCAGCGATCCAGGGGGAGCCACAAGTTCTCTGGGTTACCTGTGTCTTGTGTCATTTTGCATCTCTCAGTCTTCACAAAGTTTCCCTGGAACCCCTCTGTCCCCTCCCTAACTTAGGAACTGGAAGTTTAACTATATCCATCACACTTCCCAAACTCCTTTCCTTGGGAACAAAACACGGCCTCATAGCACGAGAGAAGGAAGATGAAAGCAAAATGCAAAGGTGGCAAGCTTGAAACAAAGTTCACTCACTTTTTTCCCACGTGGAGAGTGATTGACTTTTGGGAACTCACTATCACCAAGCATTCTGATCAACACTGAGATACCACACCTGAGGTTTAACTGAATAGAAGTAGCCCAGTTCAGAGGAGAATTGAGCGTGAGCAGGGACATTGCTCCTCAGACATCAAGAAAAATTGCAGCCCATGGGAAGAATATGAGAGCAATTTGATGGTGGCCAGCTGTCCAACATCTGCCCAATCTGGGATGAAAAGATATCAGACTGACCAAGGAGTGAACTGATCCAAACCTGTGCCAGAGACATTTGGGGTTGATACCTACGGCATCCCAATTTAAAATCAAATACTTTGCACCCACAAATTTGCAACGTCTGTGGTTTTGTCACCATTTGAGTGACATGGCTGAAGGAATGACATCATCTACAGATCTAAGATATATCTTGTATTCCACCTGTGTTAATGGAACCTATAGACATACACTTCTTAATTTAGGTTATGGTCAGAAACCACAGTTAAGGTTGGGGGAAAAAACACCTACTCCAAATTATTTAGCACAGCCCAGAAACCCTTATAAAAGGTCCAGCAGCAGATGTGCCCAGACACCTTCAGCTCAGCAGAGCCCAGGACAAGGATCAGAAGCAATAAGAGAAGGAACAAAGATGTCCCTGACTTTTTGCGCTTCTCCGGTAAGAACTTGAATTCTGAGTTTATTTTCCATCCAGTTTGACAGAGATGTATTTAAATCATAATAGATGGAATAGGGATCTGCACCCACCTTTAAAATGCTTGTTTAAATAATTAATAATTAAAAAACTAAAGTGTGAGAATGCTTATGGGGCAGCAATGAGACTGTACATCAGTGACATGGAGCTCCCACAGCATTTTCTGAGGCAAGAAATAAATTGAAAACCTTAAAGTGTCTTTCTTTTTGTTATACCCTTTCTGCTATCTTCTGTATTATATTATTTTCTATAATTTAACATTACAACCAGATTACAACTGGGTGTAAATACAATAGTCAACACTGTGAGAATCAGTTAATGAGAACAAAAGTGGATGTGACATACAGCACATTTTTCCACAATTACTCCAACGTGCAGTAGGGGCTTTAACCACCAGTTAGGCTGACTTTGGATGAATTTCACACGTGTCTTGTGTCCTAAATATACCTATTGTCTCCAGCTCAGATTCCTGCTCCTCGTGCTGCTGGCCGTGCTATCAGCCAGCACTCCTGCCATGGGGAAGGTGATCAAGCCTGGGCTCAAGCCAGAGAATCTCTTCAAGCAAGCATCTGCTGGATGCCTGACTCAAAAAGACTCAAAATTCCCCCAAACTGTCAGAGTCAACCTCAGCATCAGCAGCACGAACCAGGACACCAGAACCAGTCCAGATGTCAGCAGCCGCTCTCTGGCTCCGTGGGATTACAGGTATGGACCCTGTCCCTGAGGCCTGGGAAAACACTGGATGCCCTGGCCAAGAAAAGTGCTTTCATCTCTATTTTCAGTGCTTCACAGTTGAGAAGGATACCCTCATATTTTAGAAATATGAGGGCATCCGTGTCTGTATAATCCTCTTTGAAAGAGAAACAGCACAAAAAAACCCTACATGGCGTAGCCAATATACAGAAGGAAAAGCAAACGACTTTTATAATTTAATAATTAATTTGTATACTGGGGCAAACTTTATCTTCTAAAGCATTCTTTATGTAAAACACCATTTAAAAAATACCTCAGAGGGTTAATAACGCACCAAATTCAACAGTGGTTTAACACCAACGTTTCGTGTCTTGGGGAGGAGCTGAAGGATTTGGGGTCTGTTAGCTGGAGTAACATGTTGGAGAGCTCAAATAATTTCTGATAAGTCTTTCAAAGTCAGTGCCAGCTCGAAGCAAATCCTTTGCAAAGGCAGTTGCATGCAGGCATCCATTCAAAACTATCCAATATTTAGTTACTTACATTTTATTTCGGAAAATTTGGAGAATCTGCTGTCCCCCCATGGGCAATACACCCCAGGATGCACAGGTTCCCGAGCAGGGAGCCCAGACTCATCCAGACTACCCTGCCTTTGGAATCAAACATTCCCTTTCCTGCCCACCCCCAGGATCGACGAGGACCACGACCGCTTCCCGCGGCTGATCGCGGATGCCGAGTGCCGCCACAGCCGGTGCGTGACTCCGGAGGGGCAGCTGGACCACGGCCTCAACTCCGTGCCCATCACGCAGGAAATCCTGGTCCTGCGCAGGGAGCAGAGGGGCTGCCAGCAGTCCTACAGGCTGGAGAAGAAAAAAATCACCGTGGGCTGCACGTGTGTCACCCCCTTGGTCCAGCACCAGGCCTGAAGGGAGCTGGAGGTGCAAGAGCGAGGAGCCACAGGGAACTTCCTTGCATGGAAGGGGCCTCCAAAAAGCTGAATCAAGCTATAAAATTTGTCAAGGATACATCAGAATATACTGAAAATGAGGCATCTCGGTTAAAAAATAATGTCTTCCCCCAAAATCTTGAACTCCATAAATTCAGTATCTAGACACCTTCATGTGTCAGGCTGAAAAGTAATGGGAACTCTTCCCATTCTTAGTTTACACTTTGAAATGTCTATTTATGTAAGTCTATTTATGCTGGTGGAAAATGTGATAATAATGTATTATCCTAATATATATATTTTTTAAGTATTAAGGTAATGTTTATTTATCTTTGTGTAATAAAAAGAAATCAGTAAAAATCTCTTTGGTATTCTCCTTTCTTTCTAAAGAAGTGTTCCTGATAAGGCAAGAAATCACTCTATCATGACCATAAAAGAGATTTACATGATGTTATATCTTCCAAATCTCTTGATAACATCTACCTCTGCAGCAGTAGAATGTAAAGCCCAGGGGAAAAAAAAATAGAGAAAGCACCATTTTGCCAATAGAGAAGCTAAGAAACCTGGAGGAAAATTATTTATAAAGTGGTATCAAAGAGATTAAAGACAGATGAGCAAAAAAAGAAATTTCTACCAGGTAATTACTGCCTAATTATCCAATTGGAAAAGGATTTGTAAAGATGGGTTCAACACAACACTTTGAACCCGTCTTTGGGGGAGAAAGAAACTCCCTCCCCTAAAACAGCGAGTGCATTTCCACTGCTGAGTTTCAACTTCACTCCAAAATCACCAATGAAATTCAGCCCAGCCCATTTCCCTGGAGCAGAGGCACCACCTGGATACACTGAGGGAAGCTCACGAGAGTCAGGTGGGTGACTGAAGCAATTAACCACATCTGGCTGATTGCAATCGTGATTTTTCTCTGTGTTCATGTCCTTCCAACCCGTTCTCAGCACTTCAGATGTGGAGCACCCTGACGCAGCACTTCAGCCGTGGTTGGATGGCGCTTGCGTGGGTGGGAGTCTGGCACAGCAGGTGGGTTTATTTAAAGCACACTTGGGTTAAAAGTGCCCCAGTGAACATGTTCTGTGGTTCAGAGGGCAAGGCTGGCTGGTGAAGATGGGGATGTTTTGTTTGCTGCTGTTCCAGGGAGGTGTGGCCCTGCTGAGGTACCGGCAAACGCAACAGCAAATACAGAACTTATGGAGGCACAGAGCTCAGGGCCGAGAGTCTCTAACCAGAGGAAGGTCCTCTCTAGTGAAAGCATCTTCTCCAGATCCAGCTGTGATCATCCCAAATGTTGCTACTGGGAATTACTGCCTCCAGCTGTTCCAACGAGCCCAAACCCTCCCTAACCTACTCCAGGTGGGTCAGCCCCTCTAACCCAAAGCCACAGCACAGCCACACCATTCCCTGACCTGGCAGATAAACACTGGGCCAAGGAAACATTGATTAACTCAGGCTGACCACAGTTCCTGCAATCACAGCAATGAACTCCCGTCCACACCTTCAGTTACCTTCAAACATTGATATAACTTTGCCTAAACAGAGGAATCTAGGAGTGTGTGTGATCCTAACTTAGCTAGTTTCTGACCTTCTCTCCAGTTATTCTTCCTTAAGGTCTCCTGCAGGTCCTGAAGTTTAAGCCAGCTGACTGTCCCACAAGTATTAAGCAAAAATGGACTTTAAAAAAAAACAAAACACAAAAAAAAACAAACCAAAAACATCAAGGAACAAAGGAACACTCATCCTTAAAGGTTTTCAAAGATTTATATAAATAACAGTCCAGGAAGATTGAAACAGAATGGACTTCCTTGTCATTTAGATAATTTTTTAATGTCCTGCCACTCCTAGAAAGAGTTTTGCCAAATTATCTGCAATTAGCCCAAGTAACTTCCAACAGTTAAAATCACAGAAAGTGCAATCCTTTCTTCCCTGGAAGTCATGTGCCACTAGCTGGAGTTGGCACATGTGTAGTGGTGACTGGAAAATGCTGAGAGAGCTATGCTGAGGTGGAAAAACTTAGAACCAAGTCAGAAAGAGATGACACAGCTGGAGCATGGAAAAGCCAACAGCTTTCTGCTGACAGACTTCACAGATCAGCGTCATAATCATGGAATGGAATGGGCTACAAGGACCTTAAAGGTCATATAGTTCCACCCCCCTGCCATGGGCAGGGACACCTTCCTCTACTCCAGGTTGCTCCAAGCCCCATCCAGCCTGGCCTTAGTGAAGAAACACTCCCTTGCAAAAATCCAGCATGATTTTTGTTGAACCATTTACCAACCCAGCTAAATCAGAGCCTTAGGAGAGAACCACTTTTATTTATTTGGACAACTCTGTGCTCACACCTACAGGATGCTTGGGTGTTCTACATGCTCCTGCAGAAGCATTTAATAGTTTCATTAATAAGCTGGATTTATAGGGCCAAAGGAGTGTTTTCTTTCCTACTGCAAGTTCTCTCCTAACTCCTGGTACCATGAGCCAAGAGGTTTTCCTTCCTGATTTCCTTCCTTGCTGTGTTCGGTTAGAAAGATGCAGAATAATCCCAAACCATTGCATCCTGACAAGGGTGACCTCATCAGTGTCCTTATCCTTCTACAGTCAATAATGACCAAAATGAGACACCAAAGAGAGTAGAGCTCTTCTTTCACCCATGCACAGCTCTTATCAGTTTGAGGTTCAACAGGTAAAGATTGTTCCTCCTTGTTTTCAAGAGTTTCAGTGCAAATTTCTGCTAATTTGATGCTCCTAAGTGATACTCTCATTGGAGGGAGGGGGGAGGAATTGCTGCAAAATCCTCTCCAACATAAAAGCTTCCAGTCCAGCACTGCTCCCCATCTCAGTTTCATGTCAGTTTGCAAAACCTGAGCAGCAGTATCTTGGCAACCTGTGAGTAAAACCCAGCAGAAAGGGAAGTTTGAGATTGGATTTTTGCAGATAATCCTGCTCATCATTGTCACTTATCAAAGCAATCTGGATGGAAACCAGATTCTTCTAAAAGGTGCTGCAGATTCAGCTGTAATGAGGGCCAAGAACACAAGTTTCAGAAGTCTGAAATAAAAAGGCACCCTGAAAAACTATAGGGTCGAGTTAGAGAGGAGATAAACCATCTCTATTCATTTACCAGAACTGGGAATCTTGATCATGATACAAATGTACCGTGCTTACTAAGAATGCAGATAAACAGAAACATGATTGTTTGTACTCATTTTACTCACTCATAGAAAGCTGTGCCCAGAAAACAGCATTTTGTCAGTCTGTGAGCCCCAAAGTGAGTCAAACATATTTTTAATACTTTGTTAAAGTTATAGGAAAAGGTAGAAAAGCTGAGCCACTTTCCTGAAGGAAGAATAAATAAACAATTACACCAAAAGCAAGAAGGGATTTCTCTGAATAGTTGAGGACCTGAACCTGCTGCCCCTATCTAGCCTTGGAAGTATGGGGAATAGTTAGAAAATATGAAAAATGTTTTTAATCCTAGAATATCCTGAGTTGGAAGGGACCCAGAAGGACCACTGAAGTCCAGCTCCTGGAACTCCTCTTTGGGAGCAGCAAAGGCAGAAAGTGTAGTTTGTGTCTGGGGCTGAGCTTGGCTGGCATCTTCTGAGCTCCTGACTGCCAGCACCAGCCCATCCCATCCCCACCAACAGCTCTGGCTCTGCTCAGTGGTACCAGACAATCACAGACATTTTAAGCAGGTTTGGGATTTTTTTTGTCACTGCCTTGCAACAGTGCTGTAGAAAATGCAGAATCAGCCCACTCATTCTTCTCAAGGACAAGGTTAAAAATAATATCAAACAAGGAAAAGGGAGAAGGAGATGGAAACAAAAGGAGATTGTGGTATTGTAGAATGGTTTGGGTTGGACATTAAAGATCAACTCATTCCATCCTCCTGCCATGGGCAGAGACACCTTCCACTATCCCAGGTTGCTCCAAGCCCCATCCCAACTGGCCTGGACACTTCCAGGGATGGAACAGCCACAGGTTCTCTCTGCCACTGCTTCACCACCCTCACAGGGAAGGTCAAGGAAAGTCTCCTGTTTTGGAGGTGATGGTGGCACGGGAGCAGGTTTAGGGTCTGGTCTCTTGGGCCATCTCCAGAACCTGCAGCTGATACAGAAACTCATCCTATCATCTGTACCCATCATTTTGGCACCAACCCACAGATCCCCACAGGACTGACCAGAAAATCCCTCTTCCAGAGAATTTCTGGACTGAGCAGAAAATTGCTCATCACCTTAAAATTTTGCCTGTAATGTCAAACTCTCAATAAGCCATGTTAGCTTTCCAGCCATTAACCCTCTGCCTTACCAAACAGATAATTCTTAGTTTTTTTCAACCTTTCACTTGCAACCTTTCCATTCTTTACATATTTAATTTTGTAACACTTTTCAAAGCAGTGACTTTTGTGGAATAGGTTGCTGTGGCCTGCAGTCCCTTTGAACACTCCCAGGAGCACCTGCCTGTGGTCAGGGGTCTAAAGAGGCCTGAGACACTTCCTGATCAACACAACCACAGGTCACAGCACAGGTCTGGGAGGAGGCATCTACCTGTTCTGGGTCACTGCTGTGCCCCCCAGCCTGTGGTAATACAGGGGGCTCTGCACTGGGCTCTACCCAACATCCCACAGGAGCTGCCACACCAGGATCAGCTGCCAGAACACACAGCCATGAGAGCAGTGAGCCAAAAACAAAAGTAGGAGGTTAGGGAGAGGAAATCAGAAGAGAAAAGGAATAGGAAAGGCCACAAGGCTCAGATACCAACCTGTGACTGGAGGCTGCTAAGCCCAGCAGGTTACCAGAAGACACTGGCACTGCTGCTACACCTCCAGCTGTGTCTTCTCCTCCTGGAAAAACAGCCCAGCCCCTGGAGGATGCTCCAAGCCCCATTGCAGAGCCAGAGATGCCCAGCTGGGCACCCAGGGTCTGGGACCACTGCTGCAAAGGGAACAAACCAAGCAAAGCCTTTAGCAAAGGCTGTGAATTGCACTTGCTCTCGGTGCTGATATGACTGTGCTGTTTATAAGAAGCTAAAATTTGTTTGCCGTGTTTGCTGATTCATAAAATCGCAGGGTGGTTTAGTGTTGGAAGGGACCTTAAAGATCATCTAGTTCCAACTCCCAAATGAGTAGATTGCTGGCAGCAAAAACCAGCACCCAAAAAATAACCAGGCTTGTATTCACAAGCTGCACTCTAAGAACGATGCCATTAGGAGGAAACAAACCCCACGTACAAGCAATGCCTCCCTGAGTGGTGTGTGGTTTGCAGTTGAGAGCTCTGCCTGCAAAACCTCATGACCCATGGGTGAGACTTCCTTAATTACCCATCTGTGTATTTTCCTAATTAGCCACCTCATTATCCATCCAGTTAGGACCACTCAGGGTAAGCTGGTGGGTGTTTAGGAGCATCAGCACAGGATGATGCCACAAACCCAGTGTCAAAGAAATTATGACTGAGAGGAGAGATGTAGAGTAGTTTTCTCCCTGAAAAACAAGTGAGGGCAGCCCCACAAGGGCAGCCCCACACCTACTTCTCTTCTGTGGAGAGAAGTAGGTCAGGAGTAAGAAGCGGGTTGCAATTTCCTGGTCAGCAGTTACTGAGAGGAGAGCAGGAGACGCCTCCCTGGGCTGGGGCTGCACCACATGAAGAGCTCGGTGGTCATAACGAAACAGCTGCTGCCACAAACAGGAGCAGATGCTCCTAACTGGATGAGAAGGGCACCCACGGAGGGTTGGAGTGGCTCCCAGTGACCCAGGGGGCACAGAACACACCCGAGTCAACAAAGAGCACCAGAGGACCTGAGAGCCTGGATGAGAGAAGCTGGAATTCAAAATACAGTTTGTGGTATCCAAGCTGTTACAACAGTGCAGGGTGGTGGGTGAAGAGCCTGCACCCACAGCAGTCAGCTCCAGCTGCAGACAAACCTGAAGTCCTTTTAATTTTGGTTACAATTATATACTTTTCTTTGCTGAGCATCCTAAAACATAAGAACCAATCTATACCTCCACTTCTACCTATAGCCTATCATAACTGCGATAGTTACCATATTCATGTTACTATTCTCCAGTCACTAAATGTTAGTATGTTACAGTTTAAGCTAGAAGTTGTTTTTCAGTTTTCTTGCAGTGGAAAATTCGGAGACCTTTTTTCTATTTGCAACATTGGCAGTCTTGTTTGGCTGTGGAGTCTTTGCTTGGTAGAAACATCTTCTGTTTGTGGTGGGTTTATCCTTTGCTCAAACCATTAAAACCCCTTCTAACTAACATACCCTTTGCCTTCTTAGCTATCCAATAAGAACCGCTCAGCAATTCTTTTCTTCTATATCAAAACTTGCTTTCATTTTTATTCCTTCTTCAGATTCTACATTCAAAAAAATCTTTCTGCCAAGCATACATACCTGTTAAAATTTCTTGTCACACTTTCATTCATCCCAAAAAGAGGAGACATCATAGAATTATAGAATCACAAAATTACGGAATGTTTTGGGTCAGAAGGGAACTCAAAGACCATCTCATTCCATCCCTGCCACTTCCACTATCCCAGCTAGCCCAAAGCCCAACCCAACCTGGCCTGGATTCATTTAGACCCAACAACTCACCTGGCCCACCCTGGGGAGGAAAGCCAGGGTCTACCTGCACCAGGTGGATCTGATTTAAAGCGGTTTCTGCGCAGTCAAAATGAAATACTAGAATGCTTGCGTGGGTTTGTCCTGATTTAAATGTAAAAGGAAATGCAGGCTTAAAACCTCCTGCAGCAGAAACCAAACTCAGAGGTCTGAGAGCCTGGCTCAGCTCTGGATGAAAGAGGAGCAATGTCAAAAAAAGAAATATTGCAGTAATTTGATAAAATAGTAGATAGCTATAGGATCATGGAATATCCTTAGGGACACACAAGGATCACCCAGTCCAGCTCCTGAGCAGTGGGCTGTGCCAGGCTGTGCTCCTTGTGCAGCTCAGGGAGGGAAAAGGGCAATTCCTCATTTCCGAACGCAGGACACCTCAGCCCAGCAGCAAACCATGCCCTGCAGGTCCAGTTCCTGGTTCCTTGATGTGAGGGATCCTCATCCACCACTTTAATCCCATCCAGCACCTGGGAATTACCTGGCTGGGGAGCAGTGGGATGAAGCCATCCGACATCTCCCCGCATTTCTGCTCAGCCAACCATTCAGCTGGGGGAGGAGAGGGTTGTTTACAGGGATGAAAGCTTGCCTGGAGGAGGATAGGACAGACCTTTCCCAGCTCTAATGAACCATCCCAGATTCTGGCTGCAGCCCTGGAATGTGACATCTCCCGTCTTGTTTCCCACCATCCCAGAGGTCTAAAAAACCTCATTCCATTGCCACCACTGCCTGCAGAACCTCCCTTCACTGCTTTCAGCCTCTTCTTTGTGTCTTTTCATCTATTTAGGCTGCAAGTTCTCTTCTGCTCCTTCTTACTCATTTCACTGCACAGGAAAATACCCGAGCTGTGCTGAAATCTCTCAGTGCTACCGCAGCACAAACCCCTTCTCTGTGTCTGTTGTCATTCTGAACTACCATGAAAAAACATTTTTTTAAATAAAATATTCTTTTTATTCAGCAGATAAGTTATTGAATAAATACAGATTAAATTTATCAATTTTTTATACTCTGAGCATACACAGAATCATAAATACAGCCATAAATAGAAGACATAAATAGAAATATAGATATCTGTTGGTTTTTTACCATTTTAGCACTCAACAAGTGGAATCAATTACTTCCCCAAATGTTTTGCAATAAATCAATTGCAGCACTGACATAAACCCAGACTGTGGTGACAATCAGGCCTGGTGGCACCAATATCTGACTGACACCAGTAATATCTCAGTGAGCAGAGATGGCCAGAGAAGGACAATGGGATAGGGATGAAGAAGGGAGGGAGAAGGTGCAGGATCGGGAATTTTTTGTGGCAGTGCTGGTGGACAGGTATTCAATTAGAGCAATTTACTGCCAAGGACAACTTCAGAAATGATAATTAATTTGGTTCACCAAACTGATATAAACCACGGTGAATGGAAAATAAATTTTTAAAAAGCACTGCTTTCTCCTCTCACTGCTTGGGGCCACAAATAAAATTCTTCCTCCCCTCCACCACCAGCTACCAGTGCTGAAACCCATAAACGAACAACAGCAAGAATCACAACTTTCAGGAGACAATTTGCTCAGATTTGGAAGAGGAATGATGAGTTGAATTCCTGGAGTGCGAGGCTGGCAGCTGTGAGATTTTTATGGGATTTACTCCCTCTTCCCAACGCTGCCTGCCCTGATGGCTGCTGCTAGGACTGGTGCTGGATGACGGGGGTGACACAGGTGCAGCCCACGGTGATGATTCTCTTCTCCAGGCGGTAGGAGGGCACGCAGCCCCTCTGCTCCCGCCGCAGCACCAGGATCTGCTGCTGGATGGGCACCGAGTTGAGGCTGTGGTCCTCCTGCCCCAGGGGGGTCACACAGCCCGACAGGCGGCACTGGGCATCGGCAATCACCCGCGGGAAGCGGTCAGGATCCTCGTCCAGCCTGGGAATGGGGACACAAAACTGATTTAAGCACTTGAGTTGCTGTTTTATTTTTCTGGAAAAATCTCCTCACCGGGATTTTTTTCTCCTGGGAAGCTGAGAAGCCTCAAAGAAAAAGGAAAACAATGTTCTCCTGGATTGTCGAGCAAATTGTATTCTGTTTGCCATCTGTAAGGCAGTTGTCTTTTGTTAAGTTGGCAGTTTTCCTTATCTCTTCCACAACTGGGGAGACATCTGCTGATAACAGGCTATTAAATGTCACTGCATGACTGATAAGAGCTACAGAATCCCATTGGTAGATGTGAGTCCAGAGGGAGGAGCCAAGCATTCCTACCCAGATATAACCTGGAGATTCTGGAATATCAACACAGCTTCTCCACTGGATTTCCCAGAGGAACAGCTGCTCTCTTCCCCTGGATCTTCAGAGGAACACTGCACCCTTTTCTACAGGATTTCTACACCTGACACTGCAGGAGGGCTGCAGCCACAATTCCAACTGGATTGCTACCATAACCCTGACCCGCAGGGTGTCAGGTTGTGTTCTGACTCTGTCAGTGTTGTTTTGGTTTACTGCATTGTTTACCTTTTTTTTTCTTCCCTGTTAAAAACTATTATTCCCTGCTCCCATATTTTTTGCCTGAGAGACCCTTAATTTGAAATTTATAGCAATTTGGAAAAGTGGGGTGGGGGTGGGTGGGGGTTTACATTCTCCATTTCAAGGGTGGCTCCTGCCCTCCTTAGCAAACACCTGTCTTTTGAAACTAAGACAAATATTATCTCATTTGCTTCTCCTGTGTTTTGCTGCTTTGGAATGTGGTTGGAGATTGTTTATCCAACATGTGAATTGTTTTGACTTAATAGCCAATCACTGCCAGCTGTGTCAAGGCTCTGGAGAGTCACGGGTGTTTCATTAATGTCTTGTTAAGCCTTCTGTAAGTATCCTTTCTCTATTCTTAAGTATAGTTTTAGTATAGCATTCTTTAATATAATATAATATAATATGATAAAATAATAAATTAGCCTTCTAAAGACATAAATTCAAATTTATCTTTCCTCCCCACGATGGGGAACCCCAAAAATACCACACACTTGGACATTGTGGTCTGGTAGGATCTTGTTTATGTTTCCATCATCCTATTTAACCTGTGCTTTCTCACTTTGAGACACAAAGGATTTCCTTATCCTCAAGGGTTTCACAATGATTTCCTAGAAATGGAGTCAGCACTGGCAGGGTAATATTGCTGTTCTATTCTTTAGGAGCTGATGAATGGAGTGGAGCTGGGTTAAATAATACAGAACTCACAGCTGCCCTATTCATTTTTGTTTGGTTTTAATTTCAGCATTTAGATGTTTCTTTCTGTTAGGAAAATGTGAAATGTCAATGTACTCACATCATTCTTTTCCTAGAGGAATAATTAATTTCATTATTATTTCAACGCCATGCAGAACTACAGGCTTGGGGCAGAGGGGTTAGACAGCTACTCAGAGGAGCTGGGGAAGGGTCTGGAGCACCAAAAGCAGCTGAAGGAGCTGGCAAAGGGGCTCAGCCTGGAGAAAAAGAGGCTGAGGGTCTGGCTCTGCACAACTCTCTGACAGGAGGAGGCAGCCAGGGGGGTCGGACTCCACTCCCAGGGAAAAAGGGACAAGAGGAAACTGCCTCAAGTTGCTCCAGACAAGGTTTATATTGGATATTAAGAAAAATTTCTTCCCTGAAAGGGTTGTTAAGGCGTGGCACAACTGCCCAGGGAGGTGGAGGAATCACCATCCCTGAAGGGCTTTAAAAGCCATGTGCATGCGGTGGCACCTGGGGACATGGGTCAGTGGTGGCCTTGGCAGTGCTGGGGGAATGGTTGGACTCCAAGACCTCAGAGGGCTTTTCCAGCCTTAATGATTCCGTGATTGATAAAGACTGGCAAGATGATTAGAAACCATTCCAGTGATAGCCCCTTGCACAGCAAACAGTTTCTCTTGAAGAAATCTCAGCCAACATCAGAACCATATTCATGGGACTCTGGGCATACACTGAGAATGAACCACAGCCACCACAAGAAGCCATCTGGGGTGTGGCACAGCCCTCACAATTTAGAGAACAACTGAACAGTTACCTGTAATCCCAAGGAGCGAGAGACCGGTTCCTGACATCATGGACCATCCCAAAGGCATGATCTGAGTTGCTGATCCGGATGTCAACATCCACTGTTGTGGGGAATTTGGGATTCTTTTGGTTTGGGCAACCTTCCCTCAGCCTGGCAGAGGCACCAGCCTTTCTGTGGGGGGAGCTCCTCACAGTCAGGGCTAAAACCAGCACCAAAACCAGTGATCTGAACTGGGGGAGAGAAAGGTTGTTAGTTCTGCCCAGTCAGGAAAGAGAAAGCACAAAGGGCCAAGTCTTGGTTAGACTGGACCATCTTCATACTTATGTTTGTGTGAAATGGGCCAAGATGAGCAAATAGCAAAATGATGTTAATAAAACTCATCATAACTGATGCTAAACTCTGATTTAAATTCTGGTTTATAATTGATTCTGCACCAAGAAAAGCATCTGTCCAACAAGCTATGAAGATCCTATTCTGTGGTCATACAGCACCATCTTTTCATCTAAAAACTGGATAAGGACTCGGCTGACCCCTGTGCCTAAGCCTAAAACCTTGCCCAGCCATGGCTTTCTCAGGACAGTAAAAACTGGCCACCCACAGCCATCTGCTGGAAATAGCCCTTTTCCCAAGAAAATCTGGGATTCTTGGGCCATTTCCAGTAGGCAGAGTTTTAGTAAATGATGGAAGCATAGAATATCCTAAACTGAAAGGGAAACACAAGGCTCATTAAGACCAGTTCCTAAAGAGAAGACAAAATAAATGCAGGGCATTTAAGAAAATCACAGGAGCTGACAGAGCTGCAAATGCTAGCCAGGTTGAAATTCAAATGCCAGGGTATCCACAGTGAAATTTCAGAAATTTTGACAACATGTTGTCTGTGAAAAGGACTCTGCCAATCCCATATCAGCAGTGCTGATGAGTGAGATAAATAAATAATGGATAGTCCACCGCACCCTTGTCACTCACTCACCAAGCAGCTGCATCAGACACACCCAGCATCCCATTCAACTCCCAGCAAGGCTAAAAGAGTTTTCTGTACAAATCAGGAGATCTGCACCCTGCTTTCTCTCTTGCAGCAAATACATTTTATCCTTTATTTTAGATATAAGTACTTACCCCAGCAGAGCTCCCGAAAGCCATGGTAACCTCCCTGCTGCTTTGGGTAGATGTTAGGGCAACAGGACAAGGAGTTCTTCTTCTCTGAGACCCTTTCAACCCTGCTTGTGTCTCAAAGACAGTTGTGCTCTCCATTTTATAGCAAAGCTGAGGCACTGCCACCCTTTCCATTGCAGCACAGCTGGCTTACCTGACCTGAGGTTAGGAGCTGATATTGCAATTTTTAGCCCACTTCCTCCCATCTACCTCCAAAAAAGGGAAGGGCAAATACTACTACCAGCATCCCAAATCAGCCAATAGCATTTATTTAGGCAGATCAAGAGATAAGGAAAGAAAATTTTTTAAAAAATTGTTTAGGCAGGTGTTTTTTGGTTTGTTTTTTTTTTTTTCACTCCTTTCCACCACCTTCTTTCTAATAATAGTGTTCTTTTGCCACAAAGTCATGTGGATGCACTTCCACGTGCCTCAAACAAGCCCAACAGCAGAGATCAGTGAGCTGCAAAGCCAGGCACCCAGCAGGGACTTCAAAATGAGAGCAGGACATGGAACTTCACCATTTAACCTCCCTTCAACTGCACAATCCACACCCAGCTCATGTTAGGGATCCCTGTGTCCAGCAGGGACTGGGCAGGGGAAGAATAAGTGCCATGGGGAATTCCTTCTGGGGGCTATCAGGGCACCAGGAGCTGGGATGCCTTCCTGCTGTGGTGATACATTGTGGAGAATTCTGAACACTCATACATGCCCTGTTAGGGCCCTGACCACCTTCACCAGGAGCCCCATTCCGGCTCAGCTTTGACTCCCAGTCCCTGCTGTGGTGTGCTGTTGGAATATTGGTCTTTTGTCTTTTCTCTGGCCCTGTAAACTGGGTGGACCTTGGAGCAGCATTTCTCCTGGTTGGGCTCCTGGACATACATGGTGGTGAATGGGGCTGGAGCACAAGGAAGGGCCCAGACGTATGGAATATTCTGGAACTAGTCCATCTTGATATCTTTAGTGTTGGAACCCAGGACATTCCTCTGGCTGCCCTGGAGGACTTGAGACCCTGGCAGGGGGCTCAGAGACCTTGGCACAGGGTCAAAAACACCTGTGCCTTCGATTTTAACCCATGGAAACAATTACCAGCTTTGTTCGAGGAGTTACAAGCCACAGGGGTTTGAGTAGAATGATAGTGAATTTATCACAGGGTGAAAATGTAGAATTTTGGGGTTTTTAGAATGGGGGTTCAGGAGGCAAGATGGAGGAATCTGGGCGTGTCCTGTCTTTCTCCTTCTTCTTCTTAGCCTCCATCTTCTGGGTGATGTTGGTACTTTTAGATTGGTTTAGAGTAGAAACACGCTGCCTAACATAGGTGATAGGTATTGGGAAATTATTGTAAATAAAGTCCACGTGGTTTTTAGTATAAAAGATAACACTGCCCTGAAGGTGGGCAGCGTGCCATGAACCGACGTGCTGGACAGATCTCAGCAGGTCAGAGAAAGAATGTTGTAGATCAGAAATAATAAACAACCTTGAGAACGAGAACAGAAGAATCCTGACTCCTTCTTCAGCTGCCGGGCTGGGAAATGAGACCCTCTAACACATCTCGAGGTCATCATGACCACAGAGACCCCTGAGACTTTAGCACTCCCACACACACAGTTTCTTACTGATCCACCTTTATCCTTTCCTTTGCACACTTTGCTCCTGCTCCTGTACATCCCATAAATCCTGTACAATCCCAGAACACTCTAATAAGTCCCATGGCCCTGTAGCCAGCAAGGTGGTTTGAGGAAAGCCACTCCTGACTTGTCTGGTGGCACTCATGGGGGATATGGTGGGACTTGGATGACCATCATCCTTGATCAGCCCTGAAAGAGCTGGGTCAGAAACTTCATTTGAATCCCTCCACCTGGTCCTGTTCCTTTGTGTTCAAGGAAGATTTAATCCCTCTCAATCACACAGTCCTCACTTAATAATTAATAGGAGGGGCAGGCATGAAAATGGAAGGGGAAACAGGATTCTGCAGCCTGTGAGCCAGAAAGGAGCAGCCACCAACCGGAAAGCTGGTGCATGTGGTGTTTCCCTGGAGCACCAGCAGGTTTCTTTGGGAGTAAAAGCTATTTTTATGGCAGAAAAAAAAAAAAAAAAAACCACATAACAACCTGATGAAGTTTATTTGTGGAGAAAAGCCCTGAGAGAAACTTTTCCCAAAGCTATGTAGCCAAGTTGGAAGCAAAGGACTAAAGAGCGGGACTCTTCACACAAATTCATGTTCAGTCATCCAAGAAATCAACAGATTCATGACATTTTCAGTCCTACAAAAAAAAAAAAAAATCAGAAACCTCTTTCAAATTCACAGAACTTTCCAAGGAGAAGGGACTGATGGTGCCTGCTCTGTCACCTGCCTTGAATCACAGCAGCAGAAATCTCCAGTGACTGATGCTTTACATCACTGCAGGATGTCGTCATGACTTTGTGGTCTGGTTCAACCGACAGCTCAGAGCCCAGCCACTCTCCTCCTGCACATTTGTCACATTTCAGGTTACCCGATCCACCCGAGGCAACACCAGTGCTGTGACACATTCTGTTCCTAGTCTGACTGTCCCAAATATTCACCAGTGCATCTGCTGAGATGAGACACAGAGCGTGGAGGAGCAAGAGAGGGTAGAATTACCAGAAATCCACTTTTTTTAGCCCAGAAGCTGACCTCCTTTTTTTCCCCCTGAGCGTTCACCGTGAAAGGAAAGGGCACTGCCATGAAAATGGGCTGGATTGTGAAGGAACGGGGTTGAGTGGAAATGGTTGCTTGTGACAAAGCAATGACGTTACCACACCAAACACCAGGTTATGAACCCCCACCACCACTTTCCACTCACTTCTTGTGTCTTCAGCAGCTTGTAACTTCAGAAGGGATTCCCTCTTTGACCCAGAATTTCCTACAATTGAACTTGATTTGAAGTTCACTAAAAAAATTTCATTGAAAAGAGGCCACCAAACATGAATCATCACAAAGGAGGAAAAATACTTTTATTCCTAGAATCACAGAATGGCTCTGGTGGGAGGGGACATTAAAGATCATCCAGTTCCAATCCCCTGCCATGGGCAGGGACACCTTCCACTATCCCAGGCTGTTCCAAGCCCCCTCCAAGCCGGCCTTGGACACTTCCAGGGAATCCAGGGGCAGCCACAACTTCTCTGGGCACCCTGTGCCAGGGCCTCCCCACCCTCACAGGGGGGATTTTTTTTCTTTATATATAGGAATATAAAGTTATCACAAAAAGCTTTTCCCTCTGACACATCCAGGGCTTGGAGCAGGGATGGGGACTTGGAGATGAAAGAGTATTTTAATTCCACTTACAAGAACTCATCTACTCTTGAGTTCCTATAAGGACACAGCACTGTTTGCACTGCAGGATATGTTACACACTTAGGTTCAGGTCTTCATGGAGATTGAATCACAGAATAATATGGGTTGGAAAGAACCTTACAGACCATCCAGTCCCACCCCCTGCCACGGGCAGGGACACTTTCCACAAGACCAGGTCCTCAGAGGACCTTCCACAGCCTGCAGCAGCTAAAAGCTGAAATCATAGCCTCCAAAATCTCCAGGTGACAGGGTCAAATAAAAATTTCAGCTGCAGCACAGGACACGGCTTGTACTTCCAGCAGATTGCTCCTGCCTCTCCAGCCACCTTTGGCAGTTTTTCCTTTGTCAACAGACCCTCTTCCAATTGCAAAGGGTGTACCGAGGTGGCCACCAGCACACGGGGGATGGGAGTCACCCACAGCCTACAGACAGTCCTGCGCTACAGGATAGGGAATGGACAAGATTTCTCTACCCTGGAGCTCCTCCTGGTGTTCTCTCACGGGAAATTCAGTATTGGTTCCCCAGCTGTAAAGGCAGGGAAAACACAAAATCATGGAATTATGGAAAGGGCAGGGACACCTTCCACTAGCCCAGGTTGCTCCAAGTCCCATCCAGCCTGGCCTTGGACACTTCAAGGGATTCAGGGGCCTCCCCCTGAAAAAAAATCTGGGAAAAAATTCTTCCCAGTATCCAATCTATCCCTGCCCTCTGGCAGTGAAAAGCCATTCCCCTTGTCCTGTCCCTCCATCCCTTGTCCCAAGTCCCTCTCCAGCTCTCTAGGAGGCCCTTTAGGCACTGGAAGGGGCTCTTAAGTCTCTCCAGACTGAACAATCCCAGCTCTCCCATCCCATCTCCAGAGAAGAGGATCTGTGTTTAACTTCCAGCAGTTTTGAGCCAGACCTTGCCTGAAGGTCCGAGGTTGCTCTGTACAGCACAATACACACACCCAGAGATCTTTAGACTGCAAAAATGCAAAATCCCCTCCAACCCTGCTGTCACAGCTGCGCTGCACGAGAGGAGCTCCAAAATCTGGCTTTTAGAGCTCACCCTGCAGCTGAAGTCCTTCCACAGCAGCACAAATCCCACATGTGTAAGTGCAGCTGTACCCCCACAAGTGGGAATTCTACATCCAAACACCAGTCACGGGGTGAACAATAGAGACATTTTTATAACCCAAATAAAGATTTATGGCACCCAGAAAGAAGGGAGCTGTGCAAGTGTCTGGAGATAGGCAGTGACAACAGCAAACCTTTTCAGGGGTTTCTCTGACACTCAAACTCATAAAGCCAAAAGAAAAAGAAACTAAAGAAAACCCCAAACCTTCAGCAGCTCTGGACCACAAGCAGCCAGAACTGGTCTGATTGTGTGTTCAGCTTTTCTTGAAAGTTTGCCATCCCCAGGACATGATCCCAGGCTAAAGGCAGGAGGAGATGAAATCCATCTATGCCAGGGACACATTTCCTGGGCAGCTCTGAGACCTTCCAGGTTCCTTCCCTGGGGGCAAAATGCCCCATCAGGGGTGTGAAATCTGGAAATTCAAGCTGCCCCATGGGCAGTGGATCAGATCCGACTGCACCTGGCCCTCCATTGCCAGGAATCAACCTCCACATGATGGGTGGGAAGGGCAGAACCAATAGGACAGGCTTTAGGCACCTCTCCCTGTGAGACAAGCAGATCTAGGGTATATAATAGGGGCAAAATGGAAAAACAAAGGGGGAAATAAAAGCTTCAGTAACAGTGGAGCTCTCATATTGCTTCATATCACCACTACTGAATGCTCTTTTCCTTAATCCAGGTATTTTTTTATTTAAAAGCTGGAACACCAAAGCTAAAAATAATACATTAAAAACACTGACAATTTGTTCCTAGGTTTTTCCTTTCGTCTCCTTGCAGAAACCTCTTCCCAAATACTCCACCCTGAATACTCCACCCTGATGTCAGCAAAACTTCCAGAGCTCGTGGCTCTTTTCTTTAGTGCCAGAAATGCACAGCAAGGAAGTGCACAGACTTGAGCTCCCAAAATCCAGCTCAGCCACATGAAGCATTCAAACACGAAGAATCTCCAGGCTGAGAGTCCATAAACAACTTGGGCTCCTCCACCCAGAGGCTCAGATTAAGAAGATAATGTCATCAGACACCATGATCTGGTTGTCATCCTGCATGTGGGCCAGGGCCACCTTCACCTCTGCGGCCGAGAAGGGCTCGGGGTTGTCGCGGTTGATGGATTCCATCACGCTCTTCAGGCCCACAGACTGGGCATGGGAGGCTTTGAACACCTCCAGGAGAGCAGCCTTGAATGCTTTCAACCTGGTCAGAGGAGAAGGAATCACCCTTGGAGAATACAGAAAAACCCTTCCACTTGTTCCCAGCCTAAGATGCCTCAGCCCTTCCCCATTCGAGCAGCAGCACTCAGGAGCAAAGCCAAAGCTGGAGCTGGGAGCATCACAGATGCACCTCCAGCATGGGACAGCAGCCTGGAGCCACTGGGGGAGGTGGACACACAGGGACAGCTCCCACTCACCTTGGCTCAGACAATTCCACCTTCTTCCCTTCACCAGCTCCTGAGGCTTCAGGTGTTTTCGGAGGGTGTGCCTGAACTGGAGCAGAAGGAAGAGTTACCTTCACCCTGAGCCTGGTGACCAAGCACCCAGAGAACAAAAGTACTAGGCTCAGGATGGGGGGTGATGCCAAACTGCCTCCCAATACTGTTATTTATGCTGTGGTTTAGAGGTGGATGGAAAAAAAAATAATCAGCAACAGAACCACAAAATGTTTTGGGTAAGAAGGGACTTTATATAGGAAGGGACTTTATAAAGATCATCCAGTTCTAACCCCTGTCATGGGCAAGGACACCTTCCACTATCCAAGGTTGCTCCAAGGCCCATCCCACCTGGCCTTGGACACTTCCATGGATTCAGGGGCAGCCACAGCTTCTCTGGGAACCTGTGCCAGGGCCTCACCACCCTCACAGCCAAGAATTCCTTCCTAATATCCCATCTAACCCTGTCCCATATGGATGTGTGGCTCTGAATGGCAGTGTACCACACCAGGAACCACAGGTGCCAACAGCATTGCTGTTCCCCAGACTGTGCAGACCCAGCAGCACCCTCAAGGAGCCAGGTGTCACCAAATCCAGGGACTCACCCTGTGGCATCTCCTCCTCAGCATCACTGAAGTCGTACGGGTCGTAGGAGCCTTCCTCGCCTTCTGTGCGCGCCTTCTTCCTTCTGGGAAGGAGAAGGAGGGGTCACCCAAGGGCTTGGGTTGGAAGGGACCTTAAGGATCATCCTGTTCCACCCTCTGCTATGGGCAGGGACACCTTCCTCTATCCCATGTTGCTCCAAGTCCTGTCCAACCTGGCCTTGGACACTTCAAGGGATCCAGGGGCAGCCACAGCTTCTCTGGGTAACCTGTGCCAGTGCTATCCAGCCAGCTCTTTGTCCATTAAATCATGGTGTCCCTCTACTACAAATAGGGTGGGACAAACCACCTGGCTGAGCAAAACGTGGAGTGGGCCCCAAGGCCCATGGCAACCTCAGAAGAGGCTGGTGCCCTTTGCACTGTGTCCCTCCCACTCCCTTGCTGTGGCTCCTACCTCCTTGTCTTGCGCTCCTCCTTGTCCTGCGACTCCTGATCTTCCTCTTTCTCAGTCTCCGAGTCATCCTCCACTGGCTTCCTGCGCTTTTTCTCCTTTTCCAGCACCTGTGTGGCAAAGGCAGGATGGACTCAGACCTCATTTTCACTCAAGCTGCTTTTAGGGACCAACCCCAATCACCCAAAATCCCAAAGCGGTGGCCTGATCCCACACTGTGTCCAGGGAAGTTCACACCAGCATGCACCAAGCCCAACCTTTTCCAATCTCACGATCCCCTGGGAACAGAGGGACACTTTTCCCCCACCTTTTTGAAGTAGGCGAACTGCACCAGCTCCAGAGCTGCCTCAGCATCCTGCATATCCACAGTCTTGTTCATCCTGGCCTTGGCGTGGGCTGTGGAGAGGCGGATCAGGGTCTCCAGGGTCCGGGCTGTGATGGGGGAGGTCTGGGGGGACAGAGAGAGGTGTCTGTGTGACCCTCACAAGGCCAAGGTGGAAAACACTCACGAGAAGAGAGGGCTGTGCCTCAGTTTCCCTCCTCCTGGCCCAAGAAGGAGCTGATCCCAGGGCTCACCCTGGCCACATCTGAGTTCATCTCGCTCTGGCTGCGCAGGCGGGAATACTCCTCCGCAATGTAGCTCGCCGCCTCCTCGGTCAGCACGGGCTTGATCATCTTTGCTACATGGATGTACTTCCTCATGAACTCCATGCTGACAACCTTCTCCCTGCAGGAATGCACGTATATCCACATTAGCCACAGTGGGGATGGGCTTCCCATCCATTTATACCCCCTCCAGGGGTATCCAGGTGTGTAGGGAATTCAGCTCCAGTTGTTGCCCACCTGCCTGGCACAAGAGATCAAGCAAGGCTCCCTTAGCATCCTACCCATGGATCAGCTGGAGTATCGCTGGCACTGTCTGGATACTAAGGCCAAACCCATGAACCCACAGTGCTGGACACCCTCAGGGAGCTCCAGAGGATGAAGGACTCACTTGCGGCGGTTGGGCCCGTGCAGGAGGTCATCGTGTTTTTCATAGACCTGCAGCTCCTGCTCCTCCTCCTGAATGAAGTCAGGGTCATCTGTAGCCAGCATCTCCACAGCACTGCCCAGGGGCATGGCTGGAAAGGGGAATGTACAGAGAATAGGATTTTACTCTCTGAAGCAAGAGCTGCCACCAAGGGGCTCATCCCTTGGCTGAGGAGGGATGGGACTCACCATCCCCATCCTGCTCATTGGGGTTGCGGTAGCGGTGCATCCGCAGGACGTGGTCTGAGATCTCCTTGTCCTGCTCAGGGTCCATCTGGTCCAGCACGATGAAGAGCAGGTCAAAACGGGAGAGCAGGGAGTCCTGCAGGCCAATGTTCTCCATGGGGGTCTTGTACTGGTCATACTGGGGAAGGACAGCGTGAGGGGTTACAGGAGAGCCCCACTGGCCAGTCCCGGCTGCCAGGGAGGTTGGGAGGACCTCCTTGGGCCAGGCCTAAGAGGATGGATGGATGGATGGATGGATGGATGGATGGATGGATGGATGGATGGATGGATGGATGGATGGATGGATGGATGGATGGATGGATGGATGGATGGATGGATGGATGGATGGCTGGATGGATGGATGGATGGATGGATGGATGGATGGATGGATGGATGGATGGATGGCTGGATGGATGGCTGGATGGATGGATGGCTGGATGGCTGGATGTGGATCTGACTGGATGGCTGGATGGCTGGCTGGCTGGCTGGATGGATGGATGGATGGATGGATGGATGGATGGATGGATGGATGGATGGATGGATGGATGGATGGATGGATGGATGGATGGATGGATGGATGGATGGATACCACACCAAACCCAGCCTACTGCAGCAGTACAACCTCTTCTCCCCATCCTGCAAGGCTCGTATTTCCAAGGAAAACAAGTATTTTTTGTAATCCCTGATCAGACACAAAGACTGAGGCTCATCATCAGCATGAGGGTCCACTGGGCTGCCCCAACACTCAAAACATGGTGAGAAACCCCAGGAGCTCCTCTCTCCTCCAGCAAAGCCATGACCACAACAGACACCAGACCAACAAGGTCTTTGCTGTGCCACTCATCCAAGTCACTTGTTTAGGGGTATAGGAATGTGCTCACTGTTGATGGAGTGACAAAACTATCCTTTGTCCCCTCAAAAAGGAAAGAAGGCCAGAAGGTTTCTCCTCGATTAGCTGAAAAAGACACCTCATAGGACTTGGGGGACTTCACCTCAAACTTAAGGAAAGCTAATTGGACAGAAGCCAAAAAGTCCCACCTGGGCAATTTACTAGAAAAAGGAATGAACAAAGAAACTAATGGCTTTTGTGAGGTGTTTTTACCAGGAGCAAAGACCTCCTGCACCTGGCTCGGTTTTTCTCTGTTATTTTGCTTTTTATTAAACCTTTTTGTTTCCAACACTGCAACAGGAGCTGTTCTGCTGATTTTTATACCTCCAAGGGTAGCTGAGCTATCTTGGGTGTGTTATTATAGTCCTCCAAGAGCTTATTAGCCTGGCTCAAGGAGGCTGTTATAACATGGGGGATCTTTTGGAATTCACCTTCTCCAGGGAAGGGTAACAGCAGCACTCACCCGGCCATAGACGGGGTTGGCAGCAGCCAGGACGCTGCAGCGGGAGTTGAGGCGGGCCTGGATGCCGGCCTTGGCGATGGTGACCCGTCCCTGCTCCATCACCTCGTGGATGGCCGTGCGGTCGATGTCGGACATCTTGTCGAACTCGTCGATGCACACCACACCCCGGTCGGCCAACACCATGGCTCCCGCTTCCAGGCGCCGCTCCCCTGGGATGGGATGGGATGGGATGGGATGGGATGGGATGGGATGGGATGGGATGGGATGGGATGGGATGGGATGGGATGGGATGGGATGGGATGGGATGGGATGGGATGGGGGAAAAACAGGGTCAGCCAACCCACAGTGGCTCTACACATCCCTACCCTGCCATACCCATCACCCCTGGGATGAGGGTGAACCTCAAGGAGCTGCAGAATCCTTCTGGGTTGCTCTCTGACCCAACTCTACAGCAGAGAATGCTTAGGGAAAGGGTTAGGGTCAGGAATGTGTTCCCATGAGGAAGGCTGCTGCCAGCCTGTGGGGGTTTCAGTCGGTTTCTCTGGGTCTGGATTGAAGGCATTTGAGACAGTAATTTGTGTTCAGACTCAAGTGTTTAACATTTCTTATCAGTAAAACAGTCTCATTACTGTGAGTTGGGCAGCTTTTCATTAGAAGGCACAAAATGGCCAACAATCTCTTGTTACAAGGTCTTTTCATTAGAAGGCACAAAATGGCTAACTCTCTCTTGTTACAAGGTCTTTTAAGACTAAACTATCCAATTAAGAACTGACACCAACGATTATTTTCTCTTTTACCCCAAAGAGCCCACAATGGGGACTTTTCTGCCCAATTACAAAATGCCACCCAAACTCATGGAGAAGGAAGAAGAAGCATGAAGAAGAAACTCAGAACAACACCCTGTGCCCTCCATCTTGCTTCCATCCACAACATACTAAAAATCCCAAAACCTAAATTTCTCACCAAGTGACACACCTCTATAATCTATTTCACACTTTCGTGGATTCTAGTCTATCTTGAACTCTAGGAAACTTTCTCCATGAATGAGAGTCAAAGTCAGTGCTCCCCTGGGGGTAAGGGCACCCCAGAGCAGACAGAGAAATACTCCTGGTGCCCTGGGTTTCCACACTAGCCCTCAGATGTGGCACCAAGTGGAAGAAGAGTAAAGAAAACCACCACCTAAGAGAGGTGGAAAAAATATCCCAAAACACAGGATCCTATGATTCCAGAATGATCAGTAACATAAAGCTTCTGATGGAACAGGTCCTGCAAGTGTCACTGCAGAACTAACATCATAAAATCACTAAGGCTGGAAAAGGCCTCCCAGATCATTGAGATGAGCAGCCTTGGATGTCACAGAGTCCCTGCCAGGAGCTGACAGCCATCACCCCAGTGCTCCTCACCTGTCTCCTGGTCCGTGGTGACGGCAGCGGTGAGGCCGACGCCGGAGGAGCCCCGGCCGGTGGTGGGGATGGCCCGGGGTGCTGTGCTCAGCACGTACCTCAGCAGCTGGGACTTGGCCACAGAAGGGTCTCCTGGGATGGAGAATGGCATGTTTAGGAATAGCTCATCCCCTGGATAACAACTGCACCATCACCCTGTGTCTGGTTTGGGGGCGTTCAGAGCAGGGGCCGGTGGAAGGGAAAGGGGATAGAAGGGTTTTATTCAGACTTTATAAAATAATGTAGGCAGATGATCGTCCCACTTCTTCCATGTGAGGAAATAGGGAAGATGGAGATAAGAGACTTGAGGTGATGGGGATAGGACAAGAAGAGGGGGACAGTTCAGAATATAGGAAACTCCAATGGGACAGCAGAAACAACAACAAAAAAAATCTCCTTGACCATGGGTAAACACTGGGATAATGTCTCACAGAGGTCATGGAAACCCCTAGAACCATGGAATTGGTTTGGGTTGGAAAGGACATTAAGGGTCACTTCATTCCACCCTCTGCTGTAGGCAGGGACACCTTCCTCTACCCCATGTTGCTCCAAGTCCTGTCCAACCTGGCCTTGGACACTTCCAGGGATCTAGGGGCAGCCACAGCTTCTCTGGGTATCCTGTGCCAGGGCCTCCCCACCCTCAGAGCCAAGAATTCCATCCCAAATTCCCATCTATCCCTGCCCTCTGGCAGCGGGAAGCCATTCCCCCTTGTCCTGTCCTTCCAGCTCCTTGTCCCAAGTCCCTCTCCAGCTGTCCTGGATCACCTTTAGGCACTTGAAGGGGCTCCAAGATGTCCCTAGAGATTTCTCCAGGCTGAACCACCCCAGCTCTCCCAGCCTGGCTCCAGAGCAGGGGAGGTCCACTCCTTGCACTCTTCTCCAAGGTTTCCTCTGCACTCTTTCTAACAGGTCCACACTTTTCTTGTGCTCATGACTCCTCTTCTGGACACATCTCCTTCCCTGGACATGTTCAAAACCAACCGGACATGTCCCAAAGCAACCTGGCTTACCACTGACACCAGCTCAGCCCTGCACACATCCCTGGACCAGGAACCTCCCAGATGTCCTTCTAACTTCATCTACTCCACAAAACTAAATCCAGAACCTTCCCTCACCCCCAACACCACCAACCAAGGGTGCCTCTGCCCAGTCCTCTCAGACCTATCAGCAAGATGTTGATGTCTCCCCGGATGCGGCTCCCGTTGTCCAGGATCTTCTCCACCCCTCCCAGGAGCATGCAGAGAATGGCCTTCTTGATATACTCGTGCCCATGGATGCTGGGAGCCAGGGATCTGGCCAGCTGGTCAAAGATATCCTAGGCAGAAGAGGCAAAGTATGGCCTGTCACATGGGCTGGAGCAAGCAAGCAAGAACAAGCAATACTTCAAAACAGCATTTCAGCCCAATTTTCAGCTTATTCCTATCACAGAGCCACATGGATGAAAATTATTTGGAAAGGAGAAGGCTGTTGGATAAAGTTTTCTTCCACAGTGGGATTTATCTGAAGTCCAGAACCATCACTGTCACCCAAACAAACACTGGAAGCAGTGAGAGCAAGGCTTGCTACTCTCTGTGCTACAAAGGAAAGCTCTGAGCAGGAGAAGCTGGGGCAGAACCCCACTACCTCAGTCTGGGGTGAGAAAAGAGGTGTTTGTCCTGCAAAGCAAATTCCCCGGAAACCTGCTGGTAGGGTCAAAACACAGCAGAGCTGCCAGGAGGAAGGATGCTCTGCAAGCAGTTCAGAAGCAGCAAGAAAAATAACAGGGCCTGATCACAGTCTAAGCATAAAATTGAAAGAAAATTAGTTAGATAATCCAACAACCTGCTAAGAGGCTTG
The DNA here is from genome assembly GCF_022539315.1 of Serinus canaria. Taxonomy (NCBI): domain Eukaryota; kingdom Metazoa; phylum Chordata; class Aves; order Passeriformes; family Fringillidae; genus Serinus; species Serinus canaria. The sequence continues at coordinate 109,709,793 of NC_066316.1, forward strand.
AAAAGCTACTTGCAACCCAACAAGAACCTCCTTAGCCACATGCCAAGCTGAAACTTCATGCCTGGAGACAAAACAGATACCTTGGAGCGGCTCTTGCTGAATCTCTTGATCTTGGCCACGTCTGAAGCAGAGTAGAGAGGCCGGAGGTCTTTGCTCATCTGCTTCACATGGCAAGCAATGAGGATGGTCCTGGAGAAGAGACACAGCTGTGGTCAGCTCTGCAAATCTCACAGAGACACAGCAGAAACTGCCACAGGCCCATCACTTGCTCTAGGAAGCCCTGGAAGGGGGTGGGAAGCTTTGACAGCTGTAGCACCCTTAATCTGACTGTGCTGGACCATCACTAGAGCATCTTTTAAAAGCATCCAAACTCTTCTGGGCACAGCTGGAAGTCACAGCTGCATATTGTGTCTACAGTCTACAGCTTCCTCATGAGGGGAAGTGGAGAAGTGGCACCAATTGGGTGCTGGTGACCAGTAACAGGACCCAAGGGAATGGCTGGAACTGGATCAGGTCAAGTCTGTTTAGGATATCAGGGAAAGGTTCTTCCACCAGAGGGTGGTCAGTCAATCACCAGGCTTCCCAAGGAATGGGCACAGCCCCAAGGCTGCCAGAGCTCAGAAGAGTTTGGACAATGCTCTCAGGGCTGTACATGGTGGCATTGCTGGGGTGTTCTATGCAGGGCCAGGAACTGGACTCAATGATCCTTACCAACTCAGCATATCTTGTAAATAGGATCAAAGTGCAAACCACTGCCAAGTGATTTAAGCCACTGTTTGACCCAACTCTCTGATGGGTCAAAGCCACCTGCCAGATCTCACCTTCCAGAGACTCAGCCAAACAGGGTGAGAGGGCTGAAGCCCCAGGAAGACCCACCTGAAAGTGCCTGAAGTGTAGCCCCCTTTCTTCCCTGGCAGGCAGCGGTAGGTGCCCACCACCTGGATGCGGTCCCCAGGCTTCACCTTGTCCACCAGGTCATCGTCCAGAACCACGTCCACCGAGCGTGGCAGCTGCCCTGCTGGGGCCTTCTCAGGCATCTCCTGGATGGTGATGGTCTGGTGGTCCTTGTAGACAGAGAGGCCAAACTCTGTCTCCAGCGGGTTGTTCTCTTCATCCTAAAGCAGGAACCCAAATGAAAAACTGAGCACAGTTTTTCAGGAGAGCAGGGAGGACACAGGGTGCATCACCCACCCTGCACAGGGCTGCTGGTAAGGGTTGTTCAGCAGGACCAGAGGCTGTGGCTCAGCAGCTCCATACTGAAGCTGGCACATTCTCCCAAGAGGAACCTGCTGCTGCTTCACCTCACCTTTGTAGGGTAGATGGAGCTGGATGGGAAAGCATCCAGGGAGGTCATGTCTGTGTACCGGCGCTCAATTGTTTTCTTGGTAGCTGGGCAATAATGGACACTCCGGACAACTTTGGGACGCACCAGAGAGCCTGGGGTTGGAAAAGAGAGGAGTTAGGGGCTGGGATGTCCCACCCCTCTGTCAGCAGACAGCCCCCAAAAAGACCCAAAAGGGTCTCCAACATTAAAATTATTTGGGTCACAACTCACTGTCAAACATGGGCAGGACTGGCTGATTTTAAAGACCATCCTAACACTCAAGACCTTCAGCCAAGCTCCCTGGCCCAGGTTGCCAGGATACAGAGTGGTTTGAATTGGAAGGAATACTAAAGATCATTCAGTTTCACTCCCTGCCATGGGCAGGGACACCTTCCACTATCTCAGGTTGCTTCAAGCCCCCTCCAAGCTGGCCTTGGACACTTCCAGGGATTCAGAGGCAGCCACAGCTTCTCTGGGCAACCTGTGCCAGGGCCTCCCTATCCTCACAGGGAAAAATTCCTCCCCAGTATCCCATCTAATCCTACACTCTGTCAGTGTAAAGCCATTGCCCCTTGTCCTGTCCCTCCAGATCCTTGTCCCAAGTCCCTCTCCACACCACTGCTCCTGGAGGGTTCCAGCTCCTCCACAGCAAACCCCTCTCCTCTCCACACTCGCAGCCCCTGCGTGTCCCCCAGTCTCACACTTGGTCACGATGCCCTCCACGCAGACGATGCAGCTGAGGAAACAGGCTGTCAGTGTCCGTGGGGACACGTGCTTGGAGCCAAAGCTGCCCTCCAGCCCGATGTAGAAGTCCTCATACTGCTTGGCGTAGGTGGCATCAACGGAGGCAACGAAATCCTTCAGGGCACGCTGGAAGGCAATCAGCTCCTCGAAGGCATTGCTCAGGAGCCTGCAGCACAGGGAGGTGACAAAGCAGGTGGGTCAACCCCTTCCTCATCAATGCTTTTTCCCACACCCCTGCTTGCTCCACAAGTTTATCAGGAGCAGGAGGTGAAAAAAAACTGAAGTCCATCATAGCTCTGCGTGAGGTGCACTGGCACCAACCAATTATTCTCCAGGAGGAGAATAATTCCAAGCCTATCTAGAAAGCCTCACATGACCCTGGCCACACTGGCAAGGCTGGTCCAAAATATTCCTGAGCATCCTCAAAAAGGCTGAGAGAAGTGGGGTTGCTCAGCCTGGTGAAGAGAAGACCTTAGAATCCCTTCCAGTGCCTAAAGGCACTCCAAGACAGCTGGACAGGAACTTGAGACAAGGGCATGGAAGGAGAGGACATGGGGGAATGGCTTCATGCCTCCAGAGGGAAGGGTTAGATGGGATATTGGGAAGTAATTGTTCCTTGGGAGGGTGGGGAGGCCCAGGCTTTCATCACAGGAGGTTTGGTGCTTTCTTGAGACAAATGATGGCTGGACCTCTGAAAGCCCTCTCAAGCCCAGTGCCCCAGGTGTCCTCAGGTGCCCCACACTCACCTGCTGGCTCTCTTCTCGTTCTTACGCCGCAGGTCGTTGATGTTGACGATGAGCCGATACTGGTTCTCACTGATCATGTCCCGGACCTTGCTCTGGTAAATCCCTTGGTCTTCCTGCAAGTGGGAGTGGCAGAAAGACACACAAAAAAGCAACTCGCTTTGCATGTCAGCCTGTGTGTGTGTGAAAAACCCCCCAGGGGCCCACACCTGCAGAGCTGGATCCCCTTTATCCCACCGGCTAAGCAGAAAGGGGCAACACAGTGACCAGGTGCTCCCTAAACCCCGGGAGGAATGGGAGGACACAGGGACCAGGTGCTCCCTAAACCCTGGGAGGAATGGAGGGACACAGGGACCAGGGGCTCCCTAAACCTTGGGAGGAATGGAGGGACACAGGGACCAGGGGCTCCCAACCCCCTAGAGTACATGACAGGGAGGATCAGGTAGCTCCCAACTCTCGGGGACATGGATTAGAGGGGACGGACGGACACAGGGACCAGGTGTTCCTAGACTTCGGGAGTAGACATGGGGAGGGGGCGCACAGGGATGAGACGCTCCCCAGTCCCCGAGGATACAGAGGGGAGGGGACATGGGGACACAGATCAGGTGTCCCCCAACCCCGGGTGGCATGCAGGGGACGCAGCACCCGCACCTCCCAGTTCGTCTCACCTCATCGTCCAGGAAATCGAGGTAATCGCGCTGCGCCTCCCGCAGCTCCGCGTCCTCCAGCCCGCCCGCCGGCGCCGCCATTCTGCCGGCCGCCCTGGGACGGATCCCGCCGCTGCTGCTGCCGCTGCTGCCGCTGCCGGGGAAGGCGGTGAGAGCCGAGGGAAGCCGGCTGGCCCCGCGATCAGATCACGCCCCACGATCAGATCAGGCCCCGCGATCAGAGCCCGCGATCCGCTCACGCCCCACGATCCACCCCCGCCGCGCTCCCGTTTCGCGCCAAACGCGGCTCCTTTCCCGCCACCGCGCGGGGAACCCACCCCTGGCACGCCCCTTAGCGCTGCTGATTGGTCGGCAGCTCCCAGAGCCAGCCAATGGGACGACGAAACAGTGACGGATATGACAGTTGTCCTATCAAAGCGCAGGGGTGGAGCAGGGGGCGGGGTCATATCGGGGTACGGGGGATCGGATTCGATCCCAGTTCCGGCTCTTGGGAGTCACCGAGGGACTGAAAATGCCGCTTTAGGGAAAAAAGGAATATTTTAAAAATCAAACACGAAAACAACAAAAACATCCAGATAGAATCCCAAACCAAGAAAACCCCCCAAAATAATTAAAAACTAATTAAAAACTAATTTAGGGTTTTGTTTTTTATATTGTATTTTGGGGAGCCCCGTTTCCGGGTGTTTTCGGGTGGGCGTTGCTTTTTCCTTTAACGTGGCCCCGATGTGATTCCAGCAGTTTGGGGGTGCCGCACAAAATCGACAGGTCCCGCGGTATTTGGGATGGAAAAGGCGATTTTGGATGTGTCTCGGAATCCCGGAATAAAGATTTGCGTTGGAAGGGACCTTAAAGCCCATCCCATTCCACCTCCCAAGGGACACCTCCCGCTCTAACCGGTTGCACCAAGCCCCTACCTGGCCTTGCACACTTCCAGGGACCCAGGGGCAGCCACAGCTTCTCTGGGAATTCTATTCCAGGGCCTCCCCACCCTCACAGGGAAGGATTTTTTCCCCAATATTCCACCTAACCCCACCCACTGGCAAGTTAAAAACCGGTCTCCCTTGTCCTGTCACTATCTGCTTGTGTAAAAAGTCCCTTTCCCTCTTTTTTCCAAGCCTCCTTTAAGCCTCCTAAGAGGAGGAAGAAATTCCTGTTGCAGGCAGGAATCAAAAGGTGCTGCTGCCTACAGGGAAACCTGCTGCTCCCCCTTAAAAAAACTATCACAGTATCCCTTAAAAATATTTATCTAAACTCTCTTTAAAAATAGAAAAAGAATAAAAAAGCATGACAAAACTATTTTGATCAGCACAGCATACCATGGCCGTGTCCCCTGGATATTGTAGCTCACAGCAGTTTTTCCAGAGTAATCCTGGGAATAATTATTCACTCCGGGGTCTGCTGGGCTGTGCAAACCCTGAGGCACAGAATTCCCACTGCCTGATCTCTCCAGAGGGAGCAGCTGCAATTGGTGTTTTGGAAGAGGAGCAGGAAACAGCCTTTGCCCCGTTTCCCATTTTCTGCTTGTGCTCCTGGATCAGATCCCTCCCTGGAAATGCCAGGCAACTCTGTGGCTTGGGATACATACAGCCCAAGTCCTGGATATGTGTCCTGCTCCTGAGAGATTTTTTTCATATTGCTCTGTGTCAAAGTGAAAGTTCAGAGTTTCAATTTTAGGCCTTTTAGCCCTCTTCTGGAATAATTTGATGCAGTTTGGCAGGTTGGCATAAATAAAGGATTTTATGCTTTATTGCTGTTTTCTTACTTTTTTTCTTTTCTTCTTTCCCTTTTCCTTTTCATTTCTTTTCTTTTTCCTTTCCATTTCTCTTCTTTTTTTCCCTTTAATCTTCCAGGTTGCCCTGCTTGCTCCAGAGACGTTCCCTGCAGCTGGAATAGCTTCCCTGCTTCTGCACACTCAGCAGGACCCATTTCCCTCCAGCTGCTCCTCAAATCCACCCCTTCCCTCTGATTTGTTGGCCATTTCTTGTTTTCATGAGTGGAGAAAGTGCAAAGAATGAACAGAGAAAACCTTTGGTGTGCACCTAGCACTTCTATTTCTATTTCTATTTCTATTTCTATTTCTATTTCTATTTCTATTTCTATTTCTATTTCTATTTCTATTTCTATTTCTATTTCTATTTCTATATTTTATTATTTATGTTTATAGTTATGTGTATAGTTATTTATATTTATATTATAGGTATGGTTATATTTATAATATTTGTATTTATATTTGGCTTTTATTGGTTTTTTTTTTTTTTAAATGGGCACATCACCCACTGAGGATCTAAACTGGCTGGAGGAATCTCTGTAAGTCCCCAAAGGAAATATGATTTATCCCATATAAATTGCCAGAACCCGTTTCAAGATTTCACCTCTGAGATGGTTTTTCTCTCTCTGCAGCAAGCAGAATATTAAATCCAGCAATGGACACTCTGTGTGCTCCGCTGCAGATAAAATATAGGTGGAAAAAATAAGATATGGTACAAAACACCTCCTGAGTTCAACACAGATCAGGTACCAGGGTGGGATTCAGGCACATCTATGTGGATTGCACAAGACCTCACCCACATTTGGGTGGTCAGAACGAATCCCAGCCCGTTGTGGATTGCTGCAGTTTTCCTCCTGCCGGGAGCTGGCGGGGCCCCACCCGCTCCTGGCCGAAAGGTAACAGGAGCGAGAGATAAAAATAGCGCTGTTGTTATTCATGGCAGCTCGCTATAGCAACTGCTGCCTGAATAATTCATCGGAGCAGGGCAGGCCGAGGAGGACAGAGGGATGGAGAGAGGTGCAGAAGGCTGGGAAGAAGCAAGAAGCCTTCCCTGGCTTTTGGGACTCCCCAGGATTGTGTCCAAGGTCTCCCTGGGTTCACCTCCCTGCTGCATTCTGGAGGTTACGGGGTGAAAAGGCAGCACAAGCCCACTGGGATATTTAGCACTTCCTATCCACTGGAAAAAACGGGAATTAAGCACTTAGCACATAGAGGGCTGGGTCTGGAGGGCTTGCAGAGGAACAGAAGGATCAAGTGTGGATGCAGGAGCAATTTCCATGGGTGAACTGCACATGGAACTCTTTAACAGCGCTCAGCCTGGATTTTCTCATCCCTTCCTTACACCTCTGTGTGCCAGCATCCACCTGTACTTGGTTTCTGAGGTTTAAAGGTACCCTGTGATCATTCTGAGATTCTGGGATGTTGTGGAGATTTTTTGTTGTTGCTGTCGTTTTTGTTAAGTTTTTTCATCTTAGTTCATATAAATGTCAATTTTCAAGCCAAAGTGCAATTAGCAAGTTGCCATCTATTCACTTTCCTGGCTGCTGAGTAGCCTTGCCTCACCCACCCATGAAGGGCAGGGGAGAGGCTTGTGGCTCATTCAGAGCCCCAAAAATGGGTGGAGAGTATCCCAAATTCGCTAGAGTGTCACCTGATCATCAAGCAACACAGTGGAGTGGAGGTTTCAAATCTATTTGTAATTTAAAAAAAAAAAGGATAATAACATGGAATGCAATGTTTAGAATGGAAAAAAATCACTTTTTGGAACTGAAATTATGTGGAGAAGTGAGACCACTTATGAGATGTTTTTACCAGGGTAAATTCTACATTTTCCAGGGGATTAAAGGGATTTATATTTACTGGGCTCTCCTGAAGCTGCAGGAGCTGAGCCCTGACCAGGGAATGAATTCACTCTCACAAGCAGAGTGTTGTCCTGACTCTCATCACAAATGCTGAAGGAGCCCTTCTTAATCCTCTCTCCTGTCCTTTCCCCTAACATAGGCTGGAGAATTTCACCCCATTGCATCTTCACCGAGCTCAGGCATTTCTGACATGATTTTCCTGAATTATTTGCTATTCCCACACACTCTGGTAAATCTTTAAACAGTTCTAGCTCTTGTGGTTTTTTCCTAATTGTGGAGAAGAATAACATGGAAAACTACTGTCAGGGTGTATATTTCTTTAGTGAAAGACACAGGCAGTTGCTGGTATCTCACCAGGAGAGCACAGAAAAGTGGGTAAGGAGTTAAAGGTCTGACCTTCAGTGTGTTTGGATGGGCTGTAACCACCTTCTCCCTTCCCAGAGTAGGAGCCCAGAGTATATGGATTTGTTTTTCCTCCCAGATGCCTCTAGCATGGCCCTAGCACAGTGATGGGAACATAAAATCTTGTTGGGGTCCTGCTCCTGAGATGCACAGCTACTCCAGATCCCACGGGGACTCGTCCTGTTTTCCTGCTGTGAAGGAGGAAAATACAGCAATTAATAGAAAACCAAAACAAACCCACACAGGCCCTGCCTGCGGGCAGAAGGAAAACTGAATTCCAAATGAAACCAGAGGAGTGGCTGAATCAACAACAAAGCTCTGCAATGGGGCAACCAAACCACATTTGCTGGGAAATCTGAAGGGTCCAGACACAGAGCTGAGGTTTAGTGTTGCTATTTTGGTCTCCTCATCTGCTCTCATGACTTCTGGCTGTTACTAAAGACAGTGACAGCTGGTTCCTTTTTTTTTTTTTTTTTTCCCTATTCTCTCATTTTCTCCACCCTCAAGCCTGGAAATCGTTCATTTGTATGCAAAACATCTCTGCCTCTTCCTCAGGATCTCTGGGAGCTGCTTTCAGCCCTGGGGCAGGATCCACTGGTCCCTTCAGCAAGTGAGGTCCAGCTTTAGAATCACAGATCCGCAGAAGTGTTTGGGTTGGAAGGGACCTAAAAGAACATCCAGTTCCACCCTCTGCCATGGGCAGGGACACCTTTCACTATCCCAAGCTGCTCCAAGTGTTGTCCACTGACCCTGGACACTTCCAGGAAAGTGTACATCACCCTTATTACAAACAATTTATTCCAAGTATCTAATCTAACCCTGCCCTTTTTCATCCATTCTCCCTTGTCCTGTCCCTCCATCCCTTGTCCCAAGTCCCTTTCCAGCTCTCCTGGAGCCCCTTTAAGCTCTGAAAGCGGCTCTGAGCTCTCACTGGATCCTTCTCTTCTCCAGGTGAGCATCCCCAGCTCTCCCAGCCTGGCTCCAGAGCAGAGGGGCTCCAGCCCTTGGAGCATCTCCATGGCCTCCTCTGTACTCTCTCCATATCTGCTGTTGGAGCACAGATCTGGAAGCAGCTCTGCAGCTGGGGTCTCACCTGAGCAGGGCAGAGGGGCAGAATCCCCCCTCCCCTGCTGCCCCAGGACACGGAGGGTTTCAGGGATGGTTCATGTTCAGCTCTCACCCACGAGCAGCCCCAAATCCTTCTTCCCAGGGCTGCTCTGGATCTATTCCCTGCCCTGGTGGGAAGCTGGGAAGTTGCAGCACACCATGTAAGGCACATTAGTAACCCCCATCAGACTGTCACAGTGGGCTGTCACTGCTGCGGGCAAACCACGAGGAGGCAGGAAAGTCCCGACCCCAAATTGCTACACAATCCCTGTGCAGCACGTGGGGAACAGCTGATGGTGCCGAAATTAACTGTATCAAGTGCTTCTTTCTGACTGCAGAGGCTGAACTTGGTAACCTAAGGTTTTTGTGGATTTTTTTCCTGAATTATTAGTTAAAGAAAGCCTTCGTGTTCTAATGTCTTTTTAGTGTTCTAATTCTGCTTCTGCAGAATTTTTATGTAAAACTTGCCAAATGTATGATGAACATCAATTCTTGCCCAGTGGGAAGGAGTTCCATATGGGCACAGACAGGGCAAAAAAATTTCTCTTTTCCCCCACTGCAATAACAAGACATAATTCTTTATGAATTCTTTATTGTCTTACAGGCAAATGCAGGGAAAAGGTAACTCCTACTTCCTGCATTACATTTGGTGCTTGGAATACCTCAGTTGTCTTTGGTGAAAGCTGTTACATTGCTCCTCGGCAGCACAGTGTGGACATGGTTTTTGTGGATGCTTGGTGGAGGGAGACCCTGATCCACATAAGAAGATCCTTCTTTTGAGTAATAACTCTAAGCACCTAAAAAGAACAGGACAACCTATTGCAGGTCCCTTCCAAGGTCCCTTCCAACCCAAACCACTCTGTGATGCACATTTGGGTGGGGAATTAAGGCATTCAGGACATGTTTGAGGGGACAAAGTGTGTTTGAATCATCAGATGACTGTAGAGGGTAGGGAGAGCTCAGCCTGGTACAACCCAGTCTTGACTCTGGGACTAATCTCCTGGGCAAACACAACCACACCTGGGTTTTGACTTGGAGGGAGCTGGGTGATTCATTTCAGGGTTTAAAATGTCAATGGTAGGGAGTAACAGGGATTGCAGCACAGCAGGGTAAGTTTGAGATGAACTACAGGGCATGGCTTGGTACCACTCAACTGAGAGCCAGTGATCAGAGCTCTCACTGTGCAGCATCCACCAGGTTTGGGGTGCAGAACAGGTTGTCAGCACCCCCTCAGGAGAGCAGTTATCCCACACAGAGCTGCCTTCTGCCCTTCCCATGGCTGCCTTGGGGCATGCCTTGAGGTTAAATGAGGTAAAAACCTTTCACTGGGGTAAAACAGGTGCAGGTGGCCTGGCAGCATTGCAGTGTCCATGTTGCAGCAGGAATGTCACCTCCCACCATCCCCATCTGCCTGGATTGTATTTTATGTCCCACGTCCTACATTGTCCCTTGTCCTGTCCCTCCATCCCTTGTCCCCAGTCCCTCTCCAGCTCTCCTGGAGCCCCTTTATGCCCTGGAAGGGGCTCTGAGCTCTCCTTAGATCCTTCTCATCTCCAGGGGAACACCCCTGGTCTCTCAGCCTGGCCCCAGAGCAGAGGGGCTCCAGCCCTTGGAGCATCTCTGTGGCCTCCTCTGTTCTCTCTCCAGCAGCTCCACATCCTTCTGCTGTTGGGGGTCCCAGATCTGGAGGCAGCTCTGCAGGTGGGTTCTCATGAGAATGAAGCAGGGGGGCAGAATACCCTCCCAGTTTCAGAAATGGAGGAGGTGGATGGTACAGTATTATGGGTCTTTCAGGAGATGTCTTAGAGGGACAGAAAACGAGTGCAAGATGTCACTCTGGGGGTTTGTAGCTGCCAGTTGTATCGCATCCACGTCCCTGAGTGCAATGACAGGGAAAAATCGTGGTTCCTTCCCACCTTCTTCACCCTGGATGTTTTCCCTCCTCACTTTGAGGGCACTGGCTCTCACACATGCTGTGAGATTTGTGCTGGGATGTGCTGAACTTTCACCCAGGCTGCAGAGATCTTATCAGAGCCACAAAGTCACATTCCTGGGCTGCTTCTCTGTGGATCCTCTCCCTGTAGAACAAGCAGTCCTTCTGTTTTCCTCATAAAACTATCAAAAACCAGTGGTTCTGACAGGCTGGAGCAGCAGAACCTGCATGAACCAGCTGAGGCAGGGCCTGGAGAGGGCAAACTGTAACTCATAAATTAACCTGCTCCTGAGGTCACGGTGACCCTACAGCTGAACCCACCACTGTGGCTTTGGCACAGCTCCATCCAGGATCCACCAGCCTCTCCCACACATTTCCCAGGCATAGCTCAGGAGCCCAGAGGCTGCTCCTGAAAGCCCATTTGGGTGCAAATGCCTGTTTTTTGGAGCCCAAAGACTTTGGTGCTGGCAGCTGGCTTGAAGCCATACTGCCTTTAGCCTGGAAATCTTGTGGAAAATCATCTTCTCCTCCACACTTGCATGTCCACAGCACTGAAATCAGGGGGTTCCCCCCACTCCATGGAAGTCATCTGGTCCAGCCCCCTTACTCATTTAGGGCCACACAGAGCAGGTTGCCCAGGTCTGTATCCAGATGGATTTTAAATATCTCAAAGGATGGAGGTACCTCTTGCTGGGCAACCTGTGTTAGTTCTTGGCCTCACAGCAAAAGTGTCTCCTGGCGCTCAGATGAATCTCTTGTGTTTCAGTGGGTGCGCATAGCCCCTGGTCCTGTGATTTTTTACTTTAAAATCACAGGACCAGGGAGAATCTCCATCTTTGAAAGTGATCTTTGGGGCTGAACCAGGTGACATCCAAAGGTCCCAAACCACCTTGCACTGACTTGGAAATCCTATGAGGAGCAGCTGAGGGAGCTGGAGGGCTCAGCATAGAGAAAAGGAGGCTCAGGTGAGAACTTCGGGCTCTGCACAACTCCCTGGCAGGAGGGGACAGGCAGGGGAGGGTCAGGCTCTCAGGGAACAGGGACAGAACAAAGGGAGAGAATCTCAACCTGTGGCCAGAGGAGGTTTAGGGTGGACATGAGGCAGAACTTCATGGAAGGGGTGGTCAGGCATTGGAAGGGGCTGCCCAGGAGGTGCTGGAATCCCCATCCCTGGAGGTGTCCAAGGAACAGCAGGACGGGGCACTCAGTGCTCTGCGCTGGGCACTGGTCACAGGCTGGACTCGATGACCTCGGAGATCTCCCCCAACCCGAACGATTCTGTGAGTCTGTGACTTTACACTCCTCTCCCGGATGTGTCACTGGGCTCTCCTCCGCACCCACCACTGGGGTGACGGGATCGGGGTGGTGCCCCGGGTTTGAGCCACGCTTTGTCCGGCCGGGCTGGGCCGGGCTGGGCCGGGCCGGGCTCGGCCCGCGGGGCCACCCTGGGGCGGGGCGGGGCGCGCATGCGCGGGGCGGCCGCGGGGGCTGGAGGGCTCCCGGAGGCGGCGGCGCCGGGACTTGGCGGCGGCAGCGGGACAGGGGAAGGGAGAGCGGACACCGAGGGGACACCGAGAGCAGGCACTGAGAGCGGTGAGTGCGGGACGGGAGAGCCGACACTGAGAGCAGGGGGTGAGTGCAGCCACTGAGTGCGGGAGGTGAGTATGGACATGGAGTGCGGGAGATGGAGAGCAGGCACTGAGTGCGGGCACTGCGAGCGGACACTGCGGGCGATCCCCTCCCTGCGGTCCCCTCCTCTCCCGCCGGGACACCCGAGGGTCCCCAGCGAGCTCCCGGTGCGCTCCTGCATCCCCGCCGCGGCGGGAGCATCGTTCCCAGCAGGGGAATCGGGATGCCGGGATGGGTGCGGGGGTGGTCGGTGTGCGATACCTGGTGCTTGCAGACACCTCTGGGATGTGGGGGGATGCGGGATCTTTCCCTCCGTGCCACGCACAACTGTGGTTCATCCGGCCGAGGTCTGTGCAGTGGTCAGGTGGGTGCTGGGGAAGAGCTTTAGGAGGGCAGGGATGAACAGGGAGACACGGATTTTGCCTTAAATTCCCCCGTTACCGGTATCTCAAGGGCTTCCTGAAGGATAGAGGTGGGCAGTGGTTTTCCTCCGTGTTTGTTTGAAATGGCTGTGGGCGGATTTTCCTTTAATGACTTTGACACCCGGGGAGCTCTGGAGGCCACGGGAAGGAGATGCATAGTTCAGCCGTGAGCTGGGAGAAGAACCAGCTCCCGGTGTTTGCCTTGGAGCTGCCGCCTGCTCCTTGCGCAGACACGAGCTGGGGCGCGTCTCCAAAGGGTCACCGAAGGATTGTTCCCTGCTGATCTTCCCCAGGACACTTCGGGGTCATGTCCCCCCTGTATCTCATCTGGATGTTTTCCTGGCTGAAAACACCACAGGCATCTCCCTTTTTTTTTTTTTCAAGGGCAGGGAGGGAAATATTGTGGACAGTCTTAAAATGTTCTGGTTTTCTTGAACACAAATATATATATCTATAAGTTCAGGTAAACATTTAACAGTCGTTTGTTTGGTGCCAAACCAATTCCTCCCTGGAATAAGCAGGGCTGGGTATGGAGCATCCCATTAGCTGTGCCAAGGTGACACACAGGGGCACACAAGTTTTTACTGGGATGGAGAGGTGCACTTCTTGTGGGATTGTGGCTTCAGAGCTGGAAATTGATTTAAATATCGCTAGTTGGAGGATTTTTGGGTGGGATGAGTCTTGGAGCAACCTAGTCTACTGAAAGGTGCTCTGCCCATGCAGGAGGGTTGGAATGAGATGAGCTTTAAGTCCTTTCCAACCCAGAATATTTTGGGATTCTAGGATTGCTTGCTGCAGATTAGGATGAGGAATGTAATGCTTCCCTGACAACAGTCTTTGAAAAAGAGCAAAGCTACGGAAAGGTCATGAAAAAAGATGAATCCAGCAGGTCTGAAGTCTGGTTTTGCCCTCTGCCAGGGCAGGGAGGGGACAGGCAGCCATGAATTCTGAGTTCTAGCAGCAGACTGTGCTCCTGCCTTGGGGTGCTGTGGTGGTATGTGCTGCAAACAGTTCCTAGAAACCCCCTCAGGGCTCATTAGGCCAAACCACACCATTGCACATTCCCTCCCACACAGCTGGGGAAGGTGTGGGTTAACAGCCCTGCACTCTGCAGGATTTTCTGTTTCCTGGACATTAATTGCTTTTATTTGTTTACGCTGAAGCTGCAGCCGCAGGGCTGAGCCGAGGGCTGTGTCCCTGTGGATGCAGGGAGGGATGGCAGGGAGGGATGGCTGTGCCAGCGAACCTGGGGACAAGGGAGGTGCCATCACCAGGTCACGTGCATGAGCTTGCAGCTACTTGCACATCTTGAGTCAGGCACCAGCTTAATTTTTTATCTGCCAGTTTACGGGGTAACCCTTGCTCATGGGGTCAGACCAGTGGCCCTTTAATTGTATAAACAATTAATCATTAGTAAATTTCAGAAGAATAAATACCCAGGGAGGCTGCTGGAGGCTGCAGCTGTACAGATGCCATACCTTATAAGCTTCATCCATCACAGAATTGTGAAATGGTTTGGATTGGAAGGGACATTAAAGATGGTCCAGTTCCAACTCCCTGCCATGGACGGGGACACCTTGTACTAGACCAGGTTGATCCAAGCCCTGTCTAACCTGCCCTTGGACACTTCCAGGTAGTAACGAGAAGCTTGCTCCCATCTCCTTCCCACCCTCCAAGCCCCACCAAATCCTTGGGATTGGCTAGGGTTCTAAGCAAGTGAATGCAGCACAGCCTGGATGCCTTTTGTGGAGGGAATCTGCCATCTGGCTCTTCCTTGGAGCTTTGGAACCTCCAGGAAAGGCATCACTTCTGTCACTGCAAACCTAGAACCTGGCTGGGAGAGGCCATGGGGTTAAATGGGACGAGGTTCAGGATGGGGACAAAGACTTTTAGTGCAGGGGAGAGGAGAGCTCACAGCTCCACGGGGTTGGCACAGGGCTGCAGTCTCTCCCTGGCGGTGCCTCCTCTCTGCCCGCAGCAGCCGCAGGGCTTTGCATGATTTATATACATTTTTTTCGAGTGACCAAAGCTCTAAAATCCACAGCCTTAAAAAAAAGAAATGTTTTTGTGCAAGAGGCTTTTGTAGATGACAGCAGAGCTGAGTAGCCTCAGCCCAGAGGTTTTTTGGGGATGATTTGAACCCACAAACAGCACACAGCCAGTTTGGTTTGGTCACTCTGACCGCAGGCAGATGGTTCCAGGGTTGTCCCATCAGCAGATGGATCTGAGCAGGGAGGGATTGGCTGTCTTGTTGAGGTTTCCCTGTGCTAGCAGGAGTCCACAGTTCTAGATCTGCACTGAAGAAAGATTAGTGCTAAAGGAGGTTTAGGAGGTGAAAGTGGGATGCCAGTGTGACAAATCCAGGCTCCTTTTTCAGTCAGTGCAAGGAGAAAACTCCCAGGCACTTTGCTATCACAATTCCAGTTTCTGGAAAGGGTCAGCCCCAGTCCATTAGTGATCTCTGCATGGCTGAATACAGCAGGCAGGGACTGGTGGGGGTGGCAGGACCAAAACCATGCCTAGGGGTGTAACACTGACACTTCAGCAACCAGATGGTTATAGTTTGAGACTGTGTCCTGTTCTGGTTTGATTCCTGATGTACTCATCCAGGGATTTCACAGCCACCTGAAATCTAGCCCAAAGCATCGGGTGCTGTGTTGGTTGTGTGTGGGAAAAGAAAGTGGTGAGGGGATCAGGAAAGCACAAACAGCAAAGGATTAGGGAGATCAGGGAGAAAAGCTGCAGAATATTACCTTGCCCTTGAGCAAATTTTGATACAGGGGGAGTGGATTTGCCAGAGAAGGGAATTCTCAGTCAGGATCTGTGAGCAGAATTAGTGAATTCTGCAGGTGGGTGTTTTTTTGGTTTGGTTTTTTTTTTTGTTTTTTTTTTTTTTTTTTTTTTTTTTTTTTTTTTTTTTTTTTTGTTTTTTTTTTTTTTCAGGAATTATTGGCTGTGTTATCAGCAGCATCACCAAGCTCTAAGCTGGGTTAGGCATGAGGAAACTGCAGCTGTGCTATCACAGCAAACCAGAACTGTGCCATTCCCTAACATGGTTTGGGAGATAGCACAGTTCAGGAGTTGTTCCTGGCTGACAGTTTGTGTGTGGCCCCTCATTTGAGGGGTGCAGCAGCACGGGAATGGCCAAGCCAGCCCAGCTGATCTCTGAGAACCTAATGTTGTGAAAATCAACCCCCTCTTTGCACATGATGCTTGGAGTCTCACAACAAAGCCACCAGTCCCATTCAACCTTTGGTTTCCCAACTTTGGGGTTCCATTCTTCTGCTTTGCTCCCCCAAACACCACAGGGCCTCAGGGGCACCTCCCTTTTTGGAATGCGTTTGCCAGCAGCTTTGTTTTTGCACTGTGCCTTCTGAGCACAGTGTTGCCTGTGCTGGCTCCACTGCTCTCATCCCCTGGCCCCATCCCAAAGCTCAGGCAACGCTGAGCCCATGTCAAGAGGCACTTGCTGCCCAGCACAGCTGAGCTGGCTGCTGGCCCAGCTCGCTGCCAGGCCAGGAATTGCAGGGGAGCTGACACTGCCATGGCTTCCGTGGGGGATCCTGCCACCTCCCACTGGCTTTCATGGCTCATCTCCCAGCATCACGGGGCGTTCATTTCCTGAGGGATACAAGCTTGGACAAACCCTGCTTGGCTGCACTGTGTGTGTGTGTGTGTGTGTATGGAGAAAGGCAGAATTTGAGCCATCTTCTTTTATTTGAAATTTACCATGAGGTTATTTTGACCTTTTTTCTGAAGAGATTATGTTGTTTTAAGTTGTGCCCTTCAGTAAATCACATGGCATCACCTTTTATTTTCCAGAGTGTCCCAGCCTGTGCAGGTCCCTGTTGGAGGAGTAACAGGAATTGGGCTGATGTAGATCTAACAGGGTGCCTAAGTGCCTTGAGGGAAATAAAATCTTCTGTGCAATTCACTGTTAAGTAGTCCCAGCACTGCCCAGTGCATTAGGAGCATGAGATCCCGTTTCCTTCAGGTAGATGAGGACTGATATCCCCATTTCCTAGATGGGAAAGTGTAAGACCAGGTTAGAGAAGCCCCAAGCACCTGGCCCCTCTCTGGTTGTGGGGATTTCCACTTCTTTTCCACTCTCTGATGCTGGAGAATAGATAAGTTCTTCACACCCTGCTGCCTGCCCTGGCAGGGCTGGTCCCTGGCGCAGACCATCAGATCATGGAATCACTGAGTAGTTTGGGTTGGGAGGGACATAAGGGCTTACCCAGTTCCATCCGCCTGCCATGGGCAGAAACACCTTCTACTATCCCAGGTTGCTCCAAGCCCAATCCAGCCTGGCCTTGGACACTTCCAGAGATCCAGGGGCAGCCACATCTTCTCTGGGCAACCTGTGCTGGTTGTAAATCCCATGTAAATCCCAGTAACTCCTCAAAGAAGGGATCTGAGCTCTCTGAGTGTTCCTGCTGCAGTCTGGAGCAATATTGGCACCTAAATCTGTGGCAGGAGAAGGAAGCAGGTAATACCAAGACTGCACAGGAACTGCCTCTTGAGCCAGTCCATGATCTCTTATTTTCTCAGCTCTGGAGGGGCCTTTCCAAAACATGGGACAAGAATAGGATGGAGGAGCTGGCATTGTGCTCCCAGGATGGTCTTTCAAAGTTTTCTCCAGCCCTTCAGAATGGTTTAATTACAAGAGGAGATGTTTGTGCTCAGGAAGGACCAGCCTTCAGGCAACAGGGTTTCAAATAGGGCTTATCCAGTGCATCTGAGCTGGGTGCAGCCCTGGTGCAGGCTCTCCCAGAGCTGAACTGCTCCCTGCCATCCTGCTGCACTAAGAGCTGTGACACCAAAGTTAACCCCATGTAGGAATGGGTCACAATAAAACCCAAAGCTTCAAAATGACCTGGAGTCTCCCCTGGGACTTTTGCTCAACTGCCAGAAGAGAGGAATTCAGGCATTAATCACCTGCAGCTCTCCAAACCAGTCTGTTGGCCACTGCTGTTATTTTCATGCTCTCCACAAACACTACTTCTTTTTTTCTTTTTTCCCTGTTTTAAATGCCATGCATTTATTAAAGACTTCCCCAAAGCTGGGTACCCCTGGTCCTCCCTGCTTTGTTTACCAGGAATTGCTGCCTTTTTGGAAGCCTGTGTAAACCTCTGATATCTGAATACCTGCAAGCAAATCTATCACATTGGTCCAGCCTCAATCCCAGACAGTGAACTCAGGGGCCAGACTGGTGGGAAAATCGACTGTACTCTGTAGGAAATTTTCTCATTCAAACCCTTCCATCAGACTGTGACCAAAAAGCAAAAGAGCTGGGAAAAAGCTTGGGTTTCCAATTACCCTCTTCAAAAGGGAGAGAAAAATTGGAACAGGATCGTTCTCCTCCTGTGCCGGGAGTTTTTATTGTGGATGTCATGATCCAGCCTGGCCATCATCCACGCCCTCCTTCTCGCCTTGCAGCTCCCTCCCTGAACAAACGATACTTGGCTGCTGTTAATTGGAAGCAGCCAAAATAACTGAATCCCCCGGAGATGGGAGTGAGGACGGAATCTCAACGAGACACCCCGCCGATGAATGTGGCTTTCAGCTGCTCCTACGCCCCCGTGAAGGGAAAAGAATAGGGGCTCTGTGAAAGTGAAACAGCCAGTGCTGACCTTGGGTTTCTGGGTTGGTTTTTTGTTGGGTTGTTTTTTGTTGTTTTCTTTTTTTCTCTTTCTCTCTCTTTTCTAACGTTAATTGCTCGTCACTTTGTCCCATCACATGATCGCTGGAAGCTGCCAACTTGTTCTCACTCATTCACATAACAAGGTTTGAAATAACCAGGGTACCAGGTTTCTGATTTAGCATTGTTCAACCCCATATCAGATGTGTTTCTTGTGATTTTGGACTATTATTTTGAAAATCTCTGCCCTTCACAGCCTGTTTAAAACTGGCATTTTCCAGCTCTGAAAGTCTGCCTGGAATAATCTGTGCTGGCAGGGAGATGTGCAGTGCCCAGGCTCTCTGAGGCGATGCTTGCTGCATGCACTGAGCTCTGGGGATGAGAGAGCTTGGCAAAATCCTGGCATGAGTACGAGCGGTGCAAGCCGGAGCCAGGCTGTGCCTGGGACAGAAGCTGCCTGTCTCTCTCACACCCTTCTCAGCATACAAAGCAGGCAGGCCATGGACTGCATTCCCATGCATTCCTATTCCCAGGCTCAACTGCCACCCTCCCATGTGTTGCCTTTACTGTTTTATGTGCAGTTTACAGCAGGTTTCTCCACAGGAGGTGAGCACCATCTCTGTTCTCTGCAGGTCTCTCTTGCCCTATGCGTGCAGCTGTGCCCTCTTGGATGTTTTCAGTTCCTGTTCTGCTGGGGTTCACTCTGTCTATACTCTGTGTTCTCCTTGATGTAAGGAACTTCAGCATGTCCTTTCTTCTTCTGCCTCACCATCATGATCATTGAATCATAGAATCCCAGAATGGTCTGGGTTGGAAAGATCATTTTGTTCCAACTCTTTTGCCATGGGCAGGAAAAAATTCTTCCCTGTGAGGGTGATGAGGCCCTGGCACAGGGTACCCAGAGAAGTTGTGGTTGCTCCATCCCTGGAAGTGTCCAAGGTTGGATGGGGCTTGGAGCAACCTGGGATAGTGGAAGATGTCCCTGCCCATGGCAGGAGGTTGGAATGAGGTGATCTTTAACATCCCTTCCATCCTGAAGCACTCCACAATTCCGTGATTTATGAATGAACTCCACTAGCTACAAGAAGCCAGAATAGACTGTCTGTGCACTGGACCAGGGCAGAGTGAGTATTGCCTCCTGTTCACACCTTGCCCTCATAGGACTGCCCCAAAGTCAAAATTTGCCTTGCCTGCCTAGATTTTGGCATGTAACTCCACAGCGACACACAACCTGCTGAATAAACTGCATGTCCCATCATAGATCAGGACTGTGCAGACCCTTAGGAGAGAAAAAAAGTCTTTATGAGTGTGCACAACATTAACTGCCCAGCAAGTGTGCTCTCTTCAGCATTATACATCTGTGAAACTAAAACAGCATTTCCAGGGACCATTTTGCCTACTGTGGCTAAGGCCGCTCCATCAAACACAGCAGACAAAATCCCCTGTGGCAAACAGAGAAAAAACCCTCCACCCTTGAGAGACACTAAGGGAGAAAGCCAAGGCAGTGTAGGGCAGAAAGAATTTTCTGGAAAATGAAACCTAATTATGATAACTCCCCTCTGCTAGAATACAGAAGCAGCATGAAAATATTTTGTGTCTTATCAGATGCTTTGGGTTTCTACAGGAAGTGAGACTTGCTGCCTGCTTGAGCGTCTGCTCTGACTTTGCTCTTTGTGCTGTCTCACCCTGGACTGCCAGGTCCCACCTCCTTGCTTTCAGAAACTCTCTCATGGTATTTAACACTGTCATCTCCTCTGTATCACAGCCTAGCAGGGATCTCCCATCATGGAATCACAGACTGATTTGGGTTGGAAGGGATCTTAAAGCTCCTCTAGTTCCAGCCCCCTGCCATGGTCAGGGACACATTCACTAGACCAGGTGCCCACACAAACTGTTGGTGTCTCACCACTAGACACAGCTGGTAGGAGAAAAATTGCAATAGCAGAAAAATTGGCTGTTTTCCACACTCAGGCGAAATACTTAGTTGTGGGGGGGTTTTTTGGTTTTTTTTGGTTTGTTTTTTGTTGTTTTTTTGGTTTTTTTTTGGTTTTTTTTTTTTTAATTGCTACCTCCATCACCTGCACCTCCAGTTGTGTGCATATAAGCTTAGGAGACAGATTCTCCTCCTGCAAACCTGTGTGTGTTGGTTTCACAGGAGTAACCATAGCCCTGCACAGTCTGGTGGTGCCCCAGCAGCACCAATTTCAGTTTAACATGTGCATTTGTGATGAATTCTCCTCTATTTTGTATGACACAAACACCAGCAGGGAAGAGGGGTATCTAGATTATTGGGAAACAGGGGGTATTGGGAATTAATTTAATGCCAGGAGTTGTTCTCCTCACATTAGGACCCTGCTGTGCCCTGAATGTGAATCTTGCCAGCCAGAGCTTAGCAAGTCTGGAGGTTACCAAGGAGCAGAGCAGGCAGAGGAGTGCCCAGCACTGGCTTTGGCTGCTTTGAGCATCCAGGGATTTCTCTGGCAGTCCCTCAGCATTAGCTCCATGGGTGCTCTCAAAGCTCTGATGCTGTACCCAAACTGCAGCCAGCTTGGATGTGAAGCCTCTCATTTCTTCAGTCATTCTCAGTCCTGATGCTTCTTATTTACTGGAGGGATGAGGGCTGCAGGTTTGGGACTGTGGATTCCTCCACTTCTCCCTCTTCCACACTCAGTCCAGTAGTAATCCATGGGAAACTTGTGTTTCAGGGAAGGCTGAGTTTCTTTGCAACCTCCATGATTTGGTTGGGACCCTCTTAACTCATCTGCAGACAGGCTGTTTATCCCTTAGATGAGTAATTTACATCCCAGTTTTGTCCCTGAGCATTTTGTTCTGGGGTAAGAGGTGAAAAATCACCTTCATAAATCATCAGATGCTTTCTTGCCAACTAACTGCTTCCTGCAGCCCCTTGTTGGCAGCTTGTGGCTCCTGAACACGCTCCAAGCTGAGTGCCTGAGGAAGTGGGGAGGAAGGGCAGGCTTGTGACATTGCTGTGCCCATCTGATGCAGGCTCACCTGCAGGGGCAGGGCTCTGCCATCCCACTCTGTGCTGAATTTAGGTCAGGGAACAGATATCCCAGGGAATCTGGTACTCCTTCAGACCCTTCTCTAACTTGAAAATAAATTTGAAAATATTCATAAAATCATGGAATGGTTTGGGTTTGAAGGGACCTGAAAGACCATCTTGACCCAACACCCTGCCACGGACAAGGACACCTTCCACTATCCCAGGTTGCTCCAAGCCCCGTCCAACCTGGCCTTGGACACTTCCAGGGATTCAGGGGCAGCCACAGCTTCTGTGAGTACCCTGTGCCAGGCCCTCACCACCCTCACAGGGAAGAATTCCTTCCCAATATCCCATCAATCCCTGCCCTCTGGCAGTGGGCAGGCATTGCCCCTTGTCCTGTCCTTCCCGGCCCTTGTCCCAAGTCCCTCTCCAGTTCTCCTGGAACCCCTTCAGGCACTGGTAGGTGCTCTAAGGGCCAGCGTCTCCATGGTGCCATGGTTAATCCCGCTGGGAATGGCAGCATGCTCTTCTCCCAGTGCACAACCATTAACATTTTCTCTTTCTCCCATCCCCTCAGGGCAGGCAGAGACGTTCCCTGGTGCAGGGCTGAAGGATGACAGCCATCCTGGAGCGGCTCAGCACGCTGTCCCTCAGTGGGCAGCACCTCAGCCGGCTGCCCCGGCTGCTGGAGGACGGCCTCCCCAAGATGCCCTGCACGGTGAAGGAGTGCGAGGTGCCGCAGCTCTTCCGCGAGCCCTACATCCACAGCGGGTACCGCCCCACCGGCCAGGACTGGCGCTACTACTTCCTCAGCCTCTTCCAGAAGCACAACGAGGTGGTCAACGTGTGGACTCATCTCCTGGCGGCGCTGGCCGTGCTGCTGAGGTTCAAGACGTTTGTGGAGGCCGAGCAGTTGCCCGTGGATGCGTGGTCCTTGCCATTGCTCATCTTTGTCCTCTCCTCTGTCACCTACCTGACCTGCAGCCTCTTGGCCCACCTGCTGCAGTCCAAGTCAGAGCTGTACCACTACACCTTCTACTTCGTGGACTATGTTGGAGTCAGCATCTACCAGTATGGCAGTGCCCTGGCTCATTTCTACTACAGCTCTGACCAAGCCTGGTATGACAAGTTCTGGCTTTTCTTCCTGCCAGCAGCAGCTTTCTGCGGCTGGTTGTCCTGTGCTGGCTGCTGCTACGCCAAATACCGGTACCGACGGCCTTACCCCATCATGAGGAAGATGTGCCAGGTGATCCCAGCAGGGCTGGCTTTCATCCTGGATATCAGTCCCGTGGCTCACCGTGTGGTTGTGTGTCACCTGGGGGGCTGTGAGGAGGATGCTGCTTGGTACCACACGTACCAGATACTATTTTTCCTAATCAGTGCTTATTTCTTTTCCTGCCCTGTCCCTGAGAAATACTTCCCTGGCTCTTGTGATATTGTTGGCCACGCCCACCAGATCTTCCACACCTTCCTGGCCATCTGCACCCTGTCACAGCTGGAGGCCATTCTTTTGGATTACAAGAACAGGCAGGAGATTTTCCTGAAGAGACACGGGCCTTTCACTGTTTATCTCTCCTGCGTCTCTTTTTTTGGCTTGGTGGCCTGTAGTGCCATCACAGCTTACATCCTGCGATGCAGGATCAAGGCCAGCCTGGCTAAAAAGGACTCCTGAGAGTCACGGACGTGACAGGCATGACATCACCAGAGAAAATCAAGAAAAAAGGCGTAACATACTAGAGACATGACTGTCTTACTTGCCTAACACGCCATGACTAACCAGGACCCTGGATTCAGATGGAGGGCTGGACACTTCATGCTGGATGCATTTTCACAGCAGGGATTGCCTTTTGCCATCCGGGGGGGAACATGGAGTGTTTTAAGCCAGAACAAGTCACTGAACCAAGGATGCTGAAATAGGCAGAGGTTCCTTGTTCATTCTGGTAGAGCTGTGGGTAAGACCTTGCTGAAGGTCAGGGGTGATAGCCTGGAGGCTGTGGGACTGCAGAAGGGTGTGCCAGGGCTTCACAACACCATGAGAAGCACAGCTGGATGTGATGACCTCTCTGGGTTTGGCCATGTCTGTATGAGAACTGTTCCTATCAAAGGCAGTCGGAAGGTTTTGGGAAGTCTGTGTTTCAAGGGTTCAGGTGTGAGGGCACATGTGGCACTGTGGCTGCTAGAATCCTTTTCCTGTTCCAGCCAGGTTCTCTGAGCTCCCCTTGTCAAGGGTGTCAAAGTTAGGTTGCTTAGGTGGCTTTGGAAAAACATCTTTGGAGATCCTGGCTTGACCTGGGGTCTTCTGGAACAACCTGGGTCTGGGTCATCTGTCTAGGGAGTCTGACCAACCTCTAGCAATGTCCATGAAATGTGGACTAACTTGAATGCCATCTCTTTAATACAGGAAAGGCTCTGCTCTTCCAACAACACTACCGTGTTAAGGTGGAGTTTTTATTCCCCTCTTAATGGTGCTTTGTGTCCTTGGTGAGCATTGTGGGAAAGCTGCCCTTGAAGCTGCAGGGTTGCTGTTCTGTGATGAGTGGGGCTGTGACTCTGGCATGTTTTTATCAGTATTAGCTGAAGGTGAAACAGCAAAAGTAAAGGAGAGTGATGACATTAGAGTCCTGCACAACCTCGGGATGGGTTTGTCCTTGGGACTTGGTGATTCCTGTGTGGAGTAGCAAAGATAGTGGTCAGGGTCACTTAATGTCCATTGATCACTCCTGTCCAAGGTAACAAAGGCTGGATTACTGTGTCTCCCATTAGAAGAATCTATTCAGTGCTTGCCTTGGGGGAATATTGAACATGGAGCCACCAAGAAGGATTAAATCCTTGCTAAAACCAAGGAATCCACGGGATCTATCCCAGCCATGGATTTGTCTCATTGAGCCCAAGGGCAGGCAAAGGAATTGTGATTGCTGGTTCTGAGCAGGCAGAGTGTAGGGTTGGGGATATGGTTGGTGAGGACAAGCACTGATTTCTGCACTTCATCTGTGTTTCAGCTCTTGAGGTGTGTGTGTGTGTGTGTGTGTGTTCATGTTCCATGTGTGTGCATGGGATTTGTTACCCAGAAGGGTTTTGCCCTTCCCTCCAGAAGGGATTTTATATCTGCAGAGCCTCCTAGCTGGGTTAAGATTAACCTGAAGGAAACAGTGCTGTCCTGCTGGAGGAGCAAGGTGGGCTGGAGAACAGATTTGTTAATAGGTGGTGGAAAACAGACCTGTAGATTGGCACTGTGCTGGTCCTGTGTTTAGCAGGTAAATTTGGGACTCATGGCCCTATAGAAAATCAAATACAAAGGGAGAGGGAAGTAAGTTTGCTATAGGATTATAAGAGAAGAAGTCATAGGAAAGCCTTCAGGAGGTCATCAACTCCACCCTTTCTCATCAGTCTTGGCCTCAGCTTAGAAATTAATCACTGGATTTCATAGGGTGTTTTGATGGTACAAATGGTACAGCCATGCTGACCTAGAAGAAAATCCTCCTCAGGGGAGATGCCAAGCAGGGGTGGTCCCACTTGCACCTCATTAAACCTTTTCCCATGCACAGAAGTTCATCTCACCACAGAGTGAGCCAGTGACAGGAGAGGGACCTTTGGGAAACCAATCCTACTGAAAAAATGTCAGTAATTTTCGGCTGGTTTTAATTCTGAGCCAACTCACTTGGACAATGCAGCTGCTGGCAGGGAAGGGCTGGAGTGGAGGCCAGCAGCAGTTCCTCCTTGCATGGCAGCTGGCTGCTCAGCTCACTCAGCTGCACTGATGGACTGCTCCCTCCATGGTCTCTGGCTTTGTTTGTGGGTCTCCTCCCAGTCTGAGAAAAGGCTTCCAGTGCGAGCAGCTTTTTCTCACAGCCTAATTTGCCTTGGTTTTGTGGTGGGTAAGGCAGAACAAGGCTCTGGGTGTGGAACTGGCTGGATGGTATCAGTGGGTTTCTGTGCAGAAGCAGAGGTAAATTGGGCTGGTCCAGAGCTCATTTGTGGGATGCAATGGAGAAGGATTGGGCATGGCTGGTAATAGCAAACCTGCTCTGCTGCTATCTGGAGTTATACTGGGACCAAAGGAAGGGATGACCCAGGTGTCCCCTTCTCTGAGGGTTTGAAAATGGATGACATGCCCTGGCCTTGTTGAAGGAGGGTGAGTATGGTAATTCTGTCTTGTTCAGGGATATGGAGAGGAGCCCACATGACTTTTCCAAGGTACTTCTGATCATATTTCCCCCTCCCTGGCTGAGTAGAAGTGGACGGTGGAGCAGTGGTGTGACAGTGGAGGTGGTTTTGCACACTGCCACGTTTCCCCTCAGGTGAAGCTATGCCCATCTCTGTGTGGCCCTGCACTCCCACCTGGAGCCGACCTCCTGGTTACGATGATGGGTGGAGTGAGCTGAGATCTGTGCTGCTGTGAGGATGTGCCCTTGTGTCTCAAGGGGCTCACCAACACTGGAGCTTCCGTCATCCCTGTCTCCATCCTCCTCTTCCTGCAACCAGCTTCTTTCTTCATCCTTGTGCCTTATGCACCTGGCTGCCTTCCTGGGCAGACTCCACACGCTGCAGTCTCAGCTGGGAAGTGGCTGTGGAAGCTTTGCCAGTGATCCAGACGACACCGGGGCTGGATCTGGAAAAAGCCAAAGTGCCACTGTGATAAATGCTCAGCTTGTCTGAGCCCCCCAGGAGCTTCTCCTTGGGCTCACTGCATGGAGCAGGTCTCCTCCATCCTGGTGTTCCTAAGAAGGCATGCCTGGGAAGAAGGTACCAGTGGCCAGGCTTGGTGAAGAGCTGACCACCAAGGGTTGAGCACACCTGAGATCTCTCTGGGATCCCTGAGGTCACAGTCCTCAGGAATCTCTGGTCCTGAGGTAGTGTTACTTCAGATCTTGCAAACCAGGACAGCTCCTGAGAATTCATCCCAATGTGCCTTGTGCTATTTCTTTTGGGGATTAATTCTGAAGGAACCTGAGGATCAAGGGCAGCCTCTTTGCTGTCTGCTCCGTGGTCCATGGTTGCTCTTAACAGCCAATTCCTGCTGACAGCATTTGCTCCATGTACAGAGCAGGAGGGGAAGATGGAGACAGGTGCCTTCAATTTGTATTTATGCCTAATTTGTGTAACAAGGCAAGGACAGGTTCCTCATGTGCCTTGCAATTTACATCTTTTACTGACAAGATTATTTTTAAGCACTGTTTGTTACTAAACAGAAGTACAAAAGAGTTTATATTTTTTCCTTTGGGAAACAGGGAAGGATATGAGTGTTCCTTATTAACCATTCCCTTCCCAACTCCCCCCTGCTGACTTTGTGTTGTTGAAAACATTGACGATATTTCAAGCTTTGTACTGTACTGATCTTTATTTAAAAACTTTAATGGAAAAAAAAATCTGTGAAAGCAAAACAGTTGGTGTGGTGTGAAATTCCCAAATGCACAACTGCACAAGGTTATGAGTCATTACAAAAAAATAGGAATAATAATTACAGAGAGGATATATTAGAGAGATAATAATTACGATAATGAACAATAAGGTGTGGTTTTATCTGTGCATCTCAAAGCACTTCCAAGGTTTCATGATATCTTTTGGATTTCATTCCCTTTACACAAGGGAAGTGCAGAACAACTGCCCTGACACTGATTAGAGAAATTTTAGTTCATCATCCACAGTCACAGAGGGGTTGAGTTTGGAAAAGATCTCCGGGCGCCACTCGGTCTAACCCTCAGCTCAAGCAGGGCCACTCAGAGCTGGTTGCCCAGGTCCACGTCCAGATGGATTTTGAATATCTCTGAGGATGGCGACTCCATCACCTCTCTGGACAACCTGTGCCAGTGCTCAGCCACCCTCACATTAAAAAAGTATTTCTGATGTTCAGAGGAACCTCTTGTGTTCCAGTGTGTGTGCCTGTGCCCTCTGGTCCTGGCCCTGGGACCTGGTACAGAGCCTCGCCCTGCCCACTTTGCACCCTCCCTTCAGAGATTTATACACACCTATAAAATCCTTTAAATATTGCCTAACCCGATCCTCTTCCACCAAGGTACATGTTCCCTGTTCTAGCCCTTCCCCCTGCTCTCAGGGACCAGGGGTTCCTGAAGGCTGATCTCATTGGTAAAGACTGAGGTGAAGGCTTTTCCATGTTCTCTGTAGCCAGCTCCATCTTGCTGAGCAATGGGCCCACAACATTTTCCCTACTCTCCCTTTTGTCACCCTATAGAAACCCTTCTGGTTGTCTCTGACATTCCCAAACAGATTCCAGTCTGACTTTGCCTTTCCTCATCCCTACACACTCAGATAATCTCTGTGTTCCCTTCTATCCATGTCCTTGCTTTCACCCTCTCTCTGCTGCTTCTGTGTTTGAGTTTTTCCAGAAGCTCCCTGTTTATCCATGCAGGCCTGCTGGCATTTTTGCCCAGCTTCCTGCTCACTGGAATGGACTTTTCTTGAGCTTGGAGAGGACTCCTCCCAGGCCTCCTTATCCCAGGGCACTCTACCAAGTGGATAGAGGCCTCTAAAGAGGCCAGGGTCTGAGGTCTAGTGTTTGATGTTTACCATTCTCCCTTCCTTCAGGATCCTGAACTCCACTAGCCAGCTCTCCTTTTGACGCCCACATTACCAGTGAACCATGGCTGGTGAGTTTGATGTCCAGCAAAGCACCTGTCCTTTTTGGCTCCTCAATCACTTGGAGGAGGGTGTTACCATCACTGCATTCCAGAAACCTCCTGGGCTGCGAATCACAGAATCATAGAAGGGTTTGGGTTGCAAGAGACCTTAAAGATCATCTTGTTCCAACTCCCTGCCATGGTCAGGGACACCTTCCACTAGACCACGTTTCTCAGGGCTCAATTCAACTGGACCTTGAATGTTTCCATGGATGGGGCATCCACAGCTTCTCTGGACAACCAGTGCCAAGGCCTCACCAACCCCACACTAACTTGTTGAAACTAATGGCTTCACTTTGAAGCCATTCCCCTTTGTCCTGTCACTACATGTTTTTGTAAATAGTCCCTCTCCATCTTTCCTGTAGGCTCCCTTCGGGTAATGGAAGACTGCAATTAGGTTACCCTGAAGCCTTCTCTTCTCCAGGATGAACAATCCCAATTCTCTTGGCATTTCTTCTTTGGAGAGATGCTCCATCCCTCTTTACTTGTCCTTCCAGCAGGTATCAGGGTGGCTGTAGTCCCCCATGAGGAGCAGGGCCTGCAGAGAGG
The DNA here is from genome assembly GCF_022539315.1 of Serinus canaria. Lineage (NCBI taxonomy): Eukaryota > Metazoa > Chordata > Aves > Passeriformes > Fringillidae > Serinus > Serinus canaria. The sequence goes on from NC_066316.1 coordinate 109,738,224, forward strand.
CAACTGGCCCAGTACATCACCCACACTGGTTATCCCTTGAACCCTTCCCCTGTAAGCTCTCTGGTGGCTCATCATCCACTCAGAATTCCAAACACTCCAGCTGTCCTCTCACTACAGGGCAGCTCCCTCTCCTCACCTATGTGGCTTGTCTGTAGCCCTCCATTGCAACATTCAGGTCGTGGGAGCTGTCCCACCTCACCTTCCTGATCCCAACAAGATCATGGCCCTGCAGATGCACCCAGATCTCTGCCTCATCATGCCCAGTCCCCACACTGCTGGTGTTCTCTACACACACTCCAGAGAGACACCCCAGCACACTGACTTCCCAGATTTAGGGATCCCAGTTTTAGAGATTTCTCAATCATGGCGTTTTGTTGATTTTCTGATCCCTTTCTGTCATATCGCTGTCATATCGCTCCAGATCCTCAACTCATCAACCATACCTGGGAGAATTGTGTGTGATCACATACACAATTCAGCAATTTTTTCTGAATTTCAGAACTTAAAACCGCTAGAATATATTTTATTTTTCCTTCCAATAACCAGTAATTTTAATTATTATTTCTTAATATGCCACACAGACCAAGGCTTCTGCAGGTTGTGTCTTCACCCACCAGAGGGCGAGATGTCTCCATCTGTGTCCTCCACTGCCACGAAAGCAGAGCCCGGTAAAGAATTTCTTTTGCCTTTTATGAATAGATAGCAGGAATGTGGGAAGCTAAAAAGGCTCATCTTAAACTCGGCAAGTCAGACTTGTCTGTACAGAATTTGTCAAGGATGAAGCTTAATCTAGATCTTCACTTTAATTCCTCATTTCTCCTGCCTTACAGTCACTATTCCTAAACACCACTTTCTGATACGGATTTTCTTCTACTTCCTCCTGTGGAATCCCAGAATGGTTTGGGTTGGAAGGGACATTAAAGACCATCTCATTCCAAACCCTTGCCATGAGCAGGGACACCTTCCATTAAACCAGGTTGCTCAACCTGGCCTTGGACACTTGCAGGGACAGTGCAGCCACAGCTTTTCTGGGCAACCTGTGCCCCACCCTCAAAAGGATTAATTCCTTCCCAATATCCCATCTAACCCTGCCCTCTGGCAGTTTAAAACCACTGCTACTTGTCCTGTTACTGCATACCCTTTTAAATAATCCCTTTTTGGTTCTCTCAGACCCCCTTTAGGCACTGGAAAGGACTCCAAGGACTTCCAGAGCCTTCTTTTCTCCAGGCTGAACATGCTTAGCCTGTCATCTTTACAGGCTGTGCACCAGGCACTCTGCCACACAGCCTTGTCACAAATTCGCAGTTACTGTCCTTGTGGATGATCCTTGGCACATGGAGGTGAGTTTCCTTCTCTGAGACGGGTGCCATTCCCTGCCTGGATATTGCAGCTTGAAAAATCAGAGCAAGGGCTTGATCACGGTCCTGCTCGGTCTAAGTCAGCCATCACACCAGCAGCTTTGCTGTCTTCCAGATTCAGCTCTTCTAGCCCTGCTTGGCCTTCATTTCTTTATTTTCCTTTCTAAGCTCATCAGCTTCATTCTTTATCTCCCACCGTCTGGCTTCTTACTCTCTCCCACACTGTGCTCAGACGGTCTGGCTGCAATTCTCCCTGCTTAACTTCTGCTTACAAAACCCTCGGATCTGCCGCCTGCCCTTGAATCACAGCCTGGTTTGCCTGGTGTAGTGGTGATAAAAAGAACAAAGCAAAGATGCACAAAAACCTTCTTTTTCATGGAATCCTAGAAGGTTTGGGTGGGAAGGGACGTTCAGGATCATCTTGTTCCAACCCTCTTGCCATGGTTAGAGATGCCTTTCATTAGACCAGATTTCTCCCAGATCCTGTCCAGCCTGGCTCTGAACGCTTCCAGGGATGAGGAATCCATGTCTTTTGGGGAATCCACAACATCTTTAGGCAACAAATAACTTCTGTTTTTCATGGTGATGGATTTAGCTCTTTTTTCTCTCTTGCATTTGGGAATGACTTTTGCACAGCCACCCTTTCCTTGATGGTATCCTTGATGCTTCTTTTTGCCCCTTCCTCCAGAGATAAAAATCATGTTTGAAAGAGAGGAATAATATCAGTGCTACATATGAAAAGTACACTATTTCAGAACTATATACATTTTTATACATGTATATATACATCATAAACCAGCACAATCACTTCTGTTAAAATATTTCAATCACTCCAGGTATGGATTTGTCCTTTCAGAGCTGCTCCTCACCCTGCACACTGCAAAGCGCAGGGAAAACTCCCCAGAAAGAAGCAATCCAGATGCCACCCCCCGTTTGGGAGGCCAAGATGTTTCAATGTGAGGGGGTTATGAGGGGCCACGAGGGAGACATGAGGGGGCTCTGAGGGGCTGTGAGGGGAAAATCCCAAATAAAACAGGATTAACACTTTCCACGTCTTGCTTTCCACGCTGCGGGGCCGGGCTCCCCTCACAGGGGTTGGGGGGGGGGGGGCGGTTCGACCCCTCAGAGCCCTCCCTGTTGCCAAGGCGACCGCGCGCCCCGCTGCGCTCAGTGCGCAGGCGCAGAGAGAGGCGGAGAGAGTCGCGAAGGGCTCCGCGCATGCGCACTGAGCGCGCGGGAGGTTGCCGTGGAGACGCGTCGGCCAGGCCGGGCCCGGAGCAGCGCCGCCGCCGCCGCCATGAGCTCGGGGCCGGAGCCGGGGCCTGGGCCGGGGATACGGCCGGGGACAGAAACAGGGCCCCCGATCGGGCCCGGGCCGGGGATGCCCTTCCTCCCCGGCTGCGCCATCAAGGACCCCACGGTGAGCGCGCACGCCCACTGTACCCCTTCCTACGGGAGCCCCCCCGGATCAAGGTGGGCTGGCCTTGCGGGTGCCCCCGGAGGGGTTGCCTCAGAACGGGCCTCTGCACCTCCCCGCACCCCTTCACGTGGTACCTGGTGTCCCCTGGAGGCACTCTCTGGGAATTTGGTACTCCTCAGACCTTGCTTAAATCCACCGGCGTCTTGGGACCCCTAAACTCAACAATGTTCATAGAATTGTGGAATGGTTTGGGTTAGAAGACCTTAGAGACCATCCCATTCCACCTCCTGCCATGGGCAGGGACACCTCCAATTATCTCACGTTGCTTCAAGCCCTGTCCAGCCTGTCATTGGACACTGCCTGAGATCCAGGGGCAGCCACAGCTTCTCTGGGCACCCTGTGCCAAGGCCTCCCCACCCTCACAGGGAACAATTCCTTCCCAATATCCCATCTAACCTTTCCTGCTGGCAGTTGGAAGCCATTGCCCCTTGTTCTCTCTCTCCAGCCCTTGTCCCAAGTCCCTCTCCAGCTCTCCTGGAGGCCCTTTACACACCAAAAGGTGTTCTAGGGGACACCTGGAGCCTTCCCTTCTCCAGGTGAACACTCCCAGCTCTCCCAGCCTGGCTCCAGAGCAGGGGGGCTCCAGTCCCCAGAGCATCTCCATGGTTTCCTCTGGACTCACTCCAACGGGTCCCTGCATTTGTTGTGTTTTGGGATCCCAACCTGGATGCAGCACTGCAGGTGGGGTTTCACAAGAGCAGAGTATAGGGGGAGACAGTTTCTTCAGGGAACATGAGCCAAGGGAACCTGCTATTCCCTCAGATCACCCTGTAATTCCCCCCCCAGACCGGGGGCCTGGTACATCCTATATTCACCAAATATCCCCCAGACAACTTGGTGTGCTTTGAACCCATGCTCTGGGAACCTCAAACTCACAGAACCTGGACATGACCCTCAAAGCGCCCCCAAAGAACCTGGTGCTCTGTAAATTCATTTGATGCTTCCTAGCAGGTTTAATATCCACTTAACTCTCCCCCATGGACTTCTGTTTCCCAAAGCCACCAAATACCTACTGGATCACTTCTGGGGGATCTGAACCCTCTGTACCCACCTGGTATCTCCTGATCCCACCCACAGCGGACCTGGTACTCCCATAATTCTTCCACTGTTATTGAACTTTGCAATCTGTTCCCAAGGGACCAAGTATCCCTGAACTAACCTTCAAGGAGACTTGGTACTTTTAATCTTCTCCACAAGGAATCCATTGCATCATGTAACTATCTCAAAACCCTGAATTTGTCCTGATAGCTTTGGAGAGAGACACACACAGCCCTCCTCCTCCTCATTTGTGAGCCTCATTTGAAATTCCAAAAGTTGTTTCCATAACTGCAGAACTACTGCCTGCAAACTCACCCCTGAATCCATCCAATAATTCCCCCACAATTTATAAAATATGCCAGGGGAAATCCCCAAACTTGCTTTGCAGTCCTGAAACCTGATTCCCTCAGGAAAAATGCTGTTTGTCTGAACCATCTGAGTTTTCCCAAAGCAAAGTTCTCTGAACTGATACTGATACTGTCCTGAACCAAGTTTCTTAAATTCACCTGATACCTCCTCAGCTGGTTATACCCAGGAGAACCAATACTGATCAAACCTTGAGCATTCCTCCACATGAATTAATCCCTGAAATCATCCCAATTTAATTATTTCCCAGACATAATTTATCTATTACATAAAGTCACCAGTCTCATTGGCAATCAATACCTTTCTGATACCCCTTCCTCCAAAGCTCTGCTACTTCCAAAACTGCTCTCCTGGTGTTGCCTGGAGAACTGAATCCTTGACAGTGCAGGTCTGGAACCTGATAACCTGATGAGAGAGCTGGTATCCCACCACAGACCTGGTGTCATCACAGCTTCCAGGATCATCCCCAGGAAGTGACACACTCTCAGCTGTTCCCAGGTTCCCTGGAAGAAGCAATCTCATCCTCATCCTCCTTCTCATCCTCTGCACCTGATACCTCAATGAGGAACAACTTCTCCTTTTCCCCATCCAATGGTCCAGGCCCTAAGAACCTGATAATCCCAAATCCTCCCAATGTCCTCTTGAAGAAGTGGTGCCACAGAGAACTGATGCTTCCATTTATTTCTCTGATATACTAAAAAAAATCACACAAAATGCAAAAAAGGGGTTGCTTTATGCCTGGTTTGGGCTCACCAGGAATTTACAACCTTCCTGGAGAACATCTTTACAAGAAAACATTCCTGGCTGCATTCAGCTTTGTGTATGAAAATTCATTGTCACAGAATCATGGAATGGTTTGGGTTGGAAGGGACCTTAAATGTCATCTTGTTCCAACCCTCTGCCATGGGCAGGGACACCTTCCACAAACCAGATTGCTCCAAGCCCATCCAGCCTGGCCTAAAATCAATGATAACTGAGTTCTCCAATAGTAAATAGAGTAAATTACTCATAAAAAATAACCATCCAGCAATAAAGGTTATCTCAGAATTATTATCAGATAATATTTCCTTGAAATAATTTATAACATCTTGGAAATCTGCAGTTTTCCAGTCCATAAAACTGGCATCACAATATTTGGTTTCCAAGTGAATGCTGAGAAGTTCTGAGGAAAACCTCTGTTCAAGTGAAGTGTTACTGCTTAGTGCTCATGGGACAGGGAAACAGACACTGGGAGAGGGAATGGTGTTTGTGTGAAGTGTTACAGACTTGGCAAAAAGAAGAACTTAATTCTGTGGAATTTCTTCAGATAAACACTGGCAGCAACTGAGATTAGGAGTTTACATTCTGGGTTTTCCCTTTTAAATTTTCATTAGTCACCTGATCCTGGAAGATGTTATCTGGCATACAGGCTCACTTTGGGAGAGCCTATCCACTCAGGAGCTCTATGAACCAATGAGGTGCTTTCTTAAGGCAAATGTGAGCTCTTAAAAGCCTGCACACTTCTAACAAACGCTGATATTGCTCAAATTAAAGACACACTTCCTGGTTTTCCTTGAATATTTTTTTCCCACAGCATTCCCTTGGTGTTTATTTAACAGAAGGAAGTGGCAGTTCTGTGGCAGTTTATAAGATGTTCTGCTAAAATTTCTTCAGACAAATCTTGTTTTCACCTGTTTTCCTCACTGCTCTTTCCATTGCAAGATCTATAGTAGCAGTTTAAAGAGAAAACAGGGAATTATGTGGAATTCAAGTGGGGCCTTGAAGGTATAAATAAGATTAGAGGCTTAACCATGAGGGGTGAAGGAGGGGGTGCAGTTTGCATGCCTGAGGTTGGACTGACTGCAAGCCTGGGGCTGGAAAAGGAGCTGGAGCTTGTTCTCTCAGCACTAGAAATGCCTACAACTCTGTTTTACTTGGCAAAAGTCAAGAGATTTTATTATCAGGGACTCATAATTTCCCCTGCTTTCTCTGGAGCTGCAAGTGCTGAAAGCCCAGTGGGACCAGGCAGGCTCCTGCAGTGCAGGTGAGGTACAACGTGTGCTGGAGCATGCAGCAAGTGGAGCAGTTTGGTGTCACTCAAGTCTGACCCTGCTCTTCAGTGGTGAAGGACAAGAGTGGCTGGCAGAGATCAGGTCCTGTGCACAGCTCTGTTTGAATGCAGCCCTGGGAGAAGGACTTGGGACTGCTGATGGATCAGAGGCTGGGAGCCAGAAACCCCCACCATGTGCTGGTCTGATTCCCCCTGTGGGCAGCAGGGGAGGGGGCAATTCTGCCCCTCTGCCCTGCTCAGGTGAGACCCCACCTGCAGAGCTGCCTCCAGATCTGGGGTCATCAGCATAAATAGGACATGGAACTGCTGGAGCAAATCTAGAGGAGGCCACAGAGAGGTTCCAAGGGCTGGAGCCAGGCTGAGAGAACTGGGGGTGTTCGCCTGGAGAAGAGAAGGATCCAGGAAGACCTCAGAGCCCCTTCCAGTGCTTAAAGGGGCTTCGCGAAAGATGGGACAAACTTTTTATCCTACTGCCTGTAGCAGTAGGACAAGGAATGATGGTTTTAAACTCAAAGAGGCTTAATTGAGATTAGATACAAGGAAGAAGTTTTTTTACGGAGAGGATGATGAGGCCTGGCACAGGTTGCCCAGAGAAACTGTGGCTGTTTCATCACTGCAAGTGTACAAGTCCAGGTTGGATGGGGCTTGGAGCAACCTGGGATAGTGGAAGGTGTCCCTGCTTGTGGCAAAGGGTGGAACTGGATAATCTTTAATGTCCCTTCCAACCCAGGCTGTTCTGTGAGTCTATGACTATGTAGAGAGGTGATAAAACAACGAATGTGCTTCTGTACATTTCGTAATTGCAGTTCTGTGAGCATGACATGCCTTGATTTAACCCAGCAAAGAAAATCCTGTATCATGCCCAGGGGAGAGTTAAGAAAATAAATAACCATGGAATACACAGAGGGTGCACAACAGTGAAGGGAGCACCATAAGGCAGTAACTGAGGTCCCATGGTGCTCTGTACTGCTGACAAATAGGGTAGGGAACAAAGAGCTGGTGAGATAAATACCAGGGCAAATAAAGTGCTGACACACTGTTCTAGGCACTGACTATGGTGGCAGTCAGGAAATTCAGTGATTTAAGTTCTTCCAGGGCCTGTGGCAGTGCAAGGATCTGAGTTCTCTCTCGTGCCTTGTACATCCACCACTCCCTGCTTTTTCCACTGTTTTTTTCCCTAAGTACAAAATCTGCTTTTAAATAACTGCAGCAGTAGTTTATAATAAAATGCTGGGGATGTGTGTGGGGTGAGACATTCTTGATATTGCACTCTCTTACTGGGTTTTTTTGTGCTTCCAGTAGCTATATCTGCTAAATTCGTGCAGTATTTTGATAGCTGGATTTCCTTCCAACAGAAAACATCTTTTCATCGGTGCCAGACAATGGACTTCAAAAATGGATATGCCTTTTTCCGGCTGCCAAGAGAGGGGGTTGGTGGGGACACACTCTTTGCAAATCAGCTCTCTCAAGATGAATTAGATGATTTATGCACCAAGGGAGCAGCCACACTGACCTATGGGCAAGTCAAGAGGCCTGCACCTTCCCGCTTCACTCCAGCATTCGTGGCTTATGACAAAAAGGTATAAAGAAGCTGATTCCAGGAATATCACTGGCCAAATTCGGAGACATAAACAGTCAGCTCCAGGGTTCACGGGACTGCATACAGCAGTTTTCAGATGCCAGAGCCCTTAGTCAGAGACAGCTGAATCCCAGACTGAAAGAGGCTTTCTTTGCTCGGGAGGAGGATTATAATACATAAACGATGTAAGACATTCCCTGCAAGTTACACTTGAGCATTTCCAGCAGATGTTGGAAAAGAGGTTTGATTAGCTCTGGAAAGCTCCAGCTTAAAAGTATTGCTCTGTAAGCCACAGCCTGGAGTTCTGTGTTTCCAAAACTATATTGAGGTTGTAACTGAGCTTTAGCTGGAAAAGTCAGTCTGCAGTGGGAACCCTGGTAGCCTGTTTGACCATGGTCTATGTATTGGTGCTTGTGTTGTCACCACAGCATGTCACAACCTGAACTGCTCCATTAGTGCTTCCCCTGTTACATCTTGGTCATCATATCAGACTGGGTGCTGGCTCTGTGTCTGCTTGGAGCAATCCTGAGCTACCCTTGGTTTTCAGTGTGCCAATGGCCCAATCTGCAACCCGCAGCCGTGCATGGAGCAGCTGCTGCAGTGAGAGCTGCAGGGCTCAGGAGCTCAGCACGTGCAGGCTCCACACGCTGCCAGCCCTGCCAGAGCAGTCTGCAGCCAGCCAGCCCTCAGCCCCGCAGTGACACAGGCTGGGGAACAGATGTGCTCTGTTAATTGCTGAGGCTGTTCCTTCAGAGCAATGTGAATGTTGCTGTTTAATCTGTCAGATCCTTCTCTGCCCTTTCCTTCAAGCCATAGGAGCAGCAGGGGCCCCAGTGCTGCTGGGGATGTCACAATCCCTTGTGGGGCACTTTGCTGACTGATAGGAACTTGCTGGCTTTATCATCTCTTAATTATCCAAGCCTCTGGGCTGCTGTAGCTGGGTATGCAAGGCCTGATTGGCCACCTGCACCTTCTTAAGGGCATTGAAAAATCTTGGAGGGAATATTCCTCCTACTTCTGCCAAGCAGAGGGCCTGGCTGATTAGTTTCCTTGTGTCCCCTGCACAATTTTTGCTGTCAGTGCTGAATAGATGTGACTTCAGATCATGGAAAGGGACCTTAAAGATCATCTTGTTCCAGCCTCCCTGCCATGGGTAGGGACACCTTCTGCTATCCCAGGTTGCTCAGACCCCCTCCAGCCTGGCCTTAAAATGATGACTCCTTTCAGATTTTAAAATTCTCAGATGTGGTTGAACTCTTTACTAAAATCTGTGGATAACTTCCCTAAATCAGGGCTGTAAAGCTGACAAATAAAACCTGTGTGTCAGTAAATTAGATTACTGTTAGCAGCCAAGCACCAGGCAGTAGGTGAAACAGGAGGTGATCAAGAACTTAGGAAAAGACTGTATTTTTACACTTGTCTCAGGCACACCGAATTTGCAAAAGACACATCTTAATAAAAGCACTTCTGGTGCCTCTGCTGTCACTTACAGTTGTCTCTGAAGACTTTTAGAATCTAACCCAGTAATTTTACACCACCAAAGCAAATTTACAAATAAATTATTTGCCTTGATAGCCATGGTGTTCAAATTGTTCCTTTCTCTTTCCCTTTGCTGTGCTGTGCCTTGGGCAGGTTTTGAAGTTCGATGCCTACTTCATGGAGGAAGTTGCAATCTCTGCAGAGGAGCACTACCGGATCCGCCAGGTGGGCCTCTACTACTACCTGGAAGATGACAGCATGTGTATCATCGAGCCCAAGGTGAAGAACTCGGGTCTGTTCCAAGGCAAACTCATGAGACGCCACCGGGTGCCCAAGAATGAGCTCGGGGATTATTACCACTGGAAGGATCTGAACCTGGGCATCGACCTCACCATCTACGGCCGGACCTACCGCCTGGTCAACTGTGACTCCTTCACCAAGGTGTGTGCTAGGGAGAGCACTGACAGAAAAACTCCCAGTACCTGAGAACTGCAGGGGTTTAATTACCTCTTAGAGTCCAGCAGTTTGCAGCTGTAGCTTTTGTCATATGGGTGTTCGCAGCCTTTCATTGTGCTTTTTGTGTAGATTTCCTTTTTCAGGCCAAAGGGGACTTCAGGGTATGACATCTGCTGAGGGCAAGTAAGGTGCTCAGGATTTTTGCCCCAGGACTGCTGGGAGCCCATCCTTTGTCCTCAGGACTTCTCTTTACAATACAAATTCTAAGTTCCTATCTGGGCAGTTTAATTGTTTGAAGTCCAGATGAAACATTGTGCATACATGAGAGGGAAATTAGTGATCCTGACTCTTTTCTGATTTAATATTCCTCTGTTAGGAACAGTGGAAAGGAATACAAGCAGCATCTCTGCACACATCCACAGCCAATTCATGATCCATGGTTGAGAATCATAGTATGAACTGACCTTTCTAAGAAAGCTTACTCATTGCTGGCTTTTCTATTTCTGGCTATTTCTGTACCAATAAATGAGATAATAATGATCCAATAACAAGAAATAAGAATTACCAGTATGCTGGTATCCTGCTAGATTGTCCCCAGTAAAATCTCAGCCCTGGTCAGCTACTATTCTTCCAGGCCAGGAGTTAGACTGCTCCAGGGACCATTCCAAATAGGTGAGTTACAGGCAGTCAACCTGTCCTGGAGGCTGGAAGAGTTTAGGTCCAGGCTTTTCCTTGTCAGTTGGCCTCAGTGCCCAGGAATGTTCCCAGGCATGTATAATATATTGGTATAAATGTGGCTGTGTGGCCAGCTCTGCTGGAACTGGTGACTGTTGAAGTCAGTCCACATCATATAAAGAGCTGGTCCTCATGTTAATATTGATGGAAAACATGGAATGAGCTACGTGGGTCTACATCTCAAGGCCAATAGTGTATTTATCATTTACTGACATCTTCCAGACCAGGAAATAGTGAGTCTGAAAGTGTGAACTTGCCTTGTGAGTCTCCAGGGGGATCTCATATTCCTGTGGGAGATGTTTGCATAGGTGCTTCCTGGGCTGAATGTTTTCATGGACCACTTCCCAAAGCCAAAAAGGGAACAAGTCCCTTGACTTCAGAGATTGTTTTGGGTGACTGATGCAAGTCCACGAGTTACACCCTGGATTTTGTTCATGGTCCAAGGTAAGCAAAAAAATCCCTTTATAAACAAGCAGATTGCACTCTTTCTGTGGAAAAAGTACTCCTGAAAGATGGAATGAAGCTGCCACTGCCACGTATCCTCGCGCCTGAAGGGTCTTGATGTGCCTAGTGTGGGTGACACTAGCTTCTTCTAACTATCTGACACAGCCCTAAATTATTGCAAACTCAGGCTGACTACATCTGTGTTTATACAGCAATTTAATCTTTTCCATTTACATAAAAGAGACCAACTGTCAGCTATCTTCCATTTAAAGCCTTAAGGCCAAGGAAAACTTTGCTCAAGTGAAATCTGAGTTAGGATGTTCAGGACAGAACTGCTCTGATTAATTAAAGGGTAAGCAAAGATAAGAAGCAGCTTAAACAAATGCATTTGTCATCTGCTGTATTTTGCTATTGCTGTAGAATTCTCTGTGAGTGAACTTGCAGAATTCTGACCTCACTCGTCCCAGCCCACCTGTAACCTCTAGTCACCTCTTACCTTTAGAACTCCTGGCAGCACTAACACCTCAGATGACCTTCCTAGGTGTTCCTGGAGAGCCAAGGAATTGTAGTGAACCCTCCAGAGGAGCTGGTTTCGGATCCTTACACGGAACAGCGTCAGATGCCTGTGCAAAAACGCACCATGCCCACAGGTCCCGACCCCTTCAGGCAGTTCCTGGCCTATGACACAAAGGTGAGAGAGCTGGGGATTACCCTAATTATTGTATAATCACCCACATCACACTGGTGAGGTACCTCCAGTCCTGGTCCTGGTCTGGGCCCTTCACTTTAAGAAAGACATTGAGGGTCTGGATTGTGTCCAGGGAAGGGGCTGGAGCACCAGGAGCAGCTGAGGGAGCTGGGAAAGGGGCTCAGCCTGGAGAAAAGGAGGCTCATCGGGGGCCTTCTGGCTCTGCACAACTCCCTGACAGGAAGGGACAGCCAGGCAACCAGAGAGAGGACTGGAAATGGCCTCAAGTTGTTCAAGGGGAGGTTTGGGTTAAATTAGAAAGAATTTCTTCGCTGAAAGGGTGATTAGACATCAAAGCAGGCTGTCCAGGGAGGTGGTGGAATCCACATCCCTGGAGGTGTCCAAAGAATGACTGGAAATGGCACTCAGTGCTCTGTGCAGGGTGACAGGGTGGGGATCAGTCAGAGGTTGGACTCAGTGATCTTCCAACCTAAAAGATTCTGTGATAACAGTGAATATGTGCTATTGAAACCCAGGTTTTGTGAGAGTCTGCAATCTCAATTATTCTAAATTGTCTCAGTCTGCTGAGAGACAGACTCCAGATTTGCTCCTTTCTTGGCTTTAGTGAGAAACAAAACCTTTTATGCTTTTTTCTGGGCTTTGTGCCCTGTAAACAGCTCCTCTTTGGATTGCAGAGCCTGTGCTCAATATCATCCATTACTCTCTTGCTTTCTGTTGGGATGAGATAAGCCACCTGCCTCTGGAATTTAGCAGCCAGATGCAGTTCTATTAGGAATGGTCTTGCTGCATCCACTCCTCTGCTCCCCCAAAATATTGATGCTAGCTGCCAGAGCAGACAATTTCAGACAAACACAAATGCCTCTTACTCTGACTAAATTCTCCCTGTGCTTCTCTCTTCAGGAGGTGAACCTTGGGGAACTCTTGAGCATCTCAGTGTGTTGAGTTTGATTTCTGTGGCACCAAAAGATGATTCTGATCCATGTTTGACTGCTTTTTTTCTTCCACCCCAGGTGCTTCGCTTCTATGCCATATGGGATGACACCAACTGTGCCTTTGGTGATCACCATCCCTGCATCATCCATTACTTCTTGGCAGATGACACAGTGGAGGTTCGGGAAGTGCACAAGAGAAATGATGGGAGAGACCCATTCCCGGTACTGATGAGACGCCAGCGCTTGCCCAAAACCTTTGTGGACAAGAACAGTAAGTTTAGATTGGCACATCCATCTGTGCTAAGGTGTCATTATTTCATGGTCAAAAAAAAGTTCTTCAAATGGTCACTAAATTCTTTATCTTTTGGGAAACAGTGGCAGGACAGCAGTGCCAGCATCTCCCTGTAGCTTTTCATACACCTTGCTTTTATATCCATTTTCACTAGGAAATGTTAACATCTCCCTGATTGATTTATTTTTCCTTCTGCTCCCTTGTCCTTAGAGAACTTCCCAAGCTGTGTGCTGGAGATCACTGACCATGAGGTACAAGAGTGGTACTCACCCAAAGATTTTGCTATTGGCAAAACTGTCACCCTCCTTGGACGCACCTTCTTCATCTATGATTGTGACAAGTTCACCCAGGACTTCTACCGTGATAAATATGGCATCACAGACTTCCAGCCAGTGGATGTAAATAAGAAACCACTTGAAAAGGTTCCACAGGTACTGCAATTTCTCAAAAGAAGGGCAGGAAAGGAAGCAGTTGGTGTAAGCTCTTATAGTAAAGTAGAGGTTCAGCTTAAAGGAAAAAATCAACTTGAAAAAGACAAGGCATGAATGGTCATAATCAATATAAAAATGAAAGCCTGGCTGCACTCATACTACTGAAACTCTTCCTCGCTCTTCAAAACAGTGTTGCAAAGTCCAAACTGCCTACTGAGGATGGTCACAGCCCTTGTTACCTCCCAAACTGAGCCCAGAAATTGTTTGGAGTTGTGGCTTAGACCACAGGCATAATGGGGACTAGATTATCAGTGTAACCATTTGATGGCTGAGTTCCTGTGCATGGGAAGGTTTAGTTGGAACTGGATGATTTTAAGGTGCTTTTCAACTCAAACCATTCTATGGTTCCTTAATATAGCCATAATCTCTTCAATCAGAGGAATTACCTGGCTTTCTGAGTTTCAGATTTGCTTAATCCTCTTATATTTTCATTTTCATGGCCAGCTGGTGTCAACCATCTCTACGGGGCAGTATGTCACAGCTCTTGCTACCTGGTGGCAGAATATTTCCTTCCAAATCTGATGGGCTTTGCTAAGTCTTGTATACTTCATCTTGTTCTTAGTTCCAGCTGTTTATGGTTGATATCTCCTCTGGATGCAGGTAATTCCTCCCTATAATGGTTTTGGCATCCCTGAAGACTCTCTCCAGAACTGCCTTAGTCTGTTTCCAAAGCCTCCACGGAAAGATATCATTAAGATGCTGGAGAATAATCTCAAGGTCCTGCGGTACCAGGTGGCCCTGGTAAGTGTTTTCCTTGGTGGAATAGTGCTAGGAGGATGGGAGGGGCAGCCTGCCCAGACAAGGCTGTTGGCAAACTCTCCTTTGTGCTGGGGGAAAAGAGAGCTCCCTGAGTCAACGGAAGTGTCTCTGGGGGGATGCCATGGGGTGGTTGTGTGCTCACTGTGACAACTAGCAGCTCAAAAAACTAAGAAAAAAAAATAAGGCCAGAAAGTACAAACCAAACCTGCTACAAACCCACAGCCATTTATGGAAAAACTCCCTCTGCCACTGCAATGTGACAGATGGCCCTGGCTGGAGCAGCCTACACTGGGCACTGTGCCTCTGCCTGCCTGCCACCACTGCCACCAGCCAGTTCTTGATGTCTCTGCTGCTGGCTCCAGCCCCTGTCCTTCTCCAGGCTAGTCCTGGATGCAGCAGCCAGCAAGGAGCTGTCCTAGCAGAGCAGCCGATGCTGGTGCAGAAGCTGGAAAATCCATGAGAATGGTGTTTTCCACCCACAACAGCACCCAGGCCATGGCCTTTGTGCCAGCTTTACAGCTGGCTTATGCAAGGAGCCTCTGGCACATCCAGCAGCAGTGATGGCATTTCCTGTGCTGCCTTGTGCCTGCCCTCTCCAAACACTCTGGTTTCTTTTCCCTATTGTGCAGGAGTTCCCTAAAGGTCACAGCTGAGGAGTTAAGATCCACTTAGCTTTAAGCTAAGCAAGTAAGTCCACTGGTGTGTCAGGGGAGAGACTTCCTGTGACTAAGGGCTGAAACACTACCAGCCTCTCTCAGGCACTCAGCATAATGAAAAAATGTAATTTAAAACTGAATTTTACAGCCTCTCTGGGATGAATCATTCCATATAGGATAGAGAAAGGATTTCTCTTGGATTACTCAGGCTGTGGAAACACTGAATATATTTGGTAACTTCAACCCAGATTCTGCTTCAGTGGCTTGAGTAAAGCAAGTAACCTTTGAAATTCAGATCCTGCGTGCTCTCTAGTGCTTTGCTTAGTCAGCTGTAAAGAAAGCTCTGGGTGCTTATGAGGAGGTTATGCGTACTCCTAAGCACCCCAGGCAAGGAAAACCTGTCTCAAATGCTCTGTTCCAAACCTGCTACCTTTCCTCTAGGAATCACCAGTGCCTGAGGACAAAAATCGTCGTTTCATCCTCTCTTATTTCCTTGCTGATGACACGATCAGCATCTATGAACCCCCAGTCAGAAACTCTGGCATCACGGGAGGCAAATACTTAAAAAGGACCAAAGTCACCAAGCCAGGGTCTACTCCAGAGAACCCCATATACTATGAGCCCTCTGACTTCACCATTGGTTCTACAATTGAAGGTAAAATCCCTCCTGGAATTATAATACTCTGCTCTGATATGTCATTTGTTGCATATCTCTTCCTTCACTTTAAAGATCTGCTGCTTCCAGGTCTCCTCACATCTGAGTTTTCCAGATGTGCAGCTGGTGTTCATTGATATAACTTTGTTACTGTCAATACTTGAACCTTTTAATCAGTGAAATTATTCTTACTTCAAGAAGTGAAACAAGTAGCAGAGCTGGCTCAAAGCTGAGCCCAGCCACAGGAGAGGAATCCTGCTCCCTCCTGGATGACAAAATTACTTTAACCCATGTTAAACCACAGGTAACACTACTTCTTTAATGTTTCTCCCCTAGTGTTTGGCCACAGGTTTATTATCACTGATGCTGATGAATATGTGCTTAATTATTTGGAGAGAAATGCCCAGAGTTTCCCTGCAGCCACAGTGCAATCCATAAGGGATCATTTCCTCCCACGGAAGGTGGTGGTGGAGACTACCAGCAGGTAGGCTACAAAGAAAGGGGTGGTGGGTCTAAATAAGGCTGTTTGACAGCTAAGGGCATTTTCAGCAGCCTCCCTGGGCTCCAGCCTCCTCCTCTGCTGGTGGTTCTGATGCTCCAAGGGGATGTGTTTGGGCACATCCAGAGGGTGTGAGGTGTGTACAGTAAAATGTTGTGGCTGCTGCCGGCCCCCAAACCTCCTGAGACAGCTCTGGCTCAGCAGCACAGACAGAGAAGTGGTCACAGCACCGAGTTCAAGAGGTGTTTGGACTTCCAGCCAAAATCACAGAACCACAAAATGTCTTGGGTTGGAAGAACCTTAAAGATCAGCTCAGTCCAACCTGCTCAGTCATGGGCAGGGACATCTTCCACTACCCCAGGTTGCTCCAAGCAACACTTAAACACTTTCAGGGATGGGAGACACATCTTTTCCCCAAAAAGCATCACTTCACTGTAACAGATGCTGCCAACTTGAGCTGCTTGATGGTTGCAGGCTCAGCAGGTGGTGAGGGGAGTCTTTTTTAGAGCATTTATTACCTCTTTGCTTATCAGCCCATCAGAGCCTAGACCACATCCTCCTTTTAGCTGTCTGGACCCAGTTTGTGTGACCCAGTAACAACCCAGTTATCTCAGAGCATGGTTTGGAGGCACTTATATCATGGCTCTGGTTGAAACTCAAATTTCCCACAGCTTCTGACACTGTGGAGCACACAGGGAAATGCTCTTTTTTTTACTCAAGTGTCACAGCAAGGCTGCCAAAATGAGTTTTTACATGAAATTCTATTATTGATTTCTTCTGCAGTGGCTTCCCCAAGAAGGACCTGGATGATTTAATTGTGGAGGTTCAGAAAGAACTGAAACTCCAGGCGCCCTTTGACACCAGGCAGTTTCATGAGACATTTCATCATTGTGACAAGGAGGGCTCTGGCTTCCTGGATAAAACAAGATTTTTAACTCTTTGTGACAGGTTCAACGTGCCAACCAGCACCATTCTTCTTAAAAAGGTCAGATGGAAGGGGTGCTGTGCATGGGGAATTCCCCTCCTACAGCTCTTCCAAAAGATCTCTTCTGAAAACCAACCCTAACCAGATGCTCTAGCCTTCAAAGGGGAACAAATTCAAGAAAAGGGCAAGAAAGTCCCAGTTTAGAGAAACTCCTGGGCTGTTGGACTGAGCCTGTGTCTTAGAGGAGATAATAATCACTGTCCTCTCAGGAAAAGAGAAAAATGTTATCCAGGTTGCCCCCCATGTTTGGCTGCAGTGTAATGTGTGAAAATCCTGCTGGTTCAGGTCTTGGATGAGTAGAAGAGGTCATGTATTGTGATAGGGATCAGGAATCATGACAGAGATCAGGAATAGGCTCCTGCAGAGCTTGGAGTGTCTGTGGTGGCTCAAGCACAGCTGGGATTGAGTAGAGGTGACACTGAGGTGTTCAAGAGATGTGCCTTAGGAAAGCTTAGAGACGTTCTGGATTCAACAGCAACTGAACTGAAGGTCTAAGAACTAAGTAGTTTTTTTAAATATTAATATTAAAAACTATAATATATAAAAATATATAGCAATGTTATAAAATAATAATTAATTATTGCTTTATAATATAGAATTAATGTACAATAATATATAATTATAACATGATGTATAATAATATAATAACGAATTATTATTTTTGCTATTAGACATATTGCATAATTATAATTGTCATTAAAATTGCATTAAATAATTATCTTATTGTAATATAATATATATATAATATAACAATAATTTTTATAATATATAATGTATACAAATATATACTATATAATGTAATGAAATAATATAATATAATATGATATAATATAATATGATATGATATGATATAATATGATATGATGTGATGTGATGTGATGTGATGTGATGTGATGTAATGTAATGTAATGTAATGTAATATAATATAATATAATATACTATAATATAATATAATATAATATAATCTATATAATATAATATAATCTAATATAATATACTATAATATAATATAATATAATATCATATAATATAGAATTATTATCATCATCATTATCATTATTATTATTTTAAAATCATAACACCCTGGTTAACACTTGCTGGGCACTATGAGCAACAAGCAGCACATAGGGATCACAGTCTTTGCACAGTCTGCAAAGCAATAAAATGTGAGGGAAACAGGGAAAAATTCCTTCAGTGAGGATGAAGGAGGAATATGACTGGCAAGGATGTTTCCTCAGCATCATGTGATGGGCTGTAGATTAGTAGCCAGAAAGGGGGGTCAGACTTTAGAGAAATCTAGAAACCAGATGGAGTTATTTCCCAGATAAAATAAGAACTTTTCTCGAGCAGTCCACTGTGAGCATCACAGCATGGTTAGAAAGGGGCATGGGCAGGGGATTTGTGTCTCTGAATGTGGGATGAATAAAGGCCCTGACAAGCACCCAGGGCTTTGCTGTACCAGAGTTCATCAGAGCTCACTCTGCCCTGAGGAATTTACAGTGGGGTGACAATCCCTGCTCCACTCTGAGAGTGGGAGAGAACATTCTCAAAATTATGTGGAGATAATTGAAGCTAAATTCCCATGTTTGAGCCCCAGTCTAAGACCTATGCACTAAAAACATCCATCTCCTATCCTGAAATCTTAATCCCAGTGTTCCCAGAGCCCTGGGAAGTGTGGCAGGGCTATAAATTAAACATATGGCAGAGAGTTCACTGCCTGGAGAGGAGCACAGCTGTCAGTCACAGAAGCAGACCCCAGAGAATCTGTTTCCAGGCGACAAGGGGAAGAGGAATCCTTTCAAGGAATTGTGATATTAGACCTTTCCCATCTCGCTGGGTGTCAGAAGGAGATTAGTTATGCAATTAAAGAAACAAAAGCCTTCTTTCTTCCCCTGAAGCACACAAAGGCTGTGGCTCTGTAACACAATGCAGGGTCAGGCACGGACACCAGAACTGGCTCATTAGTGGAACTGTCACCAAGCTCAATTATCTGTGTCTCCCCTTTATGCCATGTGCATACACCACAGTGACACCAGGGAACAGTGGCTGGTCACATACACTGCCCCCCCACCCCACTTTTGGGAGGGATTTCTGCAAGATTTCCTGTGGCCCATCTCAGTCTGTGGCCATGCTTTGTATTTTTGTGACTCTCTTGCCACTCTGGTGAGGCCTAGAAGGAAATAATGATTGAACTCAAACACTTTAACTCTTCTCCTTGCATAAATTAGTGTCATCTATAGGCATTCAAGGCTGGACTTGAACCTTTAGATCATCAAATTCAATCCTTAAATGGCTGGACTTGATGATCTAAAGGTTGGGGTCAACGATCTTGTAGGTCTTTTCAATCCTCAGTGGTTCCATGATTCCAAGTTTACCTGTGACTCAGGACTACCAGCATGGGGAAATCCACATGGGGGAATAACATCTGCTCTGTCACACAAGAACTCTGGGCAGTTTCCCTTAAAAACAACCACAATTTTGCAGCTTTTTCCAGCTCTTTATGACATTTGCTGTATGTTTTGTCCCCACAGCTGATTGACTACTGTTCCTGTGATGAAGACAAGGTAAACTACCGTGACTTCCTTCGAGCCTTCCCTAGTGATCTCTTCCCAGAAGCTGAAGGACAGGGTCAGCAGTTGAATTCTCAGCTGACTTGAATATATTGAACTTCAAAAAGGATGTTCTGGTTTTCCCCCCTTGCTTCACTCTCTCCCTCCCCCTTTTACAGACCCAGCTGATTCCACCTTCATGTTAACTTCTTTTTCTTCCTAACATCTCCCTGTCCTTTTAGCTGTTCCTAAACTCAACCTCACAACTGCTGGATGTTGAAATGAAACTTATAGGACAGAAAAAAATAATTCTGAGAACCAAAGTCAGGTTCTTCTGTTGTCTTCTCAACCTTTTAGAGCAGTACAAGTTAGAGAGCTAAAGCTCTCTGAAGCCTGGAGTGAAAACCACTCCAGGTTTCTCTCAGATGGGCCTTTCACCTTCAAGTAGTGAAGACTGCCAGTTTGTTATTAAAATTGCAATAAAACTGCAGTTGCTCTAAATGTGTCAAGAAGTCTGTTTTAAATAGAATGGCTGGAATAACTAAGGATTAAAATAAGGGTGAGGGAGGTACCCACAAATTGTCATTCTGGGTCTACTCAAAGTTAGGGTAGTGGTGATGAGTTTAGTTACCTGGAGGTAAGAGGGGCTGGACACAAATCTGCTGACAGCAGCTCTACGTTTTTTATCAAGAAGTTGGGAGAATGGTTTTAGGACTGGGATCCCATCTAAACCCACCTTATCCACCTGTCATGTCACCAGACAGGTCTCCAAGGAGAAGGGAACATGGGCAGCTGGCATGGCAATAGAGTCATGACACTCGTGCTCTGTTACTCATCTCCACGTGAAGGTAACGTGGCAGGAGCCTTCTTACCCCCAGTGACACCTGCCAGGTGTTGCCATGGAGCACACCGAAAAGGCAGCTGTCACACACACAGAGAACAAAGCCCTCTGGAACAAAATGCTGCTTTAAATCAGCTTTTATGCCATGGATTCCCACTTCCCACCTCTCAGACAGCTGAGAGTCTCCAAGTGACAGCTCCCTCCTGTCTCCCCTTGTTTGGAAAGGTCGCTGCTCTTCCCTTCTGGGCCCGTTTTATGCTGTTGCTCACCCTGACCAAGGATCATTCCAGGGATCTCTGGTCCACCTCAGATTTCAAGAGACCAAAAACTTACAGATGAAATTACTTGAGCTGTAGAAAGTCAGAAACTATTTTCTGCACAGGCTATGAAACTGTAACCTAGCCCTCAGCCAAGTGATATCGTGTGCCTGGGGCCAGCTGCACAAAATATACAATATAGCTCACCAAAAATATGTGCCTAAACCACATCAGATAAATCATCTCCTACAAATACCCTTATCCTCCACTCCCTCTGATGAAAGCAGCCACGAATAATGAACTCTGGAGCAGCTGCCTGTGCTGTGGACGTGGGAAATGTGGGAAGATAAATCCCAGCTGCAAGGGCTTGGGTGACAGAATAAGGGGACATGGCTTTAAACTGAAAGAGGGAAGATTTAGATTGAATATTCAGGAAAAAAATGTTCCCTGAGAGGGCTCTGAGGCCCAGGCACAGGTTGGCCAGAGAAGCTGTGGCTGCCCCATCCCTGAAAGTGTCCAAGGCCAGGCTGGACAGGGCTTGGAGCAACCTGGGACGGTGGAAGGGGTCCCTGCCACAGGCAAAGCTTAGCAATAATAAAGCATCAGTGGAAACAGCACTGGAAGAATCTATGCCTTTTATTTATTTATTTCAGAAAAATACTTCTGCTGAGTTTATCACAAAAGTCACTGAACAACGAACAACAACAAACAAAATCCGTACAAAAACTGAAGTGACAGGAAGAATGAAACAAATGGGATAAAACACCAGAGACTTTTAAATCCCCCCACCCCCTCCAAAATCAGGAAATTTGCACTAAAGCATATATATGGAAGAACAGAATTTTTCCTCAAGTTCCTTTGCTGAAGTTTGATCAGTTGCGTTCAACATTTTCAAGGAAAAATGACACACCTCTGCCTGGCTTTTCCAACAGCCATTCTTCCCAGAAAAACCCCACACACAGCTCCAAGGAGGAGGAACCTACTGCTGGGCATAAAACCTTCTAAACCAACCTTTCATCCCCCATGAAGTTTCCTGGAAGGCTGTAACTAAAACCCCATCATCTCCACCCACTGCTGACACAACCTGGGGTCCATCTACCAAAGGCAAGAGCCTGAGGCTCCTGTAAAGCCCCAGGCACTGCAGCAAAGGCAGGATGGCTCCAAGCTCCCAGAGTCACTTGGAGGCAAGGAGGAGACATCCCAGAGTGACCACACTTCCCTCCAACCAGGAAGCCTATCAAAAATATATTTTAAAAACACTGAGTTGAAGGTAAGGGGACCTATAGGGGAACTGGAACTTGGCTACTACTAACCCAAACATGATGAGTAAGAAGAAAGAATCCTAAATAACAACAACAACAACAACATAAAACGCAACTGTAATGCCCCATAAAGTAAGAGTCACTCAAAAACTGTATGTGAAATGCTACATCTGTTTTTCCTCCACCCCTTTCTCTTCTCAAGCCCATTCTCCAACTAC
Organism: Serinus canaria; assembly: GCF_022539315.1. Lineage (NCBI taxonomy): Eukaryota > Metazoa > Chordata > Aves > Passeriformes > Fringillidae > Serinus > Serinus canaria. Next base: position 109,760,314 of record NC_066316.1, read on the forward strand.
CTAAGACAAGAGAAGAGAACTAGTGCTGGTATTTCTCAGCTCTTATATACTAGGACAGGAAAACACTACACTTCGCCCCAAAAACCACAGGCTACTCAAGTCCTGACCTCCTTGGGTTGGATAATGGACACAGACTACTAAAGCAGCCTCAAGCCCATGGGAAGAGTGGAATGAATCATGTCTCACTGGAAGTTTTGGATAATCTCCATCACCTTCTGCACTGTGGTGGACAAGAGCTCCTGTTCGGGGTTGGATCTTGGGGTTGGATTAAAGGTTGAACTTTGACAAGTTTGGAGGCATTTTCCAACCTCACCCAACAATTCCATGATGTTTTCTGCAGATGACACAGATGGGGCATGAGAAGAGCATCCAGTAAAGGGAAGTGAGCTCGTGGCATTTCATAGGCTGAGAGGCCAAGGACAGACTGACCACCTAGGGCTTGCAATGAAAATGCTCCAAGAAAAGCTCTTTGGGCTGAAAGTAAGGCTGGATCTGCTGAGAAATGACACGGACACAGGAACAACAGCAGCAGTTACTGCAGGCTTGCAGCCCAGGGATTGTGCTTGCATTACACCACAGAGATAGGAGCAGCCCATGGCAGCTCCTCTGATGGAAAGGGAATTGCAAACCTCCAGGATGACAGTGGATATTGCCTCACAACAAAGGCTCAGCTCCGAAAAAAAAAAACAACCTGCCAGGTTTGGGTCTAACAGAAGGATGGGGATTTCTGAGGACTAAATATAGGGGAGGGCTGAAAAAAAAACCCATCATCTATAGGTTTAAAAAGAACACATGGAAATGCTTCAAAAACAAATGTCCCTTTTCCTGGTAGCTCTGTCAAAAAGGAAACAGAAAACACATAAATGTAGCATATGTTGTACATACGTAGTAACAAAGAAGGGTGTTCAGCTACTGCTATAGTGCACAGAGAGGCTACAACATAAGGCACTTGGGATACAAAGCATCACCAGCTACTGTACAGAGATAGGATTGTGCAAGTAGAAAAGCTTCCTGAAGCCAAGCAGGCAGGAGGAGGAATCATTCAGCAGCCGTGTTTTTGGGGGGCTCTGTGTGTCACCTGCTAACAGAGTCAGCAGCTCGGCTGCTGCGAGGCATCAGCGCTGCAGAAAGGCCTGGCCGAGGCTCTGGGGAGGTGCCAGCCAGCAGTCACTCCTAGAGGGCACTGGCAGTGGATGGCAGGGAATGGGAAGAGGCAGGAGAAAGGAGAAACCTCCCACACTCGACCTTTTCCATGTCCTCCCCAACATAAAGCTCTTTTCCCCCCCAGTCACGCTGCACTGCAGGTCCTGATGCTGCCTCTGAGCCAAAAAGTGCCTTATCCTCCCAGCACAGGCCACGAGGAGCAATGGCAAGGCACCACCAGGGGCTTTGCTCAAGCCTCCTTCCCCAGATCCCCTGAAAACAGGGAAAGCCCTCTCCTACCAGCATCTCTCACCTGACACTCAAATTTGCAGGGATTGAGGAACAAGTGGAATTTGACCAACTGTCCTCATGTCCCTGCATGTTTTCCCCCTCCAGAGCCTCCTCAACAAGGAGAGGGGGCGGAAAAGACAAAAGACACTCAGATAAATGGGGGAAAAACCCAACTCAGCTCAAAGAGGGGCAGAAAATCAACTGTCACCCATTCCTCAAAACACAACTGGCGCAAAGAACAACAGCACCAGCCTCAAGCTGGAATTGCACTCGGAGAGAGCCTGAGTTGAGGTGCCCCCAGGGGGTGAGCCAGGGGCACACCAAGGATCAGTCTTGGACTGCACATGGACAGCAGCCCAGCTCTGTGTCCCTCTCCTCACCCAGCCAAGGGGACACACCACGAGTCCCCTGTTCCAGCTGTGTCAAGCAGAACTAAAGCTACGGCCGACTTCACTGCACAAGAGGCACCAACAGCAAAGCCCAGCTCAGGAACTGCCCCAGAGGACAGTGTGGGGACAGAGGGGCCACTACTGCTCACTTGCCAAACCTAGCTTGGTGTGGCAATCCAAAAAGAAGCCCAGTGAGATGGCACTGACCCACAAAACCCCCAAGCAGATGCTGCTCCCCAGCAGTCTCAGCGAGGGATTAAGCTAGTGGGATCTGGCTTTCCACAAAACCTCTTGCCAGCACGTGGAGGTGGCAGTGGGCAGAAGCAAGAGGGGAAAGTGGTCTGCAGCAACAGATGGCCTCTGAGGTAGATTTGAGACAACTCCATCTGCTAACAGCTATGTGTCACAAGCCAGGCTTTTCCTAAATGCAAGCTGCTCCTTGCAGCCCCGGCCTCCTTCGCCTTCCTTCCCTGTCATCTCATTCACAGCTCAGAAAGGGATGAAGGGGCTAGGATTTTTGGAAGAAACCCTGGATTTGATAGCACCTTGGGTGGATACAAGCACTGTATCCTTTGGAAACAAAGAGTGAAGCTGGTGGCTGCCAATGGCATGGCTGGATTGGTATGGTAGGGACGAGGAAGGCTGAGGTTACAGCACGAGGGGCACCGTCCCAATGATGCAAAAACCCTTTGCAGCAACCCATCTGTCACCTGGATGTGGTCACAAGCAACAAGAACACCAGGTCTACGAGGCACAGACAAGCTGGCAAAGGGCTGGGCTGACAAGAGCCAGGCCAGTACTCAGAGCAGGGCAGGCCTCAAGGATTCACATGGAACTGAGGATGCTGCTGCCCCATAACAAAACGCTGAGAGCTGCAGAGCCCTGGGTCCAGCTCTTGGGGCTAGGAGGCCCAGAACAACCATGGGGTAGCCAAGAGAAACCCAGCGGGGGCAAGCAGTGGCTGGGAGATGGACCTTCCATATGAAGAGGAAAGTTCTCTCCCTTCTCTGCTGCCCAGCTCTCAAAAATTCTCAAAAGCAGGGTTCAGAAAACCCCAGTTAACCAGAGGTCCACCAGGAGACAAGACAGGGTTGAGCTTCCTCCATCAGACCCTGGACTCTCTTTGCAGCATCACCATCCTGCTGAGTGCTGGCCAGTTGTGCCCCATCTCACCTGAGAGCACCCCTGAGCCTCAGATCTCACAGCCCCAGCACATTCCCCCAGGAATCTGATCCCATAACACACACTTGGTGCCTTCAAGCTGTCGTGGCCCTGTCCCAGGGGCTCAGGGAAGCACCATGAAGAGAGGGGAGGAACATGCTGTAGGAGAAAAAAGGATTGTTTGGAACCATCTATGATACATTTGTAACCATTAACCAAAATAACCAAACACTAAAATAGAAAAGGAAAAAAAAAAATAAATTGCACGCTGGTTTACGATCAGAGGAAGGCAAAACCAGGAGGGCTGGAGAAGGTTCCTATGAGGGGATGGGAGAAGGGGAATGGGGCCTTTTTGGTTTTATTGCAAACAGTTACGAGAGCAAGAAAGGAAGGGAGGAGAGTGAGAGACACCTTGGGAAGATGATTCCGAGCCTTTCGAGACGCTGCTTGTGAGGAGCAGGAGGAGGGGCTGCTCAGTTCCTGGTATCTCGCCCTCCTCCCAAGGAGACAACCCTTGGCTTCTACGGAGACTTGAGCTTCTTGGTGCGAGGTGAGGTTCCGTTCTCTGCTTTCACCACTCCGTTTTCATGGTAACCTGCGGATGGCAACAAAGGGACACGGAGCTGGTGAGGGCTCTGGAGCGTAATCTGAGGTAGCTGGGGGTGTTTAACCTGGAGAAAAGGAGGCTTGGGAGGGACCTTCTTGCTTGCCACAAGTCCCTGACAGGAGGGTGCAGCCAGGTGGGGCTTTGCTTCCTGGGAACAAGGAACAGGACAAGATGAAATGGCTTCAGGCTGCCACAGGGGAGGTTCAGGTTAGACAGAAGGAATTCCCTCACCTAAAGGGTGATTAAACACTGGAATGGGCTGCTCAGAGAGGTTTGGAGTCACCACCCCTGGAGGTGTCCAAGGAATGACTTAACGTGGTGCTCAGCACTCTAGTCTGGTTGACACCATGGCGGTTGGTCAAAGTTGGATTCCATGATCTCAGAGGTCTTTTCCAACCTAAACCATTCTGTCATTCTATGGAGAAAGAAACTTTGTCCCTTGCACAAGCCAAACACTTTATTCTTTCAGGACTGGCCCGCAGACATGGGGAAACCCCCATGATATCAGGACACTGCTGGGGACACCCTGCACAGGCAGCAGCCTGCTGGGGGATGCTGAACCCCAGGACTGACCCCTCCACAGTGCCACCCTTCCAGCACTCACTCGAGTCCCTCTTGAGCAGCTTGGTTTGCTGCCTGGTGCCGGCGGTGGCAGCGGCGGCTCGCTTCCGACTGCTCTGCTCGTTCCAGTACTCCCTCCAGCGCCGCAGCTGGAAGTGGATGAAGCGCCACATCACCGATGCCTGGAAGAGGCACACCAACAGCAGCACACTCATTCTGCCAGGGGCGGAGAAGAGGCAGGCTGAGAACACAGCAGCGAGGCCACCCCCAGCCCGGCCTTCCCCCCCACACTGGGGCTGGTGGCCGAGGTCCCATCACGTGGCGGATGCCGTCCCTCCAGCCACCACCTCTCCTCTCTGCCACCCCTGAGCCCAGAGCAGCTACCTTCCTTTCCCTCCATATCATAAAGCTCTCAGGTTTTGATTCATTGATTCTTTCAACTTTAGGGCAGGAATGGATGACCAGGATCGTCTCATCTAGCACTGCCCAAAACACAAAGTGGCACAGTCAAGATACGATGTCCCTGGATGATCTAAAAGGTGGAAGGGAGGTAAGAAAGACACTCAAATCCTCAGGTGTGCCAGCAGTCCTTGGCTTCAAAAAGCTTGAGAATGACCATGCCTGGCAAATGCTGAACTCAACCCACAGCTGCTGTAAGGGTGAGAAAGGCTCCCAGACTTGATAGACTGCAAGGCATGAGGAGCCCATTTCACTCTCTGCTTCCCACAACAAAAGGCAGCAAAACATGGCCAAGCAGAAGGGAAAATGCCTTTTCCTTGACCATGTCCATGTAAATGCACTTACAGGTATAACAGGGAAAGTCTGCAAGCATTTCTCCAAGATAGGCTTGCACTTTATAACTTCTCTTGACTAACACCTAATTTCCTGACTTTTCCCCTCCATTTTGGCTCTGTGTAGCCTTTAAACCCCTCCTTGCTTCCTTCACACCCCTGCAGCTCACTGACACCTTCAGGATCAGATCATCACTGTCTGGATCCCATTTGGATGGAGCTTGGAGTAACCTGGTCCAGTGATGGTATCCATGTCCACGGCAGGCATTGGAACAAGATGATCTTTACGGTCCCCTCCAACCCAAACCATTCTGGGATTCCATGATTTCCAAACTCAGAAAAATCTATGCTGGGATAACATAGCCAAGGAAGACACAGAGGACATTCCTACCTGAAGAGAATATTGTTGAAGAGGAAGCTGAAGAAGTTCCCTCTCTCGGGGTCCAGGGCCTGGCTCTCCACGCGTGGCAGCCCAAAGCCGATGACAAGGATGTACAAGGTGAGGGTGAAGAGCCTGGTGACCACGAACACCACGGCCCAGACATTAAACCTGCAGGAGAGCAAGCAGAGATGTGGGCAGGAGCAGCCCCAGTGCTGACCCAGGAAGGGAGAGCAAGATCCAGGCTCTCCTGGGCTCCAGAGGAGGACGGGAGGCACAGGCAGCTCCCCTGCTTACAGCTTCTCGTTGTTCTCGTCCGTGAAGTAAACCAGTCGTGCCATGTGGAAGAAGAACTCAGCCAAGTACTGCAACAGCAAGAGGATCAGCCCCAAGCGGGTTAAACTGGCAGGAAAGAGGAAAAAAAAGCATCACTGGGTTGTTCAGACTTCATCCTGCAAACATAGCTGCAGCCTCAGCCCTGCTGTCCATGAGCTGCAGCGCTAGCCCAAAGCTGGATCTCTGTGTAACAGTGGGGGCAGGACTACAACAGGGGAAATCCCTGTCTACAAACCATCAACACAGTCCAAACCACTGTCAGAGCTGGCATATATCCAACACAAAACCCGATGGCTGGCAAGGCTGTTCTGCTGTTTATCAGAGAATGGTTTGGGTGAGAAGGGACCTTAAAGATCGTCTCACTCCAACCCCCTGCCCTGGACATCTTCCACTGTCCCAGGTTGTTCCAATGCCCATCCAACCTGGCCTTGAACACTTCCAGGGATGGGAAACCCTCTGGACAACCTGTGCCAAATGCCTCACCATCCTCACAGGCAAGAATTTCTTCCCAATATCTAAATCTCTCCTATTTTAGTTTAAAACCATTCCCCTTGTCCTATATACCTGCCTAGGTAAAAAGTCACTCTCCACTAAAACAACCCAATTTATTCCTCCGAAGCCCCTCACCCCACTGAGGTTTCCCAGGTGGCCCCCAGGGCAGAAGCAGCTGCCCAGCACCATCCCTGGTGTGGGAGGAGAGGCTGAGGCAGGGACTCACTTGAGCAGGTAGGCGCCGGCGATGTGCAGCAGGTAGAGCGCGATGCAGCGCAGCTGCCGGGGGATCTCCTCCTGGCAGGGCAGAAAAGCCAAATCAACCTCTCAGCCCTCTCCAGCCACCCTCCCTCCCTCTCCCAAAACCTCCACCTGGCTCACCTTGCGGACTTTTTGGAAGTAGAGCTCGGGCAGGGCGTGCAGCCAGTAGGCCAGCTGGCACAGGTAGAAAAACTTCACCTGGTACCTGAAATGCAGGGAGGAGCCACGTGAGCCAGCCCAGGCCAAGGCAGGACCCCAAGAACCCGAGGGCCAGGGCAGCATTAAGCAATCCCTCCACTGTTTTGGAGCCATGGGATTTAGGAGAAATTATTATTTCTCCTAAATTATTTGTTGACCCGAGAAAGCCACACACAGAGTTTATCCAGATGCTTGTGCTGTGATCTCTGTGCTCTCAGCAAACCTCCCTTTTGTTAAAAAACAAGAAGGAAGGGTCATCCCCCATAACATTTCTGCTATCATAAATGAACAGAAAAGAGACTTTCCCAAAGTGATGCAGAAAACAGGCAGGATGAGTAACCAAGCCCACAGGGCCTTCCTCATGAAACCCTCTGGAACACCCCTCCCCACTGCCCCTGGTCTCACTGCAGCATCCTTGATGCAGGGTGCATGCAGAGGGTGCTGTGTCGTCAGCACCCCACTCCCAGCAGGCAAAACCGTGGAGAGGAAGGAAGTGGCAAGCCCCAGAACAAAATGCCCTCCCAAGTGCTTACGGCAGATAAACATGTGGGTAGTTTTCCCACAGACTCCGGGGGTTTGAAATGTATCCTTCCTGAAAAAGAGAAGAGAGGCAAGGCTTCAGCAAAACAAAACAGGTTATGAGAGGATGGGCTGATGGTACAGTGAAATGAGGAACTGGGGATGACACCCGAGCCTTGTCACAGCCTGCTTTAGGAAAAACCATGTTCCCTGTGAGGGCCAAGGCTGAGCTCTGTATCTGTGGGTCTCTAGCACCCCTCTAAAATTTCACCAGGCCCCTTGTCTGGGGGCTGAAAGCTGCTTGCTCAGTTGCACAGAGGGTCCCAAGTTCAGGAGAGGGTATTTTGGAGTTTGGAATGCTCTGGAGGTGTAGGGGTGAGATTCCTGTAGCATGGCTCAGGCAGCCGTGTGCATGGTCCAGAGGATTCTTGCCCACTGGCATTTCCAACCCCAGCAGCACTTTAACAACAAGAAGTGCTTCTGAAGAGAAAGAGGAACAGAAAACACCAACAAAAATAACTGGATATTAATCGGATAGCTTCACTTTCCACCTCTTGCCTTACACAATAGGACTCCCTTCTCACTCCTGCCACATGGATACTTCCATGGGCTTTGCAAGGAGATGCTGGCATGGGAAATTTGTCCTGCCCAGTCACCATCATCCATTCCCTGTCTGTCTCAAGCTCCTTTTTTTCAGCTGGAAAAGGCCAGGGAAGCACAAGGGTGACCTGCTCTGCACATGCTGGGTGTTTGGGGAGCACATCACAGCAATGTGGGTTGTACAGGAGGCTCCAGCCACACAGCCGCTGAGGGATCAGTGTGGCACTGGGCAAGGGAAGCCCAAATCCAGCAGCATCAACTGTTCTGCAGAAGTTTCCTTCCTCAGAGCCTTATGAGTCAGAGGCAGTGCCAGAAGATCTCTAGAATTGCTGGCCTTGAAGAGAAAATAGTTCTCTAAGAAGGGCTGGCAGGACCCTCTGAGCAGTGGAGAGGGAATCTGTCCCTAAGGATCCATCCTCAGAGCCACTGCAGAACACAGCTGGACCCCAATGGCTGCAAGTAGCAAAGCATCATCACTTCACACTGCCAAAATAGATCTCTCCCACACCACCTGCTCTTCCCTCCCCCTACCTTCCCAAAACGACACTTTTCCCTCTGAATTCTTTGGGTTGACACCCAAAGAAACAGCAAGGTTTCCCTGTTTTCAAAGATTCCCTCAGCTTGCCAAGGAAAGAACCATAAAGAGGGATCCCAAAATTCTGCCTATTAGCCCCATGACCCCAAAAAAGGCACCCATAAACCTCAAGGCACTGAATGTACATAAGGAGGAAAATAAGCTGAGAAAGGCATCAGGTCCTGGAGCAGAGGATGAAGATGATAGAGCCAGGCAGGATTTCTGGGGCTCAAAAATATTTCACAGCCCATTTACCTGTGCCTTGTACAATACAGGAGAAGGATCTCCCAAAACCGCCCTCATGCAGTGGCTGGAAAGATCCACCACAGCTGAAAATGAAACTGACTGAAATGTGCCTGTTTTGACCCAGAAGCTGGCTGGGGACCCTGCTGCCAGTAGGATTTTGTGCTCCAGAAGCCACAGTTCTCCCTGGAAACCCAAATGCCAGGCAGCCCCGTGCCTTACCGTCACCACGACGTACAAGCACCAGATGACAGAGGTGAGGTGGAAGGCAACCAGCTGCCCTGACTCATTGAACTTGCTGTGCTTGACCTTGGAGAGGTGCAGACGCCTGTTAATTTTCTGGGAAGGAGCAGAGGGAGAGACAAACAACAAGAAAACATCAGCCACCATCAACTCTCTCTCTCTCCTCCTCTTCCTCATCCTGAGCAGCCTGCAGAGATGAAGGCTCACTCATCATCAACTCAGCCCCCAGACCACAACCAGAAGAGCATTTAAGTGCAGAGCCCCCCATGGGATTTGAGGTATTTTGAGGACACAAGACAGGGAATGTTGCTCACATCCAGGGCGTATTCCTGCACCACCGCATGCAGGATGATGGCGATGAAGATGTAGAAGAGGATGGTGACCAGATCCTTCAGCCCATAGTGATACTGGACCAGCTCCCCATCTGCAAAGATACCAAAGTGTGGGTCGGACCCCCATGGCCCAAAGGATTTCCAGGTGAGGACTTAGTGGGGAGCAGCTTCGATGGGGACACCAGAGAGAGGTCATGACTATGCCAGTGGCAGGGAAGAGGGGCTCTCTTCAGGGTTAGCTCATGGCAGACGTGGGTGGTTTCCCCTCTTACAGGTACACACCTCAAGGGAGGGGACACTGGGGACACTGAAAACTTCCCTCTGCCACTGGGGACAACTCAGCTGTGGAGATGGGAATTTATCACCTGGAGGGATGAAGACATGGGAGGCTGAAGCAGGTCACGGGATCAGGGATGCCCCATTAGGAACATCAGGGCTTGGGATAGGATTTCCACCCCCTCAGTTATGATTTAACATTTCCTTATGATCTCCCACTCCCTGAAAACTGCTGGAGCAGGATTCAGCTGCCTACATGCAGATGCCTTCTGCTACTCAGAGATCTGAGGCAGCACCACACGACTGGTGGATTAGAAATAGGACCCACAGGAGGCTGTGCTCTTCTGGAGCAACAGGAGACCCAGCAGCACCCAAAATACCCCAGACATCTGCATTTAGGTGACTATTTTCAGCCCTGAAGCTTATGGGAAGAAGCAGAGTTGGGAAGGCTGCAGGAAGTATCATCACATGAAGCTCAGCCCACTCCTGGCTTCTGCTCTCCCTCACCCTGATCCAGTCTGTCCTCTCCTGATACCAGTGCTGGGAAGAGACTGCTCTGTCACCAGCCCTGTCTACCCTAAACAAAGCTTCATTCCAGATTTCTAAGATTTGATCAGAATTCATGAACACACTTGGCACAAGGATATGAAAACACCCTTAGGAGCCCCTGGCAGACCCAGAGGTAAAAATGGTGCTTGCATCCCAGAACAAGGTAAAAGACAGAATTGCAAGGCCAAAGAAAATATACCACGTACATGTGCTCTGTCTCCTCTCTCCAGGGCACCTCAGAAGCTCTAGCAGGAGCTGTGGGGGATGTGGGAAAACCCTAGAAAAATTCATATTCCTCCCAAGAAGCTGCTGCACTAAGATCTCTCTCCCCACTAGCTCATGCCCTGTATTGATACCCCAATATCTGGTCATAGGGAGGTGTTTCTGTGCCCCCTGGGACTTTTCATATCAGGAAAGAATAAATCCCTTAAAAACCAGCAGCAGAAGTTGTTTGGACTGTGCCACAGGGGAGAAGGGCCCACATTTTAATCTGGAAACTGGATGATTCCTTCAGCCATAACCAAAGCCTTTAAGAGCAGAGCTTTTATCTTCCACATGTCTGCCTCTCTGTAGCTCCCCTAATCCCAACCCTGCTCTTTCTTTGGATGATTACTCAAACACTCCCAATTAACTGCAGATTTCTGCCATCAGGCCAGGCTTTGTGCCCCAGGCATTTGGCTCATCCCAAGCCAAGGCCTTTACCCAAAGCACCTCCTGCTGTCTCCAGGCCAGTGCCCAGATCCCTGCCAGATCCAGAGAGGCTCTGAGCCAGGAAGGCAGCAATCAGCAGCTAAAATAGGAATAATAGGGGTTGAGCTCCCTGGCCGGGAGCTGGGACACCTCCTCTGGTCCATTTGCACCAGCTCAGAGCCTTCTGGAATTTACTCCCTGTGAATCAGAACCTGCCTGGAGCAGGGATGCTGAGCATCATGTGCATCTCCACACCCTCCCCTTCAGGTGCCATCCCCAAAAATCAGCAGGACAGGGATGGCATGCACAGCCCCTGCTGCTTGGCAAAGAGGTAAATGCCTCCTGCTCCCCAGGGGAACAAGAAGCTGCTCCAGGAAGGCAGTCACACAGCTGGATCCTGCCTGACCAGGCTAGGAGCAGCATCCTCATTCTGCAGGGAGCACAGAGTGGCTTGGCCATGGCAGAAAGAGAGAGGAAGTCCCCAAACTCCCTGGAAAGATTTCTTCTCAACAGTGGCTGCAAGAGACATGACCAGAGTGCTCTGAGACACTCAAAGTTTGCTTCTTCCCAAAATATCTTATTTTTAACATCTCTGCCAGACTGCATTTACTGCCAGACAAGACCTTGAGCAGCTGATCAGTAGAGGATGAGGCCAAGGCAGCTGGAAGTGAGGATTTGGGGCAAACCAGACTCAACCTTCCCTTGGGATTTGTGGAGCAGAGGCATGTCTCACCTGCTGTAGGCACACTAACATTGTACTGAGGTAAGATGAACAGGAAGGCAGTCTTGGCTGTGACCTGTCAAAGACACAGATGGGAGAAGAAGCAAATCAGTTGTTAAATCCATTCCTCTGGACCAGTTTTTTTTTCCCATCATGATGGGAAAGGCAAATCACCCAGGGAGATGTGCCAGCACCGGCTTCACTTGCAGAAACGCAGAACCTCACACTGGTCACCCACAAGATCCCAGATGCATGGCCAAAAAGAAGGAAAAAAGCCTGGGATAAGGTCTCAGGACATCCAAAGCCCAGGGCTGTGCTGCTCACTTTTCATTTACTGAATCATAGAATTGAATCATGGAATATCCTGAGTTGGAAGGGACCAAAATATCACTGAAATCCCACTCCTGTCCCCGCAGAGGACACCCCAAGAATCCCGTCCTGTGCCTGAGAGCATTGTCAAAACCTTCCTGAATTCTGTCAGGCTTGGGGCTGTGACCATTCCCTGGGGATCCTGTTCAGTACCCAGCCACCCTCTGGGATGGAAAGAAACTTTTCCTAATATTCAACCAAAACCTTTCCTGACACAGCCCCAGCCATTCCCTCTGATCCTGTCACTGATCACCAGTGAGGTGGCCATTGACTAAATTGCTTTTATTCAAAGGAATGCTCCTCCCCAGCAGCAAGGCAGGAGGCTTTGTGGGAATGGGGCAGAGCATCCACCCCACAGGACATCCCAAAACTGCACCTCTGAGACCAAAGCACCCTCAAGCTGGGGCCACAGCAAAATCCAATGCACAGACATCCAACACCAAACATGCCTGCATCCCATCCCAGGCAGCAGGTCACCAGATTTTCCCTTTCCAGTGGCTCCCAGCCAACCCTCCAACGCTTCACATGCACCCACCCTCAAACACAACCATTCCCAAAAAATCCTGTGCCCGTCAAACACCGACAGAGATGAGCTGCATTTCACACAGACATGGCTACACTGCTTCAGAGCTGCAGGATATTAAAATCCCAGCTGGAAATTGCTCCACAGCTTGTGGGGGAGACAGGGGGACTTTGCCAAGTGTTCCCATCTTGCCACCACCAGCATTGAGCAACCGGTGCAGGCAGCCCCAGCTCGGGGACAGCAAACTCCATGGTGTGTTTTCATGATGTTTGGGGATTTTATTGTTTTTTCCACTGAGGAAAAAAAAAAAGGAGAGGAAATCCCACATGTTGTGCTCTGTTTGTGGATGAGTAGATGCAGGAGATGGAGACCATGGGCAGAGCTTGGGGTGGGAATGGAAAAAGTGCATTGCCTGGCCTCAAGCTGGCTGAGGGAGACACTTCTGGCTCCTACAGACCTTGCTGGCTGGGAAAGCCAAGTTGCCTCATAGCAGAGCTGCACAGGACCTGGAGTTTACTTACAAACCTTGCCACAGGGCATGAAACAAGGGCATGGAGCCAGTGGTGGCTGTGGCACTGCAGGGATGGGCGGCCGTGTCATGGATGTGCTAAAGACAGCAGGCTCTGATGGATTTACAGCTCCCTGAGTACCTGGCTGACATCCATTGCTATAAACAGCTGGAAACAAGATATCATCTCCAGGTGAAGCCTCCTAACCTGCTGGAGAGGACACAGAGCCATGCAGGAAAATGGCCCCAGAGTATCTCTAGGGTGGGAAGCAATGCCCAGACAGAGCGAGCTCTGCACACTTTCCAAGGATTCTGTCCCACACACTTTCCAAGGATTCCGCTGATCTTTCCCAGAGCACCTGGTAGGAAGGTTCCTCCATCAAGCAATGCTTTGTCCCCTCTCCACACTGGCCTTTGCTCCCTGTGGGCTGCAGAACCACCAGAAGCTTTGGAGCCATCCCAGCACTCCCCACCTTTCCTTACAGAGGGCTAGCAGGCTGCTTCCTCAAGTCTCAGTGAAATATTTTAACCACCAAAGACAAATGTAACCTCCTAGATGCAGGCACCTGCGTGGCAAAAACCAGGTTTCCTTGGCTTGGGAAATAGGGATGAGCACCAGGAATGGGAAAACCCTTCAGAGCCTGCCTTGAGCATTTCACAGGCAGCCAGGGAAAGCAGAAGTTTGGAGTGGGAAAAGCAATGTGAGAATTATTCAGAGGCACAAGACTTGCTGTCTGTTTGCTCTGAAACAAGATGCTGATATGGGAAAGGAATTGCTGGGCATGCTTCTGCCCTGCAGGGCAGAGAGTAGAGCCAGAGCTGCCACTAAACTGCTACTGGCAGGGACACAATTCATGGAATCATAAAATAATTTAGGTTGGAAATGTCCTCTAAGATCATGGAATCTAACTGTTCCCCAAGCACTACCAAGCCCACCACAAAACCATGGTCACAGGTGCCACATCTGCACAATTTTTGAACAATTCCAGGGATGGTGATTCCATAACTTCCAGCCTCTTCCAATCACTGACTGCCTTTTCAGCAAAGAAATTTTCCCTCATATCTAACCTAATCCTTCCTGGCACAACTTTTTAGAGGGTAGGAGAGGGATTTGTCTCCATGGGACACACAGAGCAGGGACCATGTAGCAAACACTGTATACTTATTTCTCATCCACTCCCTGACCTGCATTAAGGACACATCTATGCAGAGGGAGATGTTCCTCATCCCAGCCGCATCCTGCCTGACATGAGGGATGTGGCACTTGGGGACATGGGTTAGTGCTGGCCTTGGCAGTGCTGGGGGAATGGTTGGACTTGATGACCTTAGAGGGCTTTCCCTACATTAATGATTTTATGGTTCTGTATGCCTGAACCACGGTAAATTTGGGAAGCAGTTGTCCTGGGAGCTCTCTGCACCATGAAGAAGGAACCACATCCTCAGCAGTGAGTGGCTTTCTGCTGGTTACAGCCACCAACTCAAGGAACAAAGTGCAGATGGATGGGGAACAGAGAAAACAGAGCATGTCCACCATAACCAGTTTCCTGAGATGCCTGGATCAGCCAGGACAGGGATGAGGCTGTTTCTCATGGCCAGAAACCAAATCAGCACATCCACCTTGCAGCCCTGGGTGACAGAGCAATAGATAAAGCCAAGCAATCCCAGCACTACCACACATTTACTGTCTAGCACCAGGCATCTACTCCCTGATTATGTGGTGATTGGAAAAATCCACACACCCTGTAGCCTCCCCTGGAGACTGCTGCCTAATACAGAGCAGTAAAGCTCTCCCCATCCTTTTTTAGATCCCAGAATGGTTTGGGTTGATATGGACCCTAAAGCTCATGTTCCAACCCCCTGCCACGGGAAGGGAAACCTTTCATAGAGCAGGGTGCTCAGAGCCCCACCCAGCAATTTAGAAGATGCCTTTTTTACCCCTGCCATGAAATGCTTTACATTAAAACCCCAACTTCACTTGTTCAGATGTGCAACTGGCTTTTAAAAAGCTGTCTAAGCACACACATCCAGGCAGTCTAGCACCTCTCCCTGAAACTACCCACTGCAACTCTCAAACACTAATATTTTCAGGAATGAGGGACAATTTTTGAGCATCCCTCCCCAGCACACTCTACAAACTTCTGGAACAGCTTGCCCAGATTGGTTGTGGACTCCCCATCCCTGGAAGTGTTCAAGGCCAGGTTGGACAGGGTTCTGAGCAATTTGGTCTAGTGGAAGCTGTCCTTCCCATGGCAGAGGGTTGGAAAGAGTTTTAAGATCCCTTCCAACTCGAACAATTCCAGGATTCCATGAAACACATTACCCTTCTCCAAAGCCTCATCCCAGTGGGATTTGTCTTCACCACAGCCAGGAACCCCCAGGCAAGCCACCATCCCCCCATGGTCCTGCTTGAGTTAAAGCCACTCTGGAGGAAAGAAGCAGCTCCAAACCTCTGGCGGGGGAGGCTGGGGGAGTTTTCTGCAGTCAGAGCCGGGAAAATATTTCCAGGGCTAGAAAAACAACTCAAACTAATTACAGACAAAATGCTGTCCAAAGGCTTTTCTCACAACTTTGGGTTTCTTTTTCCCCTGCTAGCTAGAGTTTATTGAAAGACAAACTTGCTGATGCATAGTATGCATTGACACAGGCCCTATATGTAAACTAAAGCCCAAACTTTGGACCATAGCCTTTCAAAGTAAACATCTGGCTTTGACAAAAAGCCCTTCCCAAGGATGGTGTAGCCCCTCTGCTCCCACAGACAAACTCATCCCCCAGCATGACACTATTTCCACTGCCTCACCCTCCCTTCTGTTTATTCCCTTTTTAAAAGTAAACCTAAATACTGTGCTTTTTTACCTTTTTTCCACTCTTCCCAGCACTCAACCCTTACATCCCCCACATGCCTCAGTTCCCACATCTGGCAAAGACCAGGGGAGGCAGGAATGCATTTTGTTTTCCCTCATTAACAATGGAAAGGCCTTAATTTTTAGAGTACTACAGAGGGGACTGGGAAGGGGAAAGTATATTTAGCAGGAAGCCTGGAAATAGCAGCTCATTTGTCAGCTGCCTTCTCCTGAGTGTCACAACTCTGAGTCTGGGAGCCCGTGACTCACATCCCACGATCTGCACAGGGGGAAAGCCCAGCAGGGGCATGGAACCACTTCTAAAACAATGGTTTATAGCTTTATTTCATCACACCAGGCATAAGACTGAGCCTCAGTTTCCCCACATTAGAGATTACAACAGCAGCCACCATCTAATATAGAAACTTCTCCAAAATTAGCGAAGTTTTCCCCAAACCTGACCAGGCACCACTCTCAGGAGCCACCCCTGGTGGGACACAGGTGAAACCCAGCCTGGCCTTTGCTTCATTTTTCTACAAAGCAGGGTGGAAAAAAATACGCAAAGTAATTTCTGTAGGAGGATGGGAAGCACCTGTTTCGCGTTTCTATACAGACTCAGTAAAAATAGTTGTTCACCAAAAAAAAACAACAAGGGGAGGTTTTTTCTTTCTGGGCTCCATCAGCCACACACACGTGGCAAAATCCTTCTCTGGCACCAGGCAGCTGCACAACCAAGTGTGTTTTCACACCCTGAAGGCTTAGGGCTGGCTGGGAAATAAAAACCCTTTGTGGTGCCCAGCTCAGGACAGCTCTTTAGGGGAAAGCTCCCTCCAAGCCTGGGGCTTCCATCCCTGAGCAATGCCATGATCCCCAAAAACACACACAACACTGGAATAATCAAATCACCTGGAACACCAATGAGCACCCTCACGCCACCAAATTCCATCATGACTGGCACCTGCTCCCTACCACAGAGGAATTACCAGCTTGGTGAATCCATGTGGATGGGGAAAGGTTGTGCACCCAAAAAGATGCTCAGGGTGCAGCTTATGCTGTGCTTGAGCAGTGAGAGACCCATGGCAGCTCCCCAGCATCACCCCAAGCAGGGTGCTGGAGCAAGGAACCCGTCAGCTCCTGAGGGATGCCTGAGAAAAGGTTAAAAATCTTATTTGTGTCTTCCCAAAAAAACCTTCCCTGCAGGAAACAGCCTATTGTGAGCAGGATTCGGCCTTTTCCGCTGGGCCTGAGCTTGGCTGTGGCCACTGGCATTGGGGAAGGTGGAAGCCAGGCTGCAGGGTGGGAAGAAGGAATGACAGGAGAAGGAGGGGAAGGCACAGTGACAGGTCCTTCTCACTGTGGCAAGGGATCAGAGCTGCCATCAAAACTCACCACAGAGGCGGCACAAACAGGCACGGATGGTTTGGAGGGCTGGGCAAGAGCAGAGGCTGATCTCCCCTCCAGGGGAAAAGAAAGCAGAAGGAATAAATGTAATAATAAAATGAAAGTAAACTGAAATACCCACAAGGACCAAGAGCTGTCCCAAACCCCATGCCAAGGGATGATGCTGCCAGCCACAGGGAGCACTGGAAGCCACCCTAGCATGGCAAGCTCTGTCTCTCTGAGGTCTGCTGGAGAGTAGCAAACTGCTGCCTTCAGCATCTGAGGGAAATTTAATTAAAATATATTAAAAAAAACCACAGATAACACCACAAACCCCTCCCTGCCACCTCCATGGGGGGAGGTTCATCATTTTTTAGAACTGCACCAATCATAACAGCACCATATCAACAAAAGCACCACAGCAGCAAGTCCAGGTACCACCTCTCCAGGACAGAGCTCCCAATATGCAACAAACCCATCTGCAGGGAGAAACCCTGAGACAGAGGCACAACCTCAGCGGCATTTTCTTTTCAAAGTATGAGTATGAAACTTGCAGCCCAACTTCGCAGCATTTGCATGTGGCTTTGGAATACAGCTGGCCCTCCTGGGTCGGTTTTGAAACCCATAAATAAATATACGTACATGCACAAGGACGTTGAAAAGGGTTCGAGTGCTGTAAGAGACTCGTTCATTCAATGAGTTTGCAGTAAAAAAAAGAGGGGGATAGAAAAGCAGGGGGTGCCAGCGGGGAGGAATTAAGGAAATGGATTTCCTCCTTCTGCGATTTGCTACAGAAGGAGCCTTTCCTCCCTCGCCAGGCCCCCCGGCCACCCCTTTCCCATCCGGATTTGCTTTGAAACGTGGCACTGCCGAAGGGGAGGGTTCAGCGGGGGAGGCGGGGGGGTCCCGGCCGGCGGTGCCGCTGACCAGGGCCCGGCGGTCGGCGCGGGATGCCCGGAGCCAAGCGAAGCCCCACGGGGAAAGCGGGCGGAGAGGGAAGGAGCCGGAGCAGCGGGAGGGACAGAGCGGCGTTCCCGGCATGGCGGTGGTGGGACAGCGGCCTTACGGGGGTCTGCGGCCACCCCGGCAGGGGAAGGAATGCCGTGGATGCCTTCCCGTGGCACGCAGCTCAGCGGGATGGGAAAGGCCGGGGAGTTTCTGCCCCAGGCCCGGGAGCCCCCGGCACCCGTCCAACGGCGCGGGGTCAGCGGGCTGCGGAGAAAACACCTGGAAAAGGGCTACTGTTGAAAAAAAAAAGGGGGGGGGAAAGGCAAAAAAAAATTTCTTCCATTTCCAAGAGATGGGAATATCAGACAAGGCTTAGCTTCTCGCTTGATGTGCCCCTCAGTGCTCGGGACATCCCGGCAGCCGCGGTGGGTTTGACACCGCCTGTGCTCCCCCTCCCCAGGCAGGGACCTCCGGCAGACTGGAGCGGGGGCAGAAGGATGTGCCACCCCTAAAGCCAGCAGCAGGCTGGGTCCCCGTGGCAATGTGGGGAACCTCTCCCGTGCTGGGTGAGAGATGGGGAATGAATGGGGCGGCACTCTCACCCCAGACCGAGGGGTCCCACAGCCCCCTCCTCGTACGGGATGGGGGCACCTGGGCCGGCTGGGGACCCTCCCGAGCTGGGACAGCCCCAGGGGGGGACACCCCATGCAGAGCAACGGGGGACACCTCGTCCACGGGCTGGGGACACACGAAAAGCCGGTCCCGGCGGGGGGCGATGGCGGGGGCGTCTCACCTCGAACATGAGGGCGATGAGGACGCTGAGCACCAGGCAGAAGCCGATGTCGGCGTGGTTGTGGATGAGAAACTCCTGGCTGAAGAGCGGGTGGCTCTTGGCCCGCCGGCGGAAGGCCATGGCCGGGGCCGAGCCGAGCCCAAACTTCCCCGGGCCCCGCGGAACTTCGCGGAGCGCCGCGATGGCCCCGCGCAGGCGCCGCCGCCTGAGCCCTCCCCGCGCCCGCCCGGCTCCGCTCGGCCCCGGCAGCGACCCCGCCCCGGCCCGCACCGGCACCGGGACCGGCAGCGCCCCGGCCCGCACCGGGAACAGCACCGACACCGGCACCGCCCCGGCCCGCACCGGGAACTGCACCGGCCCCGCTCCGACCGGCACCGGGACCGGCACCGCCCCGGCTCGCACCGGGAACAGCACCGACACCGGCACCGCTCCGACCCGCGCCGGGAGCGGACTCGGCACCGCCTCGGACCGCACCGGGAACAGCACCGACACCGGCACCACTCCCACTTCCCCCGGGGCCGGCATCGGCACCGACCAGCACCGGGCCGGCGCTGGGAACCGGCACCGCCCCGACCCGCATTGGGACTGGGACCGGCACACCGCCCGCACCGGGACCCGGCCACGGAGCTGAACCCGCACCCACCCACGGATCCGCACCCAAACCGAGACCCAGCACCCGAGCCTGCCCCCGAGCCGGACCGGACCTGAGCACGGAAACGGACCTGGACCCAGCCCCGGTACCAGCACCGGACCTCAGGCCAGCCCTGGACACGGACCCTGCACCCAGCACGCGATGGAAAGCTCGGATGTAGACCCAGACCGAGAGCCGAGACCTGGCACCGGCTATGGACACGGACCCTTCCCTAGACCAAGCCCCGGAGCTGGATCCAGCCCTGCTCCAGCTCAGCACAGCCCTGGACCTAGCACCGAACCGGGACCCAGCACCCAGCCCGGCACCAGACAGAGAACCCAGCTCTGGTCACGGCTCCTGCTTGCCCCAAGCACACCCTCGCACTCCACAGCGGGGGGAGTCACACATTGGTTTTGGCACCCACTTCACATCTGTGCCCTGGTGCTGTGCACATCTGGACAGCCACCCACATTTGAACCCACCTATTGTGAATGTAGGGATGCCCACCTGCATCTGCACCCGCTGACTGTGTGCAGGCGACCTCCCACCTCTGCACCCACATCTGCACCCACCTACCATGCACATCTGGCCTCCCATGCACCCAGCACCCACCCCCCTGTGCACACCCTGCAATGCTCTGACATCTTGCTCTGCATCCCAAAGTTCCCGTGCTGAACCCCAAATCTCCCTCATTAACCAGGGAAAGGTCTGAGGTGCCTTCCCTATGCCACCCCCTTCCCAAAACCACACCCCAGCTTGATCTGGGGGTGTAGCAGTGGGGACAGACAATCTGAGCAGGTCTCCAGGGCAAAACCGTGGAACATTTGGTGTTATTTATTGAACTCAATGCCTAAAATCCCTCCAAAGCTACTCAGGGAGCTCCAAGGACATGAGGGGAGCAGACAGGGCCCTTTGGTGGCTTTGCTTAGGAAAATTAAGGTATAAACAGTGTTTTGATTGGAAAGATCTCCCTTCAAGCAAAACATGGATCCTGTGGCTTCCAGGGTCTTGTTCAGCTCCTCCAGCACCCCTGGATCCCCACGGATCCCTCACAGATCTGTCTTGTGTCCAGTGAGGATGGATTCACAGGAGGGAGAAAACACCGTTCCAGCACATCTGAGAGAACTGAGCCATCTCAAGCCTGGTGTTGAGAGCACAAAGCATTTTCCTCCAGCCAAATCCAGCTGGGGAAGCATAGTCCCTGGGTTCTCATTAAGCACTCAGTCCTATTAGGCAAGTCCTGATTAGCTGGGCTTACCCTCTGCTCCCCCCCTCTGTGGTATTGTTTAGCCTTGGAGTCATGGGCACAGAGCTGCAGCCTGGGCCCTGCCTTTTACAGGAACACTGAAGGCACCAGAAAGGGATTTGCAGCAAACCAAATTTAATTAAAGAGGGAAAAAATAACCAAAGTTTCAACTTGGAAAAAAAATAACCAGACAAAAAACAACAGCCCCAGGGCAAATAATTCTGTTTTCTGTAAGGTCCAAGTATTGTGTTTCAATGTTGTTGGAAGTGAAAAGATGGTTTTTCTGGGGAAATCTTTTTTGATGAGGGGGGTGGGGAGTGGGGTGGTGTTACATCATTTTTGAGCTGAAGGGAATGTTTTTCACAAAACCAGGCCCCCATGGACAATGCTCAGAAATTGGGCTGCTGGAAGGTGAGATCCCAGCAGGGCTGGGGCAAGGCTGCTGCCCCACTCAAGCCCTGTTGGTACAACTCCATCCTGCTTTATTTTATTTCACCATGAAAGAGGGACAAGAGTGACAAGCCAAGGGGACAGTGCCAGCAGTCAGGACAGCCACGTTCCCAAGCCCAGGCACTCAATACCCAGGCCTGGGTATTGTTTAATTTCTTAGGGACGTAGCCTCTGTTCCTGCCTGTTTGCTCCTTTTTCCAGATCACCAGAGTGGCACAGCCAGTTCTCCTGGGGAGCCCTTGGGTCACTCCCTGCATTGTCAAAATTTCTGCTTGGTTCCTGCTCCCGTGTTGCCCTTGAGAGCTCCTCTCATCTGTGGCATTGAGCTCTCCTGGGCTGGGGCATAATCCTCCACCTCTCGAAAGTGATGGAGAGGGTTTCCTTAAGAAACAAAATGGAAAAGAAAAGGTTCACAGGAGGCAAATGAGCGGAAATTTTCTATTCCAGAGCAGGCAAAAGCACTGGACAGTCTGTCCAAGTGCAGTGGGACAGAGATATGCCCTTGCTCCAGCCCTCTTGTGGGTGGCTGAAGCCCAAACATTGGTGATGAGCACCCCCAAAAGCTGGGCAGATCCTGGTTCCTCAGGATCATTCCTCATCCAAAACCAGCTTCATTGGAGATGCTGCAGAAGGAGCAGAGGATCTGCCTGGGTCTCCTCAAACATTTGGGACATTTGGAAGATAACATCAGCAGGTTGCCAGGAGCAATTGGCCCATTGCCCCTCTGCCAGCTGCAGTTTTCCTTCCTGGGTTTGGACTGGCCCAGGCCTCCATGTTGCTCCACACAGAACAGTGACATGGGATCTGTGGGATTTGTGCACCCCACGGGTTGATCTGAGGACAGACCACAGTGTGGAGTGACCAGGTCACCCACCTGGACACAGTTCCAAGGATACAGCACCAAAATCAGGACTCAGCACCATGATGGTGACAGCTGGAGCCACTTCTACCAAACCCCCAGGGTGCCATTGTGCATCCAGTGTGATCTGGGGCATCTCCCCTCCCACACACCTTTGGACATGCAGGCACCATGGGATATTTACAGGTCAATGACTTCTCCTGAAGAGGGCAAGACCCTGACAGTGATTTTCAAACAGTCCCCATGGCCCAGTGGTGCCAGGGAACTAAAAGGAGATGACCACACCAAGGTCTCATTCCTCCAGGAACTCCACCTCTGGTATCCCAGAGCTCCCCATTTCATTCCCACTGGTTCCCAGGGCAATGCCACAGCAGCATCAGTCCTGCACTTCCCTCTCCTCTCTGCTCATCATCCCTGCAGGGATTCAAAAGTCGTGTGGTTGTGGCACATGGGGACAGGGATTAGTGGTGGCCTTGGCAGTGCTGGGGAATGGTTGGGCTGGATGAGCTCAGAGCTTTTCCCACCTTAATGATTCCATAACACAGGCACTGGAGGTGTATCTGGAGCTTGAGCAGCATCTCCCTCTGGTGGCAAAGAGACAGGAAGTTTTGGGGAGAAACTCCTCCCCAGTTTGATTTTCCCAGTCTGGCAGCATTGGGAAAAATCTGGAGGTGCCCCAGATCATTGGGCCACAGAAGATGGGAGGGGTGGGGGAGGGTGTCTGAAGCTGTGATTTGCTGCTGGAGTTCTCCTACTTCAAACAGGGCTTTAGAATTCACTGAAGAATAGATTTAGATGGGATACAGGGTAGAGATTCTTCCCTGTGAGGGTGGGGAGGCCCTGGCACAGGGTGCCCAGAGAAGCTGTGGTTGTCTCATCACTAGAGGTGTCCCAGGCCAGGCTGGATGGGACTTGGAGCAACCTGGAATGGTGGAAGGTGTCCCTGCCCATGGCAGGGGATTAGAATGAGATGATCTTTAAGGTGCCTTCCAACCCAACCCATTCTGGGATTCTCTGATTAAATACAGGTTATTTCTACAGGCAGAGACCTGTGGCTCAGTGCTGGGACTGTACCAGCAGGCAGGACTTGGACCCTGGGCGCAACAGGGCTCTCACAGGCTGGAAGCCTTTAAGGACAGACAATCCATATTATCCCACCTGACTTCACATTGCTCCCAAGGAGAAGGTGAAGGGGAGCATGGCTCACCAATGACCAACTCTCATCCTCAGGGAGCAAAGCTGAGGGAACACAGCCCTCACACAAACACCCTCATCCCTACCCCAGTCCTCGTGCACCCTCTGTCCCCAGATTCCCCCCTTCTCTTTTGCCATTCCTTGATCTATCCAGGATTTCCACAACCACCTCATCTGAGGTCAGAGGTATCAGCTCATGGTGCACCCCTGCACTGTGGATGTGCTCTGAGAAATCAAACTCCACGTTTACACCTGACTCCTGTGCACAAAAGTATTCTTTATTTTCTCAAAATAGTCTGTTTCCTTTCTGACTGGCCTGTGGGAGAGTTTAATGAATGAAACTTTTTCTGAATCTTTTTCTAACACCCAGTCTTAACCTTCCCTGACACATTTTCATGCCTTTCCCCCAGATCCTGTTGCCCAGGTTCCTTCTCCATCCTCCCACTGGAAATCCTGACAGACAACTCATCCTGAGGCTGCAGGAGCCAAGAGTGGGAAGAGAGACCCCTCCACACTGATTTTCACCCCCACCATGAGACACAGACACAGCAAAGGCTGGTTTGGGGTGTTTTCAAGCATAATTATGTATTATCAAAAGTAGAAAACCAAGCAAGATAAAAATTCCTGCAACAGCCTGGCAGCACTGCTGCCTTCTCTGTGATCCACACAATGAGAAGGGCTCTGGAAAAGCCACTGGAACTGCTCCTGCCTGCAGAGCACAGGCACAGCACAAGGGGCTGGGGTCCAGATGGAGACAGGGAGCCTTCATCCCCTTGGAATGTGGCTTCACTCCATACTCAGCACCAACTGGGTTTTCTGTGCCCCAAGGGAACATCTGGCTGGGTCAGCCCTGCGCAGTGAATGCATCATGGAAGCCTTTTTTTAATAATTATCACATGCCTGTGCCCTCCCTGCTGCCTTTCCTGCCCCGTGGCAGCAGCAGAGTCCTGCCCACAGCAGGACAACAGCTGGAGAGCACAGCCAGATGTGCTCCAGATGGCACTCAGGAGCCTGGTGGTGAATCCAGCTGATCCCACCTCAATTAATATGTTAAGCCATGTCCTGGGAACAAACCTGTGCCATGGGCACAAATCCATGCCCAGCCAGCCTGGTGGGAAGCACTGGGTTTTTCTGAGACCATGGTATTGATGGTTTTAGTTCCTGACACAAATAAACCCTGCCTGCACTGCAGGTTTTATGGTGGGGGTAGAACTGGTTTAAGATTTGGCCTGAGGCTAAGTTTAGGTGGAAGCATCCAGGCAGATGTGGATTACGACTGATAACCTGGTCTAGTGGAAGGTGTCCCTGCATGTGGCAGGGGTTGCAACTGGATAAGTTCAAGGGCCCTTCCAATACAAATAATTTTGGGGTCCTATAACCTTCAGCTGGAAGGAGGCTGAGAGAAAAGAGTACTTGAGTAGGGAACACAGTGGGCAAGCCCAGGACATGGCTTTTGGTTGTAATTCCAGGTTCTGAGGTTCTGGTCTGCAGCAGGAAGAGAATCTGCAATCCTATGTGACCCCCAAAAATGGAGTTGGCAAAGGCCTCAAGATAAACCTGGTGGGGAAAAACAATCAAGCAGTGCTGAGCCTCACTTGAGGCCTTACTCTGCCCAGAAGGAAGGACATCCCAGAGTAAAACCCATCATTTTTCTGATTTAGGCACTTATTTGTCCTGAGAAAACTGCTTTGGCCAGCACTGCAGCCCCTGGAGACAGCAACCAGATCTCCACACTGGGACAGGCCAGCAGCTTGTGCAGGCACTGGTTTAAGGACACACCTCAAGTCATTGTCACAAATACACCAAAGGCAGAAGGTTCCAGCTGCCTGGCAGGTCTGTGACATAAATAAGCTGAATAAATAACCAGCCCTGGACTTTTAGGGCTTTTTAAGGCTTTTGAAGTTCTTCAAGACCGCCTCTAGATGATGTACTGGGAGGGAAGGTGATGTCCCAGTGATGGAGGAGCACTCTGCCCCATGGCAGGAGCACTGTGGGGACAGTCTTTGTCCCACCACCACCTGCCATGCCCTGATGATGAAACAGGCACCCCAAGGCTGGCCCAAGGTGACAGTACAGCCATTTACAGGGTCACTATGGTCACCCAGACAGGTCTGTCCCCTCTCCCAGCTCCCCCAGTCCTCGCTGGGAGCATTTAGGGATGGCCTTGGGGGTGGAGGTGAAGCAAGGTGACCTCAGCTTGCTCCTCACCACAGTCCCCTGCAGGCCACAAGGGTGGGTGTCCCAAAGGTGATGGCACCCCACAAGGGCACCCTCTGTCCCTGTGGGCTCTGAGCCCTCTTTGGGGAGACCTGCCACCTCACAGCTGCCCGTGTTGCCGAAGGAAGAGCTTCTCTGCAGACACTTGTGGGCACAAGCACCCACGATTGGGCTGATGCTGGCCATCCCAAGGGATAAATCCCCTCCTCTTCCTCCTTCTCCCAGGCAGCCTGGGGGAGGCTGAGCTTTGCTGTCCCTTTGCACCAGGGCCATGCTTGTGGCTGTGGCTGCCCCTGTCCCAGGGGAGGCGATGCCTCCTGCACTTGCACTGAAATACACAGATGAGCTCTCGGTTGAATCCGGGGAGAAGCCACTGGGGTGGGATGTGGATGGGGGAAAATCAGGCTCCTGCCCTTCTCCATCCTCCTGTGCCATTCCCAAAGCACCAGTGCTGGCTTTGATGCCTCCTCCATTCCCCACTGCCAGTCCAGAGGGATGGATGTCCCTCATGGGGAGGGAAAGGTTTGCCCCGGGCTCAGCACCAGGGGGTTTCTCCATCATCCATCCTCCAGGAAAAGCCTCTCCCACACCACCATCTCCGAAAGCTGCGTTGATCACAGACAGATCTCCTGTCTTCAAGGCCAGCTTCACCAGCAGCCAGTGGTGATGGTCTGTCCAGCTGTCCTCCAAACACCCTTTGGACTGTGGCAGCGATGAGCTGGTCTCGTTTTTGGGTTCTGTCTTGGTCTCTTCCACTGGCAAGGACTCCTCATCTCCCAAAGTCCCTGAACTCTGCCCAGCTTGGGAGCTCTCTCCAGACACCTCCTCATCCCCAGCTGCTGCAGAACTGCACATTGTCTCCAGGAATCCCTGCCAGATCTCTGTGGACTTGGGATGGAGCAGGCTGTAGTAAATCACCAGAGCTGTGGCACCTGGAAAGGAGCAGAAAAGTGTCACTGAGGAGTCCCAGCAGCATTTTGGTCAGCTATGGAGAAGAGGCCAGACCTTGAGGCACCTCCAGATCAACAAGACCTTTGCAAAGATGTGCTGCTGAGAATCAGGTGTATGAGCAGCACATCTTTCCAGCATTTATGGGGATGCAAGAATCCCACCTGGGCAGATTTGGGAAAAGGAAGTGCACACTCAACCTCAAATTTAATCTGGATTAATTTGCAGACTGAAAGTTGTCCAGCAGGGAGATGTGTGATGAAAGAAACCTTCCATGTCACAGCATCCCCATCATTTGGCCTTTAAACCAGCAAGTTTTTAAGACAGCTTCCTTCATACCCTAAACTCATCCAAGACCACAGGAACTGCTCCTTTTCCATCCCATTTCTTTAACGAGGAGTTGCACTACTTCCCTCTGCCCCCATCCCTGCTTGGCAAAAAGATGCTCCAAGGGCTGGAGCCTCTCTGCTCTGGAGCCAGGCTGGGAGAGCTGGGGGTGCTCACCTGGAGAAGAGAAGGCTCCAGGGAGACCTCAGAGCCCCTTCCAGGGCCTAAAGGAGCTCCAGGAGAGCTGGAGAGGGACTTGGGACAGGAGTGTGGATGCTCATTTCCTCAAACTACTCATAAAATGTGCAATCCAGGCTCTAAAATCAATGTTCTTACCTATTAAAGACCCTGACATGACAGCCCCAGTCACAGTCAGGCTGTTCCTCAGCTCTACCTGCAGGAACTGGGTGCCCAACAGCAGCAGGAGTGTGTTCTCCATCAGCATTACCTGCAAGGCAGAGGGAAGGGAGTCATCACTTATATCCTTCTGATGGCTTTAGATGTGCCTCTCACAACAGAAAACACCCATTTTCTAGATTTTCATATATTCTTAGAATCACAGAATGGTTTGGGTCAGAAGGGACCTTAAAGCTCATCTTATTGCACCCCCTCCCATGAGCAGGGACACCTTCCACTACCCCAGGTTGCTCCCAGCCTCACCCAACCTGGCCTTGAGCAGTTCTCCTGTTATATTTTGCACCAATTTTATCACTTAAAACATAGAAGCTGTTGAATTGAACTTTCTGCAAGGTCTTCACCTACTTTTTACCATTGACATGGTAGGGCTGCCTCTAAGGAATCAAAACCAGGGCAGAAGGCACATCCACCTTGGTGACCACGTGGCTTTGTCAGGACACAGCAAAATGCTGGATTTTGAGCAAGCGGTGATGTGAGAGTTGAAAATGGAGAGTCTGAAGCTGTTTCTTCCCAGCAGCTTCATCCATGCAGAATACAAAACAATTCCAGGTACTCACTGCATAGAATACGGTGACCCTGGTCCTGGAGGGGCCGGGCCGGACGTTGATGTAGCAGAAGATGTACACAGCTCCCAGCAGGCAGTTGAAGAGCCTCCAGCGGCACGGCTGGGCCACAATATCTGTCTGCTGGGCCCCCAGCCAGAAGGACATGAGCAGCCAGTGCAGCCCTGCAGGGAGAAGGGAATGGATTTGCAAAGCCATCCCTAGGGGAGGCTGCAAACAATCCCAGCAGCGGGAGCGTGGCAGGGCTGACATTGTGTCAAAACCCAGGACATTCCTCTGACTGCCCTGAAGGACTCTGAGACCTTGGCAGGGGGCTCAGAGATCTTGGCATGGAGTCAAAGACACCTGTGACTTTGATTTTAGCCCTTGGAAACAATTCCCAACTTTGTGTGAAGATTTACAGGCCACAAGAGTTTGAGTAGAATGTTAGTGAATTTATCACAGGGTGAAAAAGTAGAATTTTGGGGGTTTAGAATGGGGGTTCAAGAGGCAAGATGGAGGAATCTGGGCATGTCCTGTCCTTCTTCTTTTTTTTCTTCTTGACCTCCATCTTCTGCTGTGATGGTGGCACTTTTGGATTGGTTTAAAGTAGAGACAGACTGTCTAACATAGGTGATAGGTATTAGAAAATTATTGTAAATAAAGTACACGTAGTTTTTAGTATAAAAAGGTAACACTGCCTCAAAGGCAGACAGTGTGCCTCAACCTGACCTGCCAGACAGACCTCAGCGGGTCCAAAAAAGAATGTATTAGATAAGAGAAAATAAACAACCTTGAAAACCAGAGCCAAGGAATCTCAACTTCTTCTTTGGTCTTGGGGCTGGGCAAAATGACTCTTTAATACCTGAGGAGCCATTCCAGCAACAACAAACCCGAGAACATTGGGGTGGGATGTGGGGAACAGGATCTCAGGTCTTACCTGCCACAGCAAACACCCAGAAGGAATAGAGCCTGGCAAAGAGCACCAGGGCCAGCACCCGTGTCCCCAGCATCCCTGTCCTCCAGAGCAGCAGGCACAGGATGACAGCAGCTGGTGGGCTCAGGTGTCCAGGCTTCATCAGAAAGGTGAAGTGGCTGTAGGAGACCAAAGCCCAGGCCAGGGACAGCAGGGACAGCCCTGCACTGACACCTGTATGGGGACAGGGGCAGTCAGGGCTCTGATGGAGGCCCAAATGCACAGCAGAGCCAATTCTCTGTGTTAAGGAGGTGTTGGTAGCACGGCACCCCCATACAAGCCAGACACCCCTTGATCCTGCCAAGTGAATCACAGAATCAAGGAATCACAGAAGGAACCTTAAAGGCCATCTAGTGCAGTCCCTTGCAATGAGCAGGGACCCCTTCCACCAGACCAGGTTTCTCAGAGCCCTGTCCTGTCATTGTGACAGTTTGGTCAGAGAGAGAAAGCCAGGTAAACTTTCCCAGGAATTGTTCTGAGAACTTTTGGGAAGGCTCAGAGAAAGAATTAAAACAATCTTGCAGCTGGTATTTTGAACAGTTGTTTTCTCATAAGATGTTTACCAAAGAGTGTCTTCTTAATTAGCCAATGGTGATGGGGTGTTGATTAAATGACCAGTCAGGTCCACCTGTATCAGAACAGTGTATAAAAAGGAATGGGTTTCCAATAAACTTGGGATTAGCCTGCTGAAGAGAGTAACAGTTTATGTGTCACTTCACTTCATTCCTGACTCAACAGTGACACTGTCCAACCTGACTTGAATGTTACCAGGGATGAAACTGGAACATTTCAGCTAAATCCTGACAAATCTGGTCTTTGCATGCTCACCATCTCCCTGTGGATACCCTCTGAGTATCCAGAGTACCCTCTGAGTATCTCCCTGTGGATACCCTCTGTCTCCATGGACAGAGCTCTGCAGCTCCAGGGCAGCTCCACCTCAGTCACTGCCATCAGACCAGAGATGGACAATGAGCGAATGTGACCTTGCACATGCTGTGACTCCACCCTGCAATCTCCCTCTTTGCACACCTGAAAGTTCACCTTTGGGGCAAAGCAGCCACCTTTGCACTCAGCCACAGCAGATCTTTTAGCCAGGCTTTACCCTGCTGCTTCACATCGAGGCTTCCCAGTTCCTGTGCAGCACATCCCTCCATCCATAGGGCACACACATCCCTCACCCAAATGCATCACCCCTGAATCATCCTCCTGGGTACTCACCAGGGATGAAACCTGCTGGGTCCACGGCCACCACGACATAGGTCTGGAGCAGGAGGTGAGGCAGGGTCTGCAGCAGGGCCTCCAGGAGCCGCAGCACACAAACATCCCCGAGCTGAGCCAGCAGCTCCCCGGCACCGCCGCCCGTCTTGGCCGCCGCCCGCAGGACATCCCAGTACCTGCGAGAGTCACCGTGATGGGATGCCCACCCTGCCTGGAGGAAATTTGGGGCTGTCCCCGGGTTGTGGGGGGTGGGTGGGTGGCGGGGAGTGTCTCTCACCGCTTCCAGAGGCCCAGCTGCAGGAGGTGGAGCGCCAGGAGACAGCAGCCGGGTGCGTGTCCGTCTGCCCGGAACCAGAGGATGCTGAGGAGCTGGGCGGCGTAGCCGGGCACCAGGCAGGCCACGGTCAGCCCGAACCAGCCCAGCTGCCCCCGGACAAGGTAGTGGATGATGGCACAGAGCCCTGGAGAAGGGCAGAGAGGCGGTGCTGAGCGATGACACAGCCACACCCCCCCGGCAACTGAGCGGTGCCATTCTTAACCAGAGAATCCCAGAATGGTTTGGGTGGGAAGGGACCTTAAAGCTCTTTTCATTCCACCCCTGCCATGGACAAGGACACCTTCCACTATCCCAGGTGGTTCCAAGCCCAGTCCAGCCTGGCCTTGGACACTTTCAGGGATCCAGGGGCAGCCACAGCTTTTCTGGGCAGCCTATGCCAAGGTCTCCCCACCCTCAGAGGGAAGAATTTCCTCCTAATATCCAATGTAAACCTTCTCTCTGCCAGTTTAAAGCCATTCCCGCCAGAACTCCATCTCCCAGCCCATCCTGGGGGTTCGCAGCCCTTCTCCCAGGCTTATCTCCAGCTGCCGGCTCCCGGTGGCTTTGTCAGCTGAGGCACAGCCACCGCCACCGAGGGGCCCGGCCCCCAGGAAGGCTCTGATAAAAAGCTCGGGCTCCAAAATAAACAAACAAATAAATAAGCGGGGGAAAAAAAATTCAATTTTTCAAATATGAAAAAAAAATCCAAGAGGACGGCCGAGCCCGCGGGGATGCCGGGAGCAGAACCGCGCATCTCCCCAAGAGCGGGGCGCAGGGATGACCCTCCCCTCCCGGATACACTGAGGTGATTCGGGACCCCCGGGATGGCCGCAAAGGCGTCACTGCCAGCATCCCATCCGCCTTCCCCCTCCCCTCCACCGGAGCGCAGCCCCGCACGCCCCCGCGCATCCTGCGCGCTCACTCACGGGCGCCGCTCTCCGCCGCCAGCAGCGTCAGGCTGAGCCTGGGGACGGCCCCGCGCATCCTGGGAGCAGGACGGGGAGGAGGAGGAGGAGGAGGAGGTGGGAGGAAAGGGAGGAGAAGGAGGAGGAGGAGGAGGAGGAAGAAGGAGCAGCCGGGGCCGGTCCCGCTCCGCCCGCCCTCACCGGGCACCTCCCCCAGTGTCCCCTCCCCGGGCAGTGTGACATCACGGTGCTTGCGCCACCCCCAGGGGCTTGGGGACACAGAGACCCACCGAGGCTTCACCATCCCGAGACCTCTGGAGCTGCTGTGCACTGCCACAAGCCCATCCGGTACCCCCCAAATTGTTGTGCGGCGGCACAAGCCCGCCCCGATGTCCCCCGGGCTCCTGTTCGCTGGCACAAGCCCACCCCGATGTGTCCCAAATTGTTGTGCACCGGGGCACGCCCACCCCGATGTCCCCCGTGCGATGCCCGCGGTGTCCCCGTGTCGCGGAGATGAGCGCTAGGTGGCAGCTGGGACATGGTGTGCACAGAGCCATAAATTAATCCCACTGCTTTCCCGCTTACCACAGAGATGAAACCGCTGTGAAATGGGATCCCGAGCATCGGAGGTTGCAGGAGCCCTCTGGTGTGCATTTGCTTTTAATCCCAAATTCCAGCCCTGCAGCCTCCAGCGCTGATACCTTTTAGAAAATAAATTCCCAGCAGGTTGCTACAGGAAAAGCCACAAAAGGGGCTTTAATTAAGGCAGAATATCACCTCTGGTTTTGGTGGTTTTTGCAATATGCTGCAGGAAGCTTCCAAAACTTTGTACATCAGTTGGGCTGTTGAATGTACCTGAGTTCCAGGACTTTCATACATTTATTGCTGTTTTTTTAAATTTTATTGAGGTTTTTTTGCAACTCTGGTAATAGAGCCCAGGCTCTGTTGTGTAACAGTAGCCACCAAACTGCTCAGAAATGTTCTTGCCTGGTTTCCCTACTCTTGGGAGCATCCCCAGGCTCTCTGTGCGTCTCCAGCACTGCTTTTTACCAGGAACTTGGCATCTTTGCAGCCTCAACTCCATCTGATTGGGTTTGGGGGCCCTTTGGGTGTAAAGGACAATTGACTTTTCCTTCTGTCCCACTGCCCTGAGCCTATTTGTGTTTCATTAATTAATGATGGGCTGCTGGGCCCAGCTCCAGCAAAGCATTTTAATAAAGTCAGGGGTGTAATGAGGGCTCTGGAGCCAAGTGAAGCTCTGCCTTGGCTGTCTCTATCCTCCACAGCAGCAAATACCGCATGGCCATTCCTAGAAAACCCCATTTTTAACATACAAAGCACAACTCAGCCTCTAATGAGCACCAAAGCCTCTTCCAGACCTGAGAGTGGGATGGGGAAGAGCCATTTTTGCAAATTCAGCAGTGAGGATGCTGCCAGGGTCCCTGCAGGCACAATGTGACCCTTCTTGTCACCCACAGAAGATGTGAATCTAATCATCTCATCCCCCCTGCCCTCCACCACCATCACTCCCACCCTGAGGAGTCTCAGCTGTCTCTCCTGTCTCTCCTCCTGTGTTCCAAGCCAGGAATAAATCCTGTGCCATCATCACCCCAGAGCTTTGCCAGGCAGAAAAGGAGGAAGCCAGAAGGCTTTCCAGAAGATATTCCCAGAGCTAGCCACCCTCCCCAGCTTCTCTGCCAGCTCCCAGTTGCTCTGGCTGCCTCCCAGCCACCGGTTTGGCTGCACTTTTCTCTGCTGGATTTCAGCACCTAGGAGCCTCTTTTGCTAAAAACCTCCTCGTGTCTCCAAGAAAGCTACATCCTGGAGAAGGATCCAGGGAGACCTCCGAGCCTCTTCCAGGGCCTAAAGGGAGAGCTGGAGAAGGATTTGGGAGAAGGGATGGAGGGACAGGACACAGGGAATGGCTTCCCACTGCCAGAGGGCAGGGATAGATGGGAATTTGGGAAGGAATTTCTCCCTGTGAGGGTGGTGAGGCCCTGGCACAGGTTGCCCAGAGAAGCTGTGGCTGCCCCTGGATCCCTTGAAGTGTCCAAGGCCAGGCTGGACTGGACTTGGAAGAATCTGATCTGGTGGAAGCTGTCCCTGGCCATGGCTCCAGCTCTTGCAGCATCTCCATGGCCTCCTCTGGACTCCCTCCAGCAGCTCCAAGTCTTTCTTGTGTTGGGGACCCCAGGATCTGGACTTGCTGCTCCAGGTGGGCTGCCCGCAGATGACATCACACAGACCCAGCTGTTCCTCATGTGCTGAACCATTCTTCAGCACAGATGTTTGGCTGCACATCTGTCTGCCAACACCTCTCAACACCTCAGGGAAGGGTTTCAGCAACAGCCCTGCCCTAAAGGATTTGGGGACCTGGGCACATCTTCTGCAGGTCCTTCCCTTGCATGAGGTGACGTAGCAGAGCAGATCTGACAGGTGGTTGTGGATGATGCCAGGCAATGCAGGCATTAGATTTTTCCTCTGTAAAATGTACATTTTTCTTGCTGTACAGTGGAGATTCTTAGAACAGCTGGTCCTGGTATCCACAAGAACATTTGCCTTCCTGGATTAGGTGCAAAGGACCCAATTCCAAAGCTGTTTGTGGGAGCTCCTCTGTAGAAGTGACCACAGCACAATTATGTGTAACCACATTGTGGGACCAAGCACCTTCAACATGCGAGTATTTGACCTCAAAAAAAAAAACCAAAAAACCAAAAACAAGCAAAAAAGGGAAAGAAAAGCACCCAAAGGAGCAGCCCAGAGAAACAAGAAGCCTGCGGGAAGCCTGAAAGCTGCTGAAAAGGCTGTGCTGGAAGCCTCAGCGAAATAGTTGCTTTGATTGGGAAAGAAAACAAAGAGATCTAAGAAAAATCCCTGCAGGGCACGAAGGGCGAGCCCAGGGAGGCTCTCGCAGGGATGAGCTCAGCCGTGCCCCAGCAGCTGCCAGAGGAGAACGGCAACTCCCACACTCCCACGGAATGGGGCCGCCGGATTCAAAGAGGAAAGAGGGATAAAAGAGAAGTGAAGATCCCTTTGCAACAGGCACCTGAATTTGTAGAAATGTCTGTAAAAAGCAGAAAGCCATTGGAGGAATCCTTAGTGAGAAATGAGGATGCTGTGCTTAGAGAACTCTTCTGTACATGGCAAGAGAATAAAGACAATAAAAAATCTAAAATTGCTGGGCATGGGCTGTAATAATTTCAATAAATAGATATGGCATAAAATATCTTACCTGCCATGCAGGTAACTTAGTAATGAAAATGTTTTGGTGCAAAAATGTGAAAAAAAACCCCAAATCACTTTTTCCTTTTTTTATTCTTAACTCTTCGATTTCTTTTTTCCTCTCTCACTTTTTTTCCTACTATTCCCTAGTGCAGATCTTTTCCATGTTCTTAGTTGTCCAGATTATCCCTCCCAACAGCAGTAATGATGTAGAATTAATGGCAGCTCATTAACCCTCTTCCTGAATTTCCAAAGAACTAACTTCCCATTTAACATAGGTTTGGTGGGTTTTATTTCAACATTCCAGCTGATGATTATTTTACTTCTATGGTTATATACTGTTCATGTTTGTAAGGAAATATAAAACCTCTGAAAACAGAAGGAAACAGAGACCTTGAGTGAGCTGCTGTGGCCAAAGGGTTGTTGCTCAAAGGGAGGAGGCCCAGGGTGGTTTTTCTCATCTCAACACATTTCCTGAGATGATGAGGCAATGGTTTGAAAGCCAGACCTTGGTTCCTCTTAGGACAACTGCAAAGAGGATTCAATGGGTGCCCACAGAGCTCCCCAAAGCCTCATTGGCTACCAGAAGGCTGTGGAGGTCAAACATCCCTCACCACCCTCCAGAAAGAGCAAAACCCACACTCTGCTCCTTCATCTTCAACCGGGTGGCTGACACTGATCCTGGGACTGTTCCAGCCTAGAGCTCCTCCTACCTGGTAACAACCAAAATATTCTCATTATTCAGCCTCTCTCAAAAGGTTTTGTCCTTCTTAAATGGGCTGGAGACTTCATGTCTTTCATGTTTATCTGCATTTTGTTTTATAGCCTTAACTGTGCAGTGGCTCCAGTCTGTCATGGGCGAGTTCTAGAGGA
Source organism: Serinus canaria (assembly GCF_022539315.1). Taxonomy (NCBI): domain Eukaryota; kingdom Metazoa; phylum Chordata; class Aves; order Passeriformes; family Fringillidae; genus Serinus; species Serinus canaria. The sequence goes on from NC_066316.1 coordinate 109,795,372, forward strand.
GTCAAATGTTGATAAGGGAGAGGAGGTTTTGTTGGCTGCAGAAATGCAAATACTCAAAAATTTGTCTTGGAAATAATGTAATTCTTTGGGGGAAGAATAAACAACATCCTCCAAGCAAGAATAAGGAGAAGCTGGATTTTGAGTTAATTGGGAAGAAAATTGCTTTTTCTGCTCCTTTTTTTTTAAGTAGAAAATTTTGAGAAAACCCATGGGGTTGTTCTGTATAAATCTAGCAAAAACTGTCTTATTTTCTGAATTAACATCTTGAAGATCTATAAGGCAAATCAAATTTATTGCAATGCATCACAAGTTATCGAGAAATCCAGGACAAATTGCTGGTCACTTGATACATTAATTAAAAAGGGATTTAAAATTGAATTTTTTGCATGGAAGTTTTTTCCTATGCCATGATCCTATGTGTGATCCAGGAAAATCTTAGGACAATAGACACAGTCATGACAAAAATGTGTAATAACCTCTTTTAGGTAACTTCCAGGTCTTTAGGAACATTTCTCTGTGTCACTTCTGGGACTATGGAGGGACAAGGCTGTAACCAATATCCTGGTCTTCTTTTCTCTGCAGTGACCCAGGATCCCAGCCCACCCTCTGCCATGAAAATCCTTCCTTTTCTCCTTGTTCTCCTCTTGGTGGCATTTCATGGAGCTGCAGGTAAGGTGAGGGGCTAAAGAGAAGGTGTTGATGCCTTGCAAAGCTCTCCTGTCCCCTTTGGGATGTGACCAAGTTGCCTCCTGCAAAGAATCATCACACAAATCATCAAAACTCATTGGAGATTACCGATGAGAAATGAAATTAGCAGGCAAATGCTCCAAACATCACTTTGAAAGGGGCAATTCCAAATTACCATTCAGCACCAGTGTTTTCCCTATTAAACCCTGCTGGCTTAAATTGTACATAAATCACTTTGCTTCTGAGTCACCCAACAAACAAATTAAATAATGATCAAGTACTCTTAAACCACACAGAAAAAAAGAAAAAGGAATCTGGCCCCATGTTCTTCAAATATCCTCTGCTTTAGGAGCTGGGACATAACGTGGAGAGGCACAAAATCATGATGCCTGTTTGGGGGTGCAAAGGAGTCTGGAACCCCAAACCAACTCTATTGTCCTGAAAAAGGGATTGTATTTTAATATCAGCCCTGAAAATGGCACAGTTACATTTGCAGGGTGCTCTGTGCACAAGCAGGGGCTTGTAGAGTTTTGATCTCTGTGGGAACAGGGTGGAAAGTGTCCTCTAGGGATGTAAGGATGGGAAAAGTCTGTGATGAACTGCAGCAGACCAGAAATGTGGGAAAAGTGTCATATATATATATATATATATATATATATCCCTGGAGGGATTTAAAAGGCATCTGGATGTGGCATCTGGGGACGTGGATTAGTGGTGGGCTTGGCAGTGCTGAGTTAACAATTGGACTTGAAGATCTTAAAGGTCTTTTCCAACCTAAAGAAGTCTGTGATTCTATGATTTTATGTGGTTGTCTGGTGTTATTCTTACCTGGGCCTCTGCCTGGGCCAGTTCCCAGAGGCAAAGAACTCCTTTGGTCTGTTTTATGTCCTTATTTAACACACAGGGGATGTTTGACCTGTTTTCAGTAGGACCTTCTGGGTATATTAAAACCAGAAATTCAGAAATACAGAAATCCCTGTATCAGGGAAGAAAAGTGTTCCTGAGAGCTCAGACTGCTCACAATGCCTCACAGACCACTAGTTTGAGACCAGGACTGTTTTATTCACCCTTTAAACCACTCCTTTATTACTCCCTGGGACTTTCTGGGTGTGTATGTAACTCTACTCACACGCTGGGAATCCAGCCCACCAGGGATGTGCTGGATGCACTGTCTATGTTTAATATCCATTCCCTGTTTGCTGGAATAAGCCCCCCTCTCTCTGAATACTTTGCAATGTTCCCTGGATGAGCTGGAAACTGGAATTAATTGGTTCATGTGCACTCAGTCAGGTGCATCCAGAACACTTCAGCTGCCAGACTGCATCTTTATTAATCGACCAAACAGGGTCAGGCAACCTCCTGCCTAATTGCTGGTCTGCTCCCTGGGGTTGTTTTGATCCCTGACAATTAGCACCTTCATGGATATAACCTGTTCTGGGAATAGCACAGGCTGGTGGCTGTTCCCAAAAGGCAGTTTGGTTGTGGGTATCCTATTTTGGCAGGGAAGAAGGAATTAGAGTGTTTGCTTGGTCGTTGTGTCCACAGACCTCCTCCTCTGAGGACTGAACTGTCACGTCCCTGTCAGCTCACAGGGATTAAGCAAAATGCAAATCCCTGCAGGAAATAAAGTGTCTCCCATCTTTGTTTATTTATTGGTTTATTTGTTCCTTTTTTAAGGTAGAAGTTTGGCAAGACCCAGGAGACCTTACATGGAGTGTGGGTATCGAGGGACCTTCTGCCACAGGGGGAAATGCCCCCGTGGCAATGATTACCTGGGGTCCTGTCGTTCTGGGTACAGCTGCTGTAGGTGGTAAGTTTAGGATTTGTCTGGGGCAAAGATGACTTTCCCAATTATCATTTGAATCCCAAGCAGCAGATTTTCCTCATAATCACAATTCTGAAGATCCTTTTCTTTCTGTAGGTTGTAGTGTGGCTAATTGTGGAGAACCTCCAGGAGCGATCGCTTTTGACATCGTTGGATTCAAGGAATTGTTGCAGCAGCCACCAAGGATTTGTCATTCTCCTTTCAATAAAAGCAAGATGTGGGGAGGTTGCACGGCTGCCCTGTGTGGTGTTGTCATTCATTTCCAAAAGTAATTAATTTCCCATGTTTTATTTCCATTAAGAATTTTAAACAAGAATTCTGAAATTAATCTAAACCTGCCAGGAATGTGGAGTTCACAAAAAAAATTAAACAAAAATTCTGACATTAATTTAAACCTGCCAGGAATGTGGAGTTCACCAAAATATTTACCCCTCTTAGGCTGCTGATTGAGTGAGTGCTGGCAAGTTCTCCACACGTGCCTGCTAGGGAATTCTCTGTCATGACTGAGATCAATCACCAATTCCACTGGGAGCACAAAAGTCTTCTCCAGTGTGACACTTCATAGCACCTCTACTCTGAAAATTTTGGGTTCCCACCTCCTGATCCAGAGCCTTCAGACCTGGGAACAGTGTATTGTTTTATTATAAGAACTAAAGTCACACTGAGCAGGACAAATAGGTAATCTGAAGTCTGATTTTACACTTGGCATTTCTGTCTGCTGTACATTTGGAGTGAGTATGCAAAATTTATATCAGTTGCAGTTGCAAATCAGGAGATCAGAGTTTGACATTGCTTAAGGCAATTATAGAAACATGTGTGAGAGGCCAACCCCACTGTGCCTCTGATCACTTCTCTTCCAAGAGATTCAGCCTGAACTGCCCTGGACCACAACAGAAAACCTAGAAGGTGCAGGCTGCTCAGAGAGCTCATCTCTGCAGCTGCTCCTGCACAATCAGGAGCATCCTTGTGCTGACAAGGAATCCTTGGTGCCCAGAGAAGCTGTGGCTGGCCCATCCCTAGAACTGTCCAAGGCCAGGTTGGATGGGGCTTAGAACAACCTGGAAAATGTCCCTGCCCATGGCAGGGAGTTGGAATGAGAGGATCTTGAAGGTCTCTTCCAATCCAAACCATTCTGTGTCTCTGTGAAGGGAGGAGCAGTAGTGGCTGACTTTTTAAGGGAAGCAACCAACTCAAGTGCAAAAGACTGACTCAAAGCCCTGAGCTGCCCATTAGTTGCAAAGCATTTGCCCACCCTTCACAGAACCACAGAATTTTTAGGGTTGGAAGGCACCTCTGGAGATCATCCAGTCCAAGTGCTCTGCCAAGGCAGGATCACCTGGAGCATGTGACACAGGAACACATCCAGGTGGGTTTGGAATGTCACCAAAGAGGAAACTCCACACCCTCCCTGGGCAGCTGTTCAGTGCTCTGCCACTCTCAACATAAAGAAGTTCCTCCTTAAGTAGAGGTGGAATTTCTTCTGTTTCAGTTTATGGCCATTGCTCCTCATCCTGTGGCTGGGCACCACTGAAGAGAGTCAGTCACCATCCTCTGACACCCCTTGGAGATATTTATATGGATTGTTGAGATTCCCTCTCAGTATTCTCCAGGCCCATCTCCCTCACTCTCTGGGTCTGTTCAAAGCAGAGGTTTCTGCAAATGACTCTGGCACCATTGGAACCACAGCCTTGTGCAGGGCAGGAAGCTGGGCCAACAGCCTCCTCCAAGGGATCTCCCTGGATGGAAACCTGAGGAAGTTGCCAAGTGGAGCCAAACCAGCAATTTACAGTTGATGTCCTAAGAGATTTTTGCACAATCCAGACTAGGTGAATGTTTCACAAACTGGAATGGCACAAGACTTTTGCTCAAGGACTGAGGACTTTGCAGGGAGGGTTCAGCCCCTGTAATTTTAGATTTATCTGCCTGTAGCCACCATCATGCAGAATCCAGTCCCATCATGCTTTAACTCAACACCACAAAGAGCTGTCCTTGCCTTTATGGATGGGGAATGGCTTCGAGCCAGTTTAGGGTGAAACAGGCTGAAACCCCCTAGGATCCATGCTGCACATCTCCTCCCTGCTTCTTATCCCAATCCCATCTCCCCAGGACTCAACACATTCAAACTCATGGAATCAGAGAATCATAAAATGGTTTGGGTTGGAAGGGACCTAAAAATAATTTAGAACCAACCCCCCACCATGACCAGGGACACCTTCCACTATCCCAGATTGCTCCAAGCTCTGTCCAGCATGGCCTTGGACACTTCCAGGGATTAAGCTGATGCGTGTGCTAAAGAGCAACAGCACAGAGGTGCAGCTAATTGCCCCCTTAATGAAGCCCTGTGAGGAACCTGACTACTGGACGTAGCTACTCCCAGTCTCTTGCCTCCTGGGGTTTTGATGCCAAGACATCTCAGCAGATATTAAAAAATATTTGGGGCCTGGCCTTTTCCCTTTTTCTGGCTGCAGCTGTAGGATCAGGATTTCCTTCAGTGGTGAAGGAAATAGGAAGATGTCCTGAGTGCTCTGATTACTATGGCAGAGTAGTAGTGACCCCCCTGGGTACAGATCTGCAAATAGTTTGTACAAAGTCCCTCACTGGGGAGTGAAAAAACAATACAATATGGTGAGTTGTTTGGATCAAAGGCACATTCATGTATGAGCAGAGGAGCTGTGGCTGCCCCACGTCAGAAATAAGGTATTTCCAACAAAGGAAGGAATGATGATGAGGACTCTATTTTATTAGAAGGTTAATTAATTACTTTATTATTTTATACTATATTACACTATGTTACATTATATTTAAATTGAATTTGTTAAGTATTTAACTGCACAGTATCTCGTGACTGTCAGCTGACAGTCCCGACACATACTTGCATTTAATTGGTTAGTGAATTAAAACACTCACACTACAATTTAATTACTAATTTTTTTAGGTAAACAATTTTCTACAAAGTATTTTACTTGTGAACAACACAGGCACAGCAAATGAGATAAGGATTTTTTTTTTTCTCTGAGGTTCAGAGAATATGAATATCAGAATATTTTTGGAAAGTTGTGCTTTGTTTTTCTCTGTGAAATGTGGCAACAGCCCCATCCCTGGAAGTGTTCAAAGACAGGTTGGATGGGGCTTGGAGCACCTACTGGAAGGCATCCCTGACCATGGCAGCTGGCTGAAGCCTCCTGGTCCCTTCCAAACCAAATAATTGTGTGATCCCACGATCCATGTGACCCTCAGTGAACACACACCAGGCACAAGTGTGTTTTTAACATCCGTCCCCACACACGTAACACTTGATGAAACTGCAGCAAGGCTGAAAACATTTATGAAGATGCCCCATCAAACAGCAAAGAGTTACACACAGCAAACTCCACCAAACAAAGCCACAATTAAAGCTTGTCCTTCCTAGGTCTGTGGATGTCATCCCAAGTGGCGTCTTCCCAGTTATTTTCAAGTGAAGCATAGAGAGCTTGCTTCCCGTGGGGGGAGGAGGACAGAGCTCCTTTGTGTGGTGAAAGCTGAGTGTTTGCCAAGGCCTAACGAACAGGGATGCTGTGTGTGTCCCCAGAGCTGTCCAGCAAACCACAGCATCGAGCAGCGCTTACGCAAAGCAGGATGACCTAAGATCCTGGGCTGGAGGCCTGGGAATCCTTCTCAGGTGTCAGATGAGGAAAGCTCTGCTTGTTTTTCCCTGTCGGGGGAAGGGACAGAAAAAGGAGCTTTGGGGCTGGACATTTGGAGGACTCAGCCATCTCAAGGGATATTGTGCCGCGTGGAGAGATCAAACTGCTGCTGCTGGTGCCAGGAAGCTCCGACTCTTGGGCTGCTGAGTACATCCTCCCACCAGTGACTGGTCACATCCCCTCTCCTTGGTTCTGTCCCTGTGCAGGTGCTGCACGACCTGCAGGAAGGGACCCTCCTACTCACCTCTGCCTCCTTTCTCTTCTCCCCAGAGCTGCGACTCTGCTGCCGACTCCCAGGCATGCGGATCCTGCCTGTCCTCTGTGCTCTGCTCCTCCTGATGCTCCAGGGAGTGACAGGTAAGAAATGTGGAGGGTTTGTCCTCTGTCAGTGTTCTTTAGGGAGGTTTTGTCACCTGAGCTGCTGAGTCAGGTGTGAGTTCTCCTGGTAGCTGTGCCATCCCCTCCGGCATCCCTCTGATCCACACACCTTTAAGGAAAGACTCCAGCTGCAGGTTCTGCTGTTGGGACCAGAGCTGGGGCATTGTATTAAAGCTCTCATTCTTCCAAATCTGGGCTTTGACCCCTCTCCATGCCTCCTGACCCTTACATTTCTGAGTCAGCACCACTGGGCACAGCAGCCCTGCTGGAGAGGAGGGGGAGGAGGAGTGGGGAGGAAGGGAAATCCTGCTTCTACCCTTGGAGTTCTCCCTTGCTCCAGGAAGGAGGCAGCAAGCACGATGGACACCTCTCCCAGAGCCTGCTTAGGGGTGTAGTCACTGCCTCCCATGCAAGTGCCACAAACTCACCTGGACTTCTGCTGCAGGCTCCTGCTCAGCAGCTGTGGCAGGGGACAAGCAGGGCTGGGCTAACGCTGGCCGCGCAGGACCAGGGGCTGTGCTCAGCATCTCGGCTGAGAGTCTCCTCTCTCCGTGCCCTGCAGGGCTGTCCCCGGTTCGAGCATCAGCCCAGGACTGCGAGCGCCGCGGGGGATTCTGCTCCCACCGCTCCTGCCCGCCGGGGATCGGCCGCATCGGCCTCTGCTCCGAGCAGGAGTTCTGCTGTCGGATGTGAGTTCAGGGCTGCCCGGAGGGCTCAGGCTGCTGCTGCTGTTGGGGTTCGGGGTGAGGCTATTGGGGATTGTGCAGCCCGAGGGTACAGGGCTGCACATTCACTGCTGTCCTGGCTGGGACAGGCACTGCCAGACCTTTCCTCCCGCAGGCGCTGGTATCCCTGATGGGTTCCTGGATCCCCGAGCAGGACACCAGCCTGTCGGGACGATGCTGCCCGGAGGCACCAAGCACTGCCGGGGGCCGCAGCAACCCCGCACAGACCTGGATACCATGGGAATCCCATCCCCCAGTGTCCCCAATACAAGGCGGTGGTCATTCCCACTGCCAAGATGTGTATCCTGAGTGTGCATCTCTTTCCTCTGTGTGTAGGAAGGGCAGAGAGGATGGGGTGAATTCCTGATAGACATGGACACACACTGTCCCACCATCCACCCTCTCTCCATGCTGGCCTCAGCCACACCAGCATCTCCAACCGTGGTGGGAGTGGGGACACAGGTGACATTCACAGGGACCCAAATGCCAGCCTTTTGGCTCAGCAAGGGGACCCCAGTACCTCTCACACAGGGATGGAGGGGTGGCTGTGACCACCCTAATTTCAGGGGTGACCTGCTGGTTGCCCACTGGGTCAAGAGTCCTCATAGGGCTGTTCCATGGGACACACGCTGCCCTGGTGTGCTTGGGTCCATCCCCAGCTGTGGGGCCTGGGTGTGGGGCAACAGGGGTGTTGTGGGGTCCAGGGATATCTGGGGCATGGGAGAAGTCATTCTGCTCTGGAGGAAATAGGGACTGAAGGCTGTGCCATGGGGCTTCTCAGATCATCCCTGCCTGCCATGGTCCTTCCTTCCCCTGGGCTCACCTGTCCTGGCACTGACCCTGCAGCTGTCACCACAAGCTCCCTTCACCTCTGCAGCTCAGAGCTGTGCCACGGGTGTCACAAGAGGTGTTGCATGGGGACAACGGTTCCATGGATTGCAACAGCCCCAGGAGGCCCCTCAGCCTCTGCCCCTGCAGCAGGAAGGGACCAGGGCCAGCCCCAGCACCCCCAGAGCCATGGGGCACTCCCGGGTTGGCCCAGGCCACTTGTGCCAGCAGCAACTGGGGCCTGTCCCACCCACCGGCACTGCTATAAACCCAGCCTGATTGGGGCACTGCAGCATTCCCTGGCCCCAAGGGCATCTGCACACAGCCATTCCTCTTGGCTTTGCTGCTCCCTGAACACCAAAGCCTTTGTCACTGAGGTGAGTGTGGGGCCTCTCTCAGGAATTCTGCCCACTCAGGGTCTCAGCTCAAAGCCTAGCACCAGAGAATCTCTGAAAAGACGAAGTGTTGGAAGCATCCACATGGAATATTTGGACATCAGAGATGGCTGGGTGCAGTGGGTCTAATGCTGGCCAAATGCCCATGCACCCACTAGAATTATTGACTCATTTTCTGCTGCTAAAACTTAAAACGGTATAAAGAAAAATTTATCAAAAATAAAAGAAATAATAATAAAAAAATCAGAATAAATCTTCAGAACACTTCTCCCCCCAAAACCTCTTTTCTTTCCCACTGACAATGTAAGAGACAAAACCTGGGACTTTCAGTCAGTTTATCACCTCTAAAATAGTCTTTCTTCAGTTCTCTTAGGGAGAGCAGTCTCTCTTGCCATGCCATGGAGACCTTTCCACAAGAAACAGTTCTCTTGTGGCTTCAATGTCACAGTGAACCAGCCACCTGGAAAAGGAAAATGTGTTCACAGTGTGAAAGTCCCTCACAATGCCTTGCAGCTCTCCCACAGCTGCTTTCATGGGCTATGTCAACTTATTGTAGTGATATTTTATGGATGAGCTGTTCTAGCATAAAAGCAAAAGTTCTTTTCATCCATCTCTGGGAAACAGAGGTTTTCTTCTTTTATTTCTGGGGCAGAATTTCTCATGTCTCTCTGTTCAAGCTTCTCATTGGACCACAGCTACTGCAACATCTGCTTATTTCAACACTGGTGCTTCTGCTCATGGCTGTAGTTAGAATGGTACATCCCCACAATGCAGTCCAAGAATTACAGGGAAAAAAACAAAGTCTGATATATCAATTATATCTTCACCATAGCCCCACAAGAGAATTTCTGCCCAAAAACTAAGGCATCTCCTCAATCATCCCCCATCTAGAATTCGACTCCTTCCTCACTGACCTGTGTCTCCTGTTGTTTTCTCTACGTGTCTTCACCCTTTCCTTTTCCTGATTCAGGAGAGAACCAGTGTTTGAAGGCTTATTTGTTCTCAAGCTTTATCAACTGAAACAGTTTTTATAGATTTCTGCAGCTTTGAAAGGTTGATCCCATCCAGGCTCTGCATCAGGGAAATCGCTCCCTGTGCCTCTCGCTGTTGGTCACGAGGTCTCTGCCAACACCGTGCAAGCCGTGCTGGCCCCCAGCTGTACTCAGCACTTTTCTTCATGCGAAATGTCAAAATCAAGAAAAGCTTCTGCTGCTGGTTTTGTCCTTTGTTGGAACCCAGGACATCCCTCAGGCTGCCCTGGAGGGCTCAAGCCCCTGGCTGGGGGCTCAGAGACCTTGACACAGGGCCAAAGACACCTGTGCTTTTGATTTTAACCCATGGAGAAAATTACCAACTTTATGTGAAGATTTACAAGCCACAAGAGTTTAAATAGAATGATAGTTAGATTGTCACAGGGTGAAAAAGGAAAATTTTGGGGTTTTTAGAGCAGGGGTTCAGAAGCCAAGATGGAGGGATTTGGGCATGCCTTGTCCTTCTTCTTAGCCTCCATCTTCTGGGTGATGGTGGCACTTTTGGATTGGTTTAGAATAGAAACAAGCTGTCTAACATAGGTGATATGTATTGGAAAATTATTGTAAATAATGTACATGTAGTTTTCAGTATAAAAACATAACACCGCCCTGAAGGCGGTCAGTGTGCCACAGACTGAAAGCATGTCAGAAAAAAGAATGTTAGAGATAACAGAAAATAAACAACCTTGAGAACCAGAGCCGAATAATCCTGACTCCTTCATCGATCTCAGGGCTGGGAAAAAGAGACTTTCTAATACCTCAGGGTCATCTCGACCACAGAGACTCTGAGACTCTTTCTGTCCGCAGCATGGCTGGCTAAAAGCAGCTAAACGAAGTTCATTGGGAGCCATGCCAAGGCAGCCATGGCCGTGTGCCATTGTCCTGGTTGTGCCAATTTTGGCCATGCAGTCCTGGCCATGTGGCCACTCCCTGTCCAGGACAGTGGTGGCCAGGTGGCCAATCCTGGCTCTGGCTGTTCCTGGCCAGGTGGCCACCCCCAGTGCTGATGGCAGCTGGTGCTGGTCCTGGCTGCGTGGTTGATCCCAGTGCCAGTATAGCCTATTGTATTTGCTGGGATCCCTGACGAAGGAAGGAAATGATGAATCTGACTCCATGTTCTCAGAAGGCTAATTTATTATTTTATCATATTATATTATATTAAAGAATACTAAACTACACTATACTAAAGAATACAGAAAGGATACTTACAGAATGCTAAAAAGATAATAATGAAAAATCATGACTTTCTCCAGAGTCCTGACACAGCTTGGCACTGATTGGACAAGGAGTGAAAACAATTTACCAGAATCCACTGAAACAATCACCTGTGGGTAAACAACCTCCAAACGCATTCCACATGTGAGCACAACACAGGAGAAGCAAGTGGAATAAGACTTGTTTCCCTTTTCTCTGAGGCTTCTCAGCTTCCCAGGAGAAAAAATCCTGGGCAAAAGGATTTTTCCAGAGAGAATGTGAATGCCACAATAGCCCCCAAGCTGGCATGGCCTGGCAGTGTTGCTGGAAAAAAGGACCTGGGGGCTCTGCCGTTGTGAAAAATGTGTATTTTATGATTGGCTTTTCACAAATATTAAAATGAATATTATATATGTTATGTTAGAAAGTTATGCTGTGTTAATTTTTTTAAGTAATGTGTTAAATATAGTTTTAGGTTATAACATAATGTTAAAATAGAAACTGTGCTATGTAAGATATTTTTTTAAAGAAAGTACTCGCAGTGAGATAGCAGCCAAGGACACCTAAATCTTTCAGAGAAAGAATTTATTGCTCCCTTATCAGAAGGAACGAACTTCTTCCTGCCTCGCTCAGCCATGAAGATGCCATTAAGGTTAAGATGAAGAAGCTGACACTAACCAGACAGAATCCTTTGTTTGAATGGAATTTATGCATCATGTGTGAGGTGTACGAATATGCAACAGGCTGTTGTTTTTAAGGGTCAATCCTCTGTTAACGTGTGTCCTTTTTCAGGCTTATGTTGCCCAGAAAAAGGTACCTGGACGCCCATAACTCCTTGTTTCTATTGTCTCATATTGTCTTAATCCAAATTGTCCAAATTATTATTACTCTAATTATATTACTTATATTATAAGTAATATATTAATTATTTTTATAGCCATTTTATTCCTATTAAACTTTTAAAGTTTTAAAAACAAGTGACTGGCGTTTTTCACAGCTGGGAAAGAGGCCCAGCCCTGCTGGGAAGGGGCCCAAGCTGCCCCACTGGGACAGGGCCTGGTGGGCTCCCTGGTGAGGGGCTCGGCAGCTGCTCACCAGCCCTCAGAGGGCAGAAATCTCAGCCTGCTCACCAGCCCTCAGAAGGCAGAAATCTCAGCCTGCTCACCAGCCCTCAGAAGGCAGAAATCTCAGCCTGCACACCAGCCCCCAGAGAGCAGAAATCCCAGTCTGCTCACCAGCCCTCAGAGGGCAGAAATCTCAGCCTGCACACCAGCCCTCAGAGAGCAGAAATCCCAGTCTGCTCACCACCCCTCAGAGGGCAGAAATCTCAGCTGTGACACGCCCTGCTGCAGGCCGAGCCAGCCTGGCCCCACAGGGCCAGCCCCACAGGAGGCCTGCCTGGCCTGGCCAGTTTCCTGTTCAAAGGCCAGAAGCCAAAAGACCTTTTTGCACCTTTGTTCGCTTTTAAATCTTTGTGGAGGCGTGTCCAACTCTTTTAAGTGGTTGAACCAGGTGTCAATCTTCAAAACTAGCCAGGTGATTGGCTCTGCTGGGTCCCCCCCACAGGGAACCACCCCTGCAGCCTGTGGACCACGCCCCAACTGAAAACCAGTCTTCGTTAAACCGCGACACTGGAAAGAGAAAAAAAGACTTCGGGTGAGTATAGGAGGCCAGAACTTGTGGAAAGTGGACCTGAAGTTTCCTAAGTACAGGAGACACTGGAATGGTGCCTTAATGCTGCAGGAGGGAGAAAAGATCTTTGCTCGGGGAATGGGGGCTTTCCCTAGGAAAGGAAGGGGATTCTGTTCCCACAGCAGTATGGCGATTTGCCGTCATTTCAGGCTTTCAGCAATTCCAATTCCAAAAGCAATTTTTTTTGCCTCTCCCAAATCTCACTGGTCTTTTATTTGGTTTGAATTGGCAACTTGGCCTCAGGTCTGTGCTCTGTGGAAAGGTCTTTGGAAGACCTCTGAGGGAGGCCATGGGAATGAATCCTCTTAGGTCATCAATTTCCTATACAAGACATACATATTACACAAGACATAGAGTAATACCCCAGGTATTGAATGAAGGGCACAGACCTAAGAATTGTTTTAAAGACAAACAATTGGACAGAGGAAATGTCATCTGCTGTGGCTGGAAGCAGCCACAGTTTGGTGAACCACAGAGCCCAGGTTTCTTCCCCACTGAGGATCCTGTATGTCCCCATTGCCTTGGTGTCCTCTCTGCAGCTCTCTGAAGACCCAGGAGAGGCAACAGCCATGAAGATCCTGTTCCTGCTCTTCCCCCTGCTCCTCCTGTTGGTCCAGGCTGCTGCAGGTGAGATGGGAAGAGGGGAAAAGTGGGAAAGTGTGAGCCTGCACCAGTGGGAATTCAATGTCCCTGGAAGTGATCGTGCTTGTGGAAGTGATGAGAAGGTAATGGGGTATCGAGGTCAAAGCTGGTTTTTGAGTGAGTTCCCAACTGGACTCTGATGTGGGGTGGAGAGACCCAATGGGAAAGAAGCCTGACCTGTTCTGTGAGTCAGGAAGGGGTTTGGTATCAGGCTCCAAGCCTGCACCCAGCTATTCCTGTTTAGGAGTCTCTTGCCCTGCACAGGGATGGCAGAGAGCCCCAGGGGGAGTTTGGATGTGGGGGGTTTCCTGGAGCACAAAGGTGACACTTCTTATCCAGTGGTTCATCCACTGAATGTCCCAAAACCTCATCGCCCCAGGGGATGATCCCTGCAAGGGCTAGACAACAACTTTTCATCAGAGGCCACATGAATCATGGCACAGGCAGGACAGGGATGTGGGATGTGAGGAGTCCCTGCCTGCCAGCAGGACTACAAGCACACCCCACTTTGCCAGATTATTGCTGTAATTATTCTGTGTGTGACTTTCCAAATGGAAACAGGGAGTAGAATTCAGTGCAGAGAGAGAGGAGGAATATGTTCTTCTGTAAGATGTCTCCCCCCTCTAAGAACTATTGGAAGATGTTCAGATATGGAACTGTGCTGCAGAAGGTAAGATCTGGATTTTCTGGCTGAGGACAGTTTTCCCTTTTTCCCACAGAAGAATCTGTTCAATATTTCTTTCTTGACAACTCATGATAAATACTCTCCTGCATTTATGCTTTGAGAGAGATGCTCAAGAAAGAAGAGAAAAGTCTTTTCTTTGGGGGTTTAGAGCTGTCCTGAGTGGAGCAGAAGGAGAAAAAGGGCAGCCAGGGCTTCTCCACTCAGCAAAGCCACCAAAGAGGGAAACATTCCCTGTCCTGGGGCAGCACCGAGGACATGATCCCGACATTGCTACATCTGCACAGCCCTGGAGCCAGGGCTGCCAGCACTGAGATAGCCCAGGTCCAACCTGGCTGCACTAAGGACTGCACCTCACCTCCCCTCAGCCTGAGTCTGCTGCACCTCACCCTGGGTATTGCAGGGAAGGGGAAAGAGTGGCAGAGAAATGTTACAACAGCTGATGTGCTTGTCTGCTTTCTTCTTACAGTGGCTGGGTTTGAAACCCTGAAATTCCCAAGCAGGACATGGCCCTTGCTGGTGGCTGCTGGACCCATCTGCTGATGTCCCCATCTGCTGATGTCCCCATCTCCTCCTGATATCCCCTGCCCTGTGTGCCTGTCCCATGCCCTGGGCTGACAGCAGCAGTGGCAGCTGCTCCTGCTGGGTGCTGCTGGGCTGGAGCCCTGTGGTGCCAGCCCCGGTGTCTTTGGGGCAGGGGCTGCTTTTCCTGGCTTGAATAAAGACGAGCACTTTGGCATTGCAGGGCTGAGCCGTGTGTGCGTGTCCTGCTGCTGCAGGGCTGCTGTGCCTGCTGCCCCTGGGGCTGCCACTGCCTTGGTGGCAGCAGAAGGCCCTGGGGATGGAGCTGGGGCTGAGCAGTGCCTGTGTCCCTGGGGATGCTCCTGCCTGGCCGTGCTTTGGGGATGCTGAGCCTGGCTCTGCCTGCTGGGCCAGGCTGGGTGGGGTGCCTGTGGTAGGGCTGCCCTGCAGATGCTCCCTCTGGGGAATTGGGAACATTGTCCAGGTGTTTAAAGCCCCAGATATCATTCTGTTCTCTGCAACCCATGTCCATGCCAGAAGGACATGGTCTGGGAACTGTGGACATAGTGGCAAAGCCTCTTCCCAAAAATATCCACAGCTTTGTTATGAGGTCCAAGCCTCAGTGCCCCCTCCTGCAGCAGGAGCCATTCCTTAAAGGCATGGCAGTGAAGAACCTCAGGGAGCATGGCACAGCCCTGAGGACAACGCTCATGGGACTCATGAGCGAGTGAAATAAATGCCTGAACAAAAAGATTTGCTGCGCTTACTTTCATTTGCATTATGTCTATATGGAATACTCAGTATCCACGGCACAAATTCACTCCAGCATCACTTTAAACCTCAATTTTCCCATATATTCAATTCATTATTATCTATCTGCTGCTGCCTGCAGCTTTGGGAGGGAAAGACCACAGAGGCCAGGCTGGACTTACTGGTAGCCCAAAAGTTCCTTTTCTTTTTCCTCCCCCTGCACCAGAGAAAAGGAGGCTTTGGTTTCCTCTTGTGACACCTCAGAGAAGAATTCCAAACCCAGGGCCGTTTGTCATCCTGCCTTGTGTAAGGACCCTGGGGTACTGTGGTTTGCTGGACACATCCAGGGTCACAGGGACACATCCAGGGTCACACACACAGACCCTGCTCACTGGAAACCAGCACCAATATCTTGCTCTGGCATAGAATGGAATATTTACTTAAGCCCCTTCAGACAATGTCCCAGTGATCCCACCATCAGTGATGTGTGCAGGTGGTGCCTCTGCTTCTGCTGAGCATCCAGAATCCCTCTCCCACATTTTTATGATTGTCACCTTTTCACTGTGACTTCACATCTCAGGGTTGTGCAGAGAAAATGCCGAGATGTTCCCCTTGCAAACCCCCAGCACCTCGCCCCTTGTAGTTTGGGGGGACCAGATTACTCTGCCAAACACCTGGAGAAGGAGCTGCCAACTTGGGCACATGGCACAGACCCTCCTGCCTGGCAAAGACTGTCACTTCTCCTAGTGGCATGGCTGGCATCAAACTCACTGGATTCACAAGTGATGGCTGCATCCAGCTTGTATTTCTTCACCTTGGCTGCCATAAGAAGAAGGCACAGTTTTGCTGGATCACCTGGTTTACAGAACTTGTCATCTATTCTGGGGCCTGCTCTCACTTTATCAAAAGCATCACAAGAGAGAGCCCTGCTTATCCCCCTGAAATGGCAAGTGCAGAGACCTGTTGGATAATAAGATTTTGTTGAATTTTACAGAGTTTTTTTTTCATATTCTGTCACTATTTGAACATCCCACACCGACTGGTTTTTCAATCAGAGTTGAAAAGAAAAAGGATAAGAGAGAAGGAAATGTATTCACACTGACAGAGTTTAAATCAGATATATAAGGAAGGAATTCTTCTCTGTGAGGATGGTGAGGCTGTGGCACAGGTTGCCCAGAGAGGCTGTGGCTGTGCCATCCCTGGAAGAGATAAGGCCTCCAAGGCCAGGCTGGATGGGGGTTGAAAACCTGAAATAGTGGAAAGTGTCCCTGCCCATGGTGGGGGTGGAATGTGATTACCTTTCTGGTCCCTTCCAACCCAAAACACTGCATAGTTGATCCTGTGAGCCCTTGCAAGAAGGATTCTGCTCCCCCTGGACTGAACTGCTGCTGGTGCCTGCACCCAGCAGTTCCTGCGCCCATCCCAAGAGTTTCCCTGCTGGCCCCACAGCCCAGTGCTGCTGTGCCCTGGGTGTCACAAGAGGTGTTGCATGGGGACAACAGATTGCAACAGGCCCAGGAGGCCCCTCAGCCTCTGCCCCTGCAGCAGGGAGGGACCAGGGCCAGCCCCAGCACCCCCAGAGCCATGGGGCACTCCCGGGTTGGCCCAGGCCACTTGTGCCAGCAGCAACTGGGGCCTGTCCCACCCCCTTGAAATAGGGAAAAACCAGCGAGTTTGGGGCACAGGGACACTCCCTGAGCTGGAATCTTCACCCAAGTCATTCCAGCTTGGTTTGTTACAGAGTGACCTTGCTGTGCTCTGAGCCAACACCTTTCTCAGGTAGGTCACTGGGGAGTCACTTCCAGCCCACCAAGACACTTCCCTGCTCTCTTGCTCCTTCCTGGGTCAGTGCTGCACAGGGATGGGGAGTGGGCCTAGTGGGAATCCTGGGAATGATCTGGAGTTGACGATGGATACTTGCCAGCAGAGCTGGGTAGACTCTTCTGACTTCAGGGGATTGTGCAGGGTGCCTGGGCAGCAAGCTTTGGGCTGGCTTGGGCAATGGACAGCATTGGATAAGCGTTCATTTAGTTTGGCCTGTCCAGGCACAAGGCTTCCCCTAAGTCCTTGACCCTGCTTTGGTTCTTGGTGTGTTCCCTCTGCAGCCCCAAGAAGACCCAGGACAGACATCAGCAATGCGGATCCTCTACCTGCTCTTCCCCTTGTTCCTCCTGCTGGTGCACAGTGCTGCAGGTGAGAGGGACAGAGGGGAGATGGCTGAGGTGGGAAACCCCACCAGAAGGGTTTTCCAGGTCCTGGTAAGCCACCACAATTCTCAGGTATTTGTCACATTTGGGAAGGACTTGATGTGATGAAGGTCCAGGCAGCTGAGGATCCAGCACAGAACTCCTGTAACTGCTGCTGGTCTTTCCCTCTGTCTTTCCCCGCATGCATATGTTGCTGTGGAAAAAATGAACTCTGGCTGGGGAGTTTAAGGTGTTAGTTTTGGTGCTCAATTCCTATAGGAGACTGGGACTCAGAGCCAGCCGCAGCTGCTCTGGAACCAGACACATTTTTGACATTTATGCCACACTCACTTTGACCTCTTTCACTGAGCAGGATCATTCTTGGAGCCAACAAACAGGGAAGAATGCCAGCGACAAAATGGGTACTGTGGCTTTGTGAAGTGCAATTTCCCCTTTGTCATTATAGGAAGATGTTCCACGTTTTTCTTTTGCTGCAAAAAGTAAGTTTTGGAATAACAAAAGCTGCTGTCATGGCAGAAGGACTTTAAAGTCTTTGAGGAGCTAAAGGTTCAGGGCTCTTGAAGATTAAAGGTAGAAAGGAGGGGAGGGAAGGGAAGGTGATTGGAGCAGCCCTGAGAGGGGCCACAGCAGCCCCAGATCAGCCAGGACTTCCCTACTCCCCCCAATCCCAGAGGGCTCATTCACATTCTGCAGAGGATTCACCAAAGCAAACAAAGAGGGAAAAATTGCCCATCCTTGGGCATCACTGAAGACCTGATCCAGGTCTTGCTGCATCTGCACAGCCCTGGAGCCAGGGCTGCCAGCACTGAGATAGCCCAGGTCCCACCTGGCTGCACCAAGGACTGCATCTCACCTCCCCTCAGCCTGACTCTGCTGCACTTCACCCTGGGCATTGCAGGGCAGAGGAAAGGGTGGCAGGGAAATGTTACACCAGGTGATGTGTTGGTTTGTTTTCTTCTTACAGTCGCTGGGGATGAAACCCTGAAATTCCCAAGCAGGACATGGCCCTCTCTTCTGGCTGCTGGACCCATCTGCTGATGTCCCCATCTGCTGATGTCCCCATCTGCTGATGTCCCCTGCTCTGTGTGCCTGTGCCATGCCCAGCTGGGCTGACAGCAGCAGTGGCAGCTGCTCCTGCTGGGTGCTGCTGGGCTGGAGCCCTGTGGTGCCAGCCCCGGTGTCTTTGGAGCAGGGGCTGCTTTTCCCGGCTTGAATAAAGACGAGCACTTTGGCATTGCAGGGCTGAGCCGTGTGTGCGTGTCCTGCTGCTGCAGGGCTGCTGTGCCTGCTGCCCCTGGGGCTGCCACTGCCTTGGTGGCAGCAGAAGGCCCTGGGGATGGAGCTGGGGCTGAGCAGTGCCTGTGTCCCTGGGGATGCTCCTGCCTGGCAGTGCTTTGGGGACTTTGAGCCTGGCCCTGCCTGCTGGGCCAGGCTGGGTGGGGTGCCTGTGGTGGGGCTGCCCTGCAGATGCTCCCTCTGGGGAATTGGGAACATTGTCCTGGTGTTTATAGGCCCAGATATCATTCTTTCCTCTGGACTCTGCTTTTGCGTCAGAAATACATGGACTGGGAACTGTGGACATAGTGGCAAAGCCTCTTCCCAAAAATATCCTCAGCTTTGTTATACGGTCCCAGCTCCAGTCCCAGCTGCACAGCCTTTAGCAGGAACCATTCCTTAAAGGCATGGCAGTGAAGAACCTCAGGGAGCATGGCACAGGAGAACTCACGAGTCACTCATGAGCTTAACGGGTATAAAATAAATGCCTGAACCAAAAGGTATGCTTTTTCTTCTATCATCTTCATTATTTCTGTATGGAATACTCAGTATCCATAGCACAGCTTCATGGCAGCATCACCTAAAAAAAAATCCTCTATTTTTAAATGCATTCAGTTTTTTTTATTTTTCCTGATGTTGCTTGTTCCATCAGGAGGGAAAGACCACAGAGACCAGGCTGGAGTCACCAGTAGCCCCAAAGTTCCTTTTCCTGTTTCTTCCCTTGCACCACAGAAAAGGTTTCCTCTTGTGACACCTCAGAGAAGGATTCCAAACCCAGGGCCGTTTGTCATCCTGCCTTGTGTAAGGACCCTGGGGTGCTGTGGTTTGCTGGACACATCCAGGGACACATCCAGAGACACAGGGACACATCCAGGGTCACACACACAGACCCTGCTCACTGGAAGCCAGCACCAATATCTTGCTCTGGCTCAGAGTGGAACGTTTTATGAGTCCTTTCAAAAAGCCCTCCCAGTGATCCCACCATCAGTGATGTGGTGGTGCCACATCAGCAGAAGTGGTGCCTCTGCTACTGCTGAGCTCCCAGAATCCATCTCTCACATTTTTATGATTGTCGCCTTGTCACTGTGACTTCATATCTCAGGGTTGTGCAGAGAAAATGCCGAGATGTTCCCCTGGCAAACCCCCAGCCCTCGCCCCTTGTAGTTTGGGGGGACCAGATTGCTCTGCCAAACACCTGGAGAAGGAGCTGCCAACTTGGGCACATGGCACAGACCCTCCTGCCTGGCAAGGACTGTCACTTCTCCTAGTGGCAGGGCTGGCATCAAACTCACTGGATTCACTAGTGATGGCTGCATCCAGCTTGTATTTCTTCACCTTGGCTGGCATTTTAATGAGGCACAGTTTGGTTGGATGACCTGGTTTATAGAACTTGTCATCTATCCTGGTGTTGCTCTCATTTTATCTGAACTGCCTTGAGAGAGAACCCTGCTTATCCCCCTGACATGGCAGGTGCACAGACTTGTTGTCTAATACAATGTTCTTCACGTTTCTAAATATTTTCTTTCATAGTTCTAATATTTACACATCCCACACCAATTGGTTCTTCAATTAGAGTAGGAAAGAAAGAGGATGGGAGAGAAGGAAATATTTTCACATTGACAGAGCTTAAATCAGATATATTAGGAAGAAATCCTAATATAGAAATCTCTGTGAGGGTCCTGAGGCTGTCACACAGGTTGCCCAGAAGAGGCTGTGGCTGCCCCAAGATCTCTGGAATTGCCCAAGGACAGCAAAGACAGGGCTTGGAGCAACCTGGGATACTGGAAGGCATCTCTGTCCATGGTGAGGGGTGGAATGAGATGACCTTTCAGGTCCCTTCCAACCAAAACACTGCATAGTTGATCCTGTGAGCCCTTGCAAGAAGGATTCTGCTCTCCCAGGACTGCACCGGCTCCTGTGCCTGCACCCAGCAGTTCCTGTGCCCATCCCAAGAATTTCCCTGCTGGCCCCACAACACAGTGCTGCTGTGCCCTGGGTGTCACAAGAGTTGTTGCATGGGGACAACGGATTGCAACAGCCCCAGGAGGCCCCTCAGCCTCTGCCCCTGCAGCAGGGAGGGAGCAGGGCCAGCCCCAGCACCCCCAGAGCCATGGGGCACTCCCGGGTTGGCCCAGGCCACTTGTGCCAGCAGCAACTGGGGCCTGTCCCACCCCCTTGAAATAGGGAAAAACCAGCGAGTTTGGGGCACAGGGACACTCCCTGAGCTGGAATCTTCACCCAAGTCATTCCAGCTTGGTTTGTTACAGAGTGACCTTGCTGTGCTCTGAGCCAACACCTTTCTCAGGTAGGTCACTGGGGAGTCACTTCCAGCCCACCAAGACACTTCCCTGCCCTCTTGCTCCTTCCTGGGTCAGTGCTGCACAGGGATGGGGAGTGGGCCTAGTGGGAATCCTGGGAATGATCTGGAGTTGACGATGGATACTTGCCAGCAGAGCTGGGTAGACTCTTCTGACTTCAGGGGATTGTGCAGGGTGCCTGGGCAGCAAGCTTTGGGCTGGCTTGGGCAATGGACAACATTGGATAAGAGTTCATTTAGCTTGGCCTGTCCAGGCACAAGGCTTCCCCTAAGTCTTTGACCCTGCTTTTGTTCTTGGTGTGTTCCCTCTGCAGCCCCAAGAAGACCCAGGACAGGCATCAGCCATGCGGATCCTCTACCTGCTCTTCCCCTTGTTCCTCCTGCTGGTGCACAGTGCTGCAGGTGAGAGGGACAGAGGGGAGATGGCTGAGGTGGGAACCCCCACCAGAAGGGTTTTCCAGGTCCTGGTAAGCCACCACAATTCTCAGGTATTTGTAACATTTGGGAAGGACTTGATGTGAGGAAGATCTGGGCAGCTGAGGATCCAGCACAGAACTCCTGTAACTGCTGCTGGTCTTTCCCTCTGTCCTCCTCCACATGCACACGTTGCTGTGGAAAAAATGGATTCTGACTGGGGACTTTAAGACGATGTTGGTTTTGGTGCTCAGTTCCCATACAAGACTGGGACTCAGAGCCAGCCACAGCTGTTTTGGAACCAGACACATTTTTGACATTTATGCCACACTCATTTGATCTCTTTCACTGAGCAGGATCCTCCTTGAGTCCAACAAACAAGAAACAGTGTGAGAAAGAGAATGGGTACTGTGGATTTTTGAAATGCAAGTTCCCCTTTGTCATCAAAGGAAAATGTTCCAGGTTCTTCTATTGCTGCAAAAAGTAAGTTTTGGAATTACAAAAGCTGTTGTCATGACAGAAAGACTTTAAAGTCCCTTGAGTAGCTAAAGGTTCAGGGCCCTTGAGGACTGAAGGCAGAGCTGAGGGGAGGGGAGGGAAGGGGGCTTTAGCTGCCTTGAGAGGGGCTACAGCAGCCCCAGGTCTGCCAGGGCCTCCCCGCTCACCAAAGGCGCCAAAGAGGGAAACATTGCCCATCCTTGGGCAGCACTGCGGACATGATCCAGGTCTTGCTGTATCTGCAGAGTGCTGGAGCCAGGGCTGCCAGCACTGAGATAGCCCAGGTCCAATCTGGCTGCACCAAGGACTGCACCTCACCTCCCTTGAGCCTGACTCTGCTGCACCTCACCCTGGGCATTGCAGGGCAGGGAAAAGAGTGACAGGGAAAGTTACACCAAGTGATGTGCTTGTCTGCTTTCTTCTTACAGTCTCTGGGGATGAAACCCTGAAATTCCCAAGCAGGACATGGCCCTCGCTTCTGGCTGCTGGACCCATCTGCTGATGTCCCCATCTGCTGATGTCTCCATCTCCCCCTGATGTCCCCTGCCCTGTGTGCCTGTGCCATGCCCAGCTGGGCTGACAGCAGCAGTGGCAGCTGCTCCTGCTGGGTGCTGCTGGGCTGGAGCCCTGTGGTGCCAGCCCCGGTGTCTTTGGGGCAGGGGCTGCTTTTCCTGGCTTGAATAAAGACGAGCACTTTGGCATTGCAGGGCTGAGCCGTGTGTGCGTGTCCTGCTGCTGCAGGGCTGCTGTGCCTGCTGCCCCTGGGGCTGCCACTGCCTTGGTGGCAGCAGAAGGCCCTGGGGATGGAGCTGGGGCTGAGCAGTGCCTGTGTCCCTGGGGATGCTCCTGCCTGGCCGTGCTTTGGGGACGTTGAGCCTGGCCCTGCCTGCTGGGCCAGGCTGGGTGGGGTACCTGTGGTGGGGCTGCCCTGCAGATGCTCCCTCTGGGGAATTGGGATCCCTGTGCTGGTCCTGTCAGTACTTCATACCCGTGGTGTCTTCACCCAGCAGTTCCTGTGCCCATCCCAAGGATTACCCTGCTGGCCCCACAGCCCAGTGCCGCTGTGCCCTGGGTGTCACAAGAGGTGTTGCATGGGAACAACGGTGCCATGGATTGCAACAGCCCCAGGAGGCCCCTCAGCCTCTGCCCCTGCAGCAGGGAGGGACCAGGGCCAGCCCCAGCACACCCAGAGCCATGGGGCACTCCCGGGTTGGCCCAGGCCACTTGTGCCAGCAGCAACTGGGGCCTGTCCCACCCACCAGCACTGCTATAAACCCAGCCTGATTGGGGCACTGCAGCATTCCCTGGCCCCAAGGGCATCTGCACACAGCCATTCCTGTTACAGCTTGATCACCAAGATCCTCATCAGGTAGGTGGCTGTGGGATCTGTTGAGGACAGCAGCCCATTACACCTCTGTCCTACTGACACTCTGTTATTTACAAAGTATTGCAAGTGTCCATGTGGACATTGGTGGTCACTTGACATTTTTTAAGAAAGAGTACAATTTTTACTATGAGTCAAGTGCTTATCAGAGCCCAGAATATGCTGGAAGTAAACCTGGGTTTCCTACCTTCATCTGGGACTGGAAATGTGTCTTCAGGCTGGAGGAAGGTCCCTGAGGCTAATTTTTCTGGGGTATCTGGAGACTGTGCTGGATTAATTATGGAGTTGCTATTCAAGCAGCAATACAGAGAATTTCCATTCCTTCCAGCCTCTATTAACATGGAAGGATTTTTTGTCCTCAACCAAACTATGATTCTGTGATGTACCTGAACCTGCTCATTTTAAAGGGGGTTGGAACTAAAGCTGCTGTAAGGGGTCCCTTCATCCCATACCATTCTATTGTTCTATGGACCATAGTGATAGGCTGGAACCTCCTTCACCAAGTCCTGGACATCTCCAGGGACATGAATTTCCCTCAACTCCACAACCCAGGTCAGTTCCCAATTCTTGTTTGACTGTTGGCTTTTTGTTGAGTGCTGACATGACCACCACCTGACAGGCCCACTCTGCTTTGTCGCTTGAAGGAGAGGCAGAATTGTGAGATTAAAATACCAGCAACACGTTTCATCTGGTAGCTGGATTTGAAAATCTTTCTTGTTCCACCCTTGGCTCTGTCTCAGCAGAAACATGTATTTCTCCTCAAGACAGAAGTGTTGGATGGACCTGAGGGAGCACAGCTTCCAAGGGTTAATATTCTGCTTGTTTTCCACAAGTCTTTGAATTCTGACTTGGCTACTAGTGCAAGATTCAGGCAATACTTGTCCCACATGTCCCTTAAGAGAATTCATAGAGAACTCATAGAGAATAATGTGATGGAAATTGCCCAACAGGCCAGCACTTCCCCAGATGCTCCCGGGAAATCCTAAAGCACCTGAGATCCATTGTTTGGAACAGGCCACTTGTGATAGTCTCTCTGCAATTTAGAACATTACTGTGTGCTGTAATGTCCAGGACCTTTGGTGTGTCCACTCTGCAGCTCTGTGAAGTCCTGTGAGAAGCATCAGCCATGAGGATCCTGTTCCTGCTCATCCCCTTGTTCCTCCTGTTGGTCCCAGGTGCTGCAGGTAAGAGGGGAAGAGGGAGAAGTGCAGTCACACACTCCTCTCCCAGGCTGTTGATTTAACTCTTTCCCTGTGCGTGATTTTCCCTGGCAGCAGGAAAACATGCCAAGTGCATCCGACGAGGAGGATTCTGCGCTCTGGGGGGCTGTCGTTTTCCCTATAAATATGTGGGAGTTTGTTCAACACTGAGTCACTGCTGCAAAATGTAAGTTCTGGAAAGGGTTTCCTCCTGCTCATGGATAATTATTATCGTCTTTCAACCAGCTCCTACTTCACACCTTCATGCATTCATGCTCAGAGGCAAAAGCCAAGGAAGGAAAGGAAAAGACTTTTGGTTTGGACCTGCCCTGAGTAGGGCTGAAGTAGCCCCAGGTACACCAGTTGTACACTACACTCCTTTAGCCCCACAAAGTTTAGTCACTGGCAATGCAGAGAGCTCAGCTCTGTTGCCCAAATGGGAAGGCTGTTCCTGGAACAGTGAGAGGCACAGGAGCTCCTGATATCTGAAACAGCTGGAGTTTGCCTCTGTAGGCTGAGTGTTATCCCCCTGTGCATGTTTTCCTTGCAGGAGGAGGGAATAAAGAGGGGCAAGAAAAGTTACACCAGGTGATGTGCTTGTTTCCTCTCTTCTTACAGTATTTGGGGATGAGACCCTGAAATTCCCAGGCTGGACATGGCCCTCTCTTCTGGCTCCTGAAAATCACCTCCTGATGTCCCCTGCCCTGTGTGCCTGTGCCATGCCCATCTGGGCTGACAGCAGCAGTGGCAGCTGCTCCTGCTGGGTGCTGCTGGGCTGGAGCCCTGTGGTGCCAGCCCCGGTGTCTTTGGGGCAGGGGCTGCTTTTCCTGGCTTGAATAAAGACGAGCACTTTGGCATTGCAGGGCTGAGCCGTGTGTGCGTGTCCTGCTGCGCAGGGCTGCGTGTGCCTGCTGCCCCTGGGGCTGCCACTGCCTTGGTGGCAGCAGAAGGCCCTGGGGATGGAGCTGGGGCTGAGCAGTGCCTGTGTCCCTGGGGATGCTCCTGCCTGGCCGTGCTTTGGGGACGCTGAGCCTGGCCCTGCCTGCTGGGCCAGGCTGGGTGGGGTGCCTGTGGTGGGGTTGCACTACAGATGCTCCCTCTGGGAATTGGGATCCCTGTGCTTGTCCTGCCAGTCCCACATATCCGTGGTGTCTTCACCCACCAGTTCCTGTGCCCATCCCAAGGATTTTCCTGCTGGCCCCACAGCCCATTGCTGCTGTGCCACGGGTGTCACAAGAGGTGTTGCATGGGGACAACGGTGACCTTGATTGCAACAGTCCCAGGAGGTCCCTCAGCCTCGTCCCTGCAGCAGGGAGGGAGCAGGGCCAGCCCCAGCACCCCACAGAGCCAGGGGCATTCCCGGGTTGGCCCAGGCCACTTGTGCCAGCAGCAACTGGGGCCTGTCCCACCCACCAACACTGCTATAAACCCAGCCTGTTTGGGGCACTGCAGCATTCCCTGGCCCCAGGGGCATCTGCACACAGCCACTCCTGTTGGCTTTGCTGCTCCCTGAACACCAAAGCCTTTGTCAGGGAGGTGAGTGTGGGGTCTCTCTCCAGAATCCTGCCCCACTCAAGGTCCTGCCTGTCCCCATTGCCTTGGTGTCCCCTCTGCAGCTCTGTGAAGACCCAGGAGAGGCAGCAGCCATGAAGATCCTGTTCCTGATCTTCCCCCTGATTTTCCTGTTGGTCCAGGGTGCTGCAGGTGAGAGGGGAAGAGGGGAAATGGAGAAAAGTGTGAGTGTGCAGCTGTGGGAATTCAATGTCCCTGGAAGTGTCTGTGTTTGTGGGTATGATGAGAAGGTATTGGGGCCAGAGGTGTTTCTTGAGATTCTGTTTGGACACTGTGTTGGGATGGAGACACAGGGAAATAGGGATGTGGGATGTGTGTAGTCCCTGCCTGCCAGCAGGACTGCAAGCACACCCTGCTCTCCTGGATTATTGCTGTAATAGCTGTGTCTGCTTTTCTTCATGGAAACAGGGAATGCAGCTCGATGCAGGCGACGAGGGGGATACTGCAGCTTTGATGGCTGCATCTCCCAGACAAAACCTATTGGAAGATGTTCATCAGTCAGTCTGTGCTGCAAAAGGTAAGGATCAGATCCCTGCCTGAAAAAAGACATTCTTCTGTTTTTTCCATTGATCTCTTACAAATTTCACTCTAACACTGAATTATTGGAAGTAGCTTAAATGTGAATGTACAACTTATTGAGAGTTTTGGAGCTGCCCTGAGTGAAGGTGCAGCAGCCCCAGGTCAGCCAAGGCCTCTACTCTCACCAAAGCCACCAGGGACTGATGTTTCACAGTCCATGGGCATCACTGAGGGTAGGATCTCAAACTTGCTGCATCTGCAGAGCCCTGGAGCCAGGGCTGCCAGCACTGAGATAGCCCAGGTCCAAGCTGGCTGCACCAAGGACTGCATCTCACCTCCCCTCAGCCTGACTCTGCTGCACCTCACCCTGGGCATTGAAGGGAGGGAGAAAGTGGCAAGGAAAATTCCAAGATGGTGATGTGCTTTGTCTGCGTTCTTCTTACAGTCGCTGGGCGCCTGTCCCGACCCACGCAGCACTGCCTAATCGAACCCAGCCTGCTTAGGGAGAGGCCATGCCACATTACCCTGGCCCCAGGGGGACATCTGCCCACACAGCCATTCCTGTACAGCTTGATCGACCAAGATCCTCATCAGCCGTAGGTGGCCTAGTGCAGGATCGTTGAGCCGACAGCAGCGCCATTACAACTCTAGTTCCTCCTGACACTCTGTTATTACAAAGCTATTGCAAGTCGTCCATGTGGACATTGTGTGTCATGACATATTTTAAGTAAAGAGTACAATATTTTACTATGAGTCAAGGTGCCGGTATCAGAGCCCAGAATAGGGCCTGCGAAGAGTAAACCTGGGTTTCCTACCTCATCGGGACTGGAAATGTTGTATCGCGGCTGGAGGAAGGTCTGAGGCTAATTTTCTGGGGATATCTGGAAGACTGCTGCTACGATTAAGTCATGGCAGTTGCTATTCAAGGCAGCAATACAGAGAATTTCCATCTCCTCCAGCTCTATTACATGGAAGGATTTATTGATCCTCAACCAACTATGATTCTTGTGATGTAGCTGAACCCTGCTCATTTTAAAGGGCGGGGTTGCGAAAACTTAAAGTCCTGCTGTTGTGAGGGCCCCGCCCTTCACATACATTTATTGTTACTATGGCCCCCATAGTGATAGGCGAGGAAACTCTTTCACAAGTCCTGGACATTCTCCAGCCGGGACATGATACTTCCTCAACTCCACAACCCAGGCACGTCAGTCCCAATTCTTGTTTTGAACGTGGCTTTTTGTTAAAGGCTGACGCATGATCCACAGCCTGAAGAGCCCACTTCTGCTTTGTCCCTTGAAAGGAGAGGCAGAATTGTGAGATTAAATACCAGCAACACGTTTCATGTGAGTAGCTGGATTTGAAAATCTTCGCTGTTCCACCATTGGCTCTGTTCAGCCAGCAAAAGTATAGTTCTCCTCAATACGACGTGTTGGATGGGCCCTGAGGGAGCACACAGCTCAAGGGTTATATTCCTGCTTAGTTTCCACAAGTCTTGAATTACGGGACTTGGCTACTAGATGACAAGACTCAGGCAATACTTTCCCACACATGTCACTTAGAGATCATAGAGAACGCACTAGAGGAATAATTGTATGATGGGAGATGCCCCCCAACCAGGCCAGCACTCCCACAGCATGCTCCGGATAATCCCTAAAAGCAACCCTGAGATCCATGTTTGAGAACAGGACACTTGTGCCATAGTTCTCTGCCAATTTAGAACAATACTGTGTGCTTTGTAATGTCCCAGGACCTTTGGGGTCGGTACACTCTGCAGCCCTACTGTGAAGTACTAGTGAGAAGCAATAAGCCATGCAAGGATCATTGTTCCTGCTCGACCCCTGGTTCTCCTGTGTGGCCAAGAGTCACAGTGTGACTGCCAGGTAGAGACGGGAATGAGGGAGAAGTGCAGTCACACACTCCCTCCCAGGCTGTCGATATTTTACTCCTTTACCGTGGTGCCGGATTGCCCTAGGCCAAGCAGGAAAACATCTAGCCCACGTGCATCCGACTAGGCGGATATTCTCGCGCTCTGGGCGGCTGTCGTTTCATTAAATATGTAGCGGAGTCGCACTTCCAACATGAGGTCACTGCAGACCCCCCAAAATGATAAGTTCTGAAAGGGTTTCCGCCTGCCTCTATGAGACTCAATTATATCGTACTTTCCAACCAGCTGCATATTTACACACCTCATGCTATTATATGCTCAGTAGGCCAAAGCCAACGGCAGGATGGAAAGGAAAGACTTGTTGGTTTAGGACCCGCCTGCCATGAGTAGCGGCTGTGAAGTAGCCCGGTACACCGTTGCCTACATCCACTGCTTTAGCCCCCACAAAGATTAGTCATGGCAATGCAGAGAGCTCAGCCTCTGATGCCCAAGCGGAAGGCTGTTCCTGGAACAGTGAGATGATGAGAGGCCAACATGGGAGCTCTGAAATATCTGAAAATAGCCTGGAGGTTTGCCTTCCTGTAGGCTGAGCTGTTATCCCCTGCTGCATGTTTTTCCTGAACGAGGACGGAAGGAATCGAAGATAAAGAGGCGGACAAGAAAAGTCTACAACCAGCCTGTGACAGGTGCTATTGGTTCCTCTCTTCTACGATGTTGGGATGAAAGACCCCCCTGAAATATCCCGAGGCCTGGTACAGTGCCCTAAAGCTCTCTGGCTCCCTGCAAAACACTTCCTGATGTCCTGCCATGTGTGCCCTGCCTGCCTATGCCCAGCTAGCCGGATGACCAGCAGCAGATGGCCAGAGCTCACTGATCGGTAGCTCTGCAGGCTGGAGGCCAGGTGGTCGACCAGCCCCGGTGCTTCATTGGCAGGGGCTGCTTTTCCCTGCGCTGAATAAAAGACGAGCACTTGCGCATTTGAGGATGAGCCGTTGTTAGTTGTAGTTTGTGTGCGCTTGTCCGGCTAGACGCAGGGCTGCGAGGCTGAACTGCCCTGCGAAGCATCCGACATCTGCCTTGGTCGGCAGCAGGAAGAAGTCCTCCCACTGATAGAGCGGATGAGTGGGGATGAGCCGTGAACTGCTTGTCCCTGGGGAGCTCCTGCATGAAGCCGATGATTTGGAGGGGATGCTGAAGCCGGCCCTGCCATGCTGGCGCCCGGCCTGGCGTGGGTTGCCTGGAATGTGGGGGGTTTTTATGACACTACGATGCTCTATCGGGAATAGCGGATCCTGTGCTTAGTCTGCCAGTCAAACATATCCGTGGCGTGTACTTCAACCACCAGTACCTGTGCCATCCAAGTGATTACCTGCTGCGCCACACAGCCCTTGCCCTAAGCTGTGACAACGCCTGGTCACAAGAGAGTAGTTGCATGCGGGACAACGGTGTAAGACTGATTGCAACACGTCCAGGACGGAGTCCCTCAGCCTCGTCCCTCCCCGCCGGCGAGGGGCCAGGGCAGCCCCAGACACCCCACAGAGCCATGGGGCCTTCCCGCGGTTCGGCCAAGCCACTTGTGGCCAGCCAGGCAAATGGGGCCGTCCACCACAACACTGCCTAAAACCCTGAGACCTGTTGGCGACACTGCGGCATCCCTGGGCCCCAGGGGCATCTGCACACAGCACTCCTCTTAGGCTTTGCTGCTGCCTGAACACAATGCCTTTGTCAGGAGGTGAAGTGTGGGGTCTCTTTCCTGAATACTCGCCCCAAGTCAAAGGTCCGCCTGATCCCCATGCCTTGGTGTCCCCTCTGCAGCCCACAGTGAAGACCAGGGCGGCCGCAGCCATGAAGATCCTGGTTCTGTACTTCCCCTGATTTTCCGTTCGGGCCAGGGTGCTGCAGGTTGAGATGGAAGAGGTAGGTAAAGGAGAAAGCTAGGTGACGTGTGCAGCTGTGCCAGCTGTGTGGCAGAATTCAATGTCCTGGAAGTGTTCGTGGTTTGGGGTAGAATGAGAAGGTATTGGGGCCAGAGAAAGTGTATCTGTAGATTCTGTTGCAGACACATTTGTTGTTGGGATGGCATGGACACAGGGAATAGGGAATGTGGGATGTGTGTAGTCCTGCCGGCCAGCAGGACTGCAAGCACACCTGCTCTCATGGATATATTTGCGGTACACAGCGCGGTGTCTGCCTTTCTCTTCATGGAAACAGGGCAATGCCAGCCGATAGCCATGGCGCGAGCGGGCAGCGCATATGCAGCTTTGATGGACTGCACATAACTCCAGACAAACCTATTGCGAAGATGCTCATCAGTCAGCTCTGTGCTGACAAAAGGTTTGAAGCAAGGATACGATCCCTGCTTAGAAAAAAGCACATTCTTCTTTTTATTTCCCATGATCTCTTAAAATTTCAATCTAAATCACTTGAATTTTGTGTGAAGTAGCTTAAATGTGAATGTTATCAACTTATTGAGTTTTGCGAGCATGACCCTGAGTGTAAGTGCCAGCGCAGCCCCCAGGTCAGCCAAGGGCTCTTATTCACCCAAGCACCAGGATGATGTTTCCCAGTCCATGCGCATCACTGAGGGTCGATGCATGACCACAAATACCTGCATGCGTCGACAGCACGCCCGAGCCAGGGCTAGCGGTGCCAGACACTGCAGAGTAGCCAGGTCCAAGCTGCCGGCACCAAGGACTGACAATCTTCACCTCCCTCAGACATGACTACTGCTGCCACTCACACTGGGCATTGCACGGAGCGGCTGGTAGAAAGAGGAAGAAGAGTGTGCAAAGACGAAGAATTCCAAGAGAGTGATGTGCTTGTCGTCGTCTTCTTTCTTACATCAGTCAGCTATGGGTTGTGTTTTTGCAAACCTGAAATTCCCAAGACAGGACATGGCCTCGTATTCAGGCCTTGCTGGATCCTCTCTGATGCAAACTTATTCACTGCAATGATTGTCCCCTGCCCTCCAGGCCTTACTTGATACATCATGCCCCTGGGCTTGAACCAGCAGCCATAGTGGACAGACTGTACCTGCTGGGTGCTGTTTGCTGCTGGGCTGCAAGAGGACTGTGAGTTGACCAGCCCCGAAAGTGTGCTTATGGGGCAGGGATTGCTTTTCCTAGGACTTGCAATAAGAGTGAGAACTTGGCATTACAGGGATGTGACGACCGTGCTGTGGTGATGTCCTGCTGCTGCAGGGGTGGTGGGGAGCCACCGAGGAGACCCGCCTGCGTTCACTGCAGACTGTCCCTCCCAAGAATCAGACTCATAACATTCTGCTGTTGAAAAGACCTATAAGAGAGTATTGCATCCAACCATATCTCCCCCAGGATGCCGACCTACACCAAAAATGAGCACAATGTGCGCAACATTCCACAACGCTTGAATTCCTTGCAGGAATGGAAATGCAACCACCACTTCCTGTGCATCCTGTCTCCCCCAATGCGAACATCCCCCATTTCTGCCAAAGAATTATTCCGTACTACCCGAGTAATCACTTCCCCCGGTAGCGATAGTTAGACCATATTATTCTTTTATGACGTCACTTGGTACCTAGGAAGAGAAGCGCACGCATCCCAAAAGCTGTCTAGCACTGCCAGTTGTTTCCCAGCAAGGAGGAGGATTTGGTTGCGGATGCATTCAGCACCATCCTGCCGGTGTCCTGGTTTAGGGCAAACTTCTGGGAGAGAAAAACTACCAAAAGGGGGGCCCCTACGAAAAGCAAACCCACACAGCTCTATTCACCCCACAACCGGTTCGGCCGACCGAATTCCTTGGAGAGCCGTGGAAAGAAGAACCGGTCAATACTGAACAGGCCACGAAGCACCCCCGCACACAAATGAACATATCCGCTGACACCACTCTGTCATGCCTCTGAAAAAAAGACAATTCAGAATAGTCTTCTTGCCGGGAGTGGTCCACTCGGCTTATCAGTCCCCTTGCAGCCGTGAGCGGCATGCTGCCCTTGCCCCCAGCCACGATGGGGGCAACTCTCGTGTTTCTACAAGGGGTCCAGATCGGAGCAGCTGATGGGTGGATTCCAAAAAGGGAAAGGAAAGGAGCAAATAAAAGTCCAGGGCACAAAAATCGCAAGCTTACTCAGCTGCTGAACTAGATTATATGAGCAGAAGGCGAAAAAGCAAGCAGCCCAAAGCGAGAGAGCAAAGCAGGAGACAATGCAGAGCAAAAAGCCCAAGCAAGCATGTTGAGCAAACAGCTCAGCAATATGTAGCTGCCTAGTCTCAGGTGTCCTCGCCAGCCAAGGCTGGACGTGGCGATAACAAAATCATGGTGAAGACAAACAACTTTCCTGATTAGAGCCAGTCTGAAAGCAGGAGGACATCATATCAGCATAAAAACAGGAACACACAAACGGGAATTCAAAGCCATCATAACCTCATCCCTAGGACAACGCCTGCCTTTGAGCTTTAACTTCCGCTGTGTAGGTCACATGTCCATGGCACTGGACTCCGCGATGCTCTATCCCGTCAAGCTCCCTCTCCCTACGTGGCATGTGAAGGGTCTGCCTTCCCCGAGCACAGGGTTCTTGGCCAGAACATCTAGAGAGCCCGACTGAATGAGCGGTTGGCAACGAGATCGCAGCTACCAGAGGCGCACGGGGCCCGGATAGTTTTTTTTTTTAATAGATCGCCAAGAGGGAGTGCAACAAATTTATTATCCAATGCTGCCATGTTACTCAAATCCCCTACTAGAGAGGAGAAAATGTTGATGTGAAAAAAGTTGGCCAAACCATTGCTCCACTGTACAAAGCACTGCGCACGATGCACCAATATTCAGTCAGATGTCCACCATCCACTACAGAGAATAATAGAACAGATAACAGGGGGAAGACAACAAGGGGAAAATAATTCCTCATTTTACTCGTCCCAACACAAACCCAACTCTCTTTGTGCATACCAACCTTTCCTGCCCAGCCCGCGTGCCACCGTGCCCGCAGTGCGTCGAGGTGTCACAAGAAGTGTTGCATAGGGCCAATGGATGACCATGAGATGCAACAGACCTCAGAGGCCCTCAGCCTCTGCCCCTGCAGCAGGCGAGGGACAGGGCCAGACCCCAGCACGACCAGAAGCCATGGGGCAACTCCACGGGTTGCCCATGCCACTCTGTGACAGCAGCAAATGGCGCGCATGATACCATTCCACCTAGAGCCTAGCCCTAGTAAAACCAGCCTGATTGGGCACTGCCGGAGCATTCCCTGCCCAGTCGGCCATCTGCACAAGCCATTCCTACTTGGGTTTTGCTGTTGCCTGGACACATAAAGCTTTGTCAGGGAGGGAGGATAGTGTGCCAGGGTCCTTTCCTGATCCATAGCCCCAACTCAAGGGTCCTGCCATGCTCCCATCTGCCTGGTTGTACCCTCTGCAGCTTGTGAAGCAACCAGGCAGAGGCAGCATCCTATCGAAGATCATCTTCAGCTCTTCCCCCTGATCCTCACCTAGTTGTACTCAGATGACGATGCGACGTGCTTGCAATGGCTGCCAGAAGGTGAAAAAGGTGGAAATGGATGAAAATGTAGTGATGCACACAGCAGTGGAATTCAGTGTAGCTTACCTGGAAGTGTCTGTCTTTGTGGCGTGAATGATTGAGACAGAATGGGGTATCGGCAGATTGGGTGTCCAAGGCATGTTCCTGACCTATGTGCACTGTTTCCAGATGACAATGATTTGCGGGGTTGGAGACGAGCCGTGAGACGAGAATCACTGGTCTCATTATTCTGTGCGTGTCAGGGTTGCGCTGTGAAATCCCTTGCTATGGCTACCCTCGACCCACGTAGTACCAGGCGGACATTGGCGGTTGGAATAGCCCAGTGCTGGGAGACAGCAGACTAGGGCTCTCTCCTTTACCTCACCACATGCGTCCTTTCGACTCTGTTGCTCATGCTTGCTGCTCCCAGTTTAGGGGAACGATCGAGGGGATCCTTCATGTCGAGGAGACATGCATATGATAGAGGGGCGATGGGCGCGATCGGCATATTGATCCCTTCTACTTGGTGTGAAGCACTAGCATCAGAGGCGAGAATACATGCCTGTCTATAAGACAGGCCTGACCTCTCACAGGGTATTACTTAATTGATGTCTTTGATTCACTATCCCCAGGCGATAAGGGCCAACAATCAGTTGTGCCCATGCAGGCCGACTACGTCGGGTGTTTTTTTTGGCGCGTCTTTTTGGGATATCTGCCCTCCTCCAGGACGTTCTGCCCCGTCATAGGCGTTAACCACGCTTTATGGAAAGATAGTGCTAGGAGGATATATGTGTGACTGCAGTGAGCGTGGTAAGAGGCCAGTCTGGTCTGAAGATAAGATTTTACCTCTTTAAATCAGATAATATCTGGTACCAGCTGCCTTTCTTGAACAATCACATGAGAAATTATCTCCTTGCGTTTATGCTTTTTGAAGAGAGGTATGCTCAAGAAGGAGTAAGGCCCATAGTTCTAGAAGGTTTGCATCTCCCTCACTGGGGCAACAGCCCCAGGTCTAGCGCCACCTCTAACCCCAGCTCACCCATGGACCTCATTCAGGGAATCTGCAGAGGATCACCAAGCACACCAACGTGAGAAACTTATCCTCTGTTCCATGGGGACAGCACTGAGGGTATGATCCAAAATAGGCCTGCATCTGCAGAGCCCTGAGAGCCAGCGGCTGCCAGCCAAATGACTGACAGTAGTCCAGGTCCAATCTGGCTGCCACCTAAGGAAATAGACCCACCTCCACCTCCTCTGCAGCCCGACCTCGCTGACCTCACCTGCAGGCATTGCAGCGGCCATGTGGGATGGAGGGATGCGAGAGTGGCAGGTGCATGTGCATTGCGATTTTCTCTTAGAGGTACCACAGAGGATTTGAGAGCCCTGAATTCACCAGCCAGGAAATGCGCACTCGATTACGGCTGCTAGACACATCCTCTGGATGTCCCATACTCCCTGATTGTCCACTAGCTCTGATGACGTGTCCCGACCATGTAATCGTACCTGCGCCTGTCACCAGCTAGGGGACTGACAGTCAGCAAGTCTGGAGAGGATTTCCTGACTGAGGTGAACTCATGGGATGGACAAAGCCACTGTGAAGTGTCCAGGCCCCGGTTTCATTGGCGGCAGCGGGAGATGCACATTGCCTGGCGCTTGAATAAAGCCACGAGGACAACTTTGGGCCATAGCACAGCTGCTCCGCTCCTGCAGCCGATGTGTGCGTCTGGTCCAGCATGCCTGCCGGGATGCTGTGCCCTAGCTTGACCCCGTGCGGTGAACCTGCCTTGGTGGCAGCAGAGCCCGGTGAGGGATGGTAGATGATCGCAGAATGCAGATGCCTGTGTCCCTGCCGGTCCGAGTCTCCTGCATGGCCGTGCTTTGGGGATAGCATACGTACCTGGCACATGCCTGCCGCCGTCCTGGACCTGGATGTGGGTTGCTAGGTGGAAGGAGTGCCCTGAGCAGATCGAACTCCGCTGGTGGAGCCACAGATCCTTATCGTATTCACGCCTGCCCTAGGTTTGGGGACCCATTCAGTTGGTCCAAACATCCATGGCTTGTGAATGCATGAGATGTGCTGCGGGCACGACTCTCTTTATGCTGTCGGACCCCCGGCCTTGGTCCCACCAAAATCCCATACCAGATCCTCGCGGTTCCCAGCCCCACTGTAGGAATGGGATCTCCATCTTCCTCATTGCACTTAAGATTAAGTCTGCGAGTGCAGTTCCTGGCATCAGCCTCCCCCCTCTACCAGGGCCCACCAGACACAAAATCATGACATTAAGTGTCTCTCCCTGTTAGCGTTCTTCCTGTTTTTCCCCACCTTCCAGACCCCCCACCCCCCCCTCAACCACTTTCCAACTCTCCCCCCTTCCCCTCGCCCCATCCGCCCCCTCCCCCCTACCCTCCTTTTCTCCCATCCACCCCCCCTCGCAACATACCAAACTCGTGCGCACAGCCTTCTTCTGTCCTTTACCTCATCCCTTTGATGAAGCCTGTTCCTGCCCTCAAACCTCCGGCAGCAGCTCAGCCTGCCCTTTCAAGGGAAAACAGGAATGCTGATACAGCTCTCCCTGAGGGTATCTCTCCACTGGTCACTTGCAGACTACAACCTGAAAAGCTAGTCATGCATTAGAAATATCTCCCTCAAGACAAAGCCAGGCATCTTACTCTCTCTGGAAGCCTCGAGAAAGTGATTGACCGTGGTACACTACCCTACTTCACTTCCCAAAGAGCCAGTGAGGTTCTCAGCACTTCTGTGATGTGCAAGAACCAGCCCTGCCAGAGTAAATTAATGTGTTTTTGGGGTGCCCCCCGCGCTACCTACCGCTGCAGGGCCGGCAGAGTGCTGCTGAGGGCCGCTCCCAGGCTGTTGCCTAATCAAGGTCCATAGTGTGTCCCCATGCCAACACACTTTCTTTGCTGACACCTGTGGGCCACAGTGGCTGGAAAGAACCTGTTTATTTAACAGGCACAGCACCCCCAGCACACAAAATGAACAATACCAGATGACACCACTCTGTCACTGCTCTGAAAAAGATGACAAATTCAGAAAGTCTCTCTTGGGGTGGTCACTCTGTTATCAGTCCCTGCAGCGCTGGGGCAGCTGCTGCAGCCACAGGGTGCAAACTCTCCGTGTTTTCCAGGTCCCAGTCCGGAGCAGGTTTGAGTGGTTCCAAAAATGGGAAAGGAAAAACAGTCCAGGGAAAAAATCGAGCTACTTAGCTGAACTAATTAATGAGCAGAAGGAAAAAGCAAGAGCAAAGCGAGAGCAAAGCAGGAGCAATGCAGAAGCAAAAAGCCAAGCAAGAAGCAACAGCAGCAATATGAGCTGCCCTGTCTCAGGGTCCCGCCAGCCATGGGGGAGTGGCTGATAACAAAACCAGGACAAAACTTTCATGCTTCAGAGCCAGTCCTGAAAGCAGGAACATAATATTCAGCATAAACAGAACACACAAACGGGAATTCAAGCATCATAACCTCATCTAGGACACCTGCCTGCTTTGGCTTTTCCTTCCGCTGTGGTCACCTGTCCTGGCACTGACTCTGCGGCTCTTCCCTCAAGCTCCCTCTCCCTCTGCAGTGAAGGGCTGCTCCCCGAGCCCAGGGGCTCCTTGGCCCAGAACATCTGGAGCCAGACTGATGGAGGTGTGGAAAACGAGTTCAAGGCTTACCAAGGGCACACGGGGGGAAGTAAAGTGCAAGAGGGAGTGCAAAAAATTTTATTTTCTCCATCTCATTTCCAAACTCCCCAAGAGAACTGTTGATGTGAAAAAAGTGGCAAACCATTGCTCTCACTGTACAAAGCTGAGCACGATTGCAATATTCAGTCAGATTTCCACATCCCACTCTGAGAATATAGAACAGATAAAATGGGAGACAACAAGGAGGGAAATAATTTCCTCATTTCTACTCTTCCCAACACCAACCCACCTCTCTTGTGCATCCCATCCCTTTCCTGCCCAGCCCGGTGCCACCGTGCCGTGGGTGTCACAAGAGGTGTTGCATGGGGACAATGGTGCCATGGATTGCAACAGCCCCAGGAGGCCCCTCAGCCTCTGCCCCTGCAGCAGGGAGGGACCAGGGCCAGCCCCAGCACCCCCAGAGCCATGGGGCACTCCCGGGTTGGCCCAGGCCACTTGTGCCAGCAGCAACTGGGGCCTGTCCCACCCACCAGCACTGCTATAAACCCAGCCTGACTGCAGCATTCCCTGGCCCCAGGGGCATCTGCACACAGCCATTCCTCTTGGCTTTGCTGCTGCCTGAACACCAAAGCCTTTGTCAGGGAGGTGAGTGTGGGGTCTCTTTCCTGAATCCTGCCCCACTCAAGGTCCTGCCTGTCCCCATTGCCTTGGTGTCCCCTCTGCAGCTCTGTGAAGACCCAGGAGAGGCAGCAGCCATGAAGATCCTGTTCCTGCTCTTCCCCCTGATCCTCCTGTTGGTCCAGGGTGCTGCAGGTGAGAAGGGAAAAGGGGAAATTGTGGAAAGTGTGAGCACACAGCAGTGGGAATTCAGTGTCCCTGGAAGTGTCTGTGTTTGTGGGAATGATGAGAAGGTAACAGGAGAT
Organism: Serinus canaria; assembly: GCF_022539315.1. Lineage (NCBI taxonomy): Eukaryota > Metazoa > Chordata > Aves > Passeriformes > Fringillidae > Serinus > Serinus canaria. The sequence continues at coordinate 109,833,730 of NC_066316.1, forward strand.
TGGGGTCAAAGGTATTTCCTGTGTGAGTTTCCAGATGGACAATGATTTGGGGTGGAGAGAGCCCGTGGAGACAGAATCCTGGCTTATTCTGTGGGTCAGAGATGTAGAAATCCCTGTCTGCTCACTCTGCTGGTCCAGGCGGAGGTGGAAATGCAGCTGGGAGACAGCAGCCTGGCTCTTTCTTTACCTCACACTGGTCCTTTCTACTCTGTGCTCTGCTGTGCCTCCAGTTTAGGGGGACAGGGACCTTCATGTGAGAGACATTGCAATTGTAGATGTGGCTGTGGGGGGGATTGGATTTGATCCCTTCTCTTGGTCTGAAATGCACTAGCACCAGGGAGCATCAGCCTGTCTATAAGCCAGCCTGACCTCTCAGGGTATTACTTTAATTGTGTTTGATTCCTTCCCCATGGGAAACAGGCAATGCAGTTGTGTGCAGGCGACTACGGGGATTCTGCTCCAGGCGTTCTTGCCCGTATGGTACACGTTTTATTGGAAGATGTGCTGGAGGATATGTGTGCTGCAGGAGGTAAGGGCCAGTCCTTGGCTGAAGAAAGATTTTCCTCTTTTTAACTCAGAAATATCTGTTACCAGTGCCTTTCTTGACAACACATGAGAAATATTCTCCTGCGTTTATGCTTTGAGAGAGATGCTCAAGAAGGAAGAGCATAGTTCTAGAAGGTTTGATCTCCCCTCACTGGGGCTGCAACAGCCCCAGGTCAGCCACTCTAACCCAGTCAACCATGGCCTCATCAGGCTCTGCAGAGGATTCACCAAAGCCACCAAAGTGAGAAACTTTCCTTGTCCATGGGCAGCACTGAGGGTATGATCTCAACTTGCTGCATCTGCAGAGCCCTGGAGCCAGGGCTGCCAGCACTGAGATAGCCCAGGTCCAACCTGGCTGCACTAAGAATTGCAGCAACTGGGCCTGTCCCACCCACCGGCACTGCTATAAACCCAGCCTGACTGCAGCATTCCCTGGCCCCAGGGGCATCTGCACACAGCCATTCCTCTTGGCTTTGCTGCTGCCTGAACACCAAAGCCTTTGTCAGGGAGGTGAGTGTGGGGTCTCTTTCCTGAATCCTGCCCCACTCAAGGTCCTGCCTGTCCCCATTGCCTTGGTGTCCCCTCTGCAGCTCTGTGAAGACCCAGGAGAGGCAGCAGCCATGAAGATCCTGTTCCTGCTCTTCCCCCTGATCCTCCTGTTGGTCCAGGGTGCTGCAGGTGAGAAGGGAAAAGGGGAAATTGTGGAAAGTGTGAGCACACAGCAGTGGGAATTCAGTGTCCCTGGAAGTGTCTGTGTTTGTGGGAATGATGAGAAGGTAACAGGAGATTGGGGTCAAAGGTATTTCCTGTGTGAGTTTCCAGATGGACAATGATTTGGGGTGGAGAGAGCCCGTGGAGACAGAATCCTGGCTTATTCTGTGGGTCAGAGATGTAGAAATCCCTGTCTGCTCACTCTGCTGGTCCAGGCGGAGGTGGGAATGCAGCTGGGAGACAGCAGCCTGGCTCTTTCTTTACCTCACACTGGTCCTTTCTACTCTGTGCTCTGCTGTGCCTCCAGTTTAGGGGGACAGGGACCTTCCATGTGAGAGACATTGCAATTGTAGATGTGGCTGTGGGGGGATTGGATTTGATCCCTTCTCTTGGTCTGAAATGCACTAGCACCAGGGAGCATCAGCCTGTCTATAAGCCAGCCTGACCTCTCAGGGTATTACTTTAATTGTGTTTTGATTCCTTCCCCATGGGAACAGGCAATGCAGTTGTGTGCAGGCGACTACGGGGATTCTGCTCCAGGCGTTCTTGCCCGTATGGTACACGTTTTATTGGAAGATGTGCTGGAGGATATGTGTGCTGCAGGAGGTAAGGGCCAGTCCTTGGCTGAAGAAAGATTTTCCTCTTTTTAACTCAGAAATATCTGTTACCAGTGCCTTTCTTGACAACACATGAGAAATATTCTCCTGCGTTTATGCTTTGAGAGAGATGCTCAAGAAGGAAGAGCATAGTTCTAGAAGGTTTGATCTCCCCTCACTGGGGCTGCAACAGCCCCAGGTCAGCCACTCTAACCCAGTCACCATGGCCTCATTCAGGCTCTGCAGAGGATTCACCAAAGCCACCAAAGTGAGAAACTTTCCTTGTCCATGGGCAGCACTGAGGGTATGATCTCAAACTTGCTGCATCTGCAGAGCCCTGGAGCCAGGGCTGCCAGCAACTGAGATAGCCCAGGTCCAACCTGGCTGCACTAAGAATTGCACCTCACCTCCCCTGAGCCTGACTCTGCTGCACCTCACCCTGGGCATTGCAGGGCAGGAGAGAGAGTGGCAGGTGATGTGCTTGTCTTTTTTCTTCTTACAGTCCCAGGGGCTGAGACCCTGAAATTCCCAAGCAGGACATGGCCCTCGCTTCTGGCTGCTAGACACATCTCCTGATGTCCCCATCTCCTGATGTCCCTGTCTGCTGATGTCCCCTGCCCTGTGTACCTGTGCCATGCCCAGCTGGGCTGACAGCAGCAGTGGCAGCTGCTCCTGCTGGGTGCTGCTGGGCTGGAGCCCTGTGGTGCCAGCCCCGGTGTCTTTGGGGCAGGGGCTGCTTTTCCTGGCTTGAATAAAGACGAGCACTTTGGCATTGCAGGGCTGAGCCGTGTGTGCGTGTCCTGCTGCTGCAGGGCTGCTGTGCCTGCTGCCCCTGGGGCTGCCACTGCCTTGGTGGCAGCAGAAGGCCCTGGGGATGGAGCTGTGGCTGAGCAGTGCCTGTGTCCCTGGGGATGCTCCTGCCTGGCCGTGCTTTGGGGATGCTGAGCCTGGCCCTGCCTGCTGGGCCAGGCTGGGTGGGGTGCCTGTGGTGGAGCTGCCCTGCAGATGCTCCCTCTGGGGAGCAAGATCCTTATCGTTGTCCTGCTGGTTATGGGTGTTCCTTGTCCCCAGCATCCATGGCTTTGTGTGCATGGCTGTGCTGGGGCCTCTCTGCTGCGCCCGGCCTTGGTTCCCACCAAACCCATCCCAGATATCCTGGAGTTCCCACCACACTGTGGACTGGGATCTCCATCTTCCTCATCTGTCCTTGAGTTAAGGTCTGCAGTGCATTTCCTGCTCAGTCCTCCCCCGTCTCCCAGGCCCACAGCACCCACTCCTCTATCAGCCCACAGCCTCTGTCCTTTCCTCATCCCTTTTGGATGAGCCTGTTCCTGCAGACCCAGCAGAGCTCAGCATGCCTTCAAGGGAAACAGGCTGGCTGTACAGCTCCTCCAGGAGGTGATCTCTCCAACTGGTCACTTGGACTACAACCTGAAAAAGTACATAAATATCTCCCATCAGGACAAAAGCCAGGCATCTTCTCCTCTCTGGAAGCTCAGACAGATTGGTGTTACCACACCCTTCACTTCCAAAGGCCAGTGGGCTCAGCATTCCTGTGTGTGCAGACCCAGCCCTGCAGAGTAAATTAATGGGTTTTGGGGCTGGCCCTGGTCCCTCCCTGCTGCAGGGGCAGAGGCTGAGGGGCCTCCCAGGGCTGTTGCAATCAATGTTACAGTTGTCCCCATGCAACACCTCTTGTGACACCTGTGGCACAGTGGCACCAGGCTGAGGGGCCAGCAGGGAAATCCTTGGGATGGGCACAGGAACTGGTGGGTGCAGGAACCCAGTTCTGGTGACAGTCCTTGCCAGGCAGGAGGGTCTGTGCCATGTGCCCAAGTTAGCAGCTTCCTCTCCAGGAATTTGGCAGAGAAATCTGGTTGCTCCCAAATTGCAGAGCCTGAGTTACTGGGGATTTGGAACCTGGTTCCTCAACAGTGCCTCAACATTTTTCCCTGCATAACCTTGAGATATGAAGTCACAGTGACAAGGTGACAATTAAGAAAAAATGGGGAATGGATTCTGCCTCCTCAGCAGAAATAGAGGGCCCAACTACTCAGATTCCTGATGGTTTTTTGGGAAGGTTTTTTGAAGATAAGTGGAAAAAGTTCTGCTCTGTGCCAGAGCAGCAGGTTGGTGCTTGTTTCCAAAGAGCAGGGTCTGAGTCTGTGTCCCTGGATGTATCCAGCACACCACAGAACCACAAGGAGTTCTTACACAAGGCAGGATGACACAAGACCTTGGGTTAGGAATCCTTCTCAGAGGTGTCAGAAGAGGAAACCAAAACCTCCTTTTCTTCAGTGCAGAGGGGAAACAGAGAAAGGAACTTTTGGGCTGGACATCTTGAGTACTCGAGACTCCAGCCTATCCTATGTGCTCTCCTCATGTATATGTTCCAGAGAGCAGCAGACACAACAGTAATGAATTAAATGGATGAAAAAGTAGAGAATTTAAGTGATACTACACTGAAACTGTGCTGTGGATGTTGAATTTTCCTATAAACGGAATGAAGATGAAAAAAACCAGAAGTCCAACCTTTCGATACAGGCATTTTTTTTTCTCTACTGAGATCATGAATCACATGTGAATTCTCCTGGCTGTGCAGAGGTTCCTCACTGCCCCATACCTTTAAGGAATGGCTCCTGCTGCAGGTTTCACAGCTGGGACTGGAGCTGGGACCTGGGAACAAATTTGTGGCTATTTTAGAGACGAGGCTTTGCCCCTTTCACCATGGTTCCTACCCCATGTCTTTCTAAGTCCACTGTGCAAAGGAGCCCTGCTGGAGAGGAGGAGAAAAAGGGGGGAAGGGAAACCCTGCTTCACCCTCAGAGTCCTGCCTTGGGCAGGGATGGAGGCATCAGACATGCTGGAGAATCCCTGCAGAAGGCAGGGGAGGGCCTGAGTGTGTCCCAATCAAGCGCTATAAACATCACCCAACTTCCACCAGAGAACTGCCCCTGGATGTTGAAGACAGGGAACAATTGGCAGCCCAGGGACATGGGGACAACCCTGGGCTGGATCTGCTGCCTTTCCCAGCCCAGAGCCATAGCTGGGACTGCAGGGACACTCCAAAAGCTCCCAGAGCTTTGCAGAGCCCAGGTAGACTCGGAACAGAGGGCAAGACCCTGCCCGGGCTCCAGCTAGTCTCAGGTGTGCCCAGACAACAGAGGGGATTTTCAGGGTGTGCACAATGAACACACAAACAAAGATGTGTAGCTTGAGATTCCCAGGAGGAGCCATGTCCTGCACCATGTGGACACATGGAAAATCCCTGCAGAAAACCCAGGGAGCTCATTTCCCACCAGCTGCAGGACTGTGCCTCCACTGAGCTCATACTCACTTATGCTGAGTATCCCCCATGAGAAAGGATCATCACCAACCTCTAAGTGAGTGTCAAGGAAGAACAAGCCTGAAAAAATAAAGAAGTCTGGGCCTATAAAAAGCAGGACATGGATTCTACTTCACAGGAATGAGCATCTGCAGGGCAGCCCCACCACAGGCACCCCACCCAGCCTGGCCCAGCAGGCAGAGCCAGGCTCAGCATCCCCAAAGCACGGCCAGGCAGGAGCATCCCCAGGGACACAGGCACTGCTCAGCCCCAGCTCCATCCCCAGGGCCTTCTGCTGCCACCAAGGCAGTGGCAGCCCCAGGGGCAGCAGGCACAGCAGCCCTGCAGCAGCAGGACATGCACACACGGCTCAGCCCTGCAATGCCAAAGTGCTCGTCTTTATTCAAGCCAGGAAAAGCAGCCCCTGCCCCAAAGACACCGGGGCTGGCACCACAGGGCTCCAGCCCAGCAGCACCCAGCAGGAGCAGCTGCCACTGCTGCTGTCAGCCCAGCTGGGCATGGGACAGGCACACAGGGCAGGGGATATCAGCAGATGGGGACATCAGCAGATGGGGACATCAGGAGATGTGTCCAGCAGCCAGAAGCGAGGGCCGTGTCCTACTTGGGAATTTCAGGGTTTCAAACCCAGTTACTGTAAGAAGAAACAAACCAGCAACATCACCTGTTGTAACTTTCCCTGTCACTCTTTTCCCTGCCCTGCAATGCCCAGGGCGAGGTGCAGCAGAGTCAGGCTGAGGGGAGGTGAGGTGCAGTCCTTGGTGCAGCCAGGTTGGACCTGGGCTATCTCAGTGCTGGCAGCCCTGGCTCCAGGGCTCTGCAGATGCAGCAAGACCTGGATCATGTCCCCAGTGATGCCCAAGGACAGGGAATGTTTCTTGCCTTGGTGGCTTTAATGAATGTAGTGGCCTTGGCTGACCTGGATCTGCTGCACCCTCTCTCAGGGCTGCTTCAAACCCCTCAAGGGTTTGTACATTCTCTTTCAGGCCACTACTACTAATTTTGTGATAGGAATATATTTGTAACAGATTACTCAGGGGGAAAAAGGAGGAAACTCTTTCTTCAGGCAGGGATCGGGTCCTTACATTTTGCAGCACAGACTGTTTGCTGAACATCTTCCAATAGGTTTTGCAGGTGAGCTGCAGCCAAGAAACCTGCAGTATCCCCCTCGTCGCCTGCATCGAGCTGCATTCCCTGTTTCCATGAAGAAAAGCAGACACAGCTATTACAGCAATAATCCAGGAGAGCAGGGTGTGCTTGCAGCCCTGCTGGCAGGCAGGGACTACTCACATCCCACATCCCTATTTCCCTGGGTGCTCTCCCTCCCAACACAGTGTCCAGTTGGAATCTCGAGAAACACCTCTGACCCCTGACACCTTCTCATCATTCCCACAAACATGGTCACTTCCAGGGACACTGAATTCCTCTATGTGCAGGCTCACACTTTTCCCCATTTCCCCTCTTCCCCTCTCACCTGCAGCACCCTGGACCAACAGGAGGATCAGGGGGAAGAGTAAAAACAGGATCTTCATGGCTTCTGCTCCTCTTGGGTCTTCACGGAGCTGCAGAGGGGACACCAAGGCAATGGGGACATGCAAGACCCCAGGTGGGGCAGGAGCATGGGTTCTGTGGTTCACCAAACTTCAGAGGTGCTACTTCCAAACCACAGATGATGATGTTTCCTCTACTTTCCTCTTTAAAAGAACTCAGTGGTTTGTGCCATCCTGACAACCTTGGGACCATTTTAGAGTGCCTCACTCCCTTGGAAAGCATTTACACAAGTAGGTGTGTTTAAATTGTTTTCTCTAGTCTATTATGTCTTCCACAGACCTTCCCCTAAAAACAGACTGGATACCAAAGGTCAAGTGTTGCCAATTAAACCAAAGCACTGGGGCGTGAAATATGGGATAATCAGAGAAAAATATTGTCATAGAAATTTACAGAACTAGAGTGCATTTACTCCCTCAGCCTTCATGAATTAAACACAATCTCCAAACACCCTGATCAATCCCCTCTGCTGCCTTTGGATCAGGGAAATTCTCCCAGCTCAGCTGAGACCCAGAGTGGGCACGATTCTGGAGAGAGACCCCACACTCACCTGCCTGGAGAAGGTCTGGGTGTTCAGGCAGCAGCAAAGCCAACAGGAATGGCTGTGTGCAGATGCCCCTGGGGCCAGGGAATGCTGCAGTGCCCCAATCAGGCTGGGTTTATAGCAGTGCTGGTGGGTGGGACAGGCCCCAGTTGCTGCTGGCACAAGTGGCCTGGGCCAACCCGGGAGTGCCCCATGGCTCTGGGGGTGCTGGGGCTGGCCCTGCTCCCTCCCTGCTGCAGGGGCAGAGGCTGAGGGGCCTCCTGGGACTGTTGCAATCCATGGCACCGTTGTCCCCATGCAACACCTCTTGTGACACCCACGGCACAGCAGGAATGGGCTGGGCAGGAAAGGGATGGGCTGGACAATGCAGAGTGATTCCTGCTGGGAAGAGAAGAAATGAGGAAAATATTTCCTTTTTTGCGTCCTCTCATTTTATCTATTCTATAAACACCCAGAGTGGGATGTGGAAATCTGACTGAATATTGTAATCATGCTCAGCTCTGTAGGGTGAGAGGAAAGATTTACCTCCCATTTCACCTCAACAGTCTTCTCTGGGGAGTTTGTACAGAAGATGGATAAAATGAAATTCAGGGTTAACAGTGGGGAATAAAGGCAACAGAAGGCAGGGATGATTGGAAAATTGCCCACCAAACTGTCCAGATCTGTAAAGCAATGGCAGGGGAAGGTTTTGAGGGGTTTGTCTCTTCTCCCTGCTCATAATTGACAGAACCTGAGATAATGGTCGGGATTGTACTAGGAAGGCTTAGATTGGAAATTGGAATTCAGTGCCTTCACTGAAAAGGCACTCGAGCACTGGCACAGGTGGCCTAGGACAGTGATGGAGTCCCCATCCCTGGAGGGATTTCAAAGCCACGTAGATGTGGCAGTTGTGGCACTGGATTAGTGTTGGGTTTGGCGGTGCTGGGGGAATGATTGGTCTTGATGGCCTTAGAGGGCATTCCCAACATTAAAGATTCTGTGATTCTCTGGTTCTTGGAAGAGAAAACCTGCAATGAAACAGGCAGGGGCCCTCATTTCTCCCGGACACAGAGTACATGGACACACACATGTATTGAAGCACTCAGGGAATCAAATGCCTGAGGCTTGCTTTGTAGACAGGGAGAGACCCCTGCTATTGATGGAGCAGAGGACTCTCACCCCAGACTTCCCAGAATGGGCAGAGAGGAGCAAAGAACATGTTTATTCCCTGTGGGGAAACAAAGTCAGACATTTGCAGGCCATGGTCCATTGGAGTAATTTCACAGCTTACCCAGACCAGGAGCTGCACAGTCACCTCCTCCTGCTGCTGTTTGCTGGGATGGGGTGTGGAACAGCACAGCCACAGCAGGGAGTGCTGTGGTGCTGGAACAGGACAAGGAGGAGCATCAGGGACAGCTCCAGTGGGTCACCACAGCCATGCCCACTCCAGGGGCACATCCCCCAGCACAGCTCTGCACATAAGCCATGGCTCTTAGGGACATCTGGGACTGACAGGAGCAGGGACAGGGATCCAAATTCCCCAGTGGGAGCATCTGCAGGGCAGCTCCACCACAGGCACCCCATCCAGCCAGGACCAGCAGGCAGGGCCAGGCTCAGCGTCCCCAAAGCACGGCCAGGCAGGAGCATCCCCAGGGACACAGGCACTGCTCAGCCACAGCTCCATCCCCAGGGCCTTCTGCTGCCACCAAAGCAGTGGCAGCCCCAGGGGCAGCAGGCACAGCAGCCCTGCAGCAGCAGGACACGCACACACGGCTCAGCCCTGCAATGCCAAAGTGCTCGTCTTTATTCAAGCCAGGAAAAGCAGCCCCTGCCCCAAAGACACCGGGGCTGGCACCACAGGGCTCCAGCCCAGCAGCACCCAGCAGGAGCAGCTGCCACTGCTGCTGTCAGCCCAGGGCATGGGACAGGCACACAGGGCAGGGGACATCACGAGGAGATGGGGACAGCAGCAGATGGGTCCAGCAGCCAGAAGCGAGGGGGAGGTTCTTCTCAGGAATTTCAGGGTTTCATCCAAAGCGACTGTAAGAAGAAAGCAGACAAACACATCACCTAGTGTAACTTTCCCTGCCACTCTCTCCCCTGCCCTGCAATGCCCAGGGTGAGGTGCAGCAGAGTCAGGCTGAGGGGAGGTGAGGTGCAGTCCTTGGTGCAGCCAGGTTGGACCTGGGCTATCTCAGTGCTGGCAGCCCTGGCAGTCCTGTGCAGATGCAGCAAACTCTTTATCATGTCCTTGATGCTGCCCAAGGACATGAAGGGCTTCAGTCTTTGGTGGCTTCAGTGAGTGGGGAGGCCCTGGCTGACCTGGGGCTGCTGCAGCCCCACTCATGGCAGATCAAACCACACAAGGGCTTTTCCCTTCTCTTTTGGGCCTCTTTGACTAAGTATAAAAGCAGGAGATATTTTATCAGATGCTGGCCAGAAAGAAATTTGTAATAGATCCCTCTGGGGAAAAAGAAGGAAACTCTTCCTTTTGGCAGAGATCTGGTCCTTACCTAATGCAGCACACTTGGACTGATGAACATCTGCCAACAGCTCTTGTTGGGTATTGGCACTTCACAAAGCTACATATTCCCCCTTTCCTCCTGCATGTAATTATATCTCCTGTTTACGTGGATAAAAGCACACACAAACCAGTTACAGCAGCAGCAGTAATAATAATAACAACAATATAATAATAATAATAATAATAATAATAATAATAATAATAATAATAATAATAATAATAATAATAAATTTAGATGATGGATAGTTAGTGTCACCTTTGTGCCCCAGGAAATGCCTCCACTCAAACAACCCTGGGGCTTTCTGCCATCTCTGAGAAGGGCAGGAGACGCCCAAACAGGAAGTTCTGGGCTCAGGCTTGGAGCCTGAAACATTCCTGACCTATAGAACAAGCCAGGATTCTGTCTCCATGGGATTTCTCTCCCCTAAATTGTTATTGAGTCAGAAACACATTTGAGAAACCCCTTTGGCCTCAGTCCTCCACCTTCTCAACACTCCCACAAACACAGTCACATGCAGAGACACTGAATTGCCACTGCTGGGTGCTCACACTTTCCCACGTTTCCCATCTTCCCATCTCACCTGCAGCACCCTGGACTAACAGGAGGATCAGGGGGAAGAGCAGGAACAGGATCTTCATGGCTGCTGCCTCTCCTGGGTCTTCACAGTGCTGCAGATAGGATAACAAAGCAATGGGGACATGCAGGACCCCAGGTGGGGCAGAAACCTGGGCTCTGTAGTTCACCAAACTTCAGAGGGGCTGCTCCCAACCATAGCAGATGATATTTCCTCCCCATTTCTCTTTCAAAAAAATTATTCTTTTTGTGCCTTTCTCAAAACTTTGGACGTGTTTGATGTTGCTGTTGGGAGTGTTTCATGTTCATGTCTTTTGGAAATTGATTACCGCAATTAATTTTTTAAATTAATTTCCTTGAAAGTTTTCCAAAGACCTTTCCCCAAAAAAGGGGCAACAGACCTGGGACCAATGGTTTCTAATCCATTGAAAATACATGGCCAGTGAAATGTGGGGGTTAACAGAGGAAAAATTGATACTGAAAGTGATGGAGCAAGCTGTCTTTCAGAATTTCAGGTTTCATGTATCAAACACGTGCCCCAAACACCCTGCACAACAAACTCTGCTTCCCTGGGATCAGGAATATTCTCCCAGCTCAGCTTGGCACTGCCCAACCCAATTCCAAAGCATTCTCAGGATTCCTAGCAAGGACATTCTCCAGCCCCACACTTGCTGCCCCTGCCATGGACAGCACTGACATAGGCAGCAGCCAGAAGGCAGGGAAGTGTCCAGAAATAGGAACAGAAATCAATCCTTGCAGCTCCTGAAAGCCTGAAATAATGGGAAAGCTCTCTAATGCTGAGGGAAAAGACTCTCTATACTTTCCAAGGGACAGCCCTCATTCCCCCAACAAAGAAGATCCTAGGTCCCTCCTGCAGCATCAAGGCACTTTTACAGACTATCCTGCACTTTGGAAACCTCAGTTTCACCTTCCACATATTCTGGCTTCTTAGACTCACAGGAAGGCTTTTGTTGTCTTTCCCAAAAAATCGCTGCTGGCCAAATTTTACTCCTAGGTGCCTCAAGTAGTTTGTGCTTTAGGAGATGCTGCTCTGATGGGCTTTGAGCTGAGACCCAGAGTGAGCAGGATTCAGGAAAGAGACCCCACACTCACCTGCCTGGAGAAGGTCTGGGTGTTCAGGCAGCAGCAAAGCCAAGAGGAATGGCTGTGTGCAGATGCCCTTGGGGCCAGGGAATGCTGCAGTGCCCCAATCAGGCTGGGTTTATAGCAGTGCCGGTGGGTGGGACAGGCCCCAGTTGCTGCTGGCACAAGTGGCCTGGGCCAACCCGGGAGTGCCCCATGGCTCTGGGGGTGCTGGGGCTGGCCCTGGTCCCTTCCTGCTGCAGGGGCAGAGGCTGAGGGGCCTCCTGGGGCTGTTGCAATCCATGGAACCGTTGTCCCCATGCAACACCTCTTGTGACACCCGTGGGACAGCGGCACTGGGCTGTGGGACCAGCAGGGAAATCCTTGGGATGGGCACAGGAACTGCTGGGTGCAGGCACCAGCAGCAGTGCAGTCCTGGGAGAGCAGAATCCTTCTCTCACAGAATCACCTCGGCAATGGTTTGTGTTGTAAGGGACGTGAAAGATCATCTCCTTCCACCCCCTGCCATGGACAGAGACAGCTTCAACTATCCCAGGTTATTCCAAGCCCCGTCTAACCAGGCCTTCAAAACTTCCAGGGATGCTGCAGCCACAGCTTTTCTGGGCAACCTGTGCCACAACCTCTCCACCCTGACCGGAAGGATTTCTTCCCAATATCTTATCTAACCCTGCTCCCTGTCCATTTGAATTCACTCCCTATTCTCCTTTTCCTATGCCTCTCCTCCTGTGAAGAACTAATTGGTGTGGGATGTGCAAAAACTCTCAGAATATGGAAAACAACTTTGGGCACTGCAAGAACATCTAATTAGACAACAGGTCTGTGCACCTGCCATGTCAGGGGGATAAGCAGGGCTCTTTCTAGTGACTCTTCAGATAAAATGGGAGAAACACCAGGATATATGACAAGCTCTGTAAACCAGGTGTTCCAACAACACTGTGCCTCCTGGAAATGCCAGCCTTACTGATGTTGGCTTTAGTAGGAGGGTTTCTTGAAGGGACTCATAAAAATTTCCATTCTATGCCAGAGCAGCAGATTGGTGCTGGTTTCCCATGAGAATGTTCTGTGTCTGTATCCCTGGATGTCTCCCTGTGTCCCTGCATGTGTCCAGCAAACCACAGCACCACAGGGTCCTTACACAAGGCAGGATGACACAAGGCCCTGGGTTGGAAATCGTTGTCAGAGGTGTCAGAAGAGGAAACCAAAGCCTCCTTGTCTCTGGTGCAGGGGGAGAAACAGGAAAAGGAGCTTTTGGGCTACTGTTGACTCCAGCCTGGTCTCCATGCTCTTCTCCTTCTGATGCTGCAAGGTGCAGCAGGAACAATAACCATGAATTAAATTGAATGTATGGAAAAATCGAGGATTTAAGTGATGCTAGAGTGAAACTTTGCAGTGTATTCTGCATATTCCATATAGGCATAATACAGATGAGAGAGGACCAAGCAAACCTTTTGGTTCAGGTAATTATTTTATACCTATCAAGCTCATGAATCACCTTTGAGTTCTCTGTATGTCTATGCTGTCCTCCATCACATCCTCCACACTACATCCCTTTAAGGAATGGTTCCTGCTGCAGGTTTTGCAGCTGGGGCTGGGGCTGGGACCTTGGAACAAAGCTGAGGCTATTTTAGGGATGAGGCTTTGCTACTATGTCCACATTTGCTAATCCATGTCTTGTGGAAGGGGAGTAGGTTCCAGAGAAAAGAATGATATCTGGGCCTGTAAATACCTGGACAATGTTCCCAATTCCCCAGAGGGAGCATCTGCAGGGCAGCCCTACCACAGGCACCCCACCCAGCCTGGCCCAGCAGGCAGGGCCAGGCTCAGCATCCCCAAAGCACGGCCAGGCAGGAGCATCCCCAGGGACACAGGCACTGCTCAGCCACAGCTCCATCCCCAGGGCCTTCTGCTGCCACCAAGGCAGTGGCAGCCCCAGGGGCAGCAGGCACAGCAGCCCTGCAGCAGCAGGACACGCACACACGGCTCAGCCCTGCAATGCCAAAGTGCTCGTCTTTATTCAAGCCAGGAAAAGCAGCCCTGCCCCAAAGACACCGGGGCTGGCACCACAGGGCTCCAGCCCAGCAGCACCCAGCAGGAGCAGCTGCCACTGCTGCTGTCAGCCCAGCTGGGCATGGCACAGGCACAGAGGGCAGGGGACATCAGGAGGTGGTTTTCAGAATAACGGGATGCCAGAAGCGAATGGGATGTCCTTCTCAGGAATTTCAGGGTTTTAACCCCACATACTGTAAGGAGAAAAGAGACAAGCACATCACCTGGTGTAACATTTCTCTGCCACTCTCTCCCCTGCCCTGCAATGCCCAGGGTGAGGTGCAGCAGAGTCAGGCTTAGGGGAGGTGAGGTGCAGTCCTCAGTGCAGCCAGGTTGGACCTGGGCTATCTCAGTGCTGGCAGCCCTGGCTCCAGGGCTGTGCAGATGCAGCAAGACCTGGATCATGTCCTCAGTGATGCCCAAGGACATTAAGGGCTTCAGTCTTTGGTGTCTTTGCTGAGGGGGGAAGCCCTGGCTGACCAAGGGCTGCTGCAGTCCCACTCAGTGAAGCCCCAAAACCCACAAGGGATTTTCCCTTCTCATTTGGGCCTCTTTGACTATTTGTAAAAACAGGAGAGATTTTATCAGGAATTGGCCAGAATGAAATTTGTAATAGATCCCTCTGGGGGAAAAAGGAGGAATCTCTTCCTTCAGGTAGAGATCTGGTCCTCACCTCTTGCAGCACACTTTGAATGTTGAACATCTCCCAACAGGGGTTGTGGGGTAGCGGCAACCCCCAAAGGTGCAGAATCCCCCTCTGCGCCTACATGCCCTTTCATTTCCTGTTCCCGTGGACAAAAGCAGACACACAGCAATTACAGCAATTAAAATATAATAATGATAACAATATTAATACACTCAACTGATGGATAAGAAAGGGACACCTTTGTGCCCCAGGAAATCCCTCCATCCAAACCATCCTCCATCCTCCTGGAGCTCTCTTCTCATCCAAAGCAGGGCAAGAGACTCTCAAGCAGGAAAAGCAGTGTGCAGTCTTGGAGCCTAAACCAAACCCCTTCTGTACCTACAGAACAAACCAGGATTCTGTCTCCATGGGTTTTCTGCCCCCTAAATTGCTGTTGAGTTGGAAACACATTTGAGAAACCTCATAGAATTCAGTTCTCTGTTACCTTCTCATCATTCTAACAAACATGGTCACATCCCCGGTCATTGAATTCCCACTGCTGAGTGCTCACACTTTCCCCATTTCCCCTCTTTCCCTCTCACCTGCAGCACCCTGGGCCAGCAAAAGGAGCAGGGGGAAGAGCAGGAACAGGATCTTCATGGCTGCTGCCTCTCCTGGGTCTTCACAGAGCTGCAAAGGGGACACCAAAGCAATAGGGACATGCAGGACCCCAGATGGGGCAGGAGCATGGAGTCTGTGGTTCATCAAACTGCAGAGAGGCTGCTCCCAACCACAGCAGATGATATTTCCTCCCCATTTCTCTTTAAAAACAATTCTTCATTTTGTGCCACTCTTCAAATTTTGGGCATGTTTCATGTCTGTGTCTTTAGGAAATTAATTGCCTCAACTGATATTTGAATTAATTTCCATGAAGACTTTCCAAAGAAGTTTCCTCAGTGAAGAGACACTAGACCTGGGGCAAGTGTTTTCCCATCCATTGAAAATACATTGCCAGTGACATGTGGGTACAACAGAGAAAAAATTGCTACTGAAAGCAATGGAACAAGCTGTCTTTCAGAATTTCAGGTTTCATGTATCAAACACATGCCCCAAACACCCTGCCCAAAAAGTTCTGCTTCCCTGGGATCAGGAATATTCTCCCAGCTCAGCTTGGCAGTGCCCATCCCCAATTCCAAAGCATTCTCAGGATTCCTAGCAAGGGCATTCTCCAGCCCCACACTTGCTGCCCCTGCCATGGACAGCACTGACACAGGCAGCAGCCAGAAGGCAGGGAAATGCCCAGAAATTGGAACAGAAATCAACCTTTGCAGCTTCTGAAAGCCTGAAATTATGGGAAAGCTCTGTAATGCTGAGGAAAAAGACTCTCTATATTTTCCAAGGGAAAGCCCTCATTCCGCCAGCAAAGAAGATCCTAGGTCCCTCCTGCAGCATCAAGGCACTTTTACAGACTATCCTGCACTTTGGAAACCTCAATTTCACCTTCCACATATTCTTAGATTCAGATGAATCTAAGAATTTTGTTGTCTTTCCCTGTAAAATTGCTGATGACCCCTAGGTACTTTGACTAGTTTGTCCTTTAGGAGATTTTGCTCTGATGGGCTTTGAGCTGAGACCCAGAGTGGGCAGGATTCAGGAGAGAGACCCCACACTCACCTGCCTGGAGAAGGTCTGGGTGTTCAGGGAACAGCAAAGCCAAGAGGAATGACTGTGTGCCGATGCCCTTGGGGCCAGGGAATGCTGCAGTGCCCCAATCAGGCTGGGTTTATAGCAGTGCTGGTGGGTGGGACAGGCCCCAGTTGCTGCTGGCACAAGTGGCCTGGGCCAACCCGGGAGTGCCCCATGGCTCTGGGTGTGCTGGGGCTGGCCCTGGTCCCTCCCTGCTGCAGGGGCAGAGGCTGAGGGGCCTCCTGGGGCTGTTGCAATCCATGGCACCGTTGTCCCCATGCAACACCTCTTGTGACACCCATGGCACAGTGGCACCGGGCTGTGGGGCCAGCAGGGAAACTCTTGGGATGGGCACAGAAACTGGTGGGTGCAGGCACAAGATCCAGTGCAGTCCTGGGGGAGCAGAATCTGCAATGGTTTGTGTTGGAGGGGACCTGAAAGATCATCTCCTTCCATCCCCTTCCATGAGCAGGGACACCTTCCACTATCTCAGGTTTCTCCAAGTCTTGTCTAACATGGCCTTGAACAGTTCCAGTGATGGAATAGCCACAGATTCTCTGGGCAACGTGTGCCAGGATCTCACCCACCTTAGAGCCAGGAATTTCTTTCTAATATCCACTGTAACCCCCTCCTCTGTCAATTTGAATGTTTCTCCCTTTTGGTGTCGCTCCAGACCCTGGCCCAAAGTCCTTCTCCAACTCTTTTACATCTCCTTGAGGCACTGGATGTGGATCCAAGGTCTCCCCAACTCCTTCTCTTCTCCAAGCTGGACATCCCCAGGTAAATTCTAGGGTTTATGTTTTGGTGTATATGAGTCTGCTTTTTGAGTAAGGTAGAAAATGAAACACTCTTTTGAGCCTTGTGCTCCATAACTCCATCACTGGGCAGAGTTTTGCTGCCAAAACCATCTCCCTGAGACAAATATGAAATATTTGAAATATTAAGGATGAATATTGAATATTGAATAATAATGAAATATTAAGGATGTCATGTGTTTTAGAGAAAGACAGTTGCAGGCTAGAGGGATCTTTGTAGGAAGTGGGAGGTGGATGAAGTTCCCCAGTGAAACAGGATGGAATATTGGCAAATGCCAATAAGCAGCAGCCTGGCATCTCTGCCACATGCTTATACCTAGCAGGAAATTTGGGATTGGCCAGGGTGGCATCCTTGGATAGAGAAATCTTTATCAGTAGAACCAGGGTTACTCGTTGTGCACACACATGTTCATGGATCATGATCATGGAGGCATTTTCCACAGAGGGTGAGGTCAGCCTCAGCAGAGGAAAGCCATTCTAACCTCCAGTCGTGTCCAGGTGGGTGGAGAGGCTACCCACGTTACCCATCTGATCCAGAGGGCCCCTTTGTGTTGTCACCTGGACAGCTCCCATGGGAAATCTATTTTCTTCTAAGGTCCACAAAGGTGTCCTTGAGGTGTCCCCATGGGATCATCCCAAGTGCTCATGAGGGCCTGGCAGTCCCTCACTGCCATGTGGTGGGATGTGGGGTGGAGCAGCACAGCTCCAGCTCCTGGCAAGGAGGGTTACACTGGGCCCAGGGTGTCCAGGTGGGGAATGAGGGGTTTTAACCATTCCTGTTTTCCCAAGAAAAGATTTCTGCAGTAAGAAATAAGGGATTTTGGCATCGGAACACATTCTGACAATGGGAAATTGAATTCTTTTAGCAAGCCTTTCTCTTGGCACTGTAGTTTAAGGGCTGTGTAGACCTTGAGAGCTGTATGGCTCAGAAAAACTCAAATTAAGGAGCAGTTTGCACCATAAATTGTTGCCCTCTGGGGTTTGTGTGTCAAACTCCAGGGAGGATCATGACCCAAGTTTCAGTGACCAATGCTGACCAACAACAATTTATTTAGAAGTAAGGAAAGCAATGCAGAACACATTTGGATTTACTCTACATCATAAAGCCTTTTGCATAGGCAATTAAAGGAGTGTGAAGCTTTGCAGCAGGATCCACTGTGTTTAGAAGTAAGGAGATTCCAAACAAATTTGTAGGCTTAGAACAAATTTTCATTGTTCTTCAATGAATGGCTCATCAACCTCTCTTACGTTCCATGGGCTGCACGGAGGGAAAAAAAAATCAGATTTTCTTTCTGCTTATATTTCCTCCCCACTCACTCTCAGCCCATGCTTTTTTTCCTCCTGGACACAAATTCTTCCCAAAATAGTTCATGTCATTTGTAGTCATGTTGGGACAGCTCTATGCAATCATAACTGTGAGTAAGGAGACCGTTTCCCTATTGTTTAGGAAAAGCAGGGAATTAAATTGATATCCCTATATGATAATTTAATTTTACAACAAAAACTTTACCCTGTGGCTGAAAGCATTTTCCAAATGCTTCTTGGGCAACATGTAACACTTGAGTCAACACAGAACATTTGACTGTCCTCATGGCATAATAACTTTTTTTCTTTATAACGTAATTTAATTATTCAGAAACACCTTGGGGTTTTAGGAGGCAGGCAAACTATTTACTATTTCTCTGCTCATCCTGCAGATGAGCCTTGGGGAACACCAAACTCACTGTTTGCAGCAGGAGCGGAACCCAAAGCAACTTCCAACTTTAATCAGGTGGAAGGGACATCCTCCAAAGTGACAGCTCCCTCCTCTGCAGAAAAGCATTTCCCTCCGGGGTGAAGACAAACCTGCAACAAGAACAAAACGTTTCCTTCCCCCTTGCTCTGCAGGGCAGGGAATTGCAGTGGAAGGGTTTCTGATTCCTTGGGCTGCCTTTGTCACCAATGTCCCACCTTGGCTGTTTTGAAAGGCTGTGTGGGCAGTGAGGTTACAAAGCAGGTCTGGCACAAGCACTGGGCTGATTGATTAATTTCTCACTGGTTTCTTGCAATTTGGAACAGAAGTAGTTAAAATGTGCTGGGAATTTTTCTTCAGGTGCACAAAAATCCCTTTCTAGCATCTCTTTCCCATCTTACCTGGGGAAACCTGGAGTGCCAAGAAGAGGAGAGAAAAGAGCAGGCAAAGGGTCTTCATGGCTGAGGATGTGCTGTGGCACTGTTGGGAAAAGGACCAAGGAAGATGTAAGAGACAGTCCCTGGGATCTGCAGTCTCCTGAGCTACACACTGTGTTAACAACAATTACATTTTTTTTTTTAATTTTGTCTTTAAGCTTTCAAAAATAATGAGCAAAACCCATAGGAAAGCCTGAGTATTTTGTGGGGTAAAATGTTTTCAGGACATATGATCATTAAGTTACTTTAATAGTTTAATGGCTCAGATTTATTTTCCATTTTGCAAATAATCCTTAGCCAGAACAGAATCATGGAATCCCAGAATGGTTTGGATTGGAAGGACCATTGAAATTCACCTTGTTCCAACCCCTGGGGCTCAAACACCTCCCACTATACCAGGTTGTTCAAGGTCCCACCCAACCTGGCCTTGAATACTTCCATAATTTTATTTTTAGCTAAATGATTTTATCTAGTAAATAAACAACACAAAGCAAAATTCGGTGATAATACTGTAAAAATTACAAACTTCAGGGGAAAAAAAGTTCATTTTGTAGTGTTTAAATTTATCAAGAGGTCAATTTGCTCAGCATCTCCAGTCTTGGTCTACAGGCAGCAGTTCTAGAATGGAAATGTACAATCAAATCAATTCCCATTTGAAAAGAAAATTTTAAAAGCAAACATATGATACCTTCATTGGAAGAGTTTAAAATTATATTAGGATTAACTTTATAGGATTAGATAGTCTGGAAAGGTGCTTATGGGTAAAGAAGTGGCTGTTAATGTTTCATATTAGGAAATATTAGGAATTAGGAATGTTCTGATCTGTCACAAATTATGGTCTCTCAAGCAAGGAATGGAAATGAAACAGTGCTGAAATGTCCTGTTGCTGAGAACAGAACCAAAACTGTTTCAAAATTAGCATTAGAAGTTTACACAAGTTTCTTTATATTTGAAAGTATCAGGAGAAATAAGGAGACGAAGTGAACAATTCTGGAATTGAAATAAGGGTTTTGACATAGAGATATAAATAAAAAATACAATAAATAAAATATGTTTTATATATTATATTAAAATATATAAATAGCTATATAATATATAATTTTATACCTATTATGCATTACAAAAATACTGTATAACTTTTATAACATGTTTTTATTCAAAGGCTACATATTTAATGGAAATATATAAATTTAGACATGTAGATTTTCACTGAGAGGTCACCTATTTCTCTGGACCACAGACCTGTCTAAAGCAACATGAACCATCAAACATTAATTTTTCCTAGTACTTATGAGGCAGAAAAATTTATTAAAGCATTCTAGATATTAGCACATTTTTGAATCACTTATTCAACATGTTCAATTTTCTGTAATCTTATATTTACCATTTTAGTTACATACAAATTACAGTTAATAACACAGAGGTTTGGGAGTTGGGTTTTTGAGGAAAAAACAAAAGCTGCCATTGAAAGAAAAGAACTGAGACATTACCAGGTATCAGGTCAGCCCTGAAGCCAAACAAGACTTGCTCTTGGTCCCTTCCCTCCTGAAGATTTTGTCTCTGGGAATGGGATGCTCTTTTATAAGGTGAGTCCCAAAAGAGACTGACAAGTGCTTTCTCTTCTCAGCCATTCATTGAGCCAATCCAAAAATCGCTCTTTTTTTTCTGCTGGCTTCTAATCCTACCAGAAACCAGCTGCTTTTCATTTCCCAATGATAAAATAGGGTTTCTCTCTGAAGCTGTTTGAGTTTTTCCCCTGGAAAATCCCATGTTTTTCATGCAATACCTCTTGTGACACTCCAGTTTGTGTAAGATACGTTAACCCACCATGGTATGTGTCAAACATCTTGGGACATAGGTTGAACTGTCCCTGCCTAGGAGCAACTTAAAACCTTGCAAGACAAAGCATCTGCATGTTCCCTGCAATCCCAGTTAATTTTCTGATCCGTAAATACAGAATATAGGAACTCAGAATGGATATATGGAACTAAAACAAATGTCCATTGGCTTCCTGGCCCGTGGCCACTGGAGACGCCAGAGTGAAGCAAGATGTACCCAAATATAGTGAATATAACATGGTTATGTCCCTGGACACCCTTCCAGCTGATGGGAAATATGTAAATTTAGGCAAATCCAGTGCCAGAGGATGTCTTTGGTCCCTTGGGCCTCAAAGCTCCTTCTTTGGGCTTGAGCTTTTCCCCCAGGACTCTGGTCGATTTTTTGATTCTTCTGCCTTCCACAGGGCCTTCAGCTGATCATTCCAAAACCAGATTATGCCTTAGATGAGCATTCAGGTTTTGGCTATCTGCTCTCAGTCTGCCAGCTGTTGACCTCTGCTCCTTCTGCCATGGGAATTAGCACCCAACTTCTGCATGGATGGAGCACCTGTCCTGGAAAGAGATGGAGAGAGCTGGGGGTGTTCAGCCTGGAAAAGAGAAGGCTCCAGAGAGACCTTAGACTCCAACTTAGTATCTAAAGGGGTATTATGAAAACGAGGGAGAGGGATTTTTTATATGGGCAGATAGTGACAAGACAAGGGGAAATGGTTTTAAAAGTAGGTTTGCATTAATGTTAAGAAGAAATTCTTCCCTGTGAGGGTGATCAGGCCCTGGCACAGGTTTCCCAGAGAAGCTGTGCCTTCCCTATCCCTGGAAGTGTTCAAAACCAGGTTGGATGGAGCTTGGAGCAACCTGAGATGGTGGAATGTGTCTCTGTCTGCATTGGGGAGGTTGGAATGAGATGGTCTTTAAGGCCCCTTGGAATCCAAACCATGCCATGTTTCTATTGTTCTAAGACATGAAATGCTTTCTCAGATCATATTTACTTTAAACCTCCCTTCAGTCAACAAAAAAATATTGTTCATGCAGTATTTTAAAATTATATATGAAGTATGTCACAATAGGTAATGATACACTTGCTAATTTGAATGATTAATGTTTCTAATTGACCGAGATCTTTGCAAATGACACCATGTCTTATAGGCACTACTGTGCTGTAGTGTCTAAAGGTAATACCAAAATTAAACTGAAATATTTACATTGCTGGCTGGCAGTTTACCTCCTAGTCATGTGATTTTTTCGTTATTTTGATATGAAGTTCTTAAGTAGAACCATAGAATAGTCTGAAATTGAAGGGATTTTTGAAATGTGAATAAGTCCAAGCCCTCTGCAATGAGCAGAGACACCTTCAACTAGATCAGGTCAGCCTAGACCTAGCTCAGAGCCCTGTCCAAGTAAACAGATGCAGCACAAGAACGTACAGAAATTACCTATATGCATGTGAAAACGTGACTACAAACCATTTCCCTCCCAAGCATACCCTGACATAGCTTTTTATTCTCTAGATAATTTCATATGTGAACTGTTTCTGCAATAGGAAAAAGAATGGTAATTGGATATCTGGTGTGTCTGCCAACATCTGGCCATAAAACTGAAAAGTAGGGGGAATAAAATTGCAAAAGTTGCAGTTGCTTCACCTCTTGCCAAGTCTGGGTGGTTAACTTGCCAACTGTTACTCTTACCCAACACAATTCCTCAAGGAAACAAAGGTGCATCGTTAATTTTTATTGTCTGTAAGATTTTGTGTGCAAGTACTCTCAAGGGCTTGGCTTTAGCACTGGGAATTCTTGGCCCTGTTTAATATAAATTTCCCATCCAGGCCATCAGAAAACTTCTGCCTGGACAAGGGGAAGGGAGAAGCAGAGGAGGGGTGAAGCACCTTTGGCAGAACTCAGCAAGATTTTTGGGTTGCGGCTCTTTTGAGGGTGGACAGTTTTTCCATCCCCATCTGCAGCTCCTGTTCTTCTGAGCAAGAGACAATCAAACACTTTCAATTATTATGGTGGGATCAGCATTTTGTGCAATAATCCAGTGCTGAGGAGCTGCTGTGCCTGAAGAAGGTGGGATACACTCTGAAGGGAAATGTCCTCAGAGGAGGCTGCAAAGTGTCTGGATCAGAAATGTCTTTCAGCCTTTTAAAATCATAATATTTGAGTAATTTTACCAAGATCACTTTCCAGAGAAGAAGGAGGATCTTATCTCCACCTTAGGAGTTTATATCTAGCACAGAAGATGAGGAAATTAGGAGCAAAAAGGAGAACCTCAAACTCTGCTCCTAGTAGTTTTCTCTTGAAAAAGAAAAAGGAAATATTAGGGACATCTTTCACTTCTGTTTTCCCTAATTAAAGTGCTTCAAACTGTACGTAAAATGCATTTAATCAAGCTCAATACTTTATTGATTCTGCAGTTATCTTGAGTAAATGATGAGACTAACATCTCGATGAACAATTCTGGCTCCATTTTTTGACCTGAAAGCTAATTAAAGGTACTGGGGTACAAGGGCAGAGTCCCCTTTCTTTTTTGAGAACCACAATATGACTGGCAGTGATGTGTGTGTGGCCAAAGCTCCTTGGCACAGGCCAGGTATCCCAAAGTTTCTCAAATTCAAACATTTGTAAATTGAATTAAATTTTCTAGAGAAAACTGGTGGGAGTAATCTCACCAAATTTCAGATATCCTAAAAGGAAATATCCAAGTACCAAATATTTTCAGTGTTCTTCCTTTATGGATAATGGAGAGAGACTGTTCTACAGACTTTTAATAGACATTTGCAGTAAGGTTGTTAGAAATAAAACATAGAAGTAACAGTAGGAATAGAAGAAACCCAGAAACATTGGAGGAGGAGGTGTTTTGCAACAAAAGCCATGAGAACTAATTCTGCAGAACAACAAAAGTGACATCTGTGTCTCTCACAGAGCCAGAATTTGCTCTTCAGAGGGTTTTTTAAAATGTGTTGTCACCAGTCCAAACCCACCCCGAAAGTCATTAAGAGTCCAAACCATCTGAGTTTGGTAACATATTTCACTGGGCACTGTTGTGACAGTTCCGCAACCTCTTTTGAAGAGATAACAACCAAATCCTTATGCTGAACACCCATAACTCTTGGGAATATATTTTTTTACTCTTTCACTTTTTTTTACATTTTTTCCCCTGTTTTGTGTTGCTGATATAATTCAAAATGTTCCTTTGCATAAGGCCCACTCAGAAAATTTCTCAGATGCTTCCAGGCCCTCTGAAGGAAACATCTGGAGATGTCTTGTCTTTATCTACACTGCTAGGCCATGAGGGCAAGGAAAAGAGACAGGAGCACACATTCCAGCCCTTATTTTGTTTCTTGCAATGAGAGAGGAAGGTCCACTTTGCAACTGCAATGCTGCTCCTTTTGATACTGAGGGCTCCTTATTTGTTTAATTGCAGAGTGGTTTGGGTTGGAAGGGACCTTAAAAGTCATCTCAGCCCCCTACCAGGAGCAAGGACACCTTCCACTATCCCAGGTTTCTCCAAGCCCTGTCCAAGCTGGCTTTGGACACTTTCAGGGATGGAACAGCCACAGCTTCTCTGGGCAACCTGTGCCAGGACCTCACCACCCTCACAGGGAAAATGTTTCCCTCTTTCTCTACAAAGAATCACCAGAGGTTCAACCACAGGAAGTCCACCATAACTGATTTTATTAAAGGAGAAGAAAGAAATAGTTTCCACAGTGTTGCCTGGTTCATGTCTGTGGTGTTTGCTTCACTGCAAGGGAGGAATGTGGCAGCTTTTCATTGCAGCAGGAACTGGTGCCACCAGGAGCGATGGGATCAGGGTGATTCCCAGGAGCACCAGCAGAAGCAGGAAAGATTTCCAAGGTGAATCCAGGAACTCTTCAGCTACTCCACCCCCTGCAAGAAGAAGAGAGAATCTCTCTACCCACCTGTAGGTTTTATGCAGAGATGTTCCCCTCATCTCATGACATCAGAGCAGAGGCTGCCATGGGATGTGATTTCCCCCTCCATGCCAGCAGGTTTGGCGCCAGAGAAGTGAGACAGGTGGCAGGAGCTGTGCCTCTAAGGTGTTGCTCTGGAGAAAAAATAATGAGGATATGAGCCAATCCCATAGAGATCCCTGCATTTCTACTCACTTTCTGCAGCAAGAATATCCATTGCTGCATGTTCCAATCCAGTAATAAGGGCGACGACAAATCCCTGGGAAGCAGCGTCCGTTTTGGATAAAACAAGAATTGTCTAGCCTAGGAAACACTTGTCCTGCACAGCACAAAGAGAAGAGTCATTTACCATGAAAGTGATCAAATGAATATACAGTCTTCTTCTTTACACCCCTCTCCTTACCTGCAGCCCCTTGGAGCATCAGGAAGAGGACAACCAGGAGCATGTGAAGGATCCTCATGGCCGCAGCTGGGATGTGGATTCTTTACCTGCACTGAGCAGAGAGCACAAGGTTGAACAACACTGGACAGAGGATTCCCTCCTGACCAGGAGATGATGATTAAAAAATGTGCCTGAAGACACCAAAGCCAAAATCTTTGTCCAGTGGATTTGGATAAAGAACAGAGTGAAAACCTCATCCTTGGAGGTATTAACAATTTCAAGGAATGCATCTCTAAGAAACCTGACCTAACTAGTACCACTTTAAGCACAGATTCAGACTAGAAACTTCTGGATTAGCACAAAACCTAAGTTATTGTGGGGTTCTATGCTGTTTTGGTGCTGGTTTTCATTTTTTTTTTTTTTTCTTCTTTTAGTTTTGGTTTTACTGCAGTGAAAAAAAGACATCCCAGATCTCTTCAGCCCCAGTCAAGTTGCTCTTGTACCAGCACAGGCCCACAAATTATCCCCCTTCCACATATTGAAGTACACAAAGAGTTCAGAAAATGAGCCAATCTTAATCCTTAGGAAAGTCTAAAAAAAGGCATCTCTAATTTTTCAATATTAATTAAAGTAACAACTCAAACTGTTACTGCATTCAGGCAAGACATGTGGCACAAAAAGCAAAGCTCAGCTGCTGTGCTGGCTGGGTGTCTGTTTCTGGAGTAAAACAGACACTTCTGTCCCTGATGTCTCAAGGGAAGGTTCCCAGGTCTCTGTTCCTCTTGGAGAGCAGCAAACCCAGTGCCCTCCTGGAAGCCCTGCAAGCAGCCAATCCGTGGTTCTACAGAACATGTATACACGGGAGGCACTTGCTGGAGGAAAGAGAGGGAAGGGGCTAATCAAAGCAGAAACCTGAGACTGATGAAAAGAAAGGTTAATAAAGATGGAGAGGTGAGGGTGGCTTTCCAGAACCAGGCAGAGTTACCCGAGGAGAAGGTGGACGATCGCTGCTGCTTCTGTTCTCCTGTAGATACAGCAAGACCCAAACACCTATAAAGGGTGGGGGATGAGCCAATGCAGTCATTGGCCAATGGAAAAAAGCCTTTTCCAGCCTGCATTTTGTTTCTTCCAATCAGAAAGGAAGGTCCAGTTTGAAACTACTTTCTCCAGAGCCCCTGATCCTTGTGCAACCCATCCCAGTTTGTGTAAGGCACGTTAGACCACAGGGTGATGTAAAATACCTGGAACATGCACTGAGTGCTCCTGATCCTGAGGGCTCCTCACCTGTAGAATCCCAGAATGGTTTGGGCTGGAAGGGACCTTAAAGATCATCCAGTTCCACCCCCTGCTATAGGCAGGGACACATTCCACTATCCCAGGTTGCTCCAAGCCCTTTCCATCCCAGCCTTGAGCACTTTCAGGGATGGGGCAGCTACAGCTTCTCTGGCCAACCTGTGCTAGGACCTCACAGCCCTCACTTGGAAAAACTTCCTCTCTTTCCCTGTAAAATAATCACTGGTAATGTCATGAGCTTCCCCTGCTGACTGCTGTGGTGCTTTACAATCTTCTGGACCAAGGAGTCAGGATAACCAGAACCTTGATGCCTAGGAGGGATCTCAGAA
This sequence comes from Serinus canaria, assembly GCF_022539315.1. Lineage (NCBI taxonomy): Eukaryota > Metazoa > Chordata > Aves > Passeriformes > Fringillidae > Serinus > Serinus canaria. The sequence continues at coordinate 109,860,307 of NC_066316.1, forward strand.
TTACATAAGGAAGAGGACAAGCGTGGCCTGTGGAAATCTATGTGGATTTTAAGAAATCTCAGTGCTGGGAATATCTTCCTCAAGGTATATCTGCTTTACAGCTGCTTGAGTGTCCTGAAGGAAAAGGCAGCTCAGATGTTCACCTTCAGGTTAGCAAAATTTAGGGTTTGTTCCCAGATGGGCCAACTCTTCATGGGATAAATCCCAGCTTTACAATGCAGTCAGGGAAGCACAGATAAATATTATTGATGCCTTAGAGAGGTAAAGCTCAATTTCTGCTCTCTGGATCCCAAGCAGCACTTTTAACCTCATATTTCCAGGGTTTTGGAAGCAACTGGGAAATCCTGTTTGCTTGTGCCTTCCCTGAGCTGGGGGGTCTTTGCTGTGGGAGAGGTGCAATTCCCAAAGGGAGCAGGGGCAGCTCACTCCACATCACTGCTCAAAATCCCCAGCAGCAGATAGGATTTCCAGGCAGAGTTTGGCCAAGTCAGGTCTGGGCAGTTTTCCACAGGGCTGTCCAAGGTCATTGGATGGACAGCAGGGCTGTTCCCACGTGGATTTCATGCCATTGTTTGCCAGGTGTGGAGGTGCTGCGAGGACAAACATTGGGCAATCGTACCAAAGGTCTGCCATCCTTCCTGTCATTTGCACAGAGGACACTGGAGGAAGAGGATGGCAGAGACAAGGTGAAGGATCCTCATTGCTTCAAGTGTCTGGGGACATCCCACTGTCACAGGTAAGCTGAGGTAACATGTGGGCACACAGGATTTACCCAGTGGCCTTCACACCAGCTCCTAAAGTGATGTAGGGTGCTCTGGGCTGGCTGAGATCTCCTCCTGGGATTCATGGAAAAGGGTCAGGAGAGAGGAGAACAAGCCAGGGAGGAGGGATAGGACACAGGGACATTTCAGACAGTACTGGTCTAAGTGTGGGCAAAGGAACTGAGAGCTGGATGTTCACTGGGAACAAAGTCTGTGGTGTGCTGAGTGATTAAAAAATCAGCTAGGATTTAGAGGAGTCCTTCCACATATTCATTTTAACAATATTTTATGTATAAATATATCTACAATAGTGTGGAATTGCTATGTGGGCTGTAGAGAAACAGCAGAGTAAGAAATATCTTACTTATAAGAAATAATCTTACTTGTAAGAGATTATAGAATTTGTCTATGTTTAAATAAACAATTACTGAAATTAATATCCTGACTATTCCTGAGCAAATCATAGGTTAGAATATCCAGATTTTCTTCTCCATTTGCATGTTCTTCAGCAAAGATAAAATATAAAGCAGTTGTGTAAATTCAGCCTCTGTTTCTGTTGGAATATTTATGGATTTATATGCACAGGCATACAGATATATATTTATGCACGGAGAACATAATTTTGGGGGCTCCACACAATGTCCTGTGCAGTACCCCAGGAAAAGGGAACTGAGTAAGACATTGAGCCATCAAAATACTTTCAGGATGCAATATTAATTGATTTGCAATATCCATTCTTTAATTGTATGTGTTTAACTGCCAGGAAACAGGTGAAATGTATCACTTTTGTAATCATGAGTGGCCAAAACAATGCTTTGAGTCAATAACAGTATGTTGGAATTAAGAGTTAATTATAGTCTTTAAGATATTGAAAGGAAGTTTTCCATCAATCATAAGAACAAATATAATTAATTAGTTAAAGACCTTATCCAAACCCTGATATTTGAGCTTAGATCTGTTTTGTTCCACTTTGGGCAGATGGCACATGCACAAAGTGGAAAAGCAGGAAGAAAAAATAATTTTATCCTATTTTCACTTCCTTTTCAGGAGTTTACCCCAAAATCTCAGTTCAGAGCTCTGTGCCTCTAAAAACTCATTTATACATTTAATATTCACAGTGTCTATTTCTGCTTCTTTACATTTCATCACTTGAGTTATTTAAAAACCACAAGTTTTGAGTTGTTTAAAAAACAAAATCAAAATCCAAATAACAGAAACAAATGCTCTTCCACATTGTAAAACAAATATACATATTCTTCCAAATAAATAATGCAGGAATGGGATTTTAAATATCTGTTTTTTTCTGGGGAGGCTGTTCAGTGCCCAGCCACCCTCTGGGTAGAGAACTTTTCCTGATATCCAACCTAAACCTCCCCCAACTCAGCTTCATTCCATTTCCTCGAGTCCTGTCCATTTGATTTTGAGAGCAGTGAGTGGTTTCTTGTCCATCACAGGAGTCCAGAGCAGACTGCAGAGCAGGGAGGGCTTTGAGTCTGGCCTGTCAGAAAACATCATTCGCTCTCATATCAGCTCTGGGAATCAAAAAACATCAGTATAATTAAGGAGAAAAATCCATAAACCCCCACTGTCAGAATAATTTCTGTACTCTTCACTGATGAAGGCTGCTGGAGGGGAATTTCAGCACTAGCTCTTCATTGCCATCTTCTGGGAGAGACCCGAGTAGCTGAATGCTCTTTGAAGTAAAGGAATGTTGGGTTTTTCCCCAGTCTCTTGGTGGTATGACAATGAAAACACAACATCTGGGCTCACAGATTCCTTTGGGGTTCCGATTAAACCAGGGCTGCCCCAGTTTCTGCAGTCCAGATCCACTGAGGGCACATATTTGACCAAAATATTTTTGTGGAAGTTGTTTCCTTTGGACACCTGGAATCAGAAAGGCTGTGTGGAGGTGGGTGCTTCTATTGCATCTGCGGGGTGCCCAGATGAAGGAGAGAACGATGAATCTGACTCCATGTTATCAGAAGGCTAATTTATTATTTTATATACTAAAGAATACAGAAAGGATACTTGCAGAAGGATAAAAAGACAGTAATGAAAACTTGTGACTCTTTTCAGAGCCTTGACACAGCTTGGCACTGATTGGCCAATGAGTCAAAACAATTCACATGAAACCAATGAAACAATCACCTGCTGGTAAACAATCTCCAAAGACATTCCAAAGTAGCAAAACACAGGAGAAGCAAAACAGATTGGTTTCCTTTTTATCTGAGGCTTCTCAGCTTCCCAGGAGAAGAAAAGGTCAAAGTGATTTTTCCAGAAAATATGACTGTGACATGCTTCCCTGGAAGTAATTATTCAAACATAAATATTTTCTGTGGGACAAGCAGAACACAGATGAGTCAAATCCATGAGAATGAAAGAGGGACCAACAGGTCAAGGGAGGGCAATTTGCTCCTGTGATGTCCTACCTGGGGTCGCCAACATAACGACATGGAGCTCCTGGAGAGAGTCCAGAGGAGACCAAGCAGATGCTCCAAGGGCTGGATCCCTCTGCTCTGGAGCCAGGCTGGGAGAGCTGGGGATGCTCACCTGGAGAAGGGTCCAGGGAGAGCTCAGAGCCCCTTCCAGTGCCTAAAGGGGCTCCAGGAGAGCTGGAGAGGGACTTGGGACCAGGGATGGAGGGACAGGACACAGGGAATGGCTTCCCACAAACAGAGGGCAGGGTCAGATGGGATGTTGGAATCCTTCCCTGTGGGGGTGGTCAGGTCCTGGCACAGGGTGCCCAGAGAAGCTGTGGCTGCCCCTGGATCCCTGGAAGTATCCAAGACCAGGCTGGGGCTTGGAGCAAGCTGGGATAGTGGAAGGTGCCCCTGCCCATGGCAGGGATGGAACTGGATGTTTTTTAAGGTGCCTTCCAACTCAAACCATTCTGGGATTCTATGAACACAGAGGGCTCTCACCTGTATTTCACACAGGAGAGTAATTGCAAAATCTGAGCTTCCCAAATTCAGCTGTTCTGGGGGCTTTGGATGCATCTGCAGGCTCCAGAGACAGCCCTGCAGGGTGAGGTCCCCCCCTGGATCCCAACCTGTGTGTCCCAAGCCATCGTTTGCTGTGGGAAATGGATCTGTAGAGAGTTCTCATGGCCTGACAGAAGGCCTACACAGTTTGCAAACTTTGAGATAAGAAATGCTGACTTAGAAATGCCATGGAATAGGACAGATGTTGCTGAGAGAGAAACGGAGCTGGCAACAAGTTTCAAAAGATGGCCTTGGAAATAAGATTAGACCTGCAAGAAAGACTCCAAGGACTATACTTTGGAGAAACAGAACTATGAAAGATCCACTGTAGTAGGACCCACAAGGGCTAGTTTTATATGACTGGCTTTAAGGCATCTACAGCATGGTGTGGCAAAAGGCTGACAGGCCAAGAAACACTTATAGTGTCTTGTAATTAGGAAATAATTGGCTTCTGATTGTGATGGCGTGAATTATAACATCTGTATTGCCTCCCCCTTCACATGAGACTGAAAATGGAATAAAAGCTTTTTAAAATCCTCTCAGTTGCCCCATCTCAGGGTCAGAAAAAGAGATTGCCTGACAGTTTCCCACTGCCCATGAGGGATCAGTGTGTTGGGCACACTCCAGGGTGGTGTGAGTTGGCTCTTTGGGAAGAGCCAACTCATGTTCCAGGGAAAGAGGAGGGAGTTCACAAGAGGTCACTGTCCCCCACCAGCTGCTGGGAAGTGACATTTCAGCTGCTGGGAATTGCTGTGGCAGGTCCATGTCCTTGGCCAGCCGGTCTGTGGCTGCTCTGTCACCCACAGAATATATAAAAACAGTTTTTCTGGGGTGAGACATCACTCTGTGAAGATCCCCTGGAGTGGAACCAGGTAGGACCCAGTGGCCTCTCTCTCCTCAGGTCCTCTTGGGTGAGCTAAAGGTGCAGTTTTCACACCAATTTCAATCCGAGAAAAGAACCTAATTTTTGATAAAATTTGTTTTCTCTAAAAAGAACTTAATAATCCAAGATGTAGAATATTGCAGCTTAATTAAATCCCCATGAATATCTGAAGTGGTCAGTGCTTGGTGTTTCAGTCATGCATTTGGCTGATTGTTATACTCACTGATGGGGATTCTTAATTATTAAATTAGTTGGTATTATTTTCCAAAGGTAGCTGGAATCTTCAGTGAGAAATGATGGTGGAGAGACAATCCAGGGCCTCCAGGATGGATAGATGGTTATTTAGATTTTCTGTAAACATATTTCAAGGAGTAATTACTGGCTTGTAAGATAAAAAAATTAACATTATTTGAGTCATTAAAGCCTTTGAGTGTTTATATTCAAAGCAATTGGAAAGGGTTACATTATTAATTAAATAAAATTAATGTTTTAGTCATTAAGTAACCAAGAAACTTGCTTTGAACATGAAGCACTGCCCTGTATGGGCTGCCATGATTAAAGTTAACTTCATCCCAGCCAGATTCAGCAGAGTTGCTCAAATAAAAAAATTAATAAAAATATTTATAGTCATAAATACATTTTACGAATCTTATCTTTCAATTTTTTTTTCCTTAAAAACTGTTGTTTCTGTAGATTCATTCTAGAACATTTATTCTATTACATAAATGCCATTTTTATTTTAAAATTGCAGCTAATTTGTCATTAATAGTGTTTGTGGTGGGTGATGAAAAATACTGGTTAAATGCATGATTTCTTTCTGTTTTTTTCTTAGCATCTGTTGTATTTGGTGGCACTGAATTTGGACATGAAGATCTTTTCCTTTTTCTTTGCTGTTCTCCTCTTAATTCTCCAGGGCACTTCAGGTAAGAATAAACTCTAAGGAAATGCAGAGGGAAAATTGTGAGAATGGAAAAAAAAAGGGGGAATAGAAATAAAAACAGAAATAAGAAGAAATAGAAATAGAAAATAGAATAGAAATAGAAAATAGAATAGAAATAGAAAGATAGAAATAGAAATAGAATAGAAATAGAAATAGAAATATAGAATAGAAATAGAAATAGAAATAGAAATAGAAATATAGAAATAGAAATAGAAATAGAAATAGAATAGAATAGAAATAGAAATAGAAATAGAAATAGAAATAGAATAGAAATAGAAATAGAAATAGAAATAGAAATAGAAATAGATAGAAATTAAATATAAAGGGGTTTATTCCCTTTTGCCTAAAGTGCTGCCAGTGTGTTGGGCACATTTTTAGCAGTGACCAAATGGGTCCATTGCATGCACTGAACCCTCCCTGTTTGGAAAATAAGGGAATTTAATGGTGAGGAAGTGGCCAGCCTGCAGGTAAACTTCCAGACTGCTGCCATGCTATAACCTGGATTGTTCTTGGTCTTCTTTGGGAAGGCAATCACAACTCTGCACTGTTTATTTTTCATTCTGCCCAGGTTTCCTGCGTGCCCCCAGCACCGAGGTGCAGTGCAGACAGGCTGGGGGTGTCTGTTCCAGCCACCACTGCCCCCCGCCCCACAGGAGACCCTTTGGAAGATGCCAGCAGGGAATTCCCTGCTGTAGGACTGTGGTGAGTCCAGGATGTGATGGATCACACACCCACAGAAGGGCTTGGGTTGGGCAGGGCCTTTCAAGGTCATCTGTTCCACCCCCATTGTCATGGACACCTTCAACAAGATCCAGTTGCTCCAAGCCCCATCCAACCTGGCCTTGAACATTTCCAGGGACTTTTTGGGGTTTATTGCTCATTTATTACCCATTTTTGGACATCTACTCTGCCCTTGAGACGGAAAATTCCTCCAGCCGAAGCTGGCAAAGAGCAGAGACTCTGCACACTCAGATATAGGATTTCCTGAGGATTTCCTCACTGTTTCCCTCTGTAGCATTGATGGTGCAGCCTCATGGGAAAGATCACAGTGAAACCTCTTTGGCAGAGAAAATTAATCAGCCAGAAATGAACTCTTTTTGCTGCTGTTCCCATTGGCTGGCTCAAGCTGCTCATGATGAGTAGCACTGGCTTCAGAGGACACATCTCTTGATGTGCACACTGAGCTGAAACCTGGGATTTTTGGGTCAGATTCATAGGAAACCTGCATGTTCCACCTTGCAAAGGCTGCCTGGTCCCAGAGTCAGAATAACAGCCTGAAAGTCATGTTGTTCTCCCAGATTTTTTTCCTACAGTTCCGTAAACTTCCTCTTCTAGACAAAATCAAAATATCTGGTAGTGAAAGGTGTCACTGCCCATGGCAGGGAGTTGGAACTAGATGGTCTTTTAGGTCCTTTCAAATCAAAACCATTCTTTAATTCTGTGATTAATTTATTTTTTTTCCTCTCAAATTCCTTAGTGTAATCCTAAAGTTTACTCCATATCTTTATTCCAATGTGAAACTGCAGCAACAAATATCTCTGAATATTTACACTCTGCCTCCACTGATTCTAACATTTAATTTTCTGTTTCTCTTTTTCCCTGTAAAATGCTGCAGACACTTTTATTTTTGGAGGCTCTTACTCAAATTCTGTTCAATAGTACTAGTAAGAGATGTTAAAAACAAAACTTGAGCAGCAGAAACTCTTTTCCATGCCAAAAATTCCAAGAGGCAGAGGAAGCTTCAGGCACAGATTGTGGTCAATTCATCATTAATTAAAATAGAAAAGCAATTTATGATTAAAATTCAGCAGCAGCAGGCCTGTGAATACCCTGAAGAGTTGGATTCAGGAATATCAGCCCTTAGTGCCCTTCTGTGCATTTTGTTTAATTTCTTTCCTGGTTGTAAGCACAAAATCTGAAAGTTTCTTCCTTTTTTTTTTTTTTTTTTTAGTATGATTAGTGACCACTGACATCTCAGATGGGCTAACCAGAGCTTCTGGCAATTTAAGGGATGTATCATCTTTGGAGAATCTGGAATTCTGAGCAGAAAATATGCATTGGACACATGCAGGCACATGCCACAATGTGAACAACAGAAAGAGAACAAACCCTTCCACAAACAGCCTTAATGATCTGAAGAAACTCCCAAGAAATTATTGAACAAAACAAAATTTTTCATTTTTAAAAATGTTTTGCTGCTGAAATTTTATTGTGTCAACCAACCTCTGTCCAGAGGTCACCAGAATGTAGGAGTCTGTGCCTGTGGAAGGATGTAAAATTCTTCCTTTGGCCCTCAGAACAGGTATTTTATTATTGTTGTTATTATTATTATTTTGTTTTCCTTTTGGAGTCAGCAACAATGTGAGTAATGCCAGAATGCTCAGCTAAGGTGTTTATATTTCATAGTCTACACATCCCAATAAATTTTAATAAACATGTCCTGGAAGATCTGTGTTTGATCCTTATCCTTGTGAGGAACCATCTCCTTATTCCTGTGAGGAATTCTCTTGCTGTGCATTTTGTTGGAGGGTCTCACCTAGAATCAGTGTGAGATGTGCCTTGTGGTAAACTTATCCAAGAAAAGAGGAAGAAAACAAACCCATGTGACAGGAACATGTTCTTGTCCTAATCATTATTAATTTGACCAAGAATAACTTCAAGGCCAGGTTGGGCAGGACTTGGAACAACCTGGGACAGTGCAAGGTGTCCCTGTCCATGGCTGGGGTGGAACTGGATATCTTTAAAGTCCTTTCCCACCCAAACATTCCATGATTCTGTGACTCTCCAAACCCAGTGTGATGAGGCCAGTGCAGAGCTGGGACAAGCTGATCAGGCTGAGCACCCATGGAAGTCCTGAATCCATCCAGGAGCTCCTGGCATGGAGAGCAAGGACACTTTGTGTTACTCCCTGTCCCAAATCCTTGTGGCCTTTGCACTGGGGGTGTTGGGGATGGGGACAGGAAGGAGGGGATGAGTCTTGGTGGTGAGAATCCAGGCTGATGGACACACAGCCCACTGCCACCAGACAGTGGGAAAAACATCCTGACCAGCTTGGGATCCAGAGAAATTAAATTCCATGGACATGATGCTGGTCTACACTAAATAGACCAGCAGGAGCAGAATCTTGTGAATGTGGTCATGCAGCCTCGAGCCCTTCTACGACCCTGGGGTTTCTCTGTATTCCAAATATTTCAGGATGGGCTGGCAGATGCAGCCCTGGAGAGGAGCAGAGGACTGAGCCTGTCTCCTGAATCCCAGCTCTGGGCTGGAATGGCAGCTTTAATGGGGCTAGTGCTTTTCCATTATTAATATAAATGTTGCCACATAAATCATTTCAACACAGGATGATTTAACAGGCCCTGATGACACATGGACTACTGTAGTTAAATAAAATTAATTTACAGGCTGATTTTTATAGACCACAAAACCAACAAAATCCACCCTGACATAAATGAGCAAGTATCAGCAACATGGTTTCACAAGAACTTGCTTTTATTAGAGTTGAAACTGCAAATATCTTTATTGGACAAGAACTCCTCCTCAGATGTTCTTGTGCTCCTGAGGGCCTCCACCCCCATGGGAAAGGCTCCCCAGAGCACCAAGGACAGGATCCATCGATGTCCAGAGATGGGGGATGTCTCAGATGTCCAGAGCTCTTGTCTGAGGGGTCAGTGAGGTGTCAGATTTAGGAGCTGGGGGTCCTGCAGAGAAAATTCAGGTGCTTAGCTCATCCACCAAACAAATAAATTACACCCTGACACCTCAGACTGCTGGAGACACGAGGAACACATGAGGGTAAAGACAGCTGGAGACTCTGAGCTGGCCCTGTGTTTCTGGCCATAAAATAACCCAGATAAAATACAGAATGGGGCTGTCACCTCTCAGCACACACCACAGCTGCTCACTTGTGGCTGCTGATGCCCCAAAGTACCAGAGACCCCTTCCACCCTCCCAGGTTGCTCCAAGCCCCACCCAACCTGGCCTTGGACACTTCCAGGGATCCAGGGGCAGCCACAGCTTCCCTGGGCACCCAGTGCCAGGGCCTTAGCACCCTCAAAGAGACACATTTCTTCCTAACATCCAATCCAGATCCACTCTCTGTCAGATTGAAGCCATTGCCCCTTGTCCTGTCCCTCTTGCAAACAGTTTCTCTTTTTCTCTGGAACATTCCAACACCACACAAACTCTGTTTTGTTTTCACCACACACCAACCCCAGCAATTAGCAGGTACTTTTTGGATATTGTAGGGGGCTGGAGAAGGGGTTCTGGTGCTGAAAAGGGGGAAAGCCCAGTGATTCTGCTTGCTTCTGTGGCAGCAGCCCTTCCCCAGAGGAATTTCTCTTACCATTTGCAGCATCTTAGCTTCCCACCGCGGCAGGTCCCGATGTCAACCAGAGGGGCAGAGCAGGGCACGAAGGAGCAGGAGCCCCTGCTCTGCCGGCAGGCCAGGGTGTCAGCGGTTTCCTGGCTGTAAGCTGCAAAAAAATAGGGAAAATTCATGTTTGTTTCTCCTGGCAGAGGGCTGGAGACTTGAGGCATGAGATTTACCTGGCACTGTGTTAAGGTTTTTGTCATCAAATTGGATTCCATCTCTAATTTGAAAGGCATCACAGCTTTATTCTAAATCAGGTCTCTAACATTTCAACCACTTTGTCCCAGTGATTCTCGAGTCCTTTCTCTTAATCACATATTGTTCAAGGATTGCATGTTTTTGATGTCACTCAGCTGATTGTACTTTGATTTCCCTTATCTCTTAAATTTAAAAGCCCTGTAGTGTTTTATATAATCTTATGAAGATTATAGCATTTTATATAATATATTAATATATTATATATATATTATATAATTTTATATATATATATATATATATATATATATATATATATATATATATAATATATATATATATATATATAATAGTGGTTTATATAATCTTTATGAAGAGATAGAAAAAAACTGGAGGCCTTTTCCCGAGAGATTCTACTGGAATTGTACCAGTCCTGAAGCCATCTCAGGGGTCACAGGGTGTTTTGATATAAATAATACATTTTGTGGTGCATGAAGCAGGAAAAGCCCAAGAAGGCAATCCCAAAACATGTAGTAAAGGTTTTGTCTCAATGGTTCTACATTTTTGTCTTTGAGCAGACAGACATTTGATGGTCTAAGAAAGCTGGTACAAATTTGAGACTACTGCAGAACAAATTGAGGCGACTTTGGCTGCTTCAAAGACACCCAAATAGCCTGGAATGATACATGGGCTCCAAACCCACTTAATGAACTTGGCCAATATGGAATTCAGGCAAAAAGCAACAGTCAGGATAACATTTTTTCCAAAAACAGATGAGGTGTCCTAATCTAGAACACACAGTCGAGGACATGTGGGTGACAATGTGAGAAGAGAAAGCTCTCATGTTGCTGGGTTGCATCTTTAGTATTATTCTAGGAATCGTCTCAACAAAATCCTCGGGGCATTGCTCAGGTTGGAAAAGTGTCCTTGGATCCTCCATGACCAGAAAGTCCAACCATCCCCAGCACTGCCAAGGCCACCACTGGGGGATCCATGTCCCCAAGTTCCACATCCACACAGCTTTTAAATCCCTCCAGGTGTGGGGACTCCAGCACTGCCCCAGACAGCTGTGCCAGCGTTGGAGAACTTCTGGTGAACAAATGTTTCCTAATATCCAATCTAAACCTCCCCAGGTACAACCTGATGTCATTTTCTGTTGTCCTGTCCCTGTTCTCTGGGAGCAGAGCCTGATCCCCCTGGCTGTCCCCTCCTCTCAGGGAGTTGTGCAGAGCCACAAGGTCCCCCCTGAGCCTCCTTTTCTCCAGGCTGAGCCCCTTTCCCAGCTCCCTCAGCCCCTCCTGGTGCTCCAGCCCCTTCCCCAGTTCTGTTCCCTTCCCTGGACACGCTCCAGCTTCTCAATGTCCTTCTTGTCCCAGAGCTGTCCCCAGCACTGGAGGTGCCCCAGCAGTGCCAGCACAGGGGACAGCACAGCCCTGGTCCTGCTGCCACCCCAGAGCTGGGACAGCCCAGGTGCCACTGGCCTCTTGCCCACCTGGGCACACCTGGCTCATGTCCAGCTGCTGCCACAGCACCTCCAGGTCCTTTTCCAGTTTTTGAGCTGCTCTGCCCCAGCCTGAAGCTGCAGGGGTTGAAGTGATGAACACTTGGCCTTGACCTTCACACAATTTGTCTCATCTCATGGATCCAACCTGTTCAGATCCCCCTGCAGAGCCTTCCTGCTCTTCAGCAGATCAACACTCCCACCTGACTTCATGTAATCTGCAAATTTGCTGAGGTTACCCTCAGTCCCCTCATATGGATCATTCATTAAGATATCAAACAGGACCAGCCCCAGTAGTGAGCCCTGGGGAGCACCACTGGTGTCAGCCTCAGTTGGACTTAACTCCATTCTCCACACCTCTCTGGGCCTGGCCATCCTGATAGTTTTTAACCCAGGGAACAGTGCACCTACCCAAGCCATGAGCAGCCAGTTTCTGCAAGAAAACTCTGTGGGAAATGGTGTCAAAGATTTAGCAAAATCCAGCTAGATACCTATTCCACTAAATGGGACACCTTGTCATAGAGGAGATCATGTTGGTCAAGCAGGGTCAGCTTTTCATGAACCAACACTGGCTGTGCCTGATCCCCTGGGTGTTCTGTACTGCCATATGAAGGCACCCAAGATGAGCTGCTCCAAAACCTTTTCTGGCACCAAGGTCAATACAGGACCATCCTTTTTTTTCTCACCTTGTCATCACATGCTAGAAAGAAACCATCAGTATGACTATCAAAGAACCTTGAATTGATAGCTTGAAAATTAAGACAATGACCAGGGAAGAGGAATTCTAACAGGAAAGTCATGGATTCTAGGAGCAGAGATGCAATCTGACCCTCAGCACTGGGATCTAAAGAACCTCTCTGCATCTTCACCCTTTGAGCCTCCATCTCATCTCTTTTCAGCCTTACCTGGAGCAGCCTGGAAGAGGAAGAAGAGAACAGCAACGAGGAAGAAGAGGATTCTCATGACTGGCAGCTGGCAGCAAGGCAGCTTTGGCAGGGATGGAGACAACACCAGTGTGAACAGAAGCTGTCCAAGACCGAGCACAGGCAGTGCTTCTGCATATAAAGGCTCTGGGACAGAACAAGGGGGTGGAGGAGTGGCTGCCTGGAGAACAGAGAGTTCATTGCCCTGTTCCCATGGAGACTGGTGAGGTAGGGAGGTGTTGCAACCTCTCACGTTAGGAGATGCTCGACCTGAGCCATGACCACGTCTTGCTGGCTGCCCCATGCCAGCTGGTGGGCTGTGCCCAGGGAGGGCAGGGGATTGGAGCAGGAGGGAGGTGGGTTCCTGGGATCTGCAGGGCTGTAAACCATGCAGAACTGATGGTGCCCTGTGGCTCTTGGCCATGGTCTTGTGCCATCTTGTCCTCCCCCTCAGCCACCAGGCAGGGTGAGCAAAGGAGAAAACGCCTCCTTGGAGATGAGAGCGTGGAGTGACAGGGCAAGGGGCAATGGCTTCAAGCTGAAAGAGCAGGTTTAGGTGAGATATTAGAAAACCTCCTTCACTGTGAGGGTGGTGAGACAATGGAGCAGGTTGTTTGGAAAAGCTGTGGCTGCCCCATCCCTGGAAGTGTTCAAAGACAGGTTACACAAAGCTTGGTGCAACCTGGGATAGTGGAAAATATTCCTAGCCAGGCAGGGGCTTGGAATGGGATGATCTTTAAGGTCCTTTCCAATCCAAACCATTCTGTGATGATGGAGAAGAATGCAGGAAAGGATCAGAGATTTAATCCTTGCTTGGGTTGGAGTTGTAGAGCTGCAACAGTGGGAGCCAGAGTGAAGCTGAAAGGGTCATGGATATTCCTCGTCCTGGCTATGAAACTGGCACTCCCAGGAGTTTTTCCAGCATGGTTCACTCAGCTCAGTCACTCTCTGTAGCTTTAATTTGTGACTTTAGCAGTGGATTTGTACCAAATGTCACAGAAGTCATTAAACAGAAAGGACTGGAAGGGACACTGCTGTGTGTTGTGCTATGCTGTCACAGGAGATAATTCCCTCCAGCAACCCCTAAGATCTGTCCTGAAATCTGTGATATCATAGTCTGAAAATTCTTCCCAAATCTAGTCTTCAAGGAGTGTCTAAAATTACTCATTCTTGCCCAAATTTTCTTGATTCAATGACATTTTCCCTTGTTGTCAGTCACCTTGCTGAATGTGGTTATGAAGAGACTCACATCTTTCTGATTTCACAGATTCAGTATATCAAATCCACTTCTGTGTGGTGTCTCCACCTCTCTTATCACCTTGTAACTTATTTCTGTATCTGAAAATAAAATCTAATTTTTTTTTTTTCATGCATGTGAAGGTCCAGCCTTATCTAAAAAGGACCAGAAGTGTCACCAGAATTCTGTAAAGGTCTCTTAACCCTTGTACCTGTCACCAAGAAATGCCACTCCTGTGACATATGGGAATTTCAAGTGAACATTTTTTTTCCAGGCAAACAGGACAAACCAAAAATCATCAGTGAAACAAAGTCACGAGGGTGATTAATTATTTACTGCTTCAGCCAGAGCAGCAAACTGAAACGAGGGAGAGCAGGATCAGGGGTCAGCTCTGACTGCTCACAGAGGGCAGACAGGTCTGTGCCTGCTGAACCAGCTGCTGCAAGTCGGGTGGAGGGCATGAAAAGGCTTCAGGGTTTGGTTTTTTTTGTTTTCCTAACCCATTAATTCAGTATATCAGGGCTAGAAACAAGCAAAAATCTTTTGTGGTTGGATGAGGAGGTTAAGGAGAGGCAACAGGATACAGGGGCAAAGAAAACTCATTCCCACCCATACTTCATTGAGCCCACATCCTTGAGGAACATGGTGAGGAAATTATCCTTCAGATCTCTGCCAGGAGCTGTGAGAGCTGGGGTGGGCAGTGATGGTTTAGGGAAAGTCTCTGTATTTCCACACACATGAAAATACACGTGTGTATTTTCACACACACATTTAGAGCCAGAGGCACAAGCTGAGACTGCTGCTGTCACCTCTCCTCCATTTCCCTCCTGAATATAGAAGTTTCAAGGAATCAGTCATTTATATTAAATCACTCTGTGTGCCTGGAATTTTATTGGAGTCATAGGGAACACTGACCATGTCCTTGATGCCTGATTTGTGATCCAGGACATGGACACAACTCCACAACCCAGACCACTCTGAGCACTTGCCCAAGGTTTCAGACAGGCAGCCCATCCACCTGCACCCTCAGCTTCCCTTCTGGAAAGACAAAAAGAAGGAAAAAAAGTGGAGCCCATGATCTTTGTCATGTTTTAAAACACAGTCAGCTGTAAGGAAACCATCAAGGGTGAAGCTTACTTGTAGAAATAACAGGATTTAATGGAAAAGAGAAAAGAGCTTTTCTGTTCCTTGCATAATCCCCCCTCCTGCCTGTCCCAGGCAGCACAAGGGGCAGGGATGTTTAATTTGGGGAGTGAGGCTGCTGAGCAAACCCTGCTGGGCCATGATGCCACAGATGGTTCAATGCTCTTTAGAACCAAACAATGCCAGGGAGAGGAAAGGAAAGGGGGAATGGCTCCAGCCTCCTCAGCTCCCTCTCCCAGCTCCAGCTGGAGAGTGGCAGCAATGCCTGTCCCAGGTCCAGGCTCCCTCCAAGGAAACATAAATGTTCCTGGGGTGATAACAGCCCCCTCGAAGACTGCTTGGCACCAGGGAAAGGGAGTTTGGACACAGGGCTCCACTTCATCCTTCTTCTTGAGGACCAGGAAAAGATGATCCCAGTAGTCTCCAGTGAACAGAGAAATAGTTGAGGCTGTGGCTGACAGGAAGCTGTTGATCTTGAGGTCTCTGTTAGAGATATTATTATAATATTTGACCTGGCAGCCAAGCAGTGGATGGTAGATCTTGTATGGGACCTGTGCTTTTGAAGGAAAATAATTTTGTCACCCAGAAAGAGTAAATTCATCTGTTTGGCTTACTGATTCTTCAGGACCTTGGGAAGTTTGCCTTCACACCTTGGGAAATCACCACCAGTGGTCTGTATTCTGGACTGTGGGGAAGCCAGTGCAAATATCTTTGGCTCTGAAGGAGTTTCCCTGCTTTTAATTACAACTGATGAGCAGCTAATCTGCCTGATCAGAAGGGGAGAATTAATTTAGTGACAATCTCCTCTGTTCCAGCAATAAATAAACAGGCAGAGGCAAGAAGTGGTGTTGAGTTCCCCTGTCCTGAAGTTAAGGGCATGGAACAAGTGACAGAGAGAGGGACAAGTGTTTGCAGCCACAGTGACGGTGGCAGTGGGCAGAGGGTACAAGATGTTTGTTCTCCTTGACAGAGCACTCAGTAAAGGCTGCTCATGCATAAAACTGATTTGCAGTGGGAAAATCCAGTCCTAGTGACTGAAGTGCCTGTCCAAGGCCAGTCATGGGACGACCTCCAGCCTGTGTCCTGGCCATGGACCAGAGCAGGGAGGGGGATAAGTCACTGAGAGCAGATTTTTGGAAAACCATGTTCCACTCATCATTTTGAAAACTGATCTGTTTTTCAGGCCACCAAGGATGAGTTTTTCTGAGGTCCTGCATCACCTTTGGAAGGGGAATATCAACCAAAACAATCCTTTTCTCCCATAGCATGAACACTCTCAAAGAGTTTGGTTTGAGCTGCTGCCCTGCCAGCCCTCCATGTGAAAACACCAATGGTGTCCTAGGAGAGAAGTTCTCAATAGACATGGAATGAGGAAATCCTTGGGAAGAACTCTCAGTGGTCACTGCGGGAGAGAAACAGGGCCAGGAAGTGGGACTGGAGAAGCAGATCCCTGTAGGGCCATCAGCAGAGGAGAGCTGTGGGAGCTGTCTCACATGAGGCCAAGCCCAGGTTCCACTCAGGCTCATGGGGAGTGCAGAGGTGAGATGGGCACTCAGGGGACTCTGTAGAAACTGGGCACAAATGGAAGAAGGAGCCTGGTGGCTGCTGGGCTGAAATGCCAGACCTTGATGGACATAAGGTGCAGCATCCAGAGACAGAGATGGAGACAATCCCTGTGGGAATAACACCTCTGTGATTTACACACCAGAGATGTGTTTCATTGGGATGTGTTTCAGCAGGGAAACCTGAGGCCTCAATCTGTTCTGAACTTATCCAGATTTAATAGCAGAGATTTTCTTCAGGATGTTGTGGTTTAACCCAAACTGGAAACTCAGCTTCAGGCAGCTCTTGCTCACTTCTGCCCTGGTGGAATGGGGAGGAAATCAGAAGAGTGAAAGTGAAAAAACTTGTGGGTTGAGACAGAGACAGATTAACAGGCAGAACAAAATCTGTTCAAGCAAAGCAGAACAACGAATTTATTCACCACTTCCCATGGGCTGGCAGGTGTCCAGCCATCCCCAGGAGAGCAGGAATCCACCTCAGGTAACAGTGACTTGGGAAGAAGAACTCCATCACTCCAAGGGTCCCTTCCTTCCTTCCTTGTTCTTCCTGCAAGTTTTACTGCTGAGCATGACCCCACATGGTCTGGAATATCCCTTGGGTCACCTGGGTCCAGCTGTCCTGGCTCTGTCCCCTCCCAACCTCTTGTCACCCCCAGCCCTCTTGTTGGTGGGGTGAGGAGCAGAAAAGGCCTCAAATGAGTCCTGCTCAGCCATAACAAAAAACATCCCTGAATTATCAGCACTGCTCCCAGCACAAACTGAAACCACCACTCCATATTGGGAAGTAAATTAAATCCATCCCAGCCAAAACCAGCACACAGAAGGAACTTGAGGGACGTAGAACAAATCATCAGTGTCTGGTTTGTAAGCTGGGCATGTCCGGGCTGTGGGCAGTGAGATGTCCTTGTTACAGTGTGTTCTGTAAATACTGAATTTTGTGACTGTTGTTGAAAATGGTTTGATGTTTTAAAAACCCAGTCTATACATCACCCAAAATCTTGTCTCTGTGGAGGGATAGTTCAGACCCCATCATTGTGTTAATAAATTCAGGTGTATGTGTTTTTTTAATGCATATATATTAGATATTCTGTTCTATTCTATTCTATTCTATTCTATATCTATTCTATATTATTCTATTCTTTATTATTATATTTTATTAATATATTCTATATTATTATATTCTATATTATTATATTATATGTTATTATATTATATATTTTAAATATATATGTATATATATAAAATTTGTAATTCTGCTGGTGTTTATTGGTTGCCATACAATTCAAGAGTTGCCTGTAAAGTTCTTCCCACTAAGCTTTCATTCCTGCCATCCTAAATACTTTATTATCATCATCCAAACTAATTGGTCCTGTAGTCATTCCCTTTCACAAATCCTTTGGGAATATGTGAGACTTCACAGACTCACTTCTTTAAGAAATACTGCATCACTCTGAGCCTTGAGTCAAAACCAGAGAGGAAATTACTGTGAATAACAACGAAGATCACGGGTTTTGGTTTAAGAAAACCTTTATTTTCATGTGCGAATAAAATAATAATATATATATTGCTTCACATCCTCCAAGAGCTGCATGAACCTGAAGTGATTAAACCTCCAAACACCCCTGTGAGGTAGGCTGGAATAGGTGGCCAGGGAGCCAAAGTGGCTTGAGTATTAGAAGCAAAAAGGGAGTGACTTCAGCGAGGAAAAACCCGGATCTCCAGAAGCGGTGTGCTAACAGGACATGCCCTCTGGAAGCTTCTTTTAAAGCTCATGTGCAGGAGGCTTTAGACAGAGGAGGAACCCTTGAAAATCAGCTCCTCAAGGCAGTGGAATTGTTGCTGGTCCAAGGGCTCTGATTCAGGAAAGCCTTTTCTTCTTATTCTGCCAAAATCCTGCAAGTTTGCAGAGGGTCTTGTCATTGTGCTGCAGTTCCACCTCAGCTCATTCTCTAAAAGCCTCAATACCTTCTAATTACCTTTCAAAATGAACCTACAGGGTGGGTCCAGCCTGCAGGTTTAAAAACCTACATCTCTGTGTGTGTTGGGTGTCCAGGTCTGCAGATCACCAGTGTATAAGAACTGTGGCCACTGGCAAATGAGTTATCTGACCACTTGTAATGACATTTTTTATTCAGTTTACACCAAAATGAAAACTGAGGATTTGATCTAACTTCTGAGCACACAAGTCTAGTGCCATCTGAAGTGGTCTGGGGTATCTGCTTGGCCTCCAGACATTCATCTTTTCTGAAAATCAGTGTTTTCCCTTAGAGCTAACTATTTAAATACTCCAAGGCACTTCAAATGCCACTAAACATCTCAATGTATCTTGCTGAATCAAGCCCTTCATGTCTAAATTCAAAGATTTGTTTTCAAGCAACATGAGCTGGAAAAAAAAGTATTTATATTGTACTTCAGAATACTCTATTGGTTTTAACTTCTACTCTTGTATTGGTCAGCTCAGCTGAAAATCAAACAGCCAGTATAAGAACTTTAGTCCTTAACTCAAACATGCATCAGCATCAGGTACATTCTCCCAAGAAAGAGTATTTCTGTAGGAAAATTACACCTGAAACCAGACTCAAGATGTCTTGTTGCTTTCCCAGGCTCAGTTTTCTTTGTGTCAGGTCTAGCAGATGTTCTGACAGAAATTTCATGTTGGAGTTCTCCCAGCTGCTTCATGTGCTATCAGTGGGAATTGCTTCCCAAAGAGCACGAGTGGTCACAGAAACTGAGGGATCACATCACTGCTTTGTAAAATCATCTAATATCAGGTTCCTTCTGCTCCATTTGCTTTCCTAAATTCCCAAATGCATCTTTAGCATCTTATTCCTTAGCATCCTATTCTCCTGGCAACAAACCTGTCCTATTATTGGAATTACTTGGGCTTCCTGAAACCACTGAGGATCCCCATTTGCTGAATAAATGTATAAAACCTTATTCCTAGAACCATCTCATCAGATTTCTTCAGTTTCTGGGAATCTTTAAACCCCAGCAATTCTATAAATAACAGAATCACAGAACAAGGAGTTTTGGAAAATTCAGACACTGACAAATTCACTCCTCTTCACATTTCAAAGAGCTGTGCAGTGGTGGAAGGAAGGAGAGATGGGGAGAGGTTGAAAAGCAAAGTTCTGTGAACACTTTTCCCTCTTTAAATGTACATTTTCTAGGTAAATTTTAAAATTAAAACAAATGGATGATAAAAAGCTTCCCCTGATGGGTATAAATACTGTGAAGCATTTTCCGAATAATTTCTTGAAAAAACTTCTTTCTTTTCTCATAAAGATTCAAACTAAAGTGAAAAATACTGAATTTTTGGAAATTTTGACCATTCTGAATTCTTTCTAAATTCTGAATTCTTTCTCCAATACATCACTTCCATTCAAATGAATTTTCTCCCTAAACACACATCAACATTATACACGTCTTCCTCCTCCCTCTGGACTTTCCCACCCAGGGTTGCCCTGTGAGCTTCCCTGAAGTTTTGCTGGTTATTCAGAGAAGCAGTGGATAAAAGAGGGGACCTTCTGAGGCCCCTGAGATGTTTTGTCACCTACTTGGAGCAGCAGTTCAGCAGCCCCCCATGGCAGGTCCCCGTGGCAGCGAAGGTGGGTGGGCACGCCCCGGCACGGCAGAATTTTCCCTGGCTCCGGCACTCGACGGTGTCAGCAAAAAGAGGGTCTGCAGAACCTGTGGGGAGTGGCAGGAGTTAAAATCTCAGCCTTCTGCCTGAAATGATGAGAGGTAAATGCTCAACAAATTGTGTGTTGTCTTTTTTAGCACGAGGGGCATCCTGAGTGCAGATGCTCCTGGTCCCACCACTGCACCATCCCCAGGGCATCAGATTTTGCCTTTCAGCTGATGGTGGCTTTTTCCCCTCCTGTGAACATTCTTCTGCTAACAAACCCTTTTGCTCTTTATAGGAGTTTTTCTTCTTACCTGAAGTAGCCTGGAAGAGGAGGAGGAAGACAGCGAAGAGCAGGTAGAGGATCTTCATGGCTGTCAGTTGCTTGTGGATTGTGAGGTCCTGCAAAGCACCTGAAAGGCCAATGGTGGCTGGAGCTGGCTTGAGCCAGGGCTGGGACAGACACCCAGTATTTATAGGGCCCTTGGGGTTGTGCAAGTGTGACAAGTCAATGAGTAACTGCCATGAACTTTCTGGAGAGGGACTGGACCCCTTATCACAGGTGGCAGTGGATGTGTTGCAATCCCCCAAGGGTGAATTTCCACTTCACGGGTCAGTTATATAATCTGACCATCAGCCAAGCTTGACTGAGCTGCACCAATTTTCATGGCTTTTGGAAACCTCTTCCCAACACAGGTACCAGGATGGGTTGGGGAGACTTGGAAGTCAGTGACCATTGGAGTGGGGACCCAGCTTTGACCCCGGAATCATCACTCACTGACAGTTCATGTAACATTTTGTCTCCATCTCTCCATCCCTGTAGCCAGATGGATGATGTCAAAGGCAGAGGAAAGCATTGGGAAAGACTTGAGGTGATGCAACTGTTCTCTGTCACTTTTTAAACAGATCTCAGGACAGCCTCACCCACTGCAGGGGGCTGACACAAAGCTCTCCCCCTCCTTCAGTCCTCACTTGTATCACAGAATCACGGAATAGCTTGGGCTGGACGGCACACTAAAGATCATCATTTAACTCCAACACCCCTGCCATGGGCAGGGACTCTTCCACTAGAACAGGTTGCTCCAAGCCCATCCAGCCTGGCATTTCATCCCACATCATTCCCACTGCTCTACCTTCAGCCTTAAGGGGCAAATTCTGACCTCTTAGCAGTCAGTTTGTTTGTCCATATTAAAAACCCCAGGAGTTAAGAGTTCTAACGGTCACTAATACATCTCTTTTCTTTTAAAGGGAATAAACTTCATATACATGCACAAGTTTGTGATGCAATGCCAAATATTTCACCTCTTATTGCCCTTAAAAGTTTGGGAGAATGTGCTGATTCTACAAGAATCATGTCTGACACAATGCTTTGAAGGACAACATCTTCTGGGGCTTCACTTCAGAGCATGATCTCTGTGGCTGTAAATTTTCTTAAAAGGAGATCAATGCAGGAAGGTTCTCATTCACAAAATCTCGGGCTAATAAACAGCTTAAACACTGTCACAGCCCAGGTGTTTCTGCAGTTCCTACCTCTGACATTCTGGTTCAGTGGTTTGCTTCCTTATTACCTCTTTCATTATATTTAACTCGGAGTTAATAGCATTTTTGTTCCAGGAATTGTTCGAAGGATGAAAACATTACCGAGGTATATGTTTAATTTACACAGTAATGGGCCAGATCGAGCAGCTGAGAGGGAGGAAACAAGGTGAGTTTATGCAGCAAAGAACAGCAAGATAAACACTGATTTCCCTCTTCCACTCATAAAATCTAATTAACCAAGAAATGCCAAGTGCCTCTTTTTTGTTCCTCTTTTTTTTTTTCTGTACCCTTGCCTTGAAAATTGTCTTTTCCTTTGCCAGCAACTCTTCAGCTTTCCCCATTTCTAATGGAGAAGAAATTTAATTTGCCACCCCTCTCTTTTCTCTTTAGTGGGATACAGAGAGGCAAACGCCTGACCTGCAACACCAGCATGAATAAACCAAAAAATAAAACCCTTTTGTTTTTCTCAAGACCCTTTGAGATGTGAATTCCCCTCACCTGTCTTTCACACAGACACAACAGTTGGGAATGTTGTGCAAGTGGAAGCACTTATCATAAGACAGCCAAGTGAGGGAGGAGGGGTCTTTTTCCCAAATAAATCAGAACGTGGCACTGGGGAAGGTTATGATTACTTTTTGTTGTTTGAAAAAGCTCCACTCACTTCCATGGCTTTATTTCCCCTCCTCTGGAACAGAGTCAATCTATTATTAAAGTTAAATTATACCATTTCATTTATATGGATTGCCATGGCACTCAGATTTTGCTGAACAGCCTCCTTCCCTGCAGAAAGAGAAGAGCCCCCTAGGAAACAGGGAAGAAGATTTTTGCAATAAGGGTGGCAAAACACTGGCACAGGTTTCCCAGAGAGATGGTGAATGCCCCTGGAAACAATCAAGGATGGGGCTTGGAACAACCTGGTCCAGTGGAAAGTGTCCCTGCCCATGGCAGGGGCTTGTAATGAGATGAGCTTTAAGGTCCTTTCCAACCCAAACTCTTCAAGGATTCCATGATTTTACGGAAGTGACCAACACTTTGAGCCCTGCTAGCATAGGCAACCTGAAAATGTCACTCAGAGCAAGAGGAAAATTCCATGACTTTGAGTGCTAACAAAAACAAAGACAGGAGTAAACTGGTTGCTTCAAACTGGGCAAAACTTGTATAAGACAGGCAAGGAGCAGAACAATTAAAGCAACACAGCAGTGACCTGGGGCTGGAACATGGAAGTCTGTGCATGGAACTCTATCCCACAGTACCCAGGGCCAGGATGAAGCCCTGGGGATCTCTGTTGAACATTAACTTCCACACATGAGCTGGGAATTCAAGGAGCTGCAAGTACCTATCCCAGAGAAATCAATCTCTCTAAGAAAAGAGGAGCTGGGGTGACTTTGCAATTCAATTTTCCTGAATTTTGCCCCAGCAGCTCCTTTCCAAAGGTGATATTGCAAGGAAAATCCAAAATGTTGAGTGGGGAAAACCTTAGCAAACAGAATTTCAATCTGATTTTTTCAGTCTTCTGCAAGACAGGAATTTTTCTTCTCTTGTTCCCTCCTTGGGTAACAAACTACCCCCATAATAATTCACAGCAAGCACCATACATGATGTTATATAGGAGGGTTTTGCCTCAGTGTTTTCTCTTATGTGTGACTCATCAGCTAATGGCAAATGAAAAGAAGTCTAAGAACCATTATGCTTTTAGGAAAGGTTTTTAAAATAGGGTACATGTATTTGGATGGTGGCAAAATTTCATTTTACCATTGTAAACATAAATATGCCTTCAAAATTTCATAGGCTTGTGGTTATTTAAGAAATCATGCTGATGTTACATTAAAACCAAATGCATGTTAAAACATAATCCAGTATTCTCCTGGATTTCCTAGTGATAGCACAAATCATTATTATTGAATCGTGAAAAGATTTGGGTTGGGAAGGATTTTAAAGATCATCCAGTTCCACCTCTGCCATGGGCAGGGGCACCTTCCACTACCCCAGGTTGCTCCATCTGGAACAGCCTGGTCTAATGGAAGGTGGAACATCCTTGGAACTGTTCAAAACCAAGCTGGATGAGGCTTAGAGGAACCTGGGGGAGTGGAAGGTGTCCCTGCCCTTGGCAGAGGGTGGAAACTGGATGGTTTTAAGTTTCCTTCCGGCCCAAACCATTCTGTGATTCCATGTTTCTACCCTTTCACATCATCCTGCTAAGGGCATGTGGGAGAGGTTTTACAGTGACTTCTGTGAGCCAGAGAGAAGTTTGGTAAGAGGATCCATGTTCACCCTGAAAGAATTTTCTACCAAGGTCGTTGACATGGAAACCAAGAAAGAAAGAAGGATAAATAAGAGAAACCTGCAACTGCCTATTCCAATGAGCACTTTGTTTGTCTCTTGTGACCAATGAGTAAAGTGAAAACTTGTGAGTTTTGTAAGAATGTATAGAAAGCATGCATGCTATAATAAAACCAGTTTGAGCCTTCTGAAAATGGAATGTGCTGCTTTGTATTGTCTCTGTCTCAACCTCGACAAGAGCAAAATGAGAATGGGAAAATGAGGGCCAAGGTTGCTTCATCCATGAAAATTTACTAGTGGACATCCTCTAATGGATACACTTGGCTTTCACACACAAGTCACTTGTCATTTGAGTGGTTTGTGCCATTTCCCATGGGCTAAATGGGTGCACAGGGCAGGTTTTACCTCTGTTTCTCCATCACTCCTCACTGCACTTGAGTGTTTTAAAAGTCTCCTATTAAAGAAATACCCTAAAATTTTCAGATGAGGAGAAATACAGCAGATGAGTTAATGAATCCTGGTGTGTGAGACATTGGCTGGTGTCACTGAAAGGGCACAAGGGGAGGCCCCTGTACATTTAAGGTTCAGGGATGGTGCTGTGCTGAGCTCTGGGAGCCTGGTCAATCATTACCTGCCCTTGGCTGCTTTGATCTCAGCTGCTTGTGCCCTCCTGTTGCAATCCAGACACTGAGTCAACATAAAATAGACATTTAAATGACAGCACTGAACACCAGCTGGGAGAATGTACTGTCCTCTGTGCCTCTAAGCTAAAGGGGAATTCCTCTGTGGAGGGGAGGGTGAGAAGGAATAATAATGAGTGTTTGAGAGGAAGGAGGAAGGCTGGATCTCCTGTAGGCTGTGGAGAAAAGACTGGTGCTTCTCTGGCCCTGATGAGGAGTTCCCTGAGCTGTCACACAGCCCTAATGCTGCAACTTTTCTCAAAAAATACTGAGACTTCTGTGTGGATGGTATCCTACAAAATAAGTTTTAATTTTTAAGAGTTATTGTACAGCTGATGACGAGCTAAAACACCAGAACTGTCTTCATTAGACAGTGAGCAGGGTCTAAATGCTTCCCTCTGTGCATCATTTAAATGTCCATTCCTGTGGTGTATTGGGTAGTTCTGTTGCCTTTGGCACCATCACCATCATCAAAAACAGAATCATGGAACGCCACTGGTTCTGGTTTGTCACCATAATATTTTATGAAAAATCCCTTTGCCAGGATTTCTTCTCCTGGGAAGCTGGGAAGCTTCACGTTGTCCCTGTTTTGCTACTCTGGAATGTGATTTGGAGAATTGTTTACCCAGTATTGAATTGTTTTTAATTAATGGCCAATCACAGCCAGCTGTGTCAGACTCTCAGAGTCTGTCACGGGTTTTTATCATCATTCTTTTCTAGTCTTCTGATGTCTCCTTTCTCCTTCTTTACTATAGTTTTAGTATATAATTTCTTTTAATATAATATCATAAAACACGAAATCAGCCTTCTGAGAACATGGAGTCAAATTCTCTCACCTTGTCCTGGGGACCCCTCACAACACCACAACATGTGTTAGGTAGGAAGCTGCTAACGCTGCAGCCACAAGAATTGGATTCATATACATTTATATCTATAATCAGTCAGGTCAGCATGGCATTGACCATCTCCCTGTTCTCATCTGTAGTAGACAACTCCCTTGTGCCTGCTACATCCAAGACCACATTACAATTTATTGAGCTGCAGCTAATTCAGGCAGAAGAGTGTGAGCAGTGATTCAGGATGTGACCACTGAAAACTCATCATCTGCAATATTCCATTATTAGAACAGCCCTGGCAGTTTTGTCTTCTTCTAGCCCTGTGCCAAAATTTCCCGGGCTGTTTCCATGATTTGTCCTGGCTAGGAACTATTCCAGCAGGGAGCCTGGAGTGGTCACCTTGGACTGGAAGCCAAAAATTGCACAATATAGGTATGGTCATATGATGTCATCTCAAAACCCAGAGAAAGGCACTGTTATGAGTCCAGAAGCTTTCCAGACTGTATTTGCAACTAATCATTTTATAATTATTACATATTTCAGCTGACAGAACGAGAGGACACTGTCTCAAGCTGTGCCAAGGGAAATATAGGTTGGATATTAGAAAAAAGTTTTTTATAGAAATAATGATCAAGTTCTGGAATGGTCTGCTCAGGAAGGTGGTGGAGTCACCATCCTGGATATGTTTAAAAAAAGTCTGGATGTGGCACTTGGTGCCATGGTTTAGTTGAGGTGTTAAGAGCATGGGTTGGACTTCATGATCTTGAAGGTCTCTTCCAACCTAATGATTCTGTATTTCTGTAAATTATTCTGGTTTGTCTGGTTTGGCACCAGCTGCAAATGAGCCTTTATAAGATGGTTCATCAATTGTCCTTCTCCCCTTCCTCGTGGTTCAGTTGTCTTGAATTCCTCTGTCCTGCTGCTAGCAATCTTTCTTCTGCTATAAACGACAACCAATAACAATAATTTGTTTGAGATCTAAATATCTGTCTTCTACAAAGGTCAGTGTCCTGATCAAAGTTTGGAATTGTACAGAGCTTCATTCCTGTCTCTGCTTGGATGCCACTGTCCCCAAGAGAAATCACAGTGATTATGGATGTCTAGCTCCCACTCTGTGAGTCAGCCACTGCAGATCTCCACTCATACAGATTTCACACAGTGAGGGATAACACTAAAAGAAAAAATACCACTAATCTAACAAAAAAGTGTGTCCATTCAGTTACGGCTTAAAATATATCACAGGATTGTTTGGTTGGAAAGACCTTAAAGAACATCGAGTTCCACCGCCTGCCATAAGCAGGGACACCTTCCACTGTCCCAGGTTGCTCCAAGCCCCATCCAGCCTGGCCTTGGACACTTCTAAAGAACAGAGAAAACCAGCTACCAGCCAGAGGAGTCACCTGAAATAATTGGATACTTTGATTTACTCAGTTACCTCATTTCTAACCCTCTGTAAAGCAGCCCACAACTTCAAAGGTCAATATCAGGGACAAAACCCAGTTGTGCAAGCCATGACATCATCAAGCACGTCACCAATTCCCAATGAGCCAATCAGGGCATTGTGTAATGCAGGGGACAGAGCTGGGAGTGGAGTTTGCTTTCTCCCACCCAATAGGCCACATCTGCTGGGGACCAGAAGTGGCAGTGCCTGGCTCTTCATTTGTTCCTACATCCCCCAGTTGTTTGCTTCCCAGGTTCTAGTTTAAATTTCAGTTAATGTTTTTTCTTGAAACACTTTTTCCTGCATTTAGTTTTTCCTGTAACTATACCTTTTGTGGATTGAAAAAACTTCATAGATGACTATGTAATTTCTTAGGGGTCATAGAGACAAAACTCTGAGCATTTCCTTGATATCTGATACCCTTTAAATATCTCCTTGAGATAAGCATGAGGGTGGTGAGGCTCTGACACAGGTTGCCCAGAGAAGCTGTGGGTGTCCCCTCCCTGGAAGTGTCCAAGGCCAGGCTGGACAGGGCTTGGAGCAACCTGGGATAGTGGAAGGTGTCCCTGCCATGGCACAGGATGGAACTGGATGATCTTTCAGGTCCTGTCCAACCCAAAACATTTCATTCTGTGGTCTATCAGATGAACTTCTGGGACCACCATACTTTCCACCTCTCTTTTTACTTCATCTCTTTCATTCCATCTCTTTTATTTAATCTCTCCATTCACAGATATTTTTCCCCACCACACTGGTCTCCGTGCTGTGGGATGAGGTTTGCTCCAGCCTCAGCTGGGAGCAGGGCTGACATTGCAGCAGCTGTACAATTCCAGCATGGAAGAATCCCTCAAAAAACAGGGAAGACACAGAGTGGTTAATTTTTTATCTCCCTTCCTCACAGACATGTTGACATGGCATAAAACATCCTGACTCTCATCTGTTGAAGTTTACAAAATGTTCAAGATGATTTTCAATGACCCCAAGCCCCCTCTGTGCAGAGGTCTCCACAGAGCCACACAGGGCCAATAGCTCCTGCTCCCCTGTGCATGACTTTCCTGGGAAACCACGTCTTGAGCAGCAGCACCTCGCCCCCTCCTTCAAGGAAGGGATTCCTCCTGGGTAATGAGCCACACACTTCTAGGAAACTTTGGAAAGGCCAAGATTTCCTAACAGCATTTTGGGCTACATTTCTCAAGTCATCTGCACATTTTCACTCCCACGCCTTTGCTGGGGGTGTAAAACAGAGTTTAACCCCCCTTTCACCCCCATCTCCAGCCCTCCAGAGGGGCAGTGGGCTGAGTTTGTGGGTGTGGGTGCAGAGGTCCTTTCCAGCCCAAAGCATTTTGTGATTCTGAGGCAGCAAGGGTGGCTGGCCGCATCCATACTGTTAAATTCCTTCAGCTTCAGGAGCAGGTGGCTGGATTAAAACTATCTACAGGGAGCGGCTCCTAGCCCATACCATGGATTTGTGACAGTTCTGGGCTCAAACTGAGCCAGTTTAGCTGATATTACAGAGCCAGGCCCTGTACCTCTGTCCCTACACTGTTTTAATGCCAACATGGACATGGTGCTGCTCCAAGACATTTTGTGATGGATGTTCTCACAGGAGAGGGTAGACAGAGCCTTTCCTGCCCTCCTTCCCCTCCACTCACTCCTCCTGCCCCAGGACACTCAGCAGTTCTGCTGGTTCATTGTTTGGACCAAAGCTGTTGCAATCACACCACAAGTAAGTGAAATCTCCATCTTTTACCCTAAAATCTAATTGGCATTTCAGATTACAGCAGTTCTGTGTTTAATGAGCCATTTCCACCATGTAAAGGACAGGTCGTGTGCAGTGATTCAGTGGCGAGAACAGTTTTGGTCACAGGGATATGATATAAAATCTCAGAGGAAGGAAAGAAGTGGCGGAAGGAAGGAAGAAAGTGGCGGAAGGAAGTGGCGGAAGGAAGTGGCGGAAGGAAGTGGCGGAAGGAAGTGGCGGAAGGAAGTGGCGGAAGGAAGTGGCGGAAGTGGCGGAAGTGGCGGGAAGTGGCGGAAGGAAGTGGCGGAAGGAAGTGGCGGAAGGAAGTGGCGGAAGGAAGTGGCGGAAGGAAGTGGCGGAAGGAAGTGGCGGAAGGAAGTGGCGGAAGGAACAGTGGCGGAAGGAAGGACAGTGGCGGAAGGAAGGAAGTGGCGGAAGGAAGAGAAGAGGATCGGCAGGAAGGAAGGAAGGAAAGGAAGGAAGGAAGGAAAGGAAGGAAGGAAGGAAGGAAGGAAGGAAGGAAGGACGGAAGGAAGGAAGGAAGGAAGGGAAGGAAGGAAGGACAGGAAGGCAAGGAAGGAAGGCAAGGAAGGAAGGAAGGAAGGAAGGACAGGAAGGAAGGAAGGAAGGAAGGAAGGAAGGAAGGCGAGAAGGAAGGAAGGAAGGAAGGAAGGAGGAAGGAAGGAAGGAAGGAGAGAAGGAAAGGAAGGAAGGAAGGAAGGAAGGAAGGAAGGAAGGGAAGGAAGGAAGGAAGGAAGGAAGGGAAGGAAGGAAGGAAGGAAGGAAGGAAGGAAGGAAGGAAGGAAGGAAGGAGAGGAAGGAAGGAAGGAAGGAAGGAAGGAAGGAAGGAAGGAAGGAAGGAAGGAAGGAAGGAAGGAATCCCATTTGCAGACAGCTCCTGTTCTTACATCAGGACGAAATTCCAGAGAAAAGTTCAGGCAAAGGAAGGACATTTGGTTGATTTTCCATGCTCAAAAGTCTAAGAGCTATATTACTTCTCTATCAAGTTTGGGAGATGGGGAATGATATGCTGAGCAGGGCCATCTGCTCCAGCCTCATCTTGCCATTTTCTTCCTTGGGAAAAATTCCCATCGTGACTTTTTCACAAAATATAAGGCATAAAAAGTGTCTAACACACTTCTGGGGCTTTAAAAAGCTAATAGACTGTGAAAGAGCAAGGAATGGAAATTAGGATGATGGACACTTACAAACTGATGAGCTCTGGCTTGTATTCATTTAGATATTATTTATTTTAAAATTCTACTCTTGATTTCATCTCACTGCCAGTGTTGGTGTCTGCTCACAAGGGTGGTCCCTGTGCTTTGTCAAAGTTTTCTTGGAATTTGTTCTAATATTCACCCAGATCCTAAGACAACAACCTGAAAATCACTCATGAGTACATCCTGAGTCTGCACCTGGCAAAACAGCTGAAAAAATAGAAAAAAAAAAAAAAGAGCTTACAAGAAATTAATTATGAATTAAGGTCTGGAATCTGATGACAAAGAAGTTTGACAACTTCTAGGCTTGGGTATTGCAACAGAGATAGAGATAAGAAATTGCTTTGAGCCTTTTTTATTGTTGTTTCCCCCTGAAACAAACCCAAGGAAATATTTCTCTCTTGAAGATTCTTAGCTGATAACCCATCCCATACTGGTTTACGGCCTGATTTTAAAGATAACAGTGTACAAGTTGAAAACCCTTCTGCCTCCTGATTGCAGAGAAAGATAAATATCAACCACATGCTGTCAACAAAATGTACATTGGGAAAGAAATTTCCCAGTGTCACAACCTGGGTTATTTTCCCCTAAATCCATTACCCCTGAGTACTTCTGTTATATATTTTCCCTTGCTCAATTTATGAAGTTCCCTGAAGTCAATGTGTCTTTTAAATACCTGAAATAAAATTGCCAAAACCCAACTCCTTGGAGTTTTTTCCCATGCCGTTGCTGAAGATATTTATAAAAATTCATCCCCACATGGAAGACTGAGCAATCACTGCCGACACCCCCATCCTGCTGCGCACTAAGGCAGGAGGGAGATGTAGATGTAAACAGGGAAGGGATGAGACCACCAGGGACAGGCTTGGCCAGAAGAAACGGGAGACACAAAGTCTGTTAGAATCACAGAATTACTGAATTATTTAGGTTGGAAAAGAGCTCCCAGACCACTGAGTCCAACCTGTGACCAATCCCCACCTTGTCAGAGCACTAAGTGCCTGCCACGTCCAGTAATTCCATGGACACTTCCAGGGATGGAAACTCCACCACCTCCCTGGACAGCCCCTTCCAACTCCTGAGCACCCTTTCCATGAAGAAATTCTTCCTGGTGTCTAAATGTGAATAGGTTCCTCCATCACTTCTCCAGCAGTCACTTCATTGATTGGTTCAAGTGCTGAGGTAATAAAGGCTAAAGATCTTTTTTTTTGGCATGGACTGAGCCTCCCTCCACAAACAGGAGGACCTACAGGTTGCCCAGAGAGGGTGTGGAATCTCCCTCCCTCACTGGAGATATTCCAGAGCTGTCTGGACACAATCCTGTGCAATGTCTTCTAGGATGAGCCTGCTTGAGCAGGGAGGTTGGGCCAAATGACCTCCAGGGATGCCTTCCAACCTTATCCATTCTGTGTTTCTGTGGTCTTTATCCTTAGGAAGGTCCAGCAGACCAAAACCAACCTTCCCTTGGTCACTCTAGGGGAGATGTGACCTTGTCCTCAACTTGGACACTGAGGGTTAAACCAGCAGGGTGGAGAGAAATGAAAACAAAACTTCAGCTTCCAAAACAGTCATGGGGTCATTCTAGAAGGAAGCCTGGTGACGCAAGAGTGACACTGTTGCTTATACAGACAGAAAAAAAAGCACAACCAAAACAAACCAACCTTGCTTCCTGACAAAATACAGTTCAAGTTTCTACAGAAAAACATTTCCACCAGACACAAAAAGTCCAGAATTGAACCCAATCTGTCCCTGTGTGAAGGAGTGCCAGCTTCAGGTTTCACATCCTCCTCTGGTCAAGCTACTTCTAAGTCAATATTCAGAGTAAAGTACTTTGTGTAGAAGACCTTGATAGGGCTGATCACCATTCTCTGAGAAGCGGATTTTCACTGGAAAATAAAGTTATATAGGAAAGAGAATTCATAACAGGAATTTACAGCAATATGGAATATTTTAAGGTTTTCTCCCTCACATTTCCACATTTGATACAGCCTCAAATATTTCCTTGTTTATGCAAGACAGAGTATTTTAACTGGAAACATTTGAAGAGTCTCAAGACAATGAAATAATCTTGGTTATTAAGTAGCTCATGACAACTTTCCTTGAATGGGAGACACAAGTTCTACTCTCTGTTGAAGTGTCCCTTTGATTAAACCTAATCACCAGGCTCTTCATAGAATCATCAAATGGTTTGGGTTGAAAGGGGACCTTGAAGATCCTCTTGTTCCAATCCCCCATCATGGGCAGGGACACCTTCCCTAGATTGTGACTCAAAATGCTCCTGATTTAAAAAAAAAGGCTTTCAGAAGTCTTAAGAGTTTGGCCCTTTGAAAAGTGAGAATACTTGTAAACTCAGCATTTTTTTAATGAAATGTAAAACTGTTCCTGTTGCCCGCAGTGAAAATACTTCTGATGGGAAATCTGCAGGAATAATGCTTCCTACCAGATATCCTTTCTAGAGAGTGCCAGTTGTCCCAGCTACAGCATTTTGAAACATTTGGAGTACTATTGGGGTACTATCTGGGGCTTTTTCATCTGTGGAAGATTTACAAAAAGAAATACCTGAATTTCTTTCCCTTCTGAGAAGTTAAGGGACAGAAAATCACATTATGGAGACAGAGCCAAAGACAAGGACGTTTGACTTGATGATCTTGGGGGTCATTTCCAACCTCGATGATTCTGTGACTCTGAAAGGAGGGAGGCAGCGACATCTTGAGGAAATCCTGCTCACTTAACCCTTTGGTGGCACTCCAGGAGTTAGGGAATAAGGGATCTTAGGTTCTGGTATTTCTTATTGATCCATTGCCTAATCTCAGTATGTCTCCTGTTTATATATTTTAAAATTCACCTTGAAAGAGCCCTTAAGGGAGTTCAACTACTTTTTATGAATTATAACTCATATAAGATCCTTCCTACAGATTCAAGCATTTTTTCCAGCCCTCCATCCCCTCTGTCCATCTCACCATGGGGAATCAAGAGAAGACTAAGCAGAGAGTTAAAGATCCTGATGACCAGTCCTGATGGCTCAGCTTAGGCTCCTCACAGCCAGGTGTTTCAACAGAATCAACACAAAAACCTCACTGACACAGTGAAACAAGTTCAGTGAGAGCCATCAAGGTGGTGGAGGAGTTGGATACAGGGGATGTGGAGAGAGATGGGGAGAAACTCGGATTATTCGATCTGAGGACGAACGTACAAAGGGATCTTATCCCCCCTAACAGTTCCTTGCCTTTCCAAAGGGATTTCGGGACAGAAAAATTGATATCCAGAAATGAAGCCACATCTGGAGTGCCCACTATTCCTGTCAGATTTGCATACTTAGGATAAGGGAAGGCTGAAGGGATACTTTGAAGAACCATAACTTTGAAGATACTTTGAACACTCAAGCAGCAAGGAAAGGCCACTCTGCCATGGCTCATCCACTGCCCTTCAGCAAGGATTTGGGGCACAGAGTTATGGAGTGGGAGGGCAAAAGGAAGCGTCCAGGAGATGCCCACCACAC
This sequence comes from Serinus canaria, assembly GCF_022539315.1. Taxonomy (NCBI): domain Eukaryota; kingdom Metazoa; phylum Chordata; class Aves; order Passeriformes; family Fringillidae; genus Serinus; species Serinus canaria. Next base: position 109,893,660 of record NC_066316.1, read on the forward strand.
ATCCCACAGAGGAGGCATCCTGACCCCAGTGTGATTTGAACACACAGCCTTCTGACCTGGAGTCAGCTGTGCTGCCAGTGCATCACAAGGTCAGGGGTGAGGGACTTTTTGCTCAAATATCATCCCAGAATTTAGGGCATTCTGAAAAATGGTGGCCAGGTTGGAACCCTGGTTACTAAGAATTTCAGACTTTCTGTGCTGACAGACTCTGACCCCCAAGAGAACACTGCATTTGACCTGAGGTTGTGGAGAAAGCTTCCAAAATGGAATGATAGAACTGGGATTATGAGTGTGTAGTTTGAATAGAAGTGTGTAATATCACATAGTAGAAAACTTAAGAGTTTAAAGTTTTAGAATATAGTAATATATATAAAACAAGATAGAAGTTTTGGAGCAGAAGCTAGTCCTTCTTCTTCACCTTTTTCTTTGTAGGTTTGAGTAGTATTGTTTAATTAGATGAAAAAAATCTGCATTGCAATCCACAAGTAGTTATTAAGTCAAAAATAAAAATAGTTTGTGTCATTTCTTAATTAAACAGTTTATCCTTAAAAAAACCTTATGGAGAGAGAGATACTACTCCATTTTTAGTTTGTTAAAATAAAATACTGTAGAACTCAGGGTTTGTAAAACTATAATATAGATAACAACTAATAAACATCTGGGTCCAAACATTAAATTCCATCTCACGCATTTAAACCCAACCTCAACCAAAAAAAAGCAAAAACTCCACAGCCCAGCACCTCCCTGGGGACAGAAGCCCCATTCACGTGGAAGATATATGGATATCAAATCCATAATTCACAGGTCACAACCAAAGTGCAGGACAAGCAGGGAGGTGTGGTGGGTGTCTGCTGCACTTTGGCTCATGAGGAAGCTGAAGGGAGTGAAGGCTTTCTCTGAAAAGAGGAAAAAGCTTCACAACTGCAGGCTCAGTCACTCCTGGGGGATCTGGACTTATCTCCATGAGATGTTTCCCTGTAAGACTGCGGAGGGGGTACTGTCAGTCCTGGAATGTTTAAGGACAATGGTTCAGTGTAAGATGATGAAAATAGAGAGAAGTTCCTGATGAACACCAGGAGGAGTTTTTCTCAAGAAAAGAGTCAAAAAGAAGAGTCTGGTCCATCCCACCTCAGAGACCAGGTGACAATGTTCCTGAAATGAAGGAAGAATGTGATGATGGTTAGAGACAGGGACCACGGATTTCCCAAGGGCAGAACACTCTGGCATGATAATTCCTTCCTCGATGGCCAAATGGATGCTGAGGAACACCATTTATCTTGACTTGGGTTTCACCCATGACAGAGTTTCCCAGACGTGTCCCTGCAGCAGGACACACACACAGAGCAGCTGAGCTCAATCCAAAGGCAAAGCACAGGGCCAGGACCAGGCACTGAGCGGGTTGGGGTCAGGGGCTGGGGCTCCAGGGGACCCTTCCCTGCTGGATGCTGAACTGGGGGTGCTTTGGGGTCTCTCTGGTGGGAGCAGAGGCTGTTCCACAGAAGGAAGGAAGGACATGGCCAGCCTGGCAGGGACATGGGGATGAACAGGGCACAGGGCCAGTGGCGCAATGGACAGTGCACGTGACTACGGATCAGGAGATTGCAGGTTCGACTCCTGCCTGGCTCAGCAATTTCAGCCCATGGAAATTCCTCCTGCTCCCCTTTCTCAGCACCTTCCTTCTCCTGACCATCATCCATCCTCCCTCGAGCTCCTCATGTCCTGTCCTACACTCCAAAAGGGGCAGGGATGGAATCCACACCAGAGCCAGGGACACCACAGCAAATCCCACAGCGGAATGCAGGTGCCTCCTGAACTGCTCTCTCACAGCTAGGACAGAGCCAGCACTCCCAGGATGTCCTGGCACCTTGTGTGCCCTGCTCCCCAGCCCCCTCCAAGGCTCACCCTGCTCCTGCTGCTCTTTGTAAGTGCCTTGCCAAGTTCTGCTCTGGAAGCAGTGCCCTGCTCACAGCTTTGATGTCACAAAATGATGTTCCTGCAATGGCGATGTTGAAGAGATGGAAAAAAGCCTGGAAGGTTAAGGACCTCAGGAAGACAGCTGTCCCTTGTCACCTCCATCATCACCAGTTTCAGGGTGATCCAGGCAGGACTTAAACCTGCAGACTCCTGATCCATACTTAGCTGTGTATATTGAGCAACTGGCACAGCCTCTGATCCCACCTGCTGTCCTCACTTCAGGACCACCTGGATTTACTGGTCATTAAAGGGAAATGGCAGGATTTCACCTTGCTCCCACCTGCCCATTCCATGTCAGCCTTGCCTTCCTCTCCTGTGGTCCCACACGTTCCACCACCCAGGAGAGGAGATGCCTGTACTGAGCTCCTGGCTCAGCTCAGCTGCTCTGGAGGGTTGGAGGTGCATCTTGCATTCCTATGGGATGTGTAGTTAAACTTCCCAGGCCATCTAGAACTTTCTGGAACTGTGGTGACCAGTGGAGGGGAAAGCTTAGAGCCCAAGGTCACCTCCACTTGCTCCAGCCTGGTGACAGAGGGGTGGCCATTGAGCTGTAGCAAGATCTTGCTCAATGGCCAATTGGTCTGGGCTACCCTGCACATGGACACCTTTGACCCTCCTGGCCCAAGCCACAGACACAGGGTAGGTACAAAACAGTGATGACAGCACTACGAGTGTGCAAATATGGGATGAAGCAACAAAAGAACATGGAAATGGGAATTTTATATCAAGTAACAGTGATTTGTGTTGGAAATGATATTTGGCGGTCTCCAGTCCAGACTTCTGCTTAATTTATGGTGTGCAGATCAGGACTTCATGCTCAGACTCTGAATATCTCCAAAGATAGAGAGGCCACAGCCTCTCTGGGTGATTTACCATCTCACAGAGAATTTTTTTCACCAGCGTGTCCAGTCAGAGCCTGCCCTGATGTGAGGGAAGTTTCACTGCACAGGAAAGGACAACACCGGAGAGAGGCAGGGCACCAGGGGGGAAGATGTCCCCTGTTACCATCAATGTGACAGCCAGGCTGTGGGCAGCAAAACTGTGAGCCAGGCAGGAGTCAAACCTGCAATCTGCTGATCTGTAGTCAGGCGCGTTGTCCATTGCACCACTGGCCCGGCCCTCATGGAAAGTTGGGTGGGCTTTGGGACAGAATTAATCAAGTATAGAAAAAATAGATTTTAGGAGATACCTGGGAAGCAGGTGGTCCAATCCCACTCAGAGCACAACAGTCTTTGACAGCAGGTTGTAGTCAAACTTTAAATAACTCCAAGGATGGAAACTCCAAAGCTTCTCTGGAATTCTGAGATCATTGCTGTCACATGCAGAACTTGGCAAGGCACTGACAAAGAGCAGCAGGAGCAGGGTGAGCCTTGGAGGGGGCTGGGGAGCAGGGCACACAAGGTGCCAAGACATCCTGGGAGTGCTGGCTCTGTCCTGGCTGTGGGATAGCAGTCCAGGAGGCATCTGCATTCCGCTGTGGGATTTGCTGTGGTGTCCCTGGCTCTGGTGTTGATTCCATCCCTGCCCTTTTTGGAGTGTGGGACAGGACATGAAGAGCTTGAGGGAGGATGGATGATGGTCAGGAGAAGGAAGGTGCTGAGAAGGGGGAGCAGGAGGAGTTTCCGTGGGCTAAAATTGTTGAGCCAGGCAGGAGTCAAACCTGCAATCTCCTGATCCATAGTCAAGCATGTTGTCCATTGCGCCACTGGCCCTGTCCCCTGGTTGCCCCCATGTCCCTGCCAGGCTGGCCGTGTCCCTCCTTCTGTGGAACAGCCTCTGCTCCCACCAGAGAGACCCCAAAGCACCCCCAGTTCAGCATCCAGCAGGGAAGGGTCCCCTGGAGCCCCAGCCTCTGACCCCAACCCGCTCAGTGCCTGGTCCTGGCCCTGTGCTTTGCCTTTGGATTGAGCTCAGCTGCTCTGTGTGTGTGTCCTGCTGCAGGGACACGTCTGGGAGATGTTGTCATGAGTGAAACCCAAGTCAAGATAAATGGTGTTCCTCAGCGTCCACCTAACTACCAAAGAAATCATCTCTTCAAAAAAATCTAATATTTTGGTCTAGGGTGGTCTGCATTTGGTAAACCCTTGGCCTTCCAGTCTTTTTCACTTCTTTCCTCCTCTTGGACAGGGCTTTCTGAGGGATTGTTTCCATCGTGTTCAGGCAGACCCTGAGCTGTGTTTGGCCAGACTAGAGTTTTCCAGATGGCCTTTCTTAATATTCTTGAAAAAAAATCTTTCCATGTCCTTCAATCAGAAACTTGTCCCTTTTTCCATAATCCAACAGAGAGTAATTTTTCTTGTTTCCCCTCCAGATATCCCCTGGACTGACCATACCACCCCATGTTACCCTGCCAGGCAAGCATGTCCAGGTCCTCCAGAAGTGACTGAGCCTGGAGTTGAAAAGTTTCCTGCATTTTCCTGAGGAAAGCATTAACTCCTTCTTCTGCTAAATTATGGCCAATACCCACCACAACACAACCTCCCTGCTTGCATCCTGACCCATAATTTCCATCCAGCACAGCTTCCTGCTCAAAGGAGAGCTCTGAGTACCATATTCCCCATATAGTCTGGTCTGTGCCCCTCCACCCTGAGCCCTGTCCCTCTGTCTTCATTTGAACAGACAAGTGTTTGCTAAGGGGAAGGCAGGAGCTTTCCTTGAAATGGAAAATGCAAACCTTCTCCCTCTGAACTGTTATAATTTTGAAATTAAGAGGCTCTCAGGCAAAGATATGGGAATAGCAGTAACAGTTCTTTACTAGGAAAACTAAAAATCTAATTGCAATAGTTCAAAAAGAAAACAAACCACGGACAGAGTCAGAATAGGACCTGGCACCCTGGGTCAGGGTGGTGGCACAGTCCCATTCCATGGTGGCTGCAGTGACAGCTGTGGTTCTGTTGGAGCAAGGATCCTGTACAAGGGTGGAGTTTTCCTCTGGAGGTCCAGTGGTGGTGTAGATGGACCTGGGCTTCCTCTGAGAATCCAATGGAGAAGAAAGCTGCTCCTCTGGGAATCCAGTGCAAAAGGCTGCCTGTGATGTTCCAAATGTCAGATTACATCCAGGTAGGAATGCTTGGCTCCTCCCTCTGGGTGGAACATCTCCCAGTGGAATGATGGAATTTTATCAACCATGCAGTGACCCTCAATGGCCATGAATAGCAGAGATCTCCTGGAGGGAGGAGTGGTTGTGGAAGAGATAAAGAAAAGCTGCCCAATGAACAGAGGATAACTGCCCCACCTCCTCAGACACCCTCCCACAGAGCAGCCCCCCAGAAAAGCAGAGGGGTGATAGTGGTGCCCCAGACTGACCCCGGTGTGATTTGAACACACAACCTTCTGATCTGGAGTCAGACGCGCTGCCCTTGCGCCACGAGGTCAGGATGGAAGGACCCCACTGCCTGGTATTTGCTGCTGGGAATGTCCTTTCCATGGGGACCACCCTGGGGTGTCCCTGCACCCCAGGAGCAGGGCTGTGGCTATGGAGGGGCAGCCTGAGGGGAGGGTGGCTGCAGAGACCAGTCCAGGGTGCAGGATAAAGGTATGGGGTGGGATGAAGGAAACTACAGGGTCAGTGAGGGCAAGAACCAGGCTCAGGGATGCTCCAAGGGAAGATGGTGGCTCAGGAGGGAGCACAGGACAGCCCAAGGTAGGTTTTGGCTGTGGACTCAAAAGTAGTTTTGGCTGTGGACTCAGAAATGGTTTTCGCTGTGGACTCAGAAATGGTTTTGGTAGAGTGAAGCACCCATGGGCTCAGGCCAGTCACAGCTGCTGGTGTCCTGCCCCAGCCACAGCCCTGTGCTGGCTGGCAGTGGCACCTGGAGCTCCTGCAAGGAGGGCAGGATGCTCCCTTGTCCCCAGTCCCACCACAGCAGGCAAGGTCCACCACCAGCTCCAGCTGCCCAGTCCTTTCCTCATGGGTGCTGGGGGCAAGGTGCCATGGACAGCAGTATCAGTAAGGAGGAGAAGCCTTCCTGAGCCCTCTCCAGCTCCATTCCCACTTCATTCCCACCCCATGGAGACATGCTGGAGACAGCCTGCTGGGCGCCAGGGTGTCTGGAGAGGGGCAACACAGGCAGGGGCTGTGGCCAGTAGTGCAATGGGCAAAGCACCAGGAAACTCCTCCCTAGCTCAGTCTAATCCTGGTAAGAGCAGAGCTCTCAGTATTACTACAGTTACAGAGATTTTTAAAGTTATAGAAATGTTATAAAATTACATGAAGCTAGGAAACATGAACTCCATAGTTAAACGCTTACTCTGAATGTGACTCCCTCCAAAAATTCGATTCCTCTCTAAAATTTGATGCTTGAAACCAAATCCCATCCCTGCTGTCCAAACATATTAATAATCACCATGCATTTTCCCTGTGGATTACCAGTGCTGGATTACCAGCAAAGAAGCATTTCCTCTTTCTTTCACCTTTTCACCAGAGCAAATTCTGTGCCACGAAGTCCCTTCCTCCTCCAGCACCTTTTCCCACAAGAGGGAGCCAGGAACCTGCTCATGGGCTCCATGAGCTGTAAATCAGGCTGGAGATAAATTTGTTCAGTGAAGAATCCTCCATCCCAAGGCCAGACTGGAAATTCAGCTTGTTTCCTTCCGGGAAATGAAGCGTTTTTTCCTCCACAGCACAAAGTTTTTGCCTATTCAACCCCAATGGTTGCTATTAGATTTTCCCCCCATATTTTTCCCTGCTGACCACCCCCAGTGGCGCCTCTGCTCATCCATCCCACTGTCACTTGCTCCTCACAATGTTGGAAATAAAGTCAGGTCTTCAGCCAGTTCCAGGACCCCTTCAGCCCAACTGCAGTTAAATTTACATTGTTATAACACAAATCTTAAGTGCTTAAGATTAAGTGCTCTGGGAAAGTAGATGTTTCCCATAAATTTAGCATCCCAGGTATTATTTTCAGAGCTTTGCCATGACTGAAAACTTCAAAATGAAAGCAAAGTCTTTCCCTCTCACAAAAACTCCCTTATTCAAAGGGATGTGAGTCCCAGGCCAGATCAGCAAACCCTCCAGGGATGGAGACTTCACCACTGCCCTGGGCAGCTGTGCCGGGGCTGGACAGAGCTTTCTGTGAAGGAATTGTTCCTAATTTCCAATCTAAACCTCCCCTGGTGCAATTTGAGGTGATTCCTATTGCTCTGTCCCTTGTTTCTTGGCAGAAGATCCCGACCCACCCCTGGCTGTACCCTCCTGTCAGGGAGTTGTGCAGAGCCAGGGGTCCCCTCTGAGCCTCTTTTCTCCAGGCTGAGCCTCCCCAGCTCCCTCAGCAGCTTCTCACAAGAGATCCTTAGGCAAGGGGCAGAGCTTCCACTGTGTGTGAGCATTTCTTTTGTGATCCATATAAAACACGTCTCTGACCTGGAATAACCTGGGAAAGTAACCTGGGAAAGGAGAACAAAAAAAGAGCAAACAAAGTGGCAGAGGCATCAAGGCAGACTGAGATGGTCCTTGAATTTCAAAGAGTTGGGGTTTTTTTCTGGGGTAATTTCTGATCCTAATTTGAAGGGCACTGTGAATGTATGAGCACTTGTGATCTGATAGTGAGGATGTTCTGGAAATAATGGAGAGGGATTTTGAAAGTGAGATTACTGGGCAGTCACTCCTCTTCCTCCAGATTGTTAACACACTTAAGCTTTTAAATTTGTACTTCACCTCCCATGGAAATAAAATTTTAAAAGGCAAACATTTCCAGTTCATCACTGCAGAACAAGACCATTTTTTTCTGATTTAAAAAATAATTTCTGAGAAAGCTGAGTGTCTGATCCAGTCTGACAAAGTACAACAACAGGTTCTGTCTTAGAGCTGAGATGAATATCTCAGCTAGGATATCCTTGGACTCAGAGGGAACCTGAGCCAGCTGAAGGGTTCGTGTTGCAGCCTTTGTTTCATCCCTGTCCCTGGGGTACCTGGAAATGGACACAAACACCTCTCCTTCAGGACTGCATGGCACCTCCAAATCTGCAATGGAAAGCAAACAAAGAAAGCAGGGAGGCAGACAGAGAACAATGCACGTGGCTGAGAGGGAGGTTTTATTGTTGGTATCGAGGCTGCTGGGTCAGAACAACATCAGTAAATACCTTGTACAGAAAGAGGCTGAAGTAAATGATGGAGGGAGAACCTGAGCTGTCAGCTGCCACTTCCATGTGTCTGTTGATATCATCCAAACTCTGTACAGAAAAATGCTGAGGAAAACTCCTGAATCTCACTTGTCACGTGCTCTTTGTGCACCTATTTGTGCAAAGTTGAAGGTGCTGCTGGTGACAACTAAAAACTGATAATCAGCACTTCATGTATCATAGAAACATGGAGTGGCAGAAGGGTTTGGGATGAATGGGATCTGAAAAATCATTTCATTCCAACCCCCTGACAGGGACAGGAAGACATTTCACTAGACAAGATTTTTTTTTTTCCACAGAAAAAAATACAATTATCTTATATGCTTGTGCATGGAATGATCATCATCATCATTTATTTATTTATCTTGGGAACAGATGTTGCATCACAGGACAAGCAGAAGGATCTGATATTCTCTGTTGCCCAGAGAAGCTGTGGCTGCCCCTGGATCCTTGGAAGTGTCCAAGACCAGGTTGGACAGGGCTTGGAGCAACCTGGGATAGTGAAAACTGTCCCTGCCCATAGCAGGAGTTGGACTGGATGATCTTTAATATCCTTTCCAACCCAAACTATTCTATGATCCCATGATGATTCTATGATATTCCAGCTGCCTTCTCTCCCAACAAACAATGGCTGATTTCCTCCAGACAATCCATACCAACCACACTGACATTTCAAGTTAGTGATGCTCTCTGGGTGGATCCACATTGATAAGGGGCCCTCCCAGCAGCCTTCCCAGTGGTCAGGCAGGCAGGCACTGCTATTTGTCCCCTTGTTTTTCGTGCCCCTGAGCCATTGTTCAGGTTTAGCCACAGGCAGAGGTCAGGCTGTACCTGCTGCCTTCCTCTGCCACCCCTGCCAAGGTTCCCCAGACAGACCCAGCTGTTCCCACTGCCCTATAAATGCCAGAGTGCTCCCTCCTCCCCTGCTCAAAGGTTCTGGCATTGTGGCCCTGTCTCCACGCTGCAGCTGAGACCTTCCACCATGAAGCTCTTCTCCTGCCTCATGGCTCTCCTGCTTTTCCTCCTCCAGGCTGTTCCAGGTAAGGAGCAAGCCCCACGCTGGGGTTTGCCTGTGCAGGAGGCACAGCTCGCTCGTGTGGTGGTGCAGAACATTCTCCTCAGCTCCTTTTCTTAGAGCAGTTCCCTTTTTCTAAAAGCAGAAGTGAAAAGTTAACCTATGGTGAGCAGGGGTCACACCAGAACCTCCCCACACAAGCTTCTGCCAGGTGTTGGGTCTTATGACTCTTTGAAATGTCTTTTGTGGCAGCATTGGATGGTGGCACCGTGGAAATCACCTCCTCTTCTAACCTCTGGGTTAAAAATTGCCCCCTCTGTCTAGGTAGAAGAGAGCAGAGGTGTTCCCTGGTGTTGTTCAGATTGAACTGCACCACTGACTTCAGCTGTCTGAATATTCTGGTCCCCCTTCCTCAGCCCTTTTGCTGCACTGACTCATCTTCTGACTGTGTTTCTATCCTACCTGTTCTTCCTGCTTAATAAAACTCCTCACCTTGGAGAAAGGCTTCCAGAGAAAGAAGGGACTGGGCAAACTGCTTGTTCCTGTTAATTGAGCCAGATCCTGCTTCGGGGGGGGTTTAAAATTTTATCTTCAGGGCATGAGGTGATCATGCTGTCCCTGGCATGTCTCTGCAGCAGTGCAGTCCCAGAACTCAGAAGCATCCAAGACTGGGCTGTCCCTTCCCACTATAGCATGAATTGCCAGGATATGTTCGGAAAATTCAGGATATGTTCACTCCAGTTGTACAAAACCCCTTTCTTTAAATGCTCTGAGGTCCCATGAGTTCCTCAAAACTTCTTGGTTTGAGGTTTCACAGACCTAACCAGGGTCTGTGGGGTTTCAGCAGGAGAAAGACCGTGAGAATGGACTGATCCTGCAGAACAACTGGGAATCCCATTCCCCCTGTAGGTCTTGGCTTGGGGAATCCCATTCCCCCTGCAGGTCTTGGCTTGTCCAGGGACACCTCGCGTTGTTTGGAATACCACGGCTACTGCTTCCACCTGAAATCCTGCCCGGAGCCCTTCGCTGCCTTTGGGACTTGCTATCGGCGCCGGAGGACCTGCTGCGTTGGTAGGTGTGGGAGCCCTGCCCAGGAGGGCAAAATTTGGGGGAAAATAGCTGAACTCAGCCAAACAAACATTGCCTCCAAATCACAGAATGGGTTGGGTGGCAAGGGAACTTAAAGATCACCCAGTTCCACCCCCTGCCATGGGCAGGGACACCTTCCACTGTCCCAGGTTGCTCCAAGCCTGGCCATCCAGCCTGGCCTTGGACACTTCCAGGCACGGGGTCTAAGCCATCTCTTTCCATGCACAAAGATGAACCTGTGTGTTCCTCCACTGACATCAGTGTGGAGCCTTTGGGGTTGACCAAAATAACCCAAAGCTCCACGTCCAACTGGGGAAATAAAATAAAAGCTTTGGCCCACAGAGAGTCCTCCTTCCTTGGCAAATCTTCCTATAATTATCTGTTGGGGGACTGCTGGCTGCACCCTCCCTGCTGTGCTAAATAGGTGCCAACTGACCCTGTTATTTTATCTGAATCTTCCCAGAATTGCTTGGTCTTGGTGTTCCTCAATAATCCTCAGCATAAATCATTCATTAATATAACCTTTAGAAACAACTGTGCTAATCCTAAAGTTCCTCTGATCCAGCATCCTGGATCTGTCCGTGGCCAGAAGTGGATATTTCCTTGCAGTTACTCTGTGTGTGTAAAGGGATCACAACCACATCATTACATTTCCTTATATATCATTCTGGCTTTTGTGAAATTGCAGCTCAGGATTTTTAGATTTAGGCATCCTTGTGTTTAAAAGTCCTTACTGGATTTTTCTCCCCCAGGTTAGGAATTCCATTTATTTTAAAACCTCATCCCTCACCATTTTATTCAGTGCCACCTACTTGAAATGTAGCCATTCTGCATCCATCATTTTCATGGCTTTACAATATCCCTCCCTCACTTAATTCTTTTCCAAGCTGGTGGGTCACAAATTCCTTCTTTTACAGAAGTGCTGTGATAAGCCCTGAAGTTCATCTTTGTGTCTTTGCTTTTGGGAATGCAGTAAACACAACTTTCCATCAACTTTTGTGTCTGAGATGGTTTGGATGGCAGGGTCAGGTTTCCTGGTTTGACTCAACCCCTCTGAATTGCAGACACGACATCCAACTTCCACATCTGCCAGGATGAGGGGGGCCACTGTGTGCCCCCAGAAATCAGATGTCTGCAAGAGCAAGAGGGACTCTGCCCTCGCAGGGGATGGAGGTGCTGCACAGAAGTGTGACAAGGACCTCGTGGGACTGCAGAAAACCGTGGGAATGAGCAGCCAAGAAAACAAACAAGTTTTATTCCAAGTGTTGTAGACCTGCCTGCTGTTCTCAACATGCAAAGTGTGTAATTAACTAGAAGTGACATGTGTCTTTACATAAAGAAGGCAATAAATGATAAATAAACAGGTGTAACAGTCATTTATTTATGCAAAGAGGCAGAAGGTCTCTCTATTACACCCACATGCAGAATTACACAAAAATTTGTTGTTGTATCCTTGGAAATCCCATCCCCTAATCCTTCTTACCAGCCTAATCTTATTTACTATGTTTGATTTTACACTTGGATGCTTTACAGGACTGAGGTCACTTAATCACAGAACCATTAAGGTTGGGAAAGATCTCCAAGGTCATCGAGTCCAACCTTTGACAGATCCCCATCTTGTCACCAGCCCAGAGCACTGAGTGCCACATCCAGTCATTCCTTGGACACTTCAGGGAGCAGCTGAGGGAGCTGGGAAAGGGGCTCAGCCTGGAGAAAAGGAGGCTCAGGGGGGACCTTGTGGCTCTGCACAACTCCCTGACAGGAGGGGACAGCCAGGGGGGGTCAGGCTCTGCTTCCAGGGAACAGGGACTGGAGGAGAGGAAACATCCTCAAGCTGTGCCAGGGGAGGGTCAGGTTGGACATCAGGAGGGGTTTCTTCATGGTAAGGGTGGTCAGGGATTAAAATAGGGTGCCCAGGGCAGTGATGGAGTCCCCATATCTGAGGGATTTAAAAGGCAGAAAGCAGTGGCATTTGGGGACATGATTTAGTGGTGGCTTGGGAGAGCTGGGGAATGGTTGGACTTGATGACCGTGAAGGCCTTTTCCAAACTAAATGACTCTATGATTTTACTTAGGTTGTTCTGTTTGGATTTTTTTGTTTTGTTTTGTTTTGTTTTTAGGGAGAAAGGGTCTTTTAATTTTACTCTTTAGCCTGCCAGTTTAAGATGTGTTCACAGAGCGGTTTTATTGCCACATCTGAAGGGACAGCAAAGCTCAGGGCAGCTGGAACATCACATTTTACAGCCAGAGCTGCACACTCACCATGGATTTACCACCATGGGGTGCACTGCTGAACTAACAGCTCTTCCACCAGCACTGTGTGCTCATCACACTCGGGAATGAAGCCTCCCAAATTCCTTGGAAGCCAAAGCTGAGAAAAAAAAATAACACTCAGGTTTCAGCTGGAGAAAATATTCACATGAGCTCAGATTAAAAATTAATCACTCCCAGCCTGCATCCTTCTCCTCCTTGCAGATCCTCAGGACTCTTCCCTTGCAGGTTGCTTCCCTCCTCCCTGTCACTTCCAAGAGATTTTGTTGGCTGCAGGTGAAGGGCAGAGGATCTCGCTGAGCTTCTTTTTTTTCCTGTTGGAATTCTACCAGCCTAGAATGCCAGCTGCCAAGGAGAGGAATCAGGAAAGCCAGTAACCAGTGAACGTGAAAAAAATGTCATCTTTGTTTGGAGCAGCAGTGCTGGGTCAGAATGACACAAAAGGGTTTCTCAGCAGCAAATGTTACTCCTGAGACTGGAATATAACTAACTCCTGCCCTCCTCCCCTCCTCCAGGATGCCATCCAGCTTGCCAGCAGCACACTGAGGCTTCTGTGAAATGTCACTCCCAGCCCTGGGATTTTCCAGCAGAGCCAAAGGAATGGGGATCCTCGTGCTTGTTTTCATATTCATCTCCCTGACCCAGCACGGTAAGACCAGGAAGGACTGGGGTGATGAACAGGATATCTGGGAACAGGGATAATCTTTCTTCATTGTGTGATAGGTACTGAGGAAAGAGGTTTTCTGGGTGAGGTACTTTGGGAAAATTCACTATTTAATCCCTTGGGGGAATACAAAAACTGAGCAGGGAGGAGGCTGTGAAAATGAGGCACATCACTGAGTTAGGGGAAGCCCTAAAGGAGAAGCCCTGTGCTCTGGGAAAATGTTCCTGCCTTTTCTCAGGCTGCAGTTGCCTCCTTGGCAGGGCGAGGACAGCCCCTCTGACCTCCCATGCACAGTCTTTGCCAACATCCTGAAAAAACAACTCCATGATAAAACACTCCTTGAGGGAGGTTGGCTCAGCAGCTTGGGATTTCTAACATGGATATTGGAACCTGTCCCTGGGATGGGGATCCTGGGTGTGCTCGAGGTGCCCAGGCTCTCTGTGTGCTCCCAGTGCTGCCTTGGCTGGCTGGGAACGTGGTGCCAGAAGGAACCCCACTAATTTTATCCATGAATTTGCTGCTCCCTTGTCCAGGAGATGCTCATGGACCAGACACCTGTACCCAGGGAGGGGGCCTGTGCCGAGTGGGAAGCTGTGTTTCTGGTGAATACCTGGCTCACTACTGCTTTGAACCCGTCATTCTCTGCTGCAAAAATCTGTCACCTGCCACCACAGAGAGCTGAAGGTTTCCAGAGGAGCCACTGCAGCACATGGAGAGCTGCAGGCTCCACTGGCACGGCACGAGCAGCTGTGGGGAAAGAGATTTTGTGGTTTCTGTGGCTGTGGATTCACTCCTGAACATTTTGGTTTTGCTGTAAGTTTTTAGGAAGCACTGTGACAAGAAGAAACTGGGGCCACTCATATCTGTGGCCCTTTTGGGACTGTGATTGTTATCTGACATGCCCAGGTGAAAAATTGCCTTTCTGCTTACCTGAAACCAATAAACCTGAGGTTTAACAAAGCAGCATGTGCCCACCTGTGAGTCAGCAATGCTTCCAGTGGTGGGATGGCACTGAGCAGGAGTGGCTACAGCATTCCACACCACCCCAGAACACCAGGGGCACTCTGTGCCTTTATTTCCCTTCCCAGAGGAAACAGCTGCAGTGGGGAAAGTCACTTTGGCATCACTTTAGGTGCATAAGCCACCTGGTTTGACATAAAGGTGAGTGTGGTCTGTGCTTCTCAGGCAAGATCCACCCCCATCCACTTCTCCTTTCCAGGCTGTGCCAGGTTCTCAAGGCAGTCATGGAATGCCAGAATGGATTGGGTTGAAAGGGACATTAAACATCATCTCATTGCCATGGGCAGGGACACCTCCCACTATCCCAGGCTGCTCCAAGCCCTGTCCAGCCTGGCCTTGGACACTTCCAGGGATCCAGGGGCAGTCACAGCTTCTCTGGGCACCCTGTGCCAGGGCCTCACCATCCTCACAGGGACCAATTTTTTTCCCTAAATCCCAGGTTTACTTGTCTTAAACATGGTGGGAAGGGGAGGAAGGGATCTGAAAGCTGTGTCCCATTGCCCTGACAGGCTGCCCTCTACACCCATGGACTGCATTTCTGGTACAACTCCTTTCCCTTTTGGTCCCACAGCCCCAAGGAAATCACTCTTTTTGTTCCTTACAGCTTTCTTCCTATGAGCTCCCTCAGCCTAAATTAATTTTCTGTCCAAATCCCCTCTCAGCCCTTCTGTGTCTTTTCAACACAAAATTTTGACACTTCCCTGCCTTTGTCAGCTCCTGGTCTCCCTTTCCAGGTAAAATATTTCTCTCTGGGTCAATCATTTCTGTGAAAGCAAGGAAACAATGATGTAATCAGAGAGCTATGCCAACCAGCTGAGGCACTGGTCAGACAGAGCCAGGGAAAAGTCCTCCCTGGGAGATGAAATTCCTGCTCTGATGAATCAAACAGGAAAATTCCCACTGACCTCACCAGGGTCAGGCCCCACTGCCAGAGGGATGAGAACTCATTCATCCAAGAGTCTCCATTCACTGATGAGCAGCCCAGTTACTCTCCTCATCACTGGGACTCCAGGGATGCCAGTGCTCCCCTGGAGATCCCCTGCAGCTGCAGGAACCCTCAGGAGAGCCAGATAGCCCAGAGCTGGCTGTTGGCCTGGGAGCTGATTCTGAAAAGAGGACAGGGCTGAATCCAGAGCCAAATTCCTGCCCATGTCCAGCCCATGCCTCTGACGCACGCGGATGTACGAGGACAGCACGGGGAGGGCTTTGAACCAAGGCAGCTCTCCAAATCAAACAGTTTATTTCTCACATTCATCCACAGGGCTCGTTGCTCCTGCCCCTCATCTGGGACTGCTCAGCCATCCTGGTTACAGCCTGGTTTCCCAGGAAAGTGAGGAGTGGGCTCTTGCAGCTCACCTTGCACATCTCCCTTGTAGTCACTGGGCATCCTGCCCCTGATATGCTTCAGGCCAGTCCACTAGGAAAGGTGGAAAAGCTCACTTTATAGGGAATATTGTCACTCTGGCACTAATGGGCATGCTCACAGGCATGGCCTCACTCTCCCACTGCTGTGTGTTCCCTTGCTTGCTGATTTGGATGGAAATAACCTTGAAAAAAACCCAAATCACAACCCAACAACAACCAAAAATTAAACAAAAATCCATCCTTATTTCTGCCTAATGAATAAGATGAACTGAATTCCCTTCCAGTCTCACAGGGAGGGAGGAGAGAGAAAGCACCAAGGACAGGGTGGATGGTGGAGAATGGCACTTCCAGACCATATAAAACTGTTTCTTGATGTGGTTTCTTTACCCCTGAACTCACCTGGGGAAAAGCAGCCAGCTCAGCTCATGTCTCACTGTATGACACAAAACAACACGACGTGGACACACTGCTGTTCTAAAGGTAAAAAAGGGAAGTTTATTTTCTGACTCCAGCATTTATAGATTTCCAGAAGTGACAGTGGATTGGAGGGTGAAAGTGCCACCTCTCCAGTGACACTGGACAAACCAACAGTCCATCAGATTTCTCCTCCTCTGTAAAAGAATGCAAAACAATAAGTTATTTACAGAAAATGTGTGAGAAAGTTCATTACAAGAATGTAAACATCAGAAGGCTTAGAAAATCTTAAAAAATGAGGGTGACAGGGAGTTGCTAGAACAGCAGCATGAGCTGCTTTGGTGTAAGTGTATGACAGGGAATGCTGCTCAGATTAATTAAACCCTAGTTGGAATACCCTGTAACCCTGGGGAGGAGGAAGAATCATAAAATCATCACAGAATCCCAGGATGGTTTGGGTTGGAAAGGGACCTTAAAGATCATCCAGTTCCAACACCCTCCCATGGGCAGGTGAAAGCCAAAGGAAGAAGAGGATTTTGGTGGGAAATTCTTCATTGAGCTTTGAACTCCAGCTGTCTGTACCTGATAGAGCTCAGAAAGCTACAAATAGGGGTTCTTTAGTGCTACTTCAGCAGATCTATACCTAAAGGGGATGTAAAAATCATCCAGACATCTTGGGATGTTTATTTGGGATCTCTGCAGCCACACAGACAGTCAGGATAGACATCTACCCTCATGCCAGGTCTGTCAGCCAGCACAACCCTCATGGATAACTGGGGATTTCAGTCCATCAAAGCATGGCATGGATTCCCTCAGCAGGATTTGTTTGCTGTTCCCAGGCAACAAGCCAGTGTTTGTCTGGCAGAGAGAGCCAAATCCTCCTCTTCTGCCCTAAAAACATCACTATGATGTGCAATCAGGAACAGGATGGTGCTGGATGGGCTCCAGCCTGGGGTAGCTGAGGTGCCATAGCCATGGGCAGCTCCTTGGATCCAGGCTGTCCCTTACATCCCTGGCAATCCCACACAAACCAGTGCAACCCCCTGGATCTTCCTTCACCCCTACATAAGAAAAAAGGGATCACATTCCAATATTCCACCTGCTCACTGAAGGGGGTGATTCCTTTCACCCCAATCCTGTGGGGTGAAAGGAATCACCTCAGCACAGCCTAGCTCCAGGGTGTGCTGGGGAGATAAAACAGGCCAGGATTCTCAGGCTGTACCTACAGGAGTAAATCAAATCATGTGAGGCTCAGAAGTTAGTGTCTGCTCAAATGTGCTGCCAGAAAATGAACTGTATTCCACGCTGTTCCTTGGTGCAGTTTGGAGGTGGGCACATGCCAGGAATGATCCATAATTCACACCTGGATGTGGCCCTGCACTGGAAAGGAGAAGTTAATTGCACAAGGGGTGCTCTGACCATTTTCTGTGGGGCAAAAATCATCATTTTTTGCTGTGTTCAGCTCTGGGAGCCTCTTCTTAAGACAGACATCGACCTGTTGAAGAGAGTTTTGAGAAGGCCATGGTGGTCTGGAACAAGAAGAAGAGTGGTCTGGAACAAGAGCCATGGAGGGTTTCTGGACTAGGGCTGAGCCCAGAGTCCATGATCATTTCTTCACAGGTTGAATTTCAGGGCTCTATCCCTGCTTGATTGTTTGGCAAAATGCTGTCAGTGGGATTGGGAGTAGGAGGTGGTATCTCAAGCTGGAAAAAGGGTTCATTCACCACCAGGAATTTCTCTTGCTGGCAAAAACTTATCCCAGGATGCATTTAAAAATCAGCCTGCTCAGGTCCTGGCCTGAAGGCAATGAAGTCAGTGGAAACATCCCTCCCATTTGGGGCCAGAGAGCAGATATAGATTGATTCGAGTCCTCCCAGCCCCAAAACCTCTCAAGCACCCAGGAGTCGATTCCTGTGCCACGTGTCTGAGCACAGATCAGCCTTTGTGCATGGTGAGCTCTGAAAAAAGACATCTGCTGGCAGGTTGGGAAGCAGGGGAGGGTGGGAGGCTGCTGGGCCAGCCCCAGTGGGCTCACCAGAGGCTGAGGCCAACACAGAAGCAGGACCATGCCAAGGGGAGCCAGACCAGCTGTTGTACAATAGTTGCTCAAGGGACAGAGATTTCCTGCCCCTGATTTCTGGAGGAAATCTGGTTTTTGTTGGTTCTGTATAGTCCTGGATTTCTTTCCCAAGGCACGTTCTGCAGCTCAACCCATGTACCACAGCTGCAGAGCTGGGGTTTGTAGTGGTGTGGAGGATGCAGCCTGGTCCCCATGGAGCCTGCAGCATCCAAACAGCTCCAGGCACAAATCACCCTCTGCAGTGGGGCTGCTCCCAGCACGGGAGAGCAGCTGAGCTGGAGACAAACACCTGGAGTTTTGCCATCCAACACTGGGAACACCGTGGCCACTTGGTACCCTGGCTCTGTGCTCACATCCTCTCTGGAGAACACCAAGCCACCTGCACACACATGTTCAGACACTTCAGGTCACACACTCAGAGCAGGACACTCACAGGAGCATCCACACGTTCCTTCCTGCTTGGACTGTAGCTCAAGGACTGCAGCTCAAGGACTGCTGTCTCCTTTCTGCTGGATAAGCTCTGCCCAAATTCTTTGCTTTGGAAGTTCTTCCCTGTGAGGGTGGGGAGGCCCTGTCACAGGTTTCACAGAGAAGCTGTGGCTGCCCCTGGATCCCTGGAAGTGTCCAAGGCCAGGTTGGACAGGGCTTGGATCAACCTGGGATA
Source organism: Serinus canaria (assembly GCF_022539315.1). Taxonomy (NCBI): domain Eukaryota; kingdom Metazoa; phylum Chordata; class Aves; order Passeriformes; family Fringillidae; genus Serinus; species Serinus canaria. Next base: position 109,912,336 of record NC_066316.1, read on the forward strand.
GTGGAAATTGTCCCTGCTCATGGCAGGAGGTGGAACTGGATAATTTCTAATGTCCTTTCCAATCCAAACCATTCCATGATTCCATAATTCCAGGAAATCCCGCTGTACCATCTCTCAAACTGGAGATGCCAGTCCTCAGAGGTACAGGGTGGGCTATTGCCTTCCACCCAGGCAGGACACCAACACTTTTCCAGAGGCTCACACACATCCTTGCATCCAGCTCTCTCCCAGGTGGGTTTCCAGGTCCATCTCCCTTCCCAGGCTGTGCGTGGCCAGCTTGCAGCTCACCCTGGCTAAGAGCTTGGTGCTCCCTACTCCAAAGTCCAGCTGGTGAAGGCCCCTTTATCTGCACTGTTTGATGAAGGTGATCCTTGTTCTGTTCAAGCAGCCTGAAGGACACAGGGTTTGCATTTTCCAGCACCCCCTGGCATCCAGCCTGCAAAGAAAAATCCATTGAGGAGACTTCTGAAAGGAAAAGGGAAGACTTGGTGATGGCCTCCGCTGCATCACCGCTGCAAGAAAAACCTTTATAAAGTTTCTATTTCCTCTTCCTCCATTTGTTGTTGGCTGGGGCACATTCCTGCTCATTGTTTGCTCTGTGTTGTTTTCCCAAGTTGAAATGCAGGTCTCACCTTTACTGATTTCCTGGAACTGACCTGGAGAACTGGTACAAACCTGAGAGCCTGCCAGGATCCCTGGGAGAGCTGTAATCCACCTACTTTCCTGATGCCCCTGAGTACTGCAGGGAGCTAGCCCAGCTTTCCCATTGAATGAGTACATAAATGAATAAAATATTAAATTGCCATTTTTTCTTGGCAGTTGTAAACAAAACTTTGGCGAGCATCCTCTCTGCAGCCTGGAAGTTGGGAAATGGAAGCAGATCCATGATTTTTTTAAGGATCCCATTATTTTCAAGCCAGCTTTGTGTGTGGGGAGTGCTGAGGAGGGGACTCTGGATTTTTTTCACGCTTGACTGTGTCAGTGCTAAACACAGAGAGTGAGAGCTGGAAATATATTAAAAAAAAAAAAAAAAAAACAAACCAAAACCCAACACTCTGATACTGCAAACACTTGGACTGGATTTTAACATCACATGCTCGAGCCTACAAACACAGAGCCAGACTGGGTCAGTCCCAACATCCTGTCTCCAGCAGCAAGCAGTAGCAGACTCCCCAGTGCTCAGTGTAATTGCCAACAAAACCCTGATTCCACCACTCCCCCCCCCTTCACTTTTTGGTCTTTTTCCTTCTATTTTTTCCTTTATTTCCCCTTTATACTTTCTGTCTGTAACACGATGTGACTGAGAGCAGGCACACTCTGTGCAACTGTTTGCTGTCATGTTGAAATGCACCTGAGATTGACAAAGTTCCCTCCACTCCAGGAAAATTACATAACACCCCTGGCCTCTATAAATCCAGAATTTCCCTCTTATTCCTCTCTTTAGAGCCCTTCACTCTTCCTCGGGGTGGAACCTCCACCCACACCGAGCCATGAGGGTTCTCCAGCTGCTCTTTGCAGTCCTGGTCATTCTCCTCCTCCAGGGCACTCCGGGTAAGGACAGAATTCTCACAGGGCTTCCTGCAGGACTGTGGAGAGACAAAAGGCAGCCTAGACTTGGGGGACCTGTCTTTTCCTCTTCTGGGGTAGAAGAGGACAAGACAGGGCCCCCAAGTCTAGGCTGACCTAACTCATGCTTCCAGGGAAAAAATTTCTCCTGGGATGGTGTCCATGAAGTTCCTGCATGCAGCTGTCCTGAGTTCAGAGGTTGTGCATCCCCTCCTCTCTGCACTCTCAAAACTCACCCAGAAATGCTGAGCCTAAGCCAAGAGCCTGAGCTTTGCTCCTGACCAGGGTAAAAGCCTCATCCTCCACCAAACAAGGAGAATCCCATTAAATTCTCCATGAGTGGAATACAGATGTGGCAAATGCAGGACGATGCAAATGTGGCCAGAAGGTTGAGGGAGGTGATTTTCACCCTCTGATCTGCTCTGGTAAGATCCCACCTGCAAAGCTGCCTCCAGCTTTGGGATCCCCAGCATCAGATTCTGATGGAACAAGTCCAGAGGAGGCCACAGAGATGCTCCAAGGGCTGGATCTCCTCTGCTCTGGAGCCAGGATGGGAGAGCTGGAGAAGAGAAGGATCCAGGGAGAACTTAGAGCCCCTTCCAGTGCCTAAAGGGGCTGCAGGAGAGCTGGAGAGGGACTTGGGATGAGGGATGGAGGGACAGGACAAGGGGGAATGGTCTTAACCTGAAGGAGGGTAGGTATAAATTAGATATTGGGAAGGAATTCTTGGCTGTGAGGGTGGGGAGGCCCTGGCACAGGTTGCCCAAAAAGGCTGTGGACTCTCCATCCCTGGATATGTTCAGGGCAAGGTTGGATGGGGCTTGGATCAGCCTGGGATAGTGGAAGGTGTCCCTGCCCATGGCAGGAGGTTGGAAGTAGAAGGTCTTTAATGTCCATTCCCACACAAATCATTCTGTGTATCTTTGATTCCATAAAATCAAAACTATCTTTCGGGGGCAAAATAAGAAGGAAAGGCAGATAGTTCACCTTTTTTTGTTTGTTTTCTTCTGGCATTCTGGTTTGATAGAAATTTATTCCTTGGCTTGGCATTTTTGCTGTCTGCTTGTATGCACATGTCAGAGATTTGGGTTTCATTCAGGTGTAAGGTCACTATGATGTTAGCAGGACTTTGGTGATATCATGTTTGCAAAAAGCAAGCCTGATAACCAAGAAGAGGAGATTTACTTGCTTAGCCTGTTTATCTTGTCATTTCTTTAACTGAAGTCCTGGGGACAACAAAGGGAAGGAGAAGGGTTTGCCCACTCCACTGGTGGTGGACCCTCCAGAACCCCCAAAACTTGGTGTTTCTATGTGTTTAAAGAGAAGCAGCACATGGCCTTTTAATCAAAACAGCAAAGATTTGAAAAACCCAAGCAAACAAAACCCCCTAAACACCAAGAAGCCAAAAAAATCTCCAAACTAAACAACAGGTAAAACAACTGTTCCAAGAGGCACTTCTCTGTCTTTCGATGCTGTCCAGCCTCACCTAATTCATCCAACCTAACACAGCCAACCCAAACCTGCCTGTCTCACCCAGGCCAGTCTTTAGGAGACTCCCAGTGCTTGCTGGATGGAGAAGCTCCTCCCAAGCACATCTGATCCTCACCATGGAACCAGCTGAATTTCCGCGCTGCCCTCTGAGAGCATCCCATTGCTCAGCCACCAACACCAGTGGAGTTCCCAGTAGGTTTTAGGGCTCTGAGTATTTTCCTGCTCTCCTCACCAGGTCTCCTGTCCTCTTTCCCCAGCAGCCAGAGGCCTTTCCAACACCCAGCAGTGCAGAAACAACCGTGGCCACTGCCGGAGGCTCTGCTTCCACATGGAGCGCTGGGAAGGGAGCTGCAGCAGCGGCCGCCTGCGCTGCTGCCAGTGACAGCAGCCACACCAGGGTGTTGTGACAGCCCCAGGAGAGCCAGCCCAGTGATCCTGCAGCCAGAACTGTACTCAGAACCTGCCCTCAGACAGCTCTGTGCCTCCCCGTGCAGCTCGATTCGTCCGCCACCAATAAACCTCTGGGTTTTCTGTGTCCTGCTGGGTCCGTGCTTCCCCCTCAGATGGACCACCCTGCCTGGCAATCGGGGGTTGATGGTGCTGGGGATGCACTGGGGATCCAAATGGTCTGCACAAAGGTGGCAGATGTGGTGTAGGAGCAAAGGGTGTCCTTCCAGAGTGGCAGCAAGAAAGGGATCTCTTGGGCTGGTCCAAGCAGTTCTGAAACCTCTCTTTGGACCCATTCCTCCACCTCTGTCTCAGTCACTGCCTTTAACAGCCTCAATTTCTATCTCTGTTCAGAAGAGGCCATGGCAGAATTCATCTTCTTCATGGAGATGGATCCAAGACAGAGGTATGATTGTCCCTCCAGAAGTTCCTCTTCCTTGTTGTAGTTGAGACAGAGACAATACAAAGCGGCACACTCTATTTTCAGAAGGCTTCAAATTGATTTTAATATACATTCATGCTTTCTGTACATTCTCACAAAACTCCTAAGTTTTCACTTTACTCATTGGTCATGAAAGACAAAGAAAGTGCTCATTGGAATAGGCAGTTGCAGGTTTCTCCTATTTATCCTTCTTTCTTTCTTGGTTTCCATGTCAACAGCCTTGGCAGAAAATTCTTTCAGGGGTAAAAAAGGATCTTCTTATCAAACTTCTCTCTGGCTCACAGAAGTCACTGTAAAACCTCTTCTACTCTTCCTCTCCTATAGCAACAAGGTGAACCTGGGTGGGTGACTCAGATTATCCAACCTGATCTCCTGGAAGATGTCCCTGCTCATTGCAGGAGTACTGGACTAGGTGACCCTTAAAGTTTCCTTCCAATCCAAACCATTCCATGATTCTGTGATCCACCTGTGTGAGGAGGTAAAGGTGGGTAAGGCTGAGAAATCCCCGTGGGGAAAACAATTCAAACAATTCACTTGGTCTCACAGGGAGTGTGGTGGGCTTTGCATCTGCCCTGCTCCTGGATGGAGCCATTCCCAGGTGAAATCTTAGTTCCATAGTGCAAGTGATTCCAAACTCCATCCCAATATCACCCGAGGGGTATCACTGCCTCTTGTCCTGCATAGGCTGATTTATTGAGTAGAATTATGAGTAGGAATGAGCCAAGACCAAGTTCACTTCCAGCAGTTCCTCAGCAGGGAGTGATAGTTGTTGGCTGTGGACTGTTGTTTAGTGAAGGAAGGGAAATTGTCCACGGTGGTGTGCTCTGGAGCAGGACCCCCAAAGCAATTCCTCACCTTGGAGGTGATGAGGTGGAAAGGAGGTGGTGAAGGAGGAGCAGAAATAGAGATGAAGGAGCTGTAAATAGAGAGTTGGCTTGAAAGAATATGAAAATGCCCTCAAGAGAATAACTGGAAGATTTATCTCTGGAAAACACCCAGTGTGGTACTTAAGACGTGGAAGAAATGAGGTGTGCAAAATTCCCACCCTAAAACCCACAGCTACGTGCCTGGTTTCAACCTAAACCCACTCTGCTATCCATCACAGAGGCAACAGTCTTGCCCTGGATGAAACCAGTAAAACCAGTGACCCCAGTGGAGATCTGACCCATCTCTGGCTGGACTGTGAGCAGGGAAAGATCCTCTCATTCCTCCCCACCATGAACTGAGGCAGTGAGGGCCTGCTGGGCTCCATGCTGGGATGCCCCATCCTTGCTTGAGTGGCTCTGCAGGCTGCAAACACGGTGGCCATGCCTCCATGCATCCCCTCTCCTGGATGCTTGTCCTCTCCATTGTTGAGGGACATTCTGGCTCCTCAGGGGCCTCGGGAAGCTCAGCCAGAGGTTAGCAGCCACTGTGGCTCGCATGAGCCATCAGCCCCATTGAGAGATAAGGCTCCCCTTGATAACAGGACCTGCCAGAACTGAGCCTCCAGTTTTTCCACCTTTTTGAAGTCTGGCCGGTGAAGTTTTGCAGAACTTTGTCTTTTTGCCAAAGTAACCAACTTCCAGCTCCAGCCTTTGCCTTCCCTCCTTTTCCGTGGCCTCCTCCCCTTTGCCTTCCCTCTTCCTCCTCACTCCTCCAAGCGCAGCCTCTCTCAGTGATAGGGATTCTGGGGGGAGGATGGACACGACGAGGAGGTGATGTCATCTGTTTTTGGCCCTTCAGAGGGTTAGACACGTCTGCCTCTACCCAGCCTGGCGCCGGGAGCAACTGGGAGCCTTCCTCCGGCAGCCGCCCCTGCGCCTTATCAGGGGCAGGGTGACATCCCGGGGCTGGGATGCTGGAGCTGCGAGGGAAAGGAGGTGGGGAGCCCCTGAACTGAGCCCTGTGATAGGTGTGCACGCCCTGCTGTGCACAGGGATGTGTCTGTGTGTGTGTCTGAGCTCGCTGGCAGCAGGGAAGTGGCTCCCAGCAGGATTTAGCCGGCTATCAGCCGCAGGAGAAGGGGAAAGTGCCTTTGTGCCAAAGCCCGGCCATGTCAAGGGTGATGCTGTCACCCAGATCTGCTCCTGGGGTCTCGGGGATTCTGCTGGTGACCCCAAGATGCATCAGAAAGTCTCTTTTCCCAGCCCGGTGGTCGAAGAAGGAGTCAGGACTCTTCAGCTCTCAGTCTCAATGTTGTTTATTGTTTCTTATCTATAAAATTCTTTCTCCTGTCCAGCTGAGGTCCGCTCAGCAAGACAGTCAGAGGCACTCTGCCTGCCCCCAGGGCTGTGTTGTCTTTTTATACTAAAAACTATATATACAATATTTACAATTACTTTCCCAATACCTATCACCTGTGTTAGACAGTGAGCTTCTACTCTAAACCAATCCAAAAGTGCCACCATCACCCAGAAGATGGAGGTCAAGAAGAAGAAGAAGAAGGAGAAAGGCTGGACATGCCTAGATTCCTCCATCTTGATCCCTGAACCCCCACTCTAAAAACCCCCACAAAATCTGGTTTTCACCCCGTGACTAGCTAATTATTATTCTACTTAGACTTTCGTGGCTTGCAGATCTTCATATAAGGTTGGTAACTTACTCCATGGGTCATAATCAAAGTCACAGGTGTTTTGGGCTATGTGCCAGGGTCTCTGAGCCCCCTGGCAGGGGTCCTGGCAATCCAGGATAGCCAGAGGGATGTCCTGAATTCCGACACTGGGGGGTTTAACCTCTCATGTCCCAGGCAGACAACCTGGAAAATTCATCTGAAAAAGGTTAGAAGATGCCCCTTGCCATCAAAGGACAGGGCAGATGTAGGGAGATAAATTAATTTGTCCCAGACCCAAAGCTCAGGGTCTAGAGTGTTCTCAAGCAGAGCTGGGTACAAATTTACCATGGAAATGGTTTTGGGATGGACTTCTGTGTCCTTCTTTTGTTTTGGCACCTTTCTCCAAGGTGGAATGCAAAAACTTCATTCTTTGTAAAATGCTAACACCACCCTCTCTTTTCTTCTCTCCCCCAGAAAGGCGGTTTGACCAGAAAAGTGTGAAACATTTTAGGCTAAATCCAGGGAAAACTGGGCTTCCTATCTCCTATAACACAGCCCTCAGAAGGGAAAAGCCTTGTGGGACATGGGAGCCCAAGGAGAGAGACAGTTCCCCACAGCAATGGTCTTCAAATAAATTTAATTTTGTATTATTTTTTATGTTAGAAAGAATATTTTTCCCCTTTTCTGATGAATCATCATGCTCACTTTGGAGACCAGTGCTCTGGAGTGAAAGGGAGATTTTGGGGAAAGCATCTACAGCCCCTGAGGATTGGGACAGAAATCTAAACAACTGGTAGGTCTCCTTCCAGCTGGAAAGATTATAAAATTGATTTTCTTTCGCTTGAAATAAATAAAGTTTTCTGCAAAACTCATTCTCAGTTGTTGTAACTAGAGTGAGAAAATAGATACCGAAAAACTAGGAGTGCTATAAAATCAGAGGGAATGGCCTCAAGCTGTGCCAGGGGAGATTCACGTTGGACACAAGGAGGAATTTCAATGGAAAAGGTGGTCAGGTTTTGGAAGGGATTGCCCAGGGAGGTTTGGAGTCCCCATGCCTGGAGGTGTCTCAGAAATGACTGGATGTGGCCCTCAGTGCTCTGGGCTGGTGATGAAGTAGGGATCAGTCACAGATTGGACTCAGCGGTCTTGGAACCCCTTTCCAGCCTAAATGATTGTGTGATTCTTTGTCAAATGGACCTCTGCCAGCCAAACCTTGGCACTTTTTCCCCATGAATAAATTGGTGCCCTGTTCATACATCCCTTCTTCTTCTGGGAAGAAACGCAGCCACTGGCACTGCCCCGTGCTGACCTCGGCTCTCCACATCAGCACAAAAACCTGGCAGTGGCTCAGTGGCTCATCTCAGGGGCTCTGTAATAAAGTACACATTTTCCTAGGCATAAATAAATGACTTCACCTCCTGGCGAGCTGCTCTGTGCTCTTTCAGCAGCTCCACGTGGAAGAACGGCAGCGCTGGAGCAGCACAGCCCCCTCTCCCCACAGAGGGAGCACTGGCTGATGGGGAGGCTCCAAAACAAACACCGTGCTGAGCAGCTGCTGGGCTGCTCCCCAGCACAACAGCAAAGCCACCTGAAGCCAAAATCTCCTGGCTCTCGGTTTGGAGATGCCCCAGGGCAGGGTGGAATTTGGGGAATGTGCAGGGGAATGGCTTTGCACCCCAAATGGGGAGGGTGGATGAGCCCTTTCCCATCTCCAGCCTCCTCCCCAGGATCACAGCTTGCAGGACTCTTCCCCAAATCCCACAGTCATTCAGGTCTTCATCCAGGACTATCCCCCTGTGCCTGGGATGGACACGAAAGCTGTCAGGAGTCTTTATTGTCCAGATCTTTACGCCGTTATCAGCAACTCCCACACACTGGAAGTGAGATATGTGTGACAACATTTTTTCCATCAGCGAGCTTATCATGGCTGAGAAGAGTGGAAGGGGTTGGGGAGGGTGATGGGGAGGGGGAGGAGGAGGAGGGAGGGAGGGGAGGTGCATGGGCATGAATGCCCACCCAGCCCATGACCCCACATCTATGGAAGAAGGAGAGGAAAAAGGGGTTTGTGTTGTCAGAGCAGTTGTGTCAGACCCAAGGCCTCCTGACCCACTAGAGCCAGTCCTAAATTCCTTGGGTAAGATCTGAAAACACCCTTCCTGCAAAAGCATCTCTTAATTCATATGGGTGTATGTACAAATGAGGAGAGCCTCTGCAAGGATGTTGGCTGGGCTAGCAGGACCCCAAGGGGTCTGACCCCTCCTTGGTGTCAGGCAGATCCTTCCCAGGGCAGGGGGGAGCTCCAGCCAGCAGGAAAGACATTAATGTGGAAAATATCTCAGCTGTATCAGACAACAACAGAGCTACTGGGACCCCAGAACTGCATCTCTGGCTGTGTGCTGCATCTTGCTGGGTCTCTGCTGTTGCCCCTTTTCTCAAGCCCTGGGCCTACAACCCAGGTGTTTAGGGCAGAACCTGAAGCCTGCCCTTACCTGTCTTCATCTGGAGGAGGTGGAGGAAGCAGAAGTAGGGGATGATTCTTTAAGACTGGAAGTTCATCCCCAGCCTGGAGGACCTGATGCCATGGTCCTGAGGCACCAAGAAACAGCAAAGTTTGTGCTGCAGGAGCTGTGGGGACAAAACCAAACCTGCAGCTGGGTGATGGGAAGATTTTAGGGAACAACAAAACTTGGTGATAGACATGTGGAGCTGGCAGCACTTGCAAGGGCAACATGTCCCAGAGAGGTCTGCAGGACAAGCTAAAAATACAGGTGTGATTTCACAGAGTCATAGATTGGTTTGGGTTGGAAGGGACATGAAAGCTCATCTCATTCCAGTCCCTTCCATGGGCACGGACATCTTCCACTCTCCCAGGTTGCTCCAAGCCCCTCCAGCCTGGCCTTGAACACTCACAGGGACAGGGAGTCCCCAACTCCCCTGGGCAACCTCATCACTCCTATAATAAAGAAATTTTTCCTAATTTCAAAGGCTCTGTACAATTGCTCTGGAAATCACTATGTTTATTCCAAGCTCATGCATTTCCCAAGTTTGCCACTAGCCCCTTTTCTCCTAAAGATCTGGTGTCTGTTTGGCTCATAGCAGCCACTTCAAATGAAACACTTTTCATTTGTGTTGGGGTGAAAAACACAAACCTCCCTCCAGGCCGCTGCTTTCAAGGAAAGCCCAAGAAGATGCTGCCCTGGTTTTACTTCAAGGTAGTAAAGTAGGAGTCTGGCAGTGCTGTCTTGAGACCATGGAGAGGTGATGGCCCAAAAAAAACAGCTCTGGAAGCAAAGGGGAAGCTGAGGTCCCCCTTGTTGGCATGGGAACAGCTTTATCTCCCCAAGGAGGACAGTAATGGATTTTCCTGTTGGGATCTGCACAATGGAGTCTCTGCCCCATGAACAGTTAAGGATTTGCATTACGGGCTCTCCAGGCTGATGTTTCCAAGGATGGGGCTGGATGACAACACAATCCTTCAATGTATGATCCATGGCCCAGGGGCAGCCCTATCTGAGCACCAGACAACTCCTGACACAGAGCACATGGAGGGAAAACACATGGAAGGGGAAAACGTGGATGTTGTGTCTGCTCAGGGCTGTGACTGGTTCTGGTAGCTGGGATGGGGAGGTGATGGCTGTGCTCCTGTGATTAATGGGAGGTTTCACCATCAGCATGGTGGCTCCCAGGCTGCCTGTTCCCTCAGGAGCTGCTATCTGCTGGGAGATGCTGCTCCAGGAGCTGCTATCTGCTGGGAGAGGCTGCTCTTCAAGCACAGCTCGTTAGCAGGGTCCCCTGGGGGGTGACAGACTGCGGTGGGCTCAGCACGGGCTGCAAAAGGGGATTTTGGGTTTTGTGAGCTGACATGGTGGGGGATGATCCGAGGTCCTGCTGACTGTAGGCAGAAGCAATTCTGGCTCGAGCTAATCCAGTTATCAGCCCCCACAACAGCCCTGTCACTCACCAGAGTCACGTGGTGAAACACTGCAGAAATGCCTTTAGAGACGGGAAGTCATGAAGTCATCCCACTGACCATCGTCAGTCACCAGCTGGACAATCCTGAGCTAAAAGTGGATCCCCAAATATGTGCAGGGACCTTCTGTAACTTGGGCATGGGGCAGAGATGAGTGGGTTTCTCATGGATGATCTGCAGCAGTGACTCTTTTGTCAGCCTTAGACCAAGAAATTTGGTTTATGGATGAAGGTGGTGGAATAAAAGATGGGGACAAGCTTTTAGCAGAGGCTGCTGTGACAGGACAAGGGGTGATGGTTTTAAACTAAAGGAGAGTCAATTAAGATTAGATATGAGAAAGAGTTTTTGCAATGCAGGTGGTGAGGCCCTGGAACAGGTTGCTGTGGCTGCCCCATCTCTGGGAGTGTTCAAGGTCAGGTTCTGTTCAAATCAGTTTTTTCAGGGCTGAATGGTTTGGGTTGGAAGGGACCTTAAAGAACACCCAGTTCCACCCCCCTGCCATGGGCAGGGACAACTTCCACCATCCCAGGTTGATCCAAGCCCTGTCCAGCCTGGCATTGGACACTTCCAGGGATCCAGGGGCAGCCACAGCTTCTCTGGGCAACCTCAGCCAGGGCCTGCCCACCCTCACAGGGAAGAATTCCTTCCCAATATCCCATCTATCCCTGCCATCTGGCAGTGGGAAGCCATTCTCCCTTGTCCCTGCACTCCATCCCTTATCCTCTGTCCCTCTCCAGCTCTCCTGGAGCCCCTTTAGGCTCTGACAGGGGCTCTGAGCTTTCCCTGGAGCCTTCTATTCTCCAGGTAAACACCCCCAGCTCTCCCAGCCTGGCTCCAGAGCAGAGGAGCTCCAGCCCTTGGAGCATCTCCATGGTTTCCTCTGGACACTCTCCAACAGGTCCGTGTCTCTCCAGTGCTGATAACCCCAGAGAACACATGGATTCAACATATATCTCTCACTTCATTCTCTTTATATTGGAGAGGGAAAGAGGGGCTGCTCTTCTCTGCAGCCCATGTACAAACTCACTGAGCCCTTTTTTTTTTCCCTAATTTGTGGCAGTTTTGTATCAAGGTTGTCCCAGGCAACACTTTCTCATATCCAGGATGTGTCACCAACCACATCCTGGTTAAGTTCCCTGTGTGCTTGTGACTCTGAGGCTGGAATGTCAGTTTCCATCCCCAGCACTGTCAGTGTTGGCTCCTGGATCAGGTCACTGGGATGATTCTGCTCAGGGTCCTCTGCTCACACCTCTTGTCTGGCAGCAGAGTTGGTGTTCTGTATCCCATCTCAGCCCAGGGGACACCGGCACCGTGGAGGTCTCCTCAACCTCTGCCGTGTCTGGAGGATTGACCTCTTCCCTTCTGGGGTTATCATCTACCAGACTCTCACTGCTGCCAAGTTACCTTGGCAAGACAGGGATAATCCTGCCCATCCAGGAGGGAATTAAATTTGTCTGCACTTTTAAATTAGTCACTCGTTGCTTTTAACGCTGACCAGTGAGCACAGAGCTAAACAAGCCCTCAGCAGTTTGGCCATCAGGACATTCCCAGCAGGCTCCTGTAGGGAAAAGGTCCCAGAGAAATCATTCTGAAGGAACACCAGGTTGGGTGTGCCTCCACTGCACCCATCTGTGTTTTGGGGAGGGCTCCTCCACAGGTCACGGCTCTGATCAGGATGGATCTGGATTGGGGTTTTATCCATGTAAATGTAGAAGAAAGGAAATATCTTGGGGTAGTGATGAGATTTCCATGTGCCACAAGTGTGACCTGTTCCAAGGTGAGAATGTGGAAGTGATCAATGCCTGAGGGATCAGCAGAAAGTGGTGGTGACTGCAGAGACCAGCCAGGAAATGAAGTTGTTGTATTCTGCCACATTGAGATGAAACAGCAGGACACCTGCACAGGGAACCTGAGGCAGGACACACCTGGGATATGGACACAAGCCCCTCTCTCTGGTTCGTTTCACCCCACAGGGCTCAGACCAAGTCATAGAAACATGGAATCATAGAATCATAGAGTTATGGAATGGCTTGGGTTGGGAGGGACTTTAAAGATGATCTGGTTCCAAACCCCTGCCATAGGCATGGACACCTTCCATTAGACCAGGCTGCTCAGAGCCCAATCCAGCCTCTAGGACTGTCCCTGTCCCCAGGACTGTCTCTCTGTAGGGACAGCATGCAGGAGGCTCAGTCTCACAACAGAATCACAGAATCACAGAATCACAGAATAATGAGGTTGGAAGAGACCTCTAAGGTCCATCGAGTCCAACCTGTGCCCTAACACCTCAATTAGACTATAGCACCAAGTGCCATGTCCAGTCTTCTTTTAAACACATTCAGAGATGTTGATTCTACCACCTCCCTGGGAAAAGCATTCCAGTACTTTGTTATTCCTTCTGTGAAAAATTTCTTCCCAATATCCAACCTATGCCTTCCCTGACACAGCTTGAGAACAATGGGAAACAGGCCACTAATAGATTAATTAGCAGTCTTCATTACAGGCTAATTACCATTTTTGCACAGGGCTGTTCTTGGAGTTTCCCAGCCAGGTATGACCCTGTGGGTGTGTGACACCCCCTGCACACAGACCTGCTGTGAGGCTGAGACCCTTTTCCCAGTACAATGAGAAGGATATTTCTGGGCTGCTTTCCTTTCAGCAGCTTCCTCTCGCGGCACAACGTCTGCTGTGATCCTCATTTCCCTCTTACCCTCTATTATTCCTCAATATTCCTCTTCCAGGTCCTTTTCCTTATCTGCAGCCACTTTCCTGTTTTTCTTCCTCGCTCAGCACCCTCCAGCCTGCCCGGCTCCTGGACCATCAGCTCCTGTCGAAGGGTTTCCTCCTGCTCTGGCTGATGTCCTCCCAGAGATAGCCCCCAGCACCCCAGGGGACCGTGGGCATCCCGTGGGGTCCTGTCAGGAGAGGGTGGCGGTGCTGACCCCGCGCCGAAGGAAACGGCGCGGGGAGGAAACAGCAGCACTGAGCTCCCAGAATATCTCTGCTCTGGGTTACCCCAGGGGTGCAGAGATAAGCAGAGAAAGGGGGAAGGAGGAGGAGGTCAGGGCTGTTCAGCTGAGATGTTTGTGTGTCTTCTGGCACAAACAGCAGTCTGGGCTTCCCCAGCAGGCGCCAGTGTCGTTTTGGGGGGCAATTGTTTGTCCAGCCTGCATCACCTTGGAACGTGCAGTTCAGCACCACGGCGGCCAGGGAGATGCTCAAGGCCATGGGGAGACAATGCTGGGAGAGCCAAGCCCTGTCACAGCAATTCCCAGGAGAGGATCCCCTCTTTTCGTGGTGTTTGTTGCCTTGGGTGGGCGCCAGTTCAGGGTTAGGACCTCGCTGTGACTGGTGCTGACAGACTCAGGGCTATCCTTTACCTCTCAGATGGGACATACAGGCACTTGGTGTCATAGCCCATCCCATGGCACAGCTACCTGCTGTGTGGGGACTTCCATGGGTGATGTCCACCCTTAGTGGGGCAGCCCCAGGAGCTCGTGGACTTTGCAAGCAGCAGCAAATATAGTTTGCCAGGTACAAGTCCTTGGAGAGGCTGCACATGCTTGCAAAATGCAGCAAGGCCCCTCTTGGAAGACCCCATGGTGTTTAGTCAGCCCTCAGACCCTGAGGTCCATCCCAGGGGCAGGTGACTGGCACAGTGGAGGCTGCAGCCAGAAGTCACCACCTCTTTCCCCATGCCAGGAACTTCCTGAAGCCAAGTGATCCCTTGGCAGATGAATAAAAGACCCTGGAAGAGAAATGTTGAGGAATAATGGTGAGGTAGGAGGGAAATGAAGATCACAGCTACTTCTTCAGCAGAGGCATAGCTGGAAACAGTGACATTCTATTCTATTCTATTCTATTCTATTCTATTCTATTCTATTCTATTCTATTCTATTCTATTCTATTCTATTCTATTCTATTCCATTCCATTCCATTCCATTCCATTCCCTTAAATTAATTCAAATGATTCATGGTTCCATGACTGTGCCATGACCACGGCTGTGTGTTGAGACATCTGCCACCCTGTTCCCTGGAGAGAAAAGTCACCTCAAAACTAAAAAAAGCCCATTTCAATCCAGCTGACTTGTTACCCCATCAGCTGAGAAAAACACCCAGCTGCCAACTTCCCCTCCAAACCCCAAGACCTCTCCAAAGTCCCAGGACAGCATAACTTTAGGCTTAGGTCTTGGTTTAAGCACGTACACGTGACTCTGTTGCAATGACCACAAAGCTGTCCCAGAGCCAGTTCCCTCTGCCTGTCCCCAGCCAAACCTGCTGCCTTCCTCCTGCTATATTTATCAGAAGGATTTGGCTGGCTGGAGAGCGCTTGGGGAGGCAGCAGGGGTGGAGCCACCTTGGAGATCAGCCGTGGGAGAAAACCTGGAGCCGGCTCCAGCCCCATGTGGCTGTTTTGAGATGGTCTCACATCCCCCCTCGGGGTAATTCCAGTGCAAATCTGGGAGGCTGCTCTACAGCTGGTGAATTCTCCATGCTTTACAGATAATTTATAAGTCTTTAGCACCTTTGTGCTTGTCCTTGGGACCTGCTCCCCTCTCGAACCTTCACAATCCTCATCTCCAAACAGAGATTTCCAGGGAGAGATGCTGCTTTTTTTTTCTATCCAGGAGATGTTCAAATAAATTTTTTTGTCATCCTGTCTCTCTGAACCATGGGGATTGTCACCCTAAACTGGGAATTCTTACAGATATCAGTGAGATTGGCTCATTTGAGTATCTAAAAAAGATTTTTCACCCCCACACTCTCCTGTAGCAGCGAGACCAGAGGAGAACAGCACACAAAACCTCTCCCAAACCTCCACAGTCAGAAAGGACAGCGTTTGCTCCTCATTCTCTGCATCCCTGGGAAGAGCTGTTGTAGCTGGAAGCCGTGCTCCTGCCAGCTTGGAGGCACTCCCTCAAATCCCTGCAGCTGCAGATGTTGAGCAAGCTGTCCAGAGATTCCTGCTGTACACCACAGCACGTGGGCTGCTCTTGGGCAACCAGGCTTGCAGCGACACTGGGCCAAACCTCTTGGACGTGGAGGTTTTATGGTGCTCAGCTTCTTCTTCACTCCTGGAATTTCAGGCTCTGAATGTGTTTTGTCTTTCTCTGCTGGAATCCTTCTCTGAGTAACCTGTGCCAGGGCATCCCCATCCTCACAGGGAACAATTCCTTCCCAATATCCCATCCCTGCCCTCTGGCAGTGGGAAGCCATTCCCTGTCCTGTCCCTCCATCCCTTGTCCCAAGTCCCTCTCCAGCTCTCCTGGAGCCCTTTAGGCCCTGGAAGGGGCTCTGAGCTCTCCCTGGATCCTTCTCTTCTCCAGGTGAGCACCCCCAGCTCTCCCAGCCTGGCTCCAGAGCAGAGGGGCTCCAGCTCTCAGAGCTTAAAATGAGGTAGGATGAGACAGCCCAGCTCCCTTGAGGTATTCAGGATGGCAATTCCCAAGCAGACATGGGATAAGGTGATGGAAATCATCCTCCAGGAATGAGATCTGTTCAAAATGACAGGGCCAGGGGCAGATTTCATGATTCTGCTAGGGAAGTGACAGCAGGAGCTGCCCAAGTCCACAGTTTCCTGCTCAGCCAAGGAAATGTGCTCCGCACATCCCTCTGTAAAACCTTCCCGGACCACGAGATGGCATCAAAAACCTGAACCAGACAGTTTTCCCTCTGGTCTGGCCTCCTCCAGCAAACCCAGAATTTCTAAGGTTCATCCTGCTGGGATGAATGGCACAGCATGTCTCTTCTTACAGGAATGTCACTTCTGCCCCAGGAAACTCCCTGTTGGCTCCCTTGTCCTGCATTTTTTCTTTCCTAAAATAATTAAAATTAAAATTAAAACTAAAATCCAATGTACTTCCAGTTTCTTCCACATCCCAAACAGGTCCAGGTACCCATCTCAGGGGTCCCTTGCTGCTGACATCAGAAAACCCTGCTGGCACTTTGCCCTTCCTGCCCCAGCTCCTTAGGAATGACCCCAATTTCCAGTCCCACCAGTTCTCCTCCCATTTCCATTTCCCCCCTGAGGCTCATGTATAAACAAAGCAGAGAACAGGGAAAAACAGGGTTACCAGGAGAAAATGGGTCCCTAGTGGCTGGTGGCATGTGACAGACCCTGCCCTGTCACTGGAGCCTGGCATGGTGCCTGCTGAGATAAACTTTCACTGCAGCACCAAAAACACCCTTTTCTGAAGAATCCTGGGAGCTTTCCCTTCCTGCTGGGAGCCAGCAGCTCCTCTGGCCCTGCAGGCAGTCAGAGGGTGCCAGCAGCACAATGAAATCACTGCAGCATGGCTCTCCATGGGCCAGCACTGTGGCTTTCTCCAGCTGGGCTCACCATGGGATGGAGCCTTCCTGCCTCAGTTTCCCTTCTGCCAAGAGGAAACCAAAAATCGCTCTGCAGAGAAAAAGCAGACTCTCCCCAAAGCAAATTTCTGCCTGTAGCAGACACAATCTCCATCCCTGTTTCACCTTTCCAATCCAAAACCAACACAGAACAAATGCTTGGGCCTAAGGAACCCCCCCCCCCCATCCAATGGGTGTTTCATGCAGTGAGCAGGAGACATCAGGAGGTGAAGTCACAGACACAAATGAGAACCTGGGGATCTCCTGGAACAGACAAGGGCAAACACAGCCCCATTCCTTGGCCAGACACGTTGGGAAAACACCTTCCCAACTCTGCGTTGGAAGGAAGACAGGTGAGTGTAGGAGGAGCCAAGAGCTCAGGTGATCCCCTTGTTCAGGCTCTGATCTGGGCCATGGCCAATCTCTGAGCTTGCAGAGAAAGACCAAATTGTGAAACACTTCCTCAAAAAGCTGTGCCTAGAGCTCTCCCAGTAAAGCCAGGATGGCAAAGTTGCTCTGGTTGGAAGGGACTGACACACTGGTCATGCAGAAGAGCCAAGGTCACAGAACAGTGGTTTTGCTTTTCCTCTCTACAACACCCACAGAAAAGTACTTTGGATGCAAATTCTCACATGTCACTGTCCCCACTTCTCTCTCACTTCTTCTTTTCAGTGGATTTTCTCCTCTGGAGCCAGCTGGGAGTTTCTTTTTGAAGCATAAGGTCCTCAGCCTTAGATGTTCCCATCTTACATCTGTCATCTGGGCAGTGGGTGACCCAGAGGGGTACAGAGGGGAAGTCAGGTCCCACTTTCCATCACAAGCCAGGATGGATGGACACAGATTGCAGCTGAGTGGCTCAAAAGCACAACCTCAGCAAGAACTGGAAGGATGAGTTCAGGATCAGGTGACCAGGCAGAGCAGCTGAGTCCTGAGCTCTTCCCAGAACTCCTGAATTCCCTGGAGGTTGGGGCATGGCAGGAGCAAGAGCAAAGTCAGGCATGTACCACAAAGGGAACAGAGATAACAGTGGCTGCTCCAAAGTGTCTGGACATGCGGGACCCAGCTGGACATGAGCCAGGTGTGTCCAGGTGGGCAAAAGAACAAAAGTTCTGGGGTGGAACCAGGACCAGGGCAGTGCCCGTCCCCAGTGCTGGCACTGCTGGGGCACCCCTAGTGCTGGGGACAGCTCTGAGACCCTCACAAGAAGGACACTGAGGGGCTGCAGCATGTCCAGGGAAGGGAACGGAGCTGGAGCAGCAGGAGGGGCTGAGGGAGCTGGAAAGGAGCTCAGCCTGGAGAAAAGGAGGCTCAGGGGCAGACTCTGCACAACTCCCTGACAGGAGGGGACAGCCGGGGGGGGGGGTCGGGCTCTGCTCCCAGGGAACAGGGACAGGACAACAGAAAATGACATCAAGTTGTACCTGGAGAGGTTTAGATTGGATATTAGGAATAATTTCAATTAGAAGTGTTCTCCAACCTTGGCACAGCTGTCTGGGGCAGTGCTGGAGTTCCTATCCCTGGATGGATTTAAAAGCCATGTGGACGTGGCACTTGGGCACATGGGTCAGTGGTGGCCTTGGCAGTGCCAGGGGGTGGTTGGACTCAGTGATCTCAGAGAGCTTTTCCAAACTAAATTATTCTATGACACCTTGTATGGAAAACACACGGCAGAAGTGCCCTGGAGTTAAGGCATTTCCAAAAGGAACCTCCTGGACTATCTGGGGCTGGAGCAGCTGCCCCAGCCAGCCCCACATTGATGGGTACACAGCTCTGGGGAGCTGCCAGAGCTGTGTACCCATCAAAAACCAGCTGTACCCAGCTTTTTCCCCAAAAACTGAAAAACACAACCCCTTGCCAGGGCAGAGAGAGAATACAAGGTTCCCATAGATTCAAAAATCTGTCAGATTTGTGGTGGAAAATTCAGATCTGATAAAGTTCCACCTTTGACTCCAGGAGTACTGCAGCCAAAAAATTGCTGGGAGAGTGGGGAGAGAGGTCTGGCCATGCTGAGCAGTGACATTTACACAGATCTACAAAGCTTTGTCTCAAGCAAGACATGGGACAAGTTTGTTCTCTGCCTCTCTGATGTGTCACATATGAAGAAAAACTTTTCCACCTTAGGATGGGAGCAGTCCTTGGGCACAGCTGATGCTGTTTGCTTGAAGAATTAGGAGGGAAGACCCCCCAGGAAGACAGGATTGATGGAGCATGGGAAGCAAGGAGAGATTCTCAACAAAAATACATCAAACTATTAATGTTTAATCTAGACAAGTACTGTGCCTTACGCTGGGGCTGAGGATCAATTTTGTCACCCTGCAGAGGGACATAAACTTTGCAGGAATGAATAATCTCCCTGTCCTTGCCTCCCCACATCCATCCAGGGTCAGCAAGCTCAGCTCTGGGAGTCTCGCTGCTCGCCCAGCTCCGGGCTCGATGTGTCCCAGCCAGGGTGGGAAGAAGCTTTTTGCTGATGTCATCTGTTCCCGAGTCACCTCCCGGCGGTCACAGGGCTCCTCGTGAGCCAGCCCGGCTGAGTCACCGCGCCCGCGGGCTTGTGTAACCGGAGTTCCCTGTTTGCGCCGAATTTTCGGGGAATCAGCGCTCCCTTGTTCGCAAGGATTTCCCGAAAGCAGCGGGGGAGGATTTTGCAGGATCCTCCAGATCTAGAAGAAATCTTCAGCCTCTTAGGCAGCATCAGCAGCACAAGGTTAGAGGTGCTGCAGATGGGTGTTTAGGGGGTGTAGGACGCCAAGACTTCCCGATGCCTCAAATTATCTCCCATCCACACCAGGAGCACACAGCCCCCACCAGCCAGGACAGCCTCTTTTGCTCAAGGAGACAGCAAAGCTCATTTTCTGTCTGGACAGAAAAAAAATCTGGTCAACAAACTTCCACCAGACAAGCCTAAATCCCTCAGAATTAGCCAACACCCCACCCAAGGCATGTTCCAGGGAGGTTTTTTCATGTGCTCCAGCAGTGGCTCTGGCAGATACTGAATTTGGGGGGTGAGGACTGGAGATTAGGATGTCCCAGCTCCCTTGGAGAGGTGAGGATTTCATCAGGGCCCAACCCTTCCAGCAAGGATTTCTCAGGCTTTATAAAATCCTGTTTTAGTTGCCCTGGGTGAGTATTTTACCTTGGCAGCTGATGCAGCCATGTAATAACCATAATTATTCCCATCAAGGCCTCACAGATGCTCTGCTGCTGCCAGGGAGAGCAAGTCAGCTGCAAAATCATGTCACAGAAATCTTAGAATCATAGAAATACTTGGGTTGGAAGGAACTTTAGAGCTCATTTCATTCCAACCCCTGCCATGGGCAGGGATACTTTCCATTATTCCAGGTTTCTCCAAGCCCTGTCCAGCCTGGCCTTGGACACTTCCAGGGATGATGCTCAAAGAGGGACATAAAGCCAGGAATAAAAGAACTTCAGAGTAAAACTTTGTAATGCTGCTTCAGCAGTGAAATTATAGTGTTTTAAAGCAACTGAAAGGGATGAATCAGGAAAAATCAGGGTGGATATTCCCTAAAGGAGATCTGGCAGCTCAGCTGGACAGGCTTTGGGTTCAGGGAGGAGCACAATTCCCTACCACCCCAAGCAAAGCAGATCTAGTTGGTTATTAAATAAACATGCATTTCATACCCTTTTTGTAAGCAGTGATGGTTTTAAACCCTGAAGATGAAAAAAGTCACCCTTGCATTAATTAGGACCATAAAAAAATTATGCTAGGAAATGATGAATTTACACAGAAACTTAGGTTTTTTTCTTCTACAATCTATAGGTGTTGGCCCTGCAGTGGCCTCCTTAAGAGCTATTTGCTGCTTAGTGCTGAAGCAGGCAAACCATGATTCAATCAACACTGATTTAATCAGTGATAAGAGAGGTTTGCCCAAGGCCTCCTGACCCATTTCCTTATCTTGTTCCTGTAGTGTTGGATTTTGCTCCAAAGGCCAAAGCCTCAGCAAACACCATTCATTTTTTTTCTGATATGCTAAAAAAATACAACGAGAAAAAAGGGGATTTGTTTCACGCCTGCTTTGGGCACACAAGGGATTTTTGAACTTTTTAGGAAGTCTCAAATGGGGAAACTTTCCTGGCTGAATTCAGCACCATATATAAAAACAATTTGTCATTGAACCACAGAATAGTTTGGGTTGGAATGACCTTAAAAGTTCATCCCATTCCACCTCCTTCCATGGGCACGGACACCTTCCACTATCTGAGGTTTCTCCCAGCTCCATCCAACCTGGCCTGGAACACTGCCAGGGAAGCAACAATTTCTCTGGGCACACCTCACCACCCTCACACGGAACAATTCCTTCCCAATATCCCATCATACCCATTGCCCCTTGTCCTGTCCTTCCATCCCTTGTCCCAAGTCCCTCTCCAGCTCTCTTGGAGCCTCTTTAGGCACTCTCAGATCTCCCTGGATCCTTCTCCAAGTGAACACCCCCAGCTCTCCCAACCTGGCTCCAGAGCAGAGGGGCTCCAGCCCTTGGAGCACCTTATCTCAAAAATGATCAACTTATCTCAAAAACTGTCATGTTCTCAGTGCAAACCAACTGCAATAGGGGCAGCAACTCTGACACTTCCCCAAAGAGGGCAGAAAGTCAGCAGCCTGTGCAGAGTTTTAGTTCATACTTTCATTTCTTAAAAAACACACCAAATATTTGCAGGAGAAACAGGTGGCTGCTCCCTCCTGAACAATCCACAGAGGACACCAGCTGAGCCTGAAGGATGGGACCCCTGGTGACTCAGAGCAAGGCAAAATAACAGGTGTTTCATGGGTTTAAAAATGCACAGGTTTAAAAATGCTCTTCTGTGACCTCTGGGTGAAAACCTAGCTGGAAATAAGGAGGTGTGGGGAATTCAGATGGAATTGACCAAGCTACTGGAATAAATCAATGTTAAGTGATGTCCTGGCTGCAGATCCACATGGCTGGAGGCACTGAGGCTTTTGGAGCTGGATTGTACAAAGGGCAGGACAAAATCCGGGTTATTTGTCCTGTTTTATGCCAATAAAACCTCACAGACAATGTGGAAAACTGAAATCAACCTTCACAAGGAGAGCAAAGAAATCCTGTGGAGTCAGAGGGAAGTTAGGCAAATTGCAAGTGATTTTTTTAAAAATTATTTTAGTTGCTAAAACACAAATAAAAACATAGTGAAGGGGTGGTTAAATATTACATGCAAAGGCATGCAGTGGTCCAAGGGCCACTGCACATAGAGCATTGAAAAATAAAAACATTTAAACACATCAAAAACATCTCCAGTTTCACTACCTAAATACTGGATTGTGCAGTCAAGTGTATTAAATATTATTCTGATTTTTCTCATCACTTCATTAGGAAATCTTCTCAAACCAAAATCAAATCAAATCAAATTCACTTTAAAATTGTGAGTGCAACCAAAAATTGATTGATATAAATGGAAACAGGGGGAAAAAAGGAATATGCTCACTGGTTTTTGATCACTGATTAATTATTTGTGGTTCCAGGCCACATGGTCTTTTCATTTCTGAGAATGGTGGGGAGTATAGGTTTTATACTCAGAGAGAAGGGTGAGAAAATAATAAAAAAGAGATGTTTTTTATCATTGAAGAAAAGTTTTATTGTCATTGTGCTTTAGAACAGGGCTTGACACTGGTTCCTGAGATGATTTTTGTTTTGTTCATACTCCTGAAAATTGGCCAAAAAGAGGGAAAAAGAGTCAGTCAGCACAGCAACACAGTGAAATATTTCTGTATTTCCAGATGAAAACTTCAAGAGGTGCTGACAGGACAGAGGTGCCATGGAGACAGGATAGTGGTGGGGTGCAAGAAGGATGGAGTAGGAAAATTAGATTGGATAAAGGCAGGCTGGAGGAGGGGAGCAGAAGGATCACAAAACCCCAGAATGGTTTGGGTGGGAAGGGACCTTAAAGATCATCCCATTCCACCCCCTGCCATGGGCAGGGACACCTTCCACTGTCCCAGGCTGCTCCAAGCCCCATCCAACCTGGCCTTGGACACTTCCAGGGATCCAGGGGCAGCCACAGCTTCTGTGGGCAACCTGTGTGATGCAGGTGGAACTGAAAAGAGATGGGTGTGGGATGCAGGAAGGATACAGGCAGGCTGGAGGAGGGAAACCAGGTGGGAGGGAAGCCAGCTGGAGGAGAGAAACAGGAAGGAAAAGGTATAGAGGCAGAATGGAGATGGGACAGCAAAGGTGGGATTCAGGAAAAAAAACAGACAGGTTGCTGGAGAAAAACTGCATGAGATGGAGAGAGGATGGAGGAAGGAAGCAGGAAGGATATGGATGGGATTAAGCAGGGATAAAGGTGGGATTGAGGAGGAATGCTGGCAGATTAAAAGATGAAAACAAAATGGGATAGAGCACAGCAGGAAGGGAGAAAGACGGGAGGAAAGATGCAGGATGGGATGGCAGAAGGTGGAACACCTGTGGGATCGAGGAAGGCCAGAGGCAGGCTGGAGGAGGGATACAGGTGGGCTGGAGGTGGAACTGAGGAAGGATGCAAGGAGGGTGGAAGTACCAAAACCAAGTGGGGTGGAGGAGGAGAGATGGAAGCAGAGCAGAGATGCGGGCAGGATGATGGAAGCCTGCAGGGGCAGGGATGGAGGCAGAAGGAAGCGGGCAGGAGGAAGGAGAGGAGCAGCGATGGAGCCGGGCGCAGGGATGCACGGAGGGATGGATGGAAGGAAGGAGGGACGGATAGAGGCAGGGTAGGAGGCGGGCTCTGGGGGCGGGCAGCCGGCAGGATGCTGTCACGCCGGGGGCGGGCCGGCGGGGATGACTCAGCCTCCGGGAGCTGCCCCGGCCGTGGCCACCGAGCGGGGGCCGTGAGCGCCGGTGAGTCCCGGGGGTGCCGGGGACGCGCACAAGGAGCGGTAAGGGAGGGGATGCTTAGGGGCAGGGGGCACGGGAAGTGGGACATCTCCTTGCACGGGCCACGGAAAGCCCGCAGGGACAGCAGCGACAGCGTCCCCCGCTTTTTCCAGCGGCGTTTTGGGGGATTTTTGTCCGTGGCTGGTGCGGGATGCGCAGTGCGGGGTGAGGGAGGGGGATGTGCTGCGGCGGAGGTTGTGGCAGGGAAAACGAGCGCTTAAAAGGCATCAAACCTTCAAGAAAGGTCACGGGAGGAGGGAGGAAGCTTTGTTTTTATGGTAGAGACAGGAAAACAGCGCAGCCCTGCTCGTCAGCTGACGCTGCGATCGGTTTGGCACTGTGGCAGCATCCCGTGATGCACGGCCCAGCCTGGGTTTGGACCAGGACCGTGGCTTGGGAATGGCGCTGGAGAAGCTGCCATGTGTCCCTCCGGCCTGGAATGAATCTCTCATCCCCGTATCCCACCTCCAGGGATGCTCTGCGGGCATGGTGATGTAGCAAAGATCGTTTCCTTCTGGCATTTCCCTCGAAATGTCCTGTCCTTCCGTAGCACAGGGTGTCTGGGGGCTTGTGCAAGACTCTGGTTTATGGATTGGTCTGTAAGAATAACAGGAAAAAAAAAAAAAGAAAAATCAGTGCAGCTTCATTTGGGAGGAATCTTGTGCTTTCTGTGCATGGAAGCTGCAGAGGTGAGGGAATTATTTTGTCAGACACAGAACAGCCAGATCTAGTAGGGTTGAAATTAGATGACCTTTAGGATCTCTTCCAACCAAACCTCTCTAGGATTCTGTTATCTGACCTGTGTTAGCGATCTGGCTTTGCTAGAAGGGAATAGGCGTGGGAAGGAGCGCCTCATGTTGTTTTTTTTCCTTGATGAAAAAATAATTCCAGCATTGGTAATGCAGTGAGAGCTGTGATGCAGTCAGCAGAGCGCGGTTTGGTGCTGCCGAGCTCACCTGGTGACGCAGCAGGCTGAGCTGGATCTGGAGCTAGAGCTGAGCCTTTCTGGGCTGGCTTTGTTGTGGCTTGGAGTCACAAGGCCTGGGAAAGAGAACAAAGGATGAAGCTTGGCCCAGGCTAAGGGCTGGTGCTGAGCAGGACACATGATTTGGGCTGTGCTGAGCACCCCTGGCCCTGGAGGTTGTAAAGGGAGGGTGGGACAGCTTTTGCCTTCCTCAGAGCCTTGGAGAAGGTGTGGATGCCTCCTTGGAGAAGGTGTGGATGCCTCCGTCTGTGCCTGCAGGGGGTTGGCCCAGACACTGCAGGAGCTGGGAGATGCTTCAGGGCTGTGACTTATCTGTAGTCTGACCTGCCTGGGCTGAGTCATGTGAGCTGGGCTCGGAACGGCCGGTTTGGGGGTTGGGTTGGTGCTTTTTTCTTGAATAAAGTTAAGTAGGACTTAGCTGTGGGCTTTGTTTTGGGGAAGGAGACCTTTGGGAGGGTGATGTGGGATCCTGCTGAGGGCTGGGATATCAGGATCTCTGCTGGTCAGGGTGACTCTGAGATACCTACAAGTCTCTTTTTTCCGGCCAGGCTGTCGAAGAAGGAGTTCTGTTTTCTTTCATTCTTCTGTTCTCCTTCTCAAGGTTGTTTATTATTTCTTATCTCTAACATTCTTTCTCTGGCCTGCCGAGGTCTGTGTGGCAGGTCGGGTTGTGGCACACTGCCTCAGAGGTGGTGTTATCTTTTTATACTAAAAACTACATGTGCATTGTTTACAAAACCTTCCCAATACCTATTACCTGTGTTAGACAGTGAGTTTCTACCTTAAACCAGTCCAAAAGTGCCAACACCACCCACAACATGGAGGCTAGGAAGAAGAAATAAGAAGGACAGGGTACACCCAAATTCCTCCATCTTGGGACCCTGAGCCCCCATTCTAAAACCCCAAAAATCTATTTTTCACCCCGTGACTAACTAACTATTATTCTGCTTAAGCTCTCTTGTAATTGTTCATATAAAGGTGGTAATTTGCTCCATGGATCAAAGTCAACACACAGGTGTCTTGGGCTCTGTGCCAAGGTCTCTGAGCTCCCTGGGCAGGGGCTCCAGCCATCCAAGACAGCCAGAGGGATGTTCTGGCTTCCGACAGGCTGGGAGATCAGGATCTGATTATCATGGAGCTCTGTCCAGGAGAGAACAGGCGGGGAGCTGCCCTGGCTGCCCGATCTGGTCAGGAGGGATGGAGATGGCTCTTGGGTGGTGTCTCCTCCTCCTCTGCGGCAGCACAGAGGGCTGTGGGTGGATGCTGCAGCACCAGCACAGCCACAGCCCTTCGGCTGCTCTCCTCCCTCGCAGGCTGCAGCTGCTCTGAGCAGCTCCTGCAGAGCCTTCGGCCTCGCTGCCTCCTCCTCCTCACTTGCTGGGATAGGGGCTGCACTCAGCTGCCCCAAATTTCCTCTTTCTAAGCGACCAGCTGGCTGAATCGTGAGTGTCCCGTCCCACCCAGGGGCAGGTGTGCTGGTGGGTGTTTTTTTTCGTGTTTATTTCTTGCTCATCCCTCAAGAAATGGCATTCCCTGCTCTCCCTCCAGGGCAAAGTGGGGCGACCTGAGGGGCTCTTTGCAAGCCCCAAACATCCTCCTGCCCGCTGGGGAATTCTGCAGGGTGAAGCTGACAAGCCCAACAGCCTTGTTTGTGATTCCAGGCTGGTGGGCTGTGGTGGGATGGGAGCTGTGGATCAATCTTAGCCAGGGTCATCCTGAAGCTGAGGCACCTCTGGAGATGTTGGGGGGTGCAAAGGGAAAGGATCTGCTGGGGTTCCTGGGGAAACTCCTCTGCCCTGTTTGCTGTGCATGAATTGGTGGGCAGATGTTGGGGTGCAGCGGCTGTGATGCAATTTTGGTTTTTGGGGCTGCTGCTGTGGGGTTTAAACGGCCCTGAGGTTTTAGGTGTGAGGAGGAGATAGCGGTGCTGGGGGCAGCACCAGTGTGATAACGCTGCCAGGGGAAGTTTTGCTGCTCAGATCAGCTGGGGCAGGGGGTGAGGGAGGAAAGCAGAAGCTTTTTGTCGCTGTAGGGTCTTTGGGGTTGTTGTGGTTGGGCTGCACGTGACCCATGGCTGGTGGGAATCCTGTCCTGCCAGTCCCGTGCCCGTGCCCTATTTATAGCCCTGCTGTACACTGGATAAAGCCAGGGAGAAGGGGGGTTAGGAGGGAAGAAATCCCATGAGGATGAGGATTTCCCCTTCCTTTTCCAGACAGGTCTTGGGATACCTGATGTTGGGTGTCAGCTCCCACCACCCTAAACTTCACAGCCATAGAATACTAGAAAGGTTTGGGGTGGAAGGGGTGTTTAAAGGGCATTTAATTCCAACGTCTCTGCCATGGGCAGGGACATCTTCATAACATTTAACTATGTATTTGAACTGGATGTCAGGTTGCTCAGAGCCCTGTCCAACCTGACACTGAATGTTTTTTGCGATGGGGCATCCCTCATCTCTTGGGGCAACCTGTTCCCTCACAGGGAACTATTCCTACCCAATATCCCATCTATCCCTGCCCTCTGGCAGTGGGAAGCCATTCCCTTTGTCCTGTCCCTCCATCCCTTGTTCCAAGTCCCTCTGCAGCTCTCCTGGAGCCCCTTTAGGCCCTGGAAGGGGCTCTGAGCTCTCTCTGGAGCCTTCTCCTCCCCAGGCTGGACACCCCCAGCTCTCTCATGACCCATAGGGAGGCTCCATGCCCACAAGAAACTTGGCAAGGGTTTTTTTTTTTCTTTTTGCCTCAAGAGCCATCTGGCTCAGAGCTATTTGCTTTGCTGGGTTTGCTGGCCCTGGGCCATGTTCATGGTGCAGATGCAAAGCAGCAGAGCTGAAACTCTGCCTCTTTCAGGGGAAACTGCTGGGATCTATTTTCAGTTTGGTTTCGGGTTGCCTGGAGAGTGTGGTATGGTAACCTGAGATGTCCCGTGCCTGTCCCTCAAAAGCTGGGTGTGAGCAGCACATCGATGCCTGGCAGGGTGGTTTTCAGCCTGTCAGCAAATTTACTAACATCCTGCTGGAAGACAAAAATGTAATCATGTGACTTCTGGCCTCAAAAACACCTCCTGCCTGTGCTATGGGAAAATACCGAGTTGACTGCAGGAAGTACAGAGGGTTGTGGGGTTTGATATTTTTGTGTGTGTGCATTTTTTAAATTATTATTTGTATGAGATTTTTCATTTAAAAGGTGCTTCAGCCCAGGCTGGTTACCTGCAGGCTTACTGTGGCCTATAGTGGGCAAAAAGCACAGTTGTATCATAAGTGTATATTTATTTTCCTGGGTGTAACCTCCTGTGTAAGGAGGGGAGCCCAGCCAGCGAGTCCCTTGCCTGCAGAAACCTCTTAAGCAAGAAAATATTCATGAAACCCCTGAAAATATGCATAAAAGCCCTTCAAAGAGGTGATATTTAGGAGTGGGAAGACCCAAGTGCTGCTGAAACTCAGCTTTTTTTTTTTTGGGTGTCCTGCTGGAAGCACAAAGCAGGGGTTACAAAATAAATAAATGGTGGAAGGAGGGGTGGGAAAGGAGAAAAAAAGCCCCTTTATACAGCGAGCTGCAGCCTCCTGGGCTCACTGCTGGCAGAAAGTAGGACACTCCTGCTGGGTTTTCTTCTCTGGAAAGGCTAAACTTGGCTGGGAGTGGGTGGAAGCAGCCAGCAGGGAGGTGTGTGTGTGTCTCCATCCCCATCCCCTGCTCATCCAGCTCTGCTGCTGTGGCAGGAGCTGTGTGTCCAGTTTAAATCCGGGCTTGCAAAGGTGATTACACCTTCAGCTGGCTGAGTTGAGCAGGAATTAAAATATCTCTGCTGTGGAGGATCCGAGGTCTTGCAGTGCTCACCAGGCTTGGGGTGGATGTGGGGCTGGTGGCAGGGAGGGAGCTGGGAGGGTTTGGAGGAGGAGGAGGAGGGTGCCCTGGTGTGTTTGCAGAGATAAAGGAGCTCCTGTTGTGTCTGAGTCAGAAGTGAGGATGTGGAACAAGTGGCTGCTGGCGCTGGGGGTTACTTTGAAATTGGGCAATTCGATGTGAATTAGGTTAAAGGGGAGCAGGGAAAACCACAGAGCCCTGGTGTGTCTGTGTGGGCTGGATGGTGCTTGTGCTCCTGCATGGGAGGCTGATGGTCCTTTCTTTCCTGCTCTTCCTCTGTGTCTCTGATCCCCCAGTTGGGGCTTTCCTCATTCCCTGCACCTCCCAGGGGAAAAGCCCCAGTGGGAGGGGAGCAGAGGATGGCAGCCACAGGCAGCTCTGGTGCCTGCTGACCCCCCTGTGCATGGACAGGGGGTCACACCTGGGGCTGTGACACCCCCAGGGCAGGGGGCTGGCCAAAATGAGGCTCTTAAAAATGTAATTTGGAGTAATATCTTTAAAGGGGAGAGCAGGGCTTATCAAATCCCATGCCTGAAGTTTGGTGTGGAGATGGGCTGTTCCTTCACTTGTTCCTTCTCCTGGTCCTTATTCTCCGTTGTTGTGGAAGTAAACACAGGTTTTAATACCTTCTAAATCCCTTGGATCTGCTTCAAAAGGTATTTTCCTGCTGCTGCTAATCCTGCAGTGGTCAACAAACAAGGTTGCCTTGTCTGATTTCTCCTGAGCTGCAGGGGGGGGGTTGTTGCTCTGTTCCTGTGTCTCACCTGACCTTTGGGACAGTTGGGGATCTGGAGGGATCTGGTGTGTGCAGCCACACATTTTATCCTCCCACGTGTTGCTGCAGCTGAACCCAGCCTGGGAATGTTTCAACCATGCTCCAATCTGGCTGCAGGTGGAGTGTCCTGTTCAGCAGCCAAGATGTGGCTGCCCGTGTCCCTCCTGTGTGTCCTGGTGGCCTTTGCCAACGCTCGCAGCATTCCTTACTTCCCTCCTCTCTCTGATGACCTGGTCAACCACATAAACAAGCTCAACACCACCTGGAAGGTGAGTACTGGGCTGATTTGGGGTTTTTTTTTTGGGGGGGGAGGCATTGCTGACAGTCTCTCTGTGGGATTCAGTGGCTGGGCTTTGGGAGTGTCACCATGGTGGTGACATAGATCCAGCCTTGGTCCCAGATGGCTTTTCCAGTGATGCTGTCAGGGGCTCCTGCAGTGACAGGAGCTGTGGAGCTCCTCCTCGGAGCAGAGCAGGATGAATTTGTAGAATAGGAGCTGCTGGTTCTTTGCTTTTTTTTTCTTACCAAGTCTGAGATGGAAAGTGCTCGAGATGGTATTTTGTGTTCAGACTCAGATGTTTGTTATTTCTTATCTATATCACAGTCTCACAAGCTGTGAGTTCTATGGCATTTCACTAACAAGCTACAAAATGGGCCTGTATCTATCTCTATAAGGTCTTTTAAGGAAAAACTATCTAATTAAGAAATGACACTTAAATTATTTTCACTTTTAATTCAGTAACTAATCACTCATGTCCCACAATGCAAACTTTTCTGTCTAATTACAAAGTACTACTCAAGCACATGAAAAAGGTGAAGAAGAAGGATTAGCTTCTGCCTTAAAACCTCTATCTTGCTTCACATATATTCTATTTTCTATATTGTTCAATTCTATATTATATTCTAAATTCTATTCTGTATTATATTCTAAAACATTAAACTCTAAGTTTTCCACCACGTGATATTACACACTTCTAATCAAACTACACACCCATAATCCTAGTTCTGTCATTCCATTTTGGAAGCTTTCTCCACGGCCTCAGGTCAAATGCCGTGTTCTCCTGGGGCTCAGAGTCTGTCAGCACAGAAAGTCTGAAATTCTCAGCATGCAGGGTTCCAACATCTCCTCCCCTTCTTGTTTGAACCATGAACACTGCTTTGACAGCTTTGTCAAACCACTGTTAGATACACTGAAGTAGAGGAGGAGGAGGAGGAATAATGTAATAGGAGGAGGAAACTCCAGCAGGAGGCTGGAAATGTGGACTTCTCTGTCTAATTACAAAGTACTACTCAAACCCATGAAGAAGGTGAAGAAGAAGGATTTGCCTCTGCCTTAAATCCTCTATTTTGCTTCACATATATTATTATATTCTAAAACATTAAAGTGTGTTTTCCACTACATGATATTACACACTTCTAATTAAACTGTACACCCATGATCTCAGTTCAGTCATTCCATTTTGGAAGCTTTCTCCACGGCCTCAGGTCAAATGCAGTGTTCTCCTGGGGGGTCAGATCTGTCAGCACAGAAAGTCTAAAATTCTCAGCATCCATGGTTCCAGCATCTTCCCCTCTTGTTTGAACCATGAACACTGCTTTGACAGCTTTGTCACACCTCTACTGAAGTAGAGGAGGAGCAATGTAAGAGGAGGAAGCTCTGCAGGAGGCTGGAAACAAGCAGTGAGTGTCCAGTTATTGGTGACCTGACCCTCCTTGGCCAGCTTGCTGAGTCCAAAGCCTTGAGCTGAACCTTACTGGTCCTGATGGGCTGATCCTGGGCTGTGTTCTGTGTCTGTAGGTGCTTGGCTCTTGGCCCTTGGGCTTTGCAGCAAGTATCAGACTCTGGTTGGGGTTCAGGGAGCTCTGGAGCACCAAGCTGTGATCCCAGAGATGCTCTTGGTGGCTCTGGAGAGTCGTGTCCCAATTCTGTGTGTCTCTCCCCAGGCAGGGCACAACTTCCACAATGCTGACATGAGCTATGTGAAGAAGCTCTGTGGCACCTTCCTGGGTGGGCCCAAGCTCCCTGAGAGGTGAGTGCAGGGAGGAGAAGGTGAAACTCCAGTAGAAGTTGTCTGGATCCTTCATGAGCATCTGGAGTGGGTGAGGGGCTCTCCTGGCAAGGTGGACACTGTTCATGGAATTAAGCACAGAGGACACGTGAGGGGAAAATCCATCCTGTGTCCTGCCAGTTGTGCAGTTTGTTGTCCTTGAAAATGAACGCACCAGAGGAGCTGCTGACCTGGTCTGAGGACAACATAAGTGTTTGTGCTCCTTCAGTAAGCAAACAACACAAATGTCCTCCAGGCCACCTTCAGAGGAGGTTGGAGAGTGCAGTGCACCCCATCATGGTTTGCTGGTGTCCCTGAGACAGGATTTCCCTCTCCTCACAGGGTGGATTTTGCTGCAGATGTGGAGCTGCCCGATAACTTCGACTCGCGGACGCAGTGGCCCAACTGTCCCACCATCAGTGAGATAAGAGACCAGGGCTCCTGTGGCTCCTGCTGGGTAAGGACAGGGGAAGTTTAGTGTTGTGTTCATAAAAAATTTACTGGGCAAAACCCACGCCTTCGATTTGCTGCTGAACCCCCTGCCATGGACAGGGATAATTCCCACTATCCCAGGTTGTTCCAAGCCCCATCCAGCCTGGCCTTGGACACTTCCAGGGACCCAGGGGCAGCCACAGCTTCTCTGGGCAACCTTTGCCAGGGCCTCACCACCCTTGCAGGGAAGAATTCTTTCCCAATATCCCATCTATCCCTGCCCCTCTGGCAGTGGGAAGCCATTCCCTGTGTCCTGTCCCTCCATCCCTTGTCCCAGGTCCATCTCCAGCTCTCCTGGAAGGGTTTCTGAGCTCTCCCTGGATCCTTCTCTTCTCCAGGTGAACACCCCCAGCTCTCCAGCCTGGCTCCAGAGCAGAGGGGCTCCAGCCCTTGGAGCATCTTTGTTGCCCTTTGTAAGGGGACACTGTGGGATCCTGCAGTGTCTGAGCTCCTGGGTGGTTTCTCCCAGCCAGGCCGTGCTTGCTGCTCTCATTTCCAGGAGGTTTCCTGGTTTCTCTGCCCTGGGTGAGCTCTAATGGGTGTTTTGGGGTTGTCCCCAGGCTTTTGGCGCCGTGGAAGCGATTTCAGACCGGATCTGTGTCCACACCAACGCCAAGGTCAGCGTGGAGGTCTCAGCTGAGGACCTGCTGTCGTGCTGTGGCTTTGAGTGTGGCATGGGGTGAGCTGCTCCTGGTCCTTGTGCTCCTGGAAGGTGGTTGGGAGGAGCAGGGGCAGACCCTGGAGGTGCTGATTGCTTCAGCCCTGCCTTCGTTACCTCCCTTAGGAGCACAGAGCTCCTCCAGAGGTTTGTGCCGTGGATGAGGGAGTTTGGTGGAACATAAAGGTGACTCCAGGGACTGGGACACATCCTGCCCCCAGCATAGTGGGTGGTGATGGCTCTAAGCACATAGTGATGCTCTCCCACACAGAGCTGGCAGCTGCCAAAGCCAAAGGAAGGATCTTTTCTTAGTCCCAGATCCTTGGTTTTCAGACACAAGCCTTTTGTCTCTGGCTTTCCCAGTTGTTGAGCACAGGGTAAGGAGCTGAGTCTCCAGGTCCTGTTGCTCCTGGCAGCAGAAGCTGGTCAGGGACCTGGTAAGGAGGCACTTTGGGATTTGGAGCCATGGGTGCTCTTCCCTCCTTGCCTGAGACCTGGTGCCTCAAGGCAGATCCTGGGAAAGAAAAGAACAGACTAAAATATGGTTCAATATACCCAAACCTTCCTTTGAACCATCCCAGGCTGGCTCCATTCCCTTGCCTCTCCCAAAATGGGATGGCTGGGGCTGGAGCTGGTGCTTCTCCCCCCAGGTGCAATGGTGGTTACCCCTCTGGTGCGTGGAGGTACTGGACAGAGAGGGGCCTCGTGTCCGGGGGTCTCTACGATTCCCACGTGGGTAAGTCCTGGCAGATCCCCTTGGGGAAGCAGGGAGGAACATCTCTGCTTGCTTGAAATTCATTATTTTTGGGACCCTTCTCTCCTGGTCTGCATCCTTGTGGCTGCTCCCTCCTTTAGCTCAAGCACCTCTGCAGTCCCGGCTGGCTGCCCGTGCCCTCATGGCTCCTTCCTTTGGGACAAGGGTCCCTGAGCAGCACCCAGAGGCAGGAGGCCCATCTGGGAAGGGAGCCAGGAGCCCTCAACACACCCCTCAAGGCTCCTGTTTCCATAGCAGGAATGAATCAGGCTGTGAATTTTGTGCTGTTGCTGGTTTTGAACCAGCTCACTATGCTTTGGATGAGGTCAGAGATGTGTTCCCCCTTCAAAAAATAACTTCCAGACTGGAACCCTCTGCCTCCCCCTGCCATGACCATCAGCTGGTTCATGTTTCCACCTTTTCCATCACCAATTGGAGAGGGAGGTGGTGGGAAGCAGCTCTGGTGGGAAACACATTGCTCATGGAAGGAAGACCTCCTGCCCCCACTAATTTGTGGGGCTCCTGGGGCGGAAGGGCTCTTTCCTGGGGCTTCTGGTGCTTTCTTCGGCGTGGCTGTTGGGATCTTTGGGGACAACCAGTTGATGTCACCTCTGTCCTGGACAGGCTGCCGGCCCTACTCCATCCCACCCTGCGAGCACCACGTCAACGGCAGCCGCCCCCCCTGCACCGGGGAGGGAGGGGGCACCCCGAGGTGCAGCCGGCACTGTGAGCCTGGCTACTCACCCTCATACAAGGAGGACAAGCACTATGGTAAGGGAGCTGGCCTCCAAAGCTGCTCCTCGTGGCAGCTGGGAGGGGTGGGCAGGATTGAACCCGTTCCTGGTGGGTTTTTTCTCCTGTGCCCTGTCCCTGGCAGTCCTGGAGCAAAGCTGAGCGTGGCAGATGCAGAGTTTGTGTTTGCTGAGACTCAGCTGGGAAGGGGGAACCGGTGGAACTGGTTTGAGTCCTCGTGGTGCACGTGGCTGGCTTGAGGAGTGTGGTGTCAAAGCCACCTCCAAGTCTCCTTGGCAGCCCTGCATATTTAGGATAATCCAGCTGTTTCTTGGAGATTTGTCTTCACCTTGAGTTTTTTGGGTTTTAAAAAGGAGAATGTACAAGGGAAAAATGTCCCTTCCCACTAAAGCTGTCTGGAATAGGTCTTTGGGTACAGAGTAGGACTCAGATTAAATAATTCCCTCTGGAAGAGGAGTGGCTGGAGCCCACTTTTCCTGCTTGGCTGTGTCAGTCCCTCTGGAGCTGCTGGGTTTGGATTTGACCTGAATTTAAGTGCAAGAGGCCTCCTGCAGGGTCACACTGAGCCATCCTGTGTGGCCTGACGGTGCCATCCTAATGGTGGGAATTCTTTTCCTTTCAGGCATCACATCCTACGGAGTCCCTCGCAGTGAGAAGGAAATCATGGCTGAGATCTACAAGAACGGCCCAGTGGAAGGAGCCTTCATTGTCTACGAGGATTTCCTGATGTACAAATCTGGTGAGCAGCACCACTGGGGCTGTGGGGGGAGAGCTTCAACCAGAGGGTCCCTCTTTTGTGGCCCTGGTCTGTCTTTTCCAGTCTTGGAGATCTCAGCCTCACAGTTGAGTATCTGCTGTGGCAAGGACATGGGCAGGTGCCACCTCCCGTGTCCATAGCACAGGGAAATCAGTTCCTGGGATTGGTTCAGGGAAGGAGCCCTAAGGGGAAGCACCCCAAATTCCAGATGGCAACAACTCCAGCTCAGATTTAGAACCTCAAAACTCTTGTTGTGAACTGGCTCTGAGCCCCTTGGGGAATGTGTCTGGGTGTCCTGTGTGCTCAGCTGGTGCTGAGCATTGGTCACAGAATCATGGAATGGTTTGGGTGGGAAGATAATGATTCAAAAATCATCTCATTACAACCCCTGCCATGGCCAGGGACACCTTCCACTATCCCAGGTTGATCCAAGCCCTGTCCAGCCTGGCCTTGGACACTTCCAGGGATCCAGGGGCAGCCACAGCTTCTCTGGGCAACCTGTGCCAGGGCCTCCCCACCCTCACAGGAAGAATTGACTCCTAACACCCAACCTAAATCTCCCATCCTTTAGTTTAAAACATTTCCCTTCCATCCTCTTGCTATCTCCCCGTGCAAAACTCCTTCCTCCAGACTCTGCACTAAGTTTTAGTTTCACATTTAACCAAAAACCAAAATTAATAATATTTAATAATGATATAATTTTATATATATTATTAATCTCAGCCACTCTGGGGTTTGTGATACTGGGGGCCCCCAGGCTGTGAGCACTCTGTGGTGTGGACAGGCAGTGCCTGTTGACATTTTGGGGTGTTTTTCCCTTGCAGGGGTCTACCAGCACGTGTCCGGGGAGCAGGTGGGAGGCCACGCCATCCGCATCCTGGGCTGGGGCGTGGAGAATGACACTCCCTACTGGCTGGTGGCCAACTCCTGGAACACCGACTGGGGGGAGAACGGTGAGAGCCGCCGGCAGTCCCCGCCCCGTTTCCCCGCCCATTCCCCTGGGATGGATACAGAGGGTGACTTTTTTTGGTGTTCTCCCAGGCTTCTTCAAAATCCTGCGAGGAGAGGACCACTGTGGCATCGAGTCCGAGGTTGTGGCTGGCATCCCCAGGACGGAGCAGTACTGGAAGAGGATGTAACTCTGATCAAACCACAAATAATCCTGAGTCCCTGATGCTTTTAACTGATAGTGGGTTGGGTGCAGAGACCCTCCCTTCTAAAAGAGACTCTAGTTCAGGTTACTTTATTAAAGCTTTTTATCCTTTTTTTTTTTTTTTCAATTTTTTTTTTCTGTTTTTTTTTTCTTTTTAAAATTTTTGGGTTTGTTTTTGTTTTTTAAATTGTATGGTGGAGCTGGAGGTGCAAGTGTTTTCTGCCAACCTCCTGCTTCTGGTGGGTCACAGCAGGACACTGGGGCATTTCCTGCTCAGAGAACTGCTGGAGAGCTCGCTGGCCTCTTGGAATTTGGCTAGCCTGGACCCCTTCCAGCCCAGTTTGCTACTGGGAGGGCAGGAAACAGTAGCTTTGTGCTGAGATTAGGGACTTGGTGGGGCAGCAGAGGTGGATGCTGCTGGAAAGCCATGGCCAGGGGGGATTTGTGCACCCCCAGACGGGTTGATCTGACTGTTAGCACCCAAAACAAACAGGGAAGAATTTCCTGTGAGTGTGTGCCTTGAATTGGCTAATTTTAGACCTAATAATGAACAAAATACTGATGAACTTGCTGTGGGGGTGGCTCTGGCCAGAGCTGCCTGCACCACGTCCCTCGTGCATCGCCTGCTCTGCTCCATCCTTCTGGCTTTTCAAACCACTTCTTCCTCAGCTGTTCACTGACTTTTTTTATCTGCTGTAGTCTGGGGTTATTGATGCTGGGGAAGGGCCTGGCTGAAGATCCATGAGCCTTTGATCAAATATCCTGCAAGCATCTGGGAGGGAGCTGGAAAGAGCAAAGCCCTTCTCCTCCATGGCTGAGCAGCTTGGTGTGTGCAGGTCATGCCTGGGCAAGGGTGCAGTGCCCAAACTGGGGTGCTTTGGGGCTGCAGGTGCTGGATGCTGAGCTGGGGGATGGTTCCCAAGTCTGCTGCAGGGAGCTCAAGCAGATGCTTGGAGGTGTCTCACTGACTTGGACACTATTAAAGCGTTTTTTTCTTGAGCCACAGACATTAAGGAAAGTAAAAGCCCTTATTTTTGTTACTGGGGGGGAGGTGTAATAGGTTGTGTACAGGAGGAATCATGTGATTTGCCAACACTAATATAGCAAAGAGCTTTTTTTTTTTTTAATTTTAAAGCACAAAATATATTAGTGACCTGAGGCTATGGGTCTGAGATGTGTGAAGCAGGCTCTCCATGCACTGTAAAATAGCCCCTTACCTCTGCTTGCTCAGGCACCAGTGAGGCAGAGCTGTGCTGTATTTGGCTGGAACACCTGTGCCAATAAATGATTTCTCCAGTGTCTTGGCTCCTGGCTCTTGGTTGCTTCTGCTTGGCTTCTGCCACCTCAGGTGGTTGTCTGGAGTGGAAGCCAAGTGAGACCCCTCTGTCTTCAGAGAATGGTTTGGGTTGGAAGGGACCTTAAAGACCATCCAGTTCCACCCCCTGCCATGGGCAGGGACACCTCCCACTATCCCAGGTTGCTCCAAGCCCTGTCCAGCCTGGCCTTGGACACTTCCAGGGATCCAGGGGCAGCCACAGCTGCTCTGGGCATCCTGTGCCAGGGCCTCCCCACCCTCACAGGGAAGGATTTCCTCCCAATATCCCATCTCACCCTGCACTCTGGCACTGGGAAGCCATTCCCTGTGCCCTGTCCCTCCATCCCTTGTCCCAAGTCCCTCTCCAGCTCTCCTGGAGCCCCTTTAGGCTCTGACAGGGGCTCTGAGCTCTCCCTGGAGCCTTCTCCTCTCCAGGTGAACACCCCCAGCTCTCCCAGCCTGGCTCCAGAGCAGAGGGGCTCCAGCCTTTGGAGAATCCCTGTGGCCTCCTCTGGTCTCTCTCCAGCAGCTCCACATCCTCCTGCTGTTGGCCCCAGATCTGAAGGCAGCTCTGCAGGTGGGGTCTCACCTGAGGGGGGCAGGGGAACAGAATCCCCTCCCTTGTGCAGGTGTGGACACTGCCAGCCCTGTGGCCCTGCTGGTGGTGGGGAAGGTGCTTCCACCCAGAGCAAAGAGCAGCCAGGACCTGTCCCCAGCATCCCTGAGGATGCACAGGGCCCTGGAGCATGTGACTGCAGCCCAGGGCTGTGCCACCACTCCTTTCAAGGTGAATTTATGGACCCTCACTGTCCCTCTGGTTAAAATTCTTCCTCCAGGTCTGTACTTTGATACTCAGAGTTTGCATCAAGGGAGCACTGGAATTTTTTGAGCTGAGGGCTTGTAACTTGTGGGGAAATTACTGCTGTAAAAGAAATGACAGCTGAAAAATAAAAAAATTAAAGATGACCCAGCCCTTTTTTTTTGTTTTTCAAAGAAAACTTTTAATTTCAACAAGACTGGAAGCTGCACAAAGAGAGCTACCACGAATTTCTTTAGAACAACAGCTTGAATCTACACCAGGAATTGTGGAGAAGGGGCTCTCCTTCTGAGTAACAGCCTGGCCACAGGGGCTTGGCCTTGCAAAGCCACCCCCCTGCACCTGGTAGCTCTGTCCTAGACCAGGATATGGGCTCTCCTTCCCTTCAGGACAGCAAAGCAGCATTTGGAGGGGGTGGGTAGGGACCTTGCAAACAACAATCCACCCCAGGAGAACAGGACTTGCCTTCAGAGTGCTGTTTCCTCTTGTCAGTCCAGCCTGATGTGTTTGAAGACAGCAGTGGGAGCCTCTAGCAGCTCACACATCAGTCTGACCCAAAGCCAGAGCCAAGTGGGTCAGGGAAACCTGCCCTGGTCACCCCCTCGCTGGCTCCAGCCTTTCCAGCTCCTGGCAGGGGTCACTCCTCCCTTCCAGGGTGAGCAAAGCCCCCCTAAAAAAGCATCCCATGAGGGACAGCAGGGTGCAAACTCACACTCCCCTGCCTTGCTCTGCCACGACCACCCCTGCCCTGGGGCTGGGCCAGTGCAGAGCCCAGAGCCTGCTGTGGGGTCAGGCCTGGGGTTATGAGCTCAGGGCTGTGCTGGCAGCTCCCTTCTCATTTTAACCACTTCCCCACTGCTGAAACAAGATCTGTGTCACTGCAGGGGCCATCTGTCCCAGGACAGGGAGCTGCACAGCTGCCTTTCAGCTGGGGGCACATTCAGGGGGACAGAATACCTCACCTCGCATGTATTTAACATTAAAAGGGCTCATTTCAGCATCCTTCAGCACAACAGAAATGTGACTGCGGCCTCTGCCTGCTTCCAGGCTGCAGGATGTCAATCACTGAGGGCCAGAAAGTGGCCAGAGCCTTTTCCTTGGATAAGGAAGCACATTCCTCTCCCAGCTGAAGCAGCATCTTTCCAGCATGGAGCAGGCACCAGAGGGGAGGAAGAAGAGGCTGCCTAAGAAAGGGAGGCAAAATCTCCAGGGTTTTGCTCAGCTCTGAGCTGGAAAGATGCCTCAAATCTCAAGGAAGAAAAGAAACAACTGGAGTTTCTATTTCAAACCATCCTAATGGAAAAAAACAAACAAACAAACAAAAAAAAATCACCAAAAATATTCAGGTAAACAGGAAAGAAGGGAGAAAAAAAAAATACTCAACCCTAAACACTAAGACTCCAGTCAGCATTTGCAGCCATCCAAGCAGACAGCAAGGGCAGTGAGGATGGAGCCCAGCAGTGCCCCACTGTCACCCCGGGGGCTGCAGCTCCCCAGTGTCCCATCCTTGTCACCATCCCAGTGCTGGGCCACCCCCAGAGCAGAGGACCAGGAGCCTCCTGCCACCCATCTGTCACCATTGTCCCCCGACCCAGCCAGTGCCCTTCAGTTGTCTCCTGCCTGCACGTACTCCTCGGTGGCCTTGGAGAGGGTGCTGAGGTACTGCCAGCTCAGGGCCGCCAGGAGCATGGCACAGGACAGGTAGATGGGGGAGTAGTGGTGGCGGGAGGCCATGGGGCCGCCGGGCAGGCTGGCGGCGCGGATGGAGGAGATCACCTGCTGCGTCTTGTTGGACGAGGGGTCCGTGCTCGGGATCTTCTGGTAGATCTGAAGGAGGAGGGAGGAGGAGTTATGGTTCCCACAGGAAGTTCAGGGAGGAAAATGGAAGGAGGTTGAAGTTTTAAGGGCCAAGAGTGACGTCAAAGGACAGCTGGATGGGGCTAGGGGCCCATCCCTTTCCCACTTCCCTTGGGAAGTGCACTAAGCCAAGCTGCCTCTTGAGGGCACCCCATGATGGGACATGGACCACATGGCTATGGACATGATCCCTCAAGCCCCAGTGGTGATACAGGGACCAGTGGTGTTACTGGGATCAGGGTTTTTCACTCTGCAATCCTCACTCACTGTATAGCCCACCTGAAACCAGTGGGAGCATTCCTGCCTAGAAACAGCCTCCTCATCACCTGATTCTGTGGCATTTGGGGGTTTCTTCTCATGGCTTTCTGAGATACTCCTCTGCAGGAGCCTGAGCAAGGTGGGCTCAAGCAGAGACCCTCTCCTAGGTTAAAGCCCTGCAGTGTCACTGTCCCTTGCCATGGGATCAGCCAGTTCACAAGGGCAGCTCTAATAACCCATGGTGTGGGGTCTCCCTGCTGCAGAAGTGAAGTATTTTTATTTAATAGCCTTCTCTGGAATTGGGTTTTGGGGATGGGGGTGTTTTTTTCCCATAAAACCCTCTACCAGTTGACTTTCCATGTGAACTTTTAATCTCCACAGGACCCTGAAGTCAGGAGGAAGTCATAAGGTCCCCCTGAGCCTCCTTTTCTCCAGGCTGAGTCCCTCCCCAGCTCCCTCAGCTACTCCTGGTGCTCCAGCACCTTCCCCATCTCCATTCCCTTCTCTGGACACGCTTCAGCCCCTCAATGTCCTTTATGTTGTGAGTGGCCCAGAACTGGCCCCAAAACTGAGTCAAGGGGATGGGCACTGCCCTGGTCCTGATCGACACACTACTGCTGGTCCAGGCCAGGATACCCCTGGCCCCAGTCCCTACTTCTCAACACAGACCCAGGGAACATTCAAGGGAACACATCAAGCACAGTTTGGTCCAGACCAAAACCACATCAGGGTCACCACTCCCCACCACCACTGAGCCAAGGATAAAATTAACAGATCCCCAATGTACTCCCAATTCCACCCCAAGAACAGAGACAGGAACAGCCAGAAATGACCCA
The DNA here is from genome assembly GCF_022539315.1 of Serinus canaria. Classification (NCBI taxonomy): domain Eukaryota; kingdom Metazoa; phylum Chordata; class Aves; order Passeriformes; family Fringillidae; genus Serinus; species Serinus canaria. Next base: position 109,953,329 of record NC_066316.1, read on the forward strand.
AAACAAACTGCTGAGCCTACCTCTTCCACATACTGGTACATGATGGCTTTGACAGCTTGGATGTTGGTGGCATCCATCATGAGGGTGACGGCCTGGCCCTTGCGGATCTTCACCACCCCCCTGAACACCTGCTGGTTGTTGTAGCAGGCAGCCAGCGTGGCAATGGCCATCACCTGAGGAGAGACAGCAACTTGCACTGCAAGGAACTTCCCAAAGGGTCACCCTCTCCACAGTGACATCCATGGAGTGGAGCCACAACCACAACAACAGCAGAAATGGCAGGAGCCAAGAAACAGGCAAAAAACCCATGACATGGAACCTCCTCCACCTCCAGCTCCTCACCAGCTGGGCTGCAGAGGGTGAGGAAGCACTTGGAAGCTCAGCTCACCTGGGGGATAGCACAGAAGTTGAAGACACTTTGGTTTTTGAGGCGGGACAGGTAGGTGAGGACGTCGGGGACGTGGTGGAGGGCGTTGGTGATGAGCTCATTGAGGCACTGCACGGCCGCGTCGATGTTCTCTGGCTTGGCAAGGTCTGAGAGCTTCTTGGCATATCTGCTCCAAACCTAAACACCAAGATAAGTTTTCCTGAGCTGGAGGGTGCATTGATGTCATCAGAGAGACAGCAGGTCTGGGAGAGCAACAAGAACCACCCAAAACCCCCACACAACAGCCTTGGAGCAACGCTGGGGTAGAGAAAGATAGGAAGGGCAGGCTGTGGGGACGTGACAGTGGCCTTGGTGCACACAAAGAGATGGTAAAGGGGGAGGGTGAAACTCATCTCCACATCTTTCCTAGGGAGGGCAAGGAAAAGGTGAGTCACACATCAAGAAATGTCCTATGAGACAGCTGAGCCACATGGGAAAAGGGGAGAAAAATTTTTGGACATCATGTCAGGCACAGGCAGAGCTGATCCTGCTTTTTGGGAGCTTTTGGGTACCTCCTGGGATCTCAGCCTGTCTCCTCCTCCCTCATTCCTAGAGAAAACCTAGCAGAGAGGAGAAAGCTGCCTAAGTAGCTCCTGGCACTGTGTGGTGACATCACCTTGTGCCCACATCTGTACCCAGAGAGAGAGCTGCAGACAGATGTCAGCCAGCTGTCATCAGAACTGCCATTACCAAGATGTACAGCCAACAGTTGCATTTTATGAGGTTTTTCCTCACCTCCCTGGGCCAGAACTCCCTTCCCTCCAGCTGGTCCTCCAGATAGTCACGGATGATGTTGGTTTTCTGCAGGAAGAGGCCCATGGAGTTTGCCAGGTCTGTGTCCTGCCCCACGATGGAATCTTCCAGCTCTGATGCAGAGAAGAGACGGGAAAGGCCAATCCCCACCAGCCCAGCAACGTAGTGACAATACTGCCAAGGAGGTGCCAAGTTGGGAAAGGGGGGGAAAAAGAACAAGATAAAAGGAGTAGTTATAAAGAGCTGCCTGTTTGCCATAGTGAGTTTTAAAAAAAGCAACTGACAGTTCATTTGATGCAAGGTCTCCCTGGGATGCCTCAGCTTTCCCATGAAAACAGTTTTTCCCAACAGGGACGCTCTGTCTACTCCTTTCATAGAGACAAGGTGGGCCCTACCTGGAAGTGTTCAAAAAACCTGTGGATGTGTCACCTGGGGACACGGTTCTGTGGTGGCCTTGGCAGTGCTGGTGGAATGGTTGGGGTTTGATGAACTCAGAGGGCTTTTCCAACCTTAATTCCATGACCCTACTCATGCTCAGTCCATTCCTCTTTCTGGGCTGACTCACCTTGTCCCACTCATGCTGAGAATCCACCTTTTTCTCCAAGAACTCTGCCATCCCAACACCCATCTTGTGACAAATATCCGAAATCACATCCTGGTACACCTTGGACAGGTTTCTGAACTCCATGGAGATCTGTAGCATGGTAAAAACAGAAAGAAAGTGCTCAGGAAGAAAAAAAAAAAAAAAAGCAGCACAGCTCAACATTTATTAACAAATCAGAAAAATACTGTTTACCAGGCTCTAATCCTGCCCTGGCTGGAGATCTGGGACAACTCCCTCAACCTGAGCTGTTTCAAGGTCCTTGGAGCTCAGGCTTAGCCTGTTCCCAGTCTAAACAGGGTGGTCTTTGGCAGGAGATCAGACACAGCAGAATCTTTGGGAAGGCTCTGTGGCCTTGGACTGGTATCATCTGGGAGCTGCAGGACAAAACTGACTGCACTTGGTACACAGAGCTGTTTTCCTCTGTAATTTGAGAGCATTCCATCACACCAGCCATGGGAAAAGACCCATGGGAGGGTTCTGGTGCTCTGCTCTCCCCAGCCCTCTCCAGCTCTAGCTTCACACATTTGGCCCAGCTGGAAAGGCATCAAGCAGTGAGGGAAGTGTGAAATCCACCTACAGCATGTCCAGTAATGTGACCGTGGAATCACAGAGTGGGTTGGGTTGGAAATGACCTTGAAGATCTTTTAGTTCCAACCCCCCTCCTATGGGCAAGGACACCTGCAGTATCTCCATCACCCTCACACTGAAAAAAAAAATTAAAAAGTGCATCCTCCTTTTACCAAAACTATGAAGCATCATGTTTTACTGTGCTAAGCTTTATTCTCCATCAGTGGGTGACTGCAGCCAGCCCAGGGGTTGTGTGCAACAAGGGTCTGTCTGTAAAACAAATGTATCCACTCTGCTTCTGTCTCTGTAGCTTCAGTCCCCTCCAAAGAGGGGCACAGCCTGCAAATGCACCTCTAGGAAATATTACTAGAAGTTTTTTTACTATAAGGGTGGTGAGGCACGGGCAGAGCATGCCCAGAGAAGATGTGAATGCCCCTCAAAAAATTCAGGGTCAGGGTGGATAGGGCTTGGAGCAACCTTGTCTAGTGGAAGGTGTCCCTGCCACGGCAGGGGATGGAATTGGATGAGCTTTTATGGTTCCACACAACCCAACAATTCCATGGTTCTACAATTTTATGATTATTAAAATAATACCTGAGCATGGATTTATTTAAAATATTAAAATAATATTTATCAAAATATTAATTAAAATAAATTTATTAGAATGCTTATTAAAATATTAAAATATTCATTTAAAATATTAAATATCTTAAAATCACACCTGAGCATGGATTGCCTCAAATAAATAACACATACACCAAGAGAGAACAGCAAAGTGCCACAAACACCTACTCAAAAGCTCCTCAAGCCACTGACTTACCTACTGTATCCCTACCCACATTCTTGTTGCCAAGATTCTCAACACAGACATCCCCTAGAGCACTCCACACCCTGACAGGCTACAGCCACAGTCACACCAAACCTGAGCATCAAAACTCTCACCACACCTCAGTTCCCCAAACAACTACCCCATTCCCACTGCTAGGGAAAGCCTGAAAAGGGTAGAATAAATTAAAAATGGTAAAAACATGAACAAAACAGAACATCCTCTGAAAATCAGAGGCTCCTCGCCAGAACTATTACATTTGTTTTTAAAGAGAGCGATTAAAAAAGCCCTAAAAAATCAATTCAACAATAAAAAAATCAACACAATATTGTTACTAATAACAGTGAGGGTGCTTTTTGTCTTATATCACAGAGTTATGGAATGGTTTGGGTGGGAAGGGACCTTAAAGCTCATCTCATTCCACCCTCTGCCCTACCTGAGGGCAGGGACACCTCCCACTGTGCACACAGGCGTCCCATTTACATTTTTTAAAAAAATCTCTTTGTCTAAGATTTTTCTCTTGAGAAGCTGAGAAGCCTCAGAGGAAAAAAAAAAACAATAATTATCTTATTAACTTTTGTTTTGCTTAGTGAAATGTGTTTAAAGATTGTTTATTTACAAGTAATTGTTTTATTGGTTTCTGGTGTGAGTTGTTTTCACTCATTGGCCAATCAGTGCTAAATTGTGCTGAGGATCTGAAAAGAGTCACAAGTTTTCATTATTATCTTTTTAGCATTCTATAAACATCCTTTCTGTATTCTTTAGTATAGTTTAGTATACTACTCTTAATTATAATATAATATCATAAAATAATAAATTAACCGTCTAAAAACATAGAGTCAAATTCACCATTCCTTCCTTCATCAGAACACCCCACAAATACAAAACACAGCCAATTCACTGTGCTGGGTAACAACCCCAAATCTCTCCACAAGACAATGGTCATGTGCTCTTCCAGGAGAGGAGGCAAAAAGCCATTTTCCAGGGCTGGCACTTTTCCACAGCCAGATCCCCTCTGCCCCACAGCGTTGCACAGTGTTTGAGTTTCTCACCCCAGCTTGGCACCCAGCCCCACAGGCAGGTGATGGAGCCCTTGGGAAGATCTGTGGCACTGGACAAGCTCTGCAGGCACCACATGGAGACAACCATGCACCCAGAGATGCCACCAGGAGCAAGGAGGAGGCTGCCTTACCGTTGGGAAGTCTTCCAGCACCTGCCTATCCTTCTCCTTGCTCTCTGTGTACTTCCAGTCTGGCTGGTAGAGATGGGAGTGGAATTCGTGCAGCATCGGGACCTTGACATCCAAGGGGATGCTCATGTCATCCTCTACAGTGTCCAGGGCACGGAGAACCAGGTAGAATATACACACTGCATGGCTGGGAGGGGAGAAAAAACAGTAATCCTTTAACTGGGAATGCCTAGGAGGCAGGACATGCAGCTGGGATTAACCACAGAGCCTTCAGCAGAGGCACTTTGTGCTCAGCATGTCACACAGTGGCACTGCCAGGTGCCTTTGGAAGATACCAGCCAGGTTAGGAAATCCAGGATTTCCCCTCGTGAGGAGAACTACAGCATGATTTTGGGGTTTCTAAGATGTGTATCAGGGAACTACAGCATGACTTTGGGGTTTCCAAGATGTGTATCAGGGAAGGGTCAGGCCTGTGAGCTCCCTGAGCAGGGACGATCTAACCCTGCAAGCAAAGCCAGCACTCACCTGGACCCAGAGAACAGAGCCTGAGGTCAGCTTATTTGGAAATGCAAATGTCAAATAAGGAAGATGATGGGGAAACCTGTTTTCCCCATCACTCCCCCTTCTCTGCACACCTTTTACCCTGTTGGGGGAAAATATTCCCTGCCCCCTGTTGGGGTGGAGAATAAAGGGGTCACAGTGTGCAACAGGAACATTAGGACTGGCAGAAAGAGCCAAAATCACCCCATATTTTATATCTCCAGGAGCAAGACATTGGAGGCAGCCCATGTGTTCCAGCATCCCAGCAAGAAGCTGCTGGAGAGCCACCTCCCCTCCTGCTTCCACCACCCCTGCCTTCCCTATCCCTGCTTTCTTCCCCATCCCTGCCTCCACACTTCTGCAGCTGAAGGAAAAAAAAAAAAAAAAAACAAAAAACAAAACCAAGTCCTGATGGCAAGAAATGCTGTTTGCAACTCCAGAATTTATATTAAATAATCCCCAGATCTCCATGAGCACAGGGATATATGCCAAGGAGATGAAGCATTTATTAATTGTTTAACAAATGGAAAGTAGCTTGAATGCCTATTACAAGGTGACAGTGCTGTACTCCTGGAATGACAATGTGCAAGCAGTGATTAATCACCCCGGGAAAACTGACTTGCTCTTAGAGCCAATACTGTTAAATTTGGCTTTTTTTCCCTTGATTAGAAGGGTATTTAACACTTCTGTCACACCACATGAGCAGCTCTCTCGTGCTCCTGTTCCTCTGCATGACTGAGTTTTTCCATTCCAGCCAGACTGTAAATGTTCATCCAGCAGGATACAAGTGCCCAAGGCTCCAACCCGCTTCCAGGAGCCCCCAAGAAAGGCAGAGCAGAACCTGGAAATGCCATCCCAGAGGCACCTCTCACATGGGCACCATGCCCAGGGAAGAGCCAACAGGAATTCCAGAACCCAGCAGAGTTAAAACACTTATTTAACCTCAGTTCTGCATCCAGACCTTACCTGCCTCCCTAACTTCCATCACATACTGAATTTAGACCCGTGGCACAAATGGAAGCAGATACTTGCAAAGAACAATTCTGGATCTTCCACAGCTCGAGCTCAGCCCTGTCCTGGGTACAGCTCCCTCCTGCCCAGGTGAGGAGGTCTCCTTTCTCCTTGCCAGGACATAGAGCCTGTGCTGGACCCTCAGGAATAGATCCTGAAGAGTTCCAAAGACAGGCAGGACCATGGAACTGGCAGCAGAGGCAGGAGCATCCCTCTTCTCCTCTCCATCACCAGGAGAGGAGCTATGAGCTTGGATCATAACTCTTTTCCACCAGCAGCAGTTTTGATGCTGTTGACTCAGCCGTGGATGAAACTGCAGTTTTGAGCTTCCCACCTTCCCAGAAAATGCTCTAACCATGGAGCAACGAGCTGGACAGGGCTCGGGCCAGCAAAACAGGTGGTTTATGAGGCCAAAAAATAAAACCAGAAAGGAGGAACCAGACATTTCAACTGAACTACCAATACCCTGTCTGGCCAGGGAAGCACTGCCCCATTTTCCTGCCCCAAGAGGAACTGCCCCAAGTTCCCCATTTTCCAGCAGCCCTTTTGGGATGCCTTTCTGTAACCACAGGGGCTCAGCTGAACTCCCTGATGGGGTCAACATCAATGCAAGCACTTTTTTGATCCAGTAAAATTATTTCCTTCTGCAAGGCTGTGGCTCTACCTGTTTCTCTATCCTCCCTATTCTGTATTTCCCTTGTTTGTCCCTAAATTCTCTCCTGGGACTCCCAGGCTTTGAAAATGAGTCTCTCCTGATGCACTACTGAGCCAGTTGTAATCCAACTACCATCCCTGCCCAACCGTGGGTTGCAAAGATCAGGAAAGAGCATTTTTAGGATGCCAGGCAGAAGTTTCTGTGCCCTGAAGGGTGATCCTGATCCTACAGACCACAGGGCAAGGATTAAAGGACAAAAAAGATAGACAAATAAAACTGCACGAAGTTGGAGGCAAGCACAGGGCAGACACATTGCTAACAGGTTTCATAGTGTTTTCTTAATTTTTTTTTCTTAATTCCTGCACGGAAAAAGCATGGAAAATAAAAAAGCTTAATTCTTGGCCCTACTTGTACTTTTCCATGCAATTTCAGCCAAACCACTGAACTTCTCTGCCTTTCCTGTCAACCAGGCTGCAAACATCATTTCATAAACACTGGACACAGCTATGGGGCACCATCCAAAATGCCAAACCCCACAGACCACCCAGTGCTTAGGCTGGTGCCTGCAACTGCTCAGATCAGAGCCATCAGATATGTCTGGAACAACTCCCAGAACCCCTAAATTTGATCATCAACCCATCTTGGAATTAACTGGGGATTTAAAAACTGATATCAGTAACTGTCAAATGAATATAGGGAATTATATGGAGAAAAATTACATGGCATGAGGCTCCCTGGCCAGCTGAGCTTTACATCCTCTGTTATTATTCCTGTCTGAAGCTTTTCCGCACAGGGCAGCAAAACCTGCACAGCAAAAAGTGAGTGTGCAACAAACCCCCTGTGACAACTGCACAGCTTTTGAGGCAGCAGCTTCCAAAAGCACTTCCCAGGCAAGGCCCAGACCCTTGGTCAGCCCCAGGTTTTTCCTCACCTCCTCCCTCCAGCCTTTGTCCAGCGGCAGCCTTGGCAGTGCCAGGACACATTCCCAGGGTGTCACACAGGGCACACTGCCAGGCCCTGTGTTTAACAGCCTGCTGGCCAGGAGGCTCAGCCCAGAGACCCAGTCTAGGGGGGGGAGATGTGCTGTGGAGGGGGGATGTGGTACAGCCGGCTGGGACGTGAAAAGCCCCACGTCCTGCTGCACGGGGTGGGGCTGAACTGAGCTGAGAGAGTCCAGTCAGCTCCTGATGGGAGAGGGAGCGTGTCCCAGCAGCTCCACTAGAGAAAAACGGAGTTTAGGGGTATTGCATGGGCCCAGCTCTGGTACTGGGGGGCATCACATCCACCAGCTCCTGAAACTGGGGGGCCACTGCACCCACTAAGTTCCCTGGGATCCCCAGTGCTGGGGTGGCATTGTACCCACCACCTCAAAGGGAGGAGAATGACCCCCGCCATCTCCAGGGGGTTACCGGTGTCAGGGAATGAGCTGCACCCACCCCCTCCCGAGGATCCCCAGCTTTGGGGTGTCACCCCACCCACCAGCCCCCAAAAAACCCCAGTGCCGGGGGTCACCGCACCCCCTCCCCGGCCCCCCGGTGTTCCCCCGCTCACCGCAGTTCTCCATCCAGAGCCTGGATGACGGCGGCGAAGCTGCGGCTGGTCTGGTTGAGGTACCGGTAGCAGGTGCGGAGGCCACATCCAAGCGAGTCCTGCGGGAAGAGCGGACCGGGGGCCGCGGGTTGGAGGCGGGGGGCGGTGGGCGCCGCGGGGGCTCCGCAGCGCTGCTGCTGCTGCTGTCCCCGCCGCCGGCCCGCTGCCCGCGGGGGCTTCCGCGGCGGGGACAGGGTCAGCGTCCGCCGCAGCACGGACACGGCCCGGGAGCCGGCCGCCATGGGGGCGCGGCGGCGGCGGCGGCGGGGGGCTGCGGCCGCTCCGCCCCCGGCCCGAAACCCGCCCCTTAACCCGCCCCGTCCCGGCTCCGCGGCCGCTGCCATGTACGGACAGCGCCGGGGCCGTGCGGTGCCCGGAGCCCCGGGGATGCGCGCAGGGTACCGGCACCGAGCAATGCAAGGGATGCTCGGAGCTGGGGGGATGAATGCGGGTACGGGCACCGAGAAATGCATGGGAAGCCTGAGATGCTCGGAGTCAGCGGGATGCTCGCAGGATCCCGGCACCGAGCAATGCGAGGGATGCCTGGAGCCGCGGGATGCTCCGGTAGCAGGGGGCTCTGCGATGGCCGGCATTGGTACCGGCACGGAGCAATGCAAGGGATGCCCGGAGCCGGTGGGAAGCTCGCAGGGTACCGGCACCGGGCAAAGCAGAGATGCTTGGAGCCGGTGGGATGCACCAATGTACAGGATGCCTGAAACCGGTGGAATGCCCGGAACCGGTAGGACGCACACACGGTACGAGCAAGGCAATAGAATTCCCGGAGCCGGTGCAACCGGGAAGCACCGAGGCGCACACAGCCGGGCAAAGTCCTATACACGCCGGATAGGGGATGGTCACCCATGGCAACACCGTATCCGCGCCCGGACATGACAGTACCCCCCACCTCCTCCTCCCGTGCCCCGCTCCCCACCGGGAGCACCGCGCACCGGCGACAGCGAAGCGCTTCCCGCCGCCCGCGCATCCCTTGCCGCTCACCGTGTCCATCCGCGGCATCACGGCGCGGTAGCCGCCCATCTTGAAGCGGAGCAGGTTGTAGATGTCCTCGGGGTGGCCCAGCCATTTCCGCAGTAGTTCCATGGGGGCCGCACTCAGACCCCACCGCCGCCGCCGCCTCGCGCTCCCGCTGCCCCCCCCACCCGCCGCTTAACCGGGAACGGGCGGGGGCCGCTCCAGCCCCGCCCCGCAGCCAATCACAACGCTCGACACATCGGTCGGTGGGGCGGGCGCGCCTCCGATTGGTAAAGGCGCGCTCGCACCAGGGCAGCGCCAGCCAATAGGAAAGCGGCGCGGCTGGTGTGACGGCCGGCGGCGGGCGCTGATTGGCGGAGGCGCGCGTCGGCACAGGCGGAGCGGGAAGGAGTCGGCGGCCCCGAACCCCCTCGTGTGAGCGTGAGGGGAGCGGAGCCGCCATGGAGGCACGAGAGGGTTGGCGTGGGAAGGGAGCGTGAAGACCTTCCAGTTCCAACCCCTTGCCATGGCAGGGTCACCTTCCACTATCCCAGGTTACTGCAAGCCCCGTCCAGTCTGGCCTTGGACACTTCCAGGGGCGGAGAAGCCGCAGCTTCTCTGAGAGTTCCATCCCAGCCCCCATCTCCTCCTCACAGGGAAGAATTCCTTCCCCGTACCCCATCTAACTCCGTGCTCTGGCAGTGGGAAGGCATTCCCCCTTGTCCAAAGTCCCTCTCCAGCCCTCCTGAGCCGCTTTAGGCCCTGGAAGGGGCTCTGAGATCTCCCTGGAGCCTTCTCCAAGCTGGAAACCCCCAGCTCTGAGCCTGTCTCCATAGCAGAGGGGCTCCAGCCCTCAGAACACCTTCATGGCCTCCTCTGGACTTGCTTCCACAGTCCACACTCTTTCTGTGCTGGGAACCCAACACATACCCACCCACATATCCATCCTCATCCTTCAAAGTGCAAGATTCGGCTTCTGGGGTTCTCTTTTGTGTGTGGTTTTCTTTGAGAACAAGGGCTTTGATCATCATTGTGGGTCCCTTCCAACTGAGGATATTCTATGACTCTTTGTTTTGGACAGGCACTTGGCCTGCAGAAGTGACATTAACCACTTTCTTTGGCCCCATAACCCCATTAATTCGTTTATTCAGCAATCCCATAACCTGCAACCACTCAAAGGTGTTGCAGTCCCCAGGGGAGAGGCTGTGCAAGTCTTGCCTAGGAAGCAGCTGCCTACAGCAGAGGTGTTTACCTCCAGCATTCCCAGCTGATTTGCCATCCATCTTTAAATCCAGTTCCCATTAATGAGACCACTTACACAGCTAAGGAAAGGCACTGGTACCATCCTGAACAGGCAGCTGTTAACCAATTCCAGGCAGCTGGAATTTCCATGTACAGCCCAGTTTTTAACCAAGAAACTGCCAGAAATGACACACTTGAGACGAACATCACTGATTCTAATTCCAGCTTTTATTTTTTTGTTCAAGTCAACAACTTATTATTAAAATAAACTCAAATCCAGGGAGAGAGGACAGTAGCAGTTCCCACCTTGTGTAGAGACACAGCTCTATTTCCAAACCTTTCTGCTTTCAGGTTTCCTTGGAGATCCTGAGTTTTATGCAACACTTTCACACACTGTAATTTTTTTAAGTTTTTACAGTGCGATCTGGAATTGGCAGTTTGCCACAAAGCTGAAACCTGTGGGTGCAGAGATGAGCTCCACCAAGCACTGCTGACGTATATTTTGTACATGTTGATGTAGAAGGAGGAAGGAGCTGTTCCTGTCAGATTCCACGGGAAGGGCCCCTCATGTTTAACCACACCCAATCACAGCCCAGCACACAGGTATTCAGCTCCAAACGGAGGCAGGATTATTTAATTCCTAATTAATCAAGCTGCTTAGGCAGAGGGATATCCTCTGTTTTGCTGACTCATCTGCGGTCAAGGGACAGGGTCACTTCAGACCACAGCAATCCCCTGCTTAACCCTTTACACTTCCCATCCACTGCCACCTGAATAAGGTGACCAATGCACCTCAGACCTGGTCAAACTCTTTACACTGTGGTGCCACTGTGACAAAAAAAAAAACATGGACAGCCACTCAGGGGACCTGGGACCTCCACTGGGCATTTAACTCTGCTAACTTCCTAAGGACTAAACACAACAGCCTGGAAGAAACCACAGAGGCCTTCTAGGACAACGAGGAGCATGGCTCAGAGACCACCCAGCACCCTGCAGGGCAGGTCACTCAGTGACTGGGGAGGGGTCCCCATCCCCTGGCAGCACCGCAGGCTGGCACTGAGGGCACCACCACGTCAGTCTCTTGAAGCCACCCGTGGGTCCAAAGGTGCCCTTCATCAGGGGATGTCCCAGGGGACACTGCTCCTTCTGGTACACCTGGGGGTGCAGCCCTTGGCCACACAGTTTGTTGTGCAGCCACTCAGAGCTGAACTGAATGGCACAGTCCAGCAGATGCTCCAGATCTGAGAGAGCCAAGAGGGAGCCTGGTGTTAATGGGTGGATCCTGGCCAGGTACAAGATCTCATTCTTGATGATGTTCCCTAGAAGGGGTCAGAAACAAGGAGACAGCAAGGATATTTCTAATACAGGCTGCTGATTCCAGCCTGTGATTTCTGCCTCAAGGATCACAGCCAGCAACACCATTCCTTGTACCAGAGGTGGGATCCAAAGAGTAGACTTAGAGCTGGGATTTGACTGGAAGAGGTTCTCTTCCCTCTACTGTTACAGACCGTGAAGATGACCACATGCCCTCAGCTGGATCAATCAGAAGCTCTTAAACTAAAGAGGAAATTGCCCAGACATGCACTTCTGCATCTGTAGACATCCCACCCACCTTCCTCCGTTTCTGTTTCTGCCCCTATTCCCTGGAACTCACCCAGCCCTGAAAAATATCTTTGGTCTAGGAGGGTGTAGCAGATGGGATCGGGTGCAGAGAGGGCACGCAGTGCCCGGCCTCGGTGGAATTCCACAGACAGGATGTCAGAAGCAGGATCAGCCCTGGGAGAGGAGCACCAGAGCATCCGGCAGTTGTAGAAAACAAGGAAGCCTCCACTCTCAAAGTGCAGAACCAGCCTGGAAAAAGCAGGGAAGTTGGAGTTTCTCATCAGAAACATCTCTGAACTAGTTGTACTCTGCAGCTGGCCACTGTCTCAAGGCAAGGTGGCACCTTTAAGATCTGCAGCCATGAAGCTTGGTGGTAAACCCACACAGCTGGCAAGAGTTTGTCCATCTGCTGCCCTGTGACCCTGGTTGACAAAGCCTTCAGCAGGGCAGTCCACAAATCAGAGAAATTGATGTTAAAAGTAGCACAAAAACCTGCATCTAAAAATACTTGTCTAGAAATAAAGTCATCCTTCAAAATAATCATAGAATGGTTTGGGTTGGAAGAGAACCCAAAAATCATCTTGGGCCACCCTCTGCCATGGGCAGGGACACCTTCCCCCACCCCAAGCCCTGTCTAGCCTGGCTTTGGACACTTCCAGGGATGGGGCAGCCACAGCTTCTCTGGGAAGCTGTTCCCCCTTGCTCTGTACAATTCCAGTGGGATATGGGACACAAACCATAGCCATGTTTTCAATTCACTGCTGCCTTTTACAGCATCGCTCCAGCCTGTGGTTCCAGGTGTATGAGATGTTTATTATTGATCCAGGGCTTTTTTAAAAACACATAACTGGGAGAAACTGGCATTTTTAGGGCACAATTCAGCCTGGCATCCTAAAAATTCTCTCTTCAAGGTAAAAATCTTAGCAGAGCTGGTACTATAATCCCCAGACAACTTCATCCTACAATTCCACTGTGGATTCTCTGGTTGAACATACCCCACATTCACTCATGCCTTAAAAATTATCAGAGAAAATCAAGGCTAAGAGCATTCCCACACAGATTTGGTTTGGGAGAAAAGAGAAGAGGAAATACCTGGGCACAGGATCCTTCCAGTCCCCCCTTTTATTGGCTCTGCTTGCCCTCGAGAACTCGTTTGCCCGGACGCTGCCGAACATGCCAAAGTGGATGCGCAGCCAATTGCCCTGACCCTCTGCTGCCTCTGGGGCTTCAGATCTTGAGTGCTGGGCTTCCTGCAGCTTCTCATCCTGGGAATAGGGATGTGGAATACCATCCTGTCCTTGCTGTCCCTGGGCAGGACAGTGTGCCCCACAAGCAGCTTCTCTTTGCAGCACTGTCTCTTCTGCAGTTGGTCCAGTGGGACCTTCAGCTGCCACAAATGCCAGGTACAAGTTCTTCCCATGAACCTGAGAAAAGAGGTGGGATGTGCTGATGACCCATAAAGGATCATAACATTCTAGAAAGACCTGGGTTCAAATGGACCTTAAAGCTCATCTCATTCTAAGCCCCCAGCCATGGGCAGGGACAACCTCCACTAGACCAGGTTGCTCAGCCCTCATCCAACCTGATTTTTAACACTTCCAGGGGTAAAACATCTGGCTGTTTCCATACAAGTGACTTATTTTCTACAACCTCTATTAGAGGGCACATCAGCCCACCCTGAACATGGGATTCTTCAGCATCCAAACCATCCCCATCAGAGCTGGGGTCATCCTTGCAGATTCCTTTCTTTGCCTGCCTCAAGCACAAGGTGTTTAGATGCCATTCAGTTCTGAATCCTTCACAGGGATTCCCATCAGGCCCACCAGGACAGACACTCAGGGGTTTGAAATTTGTCATCATCACTTCTGATTTCTCTTCCCACTTTGTGCTGGGCACATTTTGTGTTTTAATTTTGCTCTGCACCTTTAATCAGAGGTGAGGCTGTGCCAGGGTTTGGCCAGTCAGGTCCAAATCATCATCTGGAGGTGTCAGGCCAGTGAAGCCCCAGCAGGACCGACCCAGTGTGACTTCTGACAAGTACCCACAGCACAGACATCTCAACTTAGCCAGGTGAAACCCTCAGGGAAACATTCACAGGTTCTGCACCTTCTGTCACCCAGGTGTGGGACAATGGTGATTTCTGCCCTCAGACTTGTCATGGATCTGTAAATTCAACTCACCTGGGAGTCCTGGAGCCTCAGGGCATTCAGGTCATTCACACTGAGCTTCCGGCTGCTTCCCCCCACCTTGGCCACCACTTGTCCCACAAAAGGGGAGGTCAGCAGCTGGAACTTCCTCACTGAGGGGCCCTCTGGCATCTCCAGCAGCTGTGGAGGGATTAGCAGGTCCTTGTCACACTCTGCCCTAGACTTGAAGAGAAGCTGCAACTCAGAAATACACAAAACATCCTCCTAATTTTCCTCCTTAAGTTCCTGTGGCAAAGTTCCTGAAGATAAATAGGACCAGGATGGTGGATGAGTTTCCATCCTAGTGGATATATATAATTTAATCCAACACAGCCCTGAATAACATACTCCAATGACAGTTTTCACACTAAGACTGGGAGTTTGGCCTGGGGAATCTCCCAAATTCCTCTTTTTTCCTGGGGCAGTGGGAGGTTTCCCTGCCCACATCACTGGGGTTGGAAGCAGATGATCTTTAAGTTCCCTCCAACCCATTCCATTCTATAATTTTATGATTAGTGACCCAGAACCAGCGCAGGCCAGTGACCCATCTTTTTCCCTATACACCACGGGAAGTGCTGCTCCCATGGAAAGATCAGCCCTGGAATTAAAACATCTCCACCCCTGGCTTTACCCACTGCTTGGCCCACTGACTGCAATGGCATGGAACCAGTTGGGGAGCATTCCTGTACTCTGCTAACAGCATCTGGGAGCGGAAGGCCCTGGATGAGGAGATGAGGCAGCACCATCCTACAGCTCCTTCCAGGAAATCACACCAATACATGAGGAGTTATTTCTGGCATGAAGCCCCAGTTACTTGCAGTTCTTCTGAGGACTTCTGCTGGCTGTGGGTGTACAAGGAAAGCTCAGCTTGGCTTTCATCCCACAGCACCAGTTCTCCCTGCAGACTAATCCCAGAGACCAGCAGAGATCAGAGCCTCAGCTTCAAGCACCTGGCACAGCTCTGAGACAGCTTGATGAGAAAATAAACACCAATCCTATGCCCCCCCCACCAGAAGAGCCATTCCCACCTCATGCCAGCCATTCCTGTGCTACAGCACAAACCAAGTCCCTTCTGGAAGGGCTCAAGAGAAAACATATTGGGGAACATGAATTTAATGTCTTAGATCCAGGTACAGATATTAAGTGGTCATCAAAACTAGATTTAGCAAAAAAAAAAAAAGACTGAGCTTTAGTCCTCTGTCTTCAAGGGCATGTAATGATTAGGCACAGGCCTGCTCCAGTTTTATTGAAAAAATCTGCATGTTACATTGATCAAGAGACACCTAAAGAGATGCTCTGCTGCCAAAGGCACCAGCAGCAGTTTGGATCCCTGGAAGCAGCTGGGCACAGGTCATCCAAGGAGTCTGCCCTGACTATCCAGGCACTGGCTTCACAGATTGAGTGCCAGCACAGCCCTGTGAGCCCAGAGCTCACATCCCAGGGAAGTTCATCACCTGCAGAGCTCTGACTGCTGCTAAGTCAGTTCTCCACAGCTCCTTGTGAGAGACTGGAAGTGCTGGGAGCTCTGTAAGGTATTAATGCTCACACTGCCCCAGCTGTAGCC
This sequence comes from Serinus canaria, assembly GCF_022539315.1. Lineage (NCBI taxonomy): Eukaryota > Metazoa > Chordata > Aves > Passeriformes > Fringillidae > Serinus > Serinus canaria. Next base: position 109,969,054 of record NC_066316.1, read on the forward strand.
TGACAGCAAAGGACCACTCCTTCTCAAGAGGAAAGACTGCCCTGTTCCCCACTGCATCAGAACCACCAGCATCTGCCATCCTTAGCCCATGTTCCTGATTGCCTTATCTCCATGTACCTCCTTATTTCACATTTTTACACTAGATCCACTTCAGTCTCATCCACAGCACTTCCCTCTCCAAGGAGGAAGAGGAGGAAAACCATCCCCAGCCCTCTGCAGGGCAAGACTCTCACCTCACCATGAGCATGGTACCTAAGCTAGTACCTCTTCAGGTCTGGGTCAGGGAGCCAGGACTCCAGGACAAACCCTCCCCCTTTATGGGCTCATTCCCAGTCCTTGTGCCCAGACAAAGGCCCAGCACCCACAGCAGGACAGAGCAAGGACAAGGCTCATGCAGCTCACTCCAGCTCTGCCTGCATCCCCACAGCACCATCCTGCACCCAGGGATTGCAGGAAGGCTCCCTGAGACCTTACACCCCTGGGCAAGGCTCCTGCAGGGACTTCAAGGCACAGCTCTGACCCTCCACATGCAGTCAGGGGTGTGCAGAGCTCTCCATCTTCTCACATTCAGCCAGGCATCAGTTTGCAGCCATCCTCGGAGGGAACTCAGAGAGCAGGAACGAGTTCCCACCCCATCCTCACCCACGTCACCCCAGGGCAGTGAAGGCACCCACTGCTTTTCCCCCAAGCCCCACATTCCTGCATCCAGCTCTCATGCCCACCTTGTGCGTGCATTTGGGGGACAGGGTGGGCAGCCTTCCCCCCTACTTCATTACTTCCCCTCTACTCCTCACGGCCCTTCCTCTGCCTCCCAACCACCTCCCACAGCACCTCCACCCACCCTCCACAGGACTGGGCACAGTCAAAACCTTTCCACCCACCTCTTGTTATAAGGGAGGAAGAACCTCCCTCCCCTCCCCAAAGAGCAGGGGAGCTCCCCAGTTGGCTGCTGAGGGAGGGATAGGCGGGTTCTAGGTGCTGATCTCGCTGATCTCACTCACCTCACCAGCTGTACCGGTCTGTAAACTGGTTGGACTGGGGAGGAAGCTGGGCAGTACCTGGCAGGGTGAGTGGGTGCTCAGAGCAGGGCTGTGCTCAGCCACCTCCCACTCTGCAGGGGCACAGCCTTTGCTGACTGCCTGATTTTGGCTCCAGGCTGTTGTTCCCGAGTTCAGCTGAAAGCATTCAGGCTGAACAAGGCCTACCAAGTAAAACTCAGGGAGAAGACCAAAAAGCTGAGTCATGGTGGTTTTTAAGTGTTCCCAAAGGCTTTTCCCCTCTCTGCTGTGTTCAAGGGCTTTTCCTCATTTATATTAAAATCATAGTCACAGACTGGTTTGAGTTGGAAAGGACCTTAGAGATCATCCAGTTCCACCTCTGCCACGGGCAGGGGCACCTTCTACTAGACCAGGTTGCTCCAAGCCCTGTCCAGTCTGGCTTTGAGTTGCTCCAAGCTGGGTCTGTCACCCCTGAGTTTTTCATCCTGTGTTTACCATCCCAAATCCTACATATCGGAGGGGGGTCTGTGGGGCTCAACATTGATTTTCCTGCAATGACTCATTGCTTGGGAATTCTCAGGTCTAGGCAATTAATTTACCAAAGATTTTTGTTCTCATTAATAACCTAATATTTACTATATAGGAATTTTATATAGGTCAAGGAGTAATGGGTGCAAGTTGAAGGAGGGGAAGTTTAGATTAGATATTAGGAAGAAATTATTAACTTTGAGGGTGGTCAGAAATTAACTTTGAGACACTGGAACAGGTTGCCAAAGGTGGTTGTGGCTGCCCCATCCCTGGAAGTGTCAAAGGCCAGGTTCAATAAGGCCTTGAACAGCCTGGTCTAGTGAAAGGTGTCCCTGCCCATGGTAGGGAGTAGGACTAGGTGAGCTTTAAGGTTCCTTCCAACACCTTCACATTCTGTGATTTGGGAAAACATTTCCACTGTGAGGGTGGTTAGACACTGAACAGAAACCCAGAGAGGTGGTGAGATTTCCATCTTGGGTTATGTTCAAAACTTGACTGAACAGGGCTCTGAGAAACCTAATCTCATCTTTTCTGACTTCAAATTCCCTAATTTTTTCATTGTGAGCTCTCTGGGACATTGTAATTTTTTTTTTTCCATTGTAATTTTTTCATTGTGAGCTCTCTGGGACAGGACCCACTTCACCATTTCTTCTCCAGGTATATTTAATGTTTTCAGTATTTCATAATTTACTCCCTGCCCTCTCCAAGAAGCCTATGAGGGTAGACAGAATCAAGCAGAAACCTTCTGGTTTTATTATCATTGTTTTATTTCCATTAGTTCTAAAGGTGTAGAAGTTACGTGGATTGGTAGCCATACTACTTCATAATAGATATTTTTTTACATCTTTAAATAATTACAGCTTGTTCAGTTGGTTGATTTCCCTCTCCCCCTTACAAATAAGTGTCTTGTTTCCATGAGACCTTCCCAGATGACCTGGGAAGCTTCAAACTTTATACATGGGGAGAAAAAAAAGAAGGCAAAACAAAACACCACCCCTGACATAGTCACAGCTTCAATGTTACGTTGAGAGTTGTTGATTTGTTTTAAAGCTCCCTTGCAATGTTCCTGAGCTCCTCCTGATTGTACCCTCTCCATCCAAGCCCATGAGATTGCAAGTGATCTGTGGATCTTGTCTTGGAAATTGTGATCAATTTACAAAGAATAACTGAAGTGAATCAAGATACTGCACTTCCACAAAGAGCAAAGACATTTAGAAGTGGTTAAATGACCTTTCTTGGCTCCCTGTCCTGGTTCTCATCTGCCCATATCATTTTGGTGGCCAATGGGCCAGTGCCAAGGTCTGATTTGACACCCCAAAACCTTGTGCTGTAAACCCTTCAGCATCAAAGTTTTCCTAATTAGGGATGATCTCAAGGGGAACAAATCCCACAAATGCAGTTTTAAATGTGCTGAGGTGTTTTGCAGGAGTGGGCCCTTCCCTCCTGCTCCACAGAGAAGGGATAGTTCTCAGTCCTGCATTTGTGTAGGACCTGGTATGGGTCTCATTAGGTTCACCAGCAATAAAAGCAATAATAAAACCAATAATTACTTTGCCTTAATGGGTCTCTAACAATTGTATCTAATTGATTACCGAAGCAGGCTCTAACTGCCTCCCCCATCACAGGCAGGGAAGCAGAGCTCAGGTGGAACCTGTAATCTTGTAATTGCTCCTTTTGCTAGAAGGAGTTGAGTGTCCTGACAGTGGCAGCACTTTAATCCTCTTGTCCTGTGAGTATCCCTTGGTGTGTCACCTCTGGAGCTTGTCATCCTGCATTGGCCACCCCTGCACGACGTGGTTCTGAGTGATTCGTGGGCTTGGAAACCATGTTCAGCCTCCCACAATGACTCCTTACATGGGAATCCCCAAATGTGAGTAATTAATTTGCCAGTAATTCTTGGAAAAACATTTCCAGCATGAGAGCAGTCAGTCAAACACTGGAACAGGAACCCAGAGAGGTGCTGGGATTTCCGTCCTTGGGAATATTCAAAAGTTGCCTGTACAAGGCCTTGAGAGACCTGATCTCATCCCTTCTGAGTTAAATTGTTCTGTAACTTGATCTTTAGAAGCCCTGAAGAAGGGGACTCATCAATTATGGTGTGTTTGTACCCCACCTGAAATGGTGATGCTCATCTGAGATCTCTCACCATCCTGATATCAGCACTGGCCTGAAAAAGACAAAATCTCCTGGGCCAACAGCAGCTCTACAACAGTTTTGGGTGATTGAAAAGAACCACAGAACCAAACTTCTGCTTCTGGTGCAGAAAGGGGGACAAGAGAGATAATTTCTACCCTGAAAGTGTTGTCCTCTATCCCTAAAACTGTCCTCACAGCCCGCAGAGCTTCGCCTTTTGAAATCAGATACCTTGTTCTGTTATCAGGGACTTGTAAATGCTCCTCACTCTGTTTCAAGAATTGCTTTTCAGGCTTTGAGGAAGGCTAAAATCCAGTTAATAAATCTCTACCAAGGGGACATAAGGCAGATATGTTCTGCAGGGATTTTTCCTCCTGGCATTATAAGCAGAGTTCTTTCTGGCATCTCTTGAGTGGGTTTTATGGGCAGGAGAAAAATGCCACCAGGGAATTTAGCTTTGAGGGAAGGAGGAGGAGCACAGCAATAGGGAAGGGAGAACCAGTGTGAGCCTCCAGATGGAAGGAGGTATGGGGGTGTGGTTGGTCTGGACTTTTAATCGTCATCAGGAGGCTCCACTCCCTCTTGGGGCTTTCCAGGGTAGTTCTGGATTTCTCAAAAGTTGGCATGAGCCACGTGGCATTTTGTGGCACAGGCTGCTGTGTTATGGCCAAGAATTCACAGCCAGATCCCAGGAGAGCTCGACTGCCATTTACAAAAGGGATTTACTTCAAGGAGGAGTTTTGCTAAAGATCTTCCTGCCAATGGAGAAACACCTTTGTGTTTTCACCTCATTTTTTTCAGGGCTATTTCTGGCTTCTTCTCTAAAGCCTAGCAGGTCTGAACAAAATCACAGAATTTAATTTCTTTATATTCATTTTTCATGAATGTCTTTCCCTCATCTGTAATTAGCACTAATGAGGCTAAACACTGCATTAGCTCCACAAAACAGTGGGAACTGGTGCAAACACCACCCAGCTGTTCCCATGGCACCATTGCCATGGTGCTTTTCTCTAGGGAGTGTGGAGGCTCTGTCACCCCTACAATACCCTGCAAATCTGAGCTATGGAGAGAATGGGGAATGTGGGAGACTCTCCAGTCATGACCAGTCCAGTTGAATCCTTCTCCTTAGAGAAGCTTTTACACCATAGGGAGGAAAAGGGTGAGTTCAAGCAAAGACAACACAATGCCATTCTTTTGCTTCAAACCTGTCCGTGGCTCTCCTCTTCACCAAGTCACATGCCTTAGTTTGTGTGCAAGAACACTCCTTGTGGGAGTGTTAAACAGTGGGAGGCGCATTTGGGAGGGTTGCACAATCCCCTTTAGAGATTTTTCATTTGGTAGTTCTGTACTTGAGTTCTGGACAGGGGAAGGAAAAGAGAGGAGCTGGGAAGGCAAGAAGGGTAACAGAGCTTGGGAGCAGACAGAAACCAGAGTGAAGAATCTTGCAGGATGAGGTCTCCCGAGAGCTCTCTGCGTGGACAGGCAAAGCTGTCCTTCCTCGGAAATGTTGATGCAAACATCATGGGAAGCATCTGGTGAAGCACTTGGGCTGCCCAGAGGAGCTGTGGTGTCTGCCGTGCTGGAGTTTGAGTTTGTTAAACCAGAGGCAGAGCAGTCAGGGCTGGATTAGGCAGGACTGATCCCTTTGGGAAAAGGGAATGAGTCCTGCTCTTAGCATCTCTTCCAACTCCATTTTCCAGGATTCCCTGGTAGCTGAGAGCCTTATGGGCAAGCAAACAGTCGAGTCTTGTTTAATGGAGTTGTGTTTCTCTTGCAGGCAAGCAAGTCTGTGCACATGCTTGATAAGGAAAAGAGCCCCTGCCACCTCCAGTAGGGGCTGAAGCCACTGCTTGTTGCAAAAAGTGAAATCCTAAAGGATTAGATGTGGGAAATGGTCACGAGCCAGCTGTTAGGGGGAAAGTGGGCCCTCACAGTACAGCCAAAAATAAGTGACAGTCAGATTTCATCAGTGGCATCCAAACCAACATAAAAATAGGCAAAATAATTAAATTATCTGTCTGAAAAGCAGTGGCCCAGCAGCGTCAGAAAAGCATCTTTCACTTGCTGTACTCTTGAATCATCTCTAAACCTGACTTGTCGTTGTCCATCAGGGAAGAGCCCAGCCATTTCCTCCAGGATTTGATGACCAGCATGGGTCTCATCTACCTTCTTCCAGAAGGTTCCTTCTTCCAAAATCCTCCTTTGACTTTGGACAGACCTACTCCAGGCTCAGCCAACAACCTTTTGGAAACACAGTCCCATGATTTTGTAGTGATAAATAGGAAAGGAGTTACTATTAAATACAAACATTCATGAGCTTTCCAGACCATCTAGAAAAATGAAGACAATGCTCTACATGTGTGAGCTGAGGAGGAAGGGGTATGTCTCTTTTTTTCTCTGCCCTACATCATATCAAATCCACTAAAGCCACTAAAGAATCTCTAGTGAAGTCTGTTCAGCAAACTGTCCTGGAACTGGCTCCATTTGGTGGAAGATCACTGAATTTAGGTAATGAGAAGACAATGGCAGAATGGGTGGTGACAGAAGAAATGTCTCTGTTCCACCACTGTCTGAGTCTTAAAATGCCATATATTTAATTGTTAAATAAAACTCAAGAACTGTGTCCGTCTCTGTGTTTCTGGCTGTTTCATAGTAAGTGGTGACAGTCAAATAGAGAGGCTCATTTACAGTGGGGAAAAAGGCTTCGAATCCATGAGTTACTCTGAGATTTGAGTCTTCTCTGTTCATTTCATAAGAGCTCCCCTATACCTCGGATAAGTTCTCTTTACCTCTTTGCTGGAACATCTCACAAGGGGAGAGAAGGCAGGAGAGCAGGGGAGGTGGAGACAACATTGACTTGATGATTACGTGGCATCTTCTTAATCTCTCAAGCAGATCAGCCTGGAGTTCATAGGGAAAGGGCCAGGTTATGCAGTTATGATGTCCCCGTGGTTCTCAGCCAGCACCAGGCTGTTCCAGGAGTCCTGTTTGGAGCTGGTTTGGGGAGACTGGCTCATGGCTGACTGGTAAGCCTGGGGGGAAAGCTTCAGAGCTGAGATCGCAGGGTGAATGGATGATCCATGCCCAGACATGGCAGAGACTGAGAATGCCTATGGAAAAAGGAGAATGCTGTGAAAAAATCTTCAAACCTTAGAGAACCATGTAAAATCCCTTTAGTGTGGGCTGGTGCTGTTGTAAAAATGTGTCTGGATTTGCTGCAGGGGTGGAGATTGCACCTTATGTGGGATACTTTGGGCAGGCTTTCTCCCTGTCTCTCTTTCTTTCTAATTCTAGAAACACAGAATGATTTAGGTTTGAAGAGACCTTAATGATCATCTCCTTCCCACCCCCTGCCATGGGCAGGGACACCGTGCACCTTCCCAGGTTGCTCCAACCCCGTCCAGCCTGACCTTGGACACTTACAGGGATGGGGCACCTGCAGCTTCTCTGGGCACCCTGTGCCAGGGCCTCACCATCCTCACAGGGAAGAATTGCTTCCCAATATCCAATCTAAAGCTCGCTCTTTCAGTTTGAAGCCATTCCCCTTTGTCCTATCACTCTAGACCTTTGTAAATAGTCTCTCTCTCCATCTTTTCCTGCAGCCTCCCTTCAGGTGCTCAAGTACCTAATTAAAGGTAGGAGGATGTTCTCCCCATGTCTACCATCCTATTTCCCTTTTTTTTTTTTTTTTTTTTTTTTTTTTTTTTTTTTTTTTTTTTTTTTCACTGCCAGCACCTCCCCTCAGTACCTGAGAAACAGGGCTGGGGTGCCCATAGTGAGATGAGAGCCCAGGTTCTGTTTTGATGGGGCGCATTTCCTCGGTGGTCGTGGTGCTGCTGCTGCTGCTGCTGGTGGAGCTGGTGGTTGGGGTAAGACTCTCGCTGCTGGATGGCCCTGGGGTAAAACCAGAGGGTAAAACAGGCTCTTTTCAAAGACCTTTCGGTACAGAGCTGTGCCCACTCACCCAGAAGTGAGTGTGGTAAAAATACATTTTAAAATAGTTAGGAAGGATATTCAGGTATTTTGACATCCCCCATTTTTTTAAAAATTGGCCTGTTTTGTCATTGGATCTCTCTAATTTGAGGGCACTGTGGTTAGAAATACAAGTGCACACACAAATACACATAACAAATTCCTTCATTCAATACTTACCTGCTGGTGCCTTTGTTTTGTTAAGGTTCTTAGGCTTGCGTTTCCTCGTCTGAATTCCCTCTTTTCTCATGGCTAAAGGCCTTGGAACCTGTGGGTCCAGATAGAAAAGCACATTGGTTTCTGAATGTGCTTAAGGTCATCTAAGAGAACATGATTCCAATTCTAACTTGTGGTCGACCTGGTTTAAAACAACAACAAGATGGAGCCCAAATTCCCTGGTCAAGGGCGATTCAAGATGTGCATCCAAATGGGAATAAGAAGGCAGATCACACCATGGTATTGAGTGTTTTAGGGCCAGAAGAGAACTACAGCTCATGTGTTTGTGCTTCTGACTTGCCTTTTTTACTAAAGTCCCTGAATTTATGTGGGAAGAATCTGGGCCTTGTTTTATTAGGTTTTAAGACTTATTTGCAAAGGGGACCTAATTAGTAAGTGAGACATACCCAGCATGTACACCCCCTTGCAGGTATAAACATGACATAACCTTGAGGGGGCCTAAACCCAAAAGGACAGCGGGAAAAGCAATTCCAGGAGAGCACAGAGCTATGTAAAGAACCCAGCCCCCAGCCTGGTGCCATGAGCACCCTCCCACAGCAAGGATTTACCCCATGGAGCTTCATGTAGAGCCCGCAGGCATTGCAGACAGGCTCCCCCTCGGCATTCCTGCGCCAGAGCGTGGTGGTCGTCGTGTGGCAGTTGGCACAGGAGAGCCCCACTCGGCGGGATGCTGACTGTGGGCACAACAGAGCAAGGAAACACATCAGCCCTGCAATGCCCTCACCAGCTGCACCCCACATCCCAGCCAGCTCACTCCACCACGCCTCAGAGTTCTCTCTCCTTTTGCCTCCCACATTTTTCTGGCTTTTTATCTTTTTGCCCCTTTGCAGTTGTCCAACTCCCTCTTTCTGCCCCTCTTGCCTTTCCACTGACTCTAGGAGGTCTCAGCTCTCCAAGGCCATTTCAGACATGAAATACAATCATAGGAAAAGACCTCCAAGACCATCGAGTCCAACCTGTGACTGATGGCCCCCCTGTCACCCTGCCCAGAGCACTGAGGGCCACATCCAGTTTTTCCTTGGACACCTCCAGGGGTGGGGACTCAGCACCTCCCTGGGCAGCCCCTGCCAATGCCTGACCACTGTTTCAGTGAAGAAATTCTTCTGGATGTCCAATGTGAACCTCTCCTGGCACAGCTTGAGGTTCTGTTCTCTCATCCAGTCCCTGTTTCCTGGCAGCAGAGCCCAACCCCCACCTGGCTGCCCCCTCCTGTCAGGGAGTTGTGGAGGGCCAGAGGGTCCCCCCTGAGCCTCCTTTCTCCAGAATCCCACATCACCTGAACAGAGCCCCAGATCTCCAGCAGCTCTAGTGGCAGCTTAGAGACCCCCTGCACATGTACACACCTACACTAAGATGTCTGGATCTCAGACCATCCTGTCTTTTCCAGATCCCAAGCCCTTCCAGACATCGTGGCTATCCCAAGAAAATGTTATCAATACCATAAATGTTACATATTCCTTTCTGGCTTTGGCTATGTTGTTTATAGAGCTCAAGGGGAAGATAAAAAAAGAGAAGCTTCCAGCAGCATTTTCTTCCTCTTGATAAAGAGGGATAATTAATAGCAAGTCTCACTAATGAATTAGTACAGGGAGCAGACCCAAAGTTCCTTTTCTGGGTAAACTGGTTTAGTCAGGCTCAGAAGGCAATGGGAGAAAGCAATGGGCTTGAAGCCATATAAAATACAAATCTTGAGCTGGGAAACAGTGGGAGATGGAGGGAGAAAAAGCCACATCCTCCACACCTGCCTGAGTTTTGCCATCATCCTTCAAAGCTCAGGCCTTAGAGGCCAGTAAATGAGAGAGGGAAGGTCCTGGGTGCCGGGGTGAGATCCTGCCTGGATCAGTCGGACTCTGGAAAGGCGTTTCACAAGAGGGCGCTCGGTGCCCGTGGCTGCTGGCAGTGCTCAGGCTGCCCGTGTCACTTTTGTCACTCGCAGGGGACGGCTGGGTTTGGGCACAGACAGCTGAGAGATGCAAAGAGTAGGGCAGTGTGGGGATGGAGCCTCGTGGAAAACAAGGCGTGTGGAAATCTGGCTTTCCGGTGGCTGCTCTTAGCTTGGGTTCATGATCATAGAATATTATGGAATCACAGAATGTTGTAGGGTCATGGAATTTTAAGGGGTTAGAAGACATCTTAAAGCTCATCTAGCCCTAGTCCCCTGCCATGAGCAGGGACACCTTCACTAGACCAGATTGCTCAAGGCCTTATCCAGCCTGGCTTTGAACACTCTCAGGGTTGGAGCATCCACACCTTCACTGGGTAGCCTATTCCAGACTCTCACCACCCTCACAGAGAAAAATTCTTACTAATACCAAACCTAAATTTCCCCTCTTAAAGTTGTACCCATTGCTCCTTTCCTATCACTCCAGTTCCTGATGAAGAGTCACAGATTCCCTGTAGGACCCTTCAGATACTGGACAGGGCTGTGAGGTCTCCACAAGACCTTCTCTTCTCCAGGTGGAACAGTCCCAACCTTCTCAGCCTGTCATGATGGACTCATGTCATTGGGAACACAGAGACCTTCCCAAAACCCCTCACCAAAACATGCAGGGAGCAGCAGATGATCAACACTGAGCTCCTAGAATCATGGAGTGGTTTGGGTTGGGAGGGACCTTAAAGATCATCCAGTTTCACGTCCTGCCATGAGCAAGGACACCTTCCACTATCCCAGGCTGGTCCAAGCCCCATCCACATTTGCCTTGGGCAATTCCAGGGATCCAGGGGCAGCCACAGCTTCTCTGGGCACCCTGTGCCAGGGTCTCAGCACCCTCACAGGGAAGAATTTCTTCCTAATATCCCATTTAAACCTGCTCTGTGAGTTTGAAACCATTCCCAGTTGTCCTGTCATCCTTGTAAATAGTGTCTCTCCATCTTTCCTATAGGCTTGCTTCAGGAAAGCTGCAATTAGGTCAACCCAAAGCGTTGTCTTTTCCAGGCTGAGCAATCCTGGTCCTATCCCCCAGGTTCCTTGTGCATACCTCACCCTGAACCCAGAGGCTTTGGGATGCTCTGACCTGCCCTGCAAGGGGGGGCTTCACCTCACCCAACAGATCTGGGAAGAGAGTATCCCAAAAAAGTACCCAGAAAAGTCACCAAGAAGTGAGGGGCTCACCCAGCTGTGACCAGGGACCCTGTGGGTAAGAGAAGATGGACTGGTGCTTTGCTGGAACTGGAAAGAGTTGCCATTCCTCCAAATATCCCAAAATCACCCTGTGTCCTACAGCCCCTTCCACTGCCTGCCCGAGTGTTTGAAGAACTGCTCTGGGCAGTACCAGGGCTTGGAGTATCCCAAGCATGAGAAAATCTGGCTTGTTTTGAAAGTTTGGACCTCAGCTGGGCAGATGGGAGTTGAAACACCCCTGGCATCTCCAGCTGGCTGAGATTTCTTTGCCTCCTCCTTCTCCTCCCACATGTGTGATCTTGACTTACCAGCCTCCTCTGGGGTTTGAACAGGGGCCGGTTGATGCCGTTCATCTTGTGGTAGAGCCCGCAGGCGTTGCAGAGGTAATGCCCCGTGCCGTCCCTCCTCCACAGCGGGGTGGACATGGCCCCACAGTTGACACATTCTCGCCCCTCCGAATAATCATCAAAGAATTCTGCTGCCAGGATGGGAGAGAAGGGAAAAGACTCCGTTAATCAGGTGGCTGTACCTGTAATTGCTGCTCTGCTTCTCAGTTTAGCCCAGAAGGGATATCTCAAGAAATTGCAAATATTCAGATTTTATGGGTTGCAAGAAACAGATCTTCCTTCCCCAAGGAAGCCCCCCCAGGATTATTGGGAAGAGGGACTTGTTTCCTTGCCATGGCTACAGGACTTCTGTGGCCACAGTGATATGCTGGGACACAGATACCCAGAGGCAGAAATAGAAACCTTTCCCTTCTGCTCTGATGTTATCCAGTTTTCAAGATTGGCCATAGCCAGGGCAAGCAGATCAGGGCAGGGGAACAACCCTGGTTACAATCAAGGCAGATTCCTGGGACCATGGACAAACACAAACCCCATAGAGCAGAACTGCCCAGAGCTCATGCAGCTGCATCTCTGCTGGGCAGGGAAAACCATTCCATGTGCCCTGCTCCCCATGGGAATGCTCCTCACTCATCCCTTCTGCTGGGGGAATGGCTGCAGGGGAGGAACCGCCAGGTTCCAGGGGACGTTTGTGAACCTCCAGGGGAGGTTTGTGTGCCTTCACTCCATTCTCTGCACAGAAAACATCTCCTGAGTTGCAGGAATCCACATGTACAACTTGAAGGTTCTCTGTCCATGGAAAGGGGTTGGAAATGGATGGTCTTTAAGGTCCCTTCCAACCCAAACCATTCAATTGTTCAAACCCAGCTCAGGCTGATAGCTAACAGGGATTGTTGGGAATTTATGTGTGTCAGAGACTCAGCTTTTGATGGAAATCTGTATTGTGCTTGATGCCACACTCCAGGGCTTGCTGCATTCACCCACTGCATTCCTGGTACATCCTGCTCTGGGGCTTGGCTGCAGCTGGGATGTGAGGGACAATTGGGCATGGAGTGATAGGAGAAGGGGGAATGCATTTAAACTGACAGAGGACAGGGTTAGTTCAGATGTTAGGGAGAAATTCTTCCCTGTGAGGGTGGGGAGTTCCTGGTACAGGTTTCACGGAGAAGCTGTGGCTGTTCCATCCCTGGAAGTGTCCAAGACCAGGCTGGAAAGGGCTTGCAGCAATCTGGGAGGGTGGAAGGTGTCCCCGCCCATGGCAGGGCTGTGGAATGAGATGAACTCTAAGGTCTTTTCCAACCCAAACCATTCTGTCATTCTCTGAACTGCCCTGGGCTGGGCTAGTCCAGTCCCTCTGCTGTGACAGAACCAGGAGGTTCAAAGGTCAGCACAACACAGCTCAAATGCATCATCCTTTGGAAAGACACAACTCCCTCCCCATTCCATACAAACCCTTCCAGAAACCAAGGACTTCACTGTCACTTTATTTTTTTGTTCACCTGCTTCTTACACAAAAATCTCAGCTTCCTGCTGGAAGACATTTGCTCCCCAAGGAGCGAACAAACAAAATTTGGTTTCTGGCTGAGTCTTGCCTCAGTCCTATGTGGATTCTCTGATGTCTAGCAAGGGTTATGTTCAGACGTGGCCTTATTTTCTCTTTTCCCCAGACTATTTTTGGAAGATCTGCAGGAAACTGCATAACTGTGAAGCGGCCAAAGGACAAAAAAAATTAACGAAGTGGCGCCAGTTAGCAGAGACAAATATTCACATGAGCCTAATTCTCCTTAGGAAATCTGGCTAAAAATGGCAGGAGATTACACCGTGTGCCCATGGGGAAATGGTAGAGAGCACTAATTTATTGTACCCAAGCAGCTCTGGATCCAGAAAAGCAGGAATCCAGTATCTTCCCAGCAATTTAGGAAAATCTCACTATCCTGGGACAATTCTGGTGGTTTCAAAAAGATGGGAGAATCCCTCCAGGTGATTTTTGTCCACATGGATTCAGTGATACCATAACCCTCACTTTCACCCTTAAAATGACAATTGAGTCACAGCCAAAATCTAGATCAAATAAACTTCCTTTGAAAAGAGAAGGGATTGGAACAGCTGGTCAGGAAAGAACTCGTTTCCTTGAAAAATCTCAAAAAAGGAAAACATTTCACTTTTTTTTTTTTTCATCTTAGAAGTTGTTGAGGTTTTTGATTATAATTTTCCAAAGAAAAAGCCGAAGTATTTTTGCAGTAATTTTTTTCCTATAAAAAATGCCTTCTTCTTTGAAAGTAATTCAGTACAGAATTGTGGACATAATCCATGGAAAATTTAGCAGAGCAGAGTTAATCAAAAGGTAATAGTTAAAACTTGAGTGATTTGAATTATGCCTGTGACTAATTACAAAATATGGTCTTTCTTGGAAATTTTTCCACCAAGAAACCAAAATATAAAAGTTTTTAATCAAAAACAAAGGAGAAAACTCCTAACAGTCCCTCAGAAATGTTAGGAATTGGACTAGTTCTTGAATAAGAAAGTCCCTCAAAAAATGTCAGGTATGGATATATTTCTGCTTTTAGAAAAATGTAAGTCTCCTACCTGCTGGCAATAAATAATTTGTGGCCAAGAGTTAAATGTTATTTCCCAGAGGGGGACACCCAGCTCTAGTACCATGTTATTTTCAGTGGTGGTTTCTCATCAACATCCAAAACACCAAACCTGCCCTTGAGACCTGCTCTCCTTTCCCATCTGCATTTGACTGATGTTCTTCCCTATTTCTTTGGTGCCTTTGGGTTGGGTTTTGGGGTTTTTCCCCAGTTTCCTTGGGACTTGGTCTGGAACATCTCTCTCAAGGGACTTCCACAGAATCACAGAATGGTTTGGATAGGAAGAGACCTTAAAGCCCATCTCATTCCAACCCCCTGCCATGAACAGGGGCACCTTAAATTATCCCAGCTTGCTCCAAGCCCCATCCATACTTTCATTGGTTGAAGTTTCCAAAACTCCCCTTCTGCTTCCGTGGCAATAACATTTGTGAGACTTTTCTCTATCAGCTGCAGGCAAAGGTGATCCTTGTGAACTTTCATAAACAGGAATCATTGGTGTTTGAGTCAGGGAAGGGACAGACTTTGTTCCCAGGGGACACCGAGGCTCCAGCAATGGGTGTCTCTCCCTAATCACAGCCCTATCAGATGGGTGTGTCCCCTCTGGGCACCACCCAGTGCTGAGTCAGATGACACCTGCCAAGTGCAGCCTCATTAAAAATATTCCTGCAGCCCTGACAGAGCAGGGACAGCCCCTTGACCTCGAGAGATATCACCTGGAGGAGAGATATCCTCACCTGCTTCAAAGAATGCTTTGGGATGGCACAGAAGGTGTCTTGAACACTGCTGGAAATTGGTTTAGAGATGAAGATATGAGCTTGGTGTGTGTCATTTATTGAACAAAGGTGTTTGGGCCCTAAGAAAGTGGGAAACAAGCGACTGGATTTCTTTCTAGAGGAAATGATATTTTTATAATTGTTATTTTGTATATATACAATTATATTTATATGTAATTTCACAGCACCAGTGAACTCCAGGATGAAGTTGCCAAAGGGAGCTTTCTGAGCTGTCCTTCTGGCCACACATCCCCCCTGCGCTGAAGAACCCTGAAGATCTACAAAATAATGAGAAAGGGTCACCTGAAGACCTGCAGCCTGTGCAGTTTGATGTGGGTGGGTGTTCAGGACCCAGGAAACCAAAATGTTCCCAGGGCTCAGAGCCCACAGGAGCTGGGATCTACCATCAGGCTGAGCTAAATTGGGCATGGAGGTCACTGGGCTTCAAATCCACTAATTGTTTAATTTGTCACTGTTATTAATAATGGGGATTAAGGAGAGTCCCCAGGAAAAAGCAGCAAAGTGTTTCCTTGGCTTTTGGCTCAGGGCTGGAGCTCTAAATCCTGGCATTATGAGATCCCCTGACACTTATTCCCTGTACTTTGCAGCCGGGAAAGGAAACGTTTATTCAGGCAGCAAATGGCCCGAGCGGCTCCCGGAGGGCCCTGAACAATGAGGGGGGAAGGAAAGGCTCCCCCAGTCGCACTCAGGGCAATAATTTCCGTTCTGTGGCACAGGAGCCACTGCCTGATAATGGAGATTTATGGGTCCATCCGGTGACCTCTGGAATGGCCTTTCTGCTGGAAAGATTTACTCCCTCTCCCTAAGCCAGGTACAGCCAGCACTGGGACAGGGTTGAGGAAAGGATTTGCTGATCGGGCTGAGAAGGATGTCAGCCTACGGCTGGGGGAGCCTCATGTGTGCTGAGTGGCCTCATCTTCCTCTTTGAATGTTCAGCTTCCCCACGTGCCTATGCCAAGCCCTTATCTTGTATCTTGGGATCATTCAGTCCTTTTTATGGGCTGGGTCCCTGGTGTTGGCTAATCCTGATGGCCTTCTACTTAATTCTTCATAAAACCCTGCCTTTAGTCAATGAAGGAGCTTCTCACATGAAAGCAGATCATGAAATCTCACTGAATGACCAGTGGAGAGGATGGATTGTGTCCCATCCCTATCCTGGTCATCAGCTTGCTGTGTAAAATGAGATTTTTTTCCCCTCACATCTACTGTTTATGAGCACTGCAAGGTCCCCAGGGCAGGAAATGTCATTTGTGTGTTGCACAACAGTCCGCTAATCTTGGGTGAGGCCTTGAGTACACTCATGTCAGAAATACTTTCCACAATGGGATATCCAGTCCCCAGGGAGCCAGGAGTGACTCCTGAGTGGGACACGTGGGTCTAGTAGGGAAAAAAGAATTCTTGGATGTGGCCCTTCGTGACACTTGGTTGTTGGGAGGTGTCCTTCACATCCACTGAAATTGGCCTGTACGGACAGTGCTGAGGTCATCAAAAAAGCAGATTGGAGCTGGTCCTGCCAGCCCCCACCTCCAGCACCTCTGGCTCACCAAAAGTCTGAGGAATTTCGCCTTCCCAAACAGGAGAACCAGATACCCACTTGCAACTCAACCAAAGGCTTGAGCCTGGAGCATGGCTTGAAGTGACTTCTTCCTACCATCTCTGCAACACCCAGCTCTGCCAGCCTGGCACTAAATCCATTCCTGAGTCCAGACCTTTGGGCTTTCTTTAGGAACCCATCCCTGGAAGTGGTCCAGGCCAGGTTGGATGGAGCTTGGAGCAACTTGAGGTAGTGGAAGGTGTTCCTTCCCATGGCAGGGTGTAGAACTGGATGAGCTTTAATGTCCCTTCCAACCCTAAACATTCTGTGATTAAATTTCTTTGCACAGGGAAGATCATCTTGAATGCATAAACCTGATGGATCAGGAACATAAGGGTTGATAACAGAAAAAGGAAGGATTTTGAATCCTTCAGTTCAGCACCAGCATCCATTTTCTGAATTTCTCTTCCCAAACCATCCTGTGGAAGGGGACAAAGAGCCCTCCCTACCCTGGTTTGGGTCAGACCCTCCTGCATGAGAAAGAGTGAGGTTGTCTTCTACTTCCCTCCAACCCCCTCCTGCCTTCACCCTCTCTGGATGGAAAGAGACTTCCATTAATATAGCGCTGGAGTTTTGTTTACAGCTGGAGAGATATTTGATATCAACAATTCCCCCTGCTGAAGTGTCTTCTCAACCCAATGAAGCAACTCAGCAAAGGAGGAACTGTCCTTCAAACACAGCCAGGCCACTTAGAGGCTCTAAACACAGCCTGAGAGCAGTTTTCCCAGCAGAGAAGCAGTTTCCTAAAACAATTTGTTATGATAAGAGGTGAGAGCCACGATCCTGTGTATACACAAACCCCAAATGGACTCTCGGGGGCACTCGCAGCTGAGGCAAAGGACATGGACACCCTGGAATCCCACCCAGGACACCCTCACCTTCTGCTTCAAGGGACAGCCACAACACCATGCCAGGGGAAAGAGGATTTACCATTCTCAGCCACTCTGTCCCAAATCCCAAAATTTTTCCCATTAAAAAGTGGCAGTTTGGAAATTCTTCCTATTCTTCAAGCCTTTTGGGGTCCTTTAAACCAGCACTTTGCTGCAGCTAGGGGAGCTGAAAGTCACATCTTCTTTTTCTCTGGGATGGGTTGAGGTGTTTCCATGAATTGCATGATTACAGAAGCTGAAGTTTCAAGGGGAAAAACCCACCAAAAAGTTTCTGGTGAGATCACATCCCATCTAAAAGGGCTGGTTGGTCCAGGACTGGGGCAGAGAAGGAAAAAAAAAAAGAGGAGACAAAAGGGGAATGGGCAGGGAGTGACTGGGCAAATTTTAAAACCCCAAATGTATGCATGGGGGAGCTTTGTAGCCAAAAAAAAGCTGTCATTGAGACTTTCCTGTGTCCATGGGGTCATCACCATCTTAGCACACAGGCTGGGATCAGAAAGTAAGGATGGAGCTAATGGAGCCAAGGGTGTTGCTGTAAAAACAGTTTTTGCTCATTGGCTTTTCCCCCTCTGCTCCCTCTTCTCTTCCTGTTTTCTCTCAGACAGAATTAGGGGAAAATTCACCCAGGGTTTTAGAGATTAATGGGATCTAAACACAGGGAGAGCAGGACAGCACCTGTCCGAGCAGTGCCCATCTCTGGGCTGGGAGCTGTGGGAATGTGGCTCCCTGCTCTCCCCTGGTCTGGGTAAACAAAAGGCATCACCCATGTGATTGAGGATCTGCAGGAAATGGGGAACCGGGTAAATTCCCCCCACTTAGCCAGAAACATGGTTTTAAGCAAAAAGCATCATTGTGCAGCCTCACAGACATGGCTTGGTGCCATCCCAGAAAGTTTTAGGGTTTATCTGACACATCTGTGGTGGAGAAAATGGCTGTGTACCCAGTTAGCTGCCTGGGCCAAACAGTTTTCCCTCTGAAAACATAAAGACCCTACTTATTGCTGAGGAAACATTCATCCTACAGTCTGGCTTTTCAAATGGCAAAGAAATCTGCTTTTTCCCCGGCTTCGTGAAACACCACAGCGAGCCATTTCCCGTGCAACCCTTCCCAGGCCAAATGTTTCACGTCAAGGCAAAGGGAACATTGTGTCCCTCCCCTGCAGCACTCCCTGCTCTGCCTGCAGCAAGCCAAGGTCTGTGGCACACACCATTGCCAGCAGCCAGGAATACTCCTTTTCCTTCATGGATATGTTTTCTGTGCTTTGAAGGACGGTGGAGGTGGAAGCAGCCAAAGGACCAGCTGAGATCGTGTGCAGGAGGGCCACGATGGGAAGGTTGGGCAAATTCTGGGCCTGGCTTGGAGTTCAGTCTTGGCTCAGCATTAGGATGCCCTTGAGCAAGGCTTTTCATCTCATGGTGACACTGTTCTTTCCCCATGACAAGGAGTGACACTGGAGGGGGGCGAGAGGAAAGCTTTCAAAAGCCACAGCTGGAGATAAGAAATTGATGGGAGAAGGATGGGTGGAAAGAAGCTGGATTCCTCTAAATCAGATCTAAACAGTACTTTGGGAAGGGGCAGGAGCTGGGGGCACAGACAATCTGGTTGCTTGGAAAAGCACTGACAGCTCCTCAGCACACAAAAACCACCAGAGCCCAAACCATCCAGCCCCATGGTTATCCCAGAGCTGAGTGGAAAGAGAGTCCACACACACATTGGAGGACCATGTCCCACATCCCGAAGGTGCACAGCCTGCTCTGAAGGAGACAAGAATGCAGGCATCCCTGAGGGTCTTTTGGTGGGAACCTCTTGGCCATCTTTTTGAGACAACCTGGTGTCCAACAGCAGCTTCTGCTGACTGTCAAGTTGTGCCTGGGTGAACTCCCACCCACCAAGGTGACCTTCCCTTCCTTACTCCTCCTCGCAGTTCTTACACTTGTAAATATCCGAGGCTCCTCTGATAAACAGAAGATTCCTCCGCTTATCGACTGTCCAAATATTTTTTAACAAATCTCAGATTAGCATGGAGAGCCCAGGGAATGGGCAAGATGGGGTCAGCCACAGCCTGGGGTCTGCTTGGCAGGAGGCACCTGGAAATGGTCTTTCTCTCTTTTGACAAAGGAAAAAGAGCCACAGCCTTGCCCTCCTTGAAATGTGGCCCATCTCCAAGTGGATGTACCTGTTGAGACTCTTCTTTGATGGCCTCATGGAAGGGACAGTGGGGAAAAAATAAAGAGGATCAGAAAAGCTTGGGATTTGCAGTGCCATGGTCCCTCCTGGGCAGCTCTTTCTGAGTTGGGAACAGTTAATGGATCATGTGCAGCCATTCTTGGTGTCCCCACAGGGGATCACAAGCAGGTGTGCTGTGGAGTCCTGCCAAGCTGCTGCTCTGTGGCTGAGCCATGGGAATTGGCCTTGTGGCTACAGGGTAACTGGTGAGCCCGGGCCAGCTACTGGGTAGGTGGTGAAGCCTGACCCTAAGCCCAACCAGCAGAGTCTGGCCCTGTTCAAATGTTCTGAAACCCCAATCACACCCAAACTTCTTCCCAGGAGCTGCACCAGGATATGCTGGGCTCAGACTGAGATGCTCTGTGCTTGGACCATGCCAGGGGCTGACAATTATCACAGAATCACAGAATATCCTGAGATAGAAGGGATCCACAGGGAACAATGAGTCCAACCCCTGCTTCTGCACAGGACAACCCCAAGATGATTCTTCACCAGTGACTGAAGATTATGGTCTGTTGGGTTTTCATTAGGAGATGGGGGAATGTGCATCCTTGGGCATTCCGAAGCCTCATCCACACGCCCTCAGCCACTGCTGAGTTGGTTGTCCTGCTAGGAATCTTAAAACGTGCATTTCTACAGTCCTACAACTCCAGAAACTCCAAGTTTGGGGTGAGGTCTTTTTTTCCCAGATCAGAAGGACAGACATTTATCTAAAGCAAACAGGCAAAATCTTTCTTGTAGAAATACAATATTACAATTATATTATTGTTATTGTATTTGTGGACATGTGTTATACATATATATAAACATATATATTTGTATATATACACATAACATGTCCTAGAATCACAGAATGGTTTGGGTTGGAAAGGATCTTAAATATCATTTAGTTCCAGACCCTCGTCCATAGGCAGGGATGCCTGGGATGTCTTTGAGAATGCCATTGTAGCAAGTTAGGAATCATCTCCAATCAATTCTTTCTGGTTTTGCCATCAAAATTATTATTATTCTGTGACCTTATAGAACTTAGCTATATAGAATGGTGTGTGAATATATATTTATATAAATGTGCACAAATGTACATGTATATATTTTTAAAAACTCATTTTTTCTGTGTTAAACACATATGATCTATTAAAACACCTCACTTTATAAATATAAAACACATCTATGCCATGTGTAGGAATATATGGAATATGTAGGACTGCTCCACATATCCAATCCCTCCCTGAGCATGACAGCATCGACCAATACTGACATATAAACTCCAAACCCTTGTCCCAGTTTTGTTCTAATTTCACTGATTTAGACACAGGCTCTGCCTCCAGTTCAGAGCTGTTCCACTGATAAATCCCACTCAGAGGAGCTGCACCAGCACAAGCCAGGCCAGATCCCAGCCTCCCAGCGGGACTCCAGCCAGGGACAAACAAAAAGGTGTTTACTAGGGCTCATCACGTTAGAGGGGACAGTGAGTTTGTCTAACCCCTGGCCCTTCTCTTTTCCTCTTTTATTAGCTATTCTGGATGTTAAGTCAACTCAGCCCCCGAGCGGGGCGGGAGGAGGGGATGATAAAGCATCTGCAAAGGTCACTTCGCAGCCCAGGCCAATAAAACGGCAGGTACCGAACTTATCAGGGCCACCTATAACTTGCAGTTTTTCTAACTCAATTGATTGGACTTTTTATCTAAAATAACAGGCATTATAAGATAGGCGAAAGTCGAGATAAGGAGGAAAATTGAGTAGCCTCGAATCAAGATCAGCCTGGGGACAGGTTCAAACTCCCACACCTGCCCCAGAGGAATCAATGAAAGTTTCTTGGCGCCGTCCGCTCGTTTTGAAATGCTGCTGAAGTTGGGTGAACTTTGAGACCGCGGCGTTTATTCTGTGATTATAATTAACCTGCTCACCCGTTGTTATTGATTTGTGTGGAGGGAGGTGCCAGAGCCTGACTGGGATGTGAGTTTGGGAAGAGAAGTGCTCAGGCAGAGCAGGAAAGAGTGAGACCCTTCCTCTGGCTTGAGGCAAAGGGAAGGGGGTGCAAGGGGGATTTCACCCTCCTGTTTGTGATCCTACTTATTTTGGGAAGTGAAAACACCCTCAAGCCCAGATCTTCATGTCCAGAGGGGCAGGATAAATTACAGCATCACTCATCTATCCCAGGGAAATAATGAAGGACTGAAACATGGGAAAAGTCATACCCAGGATCCAGAGCATCATTCCAGCCCGGGGGAGTGTGAGGAAGAGGCATCCCACCCGCAAAGCAGCTGCCCCTCTCAAGCTCCACACCACCCAGGCATGTCCCAACCCAGAGTCCTTCCCAGCAGCCAGCCCCCCAGGCAGGCAAGTAGTCCCTGGGGCTAGCACTCCCTTCCCAAAATAATCTCAGACATCTGGGACCACACGTCATTTGGAGGAGTCCTGATGTCTGAGGCTAAGGGCCTCACTGATTTTTTTTTTTTTTTTTTTTTTTTTACAGCTCCAGCACTGTGAGCCCTGGATGTTGAATAATAGTGGCTCCCTGTCTTGCAAATCCAAGAGTCTGGCTTGGAAAGTCATTGGAGTTTGAATAATAAATATTAGGTTGGGGTGTTTTTTTGCCTTGTCTAGGATTTCAGCATGAAGGAATCAGGGTTTTCCAGCCTCTCCCTTGCCCAGGAAAGCTGTTCTTTCCCTTTCTGAAAGAGCAGAGCCTGACATATGATAACAGGACTCCGGAAGCTGGAGCTTGAAGGAAAATTGAGGTGCACCAAAGCACGAGGGCTGGCAACAGCCAGTTGTGGGCAGCTGGGAATCCAGCAAGAGAGAGATGTCTCCTGAACTATCTGGAGGTGTTTGCAGAGCCAAAGGAGGCCCTCGAGGTCGGAGGACAGCCTAGAATTTGCTTAAATATTATGAACACAGGGAACTCCATATGGAAAAACCAGGAAGAATTGGCAAAATCTTGCTTGGAGGAACTGATCTGGCCTCGTTCTCCCTCCCTGCTTCAGCTCTGCCCCCAAATTTGGGTTTAAACCTTTTAGGAGAATGTGATGGCAATGGGAACCCCGCCCCATCCCAGCTCCCTGTAAATCCACCATGCTGGAAGCACTGTCCAGCGACAAAGGGCTGAGCTCTGGGAAGGAGAGCAGGCACAGCAAGCAGCGTCCCACCACAGGACCTCTCCTGAAATGCTCCCCCAAGCAGACAGCAACTTAATTCCCAGGGATTAGGAGGAAGCATTTCCAGGCAGCGATTTTGTTATCCCAGATTCAGAAGCAATCCAGTACCAGTCCCTGGTGGAGACAGGAGATCAGCCCTGAGGGATCCCTCATCCGGCTGCCCTCGCCCCACCTCTGCTGGAAAAATTATTAATTTTTGGCTTTCCAGGAGTTATTTCTTTTCCTCTTTCACAAACAAAATTAATTTCTGAGTCTCTCCCAAGTCTGGTGTGAGTGGTTTGAGCCCAGCTGGCTCTGATAAGGGTCTCACAAGCTTTAGGGGTGACTAAAAATAATTAAAAAAACATCCTGATTTCTTTCAGCATATAAACGAAGTCACCACTTCTCAGGAAAAAAAGGAAGGTCCCACTGGATTTTGGGGTTTCACCTCTCTGAGAACACATGTAAATTCCCATGTAATTTGCAGTGGGCTGAGTTTCTTCCCTATGGAATCTATTTGAAGGGGCCTGATCCTGCACCAGCTCCCAGTGAACTGCCCTGTGCCTTAATTCAGAGATAGTTCTGAGCAAATTATGTGGGTATTTTTGAGGTTGCTTTTTCTATGTCACTGGTTTTTCTGGTTTTTTAGGGGATGTCTGATCCTAAAAACCTGAGCAGGTTTGGCCTTAAAAAGAGAGAAAGCAAAAAGAGATTGGAAATACCCAACTTTCTCCCCCCTGCAAAGACTTCATTCTACAGCTAGGTATCCACCTCATTAAGCAAAAAACCCCCTCTGTGCCAGCAAATAATTGAGAAAAAAAAAATCACTGGGCACTTCTTGGAAAAGAAAAAAATATTTTCTCTTCCAGTTGATGCTGCCCTAAATTTGGCTTTAAAATCCAGGTCTTGCCAAAACCCCAAAGCTGAAACATTTCAGCGCTGATGACGGGGTCAGATCTGCATCCAACTTGGAAAATCTCTGCCTGGCTCTTCTTTTGGAGCACACCCAGCACCCGCCAGTTCTTTTTTTGGGGGATGAGAAAATCCAGCCTGAGTTTATCGTATTGAAAAAGAAATCGCCGCCGAGCGCCGCGAGCATTTAGAAAGGTGCAAGAGCGGGGAATGCTGCGAACTCAACGCACCCCGCAGCAAGGAGCTCCTGGAAAAAGGGAAAAAAGGGGAAAAAAAAGGGAAAAAAAGGGAAAAAAATGGAAAAAACCCTGGCATTTTGGAGTAGGTTTGAGAACATGGGCATTTTCAAAAGAGCCTCCAATGCCACTCGTGCCAATGGTGCTGGGATTATTTTTGAGCGCTGTCATGCAAGTGCAAGCACCCATGTGTGGGAAGACCTCCATGCTCAGGCCTGGCAGATAATTGGGTTTAATTTGTCATTACAGATGTATTTACAGCTCAGGCCCGGTCACCGTGACCGATGATGTGGGGAAGCCTTGGGAAGGCAGGAGAAGTTTTCATATTTTGCCATAATGTGGGATGTGATCGTAGACAGCTGCAAGAGTTCTGTCCCATGAAGGAGAAAGACCAGTTTTTCTTAAAATTAAAAAGAAAACCTCAATCCGACCTTATAATGAAATTTGCTCCTATAATTTTGGTTAATTTGGGAGGTCAGAGCAAATTCTCACCTATTTCCCTGGTTATTTAAGCATCGTTTCACACTCGCACACCAAAGGCGAATTTACACCTTCCTGCCAGACGGCAGCGCGGATTCCGACCCGCCGACAAGGTGAATATTTGGCATTTCCAGATATTCCCATCTCCCTTTTTGCAATCCTGCAGGCATAATTACACACATTCCTCACTCCAAAGCAACTCAGACCTGTAACAACCCAACCTGGCCATTACAACCGAAGGGTTTTGGCAGCGTAATCACATTTTTCAGGATCCCATGTCCCTGAAACGTGCAGCTGGTGCAGAAAAAATCTGCATTTCTGCCTTTCCCTCCCAGCATCTACAAAACTTTCTTTCCTAAGCCTGTGGACTGAGCTCTTGAGGTAGATTCCCGCCTGGTTTTGAGCCCCAAAGAGGAAGTAGACTCTTTGTTAAGTTTTTTATAGTTCAGTTGCAAAATCCTTGAAGAACCCAACATTTCGGCTTCCTCTGCCCCGTGAATCCCTAGGAGCGACACCGAGCAGGGGGAGATCCCTGAAAATCCCATTTCTGCACCTCGTTTTCAATAAGGAAATTGCAGGGAGGGAGGGAAACACTGGGCTGGTGGGCAGATTTGGGAAGAAAACCTCTCAAAGTTGATATACTTCCTTTTTTTCCTTATGCTTGCAAAGCTCCGCAGGGCTCAAGGGGCAAAAGTTTCAGCCCAGAGCCCTGCGCCAATGAGAAACAAAAGTTCTGAAGGTTTTGGGACAACATAATCAATTTTTTTAAATTTGAATTTTCTTTAAAATTGCACCTTTATTTTAATATCCTCCCTCAGAAACAACAGGCTGCCAACTTTCAGGCACGTAAAAACCACTTTTTCACCTAGTTTGGAATTTTATTTGATATTTGGTGCATTATTGGTGGTTTTTTCCACACATCCTTACATTTTCAGAGAGAAATGGTTTGCCCTTTCAAAATACCTCTCTGTATTTGGCAGAACCAGTTTTGGGGAGCCCCTTTCTGCCGGCCAAGCCAAGGGTTTCCCATCATCAGAAGAGCACAGAGGTGTCAGGATTGGGTCTGGTTTTCTTTGGAATACTCTGCCTGATAAACTCTCATCTGTTTCCAAGAATTTCACCTCTTTCCCTTAAAATTTCTGGCAAAAAAAGTATGTAGAGAGCAAAATATAAATTGTCTCAAAAAAAAAATTGCTGTTATTGTTACAGGGATAAAGAAATGCACATGGATGGGTGAAAAATAATTAATCCTGGTTTAATAAAGTCTTAGATTAAGCACCACCATCCACTGTCTTAAGTCTTACTGCTCTACAAAAATTTGTGAACATTTATGTTATATACTACCCCATGGCTCTTCCATGCAACATAAATTGTGCTTGGTAATACAGTGCAATTTTTAAGTAAATAATTGAATTATTAATAGCAGTGACAGAGTGCCAGTGATGGTGTTATTTTTATTATTATCACTGATTTATTTGCAATTTAAATTCTACTGCTTGGGGGGGCTTGGAGGGGGAATAAACACTTGTGTGTTCAAGCTTGATCTTGCTCAGAGATTAGAAACCCTCATTCTGTGGGTTTCATCCCAAATCCCAGACTGTCGGGTGACAATTAAATTAGGAGGGAGAGCAGAAGGTGGATTCAGACCCGGAGGGGGGAACAAAGCCCTGGGCGAACTTTCCCCGCCGGCGGGGCTGGGGTGAGAAATGCGGCCGCTTGCGAAACGGGGGATGGAGGAAAAGGCAGACACGTCCAATAGCCCCATCCCAATGTCCTACAGCCCCTTCCCGGTGTTCTACAGCCCCTTCCCGCTGTCTCACAGCCCCTTCCCACTGTCCCGCAGCCTTTTCTGCCATCCTACACTCACATCTCTCTGTCCTATGGCTCCATCCCTGCGTCCTAAGGTCCCGTCCCTCCAGGATCAGGGACAGGACGATGCTGGGCCGCCCTCATCGCCTGCCACCCCACAGCGACCAGCCACCTTGTCCCTTGGTGCGTGGGGAAGGTCAGGGGCTGCTTGTAGGGCAGAGGGTTGCAACAAATGCCAATGAATCACTGGGAATGTCAGCCCCGGGATGCGACAGGGCAAATCTCTTAGCATCCCTGTGGGAAAGCTTAAGATCTGGTTCCAAATCTCTCCCCCAGCAGCAGCAGAAAGGACATTTTCCAACCCAGTGCCTGCTCCAGGCTTTGATCTTCCCAGATGCTGCTGCTGTCTTCCAGCAGCGCCTGTTTGAGGAGCCCTGACTTCGATTTAGCCAAAAAAAAAAAAAAAAAAAAAAAATCAAAAAATAACCCAAAAAGCACCCACCAGGAATGCTCACAGCCCCGATTTATCCCCAATCACAGCAATACCTCCGCGATGCCACAGCGAAAGTAAAATCCCCGCTGTGAGCAAAATAAAAGAGGATGGCAATCTGGGATCGGGGCGTTCTTCCCCAGCCCGGAAAGATCCAGGAGGCAGCGAGGAGCTGCGGGATGGATGCGCTCGGACCCTCGTGCTGCCCTCCATCCCCGCTCCCCTCTGCTTTGGAAAGGGGCAAGAGCCAAACTGCCCATCTAGGGTAATTTTGGGAGCGATTGCAAGAGATTTTTGGTGCTGGCGGGGAAGTCTTTTGAGAGGGGATTCTGCAGCTGGTCCTTTTCATGGCTCATTAAGTCGGGAATTCACAGTAACTCCATCCCAGGCAGTGCCTGGGGCAAGTTCACTGCCTCGACCACAGGGTCTGATCCTGCTCTTCAGGGTAATGAAATCAGTCACCAAACTTACCCTGAAAAGCCCAAATTTGGCATTTTGAACTCACACCAGGGAAAGTTTTCCAAACGGGCCCGTGCGTTTTACTCATCCTTCCCAGCGCTTTATACCACGGTTTAACCCAAGCAAAAATTCCTCAATTTAGAGAAAAACAAGAAGATTTGTATTTCTTTTAATGTTATTTTCTTCGAATACATTTTCACTAGTCTTCTTTTCCCTGTGTGTTGCTTTGTTGTTACAGGGATATATTCATATAAAACAGGGAGGAAAACGTCATGCCCAATTGTATAGACTGTGAATTCATTTCTGTACATTCAGCTATAGCTGCCTATACTTGATCTTTATTTTCAAAAAATTAAAATTTTAATGACCCCAGGAGTGCTCTGCATTTAGCGCTACTCGAAAGTGGTGGGTATTTCTCTTGAAAAGAAAATGAGAGCGCTGAAAATATTTATATTTCACACATTTAAAAGGATTGCGTTTCCACCTTGAGATTCCTCGCTGTGCAGAGAATAAAATTACTTTTAGCCCGAAGAAAAGGCAAAGAAGGAGTCAACTCCACCGTTCCAGGGATTTCTCAGGTGCTGACCAGGCTCGGATGTGGAGTTAAAGTGGGTCTGTGATGGGAATAATCCACAACGGTGTCCCTCCCACTACATCTTTCAGTGCCTTCAGTTTTTTTCAGTTTTTTTACCCTTAAAATCATTAAAATAAAACCCTTTCCCAGCTCAGAACCCCCCAGCCAGCCTCTACATGCTTTACTCAATCCCCACGATGCCAAAGCATCGCTCGGCTTCAAGGAGGGACCCGGCAGCGGCCGCGTCCCGACTCAGGGAGAAGTGGGAACGGGGCAGGTCTGGACCTAAAACTGCTTCCCGGAGGAGCTGCCTTCCGAAACTCCATTTAAAACTCATCGGCTCTCAGGCAGTTCATTTTATTATTTTTTCTCCTAACCAAAACACAAGAATTTTTGTTTTAATATTCGAACGCTTTTCCATATCCAAGGGAAAGGCGTAATTAGCCCCATGCTAATGAATCCCGTGGATTCGGCCTCGCTGACGAGAATCCGGCACCCGAGTCAGAACCTGGCCGTGGAGTCCCGGCTCCTTCCTCCTTCATTAAAAACCATTCTCTGCACTGGCTCAACTCATCCCTTCTTCCCAGTGCTATTTAAAACTCTTTTTTTTTTTTTTTTTTTTTGGCCATCAAAATGCAGCACAAGCCACCACGCTCAAAAGCCCCAAATCCTCGAGCACTTTAAAAGCTGATGGGTGCTTCTGCAACTGTAATTCTTCATTTGCATTATTCTGGGTTTAGAGTATTTTTATTATGAAGAGCCGTTCTGAAATCACCGCAAAAAGGTGATTTTTTTTTTTTCCCCAAGGAAGAGATGGCACCATGGTAAAGTACAAATATTCATATGTGCTTCCTGATATTCAATTAATGTTTGATTTTTAAATTCATCCTGATTTTTTCCTCTGCGATCTGCCTTCTCGTGGCTTCCAAAAAAACATTGCCTGATTGGCTAAAATTTTATCCCTAATCTGTTCCTCGTCCGGAGAAATTTTCTAGCACTTAAAGAAAAGCACAAGATATTGGCAAGGCCAAGCGTTCACCAACGCCCAACTTTCCTTCTTTTAATGTCTTAAAATAATGCTAAAGACAACGCAAATCCAGCTGGACACGATGGAAAAATCACCCTCCAAATTCGGGTCAGAGAACACAATTGTAAAATAGATCTGCAGACAAATTTGAAGTATTTTCTTTGTTAACCCCGACCCCAAAGCGGACAGAAATACCTTCATGGAGAGGAGGCGGGAAGGAAAAAAGTGTTTATGAAACCACCATGCAAAGATGTGCCTGCATTTCTCTCCTTTTATCCCTCTTCCTTCTCACGAAATATAAAAGCAGTTTTTTAAGCCATTTGGACCAATTCTTCGTTGTAGGAACCAGAGGAATTTAATGAAATGAAAGTCTCCGAGACTGGACTCGGCACAAGAGATCAGGGTGAGGATTTTTGGGGTAAGGAGACTGAAATACCAGGGTTGTGTTGTTCAGATGTGCCTAAGTTCCCCCAAAAGCACCATTATAAATATGGATGCACTTCTTTTAATCCTTCTCCATCATCTCTCCCACCTCAGCTCTAAATTTCTCTTTGCTCTCCCTTTTTGTAGCCCAGCCGACCTTTCCAAAAGAATTTTTTAAAAGACCAGAACGTAAAACAGCCCGCAGGGAAGATCTGGAATTCATGGACCTAATTTTGCTTTCTCAATGCTGCCAGTTTAACACCTAAAGCCAGCTCAGGAAGGGGCCACCTGCGTGTCCATGGAACATTGTGGTCTTGCACCCCAAAATTATCCCCATCAGAGCCCCTAAATCCTCTCTGAGCTATTCGAGGAGCCAGCAGGCCCTCGCTCCAGAGCTCGGCTCATCACTCCTTGCCGCTCCGGGCCTGCCCTAAATTTCGTTTACTTTTTGGAAACTGTGGCCTTTGAGGATGTTTTGGAACGGTAATTTTGCAGAATAATTAAGAATAAGGACCCCGATGTTTTCCAGCCAGAGAGGCCACTCAGACAGCGCCAACCCAAATACTCTGAATTCCTCCCTCCAAAAACCAAAACCTACGCACAGAGGGGTGCGTGCCCCAAAATCTGGGGGATAACGGGGTGAAACCTCCCCTCCCGTCTCCCAGCCCCGTGCTCACCGATGTTGGCGTGGCGGGCGGCCGCGGGCGTCCCTCGGCTCTGCAGGTTGTGCAGCATGGGGCTGTCAAAGGGCGAGGAAGTCCAGGTCGTGGCCATTTCGGGGCTCATGTAGGCCGGGTAGGGGCTGGAATAGGAGCTGCCGAAGCCCCTGCTGTACTGCTCCCTCCCGTTAGCAGAAAGGTTCAAGGAGCTGCTGTAAGCCGCCGCCGCTTCCCGGGAAGATGTGGCCGGGATGGGGGTGCTGGTGGAGAAGGAGAACCGAGGTGACACGGGAGGGTGAGAAGATCCAGGGTTGTAAGCGGCGCTTTCGGCTCCGGGCTGAGTCCAGATGGAGTGGCTGGAGACGGGGCTGCCTTGCTGGGAAGAGCCGCTGCTCTGCAGGTAGGGCAGGCTGGGGAGCATGGAGGTGACCCTCGTGGTGGGCACATAGACCGGGGACGCTGCGGCAGCGCTGTGCATGAAGCCACCTGCCCCCTCGTACGCCGGAGGGCCGGGGTTGGCTGCCATGGCTAAGCTCTGGTACATCTCGTGCGGGGCCTCCCCAAAGCCCGGCCGGCTCCCCGGCCGCGATCCCGAGCGATGGGGAGCGCCTGGAAAACCCTCGGCTCCACTTTTCCCCGGAGCGGTCTCGCGTGGGCGCAGCCTTCCAGCCAAAACCAAAACACCACCAGGGATGCGATTTTCCTCCGACCCCCCCCCTTCCCCACCGCCCACCTTCCCCACCTTCAGCAGGTCCCGCCGCCTCTTGCAGACCCCGAGCAAGAAGTCCGGGTCCCTCCGGAGGGGAAATTTAGCTCCCGCCTGGATTTAGCTGCTCCCACCGGGCTCCATCCATCACCTCCCGCCCCCCCCACCCCCCCGCCCTCCACCATGAGGCTGGGCTGTTTAAAACCCTCGGTCAGTCTCCTCCTCCCTCCCCCCCGCCCGCCCCTTCCAACACCCCCGGGGGAGCAGGGGGAGATGCTGCCGGGATGCGGGATGCGGCGGCGGCCGGGCCGGGACCCCCCCGGGCGGGGAGATAAGGAGGTTAGAGAAGGGGGGGAGGTGAAAGGAAGGGGGACACAGCCGGGAAGGTGAGAGACAGCGATGCTCTCTCCTCTGGCCCGGAGCAAAAACCTTTGTCCCGCAGGTACGATCGGTGCTTTAAGTTGTTAATGGCCCCCGGGGCCGGCGTTTGATGTGGGCGGCGGGAGGCGGCTGAGGAGGGCTGAGGTGGGGGGGGACTTAAATTAGGGAAAAGTAGGGGGGAAAGAGGGAAAGGAGGAAGGATGGCTCGACCCTCCCACCCCGCGCCTGCCCCACGCGTGTCCGCACCCCCTAAAGCCCAGCCAGGAGTGACCGAAGGGGCTTAAAGGAGAGGGGAGGGCAATACCCACTGCAGCCCCATTAGTGCTGCCCAAAGTGGGGAGCAGACGCCAGGCAGCGCCCACAAAACTCCCGCTCCCAGGTGTTTTCTATCCCTCTCCGCCGTGTGGGGAAGTGGGAGAAACTGGAAGCACAGTGGGGTGACCCACTGGGGACTGGAAATGCTGTAGGTCTGGGTGGGGAGGAACGTCCCAGAGTCCTGGGACAGGGTGGGGAAAAGGGGTGCTTTCCCTCGTGTTGGATTGGTTTCGAATTTGGGGGAATTCGGGGGAATTTGGGGTGGGTTTGGGCCTTGGGATGCCATCGGGGCCTTGTGCATGGCTTGCAATGGCAGAACCCCAAAACCCTCTTGCGGAAAGAGGTCAAGGTGAAACCCCTTTCCCAAGGAGGGTCCGGGAGGAGGGTGAGATGAGTTGAGATGTGAGATTCTCTACAAATCATGGAGGGAGCCTCTTGGATGGGGCTTGGAACAACATGGTCTGGTGGAAAGTGTCCCTGCCCAGGGCAGGGGGGTCAGAACTGAATGAGCCTTTAGGTATTTTCTAACCAAACCATTCTGGAATTGTAGGATTCCATGAAAACCACCTCACACCGGGAGAAGAGCTGGATGGGCTGCGGGAGGGGGCAGTTATGGCCAGAGAGTTGGCTCTTGGGACTGCTTTAGGTTTAACCAACAGATTCCCCCGGCTGAACCCCTCAGCGGGGCTGAATTTAGCAGCAGAAGAGATAACCAGCAGATAAGGGCTGATACCCTGGGAGGACAGCGGGAGACGGGTAGGCGGCCGAGGAAAGGGAGAAGCCGGAGCTGGGAACAGCGCTGGGAAGAGGTAAGGATGGAAGCGAGCCGGGAAGACGGGGCTTTAAGGGAGGTCTGTGTCCCCCTGACCCCAGGGAATGGTTGGCGTGTAACCGGCCTAGGACGGAGCGTTTGCACAGGATTCCCTAACGTGGGGCAGGATTCACAGGAGGGGAACAAGCAGCGAGTTCCCCTCTTGCCTTACAAATAGTGCTGGTGATAATAAAAAAAATAACCAAAAGAAAAAAGCAAAATCGAGTCACTTTTCAAGCCCGAGGAGATAATAGGAGGAAGCTTTCGGGGAGATCGCTGGGGTCCCGGCATGACAGTGAGGAAGAGGAGCGAGGGGACAGAGAAGCGCTACCCACCTTCAGTGTTGGGGGGCACAGGGGTGGAGGGGGGCGAGGCCGTGGGGCAGGAACCACCCCCCCCGGCTGTGGGGAAGGCAGAGGGCTCAGAGATGCCCGGCTCCTGCTTCCTTGGGGGGGTTAGGGGCAGCGCTGCCCCCCCTCCTGGCTCCCCAGTATGGCCAGGCTGCCCAGTCCCACTCGCTGACTGGTTTGCCCACGTCACGTGGAAGTGGGCGGCGATGGGAGGGAAGGGGGGGTGAAGGGGGTGGCCGGTATCTGTTGCACCATCAGCCGGGCGCCAGGTTCCATGGCTGTGGAGAAGAGGGGAGGAAAAACAAACAATAAAAAAAGGAATAAAATAAAATAATAAAATCAAACCAGCCCCATGGGCTTGGTCCCACCAGCTGGGCAGCCTCGCGTGCCTGCGCACCCCAGGGATGCCAGTGTCCAGATCCCAGAAAAAATCAGGGGGATTTTCTGAGGGGTACAGACACCCCCCAGCCCCCCAATCCCACCAGAGTCAACCCCTTTCGTTGGCGATATTGCACAAGGGGGATTTTCCCGTGCTTCTGCCCCAAACCGTTGTCCCAAATTGTAAGTGAGGAAGTGCCAGCTGGTCTCTCTGTCCCAGCGGGCTTGGGGGTGCTCCCCCCAAACTGGGCACCCCTTTCCTGTTCCTCCATGCTCTGATGGGTTTAAAGGTTAATGATGAAGTGCATCGGGGGTGCTGCACCCTCTACAATTTGGGGTCCCAGTCCCACGTGGGGTTCAGACCCCATCCACAGCTCCCCCCCTCCCCAGGGGCTCATTTCGCCCTGGAGTCTCTCCAGACATCCGGGGGTCCCACTACCCCGTTTCCCGGGAATAATTCTCACACCATTAACATTTCCCACACTCTGGAGCTTCCCGTGGAAATCTGGGGTTCCTACCCTAAGTCTGTGTGTGTGGGGGAGATGTCAGAGGATTTTGGTGCTTGGAAATAAAAATGTTAAATTAAAATTTCAAATTTTAATTCTTTCTCCGTATGAAAGACACGGGGTGTCGGGGGGAGAGGGAATGGGAAAAGCGATTTATTGAAGAGGGATGGAGGATGAGGAGAGCATTTAGGGGCTTCTTCAGGGTTGGGAATGAATCCCTGGGGATGTGGGATCCCCTCATCCTCTACCCGCACGTTATTCTGCAATACCCAGGGGGCACAGAGACTCCCCAAACCCCCAAAAGTGGGAAAATGCAGATGGAGATAACCCCAAATATCGGGATGAAAATGTTTATAGCCCCGTAGAGAAATAAAATTACAGGCACAGAAATACATAAGAAATAAACATCCACAACGATGTCTCTGTGGCTTTGTTCTTTCAGCACAAGGGGAAAAAATATTATGAATAAAAGGTGTGTAATTTTATACAGATCGATAGAAAAATGAAGTACAAACAGGACTTAATGTATGTTATAATTCACAGGAACGTGTGTTACATGCAAACATAGAGGTACTGTCATACCAAAATAATTTATTGTTTATAATTTATAAACAATACCTATGGTATCGTTTTTGTATATATGTAAACTATGAACTATATAAAAATAGTCATATAACATATAAACTGTAATGTTTAATAATTCACATATTAAATATAAACATGTAAATACGTATATTTAAAATTACGTATGAATACATGTATATATAAAAATATGCTTATGAACACGGTGCTAGCAGCACACAGGGAAAGAAAGGAGAATTAAATGTATTGATGTCTCTTTTGATATCCGTTCTCCGAAGCAGTGCCTATCCAGATGTGCCAGGTTCGGGACACTCATCTTTCCTTCCTTTGCAAAATCCCTGACGGTTTTCTCTCCCACAGCAGCGATTTCCTAAAGATTCCTTGAATTCCTACAGAAAAACAGCTCTTTCCTTACTAAAAAGAAAGAATTTTTTTTTTTTTTTTTAAGTCACAAAAAGCGAAAATGCAATTTAAACTGCTTAAACCTGCCCAAGCAGCAAAGCAGCAGTACCAGGAGCAAAGAAGATTTCAAGGATCTGTTTTGGCTTTGCTGCTTGCAGGAAAAAAGTTACAAAAGCAATTCCCGTGGATTGTTTCGCGTGCGTGTGGCCAGATCCAGCCTCTTTCCGCGGCGAATTATCGGTCAGCAGAGCCGGGATTCGCGGGGAGGCTCATCCCGAAATTCGGGGAGGTGAGGAACCGCACCGAGCCCAGCCTGGCGTCACCCAACAGCCGGCACGGAGAGGATGAATTTAGGACACAATTTCTCCCGGAAAAAGGAGATGGGACACAGCAAAGTGCAGCGACAGGAAAAAAAAAAAAACAAACAAACAAACAAAAAAAAAAACCCCACCAAAAACCACCAAACCAAAAAGCCTAAACCAACCTCAAAATCTGTTCTTCACGCGGTAGAGCTTTTTTTCCTCCTTGCGATCAACGAAATCTGTGTGAAAATAACCCAGTTCTGCCCCAGCCAGGAAAAAAATCTATGAGACGCCTATTTTCAAGGTTTTTTTTGTTTTGTTTTGTTTTATTTATTTCCCCGTTTATTTATTTTATTTATCGAACTTAGTTCCGCGGTGGTTTTAGAGTTAAAGCTCCTGATGTTGATGCATGGAGAAATAAACCAAACTTCCCCTCCAAAAAAACAAAAATAATTAACTCAAAAACACTTTAGGAACTGGAGCGGGGCAGGGGGCGGAGGGGAGAAAGTTGATTTAAATTTTTATCTGTGCTAAAAATCGAATTTTTAAAACAATCATGAAGAAAAGTGGTTAAAAATAAGGGGAAAAAAACAGCGGGGGAAATGTGGTTTTAGCAGAGCAAAAGGGATAAATGGGGCCGGCGGCTGCTGCATTTTGGGCATTCGGGAGTATTTGGAGATTTTATTAGTATTACCTTAATTCTTTTATTTATTCCTTGCTTTGGCTACAGCCGGGAAGGGTCGGGAGGAGGGGGCTGGGGAGAATCTGAGAGTTACCGACTCTGGGAGAGGATCCCCGGGACAGCGGAGAGGGGACAAATCGGCTCCAAAAATACTGGTGCCTACGGCTGGGTGGCATCTGCGGGAGGTATGGATCAGCTATAGGTATCTATCTATAGGTATCTATAGGTATCTATCCACAGGTATCTATCTGTGGGTATCTCTAGGCTGTCCCTGGCTTGTGTTAGAGCAGCCGGTGCAACTGGGAAAGGAAAGGGGGGTCCCAAGCCGGGGGCACGGCACGGCTGCACCCCCGATTTTTTGGGGCTGTGCGGCAGGACCGGGATAGTTTGGGAGGGGGGGGGATGGCCGGGAGTTGGGGACGAGGCTCCCTGCGAGCCAGGAGACGTCTCGGGACGGCATCGCCTCCTCCCGCCCCCTTCCCACCCGTCTTGGGGGGGGCTGGGGATGGGCAGGGGGGTGCTGCCCCCGGCCCTGCCCCTCCAGCCCTCTCCAGATCCAGCAACAGGGGGGAAATCCTGAGAGCCAACCCCTCCTGGAGCTGTGCGGGGGAAGGGATGAACCCCCTGCCCTCCTGGGGGACAAATCCTAGACCCTTCTGTGGGGAGCCTTGGAGTCTCCACTCTGGGACCCCTCTGCACCCCCCTTCTCGCAGACACTTCTCAGGACACCCCAGCGCAAGGAAAACCCACGGGACGCTGTGGAGAGCGCAGCTGGCAGGGACAGAGGGACAGCCCGGCACAGAGGGACCGTCAGCCGCTCTCAGGGGACCCCGCTGTGGCTGCCACCCCCGCCCCGGCTTCACCAAAGCTCTTGTCGCGCCTTTCAGAGACACTTTCCCAAACAAACGTCACGTCTGTTTACGGGACGGCAGTGGTCCTAAAATGCCACCAACCCCTCGCCTCCTCCCCCATCCCAAAGGCCAGGTAGTACCCTTTGCAGGAGGGTGGCCAAGCATCGTCACGGCTCAGCGGAGCTTCAGGCGAAATTCTAAATCCTTTCTGACCATCCCCCTCCACCCCCAAATACCATATTATTGCTTTTTCTTGGGGTTTTCCCCCTTTTTTTTTTTTTTACCCCCAGTGGAAATAAGTACAAGTAACTTCCTCAGGGACAAATCCGTGGGATGCAGAGGGGCGTGGAGCAGCGATTCTTGCTCTGTTGCAGCAGGAGGGGAGAGACTGAGAAGTGAGGGTCAGCGCCGTGGAAACTGGGGGCAGGCAAAATCCAAAACCCACCTAGAACGGGGGTTTTAGGACATGGGGATCTCTAGGAAACGGGAAACACAGGACATGTGGTGCCCTGCGTGTCTATGCCGCTGTGTGTGCGTGGGGGGGGACAGATGTGTCCCAGAGAACACTGATATTTTACCGCGGATCAGTGCGCTGCATTCCTGTCAGCTTTACTGCCCAAATCCAGTCAATTGAGCCTTAAACGTCATGGCTCTGCATATCCCTGTCTGGGATTCTCTGGACTGGTGGGGTGACGTGAAAACTCAGCTCAGAGGGACCTTCCCCGCGGGGACAGGGGCTATGCCACGGCAGTGTGACGAAAGTCTGCGTGGCATCTGCGGACACACGTCAGCCGTGGATGGGGGATCCCCCGGGGCCACCAGCACGGGGGCAAGTGGGGGAACATCGCCCGCGGTGGAGGGGAACCCGCTGGGGACGAAGGGGGAGCGTCACCAGCCGGGCTCCTGTGGCCCACTCGCAGCGCCCTGCATACGTGTGGTTGTGCTGTCATCATTGTCACCGCCCTTTGACGCAGTGACAGTGAAACCACCCGTGCGGAACGCACCTGCTGTGACATCCCGGCTGCCGGGGACTGACCGGCCCCGGCAGAGCCCTGCGTGTCCGGTAGGAACGGCAACGGTGATGGAAAACCCCTTCCCGTTCTTGGGAAGGCTGGAAAAGCCTCGTGCATCAGGCAGGGAAGGCTGTTGTGCCTGGAAATGTCTGGGATGGAGCCCTGGGAATGTGGAACCCCAGCCAGTATCACCAGCCATCATCTATCTATTCATATATCCCTATATCCATCATCTATCCATATATCCCTATATCCATCATCTATCTATATATCCCTTTATCCATCATTTATCTATATATCCCTATATCCATCATCTAGCCATATATCCATTTATTAATCATCTAGCCATATATCAATTTATTAATCATCTGTCCATACATCCATTTATCCATCATTTATCTATATATCCCTATATCCATCAACTAGCCATATATCCCTATATCCATACATCTCTGTAACTCATTCCAATGTCTTATTTGCTTTTTTGTGCCCAGCAACTTTGCCAGAATATCGATTTATTTATGCATCTATTTATCCACATGTCTATATCTCTCTCACCAACGTGTCTTACCTTCCTACTCGCCTGTACCACTCACTGAGTGCCCTTACCTGTCACTGTGGGGTCTCCTACACCCCAGTACTCCCTTCCAGCCCCCTTGACCCCTTCAATCTGCCCCACCGGGATGTTCGTAGTCCCTCACAGTGATGCTGCCTCTATCCCAGACCCATGGGGTAATGCCGGGATCCATGGATAATCCTGGTAATCCTGAGAGGTTACCTGCAGCCTGACCCCCGTGGGGCTCTGCACCCCGACTTCTCTCCCCAAATACATCCCGGCTGCATGGCGCTGCCTCCAAGCCCACATTCGGGGTTCTCCCTGCTCGCAGCCCGCACTCCGGGCCGTGCCAAGCCGTGCCGTGCCGGCGGCGGTGCCGTCGGGGCGGCGGGGCCGGGGCTGTCAGCCCCTATTGATGAGGTGTGGGCTGACGGCGGCGAGCGGCGGCCGCCGGCTCCGCTCCAGACTCCCCGGCGCTGGGGTCAGTGCCCCGGGCAGCGCCGCCGCCGCCGGGAAGGGAAGGGCTGCAGGGCCGGAGCCCCAGGCGATGCCCCTGCGCTCCCTCCGAGCATCGCGCACCGGGTGCCGGGAGATGCAGCGCCGAGGTTGGATGTGATGATGGAAAAAAAAAAAGCCAGTCCTGACCAAAATCTTACGCCCTCAGGGTGAGGACAGAGGTTTTGTGGCTGAGTTCCTTCTGGGCTGAAAAAATTGTTTCTCTCTCTGCACCGATGATTGAATTGCACAGTGGTTGAATTAATCCACTTATTCTGGAGAGAAAAGCAAAAAAAAGAGGTAGATTTCGCATAAAAGTAAAGCCACAAAGCCAAAATAGTTTTTCATGCCAAGAAGTCCAAGCACTGAATTTCCAAGCCCAAATCCATGTGAATTGCACTCACATGAGCCAAGGACAAGCAGGATTTCATGTGCAGGCAGTGCTGGCAGGAGTGAGCGGTAATGCAGGAGGATGGTTTGACCTTGGACAAGATGCCAGTCAAAAAAACCAAAACATTGACAATTTTAAAACAGAAAGCTTGAAAAGAAAAGGTGAAGAAATGTCTGGTCTTTTCCAAAAAGGAAAAACTC
Organism: Serinus canaria; assembly: GCF_022539315.1. NCBI lineage: Eukaryota > Metazoa > Chordata > Aves > Passeriformes > Fringillidae > Serinus > Serinus canaria. The sequence continues at coordinate 110,007,612 of NC_066316.1, forward strand.
CCTGGTGCAGGGTGAATTTGTGATATGAGGTCGGCAATGTCCTCCAGCAAGGGACACTGGGGGCAGGTGGGACTTTCTGGGAATCTTCCTCTCTTCACCTGATTTGCAAATGTTTGAATTCCCTGAAAAGATTCCCTGAATTCCCTGAACTTTGGACACTGGGCTGGAACTTAGCCTCTCCCAGATCCCCTGGCCTCAACTCTGCAAAGGAAAGGAGGACTCAAAGGGCTGTCCAACCTTGGCACAGCTGCCCAGGACAATGGTGGCATCTCCATCCCTGGAGGGATTTAAAAGGGGTGTGGGTGTGGAACTCTGGGACAGGGTTCAGTGGTGGCCTTGGCAGTTTTGGGGGAATGGTTGGACTCAGTGATCTTAGAGGGCTTTTCCAACCTAAGCAATTCCATGGTTCTATCAAGTGCTGCCAGAGTTCCTTCAGATTATATTTAATTTCCATGTCATTTACACAACAATTTCTGGAGCTGAGGCAGCAACATGGGATTTTTTTCGTTTCCTTATTAACATCCACCCAATTTTCCAGAAATATCCCTCCAAAGCCCCCTTGCACTGCTGTTCTCCAGCCAAGTGAACATTGCAGCCTTCCCTGGTGTCTCTCAGGGCAGCAGGAATTTAGACTATGCCACTGGGATTCTTATGGGTGCACAAATAAAGATCCCAGTTTCCTTCTACCATCAGGAATATCCTGCTCCTTCTTCTTCTTCTCTTTTGGGTTTGTAAAGAAAAATATCCCTGGTGTAATATTTTTGATGCACTGATGCACCAGTTCTACCAGAGAGAAGCAGAGTTGATGGTCCCTTAAATCTGCTGAAATCCTGTCTGCCTTTGGCTTTTGGACCCATCCTGCAGCTTCACACCCACCTAGGAATTCTGTCCAGGATGGGAAACCCTGGGTGAACGGTGGCATTTTGTCATCCACAGGGAAAAGCAAGAAAATACATCACAGGCTGTAATTGTAAAAGGCACAGTGACACGAAAGTTCATTTAATCAAAAAATGATAATATCATCAGGCAAAACTCCAGTGCAGTGCATGGGGAAAGAATACAACAGGTATGTTGCCAAATTTATGTGTAATTAGCCCTCGTTCTTAGATCATTATTGTAGTGTTGATATTATTAATAAACTGTGGTATCTGTTGGGCAGCTGATGCACCTCTGAGTTTTCATGCACTGGACAAGTCAGGAATTATGTGATTCCCAAGACTCACAGTGCAGCAGGAGAGAGATGGAATCCCAGACAAGGGTTTAAGATTTGGAGGGTTTTAGTTGAAATGAACAAAAATCCCACTAAACCAGTCAGAGACAGGAGAATTCTGGAGTTGAATGTGTAGTTCTGGCTGTTGTACAGAATCAGGGAATCATGGAAAGGTTTGGGTGGGAAGGGACCTTAAAGATCATCCAGTTCCTCACCCTGGCCATGGGCAGGACACCTTCCACTATCCCAGGCTGCTCCAGGCTCCATCCAGCCTGACCTTGGACACTTCCAGGGATCCAGGGGCAGCCACAGCTTCTCTGGGCACCCTGTGCCAGGGCCTCCCCACCCTCACAGCCAGGAATTCCTTCCCTATATCCCATCTATCCCTGCCCTCTGGCAGTGGGAAGCCATTTGCTGTGTCCTGTCTCTCCATCCCTTGTCCCAGGTCTGCCTCCAGCTCTCCTGGAGCCCCTTTAGCCTCTGGAAGGTGTTCTAAGATCTCCACAGAGAATTCCGTTCTCCAGAAATTGGCTTTTTGTTTGCATGACAGAGCAGCTCAGGCTTGGCTCCATCCGGTCCTACCCACCAGGGACAAGGTGGACAAAGCAGATTTGGTTCAGTACAGAAAGACAAAGACATCTCAAAGGGACAGCTCTTTCCATGGGCTGGAAAAATGTCCCTGCAGTGTCACCCTCACTGGCAGCCAGGCGCACAAGTGAAGGGTGGCTGCTGGGCTCTGCAGTGATAACTGATCCTGATCCTGAGCTTGCCTTTGCCACAAAATCATGGAATCACAGAACGGCTTGGGTTGGAAGGGAACTTAGAGATCATCTGTATGTCCCTGGGAGTCACTCCTTGCCTGTGTGACACCAGTATCAGGCTGGATCTTACATTTTCCTTATTTTCTTTTTCTTTTCTCTTTTCCAAAAGATCCTGTGGCACTTTATAAAGATTACCACGTTTAACCTCCCAACAGCACTGCAGGGTGGGTGGATCTTATTATCTGGGAAGACAAGGGAAGGGGGATAAAAGGCCTTGTGGGGGACAGCAGATCCAGGACAGGACCCATCCCTCCCAGAGCACTTAGTCCTGTGCCTTTTCACAGGATTATGGATTTTTGGCAGAACAGCTGTGAAATCTCACTGTAATTCCAGCAGGACACCAGAGGCATTGGAGCATATTCCAGTTGTTAACACCCAAAGATACCTAAACCAGCATGGATAAATGGTTGTAGGCATCCCACAGAGGGCTCCTTCCCAAAATATCCGCTCTGATGAACTGTCTTTTTCTGACAATGAAAAAAAGGTTCATTTTCAGCACCTTTCCATCCGGTCTGTGGTAAAACTGAACATGTAATGTTCACTCCGGGAAAACATCCATGAAAGAAGTAGAAGCCATTAAGGAAAACTTTTTTTTTTCTTTCCCCCAGTGGAAAAATCCTCCCAAAATCAAAGAAAATGTTATTTGTGTTCCATCTGGAATAGGTGGAAGTACAAAAACAGCAAACTGGAACTTTCAATATTGGTTGTTTCTGGCTGGACAAAGTTCCAAAGTGTAATAGTTGTTTTTTTTTTTAATTTTATTTTTATTTTAATTGAATTTTACTTTCACTTTGGGCTTTTTTGGTTGGTTTGCTTGTTCTAAGAAAATTCTAAGACCTTTCTGCATGAATTGTTGTTTCAACTCAATAAAAAGAAAAGCTGGGCTTGATCTACTCTAAGCAAGAAGTTAAGATGTTTCTACTTATTTTACTAATTATAGATGAAGAAATCTGAATTATATTCCTTCTTGTTTTGGGGGAGGGTGGTTTGTATAAAGAATAAAGAACATTTTCAGAATTCAGCATTTTTTTTGCACTAAAAAAGCCTTGACTGTTCACAGTGTGCAGTGGGAAAACCACAGCAGGGGCAAAAGTTGTTACATTTTATACAATTTCAAGCAAAACCAAAATACACAAAAGGAAAAAAAAAAGCCAAAAAACAACGGGGCTGTTTGTGTTTTACTCTTTCTTCCTTGCTTTTCTTCTTGCATGGAAAATTAAAAATATGAGAACGACAGATCTCCAAGACAAATACCAGGATATATAAGAAGTCCCCAGTGTTTTGGTTTTTTTTTTTATTATTTTGGCATCGGATTCCTGTTTTTACCATCACCCCTTGAAGATGTGTTTTGTACTCACCTCTTCTTTGAGCAAATCCCATCATCACAGAGGGGTCACATTGTTCCTGTCCTTGAGGCTGTAGGCAAGGATCTCTTAGGAAGAACAGAGGATTTGCTCCCTGGAAGTGTCCAAGGCCAGGTCGGACAGGAGCAGCCTGGGATAGTGGAAGGTGTCCCTGCCCATGGCTGGGGTGGGACTGGGAACTTTGAGGTCCCTTCCAACCCAGACCATTCCATGATTTCATGTTCTGTAGTTCTTTGATTTCCATATTTCATATCCCATTTGGATTAAATCACTGGGGTTTTTTGATGACACCCCGGAATCTTCCATTTCCCAGTGGCTGGCTGTGTGAAGAACATCTTTGGGCCTCATCTGCATCTGCCTCATTTCCTGCCTTTTGTCTGTCCTTGGGATTTCACCAGATCGGAGGTGATGGGAGTTAAGATGCCACGATTTCACATCAGAGAATCATGGAATCACTGAGGTTGGAAAAGACCTCCAAGACCATTGAGGCCAACCTGTGACTGATCCCCACCTTGTCACCAGCCCAGAGCACTGAGTGCCACATCCAATCATTCCTTGGACACTTCCAAGGATTGTCCCTCTCCACCAGTTACTGGCAATAATTTGGGCACCACTGGGAAGCATCTGAAGAGGGTCCAGCTGAGCCTCCAGGGCAGAATTTTTGTGAAATGCTCCTTGTTTCCCTCCCCTGTAGCTGGCCACCAATATTGTATATGTGGTGAAAACATCTTCTGTTGGTGAAAGGATTTTTTTTTTTTTTTTAATTCTGGGGCAATTTCATATTTTTCATGTTGGGGAAAAAAAAATGAAGGAAAATATGTATAGCTTTTTTCCTATTTTTCTCTTCTTTTTCTATTCTGCTTTCTCTTTCCCCCCCTTTCTAATTTTTTTCACTCTGCTGCTGATTTGATGCTGGAGCCCAAATGCCTGGTACTGACATTTGTGAAAGAAATAAAAGAGAATTATTTAGGGGAGAACTCTTCCCTTAAGATTTGGCTTCTCTTTGAGCCTGGATCATCAAAAGCTTTTATTTTTACTTTTTGTTCTTTCTTCTTCTCCACCCCATTGTTGTCCTGTCAGGTGGGTCCTGATCTGATCAAGGTCTCCTCATATGTGCTTATCTCCTCCCCACTGACTGGAAGAGGGTTGCTGGGTAAATAAAGCTTAGCAAATGGTCACATCTTTAAAAAGATATTGGGAATTTAGATGGAAAAGTGTCTCTGGCCAAGGCTTCTGTGTTCAGCTGCCAGCACAAAAACACCCTGAGCTGGTGCCGTGCTGTTGGAAGAGAAGGATGACATTAAACTTTGGGAATTCCAAACTTTGGGAATTCCAATTTAAATTGTCCTGGGATTCTGCAGAGGCCACATCACCCTTTTTGGGACCTCAGCTGTCCCTCTTCTCAAATAAAGGTAAAAAAGCCCCGTGGGGTAAAGCCTTGAGTGGACGTGCTCTCCACACCGTCAGGATCTGGGATGGCACGAGCCCAGGGGGACATTGAGGACATTTATCCCCACACCCAGCCCGCAGACAAGGCAAGAGGGATTTGGCCACACAAACAGAGATTTATCCATTGATGAAAACGGTCCTGAATGGGATTAGGGATAAGTCTATCAGCAGAGAGGGTTTGGTGTCCTCCCTGCCAAACGTGGGGGGCTGATGCCGCTGATGAGTTGATAGTCTTGACCAGAGGAGTTATCAGGGCTGGGGACAATGCGAGGACATGAGCAAACACTGGGCAGTGGCACCTCAAGAAAGGCTCTGGGAGTCACTGGGAGGATGTTATCTCACAGGGCAGACCCTGGGAGCCTCTTTCCCCTGCATGGTGGGATCGGTGACTGCGGCAACCTTCGGACATGAAAGACTGAGGGTACAACGTGAGGGTGTTTGGCCAACAGTGCTGGAAAATCAGTGGGCAGAGCAGAAATCCTGCACTCTCATGAAGTGAAATCATAATTTCTCAGCCCAACTTCTGCAGAATCATGGAGTTTTTAGGGTTGGAAGGGACCTTTGGAAATTATTAGTCCAACACCCAGCCAGGGCAGGGTCACCTGGAGCAGGCGACACAGGAACGTGTCCAGAGAGGGAGAGTCCACACCCTCTTTGGGCAGCTCTCCCACCCTCAAAATGAAGAATTTCTTCCCCATGTTGAGGTGGAACTTCTTGTGTTTTATTTTATGGCCACTGCTTCTTGTAAACTTGTGCACATCTGGGCTGGAGAAGCTGTTGGAAAAGAGTCTCTGTGTTATCTGTCTGTAGCCTCCCCTGTAAAAATGAGGTTGGGTGAATGTGCTGGCTGCACGTCCCTCCAGATGAGATTTGCATCGACTGATTCATTCAAGCCGGGCTTGGCAGAGGGGTGGAGACTGTAGGCAAGAGCAGAAATAAGCACTGGCTATCAGGATTCACAGACTGGCTGAAGGCAGCTCAAATCTGTAGAAAATCACAGCATTTTATTCCTGCCTTTCCCAAATGAGATCCCAGAGCCGAGACAGGCCCTGAAAAGTTCACACCTTTAAATGTTCTCATCAGAGGGGAAACAAATGTCCAGAAACTTGGCAGTAATTGGATCACCAAGTGCAAGCTCCTGATTAGATCAGGAGTCTTTTGCCAGGGTTTTACTGAATCAAAAAGAGAGGATCAAACGACTGGAAGAGGGAGCAGCTCTTCACTTAAACTTCATTAATTTCCTGTCCTCTTGGCAGAGCCCTTGAAATGCAGAGGTGGCTTCTAGCAAGCACAGTCTATTGCTGGAGCAAGAAAAAACCTTCATAATCCACAGGATGGGAAGAAGCAAAGTCCAGGCTCCAGTTGTCTGGGATAAGCCTTGTCTAAAGAAAATATGTAGCTGGCTTCTGTATTTCTTATTCAGGCCCATGAGATGAAGTAGAAGAAATGAAAATTTTGTTTTCTAATAAAAGAATCTAAGGTTGTTTAGGAAAGTTCAAAAGCTCTCCAGCCTATGCTGTGCTGGATGGAGGACTTTGGGCCCTCATCCCTGTTCTTGGAAGGACATTTGTGTAGAGGTTAAGACACAAATTTCCTGCTAAAAAAAGAACTTTACTAAGCAAATACCAGGAATCCAGAGGTTTATCCCTGCCACCTGTCACTGAGGTGATGCTTGTGATGATCCACCATGGGGCTCATGCACACTTGGGTGGCACTGACCAAAATGCCCAAAATCTCATCTATCTGAACTCTGAAGAGGTCCAAGCCCTGATGTAGCTGCAGGGATGCCCACCTGACCCCAGGACCCCTAAAACTGTCCTTTTCATGGCCCAATTTGTTATAGGGACTGGTTATCCCAACCTGGAGCAGGAGACACCAGAAATGTCCTGGGCTGTAGATGCCCCATCCCTGGAAGTGTTCAAGGCCATTTTAGGTGGAGCTCTGAGCTACCTGGAAGGTGGAATTGTGGAAGGTGTCCTTGCCTCTGGCAGGAGATTGGAGCAAGATGATCTCTAAGCTCTCCTCCAGCCCAGCCCATTCCATGATTCTACCCTAAATGGTGTAACTTCCCCAGAAGGGTATTCTGGTTTTCCAGAGCTTTTCATAACCAAAGGTGAACACACTCTCTAATGAGGAAGGTGTTTTATTTTTTCTTAGCAGAAAATCCCCTAAAATCCCATCAATTTTGGTTTGCAAGCAGAAAGTAAGGGAGTTGCTGTCAGCAAGAAGGTTCATTCATCTTAAAAGAGAAGGACATTCCAGCCAAATTATATAATGAAAGAGGTGATAAAACCCACCTGCTTTTTGACTCCAGCTTTCTGTTTCTTTTTAAATCAGACCAGTGTATTCAAGATATTCAGACCTTTTTTTGTGTGGAATTTTGGGGCCAGATCTGTATCTGTTCCAAGTGGGAAGAGGCATGTCCATCCAGGAGCCATCATTTCATCATGCTGTACATCCCTTTTCACTACAGTCTCAGGGGAAGCAGATTTCTCTTGGGTTTTATGGGGGGAGGGAAAGCAAAGCAGGATAATTTCCTAAAATTCGCCAGGAGTTGAGGGAAGAGGCTGGAAGGGCAAGCAGAATATCCAATCACTCCCTGTCCTCTGGCAGTGGGAAGCCATTCCCTGTGTCCTGTCCCTCCATCCCTTGTCCCCAGTCCCTCTCCAGCTCTCCTGGAGCCCCTTTAGGCTCTGGAAGGGGCTCTGAGCTCTCCCCAGGGCCTTTGTTTCTAAAGGTTGCTGCAATTCCCAGCTGACCACACAGCAGGGCCCTTCCTGGAAGGATGCCCACATCCAGTGAGAAAGGACCCATTTTGGGGCTGTTTTTGTCTGATGTTGCCAGAGACAGCAGGGTGCTGCAGGGAGTTGGGCTGCCAGAGCCCTGAATTAGGGATAAATATGAAAACCCCGCATGTGAGCAAAATGGAGAGCGGCTAATTTGGTTTCAAGGGCTCTAAACGCCTCTGTGCCTGGAAGTGTGTTGGGAATTTAGGGAACAGAGATGTCACACGATGGAAATGTGGCCCTGATAAAGCTGGATTGAGTGAGAAGTGCAGCTCTTGGCAGAGCCAACTCCATTGCAAAGTCTGAGACACTCAAGCACAGAGGGTGGCAGAGGCTTGGGACAAGGGAGGGCTTAGAGAAAAACTGGATTAAACTCAATAACAGTGGGACAAGACTCTAGATAAAAAATGGCTCTTAGTGAAGGGTTACTCTAATTAGGAACAAGCATTGCTTCAGCATGGCATGAAGAGGATCAGCTGGAAGTAGTTTGGTGCTGGACCAACAAATCCTGCTCCCTTAAAACTAACAAACTCTATAATCAAGGCAGAGACTTTGCTGAGAAAGAGGTGAAACCTTTAAAAAATCCTTTCCAACCCACATTATTTTGTGATTTTATGGAAATAAGTGAAGGGACTTGCCCAGGGCTAAGCAGTGAGTCACTGGTGGAGTCGGGGAGGGAGCTGAGGTGTCTTGGCTCCTGCTGGTTGTACTGACCTGGCTCAGGACCCAGAAAGGAGCAGTGACAAAAAATAATGAGCAGGATTGGTGTTTTTTACTCTTTCCCTTTTCATGACACCCTTGGAGACTCAGACAAGTGAATATACCTGAATCTTTTAATGGAAAGGATGGTCCCTGCTCCAGGGAGACAATTTCACTGGGGTTTGTAGGAGATTTTGGGAGATTCCCCTAAGGAAAAAAAAAAAAAAAAAAAGAAAGAAAAAAAAATATATATATTCAGGAAATGGACCTACTTTGTGGTTTTTCCATTGCTATTCCCTTTGTATGGTTGTGTTGAGCATAACAGACTGGTTTTTAACAAATCTTCCAGGCATTTGATGTGAGCCCAGGGGAAAAGTGGGAAGGAGAGCTGTAAAATGGCAAGCCCTGGCTGTCTCTGCTCCCAGCCTTTCCTCAGAGTTAGATAAGAGCAGCAGCAGATAAGAGGAAAAGCGGGTCTTTAATTCAGTCAGAATTTCACTTAGTGTGAAGGAAAACATCTAATAGGAGAATTAGACTAAGCCAGGAAATTGCCTCTTAAACCTGAGCTCTCCTGTGCTGGCACAGTCAGCATTTTATATAAATACATATCTACACATCTGCCTTTCTCAGTACCACCATAAAACCCTGCTCTTAGCAAAGTGGCTGACAAATTCTTTTAAACTCATAAACCCAAGCCAACACAGCCTTTTCAACCACATTGGCTGGAGCATTTTCCCAGGTCTCTCCCAATTTAAAATATTCCCAGCCTCCAAGGACACCTGAAGCCAGCAGAGCCATCATCTCCCCTTGCCCAGAGGTGCCCACCCAACTCATTTTGAGCTCCACAGAGAGGGGTCTTGGCCAGGCGTGGCCACAATGGTGATTTAAGTGATGCATACCCCAAATGAGGAGGCACCATCAAGGCTTTGCACTGAGCAGAAGCTTCTGGGGAGGCTGAGGAGGGATCAGGCTTTGAGTCTGACTCTTGTTGGAGACCTGGATCCCACATCAGGGAAGAAGAAGGCTGCATCTGCCCTGCCTCTCCTCTCATTCATCCAGCCCTGGGTGTTTGTTGGCAGAAAACAACATTCCTTGCGTGTGGGCAGTGGTGTAGGATTGACACAGGGATGTCACTGGGGTTTGGGGACATCTGGCATGAAGGTGGAGTGTGAAGGGAAACATCTAATAACAGAATTAGACTAAGCCAGGAAATTGCCTCTTAAACCTGCATATTAACTATGTATTAAATATGCATTTTATATAAATGCAGTTCTACACATCTGCCTTTCTCAGTACTGCTACAAAATCCTGCACAGCACAAGGAATATCCCTGGAGTTTGGGGACTTCTGCCATGAAGGATCAGCACAAGGAATATCCCTGGGGTTTGGGGACTTCTGCCATGAAGGATCAGCACAAGGAATATCCCTGGGGTTTGGGGAGATCTGCTGTGAAGGATCAGCACAAGGAATATCCCTGGGGTTTGGGAGATCTGCTGTGAAGAATCAGCACCAGGAATATCCCTGGGGTTTGGGAGATCTACCATGAAGGATCAGCACAAGGAATATCCCTGGGGTTTGGGGACATCTGCCATGAGCTGCCCATTCATGGCAAGGAGGTGATGTCACATCAAAAGGATAATTTGGTTTAATAAAAGACCTTTGGGTGTTCCTCTATTGTTCCAGCTTGGAGCTGGCAAATTGTTCCAATTCATTTTTGGATTTGGGGAGGGAGATACATCCAAATATCCATTCCCATATCCCATATCCATATCCCTTGGGGTCTTCCCAGTGTGCACCTCACTGGGATGTGGTCTCCTGACCCCTCCACCAGCAGTTGCTGAGAGGGCCCTGTAGCTTTGTGTCACTTAGGCCAGGCAGATCAGAATTGTGGCAGGCTGGTATTAAAACCTGGCCAAATTCCACTCTTTTTCCATTTCAGGTTCCTGAGCTCAGCTCTCCTGAAGATGTCAGACAGAAAGGAAACCCTGGGCAGCCTCTGGGTCATTCCTCATCCAAAATGAGTGGGTTTGATTAGTGTTTTACATTTAATTTCTTAAATCCTCTGGCCGTCAGAGGCTCAGAGGTGGGAGATTCAGACTGATTGTGGTCCTCCCTTCCTTGTTTTTTTGTTTCAAATTATCATTGTTATGGAAGTCAGGTTGCTTTTAGAAATAAAACAGTTTTCTCCTGGAGCACTGGCATTTAATTAAAGGTATCAGGAGCTACAGTCTCTCCTCTGAGAAGTCCTGGTTTGTGGAAGTCATCAAATCCTTTACTGGGATCTGTTTCTGGTTTGATTTTAGGTTGCAAACTTCTCAGGCTTTGAGTTGTCTTAGTATCCCTATCATTTACTGAACAGGAGTCCTGGCATGCCGAGGGGCAGAGATTGCTGCAGTCATACAAACTTCAGGAATATTTATTTTATGCTATAAACATAAAATATTGCTCACTAAGATAAACAATTATATCAGAAAAATAAGAATATGGTAGCACATCTTTGGTAGAACACACAGAGAGGTGCCAAGGGTTGTGCTGAACCAGGGTTTTGGGGTTTAACTGGGGATTTTAATTCTGCCATTTTTTCTGGTCACTGTTTGAATGCTCAAGGACTTTTAGCATCCCCAGCATCCTGTGGACACCTCCACGAGACTGAAAGCACCCAGGCAGCTTCCTGCAACACCTGGGCCCAGTGCAGAAGCAGGAGACATTCTCTGTGCACCTAGCAAGGAGAGGTAAAGTGGAGCTGGCTGTGAGCTGATGCCGAGATAGCAGCTCAGTATCTGCACAGGTAACACCCAATTACAACAGAACTGTGTTGACTTACACTTTCCCTTATCAGAAGAATCAGGTATTCATGTAAATCACAAAAGAGTTTGATGGATGCCAGTTCACTCTGAGCCCCACACCAAGGAACAAGAGCCTAGTTAAACAAAATGTATGTTGCCCTTATCTTTAAGCTGTGACTATTGCTATGAAATAAAAAACTATAAAAGAAAAGTGCCTTATCGCGAGGGTTATAATTCCTTAATGCTCCCCAGGGGCTGTTCCTGGGCTGGAATCAGCCCCTTGGGACCACTTTCTGAACACCACAGAAGTCATTTTCTTGCAGACAGATGATCTTTCCTTATCACATGTGGTCTTGGCCATAAAAAAGTCTCTTTCTGAAGATGCATGTTTAGACTGAGCCAGGAGAAGAAACAAAAGGAAAAGAAGGGGCAGCTAAATTGGTCTTAATTCTGATGCTGGCCTAAAAGTAAACAATGAGGTCCAGGGACAATCTTCATTGGAGCCTCCTGGGCCTGGAAGCGTGGCATGGGAAGCACATGTGGTCAGGAGCCTTCAGACAGCCCAGCTGGAGACTTGCTCCGAGCCCAGTCTGATGGCCATGGCTAATCAGCCTCTCTTATCACATTTACTGGGAGATGGGTGATGCCAATAAAACCCAGTCAGGCTGAGCACACTGAGAGGAGCCCAAGAGCTGGTTGTTAATAGATGCCTGTGGCTCATGGAAAGCCAGCTGGCCCCTCTGCTCTCCCGCCTGGGTGCTGGTGAGGCTCCAGATTTGGGTTATTCCTAAGTTTCCTTTGGAGATCCTGAGCTGTGACAGGAATGATGGGCAGGATCCACATTATTTTATTGATATTTAGTTACATTATTGTGTGTCCAGGTGCTGTTTGAGATCCAGGCCTCATTAACATGACAGCTGGGATCTCCAGGGGTGCCAATGAAATCAAGCTGGTGCTTTGCACAAGGGTTAAACTGAGCCCTGACTCTGCTAAACATGGAAAACTGAAATGTGTAACTTGTGACAGTGATGACTTGTGCTCACACTTCCTTCCTCTAAACTGGAAAGAGGTATTTGTGGAAAAAGATGAGATGGGGTTGATCTTGCAGTGATTTATAAATATAATAGATTCATATGTAAGAATATAAAAGATTATAAAATTGTATTTCTAGATAAGAATAAAAAAAAAAATAGAAAAGATTACAAGTGATGGCTATCCAGGACCAGAATCAATATGGATGTGTTTAAATCCTCATCTTCATTTTTTTTTTCCCTTGGGAAGGACCTGGCTTTCTAAAGCCTCTCAGTACTTTAACAGAGATTTTACACCACTGTGGGACACAGTTCGGTCTTGGACACCTTATAGCTTAAAAAAAAATTATATTTTTCTATAACCTGATAATTTAAGGTAATTTTTTCTGTTGATCAGTCCAGAGTTCAATAGATCCTTCAAACCCAGCACCAAAGGGACAGGGCCCAGGCATGAATGCCAGGCACTTTTCCAGCTGCTTGCTCTCCCTGCAGACTCCCAGACTCCAGCGAGTGCCTCCCCAGTCCCTGCAGCAGCCACTTCCCCCGCCTGCCCTGGAGGGAGCCTTGGACACCAGGTCCTTGGGGCAGCAGCTCTGAAGGTCCTTCCTTGTACTTGTGTGAGTCTGAGCGTGGAAAACACCCCGGGGTCAGCTGCATCCCTCCCTGATCCCCATCCAGCAGGGATGGGAGAGATCTGTGCTTATTTGGATGGAGGGGCCGTGCTGGGAGCAGGGATTCCTCTTTTCCCAGGCTGATTTGAATTCCTGACATGGACAGGGGTTAATCACTGAATGGTTTGGGTTGAGAGGGACTTAAAGGTCACCCAGTTTCAGCCCCCTGCCATGGGCAGGGACAGCTTCCACTATCCCAGGGTGCTCCAAGCCCCATCCAACCTGGCTTTGGACACTTCCAGGGATCCAGGGGCAGCCAAGGCTTCTCTTGGAAATCTGTGCCAGGGCCTCAACACCCTCACAAGGAAGAATTTCTTCTTGAGGGCTGGGATTTTGAAAGGCAATCACTTGGCACCTTCACCAGCTGCCTTCTCCTCTCCTTGCTGGTGCCCCCAAGCCCACCCTCACTTCTGAACCCCTAAACCCTCATGAAGCCCCTTCATTACGAGGTGCACAACAAGTGGTAAAGACTTTAAAGTGTTTTTTGGAGAACAGTAGCAGGAGACTGCTCTTCAGGTACTCATCAGGAAGCCAAGTGGCCTCTGCAGAGGCTTTGCAGGATTATTTCCTGTCCCTGAAGCCCTCATTCCTGGAGTGCCTGGCACCATTTGAGCTTCCCTCCCATTTCACTCCATCACCAGACCTGAAATCCTGCACCCAGGTGCAGAGACCTGGTGAGCTCAAGACATCAACCTGCAGAAAGGGGAGCAGGGAAGCAGCTGGAGAAGGGAAGTGGACTCTGATTGCACAGCCATTGGCATGGGAGGGGGGCTCAGCCCCAGGTGTGCAAATACAGCTCATCCCTGGCATCTGCTGGGAACACAGCTGAGCAGGGACCCACTGCTGCCTTTATCTCCTGACCTCTTGCTCCTTGCCCTGAACATCCAAACGCTCTGGGTCCAAGTGCATCCACCAGCCAGGATGAGTCCCACACCACAGGCAATGAGAGTCTTCAATGGATCCTTGAGGAGGAATGCTGCTTCCCAAAAAAAACACATTTTCACTGAGCCCCACAGAAAGACAGTCCTGTGGATGCATCTGCAACACCCCCAGGTATTGTACCAGCACATCTGCATCGTCTGGGCTCACACACTGCACACAGAGGGTCAGGTCAGACCCTCCCTCAAACAGCAGCAGTTAAAATGCCATAAAACACCTTGGGAGCCGCTCACCATCCCATGTGTGTTGCAGAAGCATCTTTAACTGGGCTGGCTGATGGTCTTCCTCAGCATCCTCAGCCAGCAGTGCTCCATGTGTCATCCAGCAGCCAAAAAAAATCCCAGAAGCCCAGGGCCCCACCTCTGCCTCTGTGCTGTTCACACGTGTCGCTTCTGCTTCGTTTTTCTGGCAAGGGAGGTAAAAATAGCTCGTGCAAAAATTATTTATTTTGTATTAATAGCTCGGAGTCAAAGCCTCAGCAGACACTTGGGATAAACAGGATCACTCAAAATACAGTTGTTTGAAATCAGAGCTTTGCTCTGACCCTGGGGTTTCCAACCAAAGCCAGAAAATTGTGTATATAAAATCCCTTATTATTTCTTCCCACTGTTGATCCCCAGTACAACAAGGCCTTGCTTGTAGCCAAAGGACTTTGACCAGGATGATTAAGGCAACATTTCATGCAGCGCTTGCACGCGTGGTTGTGGAGGTGGTCGAGATGTAAAATAATCCTCCCTATCTGACTAATAACCCCCTCTGCAGTTCCAGTGCAATTTGTATTTAAGCACATCCCATTTCTCCCCAGCCATTCCTCTCCTTTCATTCCTCCTCCAAAAAAATTATTTTTCAGTGCCGGCAGCTGTTGGGTGAAAAACCGTTTTGGAAGAAGTTTCCTGGACTTGTTTTCTTGAGAAAGAAGGAGAAACACTCACTTTTGTTGTTTGGTTTTCCTTCCTATTTCTTTTGTTTTCTTTTACTCCCTGTCCTGCACGCTCAGTTTTCCAGCAAGATAAAAGGAAGAAAAAGGGGAAATAAAACAACAAGTGAGTTTGTACTTTTATCTGTCTTTAGCGTGGTTTTCCTCTCTTTCCCTTCCCCCCACAAATAATGGAAATATTCCCAGATGAGAATTAGGGCACCTCAGCTCATTTAAATTATTGTGCAATATTGACCACATCCATTAGTGAATCCAGCTCTTTAATTACGATAAGCCTTTGCTACTAATGGATTAATTAAGGCATGAAAGGGAAATTCAGGGGTTAAAGTAGACCTGGAGAAAACCTGGTTCAAGTCCACGAGCTCCTTTAGAACCCTAAATCACCCATGTGGCCACTTTTTGTCTCATTTCTTTGTGAAATGGGGCCGAGCAGCACACGGGGTCTTGCAGGGTCTCACAACACAACGGTGCAGGCAAAGCAGAGGTGACCAGGCAGAGATAAAGGTATTTCCCCCCTCTGCAAAACTTCATTATTCCATTTGCATTTTAACAGTTTCCAAGGGGGGAGCACTGGCTTTGCCCAGCACCCCCTCCACCCTGCAGCATCCCCATGGAAGGTGGCTCCTGCAGGGTTGCTGAGCTTTCACACTTGCTCTGGCTCTAGGAAAGCCTCAGCCAGCAGCTCTCCAGATCCCAGCCAGCTGCCATAATCACACATTGTTCCCTCGCCGTCCCGCGGCACTTGGAAAATGTCAAACGTGGGAGTCCGGCAGCCTTAGGTTCGAGTAAAAAACTCCCAAACATATTTGGAGGGCCGCCAGCACTTTGCAAACCCTCTGCAAACTCAGATAAGGGGCGACCTTGCAAGCCTGCAGGGTAGGCCAGGAGTTTATAAATCCTGCTCTTGCTTGGGCTGAGCTTTCCCAATATTGTGACCATCCCGTCCCCTCCCAGCATCGCCCGGCGAAGGCAGCGTGCGAAAGCAGGGGCTGCTGGCCACGGTGACCTTCAGCAGGATGTCCAAGGTGGAAGAACCCGCTGGAGATGTGACGTCCAGGGCTGGCAGGGACAGGACTCCCCCGTGGAGGGGAGGCAGAGGCTGCCTGGGGCTGGATCCGACAGAGCCGAGTGAGCCCGGCTGTGTTTCAGATATTGTCCCCAAAAAAACACGTTCTGGGGAATTTTGCAGTCCCTGAAAATGTGGCTGGGGAGGGTGGCAAATGCTGCTTGGTGAGGAGGGGGAGGAAAAGTCGAGTTTGGGGCTTCATTTTGAACCGTAACGAAATCTAAACATTTTGAAATTCTTCCCCAAATGACAAATAATGTCAAATACTGAGATAGCACCGGCCTGGATTTGAGCCGCGAGGCACCTTCTTATAGTCCTAACTTCTGATAAAAAGGATGGAACAGAGTCAGGAAAACTTTCCTCTCCTTCCCCTCATTATTTTTCTTAAAAAAAAAAAAAAAAAAAAAACCAAAAAAAAACCCAACCTCAGTGAAATCAGCCACGTCTCCTGAAATGTTCCAGTTTGGATGGGAGAACCTTTCACAGCAGGAAATGTTTCCCTCTGGGTTTTCCTGGCCAGCTCTGGCTGCACGTTCCAGCTGAAGGTCCAGCCTGGGCATGGCAGCTGAGATCAGGGTGGGCAAAGGTCCCCTACCCCCAAAAAATCAACTCTCAGGGGGTTGATACCTGAACCCCCATTAATTAACAGGGTTAATTAGCTCAGAGGCAGCACAGTAGCTGTGTAAGTGAAGGATGTGTGTCCTTAAGCCAGCATTATTAATCTTTTTTTTCCCCTCTTTTCTCAATTGCTTTAAACTTGAGGCTTTCTGCTGAAACCTTTATGGCTCACTTCACCAATATTGATGCATTTTTGATCCATGAATCCTTACAAATCCTTTCCCCCTCTATCCTTACGGCAGAGCTGTATGTGGGTGAATTA
Source organism: Serinus canaria (assembly GCF_022539315.1). Classification (NCBI taxonomy): domain Eukaryota; kingdom Metazoa; phylum Chordata; class Aves; order Passeriformes; family Fringillidae; genus Serinus; species Serinus canaria. Next base: position 110,024,251 of record NC_066316.1, read on the forward strand.
TTTCTCACCCATCCATACATCATCTGGTGAATTTAGGCTCCTTTGGGGTCTGTTTGCAGTTTGTTTCTTACTTGCAAACACATTTGTTTTCTCTCCAGGTCAAATAAGTCATGTGAAAATGTCAGTGCATGAATTACCTGTGAACTATTTACCCCCTGCATCCCACCTGGGACCCCCTGAGTGTCCCAATGCACATCCGGTCACCTGAAACACCAGGGAAATTTTTGAGTAAAGCAGGATAAATGGCTGGGAAAACACTCAGGTGGATTCTTGTCTACTTTCACATTCATAAAAAAATCAAAAGCTGTTTCCCTGGATGTATTCTCAGCTCCCAAATTTAAGCAAGCCATGATTTTATGGGAAAAAAAATACACTCAGCCACCTTTTGGGGCTGCTGGGCAAGGTCCTTAACCTCTCTCAGCAGATGAAAGTTTGTTGTCTGAGTGTCAAATTTGAAGGAAAATATAACAACAGCAACAACAATAATAATACATTATATATTATATAAAATATCTTATATAGTATATAGTATCTATTACATAATATATAGGTATTATTATACATATAAAATAGATTATTATATATAATATAAAATATATTATATATAATAATACATAATAATATAGAAGATATATAAAAATAATGATAATATATAACATATAGTATCATATGTTATATAGTATCTATTATTATTAATATATAATTAATACTGATACTAATACTAATACCAATACTACTACTACTCCTACTACTACTACTACTCCTACTCCTACTACTACTACTACTACTACTACTACTACTACTACTTATTATTATTATTATTATTATTATTATTATTATTATTATTATTATTATTATTATTATTATTATTATTATTATTATTATTATTATTATTATTATTATTATTACTGGTATTACTATTACTACTTTTCTGTTTCTTTTTCCTCTGTGCCCTGCTGGCAGCTCCATGTCCCAGCCCTCCCTGGGCAAAGTGCACACTTGGGGATCATAAACCCCAACCTATGTGACATGGAAACAACTCCTTCCTTATTTTCCTTCCCAGAAGGGTGAAGAAAAGATCTGTATCCTCCAGATCCCTCCAGCTGCTCTCATCCCAAGGGGAGGAGAGGATGCAAGTTAAGGAGTTGAATCCCCCCAAACTGTGGGGTTTATTAGGATGGTAAAGCCAATCTCCAGGATAGGAATGGAGGGTCTCCAAATGGGAGAAAAAAACATTTATGGGCAGGCACCTGCTTCTCCCCTTGTCCAAACCAGCCTGCCTTGGTCCCCCCCTTTTTTCCCATTTTCTCCCCCTTTTTTTCCAGCTCTCTCCATGCCATCGGTGGAGTGTTCAGTGGTTAATATCCTTCTGTCTCCAATTGTGCCTGGAGAGGTGTAACGTTTGATAAGCCCCATTTAACTTGGCTGTACTACATTGTTTAAATAATTCAAATACAGATTGGCCCTTTAGAAGGATTTCTGCTCTATTGACCCTGCTGGTCATGAGTTACCAGGAAGTCAGGGAGGGGCTTCTAGAGCTGAAAGCCTGGAAAAAAAAGTAAAAAAAAAAAAATCAATTCCACCTCTTTAGTGCCCCAATCACACCCCATTATTCCCGGGTAATTGCAGACCTGCTTTGCTGTTAACTCTTTGGGAACAATATTGGAAGAGGGGGAACAAGAAGGGTTTTCCTCTCCAGTGAGGTCCTAATCTGCTTGGAGAGTGTCATGTCCTTATCACTGGAATTTGGATGAATAATTATTTACAGGTAAAAGCGTCAAATTGCTTGGTGCATTATTTTTTTCTCCCTCTTTGCTCTCAATACCTGGTTTTCTGGAGGTTGTTTGAGCTGCAAAACTTGTAATACTTTTGTTTTTCCTGCTTATATTTCTTTTTCTCTGTTCATTGAGCCATCAGAAATAAAGAATAGGATCAGGAATCAGTTAGTTCTGGTTAGTGCTTGTCTTTCATGCAGGGACCCCACCAGGTCCCTTTGCTGCACAGACACATGGCAAATCCTACTCAATAGCTTGTGGAAAAGCAGGAGAGGTGGCCATGTAGGAGTAGGACAAAGCAGCCAAAATATTGGCCTTGAGCAGGTGATGTCCCCACTGCAGATGGTTCAGAAGGGGTTTAATCTGATCCCGTATTAAACAGACCTGTGGCGAGCTGTAGTGCATCTTGTGGATTGATTTAATCCAAAAGAAATCTGTAATTTTAGGCACAGTTGGGTCTGGAGGGGAAAATGTTGAAGGCTCAAAACAGAGGTTGGACTGTGGTGATGCTTCACAAATGAACTGGTTCAATCCCAAAAGATGTGCTTCATTCTTTGACAGCTAGAAAAAGACCCGAACTTTGCATGCCTAAAAATGTCAGATAATAAAAATGTCCTTTCCCTTTTCCTGTCATGAACAGGTGAAACCTGCCCTGACAAGAAGGAGGTTGTGATCCTGGCACCTTCACCTTGTGAGAGTTCATTAATTAGGCAAAGAACCCAAAAGCAGGTAAAAATGCCCCAGGTCCCACCTCTGGCATGGTGCCTTCTGCCTTCCTTCAAATTCCTTGAGCTCATGGTTCCTCCTCCTTGACACGAGGCCAACAAGACGGGACCCAGGGCTAAAAACTCCTCAGGACGTGACGCACAGAAATCCATCCTTCCTTCCTGGTGTGGGAAGGCTGAAAGTCACCCGCCCCATCCTTCAGCCTGGTCTGGCCTGGGGCAAAAGCCAGGGCCTCACCCTGTCACCCAGCAGGGCTCCTGGGGTGGCACTGGGCGAGGAGATGCCAGCCAGGGTGGAAAACTTGGGGTGATGGGGAACTGAGCGCGCTGGTTGAGGCTGCTGAGTCCCCACCCCTTTCACAAATGGTCACCTTATCATTGTCCTCTGTTTATCCAGGAACAGGGGACAGAGGACAGGGAGGAGCAGCACCAGCGTCCACTCTGGGTCACCACACCAGAGGCTGCTCAGAGTCCATTGGTAGGATGGGTGGGATGCTTGTCCCAGCTGCTTCTCCTGGGATGTCATTCCAGAGCCTCTGCAGGAGCCATCTCCTAGTGCCCAAGTGGCATTTCCCAGGCTCACATGTGTCTTACAGCCCTGGGGTATCCCTGCTACCTTCCTGAAAGGTGTTTTTGATTGCCTTGTTGATCCAACTCATGGATTTCAGGGTGTGGACAAGGATGAGGTGGCATCTCAGGGTAACCAATGCAGCAATGTCCATCCTGGCCAGTTTACAACACTTCATGCAGCAGGTGATGATTTCCAGGGGGTGTTACAGAGCAGGAGCCTAATTTTGGTGTGCTGAATTGTCTTCAGGAGGTGCCACTGCCTCTTCCCTCATCATGGAGGTCCTACAAAGCCCCTCTGGTTAATTGAACTGGCTAAACAACTGCTTACAGGTCAAGAGCCTGAAAATCTTCTTCAGTCTGAAGGCAGGAACACATTTCTCTGCATATTTCAGAGACTAAAGCACCCAGCAGCAAGACAGGAGGGACACAGGACTTCAGGACCTGGTTTAGAGGTGTACCTGGCCTTGCTGGGTTAATGGTGGGACTTGATGATCTTAGAGATCTTCTCCAACCTTAATGATTCCATGATTCCATGATTCCAGGGTGGTTGGTGTTGCCATGGAGGCGCCAAGTTCCAGCTCAAGGTATTCTATGACTCTGTGAGGTTGGGGTAAATCCTTCCTGCTCCAAGCAGCAGCAGCAGAGACATTTGCCTGTGGTGTTTTGTGTCCCCAGGGTGTGTCTGATGGGCTCTGTGCTGCTCAGAGCAGAGACAATCCCAGTACAGATGTGCACAGCTGCAGAGGAAACACAGCTCAGGTGAGCAGCAGAACCACTGTGGTGTGAGTGCAAGCAGCACCTGAAATGTGAAGCAGAGTGAAGGGGAAGCAAAGTCTGGGGTAGTTTTCCAGTGGCAATATTTGGGGCTTTCAAGGCTTTTTAAAGTGGTTAGGTGCTTGGCCCCTGACTGGAATAGGATATCTTCAGGTGTAAGCACAAAAACAAATCCCCTAAGAATTTGTAAAACCCTGGATGTAGAGTAAGGGGATAATATCCTAACTGGAGTAACTTACCCCTATCTCTGAAGAGACTCTTGAGACCCTGATTTTAGACAAAGCAGAGCCATGCTCACCTCCTCCCCCTCCCTGAGCTGCGAAGGGTTAAAGGGTGGGGGAGTCGTTTGATTAATAGATGTCGTGTGAACGAGCACATTTGCCTGTGACTGCATTCCTGGGGCTTTCGGCGGGGCGATAAGCTGCGACCAAAGTCCTCGGGCTCTGGGCAAGGAGAGCAAACAGGGCCCCAATGGAGCAGTTATTAATTCCAGCCTTGCATCTCCCAGGGCTGTCTCTCAGCAACGGGGCTCCCGGGAAGCCTTTCACACACCAATCGATACAACTCACCTCTCCCCTTGCCCTTTTCATCCTCACTGCCCCTTCTTTTGCCTTTTCCATCCTCATTCCCCCTCTTTTTGTGCTTGCCTGGTCTCATTCCATGCCAGGACCTCCAGCTCTGGGACCCTTTCCCATGGGCAGCACGGGAAGGGAAGGATGATATTCCCATTAGGGTGATGGAGCAACCCAAAGTGGTGCTGTAGTTGTCCCATCCTGTGTCCCCTCTGTTTTTTTTCTGCTGTGGGGATGGATCTTTTGGGGCCAAAACCAGGGAATTCAGCAGTAATATTTCCCAAGAGCATACAAACCCTTCTGCTCCCATGGAAAGACATGCTCTGAGAGCCATTGCTTTTCTTCTAAAGACATTTATAAAGCAAACACACCTGATTCCAAATTTCTTTATCTGAAAAATTTCCTTTTCCCTCAGCTGCAAATTGATTCAAGCCCCACATGGTCATTACAAGTCCAAACTTTGGCATGAGGACACAATTGAAAATGAAACTTTCCCTTCCCAGAAAAGCAAAACAAACTGAATCAGCTTGGTCCTTTCAATCTGCTGGTGTTCAGATACAGCATTGGCATCCTTGCACACCTGCTTTCACTAGGGTGTATTTTTAGTGGCAGTGCTGGTGCATGGAGGATTTCTCCATGCCACAGTTTGGGGCCAAAATGTAGATTTCTGGTTGCTGGCATCCCTCCTAACCCCACAGCTGCTCTCTGGAGGTTGGTGGTGGCAATGATCAGACCAGAGGCTGTCTCCAGGAAAATCAGTTTCTTGAGGTGAGCCAAGACATTTGGTAATGGTTTTGGGAAGATTGGACTCCAGGCCACTTGATAATTTACAGTTTTCCAGTCTCAGAGCAGGAGGTAGGACCAGGGTTAATGGTTTTCAACTAAAGGAGGGCTGATTTAGGTTACATATAAGAATATTTTGTGATGAGGGTGGTGAGGCCCTGGCACTGATTGCTCAGAGAAGCTGTGGATGTCCCATCCCTGGAAATGTTCAAGGCCAGGTTGAATGGGGCTTGGAGCAACCTGGGATAGTGGAAGGTGTCTCTGCCCATGGCAGGGGGTGAAATGGAATGAGCTTTAAGTTTCCTTCCCAGCCAAACCATTCCATGATTCCATGATTCCATGAATGTGTTTGGCACTGTATGAAAACAAGATGTTTTCAGGGCATGCCAAGCTGATCCCTTCCACAAGAAAGACAGCTTTCTATGCCAGCCTGTTTTCCTTATCCAGTTCCAGATTTCATAAATCTTATGGAGCCCTTCTGACATTGCAGAGCATTACAACAGATCTGTGTTCACGCCTAAGCAGGCAGAACTCAGGGAAAGGAATCACCTGCAAGTGACAACACCTTTGCTCGGAAGAAAACGGATTCACATCTGAATCATTTTTAAATCATTGAGGAGAGAAGCTGGGATCACATCAGGGTTTGATCCAAACCACAGCTGTCCTCCTTTCCCATATCTCCTTCAGAGGCTGTGGTGGTACACAGGATGCCAGGACCTACAAAGGGTTTGGAGAAGGGAGACAAGATAATTTAACATTTGGTTATAAGCAACAAGCCACAAGCCTTGGGCCTAACCCTGGATTGTCATGGAGAAACAGCCAAATGAGATGGCCAAAGAGTGAAAACTGATCCTGTACTGAGAAACAGAGAATTAAATGCCTGATTGGGACTGTAATGTCTTCAAAGCTATTGGGTGAGAAACACGATAATTTTGAGCAGAAATTCCATTTAGCACTGATAGTTTTTGCAGGTTTCACTGCAATGAGTAGGTTTCCATATAAAAGAGTAACAACAACCACAACAACAACAGCAACAACAACAACAACAATATAATTCAATAATATTAATATAGCAACAGGAACAACAACAACAACAACAACAACAACAACAACAACAACAATAATAATAATAATAATAATAATAATAATAATAATAATAATAACAAAAACCAAATAGGTTTTCCCTATTAAAAAAAATTTAAAAGAGAGTAGTTCTGTCAAGAATTCCCAGCAGACTCAAGTAAGCCTTATATCTGTGGTAGCAGATATGGAAAAGGCATACTGAGGTCATCTAATCCAAGGGCCGGAAACCTTTCAAGGGTTCAGTGCCAGACTGTATTTTTCTTCCCCAGCAGAAACTCAGCAGTTTCTGTCTCCCTGGAAAAGGGTGAGGATCCCATAAGGGTGGGATCCTGCCTCTCCAGATCCAAACTGTCTGCAGCAGCCCAGCTGCCCTCTCCAGGGTTTATCCTCATAGCTCCACTCCCAACACATTTCCCAGCCTCGGGGTATCACAGAATCATGGAACATTCCATGTTGGAAGAGACAGGGATCATTAAGTCCATATGCCACTCAATCTCCAGTTGTTGGACCAAAAAGTGTGAGTCACTTGTGTTCCCTTTGCCTTCCAGCCCCATGGGGGCATCTTGGCTGCCTGGTGCATTTTCAGTGAAGAAAACCTTCTTAAACCCCAAATTTAGGCTCCTGGGACTTGCAGTTGAACCCTGTCACAACATTTTAGGATGGAAAATCCAGGAAGAGAAAAAATCTTGCATTTGACTGATTTAAAGGATCTTCCCAGAGGTTTTGTGCTGTGGGAGGTAAAGGGTGTTTCATGAGGACCCCAATGTCCCCCACAGCAACATCAATTAGGAAACCCCACTGGTGTCAGAAGGTCTTTGAGGGTCTGGTCTGGAGACTCTTGTGCTTTGTAACCATTCCCACCAAAATGGAAGGTGAGACTTGTTGATCTTGGAGGTCTTTTCCAAACCTTATGATCCCGTGATTCCATGAAAAAAGACAGCCATGGGACATCTGCAGGAATTTGAGGCCAGACCCAGGCTGTTCTCCCTGAAATCCCAAATCTACCTCCCCGAAATCCCTTCTCCCTGAGCTTCTGAATCCTCTTCCCCAACCACTTCTCCAGTTAACACAACACAACCTCCACCTTTCAGAGCCAGACCTAAGAACCAGCGACATCAGGGGAGGGAAAAGGGCCAGCACTGAGGTTGTATAAACTGGATTTTTAATCCTCAAGCAGCTTTGATCACCCTCCTCTCGTGGGCTGTATTTTAACACTCCAGAGCCCTTCTTCAAGTAGTTTTGGGTCAAAGGGATCATGGATTCTTCTGAAAGAGAGTGGCTTTTCAGGGATTCCTTCTCTCCTGAAGGGGTGATGTGCTTCATTGCGTGGAATGGTGTTTTCTCCTTGGAAAATTTCACAATCTGTGGTCATGGAAGATTTCCCATGGGAGCTGAGGTGTTCATTGGTGTTCTAGATCAGATAATGAATTTCTCCTGTGAGCATCTCCCTGGAGTTTCCATGCAAACCCAGGCCTCCTCTCCTGCTCTGTCCCAGAGGTGATCAGTGCAGGCAGGCTGCAATCCCTCATCCATGCCCATGTGTGCAGAGTGTGGCCCACATCTGCCTCAGGAAATTCCCTCAGGAAATGGGGATTTCCAGCAGGAGTTTTGAGAAAACAGAGGCCAACCTCTGAAATATTGATTGCCTTGAGGCCAGGTTGGATGGGGCTTGGAGCAACCTGGTCTAGAAGAAAGTCTCTGTCCATATCAGGGGGGTGCAATGAGAGGATTTTTAAGGTTTCTTCCAACCCAAACTTTTCCATGATTCTAGGATCCAGAGACCTCTACAAACCAAGGCAACCATGGGCACAAACTGTACCCCTAGAAGTCTTGATGAGTCCTGTTTGAGCCTTCATCCCTGCCTTTTTCCAAACAGAGAGGACCTTCTCTCCTTCCTGGTCCACCTCAGCACTAAATCAAAACATTATGACAAGAAATTGCACTCCAACCATTGAGCTGGTGTTAGAAACCAGATCCAGACTGGATCTCCTTCCACACTCACAAGAAGTTAATTTGGATTTTCATGGGGGGTATTTCTGGTCAGCATCAGTTTATTGGAAAAATAAACTGATGGAGATGCAAGAGTCAGAGCTTTTTATGTGACAGGTCTCCTCCACAATCTTCCACCTTCAGCAGCTTTCCCTGAGCATCTTGGCTTCTTCACAAACATAAATGATGGGCTTCCATCCTCTTTTTTTTTGCACTCTTCAACACTTTGGGGTTTGCTTCTATCTTTGGATAATAAGGAAATGGTCCCCAAGTTGACCAGATGGGTAAGAAAGTCCACTAGTTTAGGAAAAAGAAAAAGGTCAGAAGTTTTTCAGAAGAAAAACATGTAAAAAAACATTGTAGAAAAAGTGCTTTATTTTCATTATTTGCTTGTAAGTTTTTACTTCTGATGAAGCAGAAGGGCACTCTTTGAAGCTTTTCAGCCAGATTTCATTCTCCATCAGTGGAGTTTTGTGCTTTCCACCCCTGTAATGTGCAAGGCCCTCATAGATCTGCTCCACCTCTGAGGATCTGGGTAAAAGCATCACCCATTTCCCAATATAAAACCCATTTTCTGCTTTTACACTGAGTTTTCAGCCAGGCCTGATCTTGCACCCACTGCCTTGTGGCAGGCTCTGAAGTCTTCATATTGCCATGAGGTGTGAGCAAGCACACAAAGAACAGGGTTGGTTCCTGAGCCTGTGCTGGGTCCCAGATTTTCCCTGTGACACGAGGCCTTTGCATCATCCCTGCTCCAAGCTTTCTCTAGGACCTGCCTTCCCACTGAGTGCAGCACTGGCACTAAAAAAAGCTTTTCTCCACCGTGAGCCAGGCCAGCACGTCCTCTGGAAAAATGACATAACCCCACCACGTAATCTGGAGTTCCTCCTCTGGGGCAGCCTCGAGCCAGGGCCGTGTGAGAGGAGATCAAAGGGCAGCACAGGAAAAGGAGAGCAGAGCCCACAGAGGGAAAAACACCCTCACCCTGCAGGCAGGGCACTATCACAGCCCCCGGCGGCTCTGGGAGTTCCCATTCACAGGAGGGATGGAGACAGACAGACAGACAGACATCCTCTGGCCCCTGGCACCGGCTGGGTGCGGGCAGGCTGTCCTTCTCCATGCCTCTCCCACTTTATCTTTCAGACCAGTGTGGGACAACAGCTGGAGACAAGATTTGGCTCCTCTTGTGCCCTGGGAGGGATGTTCTGGACCCAAAAGAACCTGGGAGGCTGCAGTGCCACCAGCATCCCCTCCCCTGCGCTCTCCAGAGGATTTCCCACTTTTCCTTCAATTCAGAACACCCGGGGGAAACACAGGAGATGGGTGAGGCAGTGGGAGGGAGGCGACACAGCAAGGAAAAGCCATGGAAAGCAGTGGGTCCCGTGCCAGGAGTGGTGGTGCCCAGGGATCTCTGTTGCACACAGAGCCTGGAACAGTCCTGCAGGCTGGAGCCTTTCCATCCCTCATCCCCCTCCCTGTCCCTTCAGCCACGGGGCATTTGCCAGCAGCTGCACCCCCAGCTCCATCTGCCCAGCAGTGCCCACACCAGGGGCTTTGCCTTGCCCAGGGTTTGTGGTTTCTGACCCCTGACTTGCCCGTTGCCACTGGAATTCCCTATCGCTGCAGTGACTCAGCTGACAGAAAGGGAGACAATGGCATTTTACATCAGCCCAGGCTATCAGGAGCCTGCCTTATCTGAGCTGTGTTTTTCTATTAGTCTAACACTCCATTGTGCATCCCTTTATCAGCTGCAATGTTGATGTAATGCTGGCTTGGAAGTGGTTTCTGCATCCTAGCACTAAGACAGCTCACTTTTATTTCGGGGGGGAAGGGGAGGGTGCGAGAGGAGGGTTTATCAGGATTCTCAGGAGATAGGAGCCCTTCTCCTGCATGGAGCAGGGAGGGAGGGCTGGCTGGGTGGTGAAGGGGGGCTACCAGCCCAAACTGAGCAGCCCTTTTTTAAATTTTCCAAACAGCAATTTAATGAGCATAATTCCTGCTCCTCCCATCCAGACAACATTTTTAATTGGGTGTTTGTTCATCAGGAGAAATGTCCTCTCTGTGTCCTTCTGCAACTCCCAGAAGGTGCAGACCTGGCTTTCTGCAGCAGGACTGGCCCAGCTGCTGGTGGCAGCTCGAGCCCTGTCATGTCCTGTAGTATGGGTCATCCCTAATAGCATTTTCCTAGGCAGGTTTTCACTGGCTGTTACACTCAGGGGTCTTTTCTCCCCCAGATTTTTTTACATCTCTAAACACCAATTTTCAAAATCCCGCCAGCAACTGAGCATCCTTAAAATGACTTAAATAAAATCTGGAGTTAAATGGAAAGGACAGATGAATCGTCATGCATGAGGTAATGACATAATGGTGTGGCCTCATCAGGTTTGCTTCCTGGTGATCCTTGTGGGTCCTTTCCAACTCAGGATATTTTAAGTTTAAACCCTTGGGACTCACCTCCATGACAGCAGCAGGGACAGGGTCACTTCAGGTGTTACACAGGAAGAGAGGAGCACATTGGATTTCTGTTACTGCAGTAACATGAGGTTTATGGCCAGGTAGGATCAAACATCAGATTTGGCTTATTCAGCAGTGGGAAGAGCAGCAATGAGGTTGTCAAGGCAGGGCACAGAACATCTGGAGCCATATCTGAGCATCATCCCTGACCACCATGGCCTGGTTTCACTCAGCTCCCCCAGCCCACCTGGCACCCATGCTTTGGCCAAAGTCAGCAGCAACAAATACTGACCTAAACCAGGACTTTCAAGCCCACTGTGACTCCCTCTTGGAGCAGTCTCTGGTGTGAGAGGTGTGGACCTCATCAGGTACTCTCTGCTCCTTCCTCGCTGGGATTTCATGCTTGTCCTTTCCTCCTGGCTCTTTGTGTGAAGGTAGGACCAGCAGATGTTTTGAGGTTTTAATGAAGTTAATAATTTCCTGTTTTGCTTCACTCAAGCCCAGTGGCCTGGTAAAGATGCTGCTGCCAAGACCCCCCCTCATAAAGTGCATAGAGCCACTTGTGGAAGCCATATATGAATTAGAATCACAGAATCACTGAATGGTTTGGGTGGGAAAGGACCTTAAAAATCATCTAATTCCAACCCCCTGCCATGGCCAGGCACACCTTTTCACTTTCCTCCTAGCCCACCCAACCTGTCCTTGGACACTTCCAGGGATGGGGCAGCCACAATCTCTCTGGAAAACCTGTGCCAGGGCTTCCCCACCCTCTGAGTAAAGAATTTCTTCCTGACTTCTGATATAAACCTGTCCTCTCTCACATAAACCCATTCCCCCTTGGCCCATCACTATCTGCCCATAGAAAAAGCCCCTCTTTCTCCTTTCTATAAACCCCTTAAAGGTCTCTCTAGAGCCTCCTCTTTGCCACTGTGTCATCAATAACCACCCAGTCTGACTCCTACTTTACTGCTTCACTGGTGCCCAGTTCACAGGGTGACCAAGCAGAGGATGTTGATTTTGGACTGTGTTCAACTGCTGGGTGGCACTGTATTTTGTGGCTCTAGACAGGTGTCTGCTGCAAATCCATCTCCCTGGTAGCTCTGGTCAGCTCAGCAGGTTTGTTTGATGTGGAAGAACAAGCAATCACATGTCTTGCTATAGGTCCCTACATTATTGTTTAATGGCAACAGTCGGACTTCAGGCTTTTCTGGGGTCCAAGGAGCTCCAAAAAGCCAGTCAGGACCCATTTGCATCCCTTCAAATTTCATCCTTGAGACCAGAGGAATTTACAGTGAACTGCAAATGAGAGCCCCAAGAAAATCCTGTGCACACGTGTGAGGTTCATCCTCTCTGCTCTCCCCAGAGGAGAGGATGGGTGTACCTACATGTGCTGCCCAGGGCAGTGCTGGAGTCACATTCCTGGAGGGATTTAAGAGCCCTGTGGATGTGACACTTGGGGACATGGGTTAGTGGTGGCCCTGGCAGTGCTGGGGGAACAATTGGACTTTTCATCCACCCCCAGCAAGCTTCAGCCTGGTCTTTGGTGTTTGCCTACCAGCACTTTTGCATCTGTGTTTGCATACCCTGGGTGACTGTTTGCATGTGGAGCCCTGGAGATGAGTGAAGCCCACAATATGTTTTATTTGCAGAGAAACTAAAGCAGGCCTTTCTGAGAAGACCTTTAGAGCTAATTTCATTTCATTACTGCTCCTTCTCCTCTGCACCCATCAAATTAGTGAGAATCCCACATGATGTAGACTCAACAGAGTCCAGATGGAGTGCTTGGGTGGCAGCTCTGAAGTGCTGTTGAAAGGACAGCAAGAGCAGAAACACAAACTGTGGTGGGCAGAGTCATGGTGAATGGTTACTGCCCATCCCCAGCCACATTTGTGGGACTGCTGCACTCTCAGACCACAAATAAATGTATGGAAACGCTCATGCAATGGGGTAAGCAAGTCCTGGAGGGTCTGAGCTTGCAGTTGTCCTACCTGGACCAGCCATCTCATGCACTGAAGCTGTTTTGCTCTTGCCTCTTCCTCTTCAGCCTCCCCTGCCCGAGGTGGGCCAGCTGCTCTCTCTGCACATCAAGTGGCTGCAGTTTCGTCTCAGTCATCATTTCTATTGTTATCTGCCCATTATCTGATCCTCTCCCAGGCCAGGCCAGGAAACATCCTTCTGTCTCTGTCTTCGACGGCGCTCCATCCTCTTCCTCCTTGGAGAAGACAAAAGCAAAACAAGTGCATAATGAATCAGACGTTTCCCTTCTCGCTTCGCCCCTTATTTCCCCCTCTCATTTTTCACACGGGCCAATTTCTGCCTTTTCCCTCCTGTTTGTTTGGGATGTGCTCAGCATCCCAGGGAGTCTGGCTGGCTCCTCTCGGAGTCAGCAGGAGTTCAGCAGTGGGTAAGGCTGATAGGGCTCCTCTGGCCCCCACTGCGTCCTCAAATGTCTGCAAGAAGCTTGGCCTCCTGACACCGGGGCATGGGATCAACTCCAGGCCAAGCTGGAGGTTCATGAGGGTTCAGGAAAGACACTGGACACTTGGGTGGAGGAAAATTGTTCTATGGAGGGCAATTAAACATAAGATCAGCATATCCAGCTCAGGATGTCACGCGGCAGAAACGCGCTAAAGGCTGAAAGAGGGTGTTGGGGAAGTGTTGCTCCGTCCTTACCCTCATTCTGTATTTCTCCATGGCATTCCTGAAGGAGAGGTGGGACACTCACCTCTGCACACTCCATGGGTTCTGTTTCACCTCTAGAACAAGACGGGACAAAGCTCTGCCCGTGAAGCCCAGCACTCCTTAACCTCCGGTGATGTTTCACATTTGCTGTTCCAAACCAATGCTGGATCCCACATCCAACATTCAGTGGAATTCTACTTCTAATCTCCCTGGACCTGATTAGGGTAGGAATATTGAGGACCTGTAAGGAAAGCTGGCCTGAAACATCCACACCAGTCCCCATCTGAGCAACCCTTCCCTCTCCTTCAGCTCTCCCCACCACCCAGCAGCACTGCACTTTGGCTCTCCTGTTAGCCAGCTTTCCCTAGGAGCCCGATTTTCAGAGACCCCTGCAGCCCAGGGTCAGCACTGCTGTGGCCTTGGTTGTGTCTTCCAGGTAGAAGTCAGATCATGGGAAGCTCAGCTGCTTTTTGGGGAACTCAGATGCAGGTTGGCCAAGGGCAAAAGCCAGTGGCAAAGACTTTGATGTCACTGGTGAGGGTGATGTGGGTCAGTGGCAGTGGCTCTTCCTGCCCCATTTCCATGGCTGGGGGAAAGACAGGAATGTGCAGGGAGTGATCCCAGTTCTGAAACTTTCCCTCTCTTTTCAGAAAGTGAAGGTGAAAATCAAGACCCACCCACACACCCCAGACAGATGAGTTTCCCCAAATGAAGATTATGCAGTGATTTTTTTATTATCAGCTTTCACTGTAAATGGAAAGGAACAAAACATAGAATAATTAAGGTTGGAAAAGACCTCAAACATCACCAAGTTCAACCTTTCACCCACCACCACTCTGCCCATTGAATCCTGTAATGAAATGCCACATCTGCTTGTTTTTTGAACATTTCCAGGGATGGTGACTCCACCACTTCCCTGGGCAGTCTGTTCCAACACTTTACCTCTCTTTCAGCAAAGAAAGTTTTTCCTGATAACCAACCTGACCATCTCCTAACATAGCTTGAGGCCATTTCCCCTTGCCCTATCTCTTGTTCCCTGGGAGAAGAGGCCAAATCTCAGAATGTAGAAAGGAAAGATGAAAACATCCTTATTTCTTTACCTCTGCAAAACACTCTGACTCTTTTTCTGTCATTTCTAACCAGGCCACATGGCTGAGACCAGAAGGATCATCTCTCAGCGGATGCTGGGATAGTTAGTTTGTGGTTAGGCACTGAGAGAGCCACATTGCTGCTTTAGAGAAGATCCTGAAAAATGGGAAAAGGCATGGAAAAAGTGCTGCAGACATTATCTGAAGAGTGAAGAGAAAACCTTGGCATGGCAGACTCAGAAAGCTTGGTCTGGTTGGCTTATCAGAAAAGGAGATGGAGAAGTAACTGGAGAAGGACTTCCTGGGGAGAAAAATACCTGGTGACTAAAGTGTCTTTAATCTAGCAAAAAAAGTCCTTTCTAGGCTGCAAAGCAGAGCCAAACCACACAGGCTTGTGGTTGGTGCAATGGGAAATTAAACACTTGGTTAACCCAGGTTCTTCATCCTTGGATATCTTTAAACTGGAAGCAGATGTGTTCCTGGAAGCAATGTTTCAATCAGGTGCAAGCTGCTGAGTTACAGGCAGGAGCTGCACCTGAATATCACATTGACAGTGCTGAAAAGAGATGGGATGAGCTCTGATGGGTGGAGATTCCAGCTGGATTTTCTTCAGCACCTCTGGAAGAACTGCAAAGGGAGATCTGGCACCTCCTTGCTTACTGGTTTATGAGAATTATGAGATTTTCTTCCTGGTTTGAGGACACAGCCCTTAATCCTGTCCCAGAGCTTCTGACTGGGGTAAAGCAATGGCTCAGCAAATCAAGGTGATGGGGAAACCAGAGTGAGAATCACAGAATCTTCAGGGTTGGAAGAGACTTTCAATCTAGCCCAATTAGAATTTTCACTGGGAAATCCTGGAGCAGTCCAGAAAATGTTTCTGCTTATGAAGACAGGCTGGGAGAGCTGAGGGTGTTCTGCCTGGAGAAGAAAAGGCTCCAGGGAGAGACCTTAGAACACCTTCCAGTGCCTAAAGGGGCTCCAGGAGAGCTGGAGAGGGACTTTGAGCAAGGGCCTGGAAGACAGGACAAGGGGAAAAGGCTTCCCACTGCCAGGGGGCAGGGATGGATGGGATATTGGAATCCTCCCTGGTGAGGGTGGGGAGGCCCTGGCACAGGGTGCCCAGAGAAGCTGTGGCTGCCCCTGGATCCCTGGAAGTGTCCAAGACCAGGCTGGACAGGACTTGGAAGAACCTGGGATTGTGGAAGGTGTCCCTGCCCATGGCAGGGGGGTGGAACTGGATGACATGTCAGGTCCTTTCCAACCCAAATAATTCTTTCACTCTGTTTTTTCTAATTCTTTTCTGCTGGTATTTTTACACTCTTTATCCTTCTGGGTGTGCAGGTCATAAGCAAACAGGGAGGCTGATGGATTTAGTACTTCACCTCTTCAAAATGGAATTGTCCTTTCTTTAATACTGATCCTGTTCCTCCTTCTTTTGGTTGTTTGTTTTTCTTTTTGAAGGCATATTTCACTCCCAGCTGTTTTATTATCAATGCTCAGTTTTCTCACTGGGCAGAATTTACAGGAGAGACTTTCAACAAATATGTGGCTTGGAAAATGCTTTTCCTGACCTCTGCCTGCCATTCTGAGCAGGAGTCTCTGTTGGGGAGAGCCAGTAGCAGCTAAAAAGGGTCTAAAAACCCCATTTAGACAACAGGCTGCAAGGTGTGAGCACCAAAAGGCAACTTCAGTGAATTCTGAGCAAATCTTCAGCAGTGGAAGAATAAAAAGTGACCAGGACTGAAGGATATTGTGACAGGTAGGGGACCTTGAAAAACTCAGTCCAAACACTGGATCAATAACCTTTCCTCCTTGTCCAGCCTGTTCTTGTAAACCACTGGTGATGGAGACACTATTCTTCCTCTCTCTTCTCTCCCCAGACAGGGAAATGAGGGACATATCACATTTACCCCATGCCTTATCTAGAACTGAACACTCCATGTCCTTCAGCCGCTCCTCACTGTCTGTGTTTTTCACTCTTCTCCTCATCCTTGTTGCTGTTTCCTGCATTTCCCCCACTTCCTCCTGTAACTCCATATGATGCCCAAGCTGGACCTCTGCAATCCCAGGTTTTGGACCAATTTAAGCATCTTGGTGCTTAAAGCCCTTTTCTCCAGCTGATTGATGCTCAGCCTCTGATCTGCAATGCCGATCCCCTTCTGCTCCTGCTCTGCTGCCCTGTGGTTGGTCACCATCAATCCCATCCTACTGCACGCAGGATCTCTTTCCTAAATCCACCTTTACCTCACAAAATTTTGTTCATGGGGGTTACCCTGTACCCTTACAAACATTCTGCTTCCAGAAGTTTTTATACCAATATGGGGATACTGTGTTCTCTTCTTGACAAATTTCCCACACTCCCACAGAACCAGTGGTGATCCAAACCTTTGGGAGGTCAGACCAGCTCCATCCATATGAGATGGAGGTGGGCTCCCAGCCCCCTGGGGCATCAAGGATTTCATTCCCTGTGTACACAGCCCTCAGCCCAGCAGGGAGGGGCTGCAGCCTCTTACACAGAGCAAGGCCCTAATACCTTTCATTGCATGGCAGGAGAGGAAAAAACCCCTTTCCATTCATTCTGAGCAGGTTTTCCAGCCCCTCCCATCTTGGCCCTGATTGCTTATCAGCTGAGATATGTTTATCCTAAATCTTTCTTTTCTCCTTTTCGTGTCTCCCCCTCCACCTCTCCCTTTCCTGCTTTTTCTCCCACTGTTTCTCTCTCCCATCAGCCCACATGCACACCCCCTTCCCAAGGCCAGGGCTGAGCCTGCAGAGGAGTGAAGCTTCAGACTAAACTTTAATTTGCACGCTCCCTCTCTCAAGGGCACCCGGCATTTTTTCGGCTGTTGTTCACCGCAGAACTGGAAGGTTCTGGTTTGTGCCACTGTCGATCTAGACAGCACCAGTGTAATTACAGCATGTTCCCTCCCTGTGGAATTCAGGAGAGACCAGCTCCTTTTATAGCCTGGCCAGAGCCCCTTGGAGGGGCTGCTCTTGTGCCTCTTTTATACCCTCTGTCCCCGGGACTGGCGTGAAAGTGCTGAAGCGCTGACCTCAAGCCCTGCAGGTCCTCTAAGTGGTTCCTAGAAAACCCTCCTGGCACTTTGCCCACGGGGTACAGTCACAGCTCTGCCCTGGGAGGGCTGTGCTGGTGCTGGCCTGCATCTCTGCAAAGTCCTTGCTGCTGCAGACACTATTCACAGAGACCGGGTCCTTAAAAAATTCACGTTATGGCTTAGAGACGTGGCTTAGTGCTGGGCATGGCAGTGCTGGGTTTGTGGTTGGACTTGATCTTAGAGGGCTTTTCCAGCCTCAGTGGTTCTGTGATTCTCTGCAGTGTGAACTGCCCAGTTGTGCACATCTCCTGTTTCCAGGAGCTCTATTCCTACCACCTCCTAGAGAATCCAGGAGCCCTTTTCCTCAGCAGAGGTTTTGCCCATGCCAAGGCAGATGTTGGGATGCAGATCAGGAGCCACTCTCCCTGCAATGATCTCCTGCCAGAACAGTAGTGTTGGTGGGGAAGAGGCAAGGGGTGGGTTGAGAAGAGAAATCCTGCACTTTTGGTGTCTGGGAGGTACTTGTGTAGTGGGAAATCTGGGCCTTTTTGGTGTCCTGGTAGTTGACAGCAATGTCTGGTCAGGAGGATTAAATAGGGAGAAAGGAGGACATCACTTCATGCTGCTTTCCCAGCCTTTTGTACTCAACTTTCAGACTAAATCACATAGAAATATCAAAGCACAAATGAGCATCATCTCTCTGTGGACCTGTGACATCCATTCTGATGGAGCTGTGATTTCCATTCTCTTTCTGTCTCTGGGATCCCATCCTCTAGTTGTCCCCATGCATCCCAGCCTGCTGCTGTTTCTCTACATTCCCAGCCACTGGACAATAAAGGCAAGTGAATGCAATTCCTTCCCAACAGATATTTAACAAGGGGGATTGGCCTTTCTATGAAGTCCTTCCTTCTCCTTCTGTAAGGACACAGCATTTCAGTGAAGTCATCCTGGAGTGTTTCTCTTGGATTGCAAAAGCAGGATATTGCAAAATCCCTGAAGACTGAGAGATTGATACTGGGTGGAAATTGAAGAGTCTTCTTCTCCTGAATTGCTTGGATGTTTTGGCTTTCCTCATCCCAAGGTCCATGAAGTGGGGACAGAGTATCTTAGGGTTGTCCAGAGTGTGTGTTTTTCCCAAGTGAGACAGATTTAGTTATCCACTGGGTAGAGTGATGGTCTGGGAAGTGAGGTGGGGTTTAAACTCTCCTCCTTGAGTGTCTCATCATGCTTCTCCCAGCTGTGAGACAGCAGCAGTGCAAGAGTGGGATGAAGAGAGCTCTGTGTTATCACAAATAACAAGAACAAGTGCGTTTCTAATCTTGGGGATGAGATGATCTTTTCCGTCACAGGACACAGCTCCACTAATAAATAAAACAGCGCCAAACACAGACACTGGAACTTGATTGTCTCTGTCGTTGACATGGTGCTTGGCACAGTTTTGACCCTAGCCAGCTACTGCCACCCTAAATTTGCACAGGGCAGAGCACAGGGATGCTGCTTCACCCAGACAAAATCCTGGTGGAACATCCAGTCTTTTGGGGTGCCCTGTATGAACCCGCTCTGGGTGCAAGGAGCATGTGGCAAAGCACAGCTGAGCCTGTTGATGCATCACTCCTCTTGTGCTGCTTCTTAGACCCTTTACATAAACATTTGCAAGTGGCCAGGGTTGGGAAAGAGCCCATGAGCAGATAGGGCTCTGCTCTGACTCTGTGCGGCTGCTCAGATGTTTTTGCCCTGCTTTTCTTGCAGATGAGCTTAGACCATGGCAGAGGTCAAACCAGCACGGGCTATCTTTAAAAAGCCCAGAGCTGAAGCAGATAGCTCTTCTCAAAAGCCTTTTTTGCCAGTTCTTTTTTCCATTCCTGCCATACTCAGGTCATGCCAGAGTTTCTGCATGCAGCACGTGGAAAGTGAAGCAGTTGCATGTCAAAAAAATTGCAAGGAATAAAGAACATCAGAAGCTAAAGGGCAGATTGCACAAGGCAGTTCTTGTTTATCTTGCACTGGGGCTTGCAAGGTTGCAGAGATCCTCAGGCTGAGCTTGGATGGGGAGGAGATGTCCATTAGCTCCGTCTCCTTGATTTTCCATGTAACGCTTTCCCCCCACTTTGCCACTCTGGTCCCCCCAGCACTGCCCCTGCCCCCCGTCCCATTAGGACCCAGCGGGCTGTCGGAAGCGTAATGGAAGAGAGAGCTTTCATCCATCACAGACCTTGAAGAGTTCAGCGAGGCAGAGCC
The DNA here is from genome assembly GCF_022539315.1 of Serinus canaria. Taxonomy (NCBI): domain Eukaryota; kingdom Metazoa; phylum Chordata; class Aves; order Passeriformes; family Fringillidae; genus Serinus; species Serinus canaria. The sequence goes on from NC_066316.1 coordinate 110,044,040, forward strand.
ATCACAGAGGAGAAACATTCCTCCGCGAATCCCCTCTTGTCTCTCGGGTGGGAAGGGGGAGGAGGAGGGAGAGATAAGGCCAAACTAATTTGTCTTTTTTAATTGGCTCAGAATACTTGAACGAAAGCTGGTTTGTTATCCTTGGCTTTGCTCTGGCAGGCGTCCAGGATGTAGGGCAGGGCCGGAGGCTTCTGAAGAGTTAACCTCTTCTAAATATCCTATTAGGATCCTCTCCATTTAGTGTAAGGACGATGTAAGCAGAGTCAGAGTGGGAGGGCCTTGCGGCTTTCTTTTTTCCCCTTTTCTGGTGGAAACTCAGCTTTGGAAGGGACACTGGGACACGCAGAGCAGCAAAGGCCTGAGGGTGAGAGTCTGCTGGTCAAGTTTTGCTGTGTGCACTGTAAACATCCAGAGCTGAGCTAATCACCCCGAGCTCACTTTGTAGTCAGTGAAGAGAGACACAAACTCTCTGAGGGACAGTTGAGTCAGACTAAGGCAGGATCTGATAGAGGTCAAATGATTCAGGCCTGGAATGACTGGAAAGGGAGAATAGAATGGTTTGGGTTGTAATCATAGAATCACAGAATAGGTTGGGGCAGAAGGGACCTTAAAAACCATCTAGTTCCAACTCCAAGGTGTTTTTTCCTCAGGATGTTTGATTTTATCAAGTGTCGCACAGATGTGACAACAGATCTGTTGGGAGGCCTGTGCAGGTCTTGGAGAGCAGCTGGAGGATGAGGGCATCTAAAATGGCACTTGATGTCAATGGGCAGTGGATCAATCTGACAAAGTCACTGTGGATGACTTGGGCTCTGGATGTCTGGCCTTTGCTGATCATATCTGGTATAGAGAGTTGTGAAGAATCAAGGAATCATAGAATGATCTGGGTTGGAAGGGACCTTAAAAATCATCCATTCCAATCTCCCTGTCATAAGCAGGGGCACCTTCCACTAGAGCAGGTTAAGAAGTGGCACCAAAGTCAGGCTTGGGGTCAGATTGACTGGCCATCCACGGTTTCTGTTGAGTGACCTGTTTGTTGTAAAAGAGAGATCGTCAAATCCTTTAAAACAAACTCAAAGGCATATTTACAAGATTGTTTAGGCATGAACTTCATCAGTCTTTGTGCTCATGATGTCTGACAGACAAAGTGGTGAAACTCACTTCCTTGAAGGCTCCCAACTGTACCTTTCATGAAGATGGATAACGTGGACCAGGCTGGTCCACAGGGCTTGGAGCTTCCACTGGGCAAGTGAAAGGTGTCCCACAGCAGAGGGTTGGATTAAGATGAGCTTTATGTCCCTTCCAACCCAAAGCATTCAATGATTTTATGTGTATGGAGATGAGTTCAGGACAGTGCTAGTAGATCTTAGAAAAACTTGGACTTTTCCAGGGTTCCTCACACACCCTGCTGAGGTCCAGCCAAGAGGCATTCCGCGGAAAACCGGTGATGCCGCACACTTTGGCTTCCTCCCGTGCTCAGAGGGGTGAGTCTTTTTTTTTTTGGAGAGGGTTGCAGTCCCAGGTCAAGGCCTGTGCCCTCCACATGTCTGGGAGCATCAGATTTGCTTTGGTCTCTGACAGCATTACTGCAAAGTAATTTCTCTCTCTGGGCCGTGCAGAGGACTTGGGCAGGGGAAGAGGCGAGAGGCAGAGCCCAGCAGCTCTGACAGACAGTTTGCAAGGTCCAAGGGTTAATTCTGTGCTCCGTTGTAAATTTCCCTTTGTAGAGCTGCCAGGCCTAATTGATTTAGGAGCCAAATTCCCATTTCTCAAAGAAGACTTATCTGAACTTGCAAAAAGTGGAGCTTGCTTTCAGCCCCAAAGCAGGAGAGTTAATGTGCGTTCTACACATCCTGCCATCCTAAATCATGTTAATTAACAATGTCATTTAATTCATAGAAATGTCTGATTCCTTTTTTTTTCACCCAGAACCCCATATTGCCATCAAACCCCATAATCTAGGCAGTTCAGTAGCATTCCTCTGCCTGATGGAAAGGAAATCTACCTTGTAGGGGGGTTGTTTGTACAAATAAAAGCCTAGAAAGTGAGAAAGGGAAAAATGTCCTGGAGAAATATATCCAAGACTGGAATGGTACAGTCAGGGCTGTGTTTGCCAGGGCTGGAAATCCCTACTCCTTTTCCATTGATGGAATCTCCTGGAGTTCACCCTGTGTGATCCAAGTAACACCATCACAAACCAGTCCCAGCCCCTGAGTTTTGCTTTTCCCGAGGTTTTAATCAGCTCCTTTGACAGATGCAGCACAGAAGGGGTGGCCCTGCAGCCAAACACTTCTGTGGGTGCCTCCAGAAATCGGTCTTGTTCCAAAAGTCCCAAGATGCCAGGGGCAAGTCCCATCCCATGGCAGCTGCCATGGCCCCAGCCAAGGATCAAAGAATTCCAGGAGTGAGGGGGCTCCTCGAGGTCATCTCCCCACTCCTCCTGCCCCAAGGCAGCCAGAACCACCCATGCCACGGCTGTTCTGAACGATGCTGAGTTTTCCAGGCAGTTTCTCCTTCACACACTTCCCTGTCCTTGCCATTAGGAGTCCCTTCCCTACCTTCTTTTACCGCCCATGAAGGAATGTCACTCCTCAAGTGTCCCTGCAGATTAACCAATTTCACTGCTCCCTCCTTAATCTGACTTTCCTGCTCCTTCACTCATTCTCTTGGCATTTTTTTGGGCTGTCCCCAGTCTGACCCCTCTTTCCCTTGGAGCCTGGAGGGGGGCCCAGTGCTCCAGCTGAGACCTTCCCAGCACCAAGGAGATAACTCCAGAGCTGACTTCAAAGATAATGCCGTAACTCCACGGAGCTTCCCGATGGCTCAGACACTTCCCAGAGGTTGGGAAGAGGAGTTCCCATTATGAAAGGAGACTAAGGAAGGCAGATCTAAGCCACCCACCCTTTGGTGTCCACATCCACCTGGCCAAGCCTCGGGTTCTGCTGCTGAGGGGAGAGAGGAGCTGTGGTGGCTCCATCAATACTGGGGTGGGATTTGGGTGCCACAGGGGTGTCTAAGGTCATTTCAGTCTGAGGTCCTACTGCTATTTGGCCTTCTGTTGACATCTCAGGTGTTTTAAGAGTTGCCCAGTGCCTCTGTTCGGCCAACTGAAACGTATCTAAGGGAATAAAGGGAATATAAAGGGAATTGAGACATCCAGATCACTCAAAAGCACTGAGCTGGGGAAATTTATTAGTCTTAATCCACAACTGAGTCCTGGTTTGGCATGCCAAGCCTCATAGCCTCCCTTGCTGTTTTATGTCTCCCTTCTCCATTCCCATCACTTTTCTCCTTTCCCTGCTCGGTGGAGGCATTGCAGGACCCCTTCCCTCTCCATCCCTGAGCATCCCCTGGGATCAGAGCACTGGAACACCTGAGAGGGACCCCAACACTTGGGATTTGAGCCTTGTGCAGAGGAAAGGGATGGTAAAACACCTTCCCTCTACTCCCCTCTCACTGCTGAGCTTTGCCTGGACAGGAGCTGTCTCCTGCTGCCTGGGGATGTGCTGGAGGCTGAGCAGAGCCCATTCCTTTATGGAAACCCCCCTTCCCTTTTCCATGACTCTCAGAGCCGGGCACCCCCAGCCCTGGGCGGGCTCTGACAGTAACCATGCCACAGGGGCTGTCAGTCAGAGCAACGTTGGGCAGTGTCAGCCACAGTTCGCTGTAATCTCCCGGGGGGAGAGCGGTGCCAGAAGTGACAGCTACCTTTATCCACATCCCAGGGATATAAACAATATCCTGGAATAATGACAGGGGGAGCATAAGCATCAATATCCTTCAGCTGCTTCTCCCCCCTCTCTCTCCAGCCCGGAGTATGTTCCTGAAAAGCCTCATTTCCTAATACCTGAGGTTTCTTTGCTTATTAGCCTTATCTGCTGGAGCAAAGTACCTCGGTGAAAGACATTTTTTGGTGACGTTTTTTAGGAATGTTTTTGTAATCCTTGCATTTATAGGCAAAGACAAGGAGATCAAAGCTGCCCAGGGTTTATAAAGCATGTCAGGCTGAAAGTTCGACATCAATTAGAGTGATATACACGTTGTCCAGATTTATGAGAAAACACTGATTTGGCCCCATCCCCTGCCCCCCCCCCCCCCAACTCTTTGCAGTGACTTGCATCTCTTTTCAGGGCCTGCTGGTGAGTGATCAGGGATCTGTGACCCAGTGCCCAGTGGTTCTTCCCAGCTGGAATCCTGCATGCACTGAGCTGGCCAGACTCAGCTGCTTCCATTCACTCTGCCCATGGCACTGCAGTGGCAGCAGTCAGAAATTATTCACATGAAACCTGTTTGGAAGGGAAAAGGGGATGCGGGACTGAGAATTTAGTTTTCCTCTTAATGCTCTTCTGCTTAATGCTTTTTTGTAGTGTATCTTCTTAAGCTTTCTTTTACAGCAGAAATGACTATCACCAGAAGGAATGGCTGAAAAATGTAGATCCTTCATGGTTTGGTTGCAAGTGGACACATTCCCTCTAGAAAGACAACTGAGGGATTTCCTGATGAGAGAGGTTTGGGTCCCCATCCCTGCCATGCCCCAGTGTGGACACCCTCTCTGTGACACAGCAGGGAAGGGGCAGGGGACCCTCATGGCTGTTCAGGAGAAAAGAGGAGATTTCAGTCCACAGCCTCTCTCAGGCTCAGGAAAATGAAACTGAAATCATCTGGCTCCCAGAGAGGAGCCATGACCTTCTCTTCAGCCCTCTTGCTGAAGGTGGCTGAGTCTGTAACAAAAAATAAGTGACTTGTAGAGCGTGAAGGTAACAGAGGGGAGGGAAGGCTGTGGCTTTCATCTTCAGGCTGCTCCCCTGCACAGGTGGCTGTGCTGTCTTTGCTTTTGCCTTGATGCAGTGACATGGTGGGGATGGGGCTGGAGCCTGATTTATAGGCACAGACTCCCCTCTCTTGTGATCTTCTGGGATTTGCACAAAGAATCATGGAAAAGTTGGGGTTGGAAGGGACATTTAATGGTCAGATAGTATTCTTGCAGTAAACTGGGATATCTTCCACTATCCCAGGGTGCTCCAAGCCACATCCAACCTGGCCTGGGACACTTCCAGGGATACAGGGCCAGCCACAGCTTCTCTAGGAAACCTGTGCCAGGGCCTCAGCACCCTCACTGTAAAAAAATTCTTCCTTATATCTAGTCAAAATACAGCCTCTTTTACTTTAAAATCATCACTCTATGTCACAACTAAAATTTTGTCACCACTTGTGCAAGGTGATTGTGCCTAGCAAATCCTGGCCTGAAGGAACATCTTAAAAAAATATCTTGAAAAAACAATTTTGGGCTCAACTGTGTGTTTTGCAGATCCCCTGTCTTGAGGAATTTGATTCAGGGAGAAGATCTGAAATGTCAGGAGAAAGTCAGCTTTCCCCCAGCTGGAGGAAGTCCCTAGATGTGGATTTGGAAGCAATGGAGCTGTGCATGTATCTGTTGTGCAGATTTCATTTAACTCTGGTATCTGGACAGGCTGCATGGCTGGAGTAAATGTAAAAGCAATCCTGAATATTTGGGAGCCTAAATAAAGGTTCTGGATTTAAAAATGGCCGAAGAAAAGGCAGGATGGGGGATGAGGATAATAAATGCAAACTGGAGAGTTTATCCCTAAATTAGAACTTGCTCCCATCTCATTTCCCCTGCTGCCTTTCAGATATCCTCCCAGTGTTTCCTGGCAGTCCCTCCACATTTTTAACATCCAAATTTTCCTCATTTACCCCAGGGTTCAGTGCTCTTCCTGTGTCTTGTGACCGAGGGTTGATTGCAATGGTCGCTGTTCCTCCAGAGCAAACCAGGAGCTGATTGTCCCTTTAACCCTCCTGGAGCACAGAAATCCACCCAAACCAAGGAATTCTCCCAAAGCACCCATGGCAGTTAGGAACAGAGTTTGCAGGGTGGAGGGAGCAAGAAGTGAAGATTTTTGCAGGGATTTTTGTCACTGTGTTGTCACAAGTTGTTCTATGCTACAGCTGTGTAATGAGCACAGAAACTTCCACCAGGATTTTCCATTTCCTCCAAGTGAAACCTAGTGCTGCAAAGATTCTCTCAAATCTCAAGGCTCCTACACATCTCGACACCTCCTCCAGATCAGAGTCCAGGCAAAAGATAAGATTTAATCATTTTTTGGTTTTGCATGGAAAATATCTCAGTGAAGTGATTTTTCAGCTCCTTTTTGGCTGTCAAATATGTCCTGTGATGGTCACTGGAGGTGTCACCCAGACCCTCAGCAGACCCTGGAAGGATTCAGTTCATGTTAGACACCTCCATCCAACCCTCCAGGCTCCACTGACTGATGAATTCAGATGCCTAAAAACATCTTTGTTAATTTCTTGGGATCCTTTGGCTCTTATGGTGAGTGCTGAGTGCTGTGCTCCCATTTATCTGGGAGTGATATTTGTGCTGTCCAACAAAGCCCATTCATGTGACCCAGCCTGTTTTCTGATTATCCTTTGGAGGAGCACTCTGAAAATTCATGTAGATCCATGAGTTGGCGTGGCAGACTTTGTGTCTGCAGCAAAGGATGCTTGAGAACAGAGCAGAATCAACATTTATGGACCAAAGAGCTGATATGGGGCTGTCCACACAGCTATTGTAGGCTGAAATTAATGAAGAATCCCTATGGGACAATCTTTATTGGCTTTTTCCTAATTTCTGCAGCTATTTAGGACCTCAAGGTGTGCAGGTTTTCTTAAAAGACAACCAGTGGTTTGTGCAGACCCCAGTGGCTCAGCACTTCCCACCTTAGGATTTTACAGTGGGAGCCAATGTTGTATCAGTGAACTGAGCTGAGTGATCCAATTCACCAGGGAAAGAAATACTTGTTACAACTTCTCCCAAAGAGATTTTCAAAGGTTGTCTTTAGTTGTGGTGCAGCCACATCCTTTAGTTCTCATTCTGGGCCAAACCTGAAATTCCCTTGCATGCCTGTTCTGCTCATTTCTCCCAGATTTCCAGAGATTTTCAGCTTCTCCAAGCTGTGCTATTCAGTCCATGCCTGTACTTACTCCTCGTTTACAAAGTCATAATGAGCAGGTTCAGTCTGGGAAAGGCACCAGGAACTGGGACCCCTCTTCCAAAGAGCTGCTTGTGGAAAAGGTGTCAACCAGAGAGAGAAATGCTCTGGTGTTCCCTGTTGTCTACATGGCAGTGGGATACAGAGCTAGGGTTTTAGCTGTCCTGGCTGCAATGCTTCCTCCTATGATTGCAGTGGGAAGGAAATGAGAGTCCATGAAACTCATTAGAAGAAAGGTTGAGATAATTGGCATTGTTCAGTCATTTTGAAACTCAGGCAAAATACGTTGAGGTTTTCTCTGGTTTTGGTTTTGTTTTTTTTTTTTTTTTTTTCTCCTTTTTGACTGAACTTGCCAAATTTGGCCTGAACTTGCAAAGAGACTTGATCTGCCAAAACCTGCATTTTTGAGTGAATTAATGATGGTCATGAAAAATTTCAGCCAGCTGAGACAAAACCCAGAGCTGTCTTGAAGAGATAAAGTTAAAATGGTGAAAAAGTCTTTCCAGACAAGCCTTTATGGTTAGCTCCTTAAAGGAATGCATGTACCTAACTCCCTCTCAAATGATGGAGAGTCACTACTTAATTCTTGGATGACTTTGGCCCTTCATGCTTAGATGATGATGGCTGCTCTTGACAGCAGGAGGGACTGAACCAACAACCACTGAAAGCAAAAAGCAGAATTCACATGAATTCCCTTCCAAGGATTTGCACAGATTTCCTACAGGACTGTGAAGACAACAATTAGGGGCATAGGATTGGGTCTGACACTTCTTCCTCTGAACAAAATCCTGCTCTTGGCATGTTTCAAGCCCAGTTTGCTTTAGATTTAGCAGTAAAATGCAGATCCTGTTGACAAATGCCAGTGACTGTCTCTACTCTTTGGCCTTGTTTCGTTTTCAAATCAAAGAACAGCCTCAGCATCCTCCCTCATCCTCCCGTTTATTTGCCTCTTGGCAAAAAATAAAGGCGTATATTTTTCCTGGGATGCTGGTATCTCTGCCCAGAACATGCCATGATATTATTTTTAACTCTGTTTTCTCTTCCTTGCTTTTCTTTATGGAAGAGCCTTAGAAGCTTCTCTTTTTTATTTCATCTGCACCCACATCTGCTTTGCCCTTTCCTTCCCTTCCTCGCTGCTCCTGATAAAACACCTTGGTCTCATTCCAGCAAAATGCCAAATGTACTGTGCAGGGAGCTGGGCAGAAATACCTCTGCTGATTAAATCACCCTTTTTAAATAGCCTGAGCTGTTCATGTCAACCCTGGTGCCAAACAGTTTCTTGCCTACCCAAATCTCCTCAGCAGCAGCAGATGAGTGGCAGCCAACCTCTCTTGCTCTTGGCTTGTGCTGGAAAAAGGCAGCTGAAAACCAGACAGATATGGAGACATCTCCTGAAACAACAGGAGGAGGTGAAGGAGCAGGAAGAAACATTTCTGGGCAGACTGGACTTTGCATTTCAACCAAATTCTGTTGTTTTCTTGCTGAGTGTGGGCTGGGTGTTGTGTGAAGAGCCTTGGAGGGTTTGGACCTGCCCTCTGGATGCAGAGGGCAGTGAGGGGTTTTGGGAGGCTCAGATTTGTCTTAGTGACCACCAAAGTCCTGCCACATAAAAAATAGATGTGTAAAGAATACAGAGAATATATGGAAGAAAAGAGGGTAAACACCAAAATGGCATTACCTTATCTTTGAGATCTTGTGGCACTTCCTGGTGCTGAGTTTTCTTCTCAGGGACATGGGGCAAAGGCATGGCTGAGCTTCCAGTAGCTCCAATGCTCCTGTTCACGTAAGGAGGAGGAGGGAGGAATTGATTCCATCTTGCTGGGCCCTCTGGGCCTTGCAGATGTTGCACCTAAGAGAAAAGATTAACAGAGGAAAGGCATGAGGAGGGGACCTCACTTCCTCTGGGCTGGCTGAGCTCAGTGGATACCAGGAAAGGAGAAACTTTCTCTGACTAGGAACAGATTTCTCTTTAAGATGGAAAACACTTTTTTTTCCTCACTATCCATACTGGTGGGCTGCCAGGACTGCAGCAAAGGCTGAAACACTCTCCCTGTGCATGGTGGGTGCAGGCTCCAGTGCAGTTCTGCATCTCATCTCTGGGAATTCCAGAGCTTTGACCATTCCTTGTCCTCATTTGGTTTAGCACTAACAGGTGATTGAGTCTGTGGGCTAGGGAAAATCCCTGTCAAAGTCATGGTGGATTTATAATCCACATGAAAACAGTGTGGATGTTTCTATGGATAGAAAGAAAACCCAATTTTACATCAGCAAGACTTTGAGCAACACACCAGGGCTTTGTCAGGGTACAAACAGGGGTACAAACCCTATGTCTGAGAGGAGGAGGAGGAGAAGAATGGGATCTAAAAAATATCCCATGGGAAGTGCTCAGCCTGCTGCTGGGTGTATCCAGCACTTTCTGTTGAAGCAGGAAGAAACATTTCTGGGCAGACTGGACTTTGCATTTCACCCAAATTCTGTTGTTTTCTTGCTGAGTGTGGGCAGGATGTTGCGTGAAGAGCCTTAGAGGGCTGACTGTCAGGTGTGGGGTGATTGTGGGTGGGTTTGGACCTTTCCTCTGCTGGATGCACAGGGCAGGGAGGGCTTTTGGGAGGCTCAAGATTTGTCTTGGTGACCACCAAGGTCCTGCCACATAAAAGGTCCACATAAAAGGTCCTGCCACCAAGGTGCTGTTCTACCCTGGAGCCACCAGCTAAGGGACATGGACTGGAGCATCCCGTGCCCCAACCCCTGTAGGAGCAACTGGGGGTTGGATGGTTGGGAAGGATGGAGATGAGAGATCTCTAAAGCCAGGTGGTGGAACTTGGGGTTTATTGCAAAGGGCCTGGGAGCAGGGCCTTGCTGGGAGCTGCCAGCCACAGCTGGAGCAGGGCTGAGAGAGGGAAAGAGAGTGGGAAAGAGAGAGAGAGAGAAGTAAAGAGAGTGGTAGAGAGAGAGAGAAGTAAAGAGGGTGGGAAAGAGAGAGAAGGCAAGAGTGTGGTAAAGAGGATGAGAGAGAGAGAGAGAGAAAGAGGATAAGAGAGCAAGGAAGAGTAAAGAGAGAGAATTCCCATTACAATACAATAAATCTTCTCCTGTGCTGAATATTCTAATTTTCACTAGCCAATGTAGTAAAAGATACAAATCCTACAGCATTTACATACAGTCTATAAGAATCATTTCATTTCCATACTGTGTTATATTTTAAACACTAAAAACTCCTCTTTGGACCCCTTCTGCCAAGCTAGTCGGGTCTGCTCTGACCCTTGGACATGTCTGCAAGCAGAGGGTGTTGTTCCATCAAAAAGGGATTACCTTCACACCATTGTTTTCCAGTTGTTCAGTAACTAAGGTATCTCAAAACTTGCTTTCATTTCAACCTCGCTTATAGTTTCCATATTCTCAAATCCTTTTGCCAGGCAATCATATTTATAAAGCTTTCCTGTTTCATCTCCCCCAACCAACCCCGTTATTCCAGACCGGTCTGCCAGCACAGCCCTTCCTGTTCCCAGCAGGAGTCAAGGCCTCGGTGGCAGCCGAGCCTGACGCAGGCTCTCCCCCGTGACGCTCCCGCTGCCGGGGACAGAACATTCCCCAGGGAGGACAGGGGTGCCCAGGGGACAGGCACAGATGTGCAGGGACTGTCACCTTGAGCGGCTCCCCGGCCAGCAGGGATGCGGCAGGGTTGTTTTGCCGTCCTGCTCCGAGCAAGAGGAGGAGGAGGAGGAGGAGGAGGAGGAGTGGGGCTGACAGCAGGGATTTCATGGGAGATTGTGCTGGAAGTAGCCAGCACAGCTGGGCTCTGTCCCATGGCCTTCACCTGCTGCTTTACCCAGGGGAAGAGGAGAGGAAAGATGTGCTGTAGAGCTCTTTGGTTTCTCCTGCTTTTGTATTTTGTTTTCTCCCCGGGTGGAAGGACCCTCTGGTCCTGCAGCATGGGTTGGGTCCATCCTATTAAGCTTTCTTCAAAAGGATGGCTGGGCTCACAATGGTTATTGGGAATTTGGGAAGGTGTCTGGCTCATAAAAACCCCAAAACTGTGCCTGGGACTCGCCTGGGTGGGTGCTATCCAGGCCAAGCCAGACCTGTGCCAGACTAAGAGGATGGAGAGTTTGGAGACAGAACTTCAAAGGGGTTTTTCCATGTTTCTAGGAGAGACAGAGATATGGGGTGATCCCCTATCCCTTCATCCATCCTTTTGGCCTCCTCCTGCTTCAGAGTGATCATTGGTGGGGCATTTCCCCTGCAATGAGTTATCCCAATGTTCCTTCCTTTTGCATCCAAGTGGGACAAGGCCAAGAGAACCCCTCTGAATAAAACACAGTCCATCCCCAGGGCTCAGGCCTTCCTTACTTGTGTACAAGGAGCTGAGGGTGGGAAGCTGGAGAGGGGCTTGGGGCAAGCCATGGAGGGGCAGGACACAGGAAATGGCTTCCCACTGCCAGAGGCCAGGGATAGATGGGGTGTTGGGAAGGAATTGTTCCCTTTGAGGTGGGGAGGCCCTGGCACAGGTTGCCCAGAGAAGCTGTGCCTGCCTCTGGATCCCTGGAAGTGTCCAAGGCCAGGTTGGTTGCTTGGAGCACCCTGGGAATTGTGGAACAAGTTGATCTTTAGGGTCCCTTCCAACCCAAACCATTCAAGTATTCTATGAAACAGGAGGTGAATTTAGATCACCAGCCTGCTGGGTGTTGCTTTATTCCCAACAAATGGCTTTGCATTTTCATGCCACACTTGGGGCTGGGATGCTGTTGGTCCATGCCAAAGGCTTCGCAGTGTCCCACTGTCCCACTCTTTTTAGCTCAAATCCATAAGAGAAAAAGCAAGGCACTATTTTAGAAACACCATTGGTGCTTCTGCAGCACCACACACCCAAACTGTGCACGCAGAGCACACACACAGACCAGTGCTCCCACCCCTGCAGCCTTCCCTGACTCCCCAGCCCACTGCATCCAACACTCAGCCACAGGCTGAGCCTCTCCCAGCAATTTGGGAGCCAAAGAGGGAGTGAGAAGAGGGCAGGGGGCTGGGGGGGAAGGGTGTAAATTGCTCACGGAGGATGCTATCACGTCAAACGCACTGTTTACAAGCTGCTGCCAGGTTATTGAAGATCAGAGAGTCCCTGGCTCTAAACACAGCTACTCCTGGAGTGCAGCGTGTCGGGGCTGGTTGATACATGTCCCCCTGCTGCCCTTGGGGTGACCCTGGAGACCCTGGAGTTATCAGGGGGAAGCGACCGTGCGGTGGGGCTGGAGGACCACCTACGGTGCCAGGGGAGCTGTGGGGAGATGCTGCACAGCCCAAGGGGAGGAGATCTGGAGATACAGAGGGCTCCAGGCCCGTGTAGAGACAGGGCTGGGAACCTACAGGAGCATCTAAACACCTGGGATAAACATTTGCCAGCCCATGGATGGCAGAGGTGACTTTTTCCAGTCTGACCAGTTGGGCTGATTGACATCCTCTGTGGTGCTGGCCCATGGAGAGAGGTGGCTCTGACCACCAGATGAAAACCAGTACTGGTGATTTCAGGCAAATTTGTGTTTATTGGATGTGTCTGGGATATTAAGTTCAACCCAGCCAGGAATCTGAACGTCTCCACTGGTAAACTCTTAACCTGTTACTCCCAGAAACTATTAAAAATCCAAACAATCCCTGGGCATCAGTCTGGAGACAGCACGCATCAAGAACAACTCCCAAAATATATTTTGGATCTGTCCACACTGTTTTGGAGGTTGAGAGAGTTTAATAGCATGGACATAGCCAGAGAAGACCAACTGGCCTCAGGGCCAGGGGAAAGAACTGGTGATTTTTTGTTTACAAGCACAGCTGTACTGAGTAGGTGCCAAAGTTTAAGGCACTGAAGGGTCAACATCAGCCAGAGCAGCCCTGGCAGTGTTTGGAAGGAAGGCCCCTGAGATCCTTGTTTGAAGATGATAAAGTCTAGTGAAGGTGTTCCTGTCCAGGGAGGCTGGAGCTGGCTGACCTTTAGGATGTCTTCCAACCCGAACCATTCCGTGATTCTGTGATTTTATTTTTATTTATTTTTATTTTTATTTTTTGGTCAGATGCAGATGGGAGAGGCAAGGTGTGATATTAATTTCTGGTCTCCTGGATGGGACAGACCAGTTGTTCTGGAGGTTTGATCTGCATAAGAAACCAGGGACAAAGCCTTTCACATTTACCTGTTCAGAGCAGCTGAAGATCCCCCTGCTAGCCAGAGCACAATCCCCAGTCAAGGCTTATCCCAGTGGCTTGGAGGCTTCCTGTGGTTATGGAATCATTTAGGCTGGAAAAGCCCTCTGGGATCACCAAGTCCAACCATCCCTCAGCACTGCCAAGGCCACCACTCACCTATGTCCCCAAGTGCCACATCCACATATCTTTTCACCCCTCCAGGGATGGTAATTCAGCCACTGTCCTGGGCAGGCTGTTGCCTCATTTCCAGCAGTGTCCTGACTCCCAGACATCAATGTGGTTTAAACTCCCAATTCTGATCATGACCCTGAGCAGCACCAGCCCAGGGCAGTGGGCTGACCACAGAAATCTCCCACCACCCTGCCACAGCTGCCTTTCCACTGTCTCCACCCTGTGGCTTCAGCCTACCCTTGAAAGAAAGGAGGAAAGATAAGGTCAGAAAGAAGGTTCAGGTGAGGATGAGTTAAATATACACTTGAAAGGCTGAGGGGAATCTCCTGCAGAGATTCCTGGGGAATCTCTCACAGAGACAATGATGTCTGGCTCTGGTACAATCAGGGTGACATCTGGCATTTGGAGGAGGGTGGCAGGGATTGGTGGCTCCAGGGAGATGTTCCTTCCCTCCTGCTTTGCTGGCAGAGACCTGTAGCTCAGATTTAAGGAGAGAGGACAAGCTGGCTACAAATCCTTTCCTTGTAACCACGAGGATGGCAAGGCCATCCTCATCTCCAAGGGGAGTCAGAACTGGATCTCCTGTTGCCAACTCCCAGGATCATGAGCAGACCAGAGCAGCTGGCCTTCCCTTCTCTCCAACACTGGATAAACTGCTAATTTTAGCTGGGAGTGACCTTGGACAGATTAAGGGAGGAGAAAACCCCAGAGAAAGGAGGTGTGGAAGCAGCCTAGGAAAGGAGAACCCACGGCAGGTCACAGCCTGTCTGCAGTGGTGGACAACCACAAATGTCATGGGGAAGGGTGCAGCATGAGCCCTGGCAGAGCAGAACAAGGAAATCAGTGATTTAGAGACTTTCCAAGCCAGGGATGGTGTTGTAACACCTGGCTCAGCCCCCTGAGGGGTGAGCAATCCTCCAGAGAGAGCCCCAGCCCTCTGCCTGCAACCCAACACAAACCTCTTTGGGGCATCTGAGTGACCAAGGAAAATGCTTCCCTTGAGCCCTGTTATGCCTGGAGGGTTTTCCTGGCTGCTGGCAGAGGTGGAATGTTGCCCTGGGCATCCCAAGTGGGGATGGAGAGGACTCTCCTTGGGCTGATTTGTTGCAGGTTCTGTCTCTGGTTCCCACCAGGAACACATCTGTGCTCCCTGCCACCCTCACAGCCTGACTGTGACACACAGACACAGCTTCTCCTTGGTTGGGGGCGCTCAGGGATGGCCACAGATGCTTTTCAGAGCCAGCCTGGAGTGTCACCACTCTTGGGGATGCTCTGAACCAAGACTCCTTGGAGAAGCAAGCTCAGTGAATTCTCCCTTGGCACTGGGCTACTGGGCAGCCTGGCCAGGGAGGGGGCCCTCCTGGAAAAAGTGATCCTTGTTCCCTTTGGTGGAGCAGCTCAGATCCCAGAGCCCAGCCTGGCAGGGCATTGATGCCCTTGTTTGCTCTGCAGTGTTTGCCAGGCAATATTTACCCCGCTGTGCGTGGGTGGAGGTACAACAGAGCAAGGTGAGGGCTCCTCTCCACCTCCCTTCCCTGGCAGCCTCGATTTGCAGTGCCAGCAAGGCAAACTCCAGGCAGCCTGCTCTGCACAGAGCAGGTGGAGACACTTGGATCCTCCCTTAATCCCCTTGGGAGAGATCCTGAGCTCCTGGAATGTGGCAGCGTGCATGTGTGAACAGCCAGTGCTGTCCTGCTCCAAACAAGAGCCCAGCATGGGATGGCATTGAAATAAAATCCTGTTTTCCAGGATGTGGGACTTTAAGCTGAAGGAGGATAGATTTCAATTAGGCTTTAGGAAGAAATTCTTGTATGTGAAGAAGTTGTGGCTCTCCCTGGAAGTATCCACGGTCAGGTTGGACTGGGCTTCGAGCACCCTGGGATAGTGGAAGGTGTCTCTGCTCATGGCAGGGGGTTGGATGAAGATTAACTTTCAGGTTCCTTCTATCCCAAAGCATTCTGTGATTCCATGGCTCTGTGACACGACTTTGATGCTGCTTTGCTCTTGTTTTACCCCAGCTGACCAAGCCCATCTCACAGCTCCAGGCTGGATCTTTCATTAGACATGAGAAAATCCACACTGCTGGGAGTGCCCAGGTTCTGAGAAAAGCTGGAGCTCACACCTTTCATACAGACAGCAGAAAAACCACCCAGTGCTGCAGCTCCCCACAGCCCTGCCCTCTCAGTGGTTTTCCTTTGCTCTCCCTCCTCTCTCCCCTCAGCACCTGCTGATTTTTCCATGCCAATCTCCCAGGCTGGCCCTGGCTCCGAGTTTCCAGATGCACTCCCCACTTTGCCAAGGTGTCACAGTGCACAGCCATCGCCCAGGGAAGGTTTTACATTGCAGCCACGGGCTAGTTCTACATCTGCAAGGTGGAGAGCTGAGAAATACCACAAAAACCTTCTCTCCAAAGCCTCAAACCACTTGCAAACAGGGTGTTAATGACAAGGAACTCAGCACAAGACCAGACCTTACCCACAGAGATGAAATTTCAGACAGAAGATGGGGATGCAGTAACAGGACCAAGGCTGCCTGGGAAAGCAAAGACCAACAGTGGAGAATTTCAGTGTGAGAATTGGAAAGACCATTCCAGTGGCACCCAGGAAAGAAATGAAAGGATGTTCTTGGATATTATGCAGGATACACATCACTTGATAATCTTTTTAATCCTTGTCTGGGCCATTCAGGGGTTCATGCTCTGTCTGTGGCAGGAATTGACTCATATCTTGTGAAATACCTTTGCACAGCCCAACAAATTCTTCTTGGGCAGGTTGAATTTGAGAGCCTGGATCACTTTTATCACCTTTCTCCTGCTCTGAGACTCCCCTGTGAGCCTCTGGCTGGAGCTCACCCATGTGAAGAGGCACCTCTTAGGCTGCCAGGTTGGTATGGGGATGAAAGGGTTTTTCCAGAGCTTTCTGATGGCATTGGAGACATCCTAGGCTGGAGGTCACAGATGCAGCACCCCACTCCTCACCTGGGATTGTGGCTGCACCCCCTGATGTCCATGATCTAGGGTACAGGTCCTTTTCTGTCCAGCTGTGGTGGAAGAGCTGCAGGGCCCATTTCCCAGTGGTTTTGGTGGGTGTTTTGTAAAACTGTGGATGCTTTGTAAAACCCTGGCTGCTCACAGAACTCATGCTCTCCCTCCATCCTCTGGAGAGGCTCAGCTGGTGGCACAGCCCCAGCCTGCTCCCCAAAGCAAGGGAAGAGTTTCCAGTGGCTTCATGGAGCCAGGTCTGCCCCAGGGAACAAATTTAACATGATTGTTCAGCAAGAACAAAAAGGACCATGGTGTCCAGTGCAGAGGAAGCTCAGCCCACAGCCTCTTGTTATGTTCACCCTGGGCTTGGCCACGTGCTGCAACTGGCCATAAAAATATCCATTTCCTTTCTAATTTGAGCCACAACACTTGACACTTTGGCCTTGGGCGATAATGCAATGTACAAGTGCTCAGCAGACACCCTGCAGCCCTTCTTCCTGCTTTGCTCCAGCACAAATAATCCACAGCATTCACTTCAATAAAATATTAACACCCAAGGAGTCAAACAGCTTTCATCTGTATTTATTTCCTGACTATCATCTCATTAGCAGGAATCTGCTGGTTCTGCATGGAGCTTCTGGTATCTGGTAGAGACCAAGCTGGAGTTCAAACAAGGGGAAAGATTTTTCCTTCAACTCCAGTGAAGTTATTGAATAAAAGGCTTTCCACCCCCGTGGTTCAAAAAGGGATTTGTGTAATTATAGCACAGGTGACTTGTCCCTTGGGAACCACAAAGGAACTGGACCGACCCTGATTAATCTTAAATTGTTTCTAGGACTTACTAGCCTTGAGTTCACAGGGTTCAGGTTGGGAGGATGGAGATCTTTTCCACAGCCCAAGGTTTCCCACCCAGCTCCAGTGCAGTCCTAGAGGGATGCAGGTCTCCCATAGACCTCCATCCATCATCCCTATGGAAAAATCCCAGAAACTTTAGGGTTTCTGCACTAGACCTGACATTTCTGAGGCTGGGTCATCTCAGCCAGTTCCCTTCTTTCTCAGTTTTGGAGGTCATTTATTGTTATTAAATCCTCCTTTCCCCCTTAGGGGGACAACACCTTTTTCTCCCAGGCCCTTGTGAGGCAGTGGCATGAACAGGTAATTCTGTGTCATGGCTTGGGCTTGGTTGGGTCCTTTTTCTGATACACATGACATAGAATCATGGAATGGTTTAGGTCAGAAGGGATCTTAAGGATCATCTCATTCTAAGGCCCCTGCCATGGGCAGAGACACCTCCCACTATCCCAGGCTGCTCCAAGCCCCAATGTTCAGCCTGGCCTTGGACACTTCCAGGGATCCAGGGGCAGCCACAGCTTCTCTGGGCACCCTGTGCCAGGGCCTCACCACTCTCATTCTAAAAAAAAATCTTCCTTATATCTGGTCTAAATCTACCCTATTTTAATTTAAAAAAACATCTCCTCTTGTTCCATCACAACTGATCCTGATAAAAAATCTGTCCCTATCTTTCTTACAAGTCCCATTGGAATATTTTAATTTCTATTGGAGATTTCTCTTCCCATCTCTGCTGTTTCTTTCCCATGGCATCCCTTTTCCACTGTGAAATGCACCCTCTAGAGCTGGACTCGAAATCTACTTCATGGAGGAGAGAGCAGCAGATGAAACACCCTGGGGAGATGGTTCTGGAGTGTTCCCCCTCGCCCCAGCCTGGAGCTCACACTCCTTCCATGTGCCATCTGTGCCCTTTGTCTTTGCCCTCTACTCCTCAGCCCCGAGAAACTCCTGACTGGAGACGAGCCTGAAGCCTCTTTTGGGCATTTCCCCGGGTTGGAGATTCACCAGAAACCAGGGAAATGGCATTTAAGCCCTCCCGGGCTGGGTGCAGAGTGGCTCCTGCCGTGCTGTTGCACTGGGAGCTTGTGCAGCAAAGGCTCAGCCAAGCGAGGAAGGGTTTTATTTCTGAAGTGGTTTTTTATAACGTGAGTTTTTACTTCCCAAGAGCCATCCAGATTCGCTGGGAAGGAGGGACATCTCGTGGCCACACCACGAACATCTCTCCTGCTCCTCGGGCATCGCCCCATTCCCTCCCCGGGTACCACCCCAGCATCACCCCGCTCTGCCCGGGGAGGCCCCCGACCTCTCCCTTCTCCTCCAGGGGCTCGCTCACACCCTGACGCCTCAATAAAGAAGCGGGAAATCCTCGTATCCAGTTTTTTATTACTGATTTGAGGCAGAGAGGGGGCATCACCCGGCAGGAACGCTCCAAAGCTGGTGTGGCCCAAGGAGGTGCGGACAGGACACGCTGCCAGCCCTGCCCGCGGCACGGAGGGGGTGCAGCATCGCCAGAAGAGTGGGGCAGTGATTCTTCACCCCCCACACCACCACCCTGGCCACTGACCCCTCTTCCCGGAGCTTCAGGTGCGCGGCTGAGGGGCTTTTCTCTATCCAGGTGGGTCACGAAGGAGTTTTCTGTCCTTCGCGCCAGAGGTGATGCCTCTGGGCACAACCCTCCGAGGAGCTGTGCCACCTCTCAGCCACCTCTTCAGTCTTTGCGACAGCCACAGAGCTGGCAGCATCCTCCTCCCTCGTGTCTCTCCTCATTCCCCATCTCCACGGGCGGACGGGAGGAAAAGAAACGCGGGCACCGAGCCACCGGCGGGTGGTGGCTGTCCTGCAGCGCTGTCCCCAGGGGCTGGCGGGGCTGTGGCTCACTGCTGAGGCTCGGGCTCGTACTGCTGCTCCGTGGAGGTGTAGAAGTCCTCGAGCACGGACTGCAGGTACTCGAAGGTGGGGCGCTCCTCGGGGTTGCTGCGCCAGCACTTGAGGATGATGCTGTAAAGCTCCCCGGGACACGACTCCGGGCAGGGCATGCGGTAACCCCGCTCCAGGTTGCGAATCACCTCGGGGTTGGTCATTCCTGGGGGGAAACACAGCCCAGCAGGAGTTATTCAGCACCCAAGGTGGGGGAAGGTCAGTGCTCCCTGAAGTTCACACCCAGGCAGGGCTGGAGGGTCTGTGGTGGTTCCTGAATCTGGAATTCCTGAATTCTGGAAACCCTTCCTCAGGGTTGTGCTTCCCCTCCAACCCTCTGTCCCTTCCCGATCCCCCTCTTTATGTTTGGCTTTGCACAGGTATAACTGAGGGAAGGAAAGCCAGCTTGAAGGAGCTCTTGTGACAAGAGGGACACTGAGGGGCTGGAGCGTGCCCAGGACAGGGAACAGCTGGGGAAGGGGCTGGAGCACCAGGAGAGGCTGAGGGAGCTGGGGAAGGGGCTCAGCCTGGAGAAAAGGAGGCTCAGGGGGGACCTTGTGGCTCTGCACAACTCCCTGACAGGAGGGGACAGCCAGGGGGGTCAGGCTCTGCTCCCAGAGAACAAGAGGAAATGGCCTCAGATTGTACCAAAGGACTTTTTGACTGGGTATTAAAAACAATTTCTTCATGGAAAAGGTTTTCCAGCCCTGGCACAGCTGCCCAGAGCAGTGATGGAGTCCCCATCCCTGGAGGGATTTACCAGACATGTAAATGTGGCACTTGGGGACATGGGTGAATGGTGGCCTTGGCAGTGCTGGGTAAATTCAATTTAGTGGCCTTTTGCAACTGAAACAGTTCTGTGATTCTAAGAAAGACAGCTGGGTGTGTCTGGGCACACCTCAGTGAGTACCTCCAAGCCTAGAGCAGCACTGGGTGCTTGGAAGTGTCTGGACACTCATCCTGCATTCCCAGCACCCTGCACCTGGATAAGGAATCCTGTACCTGATAAGGGATCCTGTACCCTGATAAGGAATTCTATACCTGGATAAGGGATCCTCTACTTGGATCCTGTACCCTGATAAGGAATTCTATACCTGGATAAAGGATCCTGTGCTTGGATAAGGGATCCTCTACCTGGTAAGGGATCCTATACCTGGATAAGGGATGCTATACCTGGATAAGGGATCCTATACCTGGATAAGGGATCCTGTACCTGGATAAAGAATCCTATACTTGGATAAGGGATGCTATACCTGGATAAGGGATTCTGTATCTGCATAAGGGATTCTGTACTTGGATAATGGATCCTATACCTGGATAAAGGATCCTATACCTGGTAAGGAATCCTATACCTGGATGAGGGATGCTATACCTGGATAAAGAATCCTATACCTGGATAATGGATCCTATACCTGGATAAGGGATCCTGTATCTGGATAAATAATCCTGTACCTGGATAAGGGATCCTCTGTACCTGGATAAATAACCCTGTACCTAGATAAGACATTCTGCACCCAGAAAAGGGATCCTGTACCTGGCTAAGGGATCCTGTACCTGTATAAATAATCCTGTATCCAGAAAAGGGATCCTGTACCTGGCTAAGGGATCCTGTACCTGTATAAATAATCCTGTATCCAGAAAAGGGATCCTGTACCTGGATAAGGGATCCTGCCGAAGGTGATGATCTCTGTCAGGAGGATCCCAAATGACCACACGTCAGATTTGATGGTGAAAACCCCATAGTTAATGGCCTCTGGAGCTGTCCATTTGATGGGAAATTTGGCACCTGTCCCAAAGGAAACAAAGGGAAATAACTCCTGGAGTTAGAGCATCTCCCTCACCTGTCACAGGAACAAGGATTCCCCCAAGATGAGCCCTGGTTCCTTTGGGCTCTTGGTTATGATTCTGTGGTTCTTCCTAGGAGAGGGGCTCCAGCCCTTTGGTTATCTGCACATCCTCCTCTGGACCTGCTCTATCCCAGAGCTGGATGGGATATTCAAAACCAATTTGGCAGATTTATTATGGGACTACAACAGCAGGATTTTATTCTGTATAAAATTTTTTCGGCTTTTGCCAAGAAAAAGTGTATCAGATGATCCTTGAGGTCTATTTGCAACCTCGTACTCTGTGATTCTGTGAAATCACTTATTAGAAGGAGGTTGTTTTAGCAAAAGTGCAGAAATATAACAGCAAATGTAAATTCCCCAGTCCTTAATGCTGCATAGTTTTATTAAAACCAAAATAAGTCCCTTTTTTATTTTGTCCACCAAGTTCTTGCTTAACCCACTGTGGACAGCAATGACCAAAAAGTTGCAATTTCAGTTTAGCTAAAAAAAACCAAAAAAAACAAAAAAACCCCAACCAACAGCAAAACCACCTTGATAAGTGGGAACTGATCATGTTACACTGCAGAGGAAACCACATTTTTATTTATACACATCCTCACAGGACTGGAAATCCAACTGCAGGGTGTGAAATAAGCACCTCAGTTGTTGCACATCACACTCTGAGTGACAAGGCTGGGAAATGCAATTTATGAAGTGAGAATTGGTCAAAGCAGATAGAGGAGAGGTGTTATTCCAGAGCAAAGCTGGCTGGAAAAATGATGATGGGAGCTGGGAAAGCAGCTCCTTTGTTATTAACAGAATTATACTGATTTCATCAAAGCTTCTCTTAGGATAAAACTGCCTTAAAAATTTGCAGCAAATTAAAAATTCCCTTCCATGGCAGTTTACAAATTACAATTGGGATCTTTTACTACTCTGAAATAGTTCTGCATGTTGAAATGGGTATAATTTTTATCAAAAAGTATTTTGGGGACAGAAAATTGAAAGAAATGTTTATTATCTTATTAAAAAACCCCACAAAAACTCTTACATTTCCTTTCCTTGGAGTATATTTTAAGGGAAATTTTATCTCATCCCAACTCTAGAATTGGACAGATTTTCAAAATTTGAAAATCTTCTGGTAAGTGCCACTTATGCCTGACTGAATTGTTTTATTTCAGTCATTTCTGCTGCTTTCCTTGATGCTCTGTAGAGTCCCTTTGCAATCTGAATGATTTGATCTCATGCCTGACCTCGGAGTCAGAGCTCAGTACAGGGATGATCTCTGAAGTGTTTTCCAAATTCAGTGATTCTGTGATTTATTGTTTTTCAATGTGGTCCCTCTTCTGTGGAAGGGACCTGATGTGCTCAGGGCTTGGTTTGCCTGGCACACCTGGAAGCTGCTGCTGGATCCAGATTTGTGGCTCCAGCTCTTTTATTTCCTCTCCTCTGGACAGAATCCCTGCAAAAACCTGGCCACAGGCAGCAGCCTTCACTAGCAGAGGCCAAATTTCTCCAGCAAACAACTGGAGGGGCAGCAGGACTCCCCCAGACAGAGCCAAAAGAGTTTTTCCCCCATTTCCCTCTGTAGTTTTCAGTTGTTTTTATAGTCCCCAAGCATTGCTGCATCTCCCAGGACTTTTGGGTGTTTCCGTTTCTTTTGGATTTTGGGTGTTTCTGTTTCTCTGCCTCTTGCCATGGGCTCTGCTGCCCTGTGCCTGATGCCAGCCTGGTATCCTGGCATTCCCAGGAGGGTGGGAAATAAGGGCAGTGCTGGGAAGGACAACTGTCACTGTCATATTTTCTGAAAAATCCCTTCGCCAGGATTCTTCTCCTGGGAAGCTGAGAAGCCTCAGAGAAAAAGGAAAACAATAATGATCTGATTTGCTTCTCCTGTGTTTTGCTGCTTTGGAATGTGGTTTGGACATTGTTTACCAACTGGTCATTGTTTGATTGGTTTAATGTGAATTGTTTTGACTTAATGATCAATCGTGGTCCAGCTGTGTCAGGACTCAGGGAGAGTCACGGGTTTTTCATTAGTATCTTGTTAAGCCTTCTCTCTGTATCCTTTCTCTATTCTTTAGTATAGTTTTAGTATAGCATTCTTTAACATAATATCATATAATAAAATAACAAATTAGCCTTCTAAGAACATGGAGTCAGATTTATCTTTCCTCCCTTCGTCCAGGGGACCCTGAAAATCCCAGAGACACCCACCTTCCTGTGCCAGGTACTCGTTCTCAATGAGCCTGGCCAGGCCGAAATCGGCGATTTTGCAGCAGAGCGTCTCTGAGACGAGGATGTTGGCAGCCCTCAGGTCCCGGTGGATGAAGTTCATGCGCTCGATGTAGGCCATGCCTTCTGCCACCTGGGAGGGGAGGAAGACCCCACCTTCATCATCACCTCCCCATGGGATCTCAGGTGTTTTTCACCCACCTTTGCAAAGCACAGCATTTTTACAGGGTTGCTATTGTCTCTCCACGAGCATGGATGTGCGTACGTTGCTAATGGATGGATGGATGGCTGGATGGATGGATGGATGGATGGATGGATGGATGGATGGATGGATGGATGGATGGATGGATGGATGGATGGATGGATGGATGGATGGATGGATGGATGGACAGGTGGATCAGCAGAAAGGTAAATAAACAGATATTGCACTTATACAGGTGCAGATATTCAGCTTTAACATCCTGAGCAGCCAAGTGAATCACAACAGAAGCACCACTCTCTGTTTTGCCCTGAGTCATGTCTGCAGCGAGAGCTGAAGCCACATCACTGGATTCCCAGTTTCTGCCACAAGCCTCTCCTCTCCAGTGGGCATTTTAGTCATAAACATTCCAAGTTAAATATGTGAATTTGAAAAACAAAACAAAAACAACAACAGTAACAAAAAAAAAAAAACAAAAAAAACCCCACAAAAAACTCAAACTAGCAAATCACAGAATTATAGGATGCTTGGAAGGGACCTTAGGACCTTAAAGATATTCTCATTCCAACTTCTTGCTGTAGGCAGGGACAGCTTCCACTATCCCAGGTTGCTCCAAACCCCACCCAACCTGGCCTTGGACACTTCCAGGGATCCAGGGGCAGCCACAGCTTCTCTGGGCACCCTGTGCCAGGACCTCACCACCCTCACAGGGAAGAATTTATTCCTAAAATCTAATTGAGGCACCTGGTGTGGGGTGCCTCTATCAATGACAGCAGCAGCATTTCATTGATGAGTGCTGGGGGTTGAAAAGAGAGATTGATAGAAGACAGAGATTGCCAGGTGGAATCTCAGATTTGGATTGGGCATTTATTGGGAAGGTGAGTGGATGTGTGCAGCCCCTGCCAGCAAGGGGTAGCACCCATTAAAGCTTTTAAGTGCCTGTGGCTGAGGGCAGAGCAATTTTCCACTCCATGCAGATTCACATGAGCCCTCTGCACTCACATGTGGTTTCAAACAGGATACTCACACATACTTTCCAATGCTGCATTTCTAACCTGAGTCAACACCCCTCTAGTGCAAGGGCTGATTTCTGCAGTGGAAAATGGAAGAATTGATGCAATTTCCTGTCCTGATGTTAATGAGATAGGACCTGCTGCTCAGCTCGTTCCAGCCCAAAGTGTTTTCAAGCATTTACCCTCAAGACTGACCACAGGATTGAGTGTATCAGCCCAGACTGTTCTAATTTTAACTCACGGATGTCATTGGATCAAAAATTGCACTCGAGAGGGTTGGGTGCCTGCTGAGCTGTGATGTCACCCCAACACCACAGATAAGCAGATTGCAAAATAGCTCAGTAGACTGCCCTTTCCTGCTGCTGCTCCTCCCAGAGATACCCAGGGAATGTCTCAGTCCCTGCCCTGGGGAGGGGTGCTGGGCTGGGAGAGGGAAGGATGAAAGTTGTTCTTCCAGTTGATGCCAGTGCCTCAGGGATGGGTAAAATCCTTCCTACCCCATGCTGAGGGTGACTTCTGTGGGTTTTGCATGATTGGGTTGTGGGGGTTTGGTCTGTGTTCAATTATCCTGGTCCTGCTCTGTGGTGCAGGTTGCCCAGAGAAGCTGTGGCTGCCCCTGGATCCCTGACAGCATCCCAGGCCAGGCTGGACAGGGCTTGGAGCAGGCTGGGATAGAGGAAGGTGTCCCCACCCACGGCAGGGGGTTTGAAATGAGATGGTTTCTCAGGTCCTTCCATCCCAACCCATTCCATGATTCCATAATTTTGTAACATTGACCGAAATCTTTGCTCAGAGTCACCCAGAGATTGCTCTGGTCCTGCACAGAAATGCATCTTGCCAGCTTCTGGGGAATGCTCCCACTAACCCCAAGGGCTCTGTAATATGGATTAATTGGAATAAGGAATTAATGAATTAATTAATTAAAGGAATTAATTAATTCCTTATCCTCAGGAACTTAACACAAACCACAGACTGTAATTTTCAAGAGAGGGAATGAAACAATAAAAGATGGAGGGAGGGAAGTGGAGATTTCAGGAGAGGAGGGAAGGAGGGAAGTAATTAAGTCAAATACCCTAAACAGGGAGAGTGCATTTGTCTCCATAACATCTCACAGACAACAATGATGAAGCTGCAGATATGGAAGATTTATCAGTAGTGATGAAGGAAGGAACAGAAAGAGGTTCCTCTGCACCCCTATGGAAAGTTCAAAATAAAAATGACAGAAGGTGGCACTGCTTTAAAGCACTTAAATCTTTTCATTCTGGTTAAAGCAAGAATTAAAGTATTTCACTACAATAAACCATTCCCTCAAATATTAAGATTTTCCAGTTGTTAATTTGTTAGAAAGCAACTCTATGTGAGGGCTGGAACCAGCAAACTTTGCACATTGTTTCCTCAAGTCCACTTTGACAAGAGAGGCTGAGTGATTTTATGGATAAATCCCATATTCAGCCTGATGCTTTAGGGTTTTTTGGGGCTTTTTTTTTGGCCAGTATTTCCTAATTAGCCTGACTCTGCTCTGGAGGAGCCAAATTCTGTCAACAGCTGTCTGGGACCAAAGTGCAGTGATTTAGCCATTCTCATTCTTCATGTGGTTTCACTAATTTTGCCCTATTTGTGTTAAAGACACTTCTGGACTAAAATTTCAAGCTGCAGCTATGAGGATTTGCAGCCTAGGGATGCTTAAAAGATAAAATTGTTTTGTTTTCCTAAAGAGCAATATTCTCAGATCTGAGGATCAGAATATCCTTTATGCCTCATCCTCAGAAGGGCAGGACTGCTGGTCCTGCATTGGAAGTCTCTTTGTTGAGCTTTTCCTCCTTTATAGGTAAAAAGAAAAAAGAACTTTTTTCCTGCTCAGCAAGGAAGAAAAGCAAAATAAATAAAATCAGACCAAAACAAATCCAACCACCCCCCAAAAAACCCAAACTGCAGATCTCTAGCTCTGCACAAAGCTTTCAGAGGGTTGCCTTAAGGACAGAGCTGATATGCACATGGACAGAGAAGGATGAGGAGAATCCCTAAGAAAACACACACCAGGAGGAGCTGTTCTTCTCCAGGAAATCTCTGCTCTCACTGACTTCAGACTTGCAGGAATTTCACTGAGTTATAACAAAATCTTGGATCCTTTTCCCACCCACTGTTCACTGACCTGAGCAGAGATATCAATGAGTTTGGGGAGATTCAGTTGGTTTCCTTCTTCTGTCTTCAGGAAATCCAGCAAACACCCTGCAGGAGAGGAGAGGAGAGACTGCTGTCACTCTTCTGAATTATCTATAAATTTGTTTTCCCTGATGCTTCTCTGAATACATGCAACAAATATGCCTCCATGCTAAGGGAAATCTCAGCAGCCAGAATGGTTGTCCACTGGAGTCTCTTTCACTAGGAAAGCTCCCAG
Organism: Serinus canaria; assembly: GCF_022539315.1. NCBI lineage: Eukaryota > Metazoa > Chordata > Aves > Passeriformes > Fringillidae > Serinus > Serinus canaria. The sequence continues at coordinate 110,070,830 of NC_066316.1, forward strand.
ACAGCCCAAATTCCCCTCTGTTTTGCACAGATCTGTTGCAAACTGCTGGGCATTCATAGTTTGAACTGTTATAAACAAGAGGGGAAATAGTAAGGACAATTTCACCATGAAGGAAGTAAAAACCTGAAACAAACTTCCAGTGAGAACAGTGGGGAGGAGAACTTTAAACACTCTTCAAACGGAGCATCACCATAATTTTTTCATCACCCAGAAAGCCTCTGTTTGTATCAGAATCAAACTTTTGGGTCACTTGCTTGCAGATTTGGTACAACCCCTCCTGCCCACCCTCATTCTGCACGGGAGCAGATCACCAAAGAGGTTGTGGCCAGATCACTGGCCAGATCACCAAAGAGGTTGTGCAGAAGCCCAGCACAGAGCTCCAGGAGGGTTTTTACCATTGGCCATGTACTCTGTCACAATGTAGATGGGCTGCTTGGTGACCACGGCGTACAGCTGCACCAGTTTGTTGTGCTGCAGCTTCTTCATCAGGTTTGCCTCTGCCAGGAAGGCATCAGGATCCATGCTGCCCTCCTTCATGGTCTTCACAGCCACCTTGATGTTGTTCTTGTAGTAGCCTGCAGGGAGATGATGGTGTTCTGAGGAATTTTGGGCTCTCTGCAGGCTCCCTGGGGTTGTGTAATAAGGAGAGCTCATGGAGCAGGAAACCACAGGAACAGCTTGAATCCCTCATGAAGGAACATGTGGTAAATCCCAGTGCCAGCAGGTGTGAGGGGAGAAGGGACACTCATGTCACAGCTGTCAGCCCACGAGGCTGCATCAGGGATGGTCCCTGCAGTGAGCCCATCCTCACACAGCCCACCCAGACCCTTTCTGGGTGAAACCCCTGGGGGCTCCCGTCAGCTGGGCTCTCAAATCATCCAAATGCCATCCAAAAAAGCAGGACTGAGCAGTCAGCACATGAACTCAGCCTGGTCCTGTCCACAATCTCCATTTCCAAGGCAACCAGCAACCACAAAGAGGGTGGCAAAGGAAGCTGAGCTCCCCCCACTTCCTCTCCTGCTGATTAGCAGTTGGCAGGAGGGCATCAGGGATGGAGATCTGGGCTAAAAAAGTGGAACAGAGAGGCAGAAAAGGTGGGAAAATGTCACCCAGGTACCCTACTGGGTGTGACTTAGGATCACTGGCATCACTACAGTTGTGCCCAGGATTCTCAGGAAGAATGAGTGCATATCCCAAGAGATGAGTATATAGTGACTTCAAGACCCATGCCCTGTGAAACCCTTGCTCAACCCCTGATCTCTGCAAACATGAGCTGTCCACTCCTTCCCAGGAATCCTCTGTGTGTGTCCATAAATATGCGTTTGTCCTTAAGGATCCTCACTCCTAGAACAGTCTTGCCTTAGGGAAATAAAAGGGCTTTCCATCTCCTCTCTTTATAACTTTTTTTTTTTTTTTCCTGGAATGGAAGGAATTCCACTTACCCATCCACACTTCCCCAAATTGCCCACTGCCCAGCTTCTTCACAAGCTTCAGGGCCTCCCGAGGGATCTCCCACTCGTCCTGGGCCCAGGGTCTCTGGGGAACCAGGGATGTGCAGGGAGCTGTGAGGCGCTGGCACAGCCCATCCCCTTTCTCTGGAGGAGGACAAAGCACAGCACAGTTCAGTGGGAGGGCAGAGAAAACCTCCTCCTCCTTCCACACATGCCAGGAAAAATCAACCCATGGAAACCTCCACAACCACACAGGGAAGTGGTGGAGCCCCCAGCCCTGGAGGGATTCAAAAGCTGTGGGGATGTGGCACTTGGGGACATGGGTTAGTGGTGGCCTTGGCAGTTCAGGGGGAACAGGTGGATTCAGTGGCCTTAGAGGGCTTTTCCAATGTTTATAATTCTCTGATTTCATGAAAAGCTTCAACCACAGGGATCAATGCACTCAGAATGGTCCCAGTCAAAGGGGAAAGCTCAAAGGGAGCCATAGAGGAACAAATCATCCTGCCCAGTTATTCCAAACCCTGCTTCCTATGCATCCCTCCTTCATATGCTGGCAACATTCACCTCTTTCCTTTCCTGATGGGAGACTCTCCCTGACTTTAGGGCTGGGGGCAGAGCTCACCCTTGCAATTCCCTAAGGTGGAAACCAGGACATGGGTTCTGGTTGTAGGATCACACCTGCCCCACGAGAGCGAGTGGAGCAGCTGTGCTGTCTCCCAAACCTGGACTCCCTCTGTCCCCACTCTCTTCCAGGACACAAATCCACGAGGGCAGGCAGACAACTCACGGCTGTAATGATGGATGAGCTCTGGCAGGCTGGAGAAAGTCATCCTGGGGGAGATGTAGTACCCCCCTCCATCCAGGGAGCGGATCCTGTAGTGTTTGATGATGTCCCCGTGGGCAGAGTTGTGGTCTCTCACAGACAGGGAATAGGCATCTGGAGAAGGAGCAAAGGAGCTGTGAGGACAAACTCCCTCCCCTGAGTCAGGGACTAGCTGCCTCCCCTTTCCATGGCTGTGAACAGCTCTAACACAGCCCTGGCTGATGCCTTTCCAGGGCAAGTCCCCCAGAATTTACAGCTTCCCTCTCTCCAAGGCAAGAGGACAGGATAAAAGTTCATCAAAGCTTTAACTGATCCAGTCCAGGCTTCCTGGAGTAACAGCTGCCTGTGCTGTGGCCAACAGCCCTGTGGAAGCACTGTGGGGACCAGCAGCACCTCTGCAGGCAGAGCTGTCAGATGTTCCCTAGGTCAGGATTGTCTTTCCACAGCTCCATATTCCCATCTCAGCTCGGCCAAACTCAGCATTATGAAATCAGAACGGTTTGGGTTGGAAAGGACCTTAAATTTCATCCAGTTCCACCCCCTGCCATGGGCAGGAATGCCTTCCACCATCCCAGGTTGCTCCAAGCCCTGTCCAGCCTGGCCTTGGACACTTCCAGGGATCCAGGGGCAGCCACAGCTTCTCTGGGCACTCTGTGCTAGGGCGTCCTCACCCTCACAGGCAAGAATTTCTTCCTAACATCCAATCTAAACCTGTCATCTTTCAACTTAAAGCCAATTAAAGCCATTTTCCTGTGGATTAAACATTATTAAACTTGTGCCAAGGTCACTGGTTCAGCTGGGGGGGTACAGAAGGTGGGTTCAGGAGAATTGTCTTGTTCAGCCACAAACTTGTGACCATGGCTAAACCAGATCTAGACATTCCCATCTGGAATCTTGTCCTCTTTGGGCTTTAAGGGAGCTGCTCAGCCATCCCTCCATGAGAGTCTAAACCAAGGCTGGTTTTCAGTGCACAAAAGCATCACTAGATGTTGCTGCAGAGCAGAACTTCCAGCCTGTGTCAGTGTGGCTCAATGCAGCTTAGCAGTGGGGTTTTTTCCCCTTTGTCTGGATTGTATTTCTGGAATGAGTTGTTACAAGCCTGCTGGGCTGTTCTAAGCCTAATATGTCACCTGGGCTGATAAACTGCCCATTTTTGATGGTTTTTAATGAAAAGGCAAGACTATACATGTTTAAAAGTGTGCATATGTTCATGCAGGATTATGAAAAGAAGGAACAGCAGCTCTGAAACCCTACTCCTGCACGTGAGGGGAAAGTTTATTAACATAAAATCCTCACAGGCTGGGGTTTCTCCATCCCAGCACCAGCAGTTTTCCCTACACTGTGCCTGGAACCCATCTGCATTTATAAAAAACAGCAAAAAACTCGCCACCTCTGTGGATATTTGCTCTGTTGGAGTGATCATAAATCTTTACAAGCAGAGTTTGGAAGAGTCTGAAGTTTTCCCAAGTGCCAGCAATCATTCTGAGAGGACTCCCTTCCTGCAGAGACCAGATCTGCTGGTGTAAAATTTATGGAAAAAACTGGTGGTTTAAATGCAGAGCCAGAGAACCTCAATTTGATGTGATGGTCTCCTCAGCAGAGGAAGCCCCTTGGTTCTCTTTCCTTCACTGTGAATGTCAGGCAGAAGACAAATCTAGAAGCCTTTTTGATTTGATCAGTCCTGCAGCTGAACAACTGAGAAACAGCCCTGAAACATCTTCAATGATGAAATAAAATCTTGAGGGAAAGGCAAAGAAATGGCTCTGCCGGCTTCTCTGGGGTACCAACGTGGCTCTAAGGTCCAAAATAATGATAATAAACATCAAGGCCAAAGGCTGGACTTGATAATCATAAGAGATCTTTTTTGACCTAAATGATTCTGTGGTTCTGTGAAGAAGAATATGATATTGATGACAATGCCTATTATTATTATTATTATTATTATTATTATTATTATTATTATTATTATTATTATTATTTCTATTATTATTTCTATTATTATTTCTATTATTATTTCTATTATTATTTCTATTATTACTATTGCTGTTGCTATTATTGCTATTATTGCTATTAACTGTTTTTAACTTCCATGATTGTTGTTGAGGGTGATGACATTGTTTTCATTTCAAAGAGGCTGAAATGCTGTCCAGGCCAGGCTGCAGCCCAAGAGAGTTGGGATCATGTGGCACAAGACCAGGAGGGTGCTTGATGTGCCTGGGTCACAGCTTAGGGTTTGTGTGGGATTTTTACAGGGCGAGGGCTGCTCAAGGAAGGAGCCAAACGTGGTGTGAAGGCAGCTGCACTGAGGCCAAATGATCCTGCAGAAGGAAATCCAGGAATTGATGACAAACACCTTTGCAAAGGGGTGTCTGGTGGCAGGGAGTCAGCAGGGAAGAAGACACCTGCCCTGTTTGCCAATGTGGTTGCACCCAAAGTACTCTTCTCCCACAGGATCTCCTTTCCAGGCACCACCAACCTTTTAAACTCTCCCACACCTTTCAGAGACAGGGCCAATTTCTCAGCTGCCAGTGTGAATTCCTACCCTGTCATTAAGCTAATGACTGCATCTCAGCCCCAGTCACAGTTTAATTTGCTGCAGGGAGCATGGTGGAGCTTCCTTGTCCTCCTCCATGGCCAATTACTGTGCCCTTGGGAGCTGCTGTACAGAGGCAAGGCACTGAAAAATTCAATTCTTCCTTCACAGAATCACAGCATGGTTTGGGTTGGAAGGGTCCTTAAAATTAATCTTGTTCCACCTCCTGCCATGGACAGAGACACCTTCCACTAAACCAGGTTGCTCCAAGCCCCATCCAACCTGATCCCTGTTCCCAGAGACAGGAGAAAATGAAAATCATTGCCTCCTAATTCCCTCTGATGATGTCCAGGATAGCCAAAAGGAGTTCTTGCTCCTCAGCCTCCAGGGACATTCACCTGCTCTGCAGTCCTGCACCACATCCTGGGACAGACCTGGGCTGGTAAAGAGTCCAGAGTACAAAACTGATGGAACAATTTCTCCATCAAAACGTTGCCCAGCCCTGGCACAGCTGCAGGGCAGTGATGGAGCCCCCATCCCTGCAAGGGTTTAAAAGCCACGTAGGTGTGGCCCCTAGGGACATGTGTTTAGTCCATTTCCTGCTCCTATGGCTCTCAGCAGCCCCTGAGATCCTTCCCAAGGGAAGGGCAGGAGCTGAGCTGGATGCAAAGGCTGAGCTCAGAGAGGTTCCTCCTGCTGGGAACAGAGATGCAGGAATGCTGCTGGGAGCCAGGAGCCTGTGGCTCAGCACAGCTGGGGGAATGTGTTCCTGCAGCTTTTGGAATGATTGTTACGCTACAGTAGGCAAGAGCCATTTGTAGGATGGAGGAACCAGACTGTTCCCTCTCTTACTCTTTGGCCTGGGCCTTTGGAAGTATTTGGGAAACAAGTCAAGGAAAAGAAGATTCCGCATGATTTCAGATGGGTGCTCCAACTCTCTACTGAACAAGTCACAGTTGGACACCATGATCTGAAAGGTTTTGCAACCTAAACAATTCCTTGATTCTCTTGGGAAGACACAAAGCACCTTCTTTGAAATGTTAAGGGAAGACTCCTGCATCCATCTGGAAGGAAAGGAACCAAATGACAGCAAGACAAAAACACTTTCCTGCACGACTCCATGGATCTGGTTCAGAGCAGAACACGGGGCCATCATGAACATCTCCATGCTGTAAACACACATGATGTCCCAGAGGAAGCAAGGAGAAAAAAGTAGGAAAGAAAAAATAACGAATTCCCAAGGGAAAACCTAAACTAACTTCCAGACTCTATGAATTAACAGCATGGAACAAAGAAATTGAAATTACATGGCTTTCTATTATGGTTAATAACTATATCCACTGCCCAAGAGGAGTGGCCACAATGCTCTGGCCCTTCCATCCTCACTGGATCAAAAGTGAGACGTGTTCATATGGAAGGAAAGTGAATTAAATCCATCTATCCTGCCCCAGCCACTCTCCTTCCAAAAGTTCTGTTTTGTATGAATTCCCCTCGCTACAAACAATCAGGAAAAACACGTTTTCCCTAGGAAAAGGACTTTTTTCCAAACTGTTCAAGTTTCTGTTGCCAACAGGAGAAATATTCCTTCAAGAGTGTGTAGAAATATCTCTTAAAAAACTAAAAAAATAGAGAGAGAGAGACATTTCCTTGGGAAAAAAAGGAAAAGAAAACCTCCTAAACTATTTTGGAAAATCTGCTTATTTGTGTTCCTGTGTCTCTGCCATGAACTCTGGTGGAAGAGCCTCTCTTCCCACAGCCAGAACTGCCCAAATGAGTAAATCATGAGCAAATCATTGCCCTCCAAACCCCCAGCTCACTCCTAGAGCCCTGCTGAAGGTTTTCCAAGCCTGGGCAACAATGAGGAATTACCTTTGCTCCACAGATCTCACCTTTGGTGGTTTCACTCTCCCTGACGAGGAAAGAGCCAACTTTGTTCCCAGGAGACAACAGCAGCCTTTCAGCATCTTTTCTGCTCAGAGTTCTGAAATACCACCTGGAGACAGAAAAGGTGAAAGCATGGCTTGAAAAGGAAAAACTCTACAAAAAATTTTAATTCTTTCCAGTTAGTTCTTTTTTATATTAACCATTACACTGTGAAACTGAGGGTTGTTTTTATCAGCAAGTAGTTTTCTATCTGCTGGAAAGTGGCAGTAATAATCTGTTTTGGGTAGATTAACACCAGATTTGGATCACTTTGGACTTGTTTCACAGCCTGGAAATTCAGACAGTATGGGGAGTAGATGGGATGTGCAGTATCCCACACAAAGTTCAGGCTTTAGATACAAAGAAATTTTATGTCTCAGCCACATTTCTGTGCACTGCTAAATATTTGCTGAACTCAGTGATGGTTGTGTCTCTCCAAGAAGAGATTGCAGGCAGGACTGATCATTTAGAGCTGAATGCCATAGAGGAGGATAACTCATGGAAAAAAATTCTCCCTCTGTTTGTATTGCCGGCAAAATAAACTCTTTGGACTCCAGCCTTTCATTCAATCTTCTTTGCAGGGAGGCTGCATCTGGGCTCATTTAAAAAAACAGCACTGTAGGTCTGGGTGCTGGCACTCAGTTTTCTGTCTTGTTAAATTGTTGGTGTGGCCCCTGGCAGATCCAAGACCTGGATCAGTGCCCCCATCCAGAGATTCCCAGTTTACAAATGGATACTCTCTTGGAAGGTGAAGAGGTTTAAAGCCACTTGTTTGGGTGGACTGGCCCCGTGGGACCAGAGGATGATCCCTGACACTGCCACCATAACCTTTCTGTTGTCCCCCCCAAATCCTTGTTTTCCACAGTGGGTGCAATCAATGGGACAAGAACCTTTGCCCACTTTCCCCTAAACAACTTCATCCTCCCTTTCCACACCAATATGATGACTAAAAACTTGTCCTGAGCTTTTGGGCAGCATTGTTTGAGATGAAGAAAGACCTCCTGCCATCCAGCCCAGCAGTCACATCTTCCTGCCATCAATAAAGCTCCTCCTGGAGCTCGTTGAGCACAGCATCCATGTTGACCTCTCAAAAGCTTTCCCACTTACTTTTCCTCTTCCAAACTGTCCGCTTGTGCCACGAAGTTGCTGGGGATGTATCCTTTCCTCCCAGTGCTGAGGGACTTTGCCAGCCACCAGTCCCCCTCTCTGCAAAGGGAGCAGAGGAAAAGTTTTGAGTGCCCAGAGGAGGTTTTGTGAAAAGCTGAGGCTGTGGGGATGTGGATTGTGGGGTTTGAGCATTGCAGATGGACTAGGACTCCATAATCCACCCTGCAGTTCCCTCTGGGTTCCCAAGCACCAAAACCAGGCTGGTAGCTGTTGGTGTTTCAGGGACTTGTGGAGGTGACAATCTCTTCCCATGAATGTGGAGCAACCACAGACCCAAACCTTTGCCACACACCTCCAGTGAGAGGAGGGGCAGCTGGGTCACAGGGTGTATTTTGTCTCCTGAACAGGGCACTGGGGTCCTTTCTGCTCCTTCCTTTGTGTTCCAGACACCCCACCGTGCTGTCCCACTGCTGACTGAGCCACCAGCTGTGGCCCAAAGCCATCCCCATACAGGGGATTCTCCACCTCCTTGTCCCACAGGTTCCAGCCCATGGCATGTGGGTGAGAAATGTCACCTCTGGAGGCCACCTCAAACCTCCAGCAGTCAAGGCCTGGGGGCCCCAAGCTCACCTCTGCCCTGGTATGGACTGGGCCTCTTCTGTGGTGACTTTGAGAAGTTGAAATGAAACCTCACAAGTGTCTGGCTCAGTTCTGTCCTTTCCTCTGACTACACCCAACCCACATCCTTTGCAGAAGCAGAATCAGCACAAACACAGGACAGGAGCTGGGTTTTTTTGGTTTATTTTTGGTTTTTTTTGGTTGTTTTTTTTTTTTTTTTTTTTTTGTTTTGTTTTTGTTTTTTTGTGGTTTTTTTGTTGTTGTTGTTTTGTTTGTTGTTGTTGTTGTTGTTGTTGTTGTTGTTATTTATGCTACTTCTGCACCCACAGGTACTGACAGCAAAGAGGGTCCCAGCACCACCCAGGCAGGGACAGTACCCAACCCCAGAGTATCTGTGACCCATGGCAGTGTCACCCTGCAGAGAGAACAGGGTACCCACAGCCAGCTCTGGAGCACAGCCAAGGCACAGGCTCAGCTCTGGTCAGCTGCAAAGTGGTGGCTGACCCCAAGGTTTCCCCTTTCCCAGCCTCCCTGTACTCATCTTTGAACTTCCTCCTGGGTCACTTACTTGGAGAGGACCTGGAGTTTCTCCCCTTTGACCAGCTCCAGGTCACGGTCACTTGAGGCAGGAAAATCATACAGTGCAACCACAAAAAAAATATCTGAAAGAAGAATTAACTCCTTTGCATCCAGACTGTTCCTTGAGTGGCTTGATGAACACCGGGGTGTATGGTGGGGCATTCCAGCCCCTAAACACAGGGCTCTGTCATCCTCCCACCCCCAAATCCAACCTTTCCACCAACCCAGCTTTCCTGCTCACCACAACCTCTGCTCAGGGACTAACACTGATTCAACAAAGTATGAATTTTTAAAACACTGCAGAACCACCCCCCAGTCCACAAAACCCAGATTGTCAACAAGAAAAAGGGGTTTTTGTGGAATTAGAAGGGTCATAAATACCCTGTCAGAGTTCAGCCTGAGTTTTACACAGTGGTAAATTAAAACTGCAGCATTTCCCATGGTGGCTGTGGAATTTGACTCAAAATGATGTGGGGTTTTTTGATTGAAAAATGTATTAAGTCATTGCAGTTTCTGTTATTTGAGGCTGTTTCTAGGATTTAGCTCTCCTTGGGCTCATGGCCTGTGGCCTGTGCTCTGGGCTCAGCTGGTATCTTGTCATCCCTCCCTCTTGAACACTTTTCCTTGTAGCGAGTGAGTCACGGAATGGGTTGGGTTGGAAGGGACCTTAAAGCTCATCCAGTCCCATCCCCAGCCTTGGGCAGGGACACCTTCCACTACACCAGGGTGCTCCAAGCCCTGTCCATCCTGGCTTTGGTCACTTCCAGGGATGGAGTAACCCCAGTTTCTCTGGGCAACCTGTGCCAGTGCCTGCCCACCCTCACAGGGAACAATTCCTTCCTCACATCCAACCCAAACCTGCACTGTGCCAGTTTAAAACTGCTGCCCCTTGTCCTGTCACTTTCTGCCCATATCAAAAATCCCTCTCTCTCCTGTTTTTGAGCCCTGTCCATGTGCCACGATGCTCTGGCCCAGCCCAGGCTGATCTCTGTGGGCTGGAGCTGAATCTCTTGGTTTGCAAACCCCGGAGGTGCCGGGGCTGCTCTCGGGGAAGCGCTGCAACCTTTCCCCTGTGCTCTGCACGCACGGAGCTGCTGAAGCAGAAAAGAGCAGCTATTCTGGGGCAAATCAGAATTTATAAAAAGAATCAGCGCATGTGCAGCATCACAAAAATCAAACCAAAACACCGGGGTGAAAAAGAAAAAGAAAGGAGAGGGAGGGAAAGAAGGAGGAGAAGAAGGAGAAGGAGAGGAGAAGGAGAAGGAGAAGGAGAAGGAGAAGGAGAAAAACAGAATAAAAAAAATTACAGGAAAATAAAAATTTAAAGAACAAAAATTAAAGAAAAAGAAAAAAAAGAAAAATTAAAAGAAAAAGAAAAATTTTTAAAAACTAAGCAAAAATTTAAAGAAAAAATGGAAGAAATATTTAAAGAAAAATAAAAAGAAGAAAAATTTAAAGAAAAATTTCAATAAAAATTAAAGAAAGAAAAATTACAGGAAAATTACAAGAAAAATTACAAGAAAAAGAAAAATTACAAGAAAAAGAAAAAGAAAAAGAAAAATGTGAAAAAGAAAAATTTGAAGAAGAAAAATTTGAAAAATAAAAATTTGAAAAGAAAAAGAGAATTTGAACTGTGCTGCAGGAAGGCTTCAGCTTGTGCTCAGCCTAATTAATGCACTGAGACCAATGGACAGCCTATTATTAGCATTTTTCAAAACAGCCTGTCAAGCCACTGTCTTTGGGTGACCTTTTCAAATAATGCCACCAGCAAGCGAGCCAGACTGGCCCTTTGTCACAGCAAGATAACCGTGTCTCTGGGGTGACTCGGGGTTTGTGTCTGTGCAAGGCTGGCTGCTGCTCTGATGGCAATTTGTTAGGGAGGAGAAAGGGTCAGCGTGGGAGGAAAGGCGGCTTTGGAAAGCAGAGCCCTGAGCAGCTCCCTTCAGGCTTTTGAGAAGGAAATTGGAGATCCATGAGAGGTTCCAGCAGAGCCTCTCTCCCAGGATGGGAAAGGGATGATCAGTCACGAGGGAGAATGCTTTGAAGTCTGAAAATAGCTGGCACAGTTGGGGGCTTCCCCTTGAGGCAGCTCGAATTAGCACTGCACCCAAACTCTGTCTGCCTCCTTGAGAAAGTTGTTATCACACATCTGCTCAGACATGAAAGGGTTTGGGGCATGTGCCTCCTGTGAGGTGTCCACCACCAGCCTGCCATCCACACACACACCCTCCTGGTCCTCTTGAAAGGGAAATAATGCTGTGATCACACTCGTGCTTGGAAAAAAAGGGGCAAGTGTGTAAATGTCTTCAAGCCCAGAGTGGCTGTGTAGTCCAGAAAATGAAAATGGAGTTTTGGTCTCGAAACGACTGACATAAGTGAAAATAAATGAAATTAAAAAAAGAGAATACAGCAAGGACAAAAAGGGTTTGCATGCTGAAAAAATACTTTATCACCTCTTATCCCAAAACAGGCGCTGAGAACGCTGCACACTGAAACGAGCCAGAAGAAAAGCTCTCTCTGCCCGAGCTAGCAGGAGTTGCCATCTCATGATGAAAGGGGCTCTTCCTGTCCCTGAGTCCATCACCCCATGAGAAACACATGGATTGCACTGCCTTGGCCAGTCTGATCCACTCAGGCCACGAGAGGCTCGTTGGGGCTGTGAGGAGCTCTCAGATAAAGCTGCCAGCCCCAGGACTTTGATTGGGAGCCAAACACATCCTGGCTCAGAGCTGCTGTCAGCAAAGTCTGATACCAGCAGGGTTTGCAGAGGCTCAGTGCCAGTTTGGTGGCTCAATAGGAGTGATTTAACCAGTCCTCCCACTGCTGGCTTCTCCTGAATGGAAGGTCTTTGCAACCACCTCATGGCCACAAAGCAGGGCTCAGACTGTGCCAGGGTGTCCCAGAGGATCATCCATTGGCTTAGGGCCATTTTGGGATGGTCATGGTGTGAGTGACAACTTGCAGGACACGTTGGCCAGCTGGGTGCACTGAGCTATGGCTTACTGCTGCTGGGAATGGGGTCAGCTTTCTGTTTCAGCCTGGCATGGGCTGGTTGGAATCATTGAATCCTAAACTTGGGAAAGATCTCTAAAGTCATCAAGCCCAACCATTTAACCCAGCACTGCCAAGGCAACCCCTAAACCACGTCCCCAGGTGCTACATTCCTGTGGCTTTTAAATCCCTCCAGAGATGGTGATTCCATTGCCTGGGCAGCCTGACCTGAAGATTGATAACACTTTTTGTGAACATTTTTTTCTTAATATCCAGTTTAACGCTCCTCTGGTGCAACTTAAAGCCATCTCCTCTTGTCCTTTCACTTTTTACCAGGCAGAAGAGCCCAGCCCCTCCCTGGCTACAATCTGATTTCAGGGAGTTGTGCAGAGCCAGAGGGTCCCCCTGAGCCTCCTTTTCTCCAGGCTGAGCCCCCCGCAGCTTCCTCAGCCTCTTCTCCTCAGACGTGCTCCACATCAAGGCAAACATTTTTGGTTAGAAGTTTTTTAATTTCCCACTGAAAACTCAGCCTTTTCAGTAGAAACAACCCTTCCTTCTCCCACTTCAGCTCAAACTCACGTTTCTGACAGCATTCCTTTCAAGCTCAAAACCACCTTCAAGTAACAACAACAAAAGCAACCAAGAATTTCAGCATTAACTTTGACACACCCCAGGAGACCTCAAGTTCCAGAGCATGCTAACCTTCACACCCTGAAACTCTGTCCTGTTCATGTTTTGGTCAGCAAGAGGCAAGTGAAGAGGTGGAAGAAGTCGTGGTTCCTCACCAAAAGAAACGACCTCGCAGAGACTTCAACTCCTCATGATGTTGCAGGTTATTAAAATGCCTGAGGACCAGCACCCAAACCCACCAGCTCTTTCCATCAGGGGGATTTAAATCCAGCTGTGAGCAGCTGGCAGGGCAAGGGCAGGGGTTATTCTACTTATTTTCTATGTCTTATCCATCCAATGCAAGCAAACAGCAGCCCTACCATGGGACTCTTGGATGTGGGGCCCACCTTGGGTCAGGACTTTGCAGTGCTGGGGGCTTTGGGGGTTCAGAATGAAAACTTTGGCTCCACAGAGACTTAAAATCAGCCTTAAAAACTTTGTGACCGCTCAGGAAATGGTGTTAAAATGAATGGAAGATTCACACCCTGGGAAATCACCTGAAGTGAAAAAGGATTGGTGATGCCACGTGCACCACATTGAATGCAGAGTTCTGCACCCCTTTCCTGCCTTTGTGTTACTTCCATGAGGATAAATAATGTCAGGAGGAATTAGGTTTTTGTTAAAAATAAACAAATTAATGATTTCTGAGACAGAGGTGTGAAAGCTGGGAAATGTGAGACAATTTCAACAACTGGATACCAGAAAAAAAACCAAAGAAAAATAATTCAAAATGCAGGGAGAGCAAAAACAAAAAGCCACAAAATTTTTAAAAAAACAGGAAAAGAAAGGGTTGATTTTACATCATGTGCCACACTTCCATAGCCAATAATTTTCCCTGATTGAATTTACAGTGCTCCCACAGGATTTAATTCATCTCTCTGAATTTATTTTTTTATGTGATGTGATTGCCTGGATTTTGTGTTTTCTCTTTCAATTTACTTGAATTGCTGTCACTTAGGAGAAGATCTCTGCTATCTCAAATATCTTGCTTGGTTCTTATCAGCCTGTTTTGCCACACAGGGCACAGTCAGATGTACCATCATTTCAGGAAACTCAGACACTGGCAGAGAAAAATAGGAAGTTTTCCAGACTGTCCGTGTGAATATTCCTCCAGAACTGGAACTGAATCTAATGAACAAAATTAGTTTTGAGAGTTGAAAATGGCTAATATTGTACTTAATCCATTTTTTAGCATCTTTCAACTTCTGCCTTTGGGCATGAAGGAGAAGTAAAATCCGCCTCCTTGATCACAATTTCTGCTGTGACTCTGACCAGAGTGGAAAAAAACCCTGTGATAAAAATCCTGTGATAAAAACCCTGTGATAAAAACTCTGCGATAAAAATTCTGTGACAAACTGACAGTCCCTGCTCAGCTGGGGAGGTGGCAGAGCATGGCCACCTGGAAATGTGCCATGAAAACAATTCTGCAAAAGAAAACACAGTTTTTTTCTGGAAAAATTGCCTTTCCATGAAAACACACCCCAGATCACGTGGCTGAAGACATTCACCTCCCACAAATTTGATCTCCATAACAAAAGCCAAATCTGAAGGATATTTTGGTGTTGCAGGACTTCCTGTGTTTGGTCCATGGTGGGGACCCTCCATCACCATCCATGAGACCTAAGAAGACCTAACACTGTCATTCCACCCATCCCATTTATTCACCATCCCCCTTTTCTCTTCCCTCACACCATCTCCTCTAATCCTACCCTTTCATTCACATGAAGAACTTCCATGTTTTGCTAACTGCCCTCTTCCAAGCTTCCTCTGTTTTCCCCCCTCTTGTAATTATCTCTCTGTCTTTCTGCAGAATTTCTTTGACAAAAATACACATGAGCTGCTGCTGGAGGCTGGGCAGAGGGAGCTGAGGGCTCCCTGCTAAAAGGCAATAATCTCCAAACACCATCTGTGACCCACAGATAATTGCAGAGGTGGATGAAGCCAGCAGCCCGTCTCCAGGCAGGGGCTCTCTGCGTCCTTATTTTATTCTCTTCCCTTTCTTCTCCTTCTCTTTGTAGCCTCTCTGGGCTCTCTGATGCCAGCTATTTCCTCAGAAATTTTCAGCTGGCTGGATAAAGCATCCATGACTTGTCAAACTGCAGACAGGGCAGAGAAATCTCACACAGCTCCAGGCTCAGATCTGCCTTTGCTCCAGCAGTCATGGAATCACAGGATTGGAAGCGACCTTAAAGATCACCTGCTTCCAAAGGATAGGGAGTGCCTTTCCCTCTGGATTTCCTTGATGAGCAGGGGAAAATTGGCAGCTGCAATTTTCTTGGTGATGTAAACTGAGTTTTCTGAAGCACTCTGATAAACTCCCTGCCTGGCACTGCTGCAAATACAGAAACCACACTCCTGTGACACGATGGCTCATCCTCAAACCCTGACATCTGGGGACCACCACCCTGCAAAACCCCGTGGGGAGGCAAAGAAAACAGAGCCTTACCTTGTGCAGAGGCTTGGTTTAGATGAGGGCTGTTGATAACTTGTCTCCCCTGTGGTAGAAATAGAAAGGAAAAAGGAGATATTTATCACTTTGCTGTACTTCAGGAAGAGCTGATTTCAGCTTCACAGACAAGGGGGAGTCTGGTCCAGAGACCTCTGCAGTCAGTCAGTCAGCAGCCCCTGTGCCTGGCTCCACAGCTGTGATGGCTTTAGCACATTTTGCCATGAGGTGCTCATAGCTGTCTTCACAGAAAGCTGCAATAAGCCTTGGCTTCCCTCTGAGTTAAAGCAGAAATCTGCTGCCCCCTCATTTGGAGCCTGCTCTATCCAACCCCTGTCCACTGATGCCAGGTTTGGGAGCAGTGAGGGGTGAGAGATGAATGGTCCAATTGAGAAATGGCAATCGCAGAGTTGTTTGAAGCAGAAAACCAGAGATGTTGTCTGCCATAATTGTCCCAAGGATCATGGGTATATGATATCCTTTGCTCAAAAAAACAGAGGCAGTGACTGTAACAGCTAATTAATCAGAGAACTGTAGAAATCATAGAATATTCCATGGTCCTTTGTGGATATCCACTCACGATATCCTGTGATCCAATGATTCTATGATTCCTGAGATGGAAAAGGCCCACAAGGATTATTGATCCAGTTCTGGGCCCTGCACAGAGACCCCAAAAATCCCACCCTATGCTTTGGAACATTGTCCAAATGCCCCTGGAGCTCTGGCAGCCTTGGGAGATTCCCTGGGGACCTTGCTTAGTGCCCTACACCCTCTGGGGGAGGAATCTTTTCCCAATATCCAGCCTAAATGTCCTCTGACACAGCTCCAGCTGTTCCCTTGGGTCCTGTCACTGGTCACAGAGAGCAGAGATTGCAGCTGCCCCTCCACTGTCCCTCAGGAGGAAATTATAGACTGTGAAATTAAACAGCAACAAGTTACTGCAACTCATCTGGGCACAATTTTAAAATGCTTTCTTTGTTCCTTGTTTGGTTTGGTCCTGCTGCTGGAACTGGCAAATTGTCCACAAATCATTCCAAGTGAGCTGGGATGGAACCACCTTGTTTTGGGGCATAGCAGTTTGAAACCAGCCTTCAGCCACCTTGCAGTGCCTATGGTGGGTGTTTGACCACACTGGGTATTTTTATACACGTGCAAAAGTGGTGAAATACAGACACAGAAGTAAAAACACCTTGTGTTTTCTCCCTTTGACCCCAGCTTAGCAGCAGTGTGGGGTGGGAGAGCTGCTCATCTGCTGCCATTTCTCATTTAAGTGGAAGAAATTTGGATTTCCCCTGACATGTGAGAGCTGAGTGCCTGTGGCAAAAAACAACGAATGGCCAGTGATACTGTATTTATACTGATAGTGGCTCCTCTCCAGTGAGCTGGAGAGGATGAAATTTAGGAAAATAACATCTTCTTGGTCAATCTGACATCTGCTGTCAGGAAGACTGGACTGAATAGCCGTGGGAGAACTCAGAAATGAAAGTAAAGGAGTGAAAAACATCTCCAGCTGTCATAAAAAGCAATGATTTGCAATTCCTCCCCTCTCCCAGGGCTCGAGATGGTCTTCACACGAGAGCTGCACCTCGAGTTTCTCGTGTGCTGGCTGCTGGCAGGGGCAAGGAAAGACAAAACAGCTTCATGTCCTTTGGACAGCAACAGAGGCAAAGTGACTTACAAACTTTAAACAAGTTTGTCATTTGAGGTCTCCTAAATCCTTCCCCAGTTCCTTCCTGCTCCGTGTCCGTGCCAGCAGAGGCTGAGGGAATGCAAAGGGAGCAGCAGATGCCCAGCATTTCTGATTCTCAGCTCACCCCAGCACAGACTGGCTGCAGACCCTCTTCACTGAACCCGCTGAGGGCTCACAGTGGTGAAGTTTCCATTGTGGTTTGCAACTTTGAATCTTAGCCTGAATCTGACCCATCTTGCAAGTCAGCAACATCAGCTTGGGTTTCAAAGTGCTGATGAGAAGATATTTCAATACACTGTGTTTTAGGGGCTTGAAATATACAGAGGTTCCTCGGAGCCCTTCCCACCCCTGTGCAAAAGGGATCAGCTGGGAGGACCAGGTTTCCCAGAGAAGCTGTGGCTGTCCAGGTTGGAGATGGGGCTTGGAGCAACCAGGGATAGAGGAAGGTGTCCCTGCCCATGGCAGGGGGTAGAACTGGATGGTGGATTGGCTTTCAGGTTCTTTCCAACCCAAATAATTCTGTCATCCTGTGATTCTAAATATTGCCTGCATCACCCCAGACACACACTAAGCCATGGGGGGATCCAAAAAGGACTCAAAACTGCAGGCTTACCTTGGGTGGGGCAGGAGGAGGTTTGCCCTTGGTTTTTGGGTTGCCTCCAGAAGTGTGTTTCTCATTGGGCATCAGCTGATTTTTGCTGCCAAACAACCCCATCCTGGAAGGAAGAGCAGAAATTGTTTTTAATGGGACTGCTTTTGGGGAAAGGTGCAGGCGCTGAGAGACAAAGTCTTTGCATTCATGAGGAACAAGGTGGAGAAGATCAGAATGCAGGACGATGGGACAGCCAAGAGAGGAGTCAAAAGCCATCCTGTCTACAGTCCTCTGCTACCTTGGACCTTGAGAACCCCATGGTTTCTGTTCCCACATGACTCTGGTGTTTTACTTTGCAAATGAGGTTCAAACAGACACTACAAGTCACCAGAAAAAGAGGCTCAAATGACTGCTTTGGACATATCCCCTCTCCAACTCAGAGATCCCCATCTGATATCGAACATCCGGAGCTGGGTGATACTGCAGGGATGAAGATGGATTTATCAACAGCCCTGTGCTGAGCTGTTCAGCTGCACCAGGGCCTCAGGAGGGTCACACAGTCCCTGGCCCTAGAAGGAGTCACCTCAGGCAGCTCAGGGCTTTCTGCAGCTCCTGTCCCTCCCACACAGCAGGGGCAGCACGCGGATGTGGCCGCGCCATGCACGGAACCAGTTCTGCTGTTCCTCACCTTTCAGCAGCTCTGGCTCACACTTGGTTTGTCCAGAAAGCCACAGGACCTCTCTGACCCTTTGGAATGCTGTAAGAAGTTTAGGGATGTGGTGCAGCCTGCATCCATCCTGCCTGTAAAGTGTGGGCTGAGGGCCTGGCTCATCCATCTGCATCACGCTGGTACTTTTTGTTGTGCTCTGGGTCCTCCCAAAGTGTGGCTCTCCCAAAAATCATGGATTAGGTTTCCTTATACCCTGTGGATTTCTCAGATCTCCTGGACACCCCAAGGATCACTAGACACAAATTAATCAATTTTTTTTCCATGGATCATCATCTGGTCTGCATTAAGGTTTCCAAACTTGTGCTTGAGGACCGTTTGATTTTCATCCTAGAAATGTAATTTCAGCTCCTGTCTGGAATTCAAGTATAATGATGGGTCTGGGTAGCCAAAATGGCCAAACTCTTCTTGGAGCCTCAAAAATGAAGGAGTAGATGAAGCCAGCATTGCTGAAGTGCAACATCCAGTGCCAAAGTCTGCCCCACTCCTGCCTTGAACCAAAGGCCTTGGAAGGTGTGGGCTACATGCCCAAAACCCCCAAAAATTAAACCCTGAACACTCTGTGCAGAGACACATTGAATCCTACTCCTGCTAAAATACCTCGAGGTCTGCAGTGATCATGGAGGATCAGGGACCTCAGGTCCAGGAACATCCCCCAAATGTCAGTCTGGTACTGTCTTTTAGTAGTCAGATTCCAACCAGTGTGCTCAGAAAAGCTCCCAGCCAGCCAGATTCACAGGGAAAAATATTGCAGTAAAAGCAACTTTTTTTTTTTTTTTTTTTGCTTTCTAGCACAGATCTAATATTTCAAAATCTGGGACTCTAAAATGAGGTTTCTAATGGAGACACCACAATATTTTAAGTGTTGGTTTTTTGGGTTTTTTTTTTTAATGTCTTCACCCTTCTTCTTTATTTTTATTATTACTGATAAGGTGTGCAAAATAGAAGGAGCTGGTGAAATATTTCAGGAGAGCATGATACACACTTTCCCCCCCATCCAAAACTTTTTAATCTCTGAGATTTCCTTTGACCTGGGTCTACAGATGGCCCATCCATCTGTCCCCAGGCCTCAGCTCCGCTCCAGGCACTGACAGCACAGTTGGAGGGGGAGTTTCACCTATTAAATCAACCAGAGAAGTTCCTGCAGCAATTTCATTTTCATTTGGCAGCCTCCAGGTTGCACCCAGAGCTTGCTCTGCTTAGCAGAGCTGATGGTGCAACGGCACATGATTTATTAGGGGAACTTTTCCTGCTCTTCCACTCACAACTTTGTGACGGGATTTCAGATTCTAGATCTTGGGGTTTTTTGCCATGAGAGTGGCTGAAATTTTCTTTTTTTTCTTAGATTTTTTTCTTCCAGCAGCAGGGAAGAGCAAAGTATCATTTAAAGTCAAGGCTGGACGATGGATAAGTTCCAGCTATCACTCACTACCAACTGTGAAAGACAGAAAACCCACCTACAAGTTTGGCAGCGATTTGTTGTCCTTGTTACGGTCTCGCTGGAAAATCCTGGGATCTCTGATATACTCTGCTCCCAAATGAGAGATAATTCATGCAACTGCCATATTTTTGGCAGATTTATGGAATGTGAGATGCAGCACGGGTCACCAATTTGCTTTGACTGCCAGTCGTGTCACAAGGATGATCTTCTGGGAGGATTGACAGACCATCTACAGGATCATGGATGCTGCTTTTGGGGTTTTCAGTTGCTCTCAATGCCTGATGGCAACGAAAGATATTTTGGCCATCAAATATATCCTGCCACACACATCCTCCCTCTCCCCTTCCGCTCTCTGTCAGGCAATGCAGTTTGTCCAATCGTAAGGTACCCACATAGTTAATGGAATATAGAAAAAAAATAAATTACTATTATTATTATTATTATCATTATTATTATTTTTATTTTATTTTATTTTATTTTATTTTATTTTATTTTATTTTATTTTATTTTATTTTATTTTATTTTATTTTATTTTATTATGTTTACGATGGTTTGGGGGCCTGCAAAAGGGTATAAAATGCTGTTGGAGATTGGACCCTCTGGACCAACTGAACTTCCAAGAAGGAAGGCAGCTTCTGGATGGGTCTTCACCCTGGCAGGGTCACCTGCAGGGCATCCAGCCCAAAGGTGGGGAACTTTTGTGTGGGTGAGTAATAGCTCTCAGTTCTGGTCAGATACAGAGATAAACCCTAAAGTAGCTCCATGTGAATTCTGCAGGGCCAAAGATCTGTACATTTCTAGATGAACTCGCTTACATTGTAATGCTTTAGTCATAGACCAAATCTGAGAATAAGTGGAGTGAGCCACACTTAAATTTCTTTGAGCAGTTTAGAAAGCCAGGAGGTCTCATGGTTCAACAGGAGAAACTACCTGGTGACACTACAACCGCTCAAATAGATGATGGAGCTATTATGTAGCTATTCATTGGCAATATTTATTGTATCATCTATAAATCTAATCATAACCATCCACAACATCACCATGTCCTACTTCTCCCATGGGCCAAAAATCTTCTTTTAATTACTCTGGTACCCAGTGATGGCACTGGTGGGGCAGAATGGGAAAGGCCTGGAGGAACATCAACCTCAGCAAGTCCAGCCAGGGGCTTGGGGCCATCCCAGCTTCTCTGTCAGGGTTTGAGAGGAGTGGGGACCACAACTTGACCTGTGCACCCCTATGGGGACATTGCAGCCCTTTCTGCACCCTGCTGAGACTGGAAACACCTCTCTGCAGCCTTGCACAGGCTCAGCTTTGTCCCCATGCACGTGTCAGAGACACAGCCGTGCAAAAGCAGCTCAGAGAGGGGAACAGCACAGCCCACCTCGAGTCGAGCCTCCCACAAAGGTCACTCGCTCCCACCCACACACTGAAGGGGTTTGAACAGCTCTGGGGATGCACAGTCCCTACAAAATACACCAGTCCCACTCTCCCAGTTGCCTCCGACACCTTTGGCAGCCAACGCCACCATCCTTTGGGCCAGGAGGTGTTTTACAAATCCCAAAATAGCCCTGCAGACAAATGTTGCTGGATACAGAGAGCTGCTGGTTCCCATTTCACAGCTGGTGGAACCCTCGATTGGTAAAAAGTAATTTTATTTTCAAAAATAAAAGCAGCTGAGATGAGTGAGTGTCATAACAATGTGTTTTGCTTCTGATTAATGCTTTTAAAAATTATCTTCACAAGAAAAAACAAATGAGAAAAGCCATTTGGAGTAGTTTTCCCACCCTGTTTTTACTTTTTTTCCCAGTGGAAAGGAGTGCTGGGGAGAGCACAATAACTAAGGAAATCATAGAAATTTCCTTTTGTGAATTTAAAGCATTTCTCATCTAAAAATGTTGGTTTTATTTAATAACTAGGAGGTGAGAAACTTTTTTTCTTCAAGCTTCCAAAACAAGTTCTTTTTGAAGTGACCAAAAATCGAAGCAGAACAAGCAGAACAGAAAGTTTTAATGCAACACAAAGTTTTTTCCATATTGCACTTCATCAGAGAATGGAGTGATAGGATAGGGAGTAATGGGTTTAAATTGAAGGAGGGGAAATTTAGGTCTGATATAGGGAAGAAATTCTTCCCTGTGAGGGTGGGGAGGCCCTGGCACAGGGTGCCCAGAGAAGCTGTGTCTGTCCCATCCCTGGAAATGTCCAAGACCAGGCTGGACAGGGCTTGGAGCAACCTGGAATAGTGGAAGGTGTCCCTGCCTGTGGCAGGGGGAGGAATGGGATGGTCTTTAAGGTCCCTTCCCACCCAAACCATTCCAGGATTTTATGATTCTATATGCTTAAAAAATTTAGCAAAAAACAGTTTCAGGAACAGAACGATGGAATTCTTGGGGTGATCCTGTGCAGGTCCAGGAGCTGGACTTGATGGTCCTTACAGGCCCCTTCCAACTCAGGGTGTTCTACAATTTTATGAGTCTAGCTTAGCTGCTTCTAGGTCATGAGTAAAGAATATTAGATGTTCCTGGAAGAGCCAAGCTGAAGAAGCCAACAGACACCAGGACAGTGAGCTCTGTGGTGCAGCCAGCCCTGAATTTGTGGGACAGACGTGCAGGTCACAGGAACACTGGGTGTATGAGCAGAACCTCTGAAACTGGAGTTCATGTGGGTGCCCACGTTGGGGAATGATAGAATGCAATTTTAGCAGCCTTCACAGGGGTAGTTGAGGTGGCATTTTGGCTACAGAATGAGGTGGGTGCAGGTTCAAGCGTTTCTGCAGGAATGAGTCAAAGGGAGCTCTGTGAAGATCATAGAATGGCACAATATCCTAAGTTGGAAGGAAGCCACAAGGATCATCGATCCGGCTCCTGGCACTACCCAAGACATCCCAACAATCCCACCTTGTGCATCCCTGAGAGCATTGTCCAAACACTCCCAGAGCTCTGGCAGCCTTGGGGCTCTGACCATTCCCTGGGGAGTCTGGTCAGTGCCTGACCATCCTCTGGGGGAAGAACTTTCCTTAATATCCAACCTAAACTTCCCTGAACTCACCTTCACACCATTGCCTCAGGTTCTGTCATTTCAAATCTTTGCCCATCTCATTTTTACAGTGAGCAGCCCCTGCACCACCTACTGCCATTTGCTACTTTGCTCTACCAGGGCAGAAGAGATCTAAAGTAATTTCTGATGAGAATCCAGCACCTTCTGCAAGAGGGACGTGGAGGACACTGACAGGCAGCCTTGGGATTGCATGGGCAGGTGTAGGAAAGGAAACAAGACCAAACTGAGCAGAAAAGCAGAAGTCTTGGCTCACCATTTGCCTCGACCCCATGAAACTGCCATGGAAAAAGAGGTTAATACCCAAGTAAGCCAATAGAGTTTCACTCTGAGGGCAGCTCCAAAAAAAAAAAAAAAAAAAAAAACCAAAAAACCCCTAAGCCTACTGAAATCACAAAATGAGCTCTCTTTCCATCCAGATTCTGTGGTGGGTGCAACAAAGTGTTTTAACAGTTCAGCAAGATCAGATATTTTAATTCATTTTAAGACTTATGAATGTCTATTTTTTAAAGAACACATTTTAAAAAGAAAATGGATTCAAAAACCCTAAAGAAATTTCTTTGAAAATGCAGATCTAGCCTATTATGAAGGATTTTAAATGCTGGATTTCTTTTTGCAAGTACTTCCCTCTCCTGAAAGAACTGCTGAAATCAATTCACTTCAGATGCAATAATTTAAGTATTCCAGATTTGCATTTTTGCATCAGCAAGGAGCAAAAAAGTTCAGTAAAAAAATTTCCTCCAGTTCTCAGTGCATTCAACTCTCTTTCCCCTCAATAAAATAGCTCTTCAGAACATTTCCTGACCTGGCAACCTCAGATTGCTTTGTAAGACACAAAATTGAAGAATTACTGAAGATCTTGATGGATTAGCTCCTTAAATAAGAAGAAAGATTTGCTACTGAAGCAGTTTTTGTCATGACAATTTTCTACTTCTGCTGGGTTTCGGTCAAGTCCTTTTTAGCTCATATTTTGAAGTAATTTGCAGCTTCGTTGCTAAGAGGAGGTAAAAGACAACTCTGAACCAACGTGCTGTGCTATAAAGAGCACTGAAACCATGAGCAAGGTCTTTCTCAGAGGCAGAAGGTAGAGGCTACAGCCATCCTCTGTGACGTGGTGGCCAAAATCTGGCTGCCCCATCCCTGGAAGTGTTCAAGGCCAGGGTGGAGGGGTCTTGGGGCAGCCTGGGGTAGTGGAAGATGTCCCTTCCCATGGCTTAATGGTCCCCTCCAATCCAAACAAAACCATTCTGTGATTCCATGATTCCAGCACTGCAGGAAGTCCCTGTGAAGAGCAAGGAGAGCCCAGAGCAAGAAGCATCCTGGTTCTTGCTGGGGAGTGAAGCAGATGTGCCTTTTCCATGTTGCATCCTCACTGGAGAACTGGGAATATCCTACTGGCAGTGTTCAGACCCCATTCCAGTCCTGATCTTTGATGGCTACTGGGTTTTATTTGTGCAGTGAGGACTCTGTCAAACACTCTGGTCCATGCCAAAGGTCCTTGAAGGGAAGGTGAAGAACCCCCAGGAGCAGCCAGGCTCTCCCACTGAGGTGAGGTGCTGATGTTGGGGCTGATCCATCACAAAATCTCACACACCCAAAGAACCCCAAAGCAGCTGTAGCTGCCTTCTTCTCTTGGCCCCATCCTCCTCCTTCCCCACTCTAGTGCATCCCATCTCCCTGGCTTGAATTCTGTCTAGGCCCCAGACTTGAGCACAGCCAGTGTGGCCAAATTGCCTTGGAAATATCTGTTCCATGACAGCTCAGGGCAGATGAACAAATCCAGGAGCTTTGTGGTCCAGTGATTTATCCCTAAGTGAGGGGTACACATTTCAGGAAAGAGACTGAAGCCTGCTGGCTTATTTTTAGGATCTCCTGCTGCAATCCAAGCCATCTTTCCATTTCTATTAAAATTTATATCTGCCCTAAATCTACCATTTTTCTTAGGCCATGATTTGCAGGTGAAGCTGGCCCAAGCAAGCGAAACAAGCAGAAAATCCTTCTGTTCCAGGCCTTTCTGAAGAGCTGGGACAATATCTGGGAGAAGGCTGTGTGAGGCTGGGGGTCTGTGGGAGCGCACAGATTTCCAAAACCTTGAGTTTAAGCAGACACAGAAAGTCTTTTGACAGGGAATTAAAAAAAATAAAGAGAAGAAGATAATAAAAGCTTCTTGCTCATTCCAGAAGAAGAAAACAGCCTCCTGTTGCCAGAGTGGTCATTCCCTAATCAAAACATCTGTCTGGAGGAAAAATGGCTGCTTACATTGAGCTTTGCATCCCGCTGGAAGCCGACGGAGGCTCGGCTGGGCTGCAGGAGGCTGCGGGCCAGGAAACCAAGCCAGGGATCAGGGTCTTGGAGAGGGGAAAAGCAGGAGGGCAGACTGCTTATCCCACCTCCCCTCATGCTTCCCTCATGAGCTCAGCCCAGGCAGCAAGGTGGGATGTGTGCCGGGAGTGGCTCTGCAGGACTCAGGGGCAGTGGGATGCACTGGAGTTGGCAAGGAGGAGGGTGGGTCCAGGAGAATGAGGCACATCCCTCTGGATACCTGCAGCTGCTCTGGGATTCTTTAGGAGGGACAGATTTTATATGACAAAAACTGCACTGCCCAACAGCACTTCCTGCAGACCCTGGAATTTAAACCCAAATTTCAATTCAAACCTCTCTCTGCCCAGTGTTGGCGTGGGCCAAATTGTGGATGGGTCCTGGGTGAGCAGGGGCACAGCAGGGAGAAATCCCCTCTGCAGGCCACCCTTATCTGACATCCAAACCCTATGGAAGTGGGCACAGTCCATGGTCCCTTGGCCAGAATCCCTGATGTTCCATTCCATAGCATGTATAGGACACATCACAGGAATCTGTAGGGATGTAGTTCCTGGTCTCCCAGCCCTGAGAATATGAGGAGATGGATGGGTTCCACACCTTTGTGTGCGGCCACCCAAACTTCTGCCCTGGGAAAGGCCCTTCCTGGAGGCCCTACATCCCAGAGGATGACTTTTCCTAGGAAGAGAAAAACATTTTATAGGACCAGGAGGAGAAATGAACCTGGTGGCAGGCTGGTGCTCAGGAATTCCGCTCCTTGGATTGAGTCTCAGAGGGAATGATGCTCCCTCCCACCACACTCCGCTGAGGCAAAGGGCTATAGGGAAGGCTGTTCATCTCCATGAGATGAACATCTCCAATTCCCCATCTGAACACCTCCAGCTGCTTGTCAGGAATAGCAAAGGGATGCCAAAGCACTTCCCTACTCATCACAGCTCTGTCCAGCTCCTGTCAGCCTTCCCCACACATAAATCCTCTCTTCCCCTCCAGGCCCTGGGAGAACGGTGGGGGATGGGAGAGCCAGGATGTGCACACCTGGCACTTCTTTGTCCTCCCCTCTTTTGCAGCAGACAGAGGGAACAACATCCCTGCAAACCATCCCTCGGTGCCAGATCCAGCAGGAGCTGGGAAGTGCCTCCATCATCTCTTGAACCCACAGA
The DNA here is from genome assembly GCF_022539315.1 of Serinus canaria. Taxonomy (NCBI): domain Eukaryota; kingdom Metazoa; phylum Chordata; class Aves; order Passeriformes; family Fringillidae; genus Serinus; species Serinus canaria. The sequence continues at coordinate 110,096,947 of NC_066316.1, forward strand.
TTGTGGGGAGCGAAAATAAGGCAAGGAGGGATGGGAGGGTGGATGAAGACAGAGAAAAACCTGCGTTGCCTCTCCCCACCCTCAGGGGAACGTGGATGGGGGTGGGATGTTCCTGACTTGCCTGCTTCCCACGCTGCTGCTCCTGGGGACACGATCCGAGGACGCGCGAGCTGCTGGTCGGACCCATGACAGATGCTCCATGGGGCTGAAGGCCCTTCCCAAATTTTTCTTTCCGAGGCCTCTGGCTTCCACCACATCCACACCATCCATGAGACCAACAGCTTTACACCCCTGGACCGCAGGAGCAGCCTGGTTTTGCAAATGCTTTTAATGGGATTTCTTTTTTTAATCAGGTCTTTGTGTCAGAACTGACTCTTTTCTCCCCCCCTAAGGATTCTTTGCTCTATTTTGCTTATAAAAATGATCACCTGGGAGGGGGTGGGAGTTGCGCTTCCCAGACAACCTGGCCAATGAAAATAAAAATGAGGGAGACAAGAAACACAAAGAGAATCCAGACACAAACCCCAGCAAATGCCACAGGCTATTAACAGCTGTCATTAAAAGCAGTGAAAATGAATGTCAATGGATTGTACTTCCACTATGCAAACCACCAAATTTTAGGAAACAACCCAACAAACTGGCTTTGCAATGATCTTTCCTTTCTGTCACTAAAAAAAGACCTTTTACTGATGAAACGCATCTTGTTCCAGCCAGCTCCATCCCTCTATGAACCTACTCGACCATAGCAGCGTGGTCTAACGAATTAAGACCTGGTCAGAGACTTGTGGGTGGCTCTGAGGAAGTGACTTTCTCACTTTGCCTCAGCATGTTCAATTGAGAGACTGAAGCTCTGTCCTGGGAGATAAATGTTGTATAAGAAGCAGGATTTGTTTCTACAGAGGCTTCCCATGGTGGATGCGTAATGTTGGCTCGTCTGTGGTGTTGTCAGTGTATTTTTTTAAGCTGTTGCAAACACAAGGCCCCCAAAAACCACCATGTACACCTCTGTGGGTAATTACATGGCGTCATCTTTGCGTTGTAAGAGGCAGCAGGGAGGAAAATGACACTTGGTCTGAGCCAGCTGGAGGCTGTGATGACCTCGCATCGTTTACACTTCAGCTGCCCCCACTGAGCAGGACAAACACGAGCCAACATCTGCCGGGAGTGATGCACAAGCTAAAGGTCACCCCACGCTGCTGATGCTGTTTACAGGAGCAAAAGCTTCACGGGGCAGATCTGAGCTGAGGTCATGGCAGAAGACCTTTACCAGCCCCAGGACACAAGGACAACAAGAGGGTGGCTGAGGACACCATGATGTGTGAGGTGGGGGAGCTGCTCCAGGGTGCAGGTGGCTGGTGCCCCCTCTGGAAACATGGGATGGGAATCAGCCTTGGCTGTGCAGCTGTGCTCCTGACAAAGGAAGACAACCCCATGGAGGGCTGCAAGGATGTCTGGGCCATACACAGGGGTCTGCAGGTCCTTGGGGGTCACACTGGGTCCATCACCCCGGAGGGTCAGCATAGAATCTCAGAATCCCTAAATCCCAGAATCCCAGAATAGTTTGGGATTGGAAGGGGCCTCTGGAGATCACCCAGTCCATCCCTCTTGCTAAGGCAGGATCACCTATAACAGATGACACAGGAACACGACCAGGTGGGTTTGGAATGTGTCCAAAGAAGAAATTCCTCTCCCTCCCTGGGCAGCTGTTTCAGTGCTCTGACACCCTCCACATCAAGAATTGTGTCATCATGGTTGAGGTGGAACTTCTTGTGGTTTATTTTATGTCCATTTCTGCTCATCCTCCGGCTAGGCACCCCTGGAAAGAGCCTGCAGCATCCTCTGACAGGCTCCAAGCCTGGGTGACACTGAAGACAACCAGGACAGACACCCAGCCCAGCAGGCCTCAGCCAGGTGTGCCTGCTCTGAGAGACACAGAAATGAGGAAGCCCTTGCAGATTTGCCAAACTTCCCCCTTGCCAATTCCCATTTTCCCTTCCCAGTTCTCTTCCAGCTAAGGGCAGGGGATGGAGGTAGAACTCCCCAGGTTTGGGGCTGGGAAAGAAAAAAGCAGTGTCAGGTTAGGGGGAGTGCTCTGAGCTTTAGGACGGGCCCTCAGCCTTTGATGGGTGACCTCTCTTTGCTAAATGAGCTTCACTTCCTATCCCTATGAAAAGGGAAGTTGCTCTTTTAGAGAGCTGCTGTCGTCCACCGCCGAGGTGGGAAGGAGGAGCTACCACGAGGTGCAGCAAAGGCTGAGCACCAGTGTAGTGTCTGCCAAGTCATCCAGGGAGCAGGGTGACAGCGTGGCAGCTCCAGACAGAAACCTGCTTCTGCTCTGACACACATTCCCACTGCTGACAGCGGGGAAACCCAGCAGCTGCAGCCGCCTGCTGCACGGGCTCTCCCAGTGATGGCCGCAGGTCAAGCAGCTCAAAAGCAGGAATGAAAAATAAAAAGGATTGGATGTGCTGTGGTTTGCCCTACTGCATCCCAGGGAGTTCTTTCTGGTATCTAAGGTATCCTGTGTGTCACCTGGAGCACATCCCTTCAGCCTTGGGCCTCCTCTGTTATTTCCAGCCTGGGATCTCATAGCCACGAGATGGAGCTTCTGGAATCCAGAAGCACAGACAATTTGTTTCCTCAGCCCAGGGATGTCCTCTGAAAGCAGCTGGAGGGGGAGCCCTGAGAAAGCTTGTGAAAAAGGGCATTAAAAAGGGAAAAAGTTTCTCATTTGCAGCTCCCAGTCACTCCGGATGGGCTCCATCTGTCCCTGTTGCCCCGACCTGAAAGCACAGGCTGTGATCTCACCCAGCCAAGCCGGGTCTTTCTGGTGGTGGCTTCCACCCTGTTTTCATATGTCAGCCCCCAGATGTTCTCCAGTGTCTCTGCAGGCCCTGACACGAGTATGAAATCATGGAATTATAGAATCACAAAACAGTTTGGGTTGGAAGGGACCTTAAAGATCATCCAGTGCCACCCCCTGCCATGGGCAGGGACAACTTCCACCATCCCAGGTTGCTCCCAGCCCTGTCCAACCTGGCCTTGGACACTTCCAGGGATCCAGGGGCAGCCACAGCTTCTCTGGGCACCCTGTGCCAGGGCCTCACCACCCTCACAGGGAAGAATTTCTCCCTAATATCCAATCTAAACCTACTCTCTGTCAGTTTGAAGCCATTCCTGGGAAAGCCTTCCTGCAGATGACCCCAAAGCCCACCAGGATGACCCCACAGCCAGACTTTGCAATGGTGGCCCCTGCATGGCCTCCTTGTCCAGCAGTGCCCATCCCCCGGCATTTTTTCCATTTCACACTGAACCAAAGGCATTCTTGTTGGGATTTCTGCTACAGAAGCATCTCCAGCTTTGAACTGAGCCCACTGAGAGGATGGAGGTTCCTCTGCTTTCCCAGTTGGCCCCCAGGACTTCTTCCCCATTCTGCTGCTGCAAAAGCTGGGTAGCTCATTTCCTTTAGACTTTGTTTTCATGGCCTGGCCAAGATTTTCTCTTCCCTTTTGGGAATGAGTAGTCTCCTTTACCATCAGAACCTCCCTGTTCCCACTCATCCAGCAGATGAACAGCTTCTTTACAGTGTCCTGCTGCTCTTGGAAGACGCTGATGTGTTACAACCAACCCACCAGACTCCATTTTGAGAGTTCATTTTCGGAGCTCTCCGAGGACTTTTTGAAGGCTGAGGCAGCATCTCAGCTACTAAAACAGGCAATATTGGGGTTCCTCCCCCTCTTAAAAATTTGGTGGCTGCATCCAAACCCCTGGTGATCCTCATTCTACAGGAGCTGTGCTGGCTCCTGGATTAGATTTATCCATGTATGTTTATTATGTTTATTTAAAGTCTATCCTGATTTCGCTAGCCCTCCTGTTGGATCTGTACTTTGCAAGGCTATCCCTTTTTCCCTGTTTTGAAGGAAAACAGAGGATTTTCCCTGATCCCATCCCTGTGTTTGGGATAACACTCAGACACAGGCACCAGGTACCCCTCACCATCCCGAGTGCAGGGTGAAGATGGTCTCCCTCTTGTTTCACTACCACTATTTATTATTAAATCCCATTGGTTTTGCAGGGATATCTCCAGGGTCTGGGATGAGAATTCTGTTTTTGCTTGATGGTAACTGGGAGATGTTCTGCTAGTAACTGCCATGAAGAGATTTTGTCTGGATCCCGTGAGGAAAAGTCTTTTTGGACAGAGAAAGTGACTCCTGCCTAGACCAGTCCTCCCTGCCAAGCTTGTGCTACACTCACAGCATGACTATTCTTGACTATACTTGCAGCAGCCAAGACCTTGTCTCAATATTATTTCCTTTCTGATGCTCATAAAGAAAGAAGGAACCCATTACTTTTTAATCCCTTACCCAAAATTAGAAGATTAACTCGATTTTCAGAATTAAAATAATATCAAAAATTCTTAATGATGCTCGAAGGAGACAGAAATGTGACAGAACAAAGCCAAACCTCACAACCAGATTTGTTACAGAAAGTCATTATTTATGGCACTAAATTGATGGGGCTGATCCACTCTCAGGTTACCTCACATTTGATCTGGCCTGAATTTATTTCCTCAGAGCTGGAAGAAATCTTATTTCCTAAAGTTTCTTGCTTTGCCAGTGCCCATCCTCAGCCTGGCAACAGCAGTACTGCACTAAAACAACCAGGATTTCTTCTCACCTGGTTAGGACCAGTCTTGTACAGAGTCCCACATTCACAATTCCTTTCCACTCACAGAAATTATTCCTTGGCAGACCACTCAGTGACTTTTAGAATGCTTTTTCCAACTTTTTCGCCACAACTTTCAGGGAAAAAAAAGCATTCCATGGGAAATCACCACCTCTCAATAGGTTCTGTCACACAAACACCACGAATATTGGCACCTTTCACTGGAAAAAAAGAATAATAATTGTGCAAGTCTGCCGCATTAATGTCTCAAGCAGCTGTGCTCTTCTTCCTCTGCTTCTAAAATGGTCAAGGCCAAATATGCAAGAGACAGCCAGGAAAAAAAGTTGAGATAAAAGTCAGTTTAAAGCTTTTCTATCAATTTCTCTGCCTGCTTAGATTGGCATCACTTCTCCCTCTTTCCATCGTGCATTACAGGTGACGCCTTGATTTTTCCACAGGTCGAATTTAACGTCTATTCAAAGCCTACTCTTCAATCATCATCCTCCCACAGACACATTTTGAGAGGTTCTGCCCCAAATTTTATGGTCCCGAGTTGTTCACGTAACCCTGGATGTCACCAAGGCTCAGGTGTTGGGCAAGGAGCTGTCTGGGCTGAAAAAAGTCTGGCAGTTCCTCTGCACCAGGCATTTTGCTACAGTTTTTCTTTCCCACCCCAGGTTTCATGGAGAAGAGAGACCTTCCATAAATGAGAAAATAGAAAATACCATCCTGTAGTAAATTGGGACCATGGGGACCTGGGCATGGGGCCAAGCACCTCTTTTCCCTCTTGGCTGTAAGGTTCCTTTATCAAGTGACAAAGAGTTTTTCACCCAGCCTTCATCCACCAAAATCATTCCTGATTCTGCCATCACCAAGGCAGAGCAGACATCCTGGACACTGAGTAGTTTTTCATTTTTCTCCACTCGTTAAGTAGCAAAGAATTAATTTGTGAGCCATGTGTTTATTATTTCTGCTGGTCTCCTACGTGCCTGACACACCAGGACCCCAGGGGTGCTGCTCACTGCTTTTTGATCAGCAACACATTCCACGGCTTCCAGAGGAGCAGAAATGGTCAGTGAGGTTGGGTCAAATTTGGAAAACCATTTTACAAGTATGTAAGTAAATAAATAAAGAGGGGGAAATGCACAGGGATGATTTTGAAAAGCACATTTCAGTTCAGAAGCCACGTGTATTCCACAGGGCGGCAGAAATGTAGGACTGGCACCACGAAGGTCAATAATCTCAGAAAACTCCTAATTTGCACTTCAGAACTTTCAGTGATGGAAATTCCCACTGCATCCTATCAGTCTATCCCAGCCCTCCAATTCTCATAGCCCTAAAATGACTTCTTAAGGACCACCACTAATTTCCTTCACTGAAATACTCACGACTGCCTGTCCTGCCCATGGTGGATGTCCCACCCCTGGAAGTGTCCAAGACCAGGTAGGACATGGCTTGGAAAAGCCTGGGATGGTAGAAGGTGTTCCTGCCCATGACAGGGAGTTGAAATGAGCTGACTCTTAAGGTCCCTTTCCAACACAAACCACTCCATGATTCCATGGTGGACTGCAAGTTTATTCCCTCCCTCTTTGCTGTGTCTCCAGCAAATGAAGCAGCATCATTTCTTGCAGTAATTCCAGACAGTTCACACTTCCCACACCTTTGCTCAACTGTGTCCCTCTCCTTCAGGCATTTATCACTGGGTTTGGAAGTTTGAATAGGCAAGGTCTCAACATTTTTGAAATTAAAACTGACCAGCATTGACAAAGACAAAATTGCTCTGTAAAACCACAGGAACATTGTTCTCCTGCTCAGCTGCAACTTCTTATTGGAAAAAATTATAATTGAAACCCTTTTTTTACTTCAACACAAAGAGCAGCTGTGGTTTGAGCTTGTTTTTTGGTGGTGGAGGAGATATTTTTGGCTGGATATTGTGATGGATTTAAACCTGGTACGGAAAACAGACTGACCTGTGAGAAGGAAATGTCTTGTCCAGCATGAAATATTGGAATTCTGGTTTACATTCCTATTTATGTTTAAGCAAGAACCGTGACCCTGCACAGCCTGTTTTGTGATGTCCAGTGGTGCAACTGCTCCTTCCATAAGCAGCGTCAGGACCCTGGGGCTGTAATTTGTTTCCAAGACCTCTGCAAGGGGGAATTTCATCCTTTTTTACCCCCCCAGCTACTTCTAATCTTACAATGTGGAGTCAGCCTAATGAAAAAAGCTGACTTGCACCACATGGAATTAAGACATGGATGGAAACTTTGGGGCTGGTGAGGATTCCAGCAGGATTTAGCCCCAGGTGCCCTGAAAGATTTTTCTGTGTGTGATAGAACCCCTGCAGGAGATGATTGGCTACAGGGGAACTCACCCGCATGGAGGCAATGCTTGGGTGCCTCCAGAGGCTCGTGAACCGTGGAGGAGCAGTGAGGAAACTCCTTTTTTTAACACAGATGGAATGGAAAGAATGAGGGGAAGAAGGACGGCAAATAATGATGAAGAAACAGCATGCCCAGGAGATCCTACTCTGCTCAGCACATCCCTGTGGTCCCTGTGAAATCCATCTATGTGACTCCCTCCTTTCCACACCTGCTTTAGATGACAAAAAACCTGGGCTGTTTCTGAAAGTATCCTCAAGGTCATTTTTGGATGCTGATATGCCCATCAATGTGCCACAGAGAATTAAAGGTTGAAATACGGGTCAGGAAGAAAGCCACTAAGCAGAAATAAAGGAGCTGATATCTGTGTTTGAAAGGGACACTCAGCCCAAATTATGAGGGAAAAGGATGCCCATCCTGGGATATTGTGGGTTCAGTTATGAGGAGGTGGGAGCATACCATCTAAGCTGAAAGCCTGGGGTATAACAGCATCCCAGAACACCCCACGCTGATTAAACCAAACATGGGAATTCATTGGAAAAGAAGATGATGAATAATCAGCAACACTTTTGCAAAATTCTCACTTAAATATGCCTTGGGTGTTTTCTCCTCCACCAGAAAAATTCAGGGTTGGACTTTGCAATCCTCAAGGGGCAGCAATAGCCCTGTATTGGCAGAACAAAACAAGAATGGGCCAGAAGGGTTTTTTCACTGACTTTTGGGTACCAATACAATGAAAAGGCTGCAGAAGGTCTGGGAGAAGAAAGCAGAATATGAAAGAGAAACCACAAGCTCTGCAGCCCCCAAATCTTCTGATAAAAATGACTTAAACCTTGACAGAATGACTGACTGAGCATATTAATGAGGGTGCCGGGGCTGCCCTGCAGCTGTCCTTTTCTTATTCCTCATTTCCATCTGCCTTCTCCATCTCCAGCGCATCCCCGAGCAGGGACCATGTGCATGTGCTCTGCATGCAGCAGGAAGACTCACTGCTGGCAGTGCCCTGGTTTTGCACTGTTAAAGATTCATAATCAATTAAATATCGGAGCAGCCCATCATGAGAGGCAAGAAATAGCCCCAAATCATGGATGGGGTAACTAAAACACTTTGAAGAGCATTCAGTGGGACATCATTGGCCACAAAGCCCTGAGGAAACACCTGAGGAGGACTGAGATGCAAATACCTCACAACACAGCAAGAGCTATTCCCTCCCAAAATTGCCCCAGCAAGCACAGATATCCTGAAATATCCATGTTTCAAATTAGAGCTCCACAATTTTGAGCCTGACCTAAATTTAAATCAGGAATGGAAGTCATAGGCTCAGTGCAGATCCTGGGAAGTGACCAGGGTAGAAGCAGCAAGTCCACTCTTCCTACAGGTCCGCTGGAGATTTCCAGCTTTGCCAGAAGATTTGTCTACAACCACCATAAACTTTGCAGTGGGTTTACCATCTTTAGTGGAGGAGCTGGTGAAAACAAAATATTGCATCCAGTGAGACCATTTAAACCATCTGTGGGGTGGAAGAAAGGAAAAACTCTCAAAAATCCCAAATGTGCATCTCCTCAAATGGGGAATTTAAGATTTGACCCTTCCCCACACTGTCTGCAGCACCCAAAGGTTGCTGTGTTGGAAGCTGAGTACCCAAATTGCCACCTCCCCTCAACTTCAGAACGGGGTCCCTGATTTCACCTTCTCCTGCCACTTTCATTTCCAAGAAATTCAGTTGGATGAAACTCATTCACTCCTGGCTGCCATCTACTTTCACTATTTTTAAGAGGATGAAGGTTGTCCTGTGCCTGAGAGAGAACCCACTGGGTGAGTGTCTGACTTGGAGTATCAGTTCCACCTCAGAGCATTCCCAATTCCAGCACTGGGAAGCTGCCAGAAGGAAAGACTGACACACCCTCTATCCTGGTCCGCAGCAGAAGCTTGGCTCACTGGACATCCCACCCTAAAGGCTTTAATAATCACTGGTCCATGGATGAGCCAAACCTTTATATACCTGAAGGGAATATGCCCAGTGGAGCAACAAACAACAAACAGGCAGCAGGAAGGAAGGAAAACTGCTGGAAAAATCATTTGCACTTACCTTGAGAGTCCTGTGTTCAGATTAAATCATATCCCACTTGATCTTAGCTGTCCACCAGAGTTGAAAAACCCCTTCCAGATCATCAGCTTGGGACCATCAGTTCCTTCTGATGAGTTTCAATCCTTGGAGCATGCAGAAAGAGAAAACCCCAATTCTCCTTGTTGCCGTGTGTTGAGTTGCTGTTGGTGGTTTCCTGTTGCCAACAGCTGAATGACAAATGGAGCTGGTTTGTTACACTTAGAGCAGTGGAGGGCTGGCAGTGCGACCACACTTCTCACAGCCTGATAATATTAGAAGGGGATCTACTTTAGAAGAACCCACAAAGACTGCTCAGGCTGTAAGAAGACCAGTCCTGCTGCAAACAGGGCCATGAACTGCCCTCATTCAGGCTGGGGTGATGTGAAAGTCAACCCCTGGAGCCTCAGGGTATAAAGCTGGCCTGAAAATGGGAGGAGAAATATGGGTCTGAGGTTGTGTAAATTGGCCCATTCACAGCTCAGAGCAGTCTGAGCCAATAGAAGGGGTGGGGTTATTTATTGCACTTGACTTTCAGAGAGCTTATCACCAGTCAGGTTCGTGTCTGAGAAGTTTCTTTTTTTGTAATCAGCTGGGTTACGGGGCTGTAACCTCATTCACTTTCCATTTGAGGTTCTGTTTCTGCTTCAGATCTCACCTAAAGAGACAGGTCATGTTCTTCCTCCTTTTTTCAACAAGTACAAGACAGCTGATGCCATTTGGGGCGCAGGGGGAAGAGCAAGGAGACAGCTGACTGCACATCCTGGTATCTCTCTATTGCTGGACTGAGAGATTTTGTGAGATCTGCCTTCCCTCTGTTTTGTGCCATTAACTGTTTGTGGTATTGCACAAGGCTCTGCCTGTGCTGAGCACCCAGAGCACATCTGGAGCTGCTGTGGGTGAGGCCCAGCTCAAATCTCACTGTTCTTGGGCATTTCAGTGCCTTCCATTCCCAAGGAGAGTGCCAGAGAATCACAGAATGCTTTGGGTGGGAATAGAAAATAAAGATCATCATGTTTTACCATGTCATGGCCAGGGAAAGCTTCCACTGTCCCAGGGTGCTCCAAGCCCTGTCCAACCTGGCCTTGGACACTTCCAGGGATGCAGGGGCAGCCACAGCTTCTCTGGGCACCCTGTGCCAAGGCCTCCCCATCCTCACAGCCAAGAATTCCTTTCATCTATCCCTGTCCTCTGGCAGTGGGAAGCCATTCCCTGTGTCCTGTCCCTCCATCCCTTGTCCCCAGTCCCTCTCCAGCTCTCCTGGAGCCCCTTTAGGCTCTGACAGGGGCTCTGAGCTCTCCTTGGAGCCTTCTCTTCTCCAGGTGAGCACCCCCAGCTCTCCCAGCCTGGCTCCAGAGCAGAGGGGCTCCAGCCCTTGGAGCAGCTCCATGGCCTCCTCTGGAATCACTCCAGCAGCTCCAGCCCATTCCTGTTTTTACCATGCAATGCTGTGAAGCTCCATCATCCCCATTTCCACCCTCATCCCCAGGGATCCAGACCCACCAACTCATCTGAAGGCCAGGAAGATGTTGAGCATCACCTCCTGATCCTGCTGGGTTCTGGATAAAGCCCCTGCACGTTGAGACAAGGAGAAGGGAAAACCAGACAGAGCCCCACGAAACAGGACAAGAGGGACCCTGTCTGAGACTGGCTGAGCAATGGGAGGTTTATCAGCTTTATTTGAGATGAGGGATGAAAATATTATTTACAAGAAGGTTGGATCTTCACTCTTGGTCCTGCAGTTTCAAGGATCACCACTGGCTGATCACCACCCTTCCCACTTCAGGGGAAGTTGTCTGGAGGCAAATTCCAAAGTATGCATCTCTCTGGAAGAGTGGACATCAGGAGTGTTGCAAACATTTGATTTTATGGCTCATTCACCAGTCTGAACAAACAGCAAAGAAGAGGAATCTAACAAGCAAACACATTTCAAGTTCTGTTCACATTTTAAGGTCCCCAAAATATTCAGTTTGATTTAGAAATAGAAAAAAAGTTCAACAGCTGGGGTGAGAGGAAAAAAAAAAGATAAAAATCCAATTATTGGTCTTTCATTTTATTGTTCTGGGTTGAGGAGATTGTCCAGCTTCTGTTTGTCAAGCCACCAATTGATGAAGTAGAACTGTGTTCCTTGACCATCAGTTCCAAATCCATGGAATTCCACCCAGCTCTTACTGCAGGAGTGAGCAGGAAGTGATCCTGGGGTGACAAGGGAAAGAAGCTTCAGCTTGGACTCCACCCTTCATTCATCCCAACTTAAAGCAAGAGTCTGAGATGGACTTTTCTTAACTTTCCCTTCCTCCCAAAGCTTAAGGGACAAGTCCAGGGCAATCACAGCATTTTTAAAGACCCCTCCAATCCGGTGGGTTCTGGTGATGAAGCCTTACTGGGTGGACAGGTAAGACTGAAAGAGGAATTTATATTCATTAGCACTTCTGGAATTAATTTACAATAAATATTTTGTAATATTTAGAACAATAGAACTGAAATACTATAATAGAACTGAAATACTTTTTTTCCAGCAAAGAAGAGAGGTTGAAAAAAACATATATCAGTTGTGAGGTTTTTAAATGCTTTTTACTTTTATGGATTGCTGCAATGAGTTGGGTTAGTAGGTTTATCAATGGAAAGCCATTACAAATCAGTCAAAATCTTTGGAAAGGATCTTGCTTTTATTTCAAAATTATTTCTAGTTCTTCAGGTATTGGGAAAATTTTTTTGACTTGAGGGAGAAATAATTCAGTAGTACACACACAAGGTTAGTTATGGAATCATGAAATGGATTTACTTTTACCTTTGAAAAAAACCAAATGGGCTGAAAATTCCCACCATGATTCTGACAGGATTTCAGGCACAATTGTCCTTTGTTAGGTCTTTGATATTTCACTCACCTGGGAGAAGCCCATAGAGAAAATAAAGTAGATACCCAGGGAAGGACCCTGATCTAGTGGAAGGTGTCCCTGCCCATGGCAAGGGACTGGAACTAGATGATCTTTAAGGTCCCTTCCAACCCAAACCATTCAATGATTCCGTGAAGACTGACCCAGGCCAGTGCCAGGTCCCTCAGTGATCCATGGAGATGAGCAGCCAGGTGACCACACCTGACCTCTGCAGCCCCTGGGGACACCAGGGGACAGCATCACCTGGGGACCTGCTGCCCTCTGGAGGTGCCTCTGCCGTGTTTCCAGGTTGATTTGCTCCCAGGTGATCCTCCAGCCATGCCGGAGGACTTTCCTGGTGCCAGTGCCTGTGGAGAATGTGGAGGCTGCTCCTGCCCAAGATGGGATGATGATGTCGGGAGCACCACAGCCTCCACTTCCCATCCTTGGAAATCAGAGCCCCAGGGAGCTGTAGGATCACAGATTGGTTTGGGTTGGAAGGGACCCTAAACACCATCTTGTTCCACCCCCTGCCATGGGCAGGGACACCTTCTGCCTTCCCAGGTTGTTCCAACCCTGTTCAACCTGGCCTTGGACACTTCCAGGGATCCAGGGGCAGCCACAGCTTCTCTGGGTAACCTCTGCCAGGGTCTCCTCACCCTCAATATCTCAATATCTTCCCAATATCTTATCTAAGCCCTTTCTTCCCCTTTGTCCTGTCACTCCATGTTCTTGTCCCAGCTTCCCTGTATGTTCTCTAAAGGTACTTCAAAACCTTTTTTTTACAGTGACTTTTCTTTAGGGGAAAAGCATTTATTTGAGGACCAGCTGAGGAGAAACCATTGATGCTTCTGCAAGATTCCAACACTGGTCCCACAGAATGGCCACACAACCCTGCCAGGAGATCCAGCTCCTCCATGCTTTGCTAGCAGGATACCTGCAGGGAGAAACAACCCAAATCCAGCAGAAAGGGCAAGAAGCTGGAGGTTCAAAACCAAACTGAGTTGAGCTGCTGCTGTTGTGATAAAGGAATGGTCATTTCTGCCCATTTTGGGTGGAAGAGGCAGCTCAGAAGGTCCAGGTAAGATTTAGAGGGCTCCAAGGCACCTTACAGAGTTTGTGGTGTTCAGATCAGCACAGGGGATCCTAAGAAAGTCTGGCTGCCCCATCCCTGGAAGTGTCCCAGGCCAGGTTGGACAGGACTTGGAGCAACCTGGGACAGTGGAAGGTGTCCCTGCCCATGGCAGGGGGTGGAATGAGAGGATCTTTAAGGTCCCTTCCAACCCAAACCCTTCCATGCTTCTACAAACTACCACTACAGCAAGGAATTTCCAGCTTGGGCTTTGCAAAACCTCATCCCAGCAAAAACTCAGGCTTGGATCCATGTGTTCCCAAGGATTCAGCAGTGTTTTGGAAAAGGTTCCATGCCCAGAGATGCAGTGGGAACTGGCAGTCTCTGGAGCTCTGAGGGCAACAGAAAGGATTCCTTGTGTCTGAGGAAAACAAAAAAATACTGAGCCATAGGTGTGGACTGTGCTGGTGTAGCACAGGGTCATTTTGACTGATCACACCTAATTTCAGGTGTCCATTGCGGGTGGTTGGTGTTAGAGCATCACCAGTGGGAGCACTGCTCCTCTTCAGCAGCTCCCCACCGGTTTTTTTTGGATGAGCACAACTTTTCCAAGATAAACCCAGGCCAAAAAACATTCAAACCCGTGGACAGGCTTCAGAGGGATGCGGCTGCAGCCTTTCACTGCTATCTTATGGCAGCTCATTTGAAATCCATTACGCAACCGAATTAAAAATAAACATTTACAGAAGAGGGAGCGGGTGACAGTGTGTGGTCTGTTCCTGTGAGGAGACAGACAGACAAACATCCAGCCTTGGGAGCAACACCTCTGCTGTAAACTCCTCCTGCTAGACCTGTTGGCCCGGAGGCCACCTGACCTTGTCTGGCCACGTGCCTGTGATTCAAAGCTCCTGGCTATCAAATCTGGGTGGCTGAATCCAACTTGTTTGTCAGGAAGGGGCCCCAGTGGTGGTCATTCCCAAGCCATGTCATGGAATTGCTCATCCCACACCAAAACCAGGCCAGGGGCTGTTTCAGCCTGTGCCTGTCTGTTCCCTGGTGCTGCTTGGTTCATGGGCACAGACTCAGTTTTGATTTGGAGGAGATGTTGCGGAAAATGTTGAGCCTCCACATGCTTGATGGACCAGGCTCTACTCTGAGGGACCCAGCAACAGGATAACAGGAATAGGCAGGAACTGATGCCCAGGAAGTTCCACCTGGACATGAGGAAGAATTTTCTGTGCAGTGACTGAGCACTGAACAGATTGTCCAGAGAGGGAGTGGAGTCTCCCTCAATGGGGATATTCCAGAATTATCTGGACACAGTCCTGTGCTCTGGGATGGGGAGGCTGGACTAGCTGACCTACTGTGATCCCTTCCAACCTGTCCCCTCTTGGGATTCTGGGATTCCTTTTGCTGCTAAAACCTCCTGTAGGTCTTTGTCAGACAGTTTTAACATGCAGCCAAGAGCTCTTCCATCTCCCTTGGTGCCTCTCCATCACCATCAGCCTTCAGGTGCCTCCCTGCAGCACAGTGAGAGATGATCACCAGGCTGAGTTTGCATATGCAGATCTGAAATCCGACAAAAAATGGATGCTGGCAAAGCAAAGGAAAAAAAATTAGAAAAAAATTTGCATTTTCATTAGAAATGTGGAAATGCTGCTGCTCATTCTGAATCTGCATTGCTGCATCCAGGACACCCCCCTTCTTTGCACTCCAGATTTCCAAACCCTGTGCAGGCACAGTCTCTAAATTACTGTGGGGGTCTGGGGTACCCCTGGCGTTCGAGGGGAGGAGGGAAATCCCAGCCCTCCCATGCTGGAGCTCAGGAAGGGGCTGTAAATCTCCCTGTAGCCCTCGGGGGGCAGGCGGGATGGCTCAGGCAGGAGAAGGGAAAGGTGAAAAAAAGGAATCAAAAGGCTGTGAAGGGGTTTCTCTCACAAAAAAAAAAAAAAAAAAAAAAAAAAAAAAAAAAAAAAAAAAAAAAAAGTGGGAATGCGGGAAGGGGCCTGGATGGTTGGGGGTCGCTGGCCAAGGTTTTACCCTTCGCAGCACCAGCTCTGCAAACGCGGGCGGTGGCTCGGAGCCCCCAGATGTGTGATGTGTGGAATGCTTTGGAGAGCGGCCCCCAGGCTTTGAGGGGTTAACCTCCAACTTCTGGTGAAGGAAGGAATGAAGGAAAGAAACCCCCTCTGTCCCCTGCCTTTGATTCTGGACCCCACTCAGCCGGCAGGCACTGCCCCTCTCAGTCCCTCCTCGGAAGCAGCTAAAATGGTTTCCACCCGTCTGGGGCAGCTGTGGAAGCAACAGGAGCTTCCCCAATACAAAATTCAGGCACAGGCTGGTTCCTAAGCTGGTTTCTGCCCGGAGAGGGATGGTACCAGCCAGGGACGCACCACCCTGGGCCTTCCCAGAGATGCTGATGCATCCTTGCAAAATTCCCCTCGGCACACGCAGTGGCACCTGGAAAACGTCATCCCAAAGCTCTCCCGAATGCCAGAGAACCCCAAACTCCTTGGGTGGGGGGAGGACGGATATCCATGGTAAGAAACACCATCAGCATCAGGACACCAGCAGGTTGGTGTCGGGAAGAGCCACAGATTCCTCCGGGAGCACAGCAGCTCCCCGGGCATCCCCTGCAAAACTCGAGGGTACCTGCCCTCCTCTGGAGCGCTCCATCCCTGCTCGCCACGCCGAAAGCATCGCTGATGTTCCTCCCTCTGCTGGGTGCCGGAGGATGTTTAGGACCCGGGCTGTGCAGCTCCTCCCTTCCAGGTCTCTCCAGGGTTATTGCTTGGTGGGAGGTAGGTTCAGGGCTTGGTGGTATGAATGAAAGAGAGAGAGGAAATCGGCACTGAAAAGCTCAAACTGGAATAGCTCGCCTGTCTCCAGGCAACAGCCCTGACGCAACCGCTGGGAAAAAAAAAAAAAAAAAAAAAGAGTCCCCTAAATGAAAAAAAAAAAAAAAAAAAAAAAACAACAAACCAGCCACCACAGGCACGGATTGCTGAAGCGAGACACAGAGGAGGAGAATGAGACAGACTCCGGGAGGCACTGGTGACACCGCTCTGCAAACACCAAGTTGGGGACCCGAGGTGCAAGGAGGGAGCCAAGATGTCCGTGCAATAATCCCCGATCTGACTCCAGCCCCGGTAAGTTTGGTGCTGGTGGTGGCTTGGGGGGACAGAGCCAGCCTGGGGACACCCAGCACGGGAGCTGTCGGAGAGCTGCCCGGGGCTGGAGGGGACCCCAGGAGCCGCAGAGAGGGGTGATGGGGACCCCACGGAGCAGCAGCTCAGCTCCGGGGTCTGGCGAGCCGGTTCTGCTGTGGGGTTTGCGAAGTGTCCCCCCTGCCGCAATCCCCTGCCCCGCCGACATTGCCTGGAGATGGCTCCCCATTGATTGGGAATGTCTGAATCCTCCTTTCCCATGATGTTTGTGGATTTTGCTCTCAGCTGGGAGCAGCGTGGGGCTCCTCACCCGCTCCAGGAGGATATTTCCGCACTGGGCGAGGTGTGACAGGGGAGACGCTGCCCGGGTTTCGGGACAATCACCTGTTGCTCCCTCTGCCCCCAGCCTGAGATGTGCGGGAGCCCTGGAAACCTTCCCAAACCTGGAAAGCTTGGTGGGGCTGTGCAGTGCAGACATGGTGGGATGAGCGTGGTGGCCTCGCAGGGCGTAGCTTCCTCGGGGTTTTGAATCAGGCACCGTGCGCTGAGCAGAGCAGGTTTCCACCTGCTCGGGTCTGGCCCTCGCAGCTCAGGTTTACACCGAGGAGGGGAAAAAAAAAAAAAACAAAACAAAACAAAAAAACCAGCCAGAACTTCTTCAGAGCCCTTTATAACAGCTTGGGGCTAATTGTTCAAATAATAGCGCCAGCCCGCATCCCTCCCAGCGCGAGTGTTTGTGCCCGAAAGCCCCGGGGTGCTGCACACAGGGGCAGCATCCCCATCCCACAGCCACAGGGCTGGCACCTCTCCCACCACAGGCACCTCTCTAAGGGCAGCCCTCCCTGTCTCCCTGCGATGCTCCCCCCGTTATTCCACAATCCTGCACCCTCCGGAGCTTTCCTACATCGGAGACCTCAGCGGAGGTGGGGTGGGAGGTGGGAATGGATGGAAAGCAAGTTCCTGGCTTCCAGCGAGGAGCTGATTCCTCTGGCTTTGTCTGCTCGTCCCCTGTATCCGAGGAACTCCCCTCTTTCCAGCGGGAACGAGCCTGTTTTGGCTGCCGTGGGTTTGCTCCGTGCCAGCCATCATTTCAGCACACGGGAGCTGCTGCTGTGTTTTTGCATCCCAGCTCTTCCCTGCTTTGAAATGTCCATTAAATTCCCCCCATCCTTCATGGGGGAGTCTGTACACCACAAAAATCCACCAGAACGGGAGGAATCCGGCTTCTGCCGGGCTCTGGGCTTGCAACAGCCCCGCAGCCATTAGGTGTTTGCAAAATGTAGCAGAGACACTGCAGGGAAAAAGAGAAAAAAAAAATAAAAATAACCAGCCTCAGAGCAGTGTAGCCCTTCTGGGGGGAGGGAGAGGAGGGTCTGTTTGCAACCAGCTGATCTTAAATGGTATTAAATGCCACAGTGCAGCTCAGCACTGGGAGAAGACAGGTCTGAGGACAGGGGTTGGAGGATCATGGTTTGGATAATTGGATGGGACAGGGGGCATGTAAAGGGGATTAAGGGGTCACCAAGGGGCTGACCCCACTCCCCTGATCGTGTTAACTTGGAGCCTGGGGGTCTCCAGTGGGAGCTGGCCCTGGTGTTGTCCCTGCAGGGGCTGAGCTCGGTGCTGGGCAGATTGGAGCTCAACAAAACAAAACAAAAAGGTTAGATTGGTTTTTTCTTCTTTCTGAAAACACACCCTTGCATGCTGCATCTGGGGAAAAAACAGCTCCCCCTGCTAGTCTCCTGGGAAGAGAGCATTTCTCAGCCTGCCCTGGCTCATTCCCAAGGAATCCCAGCCCTTTTCATTAGCCTGGGCACAAGGGCACAGAGGTCCTCTCCTCTCCTTGCTGAGACGTGGCCATGCCTGGGGTGGCAGTGGGGAAAAAGGGGGAAAAACCAGCTGTGCCAAGCCACAGGTCCTTTGGGGGCATCTCTGGGGACAGGCTGGCTGTGCCACCTCTGAGATTAGCTCCAAAACCTGCAGGCAGCCTGGGGCAGTGAGTGGAGATGAAACCCTTGCCCATAACCCATAGCTCCACAGAGCCCAGAACACACCAAGGTGGACATGGTGACTTCACCAAGAGCCTGAAAGCTTGCCTTTGCTTCTGCTCCTTAATCCTTTTCCTACTGAGAGGAATCCTACCTGGTTTGGGCTGGGTGGGTTGTAAGCATTGACCCTGTTCAGCTCCCCATTTTGCAGCTACTTCCAGCTGACTGGAAGACTGGTTTGCTGGAATGCCAAATACTTCTTCATGCAGGATTTCCACACAAAGCCTGGAAATCTGCTGATCCAGAGGAGCCTTACTGGTCTGAAAATGGAGCTGAAAGGGTCCATCTGAAGCAGGCAGCAGCCTCAGCCCTGCTGCCTCACCAGGAGCCTGCTAGAAGCTGTGTGGGGGATGCAGGAGGGATGAGGTGTAGTCGGGCAGGAAGGTGCAGATGTGTTTATTGGAACAGGTTCTGACTCTGCCTGTGACGCTGGAAATCAGCCAGGGAGAAGTGCCTTGGGGCAGGGAGTGCAAACTGGTCCCCTCTAATCTCACAGAATCACAACATGGTTTGGGCTAGAAGGGAGGTCCCTTCCATAAAGCTCATCCACTCCCTGCCATGGACAGCGACACCTTCCTCTATCCCAGGTTGCTCCAAGCCCGGTCCAACCTGGCCTTGGACCCTGCCAGGGCTGGAGCAGCCATCTCTGCCTCCCTCCACTCCCCTGATGGATTTTCTGCAGCCCCCACTGCCCTCCCCTCCTCCCTTGCAGTGTTCAGGGCTCTTTCTGGAGAACATTTGGGCAGAAGGATGTGCTGGAGCAAACCCTCATCTTGCTCCAGGTCATATGTGAATGGAAAGCCCCTCTTTCCCTTCTCCCCATTTTTCTGTGAATGCCATGTCCACATCTATGCTTGTAATGCCCATTTTGGTCTCATCAGTGCTGTCATTTTTCTATGGAGAAAAGAACAAGCTCACATACAGGAGCATGGCCAGAAGGTCTCCTTGGGCACCGTGTTCAGGGTCACTGAGGGCTCTGCCATGACTCCTCCAGCATGGGCAGAGCCCTTTCCATCCTGTCCCAACCATCCTGAGCAGGCAGAGAGCATCTGATCCTGACAGCACCAATTCCAGCCCTGGAGCATGTCCTGGCTCCTCGGGATCAGAGAGCTCTTCCTGATGCTGGGATTTTGTCCTTTTGAAGGGAGGGAAGGTGAAGGTCACTTTGGGACCAGGCTGGTTTTCTGCATGGGAGGATTTCAGCTGCTACAGAAAAGGATTGGGTGGGTAAACACTGAATAATAAAATCCAGGCAAACCAGCTCTCCTCAGGGTCAGTGGGGTGCCCAGGGATTTGTTCTCCACCTCTGCAGGATCCTTGGGCAGAGCCAGCAGGATGGGGGAGCTCTGGCAGAGTGAGGGACCCCCAGCTCACCAAATCCACACAGCACAGCAGCTCCTCTCCTGACAGAGCTCAGTTTGGCACGGGGAAAGGAATGAGTGATGTGCAACCCCCCTGAAAGGGAGCCACCAGCTCCAGGGAGCTGCAGTGCTGATCCTGATGGGTCTCTCCTTCCCTCACCCCATTCCTGAGGCCTCTGAGTCTCTGCTGCCCTGAGGGTGCTCTGGAACATCCATCCAACCTCAGCCAGAGTCCTCCCTTACTCCATTGCTATGGCAACCCCTTCTCACAGGCATCTCCTGCTCTCTGCCCCTCTCCCAACCTGCAGCAGACACCCGGGGGGGTCAGAGACCTCCAGGGGGGTCAGTCACCCCCACCCCAGCCCTGTGTCATTGCCGTGCATGGAGGGAGGCAAACACAGCTCTTCCTGCACACCAGGCACTGTCCCCCACCTCCCACTCCACCTCGGTGTTCCTTCACCCCACATTCCAGGCTCAGGGTCCTCCTCTGCTGCTGGGAGCTGCAGAGCTGGATGGTGATGCTGGCAGGTTGGATTTACTCCAGGGGTTTCCTCTGTAGGACCAGGGGGTATCTGGGTGACCCCTGTGCAAACCTCCAGAGCAAATGATCAGGGGAACCACATCCCAAACTCCATGGATAGGGGGGTGTGCCTGCACCCACTGGAGTAGGAGCACGAGCACCCAGGTGAGATCTGGGGACACTAGAGGTGAATTCTGAATTCTGTACATCTCTGACAATCCCCAGAGCTTTTTCCCTGGAGGCCAGTTGCATGGACTGACTTCTCAGCGAGAGGGAAACTGAGGCACAGAGGGGCTGAGGTCCTTTTTGAAGGTCATTCACTGCCTGAAGCATTGCCTCTGCCCTGTTTGCTCCATGCCACAAGTGTCATCTGTGGTGTGTGTGTGGCAAAAGGGCTTCTGTCAGCTGAGGTTTTGTCTCCTATCAAGGCTTTTTTTGCCTTTCCAGCCCCCAGAGGAACAGAATTCCTCTGCCCCACACTCCTGCAGCCCCTGCTGCTCCTCTGCAATAAGAAATGGTGTTACAAGAACCCACAATCCACCAGGAACAGAGAAGGAAGAAGAATAATTTGCTCCCCCCACCTCCTCCTTGGCTAATTGTTGAACTCCCAGTTCAAACATTCCTATTATTTCTCCATCCCAGGCAGGTGCTTCTGCTGATCCCTTGGGGTAGGTCAGTTGACTTCTCCAGTGGAAACCTAACACCAGAAAGAAATTAAAAGGTTTTTTTGTGGTTGTCTCAGTGACCCGTTGTGTTCTGTGCTTTCAGGATTCACCTAAGGGAAGGGGGGAACCCCTGACCAGAGGTCCTGAGTGAGGTGTGAGCCATCCCTCTCCCTGTTTTGGGGCTGAACCCGTTACCCCTAATTAGCAGTGGCACAAACTCCCTGTGGCAGGTGTGATAATGAGACAAATCAAGGATTAATCACTTAAATCCCCTCACAGTGGCCAGCACATGGGGAGTCAAGCCTAGGGCAGGAGACTGGGAGGATGTGGATTTGAGCCAGAGGCAGGTTTGTTCCTGGGAATTTGGTAGCTCTCAGGCACCAAAGGGTTTGTGTTACATTTTCTCACACTTAACAACTTTCAGATCTCTTTCTCTACAGCAGGTCTTTGATCTAAGTCCAAGATATTGATAGGAAATTAGAGGTGGCTCTCTTCTGTCACTTTGGAGTTTGGACAGGCTGGGGAATGCTGCCAGTTTAGGGGGTGTCCCTGCAGAGGCAATGAGATGTTTCATGTTACACCAGAGAGAAAGTGATGGATGGCCTGAATTGATGCTGCTTTTGGGGTAGAAAAACCAAATCTCCTCCAAAGCTGCTGGCAGTTGTGGTGACAGGGAGGGGGAGATGTCAGCAGGGTTGGGACAAAGGGGATGGTCCAAGCTGCTGTTCTGTTTTCATGGTCCAGTGCTCTAAATGCTAACTGAGCTGTGCCCAGGGCTCAAATACCAGGGCCCATTGCCACCCTGAGGATTTCATACACGCTGAAAAACAGGACAAAAGAGTTTGTGGGGGGCTCTGTTTTGTAGCTGTGGCATTCAGAAAATGATAAAAATATGATCTTTGCTGGGGATTAGCAGATCCAGCAGCCCAGTGTGGAACTGCAGCAGGCTCTGGGGCTGCTGGGTTTGGGCCACCCTCAGCAGTCTCCACAGAGCTCTCATAGGACAGAGAAAAAAGGCTCAGAAACGAGGTCTTTAGAGTCATTACTTGTTTTCCTTTATTGATTTGGGGAGGCTGGAGCAGAAGGAAAGGTAAATTCATCGACATGCCCAGAGCCCTGCAGAGCACCCTTCCACCAGGGCAGCCTGCTGCTCTCCCCTCTCTTTTTCGACAGAAGAAGGAAAATTGTTGCTGTTCCAGGCACGAGAGTCGGCTTCAACCTGCCAGAGTGTCTGTGCGTGCTCCCTCTCCCCGTAAAACTCTCGTTAACATAAATAGGAGCAGGAAGGAGACCACAACATGACTAATCCTCCACCCCCACACTGTCTGTGTGTACGCTCTCAACTCCTCCTTCAGCTCGTGTGCCCCCACACAATTGTTGGGAGAAGTCTTGCTCTCACTCTGTGTTTATTTTGAATTGAATCTTCCTACTGAAAAGGCTGGAGAGGCGTAATTATGGTCTGGATTTCAGAGCTGCACATGCCTTTGTGGGAATGGCAGGGAGAAGAATGGCTGAGTGGCTCTAGGAAGCTGCACACATCCTGCCTGGTTTTCCAGGCACCTCACCAGGCAGGCAGAGAAGTATTTTGTTTTGTGCCTGACGTTCAGAAGAGAGCTCTGGATCTATTCCTAGCTCAGCTACAGATGAGCACACGACCTTGAGAATGTCTCTTACCTGATCCTGCTGGCAAATAAATACAAAAGCTGCCTGAGCTTAACTCTTGAGGAGTTCTCTGCCCCTCCAGGTCCCAGGGCTGTGGGCACAGCTTCCATGAGTGCTGACAGCAGAAGTGGGGAGGGAGATCCTGGCTTCTCTGTGCTGCTGCTCCTAAGGGTGTTTACAAGGGACCATTCCCACTGGACAAACTGGATGTGGCCAGTGATGGAAACCACCAGTCCAAGCCTCCCTGGGTGTCTGAGCCCCAGCCATGCCAGCACCCCAGGTAGTTCCTCACCTGGCTGGGACCACATTCCTGACTGGAGCCAGTGGGCCAGGAGGGAACTCAATCCTCAGGCTGCAGCTTTGGCAAACCTGGAACTAAACCCAGATCTTAAACTGGAGGGGAGTGTGGTGTGGGGAAGAATAAATCTCTTTTTCCAGTTCTCCTTTTGACTCAAACTCTTGGAAGAAGTTTGGGTTTCCAGAATGGTTTGTGTTGGAAGAACCTTAAAGATTCCACCCCCTGCCATGGGCAGGGATACCTTCCACCATCCCAGGTTGCTCCAAGCCCTGTCCAGCCTGACCTTGGACACTTTCAGGGATTCAGGGGCAGCCACAGCTTCTCTGGGCACCCTCAGCCAGGGCCTCCCCACCCTCACAGGGAGGAATTTCTCCCTAATATTTAATCCAAACTTCCCCTCTTTCAGGTTGTCCTATTTCATCTGGACCTGATTTGCGGGGATGGGGAAATGTGGGGTTGTCAGGCAGAAAATCAGCAAAACCAGACAGCTCAACATCCAGCAGCAGCCACTGCTGTCTCCAGAGGACTTTGGGGTCTGGGAATGTGTCCTGGCCTCCTTGGCCACCCTTCTGTGGCCCCTTGAGTTAAGATTGGAGGTGTAGGTAACCAGAGCTTTGCTAAAAGCCAGAGCCTGTCTGTTCCTGCCCCAGAGCACTCAGATAACTGAGGTGAGGTCACCCTCCCCTGCAGCACCTTGGCACTCAGCCTCTCCCAAAACCCTCACTCCCCTGCTGTCTCTCTTTCCTCACTCCCTTTTCCTTCTCAAAACCAATTCTTTTTTTTTTTCTTCTTATTCTTCTAGGTGTTCATTCAAGGCTGGTTTGGTGCTTGAGGAGGGGCCCACACCTCAGCTGTCCTCAGGGAGCTGTGCTGAGCACCTCGTGATACCCTGGTCAAACCTTGAGGGTTCTCACCTCCATCCCTGGTCCTTTCCAGCCCACCTCTATGCCTTTGGACTCTCAGAGAGGATGTCTGTGCCCCAAATCCAAATAGAAGAGGCTCTGGACAGCATGGATGCCGGCTCTGGGGGGGTTCCTCCTCCAGATGATCACCTGAGGACCCTCAAGGCATTGACAGAGAAGCTGAGACTGGAGACCAGGCGCCCTTCCTACTTGGAATGGAAGGCAAAGCTGGAGGAGCAGGCTTGGAAGAGCCCCCAGCCCGAGGGAGACAGGGAGGACGAGGCCACCAAGGCCAAAAAGACCCCAGGGGAGACTGTCCCCATGAGGAAGGTGCAGCTGCACCTCAATGGGAGCCCTGCCCAGGACAAGGGGACTGTCACCTCAGGGAGGATAGGTGGCTTTGAGAGCATCGACGAAGCTTTGACGTGGCTCAGGAAGGAGCTGGTAAGTGATTGCCTGTCCCTGTCCCTGCTAGCACCAATTTTCAAGAGGGATAAAAATGAAAGAGTGGGGAAACTCCTTGTTGCTGCCTGCCTTCAGCCCCAGGTGGAACAGCAACAATCAGTCATTGTGTTTTCCATCATTGGTTGCATTTTTCCATCACTCATTTTGTTTCCCACACCTGGCTCTTCCAGGCCCATTCTCTGTTGCTTTTTTCTTGATTCAAACCCAGTCCACATTTCTGTCATCCCCCCATCCCAGCCCTGGGCCCTGTCTCCCACATCTGTTTATTTCTGGTTTTGATGTGCTGGATATTTCACAGAGAAGGAGGGGACAAAAATCCTTTGTCTTTTTTAAGAACCTGTGCTAGGAAAATCCAGAGAGCCAGGGCTGGAATTCACCTTTCCTCTGTCACTTTGCTATCATGGGTTTTGGCACAAATTTAACCTGGGCCTGACCCAGCTCCCAGCTGAGCTCGGGAGTCAGCACAGCCTGGGGATAATTCCCAGGGGGGTGCACCCATCCTGACAGAGCTCGAGAAATGTTTGGAAAACACTCTCAGGCATATCCAGTGATTTTGGGGTTGTCCTGTGCAGGGCCAGGAGTTGGACTTGATGATCCTTGTGGGTCCCTTCCCTTTTAGGGTATTCTGTGATTCTCTGGAGGTTGATAGGATGGGTATGTCCCTGTCAGGGCAGCTGAAGTCAGAGCTGGAGATTGAGCTCAGGTGCTCTTCACAGGAGTAGAACCAATCAGACTCCAAAGCCACACTTCCCTTCTCCTCACTGGCATGAAAATTCTTTATTATCTGGCCCAAATCACTGGAAGTGACTCATGACACGTGGCTTTGTTTCTGTTGCCCAGTTGGAATTTTGCCTGTGAGTCCCAGCAGGAATATTTGCAGCAGGGGCTGGGACATCACTTGTGGCCAACACTTGTGAAAATGTTCCTGTGCAGACACTTTGTTTTTGAGAAGCACTGAAATCTTTGAGGAAAGCTTCTGACAAGGATGAATAACAGTTTTAAAGGCTTTTTTGTGACTTTTGCTTCAGATAATGTTGATTTGTCAACTTTCTGTTGCTGCATTCACCCAACTCCTCTGGTCCCCTGAGGATTTATTTACAGAGGTGGTTCTGGATTTTGCACTTTGGTGACTTGGTTTCTCAGGACCATGATTTCAGGAATTCAGGACTATTAGGAACAGCTTTGGGATGATCCCCTACAACCCCTCAGTGCTCTGGACAGCCTCGGCTCCAGATCTGTGACCTGAATCTGGGTGTAATCTTAAATTCACACTTGATGGAAATCCTGAATCTCAACATGATCAAAGAGAGTGAGAAGCAGATTTTCCTTCTCAGAACCCTGGATTTTAAAAGATTTGGGGGTTTCTTTCAATCTCTGCCCATGATGGAAGTACAAATTGTCTCAGAGTCTGATTCTACCCCTTAGACTGGGGTGTGGTATCTAAACCACCATCTGTCAAAAACTGAAAGTTCAAATTAAAGATGAGAAAAGGCCAAGCAAACCCTAATTGTTCCTCACTTTCCATTTCCCAGCCACTTAATTATACCAGTCTTTGCTGGGTCTGGACGTGACTGGTAATTTAGAACAATTTCCCCAAAAGAGAGAGCAATTTTTTGACTGACCACAGGGTGAAATAGCTGAGCTGGAGGCACGAGTGTGGATAAGAGCTGCCAGCAGGCAGAGGGAGCACAGCCAGGCCATCCCATCACATGGTGCTGGAACCAAAAGGTGCATTTCACATTACATTTCAAGGGTGAAATGCAGTATCTTGTCAAAGAAAGGAACAAGTTTCCCAACATCCCAACACAGACAAGATTTTTCCTCATGTGGTGGTAGCAGAGCCATCAGGAAGGCTCCACAGCCAGATGAAGCCCAGAAACCAACCAGATCCTGGGCTGATCCCACAGTGTGGGCAGCAGGGGAGGGGGAATTCTGCCTCTCTGCCCCTCTCAGGTGAGACCCCACCTGCAGAGTTGCCCCAGCCCTGGGACCCAGCACAGGAAGGATCTGGAGCTGCTGGAGAGAGTCCAGAGGAGGCACCAGGATAAGCAGAGGGATGGAGCAGCTGTGCTGTGAGGAAAGGCTGAGAGAGCTGGGGTTGTTCAGCCTGGAGAAGGCTTTGGGATGAGCTGATTGTGGCTTTCCAGTCCCTAAAGGAGCTACAAGAAAGATGGAGAGGGACTTTGGATAAGGACCTGAAGGGGCAATGACAAAGGGCAATGGCTTCCTGCTGCCAGAGGTCAGGGTTAGATGGGATATTGGGAAGGAATTCTTCCCTGTGAGGGTGGGGAGGGCACCCAGAGAAGTTGTGGCTGCCCCTGGATCCCTGGAAGTGTCCAAGGCCAGGCTGGGTGGGGTTTGGAGCAAGCTGGGATAGTGGAAGGTGTCCCTGCCAGGGGCAGGGTGGAACAAGATGAGCTTTAATGTCCCTTCCCACCCAAACCCTCCCATGATTCTGTGATCCCACAATGTGGTTATTTAGGGTCTGGAGGATTCACCTATCCAACAAAGAGGCAAAACCTGGTGAATGTAGAGATTCTTTCCATGCAGGAAAGAAGTGCAGCAGGCCTGTCCTTAGGGAGTGAAATGCAGAGCGTGCAGCTCCACCAGCCCCAAGCCTCAGCACAGCTCCCAGCGTGTTCAGGCTGGGTTGTGTCAACAGCATCACCCTGGAATGGTTCTGGCTTGTCCCAGGGAGCTCCTGCCAAGCACTTGGAGCTTCAGGAGTTTGCACATGCTGGGGACTGCTCCCATCAGGCAACTGGTACAGGACCACCCAGTTTGGATTTAACTCTATCCCAGCCAAAAGCAGCAGAGGCAGGAGAGTAAATTTGGTACTTTCATAGAAGGGTTTAGGTTGGGAAAGCCCTTTAAGAACATCGAGTCCAACCAACCCCCAGCACTGCCAAGGCCAGCACTAAACCGTGTCCCCAAGCCACATCCACACAGCTTTCAAATCCCTCCAGGGATGGGGATTCTTCCAGCACCCTGGGCAGCTGTGCCAGGGCTGGACAATCCTTTTGCTGAAGAATTTTTTTTTTATATCCATCTTAAACCTCTCTTGGCGCAACTTGAGGCCATTTCCTCTCACCCTATCTCTTTTCAGTCCCAATCCACACAAACGCCATCATCTGACACTGCAAGGAATTTTCCTCTGTGTCTTCAGAGTCTGCTCTGCTTTGACCTCAGCCAGGTCCAGGCTGCTCATGTTGAGAGGTGAAGCAAAAGACAAAACCCAAGGTTTTATTGTCCATCTGCTGTCAGAGCTCAAGACATTCCTCTGACTGCCCTAAAAGACTCAAAACCCTGGCAGGGGGCTCAGAAACCTTGGCACGGAGTCAAAAACACCGATTTTAACCCATAGAAACAATTACCAACTTAATGGGAAAAGTTACAAGCCACAAAAATTTGAATGAAATGATAGTGAATTTATCACAAAGGGAAAAAGTAAAATTTTAAAGTTTTTAGAATGGAACTTCAAAAAGCAAACTAAAAGAATCTAAGCGTGTCCTGTCTTTCTTCTTCTTCTTGTCCTCCATCTTCTGCTGTAATAGTAACACTTTTAAATTAGTTTAAGATTAAGACAAACAGTCTAACTTAAGTAATTGGTATTAAAAAATTATTGTAAATAAAGTATATGTAGTTTTTTAGCATAAAAAGATAACACTGCCCCAAGGGCAGTCAGTGTGCCTCAACCTGACCTGCCAGACAGACCTCCCCAAGTCCAAAAGAAAATGTGACAGATCAGAGAAAATAAACAACCTTAAAAACCAGAGCTGAAAAATCCTGACTTCTTCGAGCGCAAAGCTGAGACAAAAGATCTTTTAATACCTCAAGAGCCATTCCAGCAACAACAAACCCCAAAATCTGCTTTTCTGGGCCTGTCACCTCCCGTGCCCTGTGCCAAGCCCAGGTTTGTAGGACTGACACAAACCCAGGGAGCCTCAGCCAGCCACATCAGCTGGGCCCTGCTGGGAACCTGGCCCCGGGAAGCTGATTTATTCAGACATGCAAACTGCTCTTGTTTTTTGTGCTGAGAGGCTCTGTGGAGGTGTAGGAGCAAATTGCAGCTCTCAGCATGTGCTGAGCTGCCCTGGGGCTGGAGCATTTCCCTCCCCAGCTCCTCCTGCCTCTTCTCTGCCCTTGTGTTTGCCTTTGCACTGTCAAGTGTGGCAGCTCCTCATCTGTGCTGAGAGCAAAACCATCACCAGCCCAGGGAGGGTGACAGACTCGAGGGCTGGAGGGGTCACACTTTGCTCTTTGCTTTTGAAATTTGCCAGGTTTTACGAGTTATGAAATTAAGTATTCAAAGTCTTCTCTCTCCTAAGTATGGCTAAAGTACAACCCTATGAACAGGGGCATCTTAGAACAGTTCTAACTTTGTCCTTCTAGGAAAAATGAGTTCTCTATCTCCAATTCACCAGTTTGGCATTGAAATCTGAGGGGTGTGAGCCAGAATGCAGGAAAGACCTGAAAAGGAACACAAATGTCTGGGAAATCATAAAACACCTCTGTCCTGTTGTTCAGATTTTAAAAAATTGAATATTAAGCATTTTATTTCCATTTGGGATACTCATGTTGGCTGAACAAGTGCTTGAGTAAGTTTAAACAACAATGCAGCACCAAATTTCCTCATTATGAGGTGGGGAGGCCCTGGCACAGGTTGCCCAGAGAAGCTCTGGAGTCCCCAGCCCTGGAAGTGTCCAAGGCCAGGTTAGACAGGGCTTGGAGCAACCTGGAATAGTGGGAGATGTCCCTGCCCATGGCAGGGGGTGGAACAGGATGAGTTTTAAGGGCCTTTCCAACCCAAATCATTCTGTGACTCTGTGACCTCTACTGTTAAATTGCTGAAACTAGGGAAGAGTTTAAGATTTATTATGGAACAGAACCATCCCAAAGGGTCAGTTTGGGTGCAGCCACTGCTTTGGGGAGAGAGGGAGCCAACACAGCCTAAACAACGCTGAGGAAGAGTGAGATTTGCACCCACAACATGGTCCAGCTGGCAAAGACAGCTCTCCTGGGTGTGATAGAGAACTCCCAGGCATTCCAGAAGGAGCTGGGATAACTCATCTGGGGCTGTGGGCTGCACCACAAGAGTGTGAGCACCTAAAATTAGCCAGGGTGGCATCTGGGCACCTCTGAAGAAGCCCCAAATTAAAACACAGACAATGTGGACTTGTCTGAAGGGTTTGGCAAGGATCTGACAAGTGGCCTGTGCTTCTTTGTGCTTGCACTCAGGAAAGTGCCAAGTGCCAATTCACATTTCATTTTCTTTTGATCTTTTGGAAATAAAAAAGGCTGGCCCTGTGGGGGCAGCTGCCTCTCCACAGACCATCCCCCTGAGCTTTGTGGACCAGGCTGGGACTTCATCCATGGGATTCTTCTCTTTTGGGGAGAGAGGGAAATCTCAAAGAGCTCCTCATCTCCATGCCTCAAGGTGCTGCCTGCTGAAAATCCCCCAAAAGCAATGCAGAGAAAAGATGGACTGCTGGAAATGGGAAAATTATTGGTCTGCCTGTCTGGTGAAAGGCAAAATTGAAGGGGATTGCTTTTAGCTATTTAGGATGAGCCACCTAGACTGGAAATGAGGAACGAATACACCCAGAGCTTTCTCTCCCTCACCTCTGTTAAAGATCCCTGGGAGATTCTGAGGCTCAATCCAAGCAGAAAATCCTCCCTAAGTTCATAAGATCTGGTGGTCCAGCTTTGCATTTAAATCCAGCAGTTACTTCTCTGCCAGGAAGGACCTGAGTTTGGCTCCCCCTTCCACCCTGGGAAGTTCAACCTGGCATCCTGTCCATTCCAACCACATTCCCCAGCCATGCTGGTGAGAAACAGCTGGGGCTGGGTGTGCAGAGAGAGGCAGAAAGTGTTAAAATGTTGGTTTTCGTGAGCAAGACACACCTAAGGCTCTTCCTGCCCTGGCCATGAGAGGATCAAAGGAAATCCAAAGCCTGGCTTCTGCTGGATGCTCCCCACGGGTTTCTCCAGGATGTTGCATCCGTGTGTGGGATCTGCTGCTGCCTCACATGGATAAACTGGAGTGTGGAGTTACCTCGTGGGTGAACTTTGCAAACCAAAAACCCCACAGCTCCCCGTGGTGTGGCCCCTGTAATCCCATTATTCATTGCCAGGCAGCTTTGTGGAGCTCTGCTGGCCTGACAACTTTTCTGCTTTTAAAGGAAAAGGCTCATCCTTTCCAGTGATTGTTTGGTCCTCAGCATGGGAAGGCGGGAATGGATTTAGTATTTGGGCAGAGCCTCTGGGAAAGGGAAGGAGAATGAGGATTTCTGGGTTCTGGCTGAAATTCCTCTAAATATTGTGGGAGGGGTTGAACAGAGCAGTGTTTTATGGCACAACTCCATGGATGCAGGACAGGGGTTTGCAACTCAAGCCAAGCCCCAGGGGTGAGCGTGGGGAGGGAGAGTTCATGCCCTGCAGAGCAGCTCGACTTTGGTGCTCCACCCTCTGCCCAGCTGCCTCCACAGGACCTGTCACCAGGCAAGGAGCTCCCAAGCCCTTGGGAAGACAAGGCAGCCTTCCAAGGAGCACAGGCAGTGACAGCCCTTATCCCATTTCCATCTCCTCCTT
Source organism: Serinus canaria (assembly GCF_022539315.1). Lineage (NCBI taxonomy): Eukaryota > Metazoa > Chordata > Aves > Passeriformes > Fringillidae > Serinus > Serinus canaria. The sequence goes on from NC_066316.1 coordinate 110,127,724, forward strand.
CTGCACACCATCCTCTCATAGAAACATGGAATTCTTGAGGAAAAGCCCTCAAAGAGCATTGAGTCCAGCTCTTAACCCAGCACTGCCAAGGGTGCCACTAAACCATGTCCCCAAGTGCCACATCCACATGGTTTCAGCCAACCACTGCCAGGCTTTGTTCTTTATCTTTATGTTCTAGAGGGCTTTGCCTTCCAGTTTGTGTGAAATCAAACAGATTCCTAAAAAGAGGGAAAACAAGAACCAGTCAAAAATTGTAAAGCTGGTTTGCAAAAGAAAAAAAGCACCTATAACTCACAGCTCTCTACACAATGCCCTTATAATTCTCTTTTAAATGTTGTTGGGTTTCTTTTTTTTTTTTTTTTTTCTTGGCAGCAGAGGCTTTTTTAATCCCACATTCTTTCAAATATTCAATGAAAGCCTTTGTTGGCATTTCTTAGGTAACTTGATACACCAAGAAGAAAGAATGACCCAGGGTCACTTCAATAACACCTGTGATCATCTCCTGATAAAATGTCAGCATTTGTTGTGAGACAGGGCAAAATATCAACAGAATAGGTTTGGGTTTTTTTTATTGTAACTCAGGTGGAAGAATAAAAACTGCCAAGTGGCATTGCTCTGCTGGGAGCACAGGCTATGAGGTCTGAGAGGAAATAGTGGGGTTTTTTTGATAAAGGTAAATGACCACAACCCTGCCAACAATTTGAAGGAGATTTCCTGAGAGAGAGAAAGAGAGATTCACTCAGAGATTGGTACAAAGGTGACTTAATCCTCTCCAGACAGCCAAGCTGGAGTCTTATTGCTATCTCAGAGCATCAGGCAAGGTCCTCCAGGATACCTATCTAGTGTCAGAGATCATAGAATGGTTTGGGTTTGAAGGGATTTAGATATTAGAAAAGAATTCTTCCCTGTGAGAGTGGTGAGGCCCTGGCACAGGTTCCCATCCCTGGAAGTGCCCAAGGCCAGGTTGGATGGGGCTTGGAGCAGCCTGGGATAGTGGAAGGTGTCCCTGCCCATGGCAGGGGGCAGGACTGGATGAGCTTTAAGGTCTCTTCCAACCCAAACCATTCTGGGATTCTCTGCTTGCCTGGAGGAGGAGGGATTATGGCACAAGTTAAAACAACCCCGAGGCTGCTCTGGTGCACACCATCCTTGCGGCAGCCCTTGGAAAGGGGTCATGGAAAGGGCTCATGTAGGAATATCAGGGTCTCTGTGGGGTCTCTCAAGGGGAACTCAGCTTCCTGCCTTCCCTTCTGCATCTTCATGCACAAGCCACCAGGCCAGGAATAATTGACTCCCTTTCTCCAGAGCTGCATCTGTACCCACAAACTGAGCAGCTCATTTCCAGGCCTGGAGGGAAACTGACATGGTCTGATCACATCCATGCTGCTAAAATCCAGGAAAGGGAAATTTATCCCAAAACACAGAGTCACAGAGTCCTGGAACTGGCTGAATTGGAAGGGATCTTGGAGCTCATCCTGTTCCAGCCCCTTCTAGTGAGCCTGTTCAGCTTCTTTCCCACCTTCTTTTCTTTGTAGCTTTTGTGGTTTTGTTGCTTTTCTGTGAGGAGGGAAGTGGGGTGGGAAGTGGGAATTGTCTTGATTTGCTTTTCCAGCCCTGCCTTCTCCTGTTTGCCAGGCTGATTCCCACACCAAGTGTTCCCTCCTTCCTTTACTACCCACAGCATCCTGTGGCAATGAATTTTCTTAATTATGAGCTAGATTTTTTTTTTTTAATAAATGACCTCTTTCCTTTCATTACTTCTGAATCTTCCACCTTCCCAAGCCAGGTTCCAGGGGAGAAAAAAATACCTCCAAAACACTTAGATCATTAGCTTGGAGGTTGTGGTTCTCTGTTCTGTGGGAAACTATGGAGATCCCATCCTGAGAGCCACTTCAAATCACCGAGATAAAACAAGCCACAGGGGAGGTGGGCTCTGTCACGGGCCAACTCTGATTTATGCAGGCTGGAAACCCAGACTGAGTATTTGGGGATCAGTTATTTGGTTATTTGGTGTTCTTTTAATTGGTCCTTTCCACCTCTAATTGCTCTGTCTCCCTGTGGCTGCTGCCTTATGAGCAAAATTAATTTGGGCTTTGTTTAATGTTGAGATGGAGGCTCTGAAGCCTGACAGATACCCAAGCCAACAGCCTTGGCATGGCTTTAATTCCACTTTCCTCATGCTCCTGAAAATGAGAGCAGGCACAGAATTTCTCAATTGTTAAAAATTCCCCATCCTGAGCTGGTATATTTTTGGGATGCATTGCTGGCTTGGAAGATCCCTGTCTCCCTCACAGACTGAGCACCTCTAGATGAGTTCACAGAATCAGCTAGGCTGGAAAAGAGCTTTGAGATTGAGTCCAACCTATGACCTAACACCACCTTTTCAACCAGACCACGACACACTTTTTTTAAACACCTCCAGGGATGGTGACTCTATCACCTCCCTAGGCAGCCCATTCCATGCCCAATCACTCTTCCTATGGAGGACTTTTTCCTACTGTCCAGCCTAAACTTCTTTTGGAGCAGCTTAAGGCTGTGTCCCCTAATCCTGTCGCTGGTTCCCTGGGAGCAGAACCTGACCCCCACCTGGCTGCACCTCCTGTCAGGGAGTTGCGCAGAGTGAGGAGGTTTCCCCTGAGTCTCCTTTGTTCCAGGCTGAGCCTCCCCAGCTCCCCCAGCCTCTCCTTACTGGGCTTTCTGCTCCAGACCCTTCACCAGCCTTGTCACCCTTCTCTGGACACATTCAAGCACCTCAGCATCCTTCCATTCCCCACAATCCAGTGCAGCCTTGTCTCAGTTTGGAAAGACAGATGTTTGCTAAGGAAGGCAGGAGCCTCCCCTGAAATGGAGAATGTGAACCCTCCCCACCCCTCTAACTTGCTATAAATTTTAAATTAAGGGGCTCTCATGCAAAAAATATGGGAGTAGGAATAACAGTTCCTTAAAAGGGAAGAAAATAAAAAGATAAAATAAATAATGCAGTAAACCAAAACAACACTGACACAGCCAGAACACACCCTGACACCCTGTTGGTCAGGGTGCTGGTAGCAGTCCAATTGGAATTGTAGCTGAAGTCCTCCTGGAGTGTCAGGTGTGGTTCTGCTGGAGCAGAGATCCTGTAGAAAGGTGCCGTCTTCCTCCGTAGATCCAGTGGAAGAAGAGGCAGCTGCTGTTCCTCTGGGAAATCCAGCAGAGAAGCCGTGCTGGTGTTCCAGAATCTCTAGATTATATCCGGGTAGCAATGCTTGGCTCCTCCCTCTGCCCAGAGCATCTCCCAGTGGGATGCTGTAGTTCTTATCAGTCATGCAGTGACATTCAATAGCCTCTTATCAGCAGATGTTCCTCCTCCCCCCCAGGGAGGAGTGATTGTGGAAGAGATAAGGAAAACTGCCCACTTAACAGAAGATAACTGCCATGCAGATGGTAAATAGAACACATCTTGCCTTGTTGCCTTGTGATTTCAAGGTTTACCTCAGAACCCCGGCTCCCTCCCCTGATAATTCCCTCCCAGGTGTGTCAGTCACCTCTCCTTTCCCCTCCCTGGCCCCTGCCCAGCACTGTCTGTCAGTCCTGGCATTCCAGAAGGGTGTCCAGTGATTGGCAGATTCAAAGGAGATTCCCTCTATCCCTGGGGGGACACTGGGCCATCCAGGTGTCCTTTGTCCCTTGAGACCTCCTCTCCTGTACCTGGTTGGTGGCTCCCCACCCCTTCCCTGCCCCTCTCCCCGGGGTTAAAAGGAGCAGCAACCACGCAGTTCAGGGAGTTCTGTTGGAGGAGTTGCTGGATTCAGAGACCTGTGGGCCAGAATAAAGCTCTGGATCAAAACCCTCCATCAGAACTGACTCCTTTCCTTCACCATGGCCTTAAAGCTTCTCCAACAGGGGAAAACCTGAGGAGCAGCCCCTCTTAAGGGAGGAAGCTCCATCCCGCCAGAGCTCCAGCATGCCTGGACTTGCCTCCAGCGCCCAGCTGCAGCACCCAGCCAGCCAAAAGTGTCTCTGGGGTGAAAACACCACAGTGCCACTATTCGGTTCAGCAGCAAGGGCCAGACAACTCAAGCATGTCCCATTCAGCTATATTGGTAATATTCCAACATTGCCCTGCAATCTGGGACGAGCCTCGAGCAGCGAGGCAGCAAATTCACCACTAAAACCCCTCTTCCCTCCCCTTTCCAGGCAGAAATGCGCCTGCAGGACCAGCAGCTGGCCAGGCAGCTGATGCGGCTGCGCAGCGACATCAACAAGCTGAAGATCGAGCAGACGTGCCACCTGCACCAGCGCATGCTCAACGATGCCACCTTCGAGCTGGAGGAGAGGGACGAGCTCGCCGACCTCTTCTGTGACTTCCCCCTCGTCAGCTCCTTCAGCCTCTCCACGCCCCTCAAGCTCATCGGGGTCACCAAGATGAACATCAACTCCCGCCGGTTCTCGCTGTGCTGAACGGGGAGGAAGGAGAGGGAAGGATGGGGGAGGAAGAGGGAGAGGGCTCTCTCTGCCTCGTGGCTGGGTGAGGAGAGGCCAATGAGGAGAGAGCTTCCCTGGGAAGCTGCAGCTGGTCTTGGTGGCAGAGTGGAGATTGGCACTGGAATGGCCTGGGGATGCTCATGGGGAAGGCAGGACCTGCGTGGAAGAAGCGTGGAGAGCATCCAGACCCAACACACACACTCGGCTCCTGTGCCAAGTCCCTTCTCCTCCTCTTCCTCCCACAGGACGCCGCTCAGTGTGGGTGGTTGTGCTCAAAAATCAAAGAAGGGATCAAAAATCAGCCACAAAGCAAAATCTCTCTTCCCTTCCCCTTCCCTTCCTCCCCAGGCTGGAGTAACATTGCTTTCCTCCATGGATGTCCCCTTGGGCACCAGCCTGCAGCCTCTGCTGTTCCAAGCGTGGGATCCATGGGGCTGTTTCAGTGGGAAGTTGATTTTCAGTGGGAAGGAGCCCTCCCATCAAGCAAAGGACTGTGGGTTAAATGGTACCAGCCCCAAGAAGTGGTGAGAAGATGTGTTTGTTGGATTGCTCCATAGAGTCCAGGGCACTACAGCTTTGTTTTGCCTGTGGTATAGATTCTGGACTCACCATGGGCACATTCAGAGATTCCAGCTGACCAGAAGCCTCCTGTGTGCCCTGGAAGTCATACCCAGAGCAATACACGTTTCTGATCCTGTTGGATCCTGTTGTCAGCCACAAGACACCCTGTGGTTCACCCTGCAAACAAGGAAATGTTGTACCCAAGACGTTTCCTGTCAGAGAAATCCCAGGCTGACACCCCTCAACAGCAGCACCAGCAAACCCTGGATCCTCTGTAGCAACACACATCCATCAGAGAGAGGGACTTCAAGAGGAGAAAGGGGACTTTTGGATAACAGACTCAAAATGGAACTTAAAATTAAAGGGAGAAATTGCTGTGATGAGCTTTGGAAGTGCAGCAACACAGGGGGGTTCCCTCCCTGCCCAGCAGAATGTGAGATGGAAGCTGTGAGATGGATTCTTGCCTTTCAGTGCACACAGCTGCCTGTACTTGGCACGGGGGGCAGAGACCTCTAGTGCTGCCCAGAAAGGGACTTCAGAGGTCTTGCCATGGCAATTCTGGGACACCTGGCACCCAAGACACTAAAGATCAAGCGTGGATGCCTTCAGGCTTTCCCTCCTGTGCCCACCCCGCTCCTGACCCTGTCAGAGTGGAACAATCCTGCTCATGGTGCCCATACCCATGGCAGGAGGGTTGGAATCAGGTGATCTTTATGGTCTTGTCCAACCCAACCCATTCTGGGATCTCAGCCCAACTCTGCTCCTCCCCACGTGCCCGAGCAGGAGCAGCTCTTGGCTGAGCAGACCTGGCTGTGCCCGCAGCGCCAGCCCAAGGCCTGGGCAGGAGCAGGAGGAGCAACCCCACTGCTCTGGAAGCTGTGGCTGTGTCGATGTGCCTGTAGCTGTCTGTGAGCTCTGTGTGTGTGTGTGTCAGTCGCTGTGTGTGTGCATCCAAGCCCGCAGGACGCCTCTCCCGGGAGGCTCCAGGCTGGGCTCATGCCTTTGTTCCGAAACGCGACGGGAACCGCGATCCGGCCAGACTCCGACGTGCCTGGGAGGATGCAAGGAGGCTTCCACACCTGGGGCTCCACAGGGAGTTCCAGATTGGTGCAGAGAAGAGAAACAATTCGTGTGCCTCCACAGGTCTGCACAGTAGGGACGAATGAAGGGGTTCACAGACCTGTGGGGCTGGGGGCTCTGAGCTGAGATCAGTCCTCCGTGCCCACAACCCCTGGGTGATGCCTCCCCATCCACCCCAAAGTTCCCTGAGTGTCTTTTCTTTCTGCTAAGGAAGGAGGAATTTTAGGCACCAGAGCTTTATCTATACCGTCAGCACCACACCTGGGTGCTGAATCTCGTGCTCCCCAGGTGAGGAAAGTTTATTTTGGGTTGTGACCAGATTGTCACTTGGCCTCTGGACAAGACAACCAGCCACGGTGCCGTTCAGTTTACTAGGAACAGCCTTACTTCCCCATGGACATCTTGGAAGAAAAAAAATCCCACACCTCATTAAAATTCTTCTTTGTTTACTTTTTTCATAAAAATAAATCAGTTTTGTGTCCCACATGTTGATTTTCAGAGGTGTTTTCAATCAGAAGATAGAAATGATGGTTTTTCCATGAAAATAATGCCTTGGAAAAGGGGATTGGTTCTTTCCAGGGTCAAATGGAGTGGAGCACAGGGTGGGCCTGCCTTTGGGCTCTTGTCTGGTGGCCAAAAGCAGGGGTTAATTCAAGCACAGTCTCAGTGGGTCATTACACGTGGCATTAGGAAAGCAGACGTCTGGGTTCCAGACATGTATTTTCTGCATTGAGGGGGAAGAGGGACGTGTGTAACTGCCAGCTGTTTGTCAAAATGCACAATTTTTTAATTATAAAACCTCTGTCTGTATTGATTTCTGCCTCCGGTCTCTCACTGCGTTGGGGAAGCACCAGGATGGTGTGTTCCAGGGTTACAGGTGTGCCAGGTTTTTTCCTGGCAGGTTTTTGTATCCACTCAATCCCATCAGCTCCACCTGGCAGTCCAGGAGAGATGGGAGGAAAATAAGGTTGGAGCACATATGGTGTGTTTGGACAAAAACCTATGGGAAAGCAAGCAAAAAAAAAAAAGTTATGTTTTATGTTAGCCACTGAGTGAAAAGTGGGTCCAGGCACTTCAAATATATCAGGTGAGGGAGGAAAAAATACATAGAAATAGGTCTGATTTTTGCTGAATTTTATTTAAAATCAAAAGTTTTTAATTTTAAATAAATTAATAGTAATTTTAATTTTAAATAAATTAATAGTAATTTTAATTTTAAATAAATTAATAGTAATTTTAAATAAATTAATAGTAATTTTAAAATTAAAACCCAATTTTTGGGTCAGATTTGAGAAACATGAGGACAGGTCATTGCTCCCACCACAAAATTCCCAGACAGGAGCCTGCAGGTCTCAGCTGTCCACAATGAGATGATTCAAACCCTCGAGTGTTGGTTCCTCTCCTGTGGCTTAGAGCCACATTCCCTTTCCCAGATGCTTGGAGGGAAAAGCTGGTGGAAATCAAGGCTGGTTCTGCTGAAGTCCATCCAAAAAATCCTTCTTTGTAGACCAACAAATCGAAGCTGCATCTCCATCTGGTGCGCCAGTGACTGCTGCTCCATCTCTTGGAATCAGGAATCTTCTGGGCACTGATTCCAGTGCTGTCCTCAGCCACCCAGCAGTGAGACACATTGCTCATGAAATGGAAGAGCCAGTTTGAGACTAATCCATGGGAATCATGGATTAGTCTGGAGGACCACGGATTTCTCCAGGCTAACTGGAAGATAAAATTTCAGATTATTTTTGCTTGCCCCTAAAAGCTCAATGCAAATTTTAAAGGGGGGAATCAGTCTAGCATTTTAAATGTATAAACTTTGCTTTTACTCAAAACTTAAATGCATCACTTAAAATTCTTTGCTTAGGAGGAAGTTGTTCCCTGTGAGGGTGGTGAGGTCTGGCACAGGTTTCCCAGAGAAGCTGTGGTTGCTCCATCCCTGGAAGTGTCCAAGGCCAGGCTGGACAGGGCTTGGAGCAGCCTGGGACGGTGGAAGTGTCTCTGCCCATGGCTGGGTGCTGGAACTGGATGAACTTTAAGGTCCCTTTTGTCCCAAACCATTCTGGGATTCTGCAAAAATAGTTCTAAAAATTCTAAATTACAGCTGAGACATTAACACTTCATTTTCATTCAAACATTGTTTTCCTGTTAACTGTCAAAAAAATTTTCTTGAAGGAGCTTGAATAAAACTTTTCCACTTTCTCTTTTTTCAGCCAGACCCAATCCCTGAAGTTTTAGTCAGTCCAAAGCTCTACATTTTTTACCATGAAAAAAATCAGTCAAAAATTAATTGGCCCAGGTTTCTTTTTTCTTTTTACTTCCTTTGGGTCAATTAAGAGGAAGCACAAAGCAATTTTACACACTTTACTTGAGGATCAGCTGGCTGCTCTTCCTGGCATTAGCTGCCACAGCCTGGTAATGGACAGGACCTTGCTCCTCTGCCACAGCCCCAAAGCAGAAATGATGAAAAGGGTCATTGTTCCCAGGAAAGTGTCTCATCCCTCACTCTTTTGGCACGGGAAGTGATATCCCAAAACCAGTGAGTGATCCGAGGTCTCCCACAATCACCCCCATAAAACCTTAATTAAATGTGGAGACTCTGCCACACTGGGTCCCCTTGCACCAGGAAAGTCAAGGAATGACACATTTAAGAACTTAAAGATGGAATTTTCAGACTGACTCTGCTACACAGGGTTTCAACTGTCACAGTTTAACATTTTTTATAGCTATAGATGATATAGATGTGGATACATATGGGAACAAATCCCAGCTGGAGTATTCCCAGCACCTCGTGGGTTTATTTCACAGCCTGACACTCTCTGCTGAGTGGGTTTTCCTTCAGATCAAGGCAGACAGGAGGAGGGGGAAGGAAAAAAACAGGGATTGCAAGGAGGAGGTGGCAGGCTCCACACCAGAACCAGAGCCAGGCTCGCTTCCCCTGCTGCACATTTTACAACCAAGTGCTGTGTCTGAGGTGGGGTGAGACATCCCAGCAGGAACCACCCCTCTGGCATCACTCAGAAACCAGGTGCTGGCCAGAGGAGCAGCACCCAAAGATGTCCAAACCACCCCAAAAATCCTCACTCGTCTCCGTGTGACCTGGGAAATCTGGGAAGCTGAGGGCAGCACTTCCCTGTCTTCTGCAGGCTCAGGACACTCCTGATGACAGTCCTTGGGACACTCCTGGATGGCCACACTCACTCCTGGGAGCCCCGGGTTCCAGTGGTTGGGAAGTTAAGGTGAAATGTAAATGTGGAATTTTAGGTAAGCAACAATTGAATTTGGGCCAAACTCCTGCTTTCAGACTTTCATCTTTTCAACCTTTTTTATGAAGAAGGATCAAGAAACCACCTTCATTCACCCATCACTCAGAGCAGCCAAGACCCAGACTGGCCCCATCCTTGCAAAAAGTGGATATTACAGAGCCCCTGTGGTCAGACAAACCATTCTGGTCACTCTTGCCCTCAGCACCTAAATGTGTTTTAAAATGTTCTGGGGCAGCCACTGAGAGGGGTCTGCAGTGCCCAAGCTGTGGCTGTCCCATCCCTGGAAGTGTCCAAGGCCAGGCTGGACAGGGCTTGGAGCAACCTGGGATGGTGGAAGGTGGAGGTTGGAGTGAGATAATCTTTATTTTCCCCTCCAACCCAGTCCATTCTCAGTGAGGAATGTTCAGTGCTTCACCACTGCTCCTTCCCCGACCCCCCCTCTCCCTTGTGGCTGTCTCAGCTCCCCCCAGAGGGGGATGAGGGGGAGGAGGGAGGTTATTACACAATGTTTTTGTTCCACTGACAGTTTCCCTCCGCCAGTTGGAACAGGCTGCTCATAAATTTCAGCTTTCTGGAGGGGGTTCAGGAGTTTTGCATTCTTAGATCATTGTCTGCCTTTCCCAGGAACAATGGGGGCAGGAAGGAGCTGCTCCAGAAATGCCATGTGCTCTGAGGGGATCTCTCCTGGATGGGGATTGCTCAGGGGGGCAGAGGGAATTGCCCTCAACTGCTTCAGCTCCCAGCCTGGGTAGCCAAGGAGACAGCCCAGTGGCAAGCAGGAATGCTGCTGACAGTGCCCCGTGGAGATCTGCAAAGGTCAGCTCCTTCCTGCCACTCCAGGCAGAGGACTGGAGGGATTATCCTGTGATTATAAGGTGGGAAATGAGATATGGGATGGCCCCTGCTGTGGGTGCTCAGCTGGAGATGCAGCTGAGCCCCTCCTGGACTCCCAGGTGTGAACACCTTGGCAGGCTCAGCGTGTCCCTCACCACCCTGGGAGCTGCTGGGACTGGGATTTTAGAGAAAATCTTGTCCTGCAGGTGAATCACAGCTGAAAGCCTGTTGCAAGGCTCCTAACCAGATCAGGGGGATCAAGTTCTCAATTCTCTCAGACTCATCCTGTGAAGGCAGCAGCTTTTCAGAGTGTGCTGCTCCCTTCCCAGGCTGCCAATTCCAGCCAAAGCTTTGGTGCCTTGAGTGGCTTGCCAAGGGTGGGCTCTGCCTGCTCCATGAGGCTCCTGGCATGGTGTGGGTCCAGCCCAACCAGCAGGAGGGGTTCAGGAGTTTTGGGAGCCAGGAATCATCCCAAACTGCCAGCCTGAGTGCTGCTACCCTCTTTGGGAGCATGAGGGTTTAACCATGTTGTGAGAAATAGCTCCTCATTTGTCATAGTTTATTAAGGTTTATTAAACCCTATCAAAAATACAACAGAAGACTGAATAAAGAAAAAAGGTTACAGCACTGGGAGCAAAAGACTCTCCACCATGTGCTCAGCCCCCTCACAATGGAGGTTTTCCCTTTTTAACCCTTTAACCCCTCCCAAAGTTCTGTCCATCAACCCCTTCTTTGCTGTCCAGTGGTGGAGATCTCTCCCTCAAATCCTCACTGGAGGTCAGATGTGCCCATAGTGACAAGCCAGCCCTCCCAGATGTCCCAACTCCAGCTGTCCCTTGATAACCACGTGAGGGGGTACAGCATAGCTACAAATCTATAAAAGTTTTCTCAACCTATATACATGATATTTGCCCATTAATTGTGAGAGTCAGTCATCACACTGCTCATCTACCACAATATCAACCTGTCTGCGCTGTCCCAGTGGAATGCTGGGCATAGGAGTGACCCTGGTGCTGTTCAGTTCACCCACAAAGCTGAGGAAACTCAAGCCAGGACAGAGTGCAAGAATCTTTTCTTACAGAGGGCAACGACTGAGGACTCAGGGATCTTGCAAAGGGACAATTCCCCAGTGCATTTCTAAGCCAAGGCTGCAGAGGAGAAATTGTCTTGACTTGTGACACCCCAACCTCTCCCCCAGCAGTGGAATCACTCATTTGGATGGGACCAGCAGGAGCTGTGTCTTCACCAGCAACCAGGACCCAGCCTCTGGCCTAAGGCCAAGTGCCCAATCTGATCAAGCCCATTTTATTAATTACAAAACAGCAGCCACACCAAACTACATCTTAGGAATATCCCTGACCTATGAAAGCTCCCAAACTTTGCCTGGGAGTTGCTGTCCTGTGCGTAACCCATGCCAGGGGCTGGGATGACCATTGAAATCCAGCACCTGGAAATGCTCCTCAGCTTCTTGGTTTGCTCCCAGCCCCAGTACAGCTCCAGCAAAGTCCTGAAGAAGTTATTTTCCCTTCCCTGGGTCTCTTCCAAGCCAACTCAGCACAGAGAGAGGACCCCAGCCCTCTGAGACCCCCACAGGGAGGGTTGGCCAGCTCGTTCAGAAAGGTGGCTGTAAAATCTTAATTATCTCCATTAGCTGCCAGCCTGCTCCGAGTTACAGTCCCAGGGATGCCAGGAGGTTTCCTAGTAACAGCATGCAATCAGCCAAAAAAAAAAAAGGAATTATTTATCACAGAGCTCCTTGCCATGCAGGAGGAGAGGATGGCAGAGGAAGGATGTCCCAGGGGTTCTGCAGGGAGGAGCTGCAGTCTCCAGCACCTCTGTGAAGGATGACAGGTCGTGATACTCCTGGAAATCCTTCCTTTGGGCAAAAAAAAACAACCACAAAAAATATTCCTGGGTGGGAAAAGCCAGGATGTCACACAAGAGCCAGGCTGAGGCCCTGCCCTGAACTAAAAGGAACATTTCAAGCTTGGGGCTGGCTCTAGATACCCAGCCATATTTCCTGGGAAAAGCCCTTTGTGGAGTTTTTATACCATTTTCCCATCCCACCTGCAGGACAAACAAGGGCAGGGACTGATCTTGGTGCAAAAATCTTGAGATTTGCCATGTCCCACAGGGTGAGGTGAAATTTGCCTCGTTGTTCATTATTTCTTCCCAGTTCTGGCAGGGAAGGAAAGGATTTAGCACCAGGACTTGATTCCTAAGGGATTTCTTCACATCCTCAAAATGCCAGCCTTCCTCCTGAGCCCAGTTCAAAGCAACTGGCACAGAAGAGGAAGAAATGCTGGTTGCTTTGTGTGCTTCCTCTCACCTGGAATTCCATTTCTGCAGAGCACCCTAGGCAGCCTCCAGAGAACAAAATGTGGAGTCTGTGAGTTCTGGTCGTCCCATGTCCAGAAATTAATTCCCAGAGGACATGCTCCATGATTTTTCCAGGGTCTAAGGTGGGGCTGACCTCCAGAGCACTCCAAATCCTTCTTTTTCCCTTCTTTAAGGTGTGTATAAATCTTGGAGACACTGGAGGATGGGCAGAGATCAAACACCAGGAGGTTTTTTGTAGATGACAAGCAGCAGCCCCACAATTCAACCACAGAGTTCCATTGGAGCACTCTCATCCAGTCCCATGGATATGAATACATTTAATTTCACTAAACAGCCCCTAAAATTTTATTTCCCTGGCTGCTGGTGATTCCAAAACATTGCTGTTCTGTGCAGAATCTTGGAGCAAGCCTGGCCTATAGAAACTGAGGCAAAGAAGGGAATTCAGCCTTTGCCATAATCACCCTTTGTGAGGCTGTCCCCCATCCAACAACCCACACACATTTTCTCTGAAGTGTGCTGTTAAAACACTTGCAGCCCTTTTTTTGTCACTCTCAGCATCCCTGGCCACTCTCTGCTCCAGCTGGTCCTCAGCCCTGCAGCTTTCATCCCTAAGTACCCCAGCCTTGCATTTGCACTCTTCTTTCATTTCCCCTCCTTATTTCCATTTCTTGTATGCTCCCTTTTAACAGCTCAGCTCACTAAGAAGTGTCTTAATTAGCCAAGGAGGCTTTGTGCTGAAATTCCTGATTTTCATGAGCAAAGGCAGGGTTTGTTCCCAAGCTCTGAATGAGTTTTCTTTAAAAATAAATCAGCCAGCTGTCTTGGACACCTTCTCCCCTTCATAGCAACCTCAGAGTTCCCCAAAAAGCTGAAGTCAACTCTCCTGAAATCCAAAGTCCTCAGTCTAGAGCTTCTCATGTCTCTCTCCAGGTGCAAGTCCAGTTATTTCATAGCTCTGAGAGACCCACCTGCCACCCCTGACCCCAATTTTCCTCTGCTCCTCCTTTATCAAACACTCTGGTGGGTGTGACAGGACTGACCAAGGGCTCCCTCCCTCTGCTCATCCAGCCTGGAGCACTGAATCCACCCCTGGAGTATCAGCACAAGGACATGGAATCACTGGAGCAGGTCCAGAGGAGGCCAAGGAGGTGCTCCAAAGGCTGGAGCCCCTCTGCTCTGGAGCCAGGCTGGGAGAGCTGGGGGTGCTCACCTGGAGGAGAGAAGGATCCAGGGAGAGCTCAGAGCCACTTCCAGGGCCTAAAGGGGATTACAAAAAAGAGGATGAACAATTTTTTACACAGGCAGAGACTAACAGGCCAAAGGGAACAGTTTTAAACTAGAAGAGGGGATATTTAGATTAGATCTTAGAAAGAAATTCTTCGGTGTGAGGTTGGTGAGGCCCCAGCACAGGGTGCCCACAGAAGCTGTGGCTGCTGCTGAATCCCTGGAAGTGTCCAAGGCCAGGCTGGATGGGGCTTGGGGCAACCTGGGATAGTGGGAATTCCTGGGATGGAATGGGATGAACTTTAAGCTCCCTTCCAACCCAAACCATTCTGTGCCTCTGGATTTATCTTCTGGATTTATCCTTCCCTGGAGATTTTTAAAAGCTATCTGGACACAACCCTGAGTAACCTGCTCTAGGGAAACCTCAGGCTAGGTGACCTCCAGTGTCCCTTCCAACCCAAACCTGACTCTGGCCTGAAGCCAAGCTCTTGCCCTTGCCAGAAGTTCAGCTGCAATCCTTCAGCTGCTGCTCGTGGGGATTTCAGATGGGCCCCCTGAACACCCCAGATCACCCTGAGTGTGCCCATCCCAGCCCCTACAGGACACAGGGACATGCTTTTCCTGGATGTCACCCTGCCTTCCTCCCGCCCTTCATCACCTCCCCCCTGGCATCACAGCCCGGGGGAAACACGGCTTTTAATGAGCTCCAGCCTGGTAGCTCCAGCTCAGCCTCGCAGCTCCTTTCTTTCCCATCAGATGCCCGGGGAGTGTTGACTCTGCCTTCCCCGCTCCCCCCTGCGCCGCTTTGTTCCCTTTGCGCCCGCAGGGCTTTGATCACCTGCGGCTTTTTCATCCCCATGTGCAGCTCCCTTCCATCTCCCGGACAGCAAAGAAAGAAAGGTCCCCTTTCAGTTTCTCCTCGTTTTGTCTCCGGGCTCTCAATACCCCCCTGGAGCAGCTCTGCCCCATCCTCTTGAGCATCCCGCTCGCACAAAGCGCTCTTTGTGCCGGCCTGGGCTCCAGCCAGCCCGGCCCGCAGGCTCGGCTTATCTTTAGGCACCGCCAGCTTTACAGCCTTCAGCAGAACCACTGAGTGAGTGGTGGCATCCGAGGTCCTCCTGCAGCACTCAAAAAATTCCCTGTCCCAGCCCCCAGTGCCAAGAATTGCCCATTTTTCCATGTTTTCACCCGAAGATGCTGAGGGGACCATGCTCCTGCTGCCGTGGTAGTCTGCCACCCCTCACTGGCACCAGCCTGAGGATGCTGGGCTGCCTGGCCAGGATTTGGGAAGGTCTGGCCAGCTCAGGATTCCTCAGGGGCTCACCCTGGTCTCCCAGAGTGATTGCCAAGGGGAGCAGGGGGAATGGCAGGAGTCTCTGCCAACATGGGATGATAAAAATGAGAGCAGGCTCCCGGTACTAAAGAGTGTTAGGAAAATTAATCCACAGACACCAGAGGTTTATGTCCAAAAAGGAGACAGAGGAGTTCTTTCTGGCTTTATTTGAATAAAGGGAGAGGCCATGGGGCTTTCCCCTGGGATCTCTCAAATTTTTGGAGGATGCAGCCTCCCTTTTTATCCCAGTTTCCAGGCCACATTTCCCTTCTCTCTTTCCCCATTGGCTGAGGTACTTGAGAGGTACAGACTTCCCAATACCCCTGATACTAAAGATTTCCTTCTAATGTATAAACCTCCCCTTTTTATTTTTAATTCTTACTGAATTTAGGGGTTTTTCTTCTCCATAGTTTCTTTCATCTTTCAATGTCTACTTTCATTTATCAGCAAACCTTAAGTTTATTTCTAAAAGCAAATATCTTTTTCCATTCATCAATCAGTGAAATCCTTCCCTTTGTTTATCTCCCAGTGCTAGTTTTACCTGCCAGCAGACCCACAGCTTGTTTGTAAAGACAAATCCACCATTCCTCTCAGTGATTTCAGCATTTATTATAAGAAAAAGAAAGGCCTAAAGCAAGGGGGCCCAGCCAAGCAGGAGCATTCCCTTCGAGGATGCTGCAGCGCTGGCACTGGGGCTGCTCAGCAGTGATGTCCCAGATGGAGTGGCACAGGTTCAGTGGGCCAAAAGCCCTTTTTATCCTGTTTTTTGTCCCTTTGGATTGCTTTCTTTTTGGATCCTTCATTTGAATGAAGGTTCAAGATGCTTGATTGGCCCATTGCAGCTCTGTCCAGGCTGGCTCGGATCTCTTGGGGGGTGGTGCACTTTTACTGAGGTGTGTTATGGTACCTTGAGTACCCTATTTCTTATAACTACCCTTTTAACTCCTTTTACAATACAATAACCAAACTAACAGCACATGCTCAACCATCTATCAACTATTTTACAGCAGTTTCTAACCAATTTTTAACATGGGATGTAAGGGTTCAGGGGGATGGCAGGAATTTCTGCCAGTATGGGATGTAAAGGTTCAGGGGGGGATGTGAAGGTTCAGGGAGAATGGCAGGAATCTCTGCCATTATGGGATGTGAAGGTTCAGGGAGAATGGTAGGAATTTCTGCCAAAATGGGATGCAAATGTTCAGGGGAGGATGTAAAGGTTCAGGGGGAATGGCAGGAATCTCTGCCAGTATGGGATGCAAAGGTTCAATTCACCTGGAGGGTTCCATGCCCTGCAGGGGCTGATTCCCTCGGGAAAGGAAAGGAAACCCTCATGGGTGGATTCAAGGGCTGCTTTTAAAATGGTTTTCCTGTGTGGGGTGGGCTTGGTGAGAGGGATCAGAGAGGGTCTGGGAGGATCCCTCTAACCTGGCTTTGCCTGGAGAGGAAAATTCCCCACTTCCTATTGATTTATCCTCATTGTCATTTTCAACTTCCAGATTTCAGGCAAGGCACAGACTGGACTCCAGGCTGGTTTTAGCCAGGATGCTCTGTGAGTCCCAGAGGGGAAAAATGCTGCTTCATTACTCCAGAAGCGCCCTTAATCCCAAAGGAGACCACACCTGACTGTTCCTATAAGGTTTTTCCTCAGGGGATCACCCTGATCTGTAATTGCCAGGTGGTTGTTGAAAAGGTTTTTGCAGTCACAGGCTGATTCTTTTTTTTCCCCTGTGCAGTTTGCAGGTGGAAATCATCTCCTCAGGGGAATCAATCCAGGGTTTTTACCCATCTGAATCCTGAGGGCATGTCCTTTGCCTGGCTTCTGCAGAAATTCCCTAGGAATAAGAAAAGGAGTAAAATCGCCTCTTACAGGTAAGGGGGAAACCTGAATCTTCAGTTCTCCAGCCAGCTCGGCCCAGAGGGGCAGAGAAGAGCAAAGCTGCTCCCTCCAAAATCCAGGAGAGCAAAAAGTGAGGGTTTGAAGGATGTGCCAGCAGCAGACAAAGGCTCCCCGAGCAGGGGAGGGAGCGAGGAGCTGGCTCCAAGGCTGCTGGCCGGGTTGCCATGGATTTTGTGCTAATCAGCCCCTTTCTTGCCGGGAAGCAGAGGGAAAAGGGAGGATTTTGAGCGTGCAGGAGCTGCCTCCCTACCTGAGCCGTGTCCTGTGACCATCTGCCTAGTGGATGTGCCAGAGCAAAGGGCCAAAATTCGCTGGTGCAGGATATTTTGGGAAATGATGTCCCTGTGGCTCAGACCTGGCCGTGCTCTCCTGCCTGGATCCTGCCACGTTTGGGGTGTGGGTGCTGGGAAGGGGAAATGTGGGGATTTTGGGGTGTCTGTGTGAGCTGTGGGACACATGCAGACCCCAGATAAGCCTTCAAACCCTCCTGTAAAGGTGCACATCAGTGTGGAAACCTGTGTGTGCCTCGCTGTGCCCCTGTGTGGGGGCTGGCACTGGGCCTGGGGCAACCCCAACAATTCATTGTCATTTTCAGGATGTTTCCTTGAACAGACCAGAGGGGCAGAGCCAGGCTCTGGAGCTGAACGTGAACCAGGGAAGGTTTATCTTGAATATTAGGAACAATTTCTTCACTGAAATGGTGGTCAGACATTGGAACAGGCTGCCCAGGGCAGTGCTGATATCCCCAGCTCTGGAAGGACTTAAAAGATGAATGTGGCACTTGGGGACATGGGTTAGTGGTGGGCTTGGCAGTGCTGGAGGAATGGTTGGACTCAAGGATTTCAAAGCTCTTTTTCAACATAAATTATTTCCAATATTCCTCCACTTCAGAGTGGCTTTTCATATTTGCAGTCTCTTAAACCGAGATTTATATATTAAAAAAAAACCCCAAACCTAAACAATAAACAAATCCACAAATCCTTAAAATTCAGATAGCACAAAAACCATAAAATAGACAAACTACTCAGTAGCCTGAAAAATATAAAATACACAAATTTCCCAGTAGCCTGTAACCCTCCCTCTCTCCCTGGAGCATTTTTTGGGACAGTGGTTGCCATGCACAGAGATTCTGTGAGAAGGATTGGAACAGACTTCCCAGGGAAGGGGTGGAGTCACCACCCCTGGATGTGTTCAAAAGCTGTGTGGATGTGACATTTAGGGACATGAGTTAGTGGTGAGTTTGATAGTGCTGGGGGAACTGCTGGGCTCCATGATTTCAAAGGTCTCTTCCACCCTAAATTATCCAAAGATTCTATGATTTTATGCCCATTCCCTGGGGTGGGGCTGCACACCAGCCCTGGGCCCCTGTCCCCCATGGGCTGTCTGATTTGTCTGTGACTTTCAGCCACCTTGTCCCCACCTCCACGGAGCCTCTGTGGCCACAGGGGATGCCCAGGGACAGGGCACAACCCTGCTGCTCCTGGGAGCCCGTGCCAGCCCAGGCAGGCTGGAGGGAGGAGATCTGTGCTGGCTGTCCTTGGGGACAGCAGGTGAAGGGCATCTCTTTGGATCTGAAATAACACCTCCAGAGCCACTGGCAGAAGATGGATCCTCGTGGCATATTTCATTCCCAAATCCGCTTTTCCTCCTTTAATTCCTCCTTAAACCAGCATTCCAAGCCTAGCCCTTGCACTCTTTTCTCCCAGGGAGGTTTCCTCCTCTCCCCTCCCAAGCATCCCCTCCAACACCATTTTTCCTCTGAAACACCCTCAGCTGTGGGACTCAGATAAGGGCACAGGCTTGAAAAGGATGCAGATGTTCTTCCTCCATCCTGCCTTCCAGCTGTCTCCAGGAGCCCCTGCTCCAGCCCCTCTGGAGGGCTGAATCCCTGCCACAGAAAGCTCTGCTTGAGTAAGGAGCTGCTTGCTGGTTCACGTTCCAGTTTCTCTTTCCTCAGCATCCCAAACAGTCAAATATTTGCTTTTCCCTGCAGCATCTCTTTGTACAGACAAGGATGAGGGGGAGTCGGGAATGGTCTCAGCTCACCCAGCCCATCTGTCCACTGTGGATCTCTTTAAAGGAAAGGGCATAATTAAAGAAGAAATAAAGAATAGCTGTGCTGGTCTTGCTCTGCTGTTGAGACGTGTTCCCAGATATTTCTCTGCTTCATTTAATGCTCATCCTGCACTGGCTGTATCCCAGGAAATCCCTCTTGGCTGCTGTGGGGTTTGGAGCACCACAGACATGCAAACTCCAAGCCTGCAGCAGGCAGGAGCTGATTTTGGCACTGCAAGGCTGATGAGGGTTGGAAGCCCCACTGCCCAAAGCTCTTCTGGGCACCACATTCCTTTTTATTCCTGGATTTTCCATAATGGCTTCTGAGATACTCCTCTAATTCCACCGCTGCAAAATCCAGAACTGCTAACGAGCCAAGCTGGGCTTAAACCCCACAAAACTGGGCTTAGAGACCCCTGAACTTTTTAAAACCACAGCAAAATCTCCCAACATCATCACTCCCGTGGGCTGCTGCTTTGCACTCTGAGGTTGTGGAGTTCAGGTGCCAGAGCCCGAAATCCAGAGGTTTGGATCACCCTGCACAATCCCATGGTTCTCCATCCAGGTCCTGCAGGACGAGTGGCAGCACCCCAAAGCCTCTACTGGCCCTTCAGCTGGGGTAATCCTCATCATGGCAACAGCCAAGGATTTCAGAGGGCAGGGATGAAGGCATCCTGCCTCCTCAGGATCTCATCTTCACCCTGGGCCCCACTTTTAAGCTTCTGACATCATTGTGATATTTTCCTGAGTGAAATTTCATCCAATTCCTATGGATATACCAACCCTGCATGAATTTCTCTCACTCCTTCCTTGAATCTCCACAACCCCTGGGGGGGATGCAGCTGTCCAGGAGCCAGGAGGTATTTAAGGATTTTGCTCAAATCCAGGCTGGGACATGAGGTGCTTGGGCCAGTGCTCAGCCTCCCCAGCCAGGAGCAGCCAATCCCCACCACAGCACCATGGATTCATCCCTGGAATGAGGCTCACTGTGCTCCCAGTGCTTCCCAAAGGATGCCTGAGCTGTGGGGCTGAGAAGTGGGAAGGACCAGAGCCACTCTGGTTTTTGAAACAGCAGCATCATTTCCAAGGCCAGCAGCTTTCAAACCAAGTTAAAAACAATCCCAGGTGAATCCCCTGCTCCTCCTCCTTCTCCTCCAGCATTCCCAGTTCCCTTTTACCCAGCAAGGGAGACCTGATTAGTCATTTTGCTCTGAAGAGTAAAGGGAGGCAGAAAAGGGGGGTTGCAACCCCAGACAAAACTGGGTTAATTCAGCATGAAAAGGTTTTTGTCTCCCCACTGCTCCTCCATCACGGGAAGAGAGTGCTCCTTCCCCTCTCCATTGGTATTCCGAGCTCATTTGCTGCAGTGGGAGCAGCACAGCCGCCAGCCAGGCTGGGAAGCACATCTGCATGGTGATGTAGTCAGAAATTCGGGTCTCCAAATCAATTACTGACCTTCTGCTGCTCCAGAAATTGCTCAGGATGGATTTGCAAGCTGGGTGTGGAGAGAGAGAGAGAGGCTCAGCCTCATTTTCTGCTTCTCTGCTTCTCCTGCTGCCTCAGAGGCAGAGCTGTGGTTTGTTTTTTGGGTCTGATTAATTGCGCCTTGTAGAAATTTCCCAGTTGTCCTGATTTCCCTTCTCCTGGTGTCAGTTTGGATTGCTGATGCACAAGCTGCTTTTGGAGTGTTTGTTTTATTCCTACAACACTTGAGAATGATGCTGATTGTGCATCCTGCTGTCACCCACCCCCTCTTCCCCCCAAACCACTCTGGAACCTCCTCATCCTGGACAGACTTGATGGACCAGTGAACCTCAGAGATGTCACATTCCCACAAATGTTTTTCAAGTGCTTTTCCGTCAGTGCAGTTATCCAGAGGAGACTGAGAGTTTTGGGCTGTTCAGCCTGGAGAGGGGAAAGCTTCAGGGAGATCTCAGAGTCCAAAGAGGCTCCAGGAAAACTGGGAGAGGGACTTGGGACAAGGGATGGAGTGCAGGGACAAGAGGGAATGGGTTCAATCTAGAAAAATGGAAATTTGGGTGGGATATTGGGAAAAAAATTCTCCCTGTGAGAGTGGGGAAGCCCTGGCACAGGTTGCCCAGAGAAGCTGTGGCTGCCCCTGGATCCCTGGAAGTGTCCATGGCCAAGCTGGATGGGACTTGGAGCAACCTGGGATCGTGGAAGGTGTCTGCCCATTCTGGGGCTTATATAGAGATAACCTTTACTTTCCCTTCCAACTCAAAATATTCCATATTTCCAGCATCTAACACACGCTGGACACTGACTACATCCACACCAGCAAAATGACCAGTGCCTGTACCTGTCCCCTGGCCCAGGACACCCCGGGATGTGTCAAGTGGCCACAAAGGAGCTGGGTATAAAAACTGCAGACCCATCTTTCCCCAGATCCTGTGGAGCAAGGGATGAACCCCCAGGGAATCAGTTTAACACCAGTAACACGAATTAGCTCTTGGCACAGTGGGGATCAGAAAATATCAAGATGTTGGGGAATATTGTAGCAGTGGGCCCCTGAACAGGGGATAATGAGCATTGACTCTATGATTGCAGAAGGCTGATTCATTGCTTAATTTTACTATACTATTAAGAAAAAAACATTGGCCTTGCAGACAGTCTGATACAGACAGACAGATCCAATTGGTCAATTGAAACCTAAACCCCATCACCAGTGTCTAATTAAGAAATCACCCTTTGGTTAACAAATCTCCATAACACATTCCACATGTGCACAACAACAAGTATGGCAAGTGGAGATAAGAATTGCTCCTTCTTCTTTTCTCTGAGCTTTCCACAGCTTCCCAGGAAAATCCTGGGAGAGAGCTATGTCTCTGTCTGTTCAGAGGATATGGGATTACCACAGGGGAAAGGGTGAGAAATGCAGCAAGGCCATAAATGTATGTTGAAGACCAGGCTGAGGTGTCCTCCCTGGCATCTCTAACTGCAGGAATCATCCTCTGCAGGGATGAGGATGCTAAGGAAGCACTTAAAGATGGGCTCATGGGGAGCTCCTGCCCATGGATTAACAAGCTCTCCCTAAAAAGCATCTCTTTGGCCAGTGTGGGCTCAAGGGACTGTGCTGTGACCCTGGAGAGATTTCCTACATCCACTCCTGCCTGTACCACTCTGATCCTCACAGTCCTTCTTGGGGCTGATGTTCCTCCTCCTAAATTGTGTGGAATCACATCCTGAGGGACCCTGATGCCTTGTGAAGGCTGACCTAGACTAGAAGGAGCTAAAGAATAAAGTAGGGACTTATTAGAAGGACTCAGTGGATACACCTTAGGCAGAAGAAGAGCCCAGCCAGGGCTGCACCCAAGATGAACCAAAATGGTCACAAAATGGATGACCAGTCACGAGGTCTCACACTTTTATAAGTTCTGGTGCATTATCATATTACAGTTAATTGTCCAATTACAGCTTTAAGTTATACAGTCCCATCCTTCTTGTTCTTCTCTCTTCATTCCACTAATTATGCTCTTGGGCCTGAAATTTGGATCAGTTGTCCTTGTGTCCTAGGGTGACATTAAGATGCTTGTATCCCCATTTGTGTGTGCTGTTTATGCTGGATATCATGTTCTGTGCCTTCAGGACTGGCTCTGAAGCATTAAAGTTTTGTCTTGGTTTTGTTATCAGCCTGCTCCCCCACGGCTGGCAGGACACAGAGACGGGACAGTACGTAGTGTGGTTTTTGCTTTTTGCTTGGTTTTTGCTTTGCTCTTGCTTCTGCTTTGCTCTTGCTTTTTCCTTCTTCTCATTAGTTAGTTCAGCTAAGCAGTCCGAATTTTTCCCTGGACTGTTTTTCCTTTCCCCTTTTTGGAACCACTCAAACCTGCTCCGGACTGGGACCTGGCAAACACGGAGAGTTTGCACCTTGTGGCTGCAGTAGCTGCCCCAGCGTTGGAGGGACTGATAACAGAGTGACCACTCCCAAGATAGACATTCTGAATTTGTCATCTTTTTCAGAGCAGTGACAGAGTGGTGTCATCTGGTATTGTTCATTTTGTGTGCTGGGGGTGCTGTGCCTGTTAAACAAACAGGTTCTTTCCACTTCTCTCCAAGGAATTCTTTCCTAACCGGTTGGGGGGAGGGGCCCCCCTTTGGGGATTCTCTCCCAAATTTTCCCTAAACCAGGACACCTTGGCTCCCAGCTAGAGAAGGAATTGTTTTGTCTCCCTACTCTGTGAAGAGAGCTCACCATTCCCTAATATGAAGCTCAGAACTACACACTGAAGCAGCACAGAATCTGAAAAATACAAAAGCAAAAGCCTGAGGCATCAACCCCGCATCCCATTTGGGGAGCAGGGAGGCAGATGGGGGAAGGCAAAGACATCTCACAGTGCCCAGAAATCCTGCAAGGGGGGAAGACCTTGGAAAACTGAGGAAGCTGAGAGCTCGAGGGATCAGAATTTTCCCCGGGAGCAGCATTCCAGCTCTGTGTGCATCACGAGCAGAGCGCCGGCGTTCACTGAGCCATGAACGGGCAGAGCCTGGTGTCGTTTGTCTCCATGAGCTGGTTATTAATCCTTGCAGCCAGGAAGAGATGATTTTGCATTTCCTTGGCAGTATGATGAGCTGGCAGGAGAGGGAATGTCAGCTTTCCCCTCATTTAGAGAGGACCTGGACACTCAGCCTTAGCCAGAGGCTGCTCAACCATCCTCAGGGAGGAAGCAGCTGGGGGGGGGGGTCTGGTCACTGCCAACACTCAGATCTTCCTAAATTAGAGGGGTGAAGTCTGATCTTTTCAGAAAAAAAACAATAAAAAAAAAAAAAAAAAAAAAAAAAAAAAAAAAAAAAAAAAAAAAAAAAAAAAAAAAAACCAAAAAAACCCAGCCAGCAAGGAAATCCAAGACTGTGTTCCCTCAGAAATCCCCTCAGAAATCCCTACACACACAAACAAACCTGCCCACGCAGACCGTGCCAGATAAATAAATAAATACAGAGAGGTTTCTTCAGTTCTCCCAGGATTTTGCCCTCAGCTCACTGACAGAGATCAGAGCATCCCCTGGATAATGTCAGTGCTTGGATCACACTCCCAGGGCATCAGGGGGCTCGGGAGCTGCTCCCTCCCTCAGATAAAATACCAGCTTTGGAGGACTTTGGGTTTGATTATTTCAGTTTCTGCTAAATCCTCTCCTTGTTTTCCTGGTTGTTTGGAGCTTACAGGAGAGGAAGGGTGGTGGGAAATGCTCTCATCAGGTGAATGTCAGTGGTTGCAGGGTGGATTTGGAGGAGAGGGGAAAATACAACAGGAATCAAAGCACAAAAAGATTCCCAAGTATTCGTGTTCATCCCATCCCCATTTCTCTGGGATGGGGAATCCTGTGCAGGGAATCTCACCAGTGCTGCTGCACCCAGAGCTCAAACTGAGTGAACTGGTGGAGCTCAAAAGCTCCACTGAGGTTGTTCAGATTCTCCCCCTGCATTGAAATATCCCCCCTGCAAGTGTTCCTTGAGGTATTTTCACAGAGCCATGGAATGGTTTGGGTTGGAAATGACCTTAAATCTCCTCCAGTCCCACCCCCTACCATGGACAGGGACACCTTCCAGGATTCCAGCTTGCTCCAAGCCCCATCCAACCCAGCCTGGGACACTTCCAGGGATCCAGGAGCAGCCACAGCTTCTCTAGGCAGCTTGTGCAAGGGAAGAATTGTCGCTACTGGACACAAAAGAAACAGACGCACACCTTGCTCTGAAGAGAAGAGCAAAAGAGAAAGTTTATTTCTGACTCCAATATTTATAGTTTTCCAAAAGTGACAGTGGATTGGAGGGTGACAGTGCCACCTCTCCAATGACACTGGACAAACTAACAGTTCATCAAGTTTCTCCTCCTCCATAAAGGAATGCAAAACAATGTGTTATCTACAGAAAGTGTGTGAGAAAGTTCTCCACAAGGAGGTAAACATCAGAAGGCTTAGAAAATATTAGAAAATCAGGGCGACAAAGAATTCCTTCCCAATTTTCCATCCATCCCTGCCCTCTGGCAGTGGGAAGCCATTCCCTGTGTCCTGTCCCTCCATACCTTGTTCCAAGTTCCTCTCCAGCTCTCCTGGAGACCCTTTAGGCCCTGAAAGGGGCTCTGAAGTTTCCCTGGATCCTTCTCCAGGTGGACACCCTCAATTTGGATCTACAAGTTCATTTCTGGGATCACCTAAGTCAGCTCAAACAAAGGGCTGAGCCCCAAGAAGATCAGGAAAAAGGAGAAATGGCCAGTGCCCAAATCAGAGAGAGGAGGAGGAAGCTTCCTGGCTTTGCACACAACATTTTTATGGATCAGTTTCCAGCAGCACCTTTGGAGGTGGGGGCAGGACATCCATGTCCAGGGAAAGGTCTGATAAGGCCTCTCTGCCTGCAGAGATGAAGGAAGGCAGAGGATTCACTGAAAGGGTTTCTGCTTCCCCAGCAACCTTTGAAAATTCACCTCTGATCAGGAAAAAAGGCAAAGAGGCTCCATGAAATGGGTGAATCTTTTCAGAGCTCACACTTGTGTCCCACAGCTCCAAGGCTGCTTTTACCCCTTCACACAAGACTCCAAAACATTCCCACAACCCTTATCTTTTCTGCTTCAGTCCCTTTTATCTCCCAGGTGCAATTTTTCACTGCTTTCTCTCCTCTGACCCTGTCTGCTCCCCACCCTTGCTCTCCTGGCTGTGGATACTACCCGTGCTGGCATGGTTTGGAATGTTCCAGGTGCTGAGCTGCCGCGCTGCTGCGTCGAGTGCACTTTACTCCCCTGAGAGCGGGGGGGAAGGCGGCCGCGGCTAGCTCAGAGCACAGCAGCAGCTAGGGGCACTGCCCTGATGCGTTGGGGCGTCTGGGCAGCGCCTTCGACAGGGCAGCAATATCGAGAGGAGCGGCAAAAGCGGAGAAGCTTAAGAGAAAAGAGGGTCTTAACTCGCCTGGTGCAATCCAGGGCTTTATTATCTCCAGGGAATTCAAGTGGGAAAAGGCAGGGAACAAAGAGCAACCACAATATATAAAGGGGGTGGACCATAGGTACAAGAACCAATGGGGGAAACTGAGGAGGGGAATCAGACATAACTGACATGGGCGAGAACTAATGATATAAGAGCTAGGGAGGGGCTCGGAGCACTTGCCCAATCACTTTCTGAGGAAGGGAGAAGTTTCTGGAGAAATGGGCAGGGCCCCGGGAGATGGACAGGGCCCGGGAGGAGGGGAAAATGTAACAAGTGGGGTGGTTGCCAAGGGAACGGGGGTGGAGACAAGGGCTTGGCAGTATGGCCAGACTGGGAGGGAACCATTTCAGGGAGAGGGGGAAACCAGGACTGAACCATCAAAATAGGTTTAGGATTACAACTGGGGGGAACATTACAAAATGGGGAGAACAATACAAATGGGGAAGATAACACAACTGGAAATTGGATGGGCACCACAACACTGAGCAAGAGGGCAGAGGCACCCCCTGGTTGCTGGATCTGTGCTT
Source organism: Serinus canaria (assembly GCF_022539315.1). NCBI lineage: Eukaryota > Metazoa > Chordata > Aves > Passeriformes > Fringillidae > Serinus > Serinus canaria. The sequence goes on from NC_066316.1 coordinate 110,154,231, forward strand.
TAAAGAATACAATCTCAGGCACTGAGATCCCTGCCCTTCCTTCAGTGCCAAGAGTGAAACATCTCCTGCCCTTCAGCCAGCAAGCAGTTTTACTTAAAACCTTCAAAAACCACCTCTCTTTGAGAGCTGCCCCCCCCCGATCTGACATGGCTGTGATTTGTCCCCCATTTCAGGTGACCAAACCTGCAGGCAAGCAAGTGACAAAGGTCTGCAGGTCATGTGGGCCCTTTTCTTTAGAAATCCCCCCAAAAATGGAGTCTCAGAGGCTGGAGTTGGCTGCTGGCTCTGGTGTGGTTTCATTTCCTCCCAATGTTGCTGTGTAAACACTGATCAGTCCAAATTATTCAAATGACAACTGTCGAGCACGGAAGGAGCATTAATGAGGAAAAAGAGGGAACAGATTGGTGGAGCAGAACATGTCCTTTGGCTGGAGGCTGGTGGCTCCCATCCAGCACATGCCACTCACAGCCCTTCCTCTGCCACAGCCCTTGGAAACCAATCCTGCAGGGAGAGAGCTCTGGGACAGCTTGTCCAGCCCCAGGGTGTCTGGATGGCCAAACACCAGGGGATATTTCCTGTCAGGAATATGAGTCCCTTGCAGTCTGACTCCAGCATGTTTTGGGTTAGGAAGGACCTTAAAGCTCATCCCATTTCACCCCCTGTCCTGGGCAGGGACACCTTCCACTATCCCAGGGTGCTCCAGCCTGGCCTTGGACACTTCCAGGGATCCAGGGGCAGCCACAGCTTCTCTGGGCACCCTCTGCCAGGGCCTCCCCACCCTCACAGGGAACAATTCCTTCCCAATATCCCATCTAAGCCTGCCCACTGGCAGTGGGAAGCCATTCTCTGTGTCCTGTCCCTCCATCCCTTGTCCCAAGTCCCTCTCCAGCTCTCCTGGAGCCTCTTTAGGCTCTGGAAGGGGCTCTGAGCTCTCCCTGGATCCTTCTCTTCTCCAGGTGAGCACCCCCAGCTCTCTGAGACAAGTCTCCAAAGCCCAGGACTGTGAAGAGCATTGAAATGACCATTTCCCCACCCAGCCCAGGAGTACCAGAGCTGCATTTATTCATCACTGCCCCTGCCTGGCTCCATGACAGACCAGAGAAACTATGCCAGACCTGGGGAACAGGCATCCATCCTTTCCCAAAACTTCACACAACATGGCCAGGCCCTTCCTCATCCTCCTTCGTGGCCTTGCAGGTGTTTAAAACACACCTGGACATGGCCCTCAGTGACCTGATGTAATTAGACCTGCACTGATGAAGGCATGGAATGAGATGAGCTCCATGAATTCCTTCCAACCTGAACCATTCCATGATTTCAAATTGCTGCTGTGGTTTGTATTAATAAAATAACTACTGTCAGCCACCAGGCCAGGAACAAACTCTCACCCTGGTGGCTGCATCTGGTGGCTGGTTTCTTTTTAAGATAAACTTTTCCAGATCATTTTTAGAACATCAATGACACCAATACCTGGAATAAACAGGAACCACTCAACCAGAAAGGTCCTGGCAAAGTCTTGCAGGAGGCTCTTCAAAGGTGGGAATGGGAACTCCTGAAAGCTGTTCAGATTCAGCAATGCTGGAGCAATTTTCATACTGGAGCAATTTTCATACTGGAGCAATTTTCCAAAAGCAAAGCAGGTGTTACAGGTGGAAAGTGTAAAGTAAATTCTGAGGAGGGGCAAATTCACATCTTTCCATGGAAACATCTTGGTCTGTGGAAAAAGCCAGACAGAAATCACCTGCATCAATTCCTGCATCCCACTGCAGCATAAAGCTTCAAGTCAGCCCCTGAAGCTGATGTTTGAACCACCTGGAAAATATCCCAGACATGAAACACTTGGAGCTGCTACAATAGGGTCAGAATAAGAGAAATTACACTTGGGAAGGGAAGGAATGAGCCCATCAATCTCCAGCCTCAGGAAGAGCAATTTTAAAACCTTCAAGAATTTCAAATTTGGCTGGAGCACCACGCAATGCTGCACCCAAGGTGTTTGGGTTTCCCTCCTTGCTTTGCTGGCACTCCTGTTTTCCACCTGTCTGGCCCAGAAAAGTGGAAAATCTGGGTGTTCTGCATTGTGGCCCTGCTTCCTTCTCCTCCCAAGTATGAAAGGACCCATTGTCCCCACCCTTGCTTGAGAGGCAGTAGCATTTTGGAGGGACAGGAGCCAACGCTGTGTCCAGGAGCTGGAGGAGGTGTTGGTATTTCCCAGAGACTGACTGGAACCCTGCTTTCCACCCAGGCTCAACTCAGCTGGGAAAGTGCTTAAAAATGGACTCACTTCCCAGAAATGGGGCAACTCCCTGCTGCAAGGTGCTGCTCCTGCTAAAGGCTGATATGAAATTGTTGGGATGCTGCATTGTTTTGTGGCAGTGAAATTCAGTGCTGGTGAATGAGCAGAAGGAAACAACAGATAAATTCAGGAATATTCTGAGGCACGGCCAAATCCTTCTGGGTGAAGGATATTTTAGCTTTGCCTCCTCCTGTTGTGACAGAACGAGGGGCGATGGGTTTAAGGTGAAGAAGGGTTGATTTAGATTAGATTTTATTAGATAAAGAGAGATATATTTTTACAATGAGGGTTGTAAAACACTGACAAAGGTAAGAAGCTGTGGCTGCCCCATCCCTGGAAGTGTCCAAGGCCAGGTTGGACCGGGCTTGGAGCAGCCTGGAAGATGTCCCTGCCCATGGCAAGATTTTTGGGCTGGATCACCTTTAAAAGAGTCATCCCTTAAAATCCACATTTGAAACAAAACTATTCTGTGATTCCACAATTCTCTGCAATCCATTCTCCAGCTCTTTATGCTTTAAAATCCACATCTGAAACAAAACTATTCTGTGATTCCACAATTCTCTGCAATCCATTCTCCAGCTCTTTAAGCCTTAACAAGACTTTGTGGTTTGCCTTTATAGGGGTAATTTCTCCCAAATGAGACATCTGAATGCTCTCAGCTGTGCTTGGCTCCTGAGAGTGGTGAGATCAGCTCATGCAGCTCCAGGGACTCCTGTGCCTCCTCCTGGTTTCCCACCACAAAGGAAACCAGTCCCATCCCTGTCCCCAAGCACCTGATTTCCATCTGCCTGTGTTCTGCTCTAAGTAGCTCTTTGCCCTGGAGCCAAACCGAGGTTGGGATTATATTTACAACCCCCAAATGTCCTCTCCTGATGGCTAAATAAATCCCTGGGGTTAGCAAGGATGTTCTCCAGGCTCCTCTCCTCCAGTCAGACCCTGCACCCACATCAGTGAGGTGGGTCAGGGCTGCCCCTCAGCCTGCAAAACCCCAAATCAACCCCTTCCAGATGCAGACATGCAAGAAATCTTTGGTTTTTGTGTTTCCTGCAAACTTTCAGGAGCCTTTGGCCCTGGGAGCACGGTGGGTTGGAAATTAAGCTTTTAGGAGATAAGGGGTGTTGTTAAGATCAGAAAAGGGGACTTTTTCTAATGGGACGATTTTTTGGAGGGAATTTGGCCCACTGATTCCATCTGATGTAAGTGTGGTATGAAGCAAACCCTTCCCTACTCACCTTCCCCACCGTGACACCACACGGCAAAGGTGGCCCAAGGAGCCCTGGGCTTACACCAGTTAAAGGGCAAAGACAGCAAGGATGGCTGCTCTCCTCCATGAAATATGTCCTCAGGCATGTCCTGATCCTATAGAAGCTGTTCCTGCTCATGGCAGGGAGTTGGAATAAATAACCTTTAAAGGTCCCTTCCTACCCAAGCCACGCTGTGACTCTGTGAGAGCCTGGCTTGACCAAGGGAGCTCCACATCTGAGAGGCCACACAGAGCAGCCATGGGGAAGCAGTCCTGGTTCCCAGACTCTCCACCATCCTTCCCTTCAAGATTTGAGGCAAAACCCCTTTATTTTGCAGGCAGTGGGACCAAAACCAAGTGAGGAAGTGTCACAGCCTGTTGTATTTGAAAGGTTACCAGACGAAGGAAGGAAATGATGAATCTGACTCCATGCTCTAAGGAGGGTAATTTATTAATTTAAGATACTATATTGTATAAAAGAATACTATACTAAACTATACTAAAGAATACAGAGAGGATATAGACAGAAGGCTAGAAAGATAATAATGAAAACTCGTGACTCTTACCAGACTCTTACTAGACACAGCTTGGCCATGATTGGCCATTGAGTCAAAACAATTCACAGCAGAAACCAATGAAACAACCACCTGTGGGATAAACAATGTCCAAACACATTCCAAAGCAGAAAAACACAGGAGAAACAAATCAGATAATTATTGTTTTCATTTTTCTCTGAGGCTTCCCAGCTCCCCAGGAGAAGAATCCTGGGCAAAGAGATTTTTCAGAAAATATGATGGTGAAAACAACTCAGCTGGAGATGCCCATGGTCTGCCACATCCATCTCCCAGCCTTCAGGAGCCCTCTCTGCTGACACAAACACAGTAATCAACCCCGCTCCATTTGCACAGAACTTTATATGGGATTTATATGGGACTTCACCTCCTATCAACCCCACATTCCCTGAAGGAAGCGTGGCAGGGACCCAGAGCTCCTCAGAGGGCAGGACACAGTTCATTAGTGTGGAATTGCAGGACCAATTACAGCAGAAAAGCTGAAAGGAACTGAAACAGAAAGGTCAGCCCCAGCTCCCAGCTGCCAGGTCATGTCCAGTGTGTGGAAATGCAAAGGGAAGTCTGATGGCTCCAGGAAGGGTAATTAGCTCTCAGTGATGAGTGGGAAACTAGGGACAATGTTAGTGCAGCATAATTTATCTCCTAAACAAGCCTTGTTTATTTATTATGGGCTCCCATGACCTGTGCCCTGAACTTCATTCTCCCCCTCTGCTCCCTTATCCACTCATCTCTGGGCTTTTCCTGGCTGGATGGAAGGCTGTGGGTTGGCAGGCCCTTCAGAAATGCAGATAAGGAGATCTGTAAAGTGCCTTGAGAGGTTTTTCCAATTATTTCCCTGCCCTGAGGGAGCAGAAATTACACATAAATCCAAGCTGGCAGCATCCATGTGAGGGTCTCAAGTACCACACCCACACCGTGTCCGTTGCCTTCTGCCCCAGCTGCCCTGGGGTTCCTGGGCCACAGGATGAAGAATCCTCTTTATCCCTGCTTGGTTCCATGGCTGCACAATTTTATCTCTGTCTTTGCACCCCAGGATGATGCTTGTGACCTGGAGAGAGGATCACAGAATGGTTTGGGTTGGAGGGGACCTTAAAGATCATCCAAATCCACCCTCTGCCGTGGGCAGGGACACCTTCCACTGTCCCAGGTTGCTCCAAGCCCCATCCAAACTGGGCCTGGACACTTCCAGGGATGGGGTAGCCAAAGGTTTTATCAGAATTCTCCATCTCCATCCAAACCCTGCAGGTGACATCAGGAAAATCCTATTTTCCCCCCAAAATCCCATTATTTTCAGTCCACCACCCCCTTGATAACAGGTGCAGTGGGTGTTTGGGTCAGTGGGATTCATCCTGACCAAAGCTCGGGGTGAGCAGGTGCAGAGCAGGAGCACAGCCCTGAGCCTGCCTGCAGCCCTTCCTGTACCACTGACATTAAATCCACTCTTTAATTATCCCAGGTTTCTCAAAGAAAGGGACAATTTCTAGGGAATGTGATTAAATATGTATATTTAATGCACATCTTGAAGCAAGCAGGGGATAGTGAGACCTCTGAGGGCAGAGTGAGAGGTGTCCAAGGGGTTTGGGTTGGGGCTGGATGGGCTCCTGGTGGTTCTGGGGGGAAAGGTGATTTGTCCCCTGTTCAGCCTGTCCTGTGAATGGGATACAAGGGTCGGCCACTGCTCAGCTCTGCCCTAAACTATGCAAATACCCTATAAATAGATGCAGTTTCCTGCTAGAGCCTGGTTGCTGCTGTTTCAAGCCAGATCTTGATGCTGGAGTCCCCAAGGAAAGTGGAGGGTGACCTGGAACAGGCAAGCGTGGCCCTCAGTGCTGCCCAGGCTGATTCCAGCACCAGCTTTTCTCCAAGGCAGAGCCCCTGTCACCCTGCTGGGGAAGGCCAAGACTTTGTGGGATTGAAGACAACTCCTCTCCTTCTTGTTGAGGTGTGATCATTCCCTGTCTTTATTCCCTCTGACTTGCTGCATCTCCCTGGAAGACAAGTCCTGCTGAAAGGTGAAGTGCCTGTCTCATCCAAGAAAGGGAATACCTTAATCTCCATCCATTTCTTAAAGTAGCCCAGAGAATTATTTGCCAGGTTTAGTTGGCTTAGGGCAGCCTGGGGTAGTGGAAGGTGCCCCTGCCCATGGCACGTGGTTGGAATGAGATGGTTTTTAACATCTCTTCCAACCCAAACTGTTCTGTGATTCTATGATTCCCCCTTGGAGCAAGGATGTCACCATCATGTATCCTGAAAAATCCCCTTGCCCCGGATTCTTCTCCTGGGAAGCTGAGAAGCCTCAGAGAAAAAGGAAAACAATATTATCTGATTTGCTTCTCCTGTGTTTTGCTCCTTTGGAATGTGGTTGGAGATTGCTTATCCACCAGGTGATTGTTTGATTGGTTTCATGTGAATTGTTTTGACTTAATGACCATTAGTTTTTCATTAGTATCTTGTTAAGCCTTCTGTAAGTATCCTTTCTCTATTCTATAGTATAGTTTGAGTATAACATTCTATAATATCATATCATATCAATCATAAAATAATAAATTAGCCTTCTAAGAACATGGAGTCAGATTCATCATTTCCTTCCTGCCACGGGGACCCCAGAAAATTCCACACCAGGATTTGGGAATGGGAGCTCTCCTGGCAGGGCTTTGATCACCCCCAGACCCACAAGAGCATTGGCAGCACAAATCTTGCTGTGAGTCCTTCCTGCTGCTGGCCTGGCTCTCCTCTCTGCTCCATGCCTGAGGATTCTCCAGGCAGGGCTTGCAGGGAGCTCTGTGCTGAGGTTAGGGGGAGATGATTGTCCTCAGACTCAATCTCACTGTTCATCTGGCTACCAAAAACATCCTGCCCTCTTTTACCTGCCAGTTTTTCCCACTGGCACGGTGCAGTGGGATTTCCACCAGTGAAAAAAGGGAGACCTCAGGCTGGAGAGGGCCTTTGGTCTCCAGCAGTCCTTGGCCAAGCCTCTCATGGAATAGTTTGGGTTGGAAGGGACCCAAAAGATCATCCAGTACCACCCCCTGCCATGGGCAGGGACACCTTCCACCATCCCAGGTTGTTCCAAGCCCCAGAGTCCAGCCTGGCCTTGGACACTTCCAGGGAAGTGGTTTAAATGTATAGACAAAATATCCAAGCAGAACTAATTCAGAATTAAAGTTCTGGGAGCCAAGGCACTCTGCAGGGGCCACTCTTTGCTGCAGATCAGACTGGGTTAAACCCAGCTCAAACTGCCTGGTTTTCACAGAGCAATTCATAGACTTAAATTTGAGGGCTGGTGCCTCTGACCTCAGAACTCCAGGGAATTTGTGGTCCTGTTTTGATCGGAACTCGGGGTCTCAAGGAATGAGTGCTGCTGCACCCAGACCTCATAGAAATCACTGGAGCCATTTTTAGGCTATGAATGGCTCTTAAAGAAGGGCTTTGAGATACTGAACTGCCCCTTTGCCGCCCAGCTGTGCCTCTAACTCATCATTTTCTATATCCAGACACACACAAACACAGCTCTTTGTCCCCTCCAGATGAAGTCCAGCTTTCCCTGAGCAGCTGGGGCTCAGTGTTTTTCTCCTTCTGACCTGTAAATCCATGAGCACTCTGGTTGAGGAGGTCCCTAAAGGTGACACAAAGACCCTTTGCCTTCTCCCAGCTCCTGGCACACCTTCCATGCTGTTCAAGTTGGGTTTAAGACCTCTCAGGCTCTCCCTAGGCCCCTTTCCCAGAAGGTGGCCACTCTTAAACCACCCCATGCACTCAGAGCCATCCTCAGTGTCCCCCAAGGTCCCCATCCACCCCTCCTCCCTCCTCAATCTGCTCAACTCTGAGCAAAACCACTGAAAAAGAAAGCGTCTTCCCAGCTCCAGCCCACAGGGAGAAGGTCTTGGGAGCTAATTATAAACTCCTGCATCAGAGCCATCAATAATTCAGGGAGCTGAAATGGAGCTGGAGATCAGTGGGAGGACAGGGCCCATTCAGTGCCTGAAGCACCATGGGTCAGGGAGGCCAAATCACAGGGAATTACTGGGATGCAGCTCTGCCACCTCTGCATTTCCAGGGCCAGACACCAAATTCAGGCTCCCCATCCTTCCTCCTGCTTCCCTGGCAAGTGAACGTGGAGGATCCTGCCTCTCTCTGGGCTTCAAGCCACCAAGCTCCAGGTTTCCTCCCAAAAAAGATACAAGTCCCATTCACCACCTCTTCCCACACTCAGCCCTGCACTTTTCTCTGCCCTGGAAGAGATTTTGAATTTGTTAGAATGGGGTTTTATTCACGAGGTTGGAGTATCCACATGGCCAGAAATGCTTCTCTGTTCCCATCCTTGAGACATTGGGTTGGGGCTGCCACATCCTTCTGAGCATCCCTTAAATTCAGAGGAAAGCAAAACTGGAAGGAAAAAGCCTGAAGCTGAAGTTCAAACATCCCATGGGGTGTATTTTGCTAAATTGTGAGTTCAACCCATCCATGGATGCATTTCCCATTGTCTGAGCTTCTGGGTGGACTCAGCAAAACAGAGGGATTGCATTTGTTGGGGCAGGTAGAAATGGGATGTAGGTTCCTCATGCCACAGGAGAGGGGACAAGGGGACACCCCAGCCACAGCACAGAGCACTCCATGCAGTTAAAATTCTAGGCAAAACTCACACAGGGCTTAAAATTATTGTTCTGACTACCCTGGGATGTGTCTCCATCCTGATTTAACCACTCTGCCAGCTACCAGGAAGAAAATTAACTCTGACCCAGCCAAAACAGCTGGAATCCAGGATCTTAGAGCTTTTCCAAGCTGTGATTCTATGAAACAAGGACAGTTTCCAAAAATTAGGGTCCTGACCTGCTCTGAGCATCCTCAGATGGGGCTGGGACCAGCTCCAAAGGGGTGGTTGTGTAATTTGGGGTGTCTCTGCAGTGGGGAGAGCTGTTCCCTGCAGCTCTCCCAGCTCTCAGCTGAGGCTCTGGCTCCCTCTCCTGACTCCTTTTACTGGTCCAGCCATCCTCCAAAAGCTGGTGGGGAAGGCACTGGGATTGCTTTTCACCCATCAGATCCAGGCCAGGGGCACAAACAGAACCTCTGAGTGGCTCAAGCATCCCCAAAATCCAGTTGTGGAGATGGTTCACCCACTGAAGTTTCTGAAGGAACAAGTTTCTGAAGGGGTGCAGTGTGCTTCCAAAGCTCCTCCAAAAAACCCTGCTAAACCTGTTGGACTAAATCAAAACACCACCAGCCCTGTGCCAAGCATGGCCTTGCATATTTGGGACACATCCCCCAAATGTGAGAGCCTCCCGTGTCCATCTCCTCCCAGTGCTCCTGTGCTTTCACGTGGGACAGATCCTGTTGCTTCTCCAAGCCCTGGTGTCCATCCCATATCCTGGGATGGGTTCCATGCCCTCCTAACTCCCCCAAAATCCATGCCAGGTCACCTCCAGCTCATCCTTGGGGTGTCTGTGCTGAGGAAGGTGGAACCAGGAGAGCTGCAGCAGCGATGAGGCAGAGGAGGGAACATCCCTGAGCCAAGCCTGGGGTCCAGGGAAAGGAACTCTGAAGGATATTAAGGAGGGGGGAAATGCATCATGGGGATAAACACATTTAAAGAGGAATTAGTAGCTCCAGGAGCAAGGAAATCCTTCTGGAAAACAAAGAAATTACCTTGCAATGCAGTGCTTGGTCACTTCCTGACCAGGCTTGTCCCCTCTGGGGGTGACAACAACAATACAGGGCTCAGTCCTCCCCTTGTCCTTGTCCTGGATGTCCTCTGTGCCCAGTCCTGCTCCTCTGACTGGCTCCAGATTGCACCAGCAGATGGCAAGACGAGCCCACATTTGGGGCTGGAAGTAACCACGAGTGGGAGAGAGACCCGGGAATCTGTGCCCGGGTGGGGCTTCTCTTGGGTCTGATATGGGGTTCAGCTCACCCCAGGGCATCTCTCTCACTCCCTCCAGCTGCTCCTGCCTCAAATTTCCCATATATTTGGCTTTTTTTTTTTTTTTTTTTCTTCTCTGCCTCTCAGTGAAGTAAATCCTGGGGTGCAAACATTGCTGGGAAGGGCTAATGGGCAAATGGAATAGCACTCAGGTGTGTAATGCTTCATTTCCTTGGGAAGAAGGCTGTAAAATACCTGTAGCATGGGAAACTGGGCGAGAAAAAAGGGGAATGGCCAGGTTTCAAGACCTTTAGGAAAAAAATTAAAAATCAGTGCTGGTCCCGTGTATCCTGTCCCAGCAGAACAGCTGGCTGTGGTCCCTGCCTGAATTTGACCTTCCTGGGAGAGATTTGGTTCCCATCCCACCACTTCCCATTCCCATTATTGGGAATTAATTGAGATTTATTTCAAGAAGCTCTTTCCTCTGCCTTTCTTCCTGTCTTCCATTCCTCCTGTTTATTGTATGATTCCATGATTCTGTGATTCCATGAAAATAACAACACATCTGGGGAGGGGAGAGCTGCTTTCACACAAATGAGTGTATCCCAATTGTGCATAACTATAATTTTCTTTTGAAAATATGAAACAATCAAATACCCAAACAAAATCCTGTACTGGGAGAGTTTTGAATCATCAACCCCTCCTGATGTCATCAGCACAAGGTACTCAAAATCCAGGGTGCAGGGGAGAGAGAATGTGATAAAGCAAAGCAGTTTTTTGGCCTGGGCTCAGCGTATGAGAATGTAGAAACCTCCACCTTCCCACTTCTTCAAAATCATTCTTTGAGCAGCTTCTTTGAGTTTAAAGAAGAATCCTGGGTAAGAAGTTTCTCTGACACAAAGCTTGGACATGGAAAAAACTTTTCATAGAATCCCAGAACATGTTGGGCTGGAGGAGAACTTAAAAACTACCCAGTTCCACTCCCTGCTATGGGCAGGGACATCTTCCTCTATCCCAGGTTGCTCCAAGCCCTGTCCAGCCTGGCCTTGGACATTTCCAGGGATCCAGGGGCAGCCACAGCTTCTCTGGGCAACCTCAGCCACGACCTCACCACCCTCACAGCCAACAATTCCTTCCCAATATCCAATCCATCCCTGCCCACTGGCAGTGGGAAGCCACTTTCTGTGTCCTGTCCCTCCATCCCTTGTCCCAAGTCCCTCTCCAGCTCTCCTGGAGCCCCTTTAGGCTCTGGAAGGGGCTCTGAGCTCTCCCTGGATCCTTTTCCTCTCCAGGTGAACACTCCCAGCTCTCCCAGCCTAGCTCCAGAGCAGAGGGGCTCCAGCCCTTGGAATTTCTTCTTTCCAAAGACTTCTCCTGCCCCAGCAGTGCTGCTTGCCCCAAGCACACCCCAAATTTGTGCAGCTGCTGCATCTTCAATGCCCAGAGCACAGCAACTTCCACCACCTCCTCTCCAGCCTCCCGGCCAAACCAGCACCAGTTATTTAATGGCTTCTGGGGAGAGGACAAGTTAAGCCTCAAATTAAACTTTCCACTCCAGCAGGCACCTCAGCAGGATGGAGACCCCTGCCCTGGCCAGACAAGTAAAGCTGTGTCTGGCTCCAAGTGTCTTGGAAGGCATGGAGAGGCAGCTTCTGGTGGAGCGGCAGGTGGCTGCCGTGGGGAGGCATTTGGGAACTGGCAGGAGAGAGGGACAAGCCTCCAGCCCAGCAGATATCTGATCCCCAGCCATGGAAAAAAAGCCACCACTAAAAAGCATCAGCCAGAGCCATGAGTGGAATCTTCTTGGCAGTAATGGAAAAGTTTTGGAAGAGCATCCAGGCTTTGAGCTCAGTGTGAGTGGCTCTGTTGTCACTGCTGCATCATCATCACCATCATCATCATCACCATCATCATCATCATCATCATCACCATCATCATCATCACCATCACTGCATTCAGAGTCTGAATCAGGGCTCAAAACTGAAATAAGGCCTTTCACCCTGACAGATGGCAGGGATAGATGGGATATTGGGAAGGTGTTCTTGGCTCTGAGGGTGGTCAGGCCCTGGCACAGGGTTCCCAGAGGAGCTGTGGCTGCCCCTGGATCCCTGGAAGTGTCCAAGACCAGGTTGGACATTGGAGCTTAGAGCAACCTGGAATAATGGGAAATCTCCCTGCCCATGGCAGGGGGTGGAACAAGATGGCCTTTAAGATCTCTTCCAACACAAGCCATTCTATGGTTCTACTATTTTAATGTGTTTTTTTTTAATAATTAAAATACAATTTATTTTATTTTCTTCCAGCCAACAGCTTGGGGGCTGTGGACTGCAGCCCCTCCATGGATCCCAGCCCAGCAATGCCTTTTCCTCCTGTGCACAGCCCTCCTCCATCACAACTCCCTTCACACCATGGCTGTCACCTCTGGAGAACCAGAACCTCCCTGAAGCTCCCCAGGCCCTTGCATAGACAAAGTGTGACACCCTGAGAGGGCTCTGGGGTATCCCCAGGGACTGAGGTGCCACCATTCCCATGGAATGCTGACCCTGATGGCCTCAGTCTCCTGCCAGTTGAGGCCCTGGGGTCACTGCCAGGCCTGCGTGCCCAGGGATGGGTGGGAAATGTGCCCCAAAGGCTCAGGATTATCTCAGGCCAATGGACCCAGCTGCTGTTGCCAGGAAAGAAGGCTGGAGGTGGGAAATCTGCTCCTGGCACTGATCCCGGGACACGCTGCCAGCAGAGCAAACACCCCCAGGGTCATCAGCACCCAAACATCTGCTCTGTCACCCACAGCCTGCCCAGAGGAACCCTGCTGCTCCGGGTCAAGGGACAGAGCAGCTATTCCTGCCAGAAGGGCCGAGGGTCCCAGGGATGGATGGATGGATGGATGGATGGATGGATGGATGGATGGATGGATGGATGGATGGATGGATGGATGGATGGATGGATGGATCCATGGATGTGGATGATGGATGGTGGATGGATGATGGATGTGGATGGATGGATGGATGGATGATGGATGGATGGATGGATGGATGGATGGATGGATGGATGGATGGATGGATGGATGGATGGATGGACGGATGGATGGATGGATGTGGATATGATGGATGGATGGATGGATCCATGGATGTGGATGAATGGATGGGTGGATGGATGGGATGTGGATGGATGGATGGATGAATGGCTGGATGGATGGATGGATGGATGGCTGGATGGATGGATGGATGGATGGATGGATGGCTGGATGGATGGATGGATGGATGAATGATGGATGGATGGATGATGGATGGATGGATGGATGGATGGATGGATGGATGGATGGATGGATGGATGGATGGATGGATGGATGGATGGATGGATGGATGGATGGATGGATGGATGGATGGATGGATGGATGGATGGATGGAGGTGTTGCTCTTTTCTTGGCAGCTCCTCAGCCAGACAGCATATTAAAAACAGCTCAACAAAATTCCAGGTGGGCCCTGTGCCAGTTAGTGCTTTGCAAGGCCTCTGCCTTCCATGGAGCTGGCAAAATTCATGGAGAAGTGAGAGGAGAGGTGGTGGGGGGAACCAGAAGATTCTTCACAATGTGGTTTAGTGGGAATGATGGGATCCACTCAAAGGTTGGACTTGATGATCTTAGGGGTTTGTTCCCACATTAATGCTGATATTCCATTCTCTGTTTCTGGGATCAGACCTGCTTGGATCAGCAGGATCTGCACCTCACTGACCCCTCCTCTTCCTGCCACTCTCTGTTCTGGCAAATTCAGCTCTGACCCAACTTGGAATTACTTTTGTCTGTTTTTTGTGTCAGCTTCCATCACTACCTTAAGGTGGGGGAAAGACTGCAGGAGGAACTGGGGTTCTCCCCAGTTTCCAAAGTATATTTTCCTCCAGCAAGACCAAGTGGGACATCTCTTCATCCCTGCCTCAACTTTAAAGCTGCTTAAACCACACCTAATCATGGAAAAAACACACAAAAATAAATGAGCAATTTATTGACCTTTCCTCCTTTTACCTTCCCAAAGGCAAGTGCAGCTGGGAAAAGTATGGGAGCACATGTGTGCCACCCAGGATGGGGCTGGACTCAGGCAAAAGGAATATTTTATTTCAATATTAGACACACACACCAATCACAAATCCCCACCAAATCAAGTTTCCCTAGAGCTGGAGCTCAATAAACCACTTATCCCATGAAGCAGAATCCTTGGGGTGGTGTTTCTGTGCAGCCAAACACACTCAGACACTCTGTGATGAGCTCCCTACAAGACACCCTAATAAAAAATGTCATTTTAGCAGTTTATCACAATTTAGGACATGTTGGCAAGCCATATCTGAGCAATTATGAGGTAGTTCCTGTATTTACCAAAGGAATATTGCTGTGGATTTAGTGAAAAACTGATCCCACTAAAGTAAGCATGATAATAAGATGAATAATTATTATAAATAAAATAGTGATAAAATAGTAAAACTCAACTGTCTTAAAAATTAATTACAGATTTTGGAGCTCATATGGTTCATATTCATTTCTAGAAGATAAGTTTTTTTCTTAAAATTACAAGGACTAGAAAGGTAAGGATTTTTCCTAAACCTCCTATGAGTCTCTCAGCATCACAAGGGTCCAGGAAGAAGAGCTTTAAAAATGCACCAAATCTGGGGACTTTTGGGCCATGTTGGGTCAAAGGGCAAGAACTCTGGACTTTACTTTCTCTCCTCTGACTCATCCTTTTTGCAACAGCTCTGCTGGTGAGAAATTTTCAACCTGGAATGGTGGAAAGGCTGGAGAGATGTGTGATCTGTTGCATCACACAGGTGAGGTGACATCACCCTGGCAGCAACGCCCCCACCGTGCCAAAAAATGATTGGTGCCACTGGAGCCAGCTGTGCCCTGCCAAGAACCTCCTCCTCTTTCTGAGGATTGGTCCAAAGCTCATCAGGGAAGTTCCTGAGGATGCATTCCCAGCCCAGTTTTCCATTCAACTTCACATTCATCTGTGGAAGGGTTCACGGAGTTGTGGAATCATGGAATGGTTTGGGTTGAAAGGGAACTTTAAGAGCAGCCAGTTCCACTCCCTGCCAAGGACAGGGAATCTTTCACTATCTCAGGTTGCTCCAAGCCCTATTCAGCCTGGCCTTGGACACTTCCAGGGATCCAGCAGCAGCCACAGCTTCTCTGGACACCTGGCCAGGGCCTCACCACCCTCACAACCAGAAATTCCTTCCCAATATCCCATCTATCTCTGCCCTCTGGCAGTAGGAAGCCATTCCCTCTTGTGCTGTCATTCCATCCCTTGTCCCAAGTCCCTCTCCAGCTCTCCTGGAGTCGTTTCAGGCACAGGAAGGTGCTTTCAGGTCTCTCTGGAGCCTTCTCTTTTCTAAACTGGAATATCAAAGATCTGCTTGAGGTCAGAAAAATTATTATCCTGTGCCCCAGGTCTTTTCTACTCTGGGGTTCCATATGAGATCGGGGGAGAGGGCAAAAGATTGTTTGTATTTTTGGTTAAAAAGTTTAAATCCCCTCAAAAGTGAGCATTAACCTGTGAGCTGCACCTTCTCAGAAGCTCCAGGAGGCTGCACAAAGACTTTAGGGGCAGGAAAACATCCTGAACTGCTCACAGTTGCAGAAACAAGGGCAGGAAACAACTTTCTTTCCTGGCTGAGCAATGCCCAGTCCAGATTTAGCTTCCATAATGGTGCTGCTGAGGCATAAATGTCTTTTGAATTGCATCTCCACAGCTGTGTGTGCCAGCTCAGAGCTGCTCTGTGTCATCCCAGTCACCCTGAAATCCCTGGGTTTGTTCCAGGAGCTGCCCCCTCCCTGCCCCTCAGCCCCAGCATGCCACAGGCACTCAGTCCCACGGGGAATTTAGGATCACATACAGTTACGGTATGAAGCCAGAAATAGCCTGGAGAGCATTTGTCTGGCCTGAGGCTCCAGGAGAAGGGCAAGTGTCAGCTGGTGTTCACTAAAATAGACACAACCTGTCTGCTGGGGGGCAGGAAAGCCACCAGGCCAGGCTGAAACACGGAGTGTGGAGAGGGGGCTGCAAGGTGGGGGTCCCAGCCCCTGGATTTCCCTCTGGATAACCCAGATGCTCTCCTCCCTTCACCTTCCTGGGCTCAACTTCTCTTCCCTGCAGGAATGCAGAGCTCCTGACAAACACTTGAGAGCTTGATTCCAACCTGAGATGTGGCAGGAGAGGTTTTCCAAAAGCACAGGAGTTAATCCCCCACATCCCTCACACCCTTCCACTGAGGGAAGGAGCTTCCTCCTCTTCCTTCACCTGTCTGATGTCTTAAACAGCCAAGAGAAAAAAGCAGCTCCAAGTTTCATCCAACCTGGCCTTGGACACTTCCAGGCATGGGGCAGCCGCAGCTTCTCTGGGCAGCCTGTGCCAGGGCCTCACCACTCTCACACCCAAGAATTTCCTCTGAATATCCCATCTAAACCCACCATCCTTCAATTTAAGGCCATTCCTCCTTGTCCTGTCCCTCCATCTCTTGTCCCAGGTCCCTCTCCAGCCCCCCTGGAGCCCCTTCAGGCACTGCAAGGGCTCTGAGCTCTCCCTGGATCCTTTTCCAGGTGAACACCCCCAGCTCTCCCAGCCTGGCTCCAGCTGCAGCAGCTCTGGAGGCAGCACCATCATCTCTGGCACCTCTAAAAGCCAGGCTGGGCTTGTGTCAAACAGGACTCGACAAGATCCAGACCAAGGATCAAAGGGGAGCAGCTGGGAAGAGCAACACCCTCTGCAGCACCATGGCCACGTTAGTCATTGAACTGTGGTCAGGAGGAATGTTCTCTCCACCAGAGGTTCCCATTAAAGCACGGCCAGGAGGAATGCTCTCTCCAGCAGAGGTTCCCATCGTTGGAAAGCCAAGGTGTGGGAGGAGGGCAAGGCCTCGTTTCGCCTGCAGGGAGGGTTTATCCATGGATTAAGGAGGGCAGGGTGGGGCTGTGGGAGTTATGAGTGTCATCTCCTCACCCATCTCCTCACCCTCACCATCCTGCTGACCCATCACAAGTTGTGCAACACCTGGAGGCAGGACCTGCTCAGACACAGAAACAGGGACCTAACAGGGCCTCAGCACCCTCACAGCCAGGAATTCCTTCCCAATATCCCATCCATTCCTGCCCCCTGGCAGTTTGAAGCTATTCCCTGTGTCCTGTCCCTCCATCTATTGTCCCAAGTCCCTCTCCAGCTCCCCTGGAGCCCCTTTTAGGCTATGGAAGGGGCTCTGAGCTCTCCCTGGATCCTTCTCTTCTCCAGGTGAGCACTCCCAGCTCTCCCAGCCTAGCTCCAGCCCTCAGAGCATCTCCATGACCTCCTCTGGACTCTCCCCAGCTGCTCCATGTGGATTTTCACTTTACAAATCCTCCCTGTGACTTCAGTTACTCCAAGCCTCCATGCCACGTTTAACACCCCAGCTGCTGACTCAGCCTGCAGGTCTGTTCCCTCCTGGCTGTGTCACTTTTCCCACCTGCTCCAACCAAAGATGACAAACTTGGGATCCATCTGCAAAGGATTTTATTAAAGTAGGCATCACCCACAACAAACAATAGTTGAAAAAATATTCTTAACAACCTTTTTTAAATTTTTTTTTTGTCCTGAATAAGTAATTTAACAACCACACTGCTCAAGTGTCATGAGGGAAGTCTCTGCCCAGAAGTCAAACTTCCAACATGTAGAAAAAGGTAGATATTTTGTACCACATCAAGTTGGTTTAATTCAGAAAAAAAATTGTGACATCATAACAAGAAAAGCTAATGTGCAAAACATGGGGGAAAAATATACAGATCATTGGTGAGATTGAAAATGAGAATTTCAAACAGGCTGCAGACCTTGCAGACAGATTTAATTACATTCCCTGATTGTCACCACAGTTCCTCCAGACCACTCTCTATAGGAACATGGTTTATTTCAGATTTTTAAAAAACTAAGCTGCTTAAATGGCTGCTCCTAAATGAGGCCAGTAACATCTTGGCAGGAAAACCAAAACTGTGCTCAGAATGCCACAGGTTTGAATTCCACCTTTGCCATGACACCTGTTCCAAGGCTTTTGTGAAATTCCACCACCAAGTGTTTTAGAAGAAAGAACGTTCCTGCTCCTCACTCTTGCTGACTCCAATGAAACTGGAGCTGGGAGTGAGGCTGAGGGGATGAGACCCCAGTACTCTGAGTGATGTAAGGACATGGAGTGAGACCCATCAACAACTCTTTATTTTACACTTCCCCGAGGTGGAACAGAGGCACTGAAGAGTGGACAAGACACTTCAAGCTCCTTTCCAGCCCTTCATCTGCTGGCTCCAGGTCCCTGGGAGATAATCCAGTCTGGATCCCATCCTTTTGGGCAGAGGACAAAGCCCAGCCAGTCTCTCCTCAGAGGGTGTGAAGGGAGGGCCGACTTCACCGGCCCATTGGGCCAAAAATTACACTTGAGCTACGTGAGAGTTACAAAGTGGCCAAAGTTTAAAAATTTGTCCTTTCAGCAATGTAAACAATATAAAAATGTTTCAGTAACAGCCACAACACTTAAGCTTAAATACATGGGAAATTCCTACTTTGCCCACAGATGAAAGGATAAAATACATACAAAACCAAGAGATACAAGTGTAACAAATGTTTCAAATAACTGGGTTTCACCACAGAATCTTCACAGGAAGGGTACTTCCGTGAGGAAACATATTCCCTGCAGGAGAACTCCTGTACAAAGGGACAAAAGTCTGATCATGGCAGGGTTACAGAGAACACAACAGACTCACAGCCACCAAAGCACCGTCACAGAAAACAGAGCAAACAAGTTGTAGGCAAAAAAAAAAATATATATATATATACTTGAATGTTTTTACCTACACACACTACTGGAGTATACAAGAACAAAAAAAAAAAAAAAAAAAAAAAAAGGAGAGCTTCCTGTAGGGAATTTCCAGTCATTTTGAAAATGAAAGGTATTTTTTCTTTGAAAAAATAAAAGTCCAAAGTTCCCAGAGGCTGCTTCCCAGCTGGAGTAGCTGACAGCTCAGACTCACATCCATGGAAACTGGTATTTTACCTACAATGGCTTTCCTGTCTCTCCAGTTTGTCATTTCCTGAAGTCTCCTAAGTAGCTTTTGAACTGACACCTCTTCCTCTCACACATCTAAAACTCCCTTGTTCATCCCAGAATCTCCTGTGCATGAAACTCAACGAGCAGAACAGCCCTTAGCTGTAAGCTAGAAGATGGTTTCAGCTTCTGGATCCCTCTCTGAAGAATAAAAGGGTATGAGTTACATATAAAGAGCATCTACAAACTCAGTGCACATGGAAAATGGGGTGAACAGGAAAGATTTCAAAGGCTGACCCGACTCTACAGAAAGGCTCCATCCTCAGCCTACCTTTACAACTTGTTCCAGGCAATGTGACACTGTGCAGGGACTCCAAACAACTGGGAGAACCAATAGTACTGCTAAAAACCCCAGCCAAAGGCTTGGCCTCCCTGAAATCCCACCCAGACACACATCCACGGAACAGCTCTTCGGAGTTCAGCTCTCCCTCCAAGGCTGCACTGAAGGCAGCAGCACTTGCAGAGAACAAGACAAAGCTTTGCTTGTAAACCCTGGGGATTTTTAAAGCAGGATGAGAATTCAAGTTCTATTCCACTTCACATTTATAAGCAGCATCATAAGAATGCTAATCTTTTTGCCCTAGGTATAGAAAAGTGTATGCTTAGACAGCACTAAAGAGAGATATAAATAGGAGCTATTAAGCAAAGTTTGATTTCAAACTAGAATTGCAACAACCCCCTGCAATTTGGAAACATGAAACAGCTCGTTTGATGTCTCTTTTGTAAGCAAAGAGTAAAAAGGTTCTTGCTACAACCTAACATCTTCCACCAGGAAAAAGCAAAACCTATGGTTAAGTTTTTGGGATATGCCTGAAAGGCCAGGTTGGACAATGCTATCCCATGTTGTTTGCCAAGGAAGAGGCAGGAATGATTGGAGATCCATCAGCCAGGAGTAAGTGTTATTTTGGTGTTTTTCCCTAAGTGTGAAAGTTAAGAAATCTGTGTTTGTCAGCAGTGCTGTGTTTGGGGACAGCACCCAGTGCTGTTGTTTATCTAAAGGACATTCCGGCTACAGGACATTTCTGCCCAACTCTGTCACTACTTACAAAAATTAGTAACTGGCGTGCTCTAAGACTCAGAAAATTAGAAACTAAAATTCAGCCATTTCTTCCTGGTCCTCTGTGTAAATCTGGAAACATCTGAAAGCATTTCAGTTAGCTTGGGCAATCCTAGAGTCAGACCCAAGGTAGCTAAACATGGTGGTCACCAGCTCAGGGAGGTCATAATCGTGTTTCCAACCCCAGTCCCTGCGGGCGTTGCTGTCATCGAAGTTCATGGGCCAGCTGTCAGCTGCAGGGAAAAAAAAAAACAAAGAACCAAGAAAGGTGAGGCTTAGGGAAAAATCTCTCTGAACTTTGAGATGTTTCATCATTACTAAAGCTGAATTTTGAACCATAAGACTTGAACTGCACAGGAGCAATTTTTCAGTTCCTAAAAAGAAAAGAGACTTCATTCCACCCCGATGATGTTTTTTTCTTACCTGCTGCCAGGGAAAATACTAACCTATGGCTTGCCTGACTTGATCCACATTGTAGGTCATCTGGAGCTCAGGAACATACTTCTGCACCTCCTGGGCCAGCTCCTCAGGAGTGAAGCTCATGGCACTGATGTTGTAGGTCCTCATGGACAGGGCTTCAGCAGGGGCCTCCATGACCTCCAGCGTGGCCTTCAGGCAGTCATCGATGTACATCATGGGCAGCCGGGTGTCCGGCCTCAGGTAGCACTGGAATTTGCCAGTCTTTATGGCATCATGGAAAATCTGGACAGCATAATCTGGGGAAGAGGATAATGGATGTGTATGATCTGTGTTGTGCACTTCATGAGAGTCAACAAACCTCAGACCAACCCCAAAGTCTCCTGTCTCAAATCTGGCAGCAGGACTGTGAGATATTCACCATGAAATCACAAAGTGGTTTGGGTTGGAAGGGATCTTAAAGACCATCCCCTTTCACTCCCTGCCATGGGAAGGGATGCCACTCACTATCCCAGGTTGTTCCAAGCCCCATTGAACCTGGCCTTGAATATTTCCAGGGATGGGGCAGCCACAGCTTCTCTGGGTAACCTTTGCCAGGGCCTCACCACCTTCACAGGGAAGAATTTCTTCCCAATATCCCATCCATCCCTGCCCTCTGGCAGTGGGAAGCCATTCCCCCTTGTCCTGTCATTCCATGCCCCTGTAAAAAGTCCTCCCCAGCCCTCTTATCATGCACCAGTCACTCACCAGTTGTTCCCCCCCCAGGCTGGGAATCTGCAGAGATAATCCCTGGATACCTGAGGCAGCGGAAGTCCAGGCCATAGCGGTAGTGGTAGTACTGGGGAGGGGGCAGAAACACAGAGTTACACACCAAGGGCTGGTCACACACCCACTGGTTTCACAGGAAAAATCTGACACAGGATGAACCTTCAGCTGTCCCAGGACAGGGATGAAAGGAACAGAATTACTGAACAATCCCCATTCCCTGCCTGGCAGCTGATCTCCCTGCTTGCTCTTTTTCAGCTCACATCCACATCGGTACACATGGATCTTTGACATGGATTGTCATGCTACTCAGGTAGGGTCTACAATGTTCAGAAACTGAACAGTCCTAAGTTTGTGAGACTTTCCAGGATAATACAGTCCTCAGACCTGGAAACTGCATAAAAATATCAGCTTTAAAAATGTTGTTTATAAATAACTACAAAGTCAAAAGAGAAGTTGTGCTTGTGCAGACTCCCAAGACTTTGACTTTAAAGTCTTTTTCTGTAGAGGAGGAGCAAAAAGTCATCATTGTGTACCCGCTGTCACAAGGCTTTGTGCACTACCCTTTCTGCAGTGCCATTCACACTGGCACAGAGGCCAAAGCCATAAAAAATAGGCAAAGAAATGACACTGAAAGTCAGCTGTTTGCCAGCTTCCCATGCTTTGAGCTCTTCCCAACAAAACTCAAAAGATATTTGACCTTCAGAGCTGCCTCAGACTATTGCTGAGTAGGAAAGTCTGAATTAAGGAAAAATGGGGGGAAGAATGAGTGAGGAATCTTACAAAAGCAATGAAGTTCCAATCATAGAATCATGGAATGTGTTGGGTTGGAAGAGACCTTAAAGAACATCCCTCCCAAGGACAACTTCCACTATCCCAGGTTGCTCCAAGCCCTGTCCACAGCCTGGCCTTGGATCCAGAGATCCAGGGGCAGCCACAGCTTCTTTGGGAAACCTGTTCCAGTAAAGATCTCCCAGACCTTTTAGGAAATTAATAAAATCAAAAATTCTCACTTCTCCCATGAGCTCAGCGTGGACCTTGGAGACTCCATAGATTGTCCTTGGTCTCTGAATGCAGAGATCAGGAGTTGGATCTCGAGGAGAGGTGGGTCCAAAGGCTCCAATGGTGCTTGGAACAAAGAGCCTCAAATTATGCTCAGCTGCAATATCCAGAACATTGTGTAAACCTGGGGAAAAAAAACCCACAAAACAACAGGATTTATCAGAATATTTCTTCTTTCTCAGGCCCTTGTGAGAATTATAGAATATTCTCAGCTGGAAGGCACCCATCAAGATCATCCAGTCCAACCCCTAGCCCTGCATAGACACGTCAACAATCCCACCCTGTGAGCATTGTCCAAACACTCCTGGAGCTCTGGCAGCCTTGGGAATGTCACCATTTACTGGGGAGTGTTATAGGAGCTTCCTTGAGCTAGGTCTCTCAAGCTCTTGGAGGTCTATAACACACCTAAGATAGCACAGCTACCCTTAGAGGCATAAAAATCAGCAGGATGGTTTCTGTTGCAGTGTTGGAAACAAAAAGGTGTAATAAAAGGCAAAATAACAAACAGAGAAAAACCGACCCAAGTGCAAGAGATTTTTGCTCCTGGTAAAACACCTCACAAAAGCCATTAGTTTCTTTGTTCTCTTCTTTTTCTAGTAAATTGCCCAAGAAGGACTTTATGGCTTCTGTCCAATTAGATATCCTGAAGTTTGAGGTGAAGTCCCTAAGGATGTATGAAGTGCCTTTTTCACCTAATCAAGGAGAAAAACTTCTGGCCTTCTTTCCTTTTTGAGGGGACAAAAGACAATTTTGTCACTTTGTCAACAGGGAGCACATTCCTATAGGGGAACTGTTGCAATGCCCCACACCCTTTGGGGAAGAACATTTCCCTGATCTCCAACCCAAACCTGCCCTGACACAGCTTCAAGCACTCCAAGCCAGCACACACCAGTGATGTTGACAGCCCTGGCCAAGGGCACGTTGGCCTCTCCCACGGCGCTGAGCAGGGCGCTGTAGTGGAACAGCCACGTGATGCGGTTGTTCACCACGATCTCCCGCAGGTTCTTGTAGTCCAAGATATCCGCGAAGATGAAAGGACCTGGAGGAGGTGGAAGCAGGGGGAAATTGGATGTCAGGAATGGATGGAAGGAAGGTTCTGCATGAAGCTCAGGCTGATGTTTCTACCACCTAAATACATCACTAAGCAGTGAGGTTGAGGAAAAATTGTTGCAAGCTTCCAGCGAAAATCAAAGAGTCTTAAATCCTACTCTATATCCACCTCATTACAAAAATTCCTTGAGCATGTAGAAACAAAGCACAAGTTTCATTTCCAAATTCCTCCCTACAAAAAAATAAAAGCAACTCTTTCTACAGCAGGAGAGCACAAGGTGCCTCAAACAGTTATACGAGTCAGGAAAGTGGCAAAGCAGCAGTGAAAAAATGCAAAGAGAAATATTTAGGAAAAGAAAATAAGAGAAGAAACCGACATCTTGGCAAGATTTGAAAGCAGGGAGGCATTATGCAGGTTTGAATAGCAGCTTGTCAGTGTAATCCACTTATCACTTTGATAATTAGTTTATGAACATCAGAGGAAAAGTCAAGTTTTTTTTTTTCCATGTGCTTCCCCAGTCACTTACCACTATAAAAAACATTATCTGCAGGCTTTCTAATGTCAGACAAGATCACATTGTTCTTTCCAAAGCGTTTCCTGTGTAAAAATACCCACAGGGAACAGTGAGTCCACAACTTTTTGAGATAATCCATCAGCTGCTATTTTGTTTTGCAGGAGTGATAGCAGAGGAACAGTATTTTCCACAACAAAATCAGTTACCTCACTAAACAAAAAAACCACCCCAACAATCCTTTAAATATCAACCCAGAATCTTGAAAAATGATAAAATACTTCTAGTAGCAATCAAGGTTTGCATAGGAAAGAGGAATTTTTAAGAAAGTGAAAATAAGTTGGGGAAAGAGACTTTCCTACTCTTTTCTTACTGAGAATTGTACCCAGGGATAATTTACCCCCCTGCAGACAACAAAAAAACAGAGATTGTTGTAGCTGGAGTTACTTTTATTTCAAATAAGCAAATAGAATAGAGAAATTGTCACCTTGTGCTAATCAGCACAAGACTGTTGGAGAGAACAGCTCTGGGGGCATTGGAGCACATTCTGGCCTCCCATTACTTGGATAATTTAAAAATTTATCATAGAAAATGGTAGAAAACGTTCAAACTGCTACAGTGTTGAATGCAGTGAGTCTGCTCACTTTTAATCTTGGTCTAAATTCCCTCCAGCAAAGACTGTGAGCAAATGATAAACTGGAGCTGAGCTGGATGTGGACAAGGACATGGATCAGGGAGAGCTCTTGGAGCATTTCACACTTCTTGAAAAGCTGTCATAGAAAAAGGAGGCAACTGTGCTTGAGGTGGGTTAAAGGAGAAGGAAAAAGAAGGAAAACTCTGAGGGTTCAGACTCTGAATACTCCCATTTAAGTGGAAGCAAACAACTCAGCAGACAGTCCCTCAGACAAAATCCTGCTATTTTGGGAATTGTGACCAATGGACACGCAGAACATACGTCAGGAACCCACAGCAAGCACAGGAGGGACAAATAAAATGAGGGTGAAAATTTAATTATAGAATCATTAAGGAAAAGACCTTTAAGATCATCAAATCCAGCCATTAACGTCATTTACAAAGCCAAGAGGCAAAACCAGCATTTGAAACATAGGATTTCTTTTATAAACAACTTTCCAGACAACTATTGCTCCTATAAGTGATGGCTAAAGCTGGAATTCCTCACTCACAGCAAGCCAGGGAATGGTGACCCACCTCAGCAGCTTTGCAAGTCCCACCCCGAGCTGGCCAAGACCACCTAAGAGACAAAAATCAGAGGAAAAGTGGGAGTCACAAGGCAGAATTCCATTATTATCTGTATCACATCAACAATTAGTATGATTTTCTCTGCAAGTCAGGAAGCTTTTACATTTTTTTCTCAAGAAACTGGTTTTAGAGGAGTTCTGGAATTGAAATAGGAAAGTTCACACAGGACTCCGATCTTACTGCCCGATGGGAAAGAGCATCCCAATTCCCAATTCCAGGATATTTGGGGTATTTTTGCTTCCAGAACTGTGCCCTTTGGAGAGGAAGGGAGGAGACCAGTGGGAAAACTCAGCTGAGAAGCAGGAACCCAGCTGTGCCAGGAATGCTGACCTGTGATTAGCACCCGGGGATGATCTGACTCGGAGAACGTCACCGAGTGGAAGCTGGCGTCGGAGGCCACCTGGCGTGGGGACACCCCGATGGCCCTGACGGGCACGAGGGACACCCCACAGCCACAGCCAGAGCTCTGCAGCAGCTGGCTGGCAGCTCTGCCCAGGTTCCTGATGACTGGCATCTTCCCCTTTGAGGTGTGCTGTGAGGAGAAAGACAAAAGATGAGTCAGGAGTGATTCAACCCCATTAAACGGCTTTTAAAATGTTCCCCCAGAAAAGTCTGCAGGGATCCAGAGGAATTTGATGCCATCCCAGGGCTGGGGGATTGTGCCAAGCAAGGGCTGAAAGCAGCCTGGGATGTAACATGAGCAGAGGTAATGTATTCCCTGGAGTGAGCTCAGGAAAATATCCACACTCCAGAAAAACGGGCAGGGAGAACACTGAAATGCTCAGGTTTAAACTTTTTTAAAAACTTCATTTAGAGCTGTGATTTTAAGGATAAATACAGAATAAAACAAAGCTGCTGTGATGTCACGTTTGGCGTGAAAGTTTTGCAGGTTGCTGTGAATAAGCAAAACTCCTCAGGATTGCATCAGCAAGAGCAGCTGAGCCAAGGAGGCAGCAGGAAATATCTTGAAGAAAAAGGGAGATTTACTCTGATTTAACACTCAGGATGGATGGTACCCAGAAAGCAAACAGAGGAGTGGCAGGGCTTAGCCAGGCCTCAGGAAAATGTTTTAATTATTTCATACAATTATAATTTATTCTGTGCTGCATTCAAGTTTGGGTTCTTCCTCTCCACATCTTTCATACTGCAGAAGGAAATGCAAAGTACCCTAAATAAATGACACCTGCAGCCACAACTGGTCGTTTCTGTGGTGCAAATTTAATTCTCTCTAATAAAATCCTCAAGGCACAACCAGTCATTTTTTCCTTAACCCCTCTGAACAATTTTTAGCTGTTTCCCAAGGATCTAGAATATGTAAATTCCCAGATAAAAGCATATTTCAAACTTGCCTGATGGGGTTACCCTGTCAAATCATTTCTAGGGGCATATATTCTAAAAAGGTGAGTCAGGTAGATGGAAGCTCTCCACAAGAAATTGCAGCAGTTCAATGCTGCAGATGAATTCCAGTTGCAGAAAAGCAAACAAGTGATTAATGTGGGTGTTTCTTTCACTTCTCAGTCACCTGACTGAGAATGTTCTGGTACTTGAGGGAATTCTGCTATTTAAATAAGGATTTGTTAAATATTGTCTAGTAAGACAGCCCCACAAAATGGCATTATTTAAAAAATACATTTAAACTGATCAAAAAGACTTGGTCTGAGATGCCCAGAGAGGTGATGGGAGTGCCCATCCTTAGAAATATCCAAATTCCATCCGGACACAGACCCAGGCACCAGCTCTCATGATAATCCCTTCCTATTTCAGCACTGAAGAATAAAATCTTCCAGCATTGAAAGAGACTCACAGGTCTGTGTGATAAAAAATTTCCACTCCAAGTACCTGAAAAAGCATTTTGAGCTTTGCAAAGTGCAAACAAAAGCTGGCTGTGACTAAAATTGGTTTCCCAGTGACGGGACTGGTTTTTGCAAACAAACCTAGAGCGAAACCACAAAGGCTTAAACTGAGAATTTACTCCCAAGTCTGACTCAGAACTGTAAATGCATTTTATACCAGGAACTGAAACAGCCAGGCAGCAGAGCTGCTGCAAAACCCTCCACTGATGGCATTTGTTTCTATTTCAAATACAGAGGGGGAAAAACCAGGTGTGACTGGCTACTAAAGTTGCCATAAATGCACAGATATATAAAGAAATCAATATTATGCCTTAGAAACACTTCCCCAAATAGCTGAAGTCAGCCCCACACAGTGATTAACTTGCAAAAGCAACTCATACAGGAAAGCCCATTCTGCTAGATCCAAGTTTTCCATCTTAATTAACTTCCAGGAGTTATTAACAGCTCTGAACACATACAAAAAAAAAAAAAAAACAAAACTGATGTAAAATAACTTATATTTTTATAGGCTTCCCTTTTTGTTATCCCAAAGGGGAAGACTTTCTGTTCTGTTGGGAACTGAAGGGGAAAAAATTACTTATATAATATATAGATATAATTTATAGTGGAAGGTGTCCTTGCCCATGAAACAGGATGAGCTCTAAGATCCCTTCCAACCCAAACCATTCCATGATTCCACAATATATTTTCAAATCCCCTCCCACATCCCCTTCTGAACAGTTTTTCAGTCCCTGATCTCATTTATCAACTTAAACTGATATTAGAAAGTGTTAGCTGCTAACACTTTCTAATATCAGTTTAAGTTGATAAATGAGGAAGTTTTAAGTTGATAAATGTTTAAGTTGATAAATGAGGAAATTTTATCCTGAAACATCAAAGTTATTTCCCTCACCCCAGTAATTTAAACCAATAACCAAAGGTAATTTCAAGGATTAGGCAATGGAATTGAAGCTGGAATTTTCCCTCTCCTGTACTCACCTGGGCCTCAGCTGGTGATAAGGCAGAAGCAGAGCAGAGAATGCAATTTATAGGACACTGCCTCTTTGGAAAGCCAATCAAAACCAGGCAGAGAGTAGGAGTTGTCCCACACCTTAATGGAAAAAAAAAACCAAAAAAAATGTGCGTGAGAGAGCAGCAGCAGCCAGGGATTTCACTGTTCTCTCCTGCTTGATTTTGAAATGTCTGGAAGTTTGGGATAGGCAGGGAAAGGGCTCTGAAGGTGCACAAGCAGCTCCTCCAAGTCCCAGAACCAGCCAGCCTCAGGTCATGGCCGAAGGACAGAGTTTAAATTAATTAGTGGCAGCGCAAAAAGATTAGTAGAAAGCAAACACGTGTTCCAATGAACAGTAATCTGCCTGGGATAGCAGGAAATTTCTGGGGTTTGTAAGAAGATCAAAGCACTGGGAGAGGGAGAAGAGGGAATAAAGGAAAAAAAAAAAAAAAAGAAAAGAGACACATTCATAAAATGACATTTAGTGAGTGAACTGCCAGCTGCTGATCCTCTGCGAGGTTTCCAAGGTGTTACATAAGCAGCAACACCTGTTGCTCACATAAAAGTCAAAAATGATTATGGAAACCAGCAGCTCTTGTAAATTAGTTATTAATAGAATGTCACGGTGACAAGAAAGAGAAGAAAGTCATGGGCTTTGTCTGGAAAATCCCACTGCAAGCTTCAAAGAAAATGGGAAAGAGAGGTCAAACCAAACCCCAGAGCTCCCACAGGATCTCGGGGGCTGCACAGCTGCTGGGATGCCACAGGATGCCCCCTCAGGGAGCTAAACCAAAGAATCCAGAACTTTCTTCTTTCAAAGAAAATTAAGGGACTCTGCAGGGCACAGCATCTCCAGATTTCCAGACACATCCTAGGGAACATGGTCCAATGCACTGAGCCCCAAATTCTCAACTCTCAGTTGGTTCCAAACCC
Source organism: Serinus canaria (assembly GCF_022539315.1). Taxonomy (NCBI): domain Eukaryota; kingdom Metazoa; phylum Chordata; class Aves; order Passeriformes; family Fringillidae; genus Serinus; species Serinus canaria. The sequence goes on from NC_066316.1 coordinate 110,183,198, forward strand.
CACAGCTTCTACTTCAGACCTGCAGATTTACTTATGCATTGGAAAGCTCCTCTAATATTCCCAACCATATCAAGAGCTTGAGGAGTAAGACAGCACCTTCCTTGGGCATCCAGAAGATGAAGCACAAGCCACTCTGCTCATGGGAAAGCCTCTATGGTGCCCAGGTGCTGCCAAGTGGAAACTCCATCAGATCCCTGCATTTTGGAGCACTCAAGCTGCAACAACTGAGGGATACTCTCAGCTCAATCCCAGCAACTGCTGCCTGGATAGCTGGACCCAAATGCACCTTACATTCCCTGCTGGCAATTCCTCTGCTTCCAAGACCCCCCAGGCTGGGACGCTGCGTCCCTGCCGGTGTCCCCTGGCAGGGGGAATGTGCCAGGGTGTCCTGGCTGGAGCTGTTCCCTCTGGCAGGGAGCTGCTGGCCAAGCTCAGCTGGAATAACCTTGACACACACGCACGGCTGTTGTCCCAGGGGTGACGCACGGCCGGGGATGAGGCCGAGCCCCTCACGGAGCCCGCCAAGAGGAGACGTCAGCCCGAGCCGTGAGGGACCTGCTGGGAACCTGACCTCAGCCACCAAAAATAAACAAAAAAAAAAAAAAGGAGATTACGCAGCTGCTGAACGGTGTGAAACTCCAGAAAGAGATAAGGAGGATTGGTCCACAACATCCAGTGTATCCTGGGCAGAGTGGGCAGCATGGGAGGGGGGGATTCCGCCCCTATGTCCCTCTCAGGTGAGACCCCCACCTGCAGAGCTGCCTCCAGATCTGGGATCCAACAGCAGAAGGACGTGGAGCTGCTGGAGCAAGTCTAGAGGAGGCCACAGAGATGCTCCAAGGGCTGGAGCCCCTCTGCTCTGGAGCCAGGCTGGGAGAGCTGAGGGTGTTCCCCTGGAGAGGAGAAGGATCTAGGGAGAGCTCAGAGCCTCTTACAGTGCCTAAAGGGGCTCTAGGAGAGCTGGAGAGTGACTTGGGACAAGGGATGGAGGGACAGGTCAAGGGACAGCAGCTTTAAACATAAAACAAAAGTAGGTTTAGATGGGTACTGGGAAGGAATTCTTGGCTGTGAGCATGGAGAGGACCTGGCACAGCTTGCTGTGGCTGCCCCTGGACCCCGGAAATTGTCCAAGGCCAGGCTGGACAGGACTTGGAGCAACGTGGGATAGTAGAAGGTGTCCCTGCTCACGGCACGGGTTAGAACGGGAGGATCTTTAAATCCCTTCCACCCAAACCATTCCCCGATTCCCTGGCACTTCACCCGCCACAGCTTCCGCTGATGAAACCAAGGAGCCGGGGCGGGTGATGGGCACGAACAAAACCCGCCCGCCCGCAGCGAGTCCGGTGCTCCTGGTACTTTGGTGTGGCACCAAAGCGCCACGAGCACCGAACCGCCGCCCCGGTCACGAAGTGTCCCCAAAGTGTCCCCAGATGAGAAGGGGGGACCGCACGGTGCCGGGGGAAGCCGCCCCTCCCCCATCCCATTCATTCGGTCGCGCCGGGAGCGGGGCAGCCCCGCGATCCCAAATCCCCCAAAACCAGGCCCGCAAAGCCCCGCAACCCCCAGGCCCGGTCCCGTCCGGTCCATCCCCTCACTCACCCCGCTCCTGCCGCGCTCCCGCCGCCACCGCCCGGTCCCTCAGCCGGGGCCGCTCGTGCCGGGGCCTGACGTCAGCGGCGGCCGCCCAGGGGATTGGGCGGTGACGTCACACGGGCGTGATGTCACGCGCCGTGAGGGGCGGCGGTGCCAGGCGGGGCTGAGGGCGGGCGGTGCCCGGCGACGGGAACGTCGCGACATAGAGAGCCTGGGGGACAGGGACATTACAGCTCATCCCATCCCCTGCCCTGGGCAGGGACACCTCCCTGTATCCCTGGTTGCTCCAAGCCATGCCTATCCTGGCCTTGGGCACTGCAAGGGATGGGGCAGCCACAGCTTCTCTGGGCACCCTGTGCCAGGGCCTCCCCACCCTCACAGGGAACAATTCCTTCCCAATATGCCTCTAACCCTGCCCTCTGGCAGTGGGAAGCCATTCCCCCTCTTCCTGCTGCTCCATGCTTTTGTCCCAAGTCTTCTCCAGCTCTCCTGTTGGTTCAGCACTCGCTGGCCGAGCTGCACAACAATAACACATTGTTAGTCAAAGAATCCCCAAATCCCAGAATCCCTAATTCCCAGAGTCCCAGGACGGGTTAGGCTGGAAAGGAGCACTGGAGGCCATCTGGTGCCACCTCCCCACTCAGGAAGGGTCATGCCACAGCACAGGGTTGTGTCCAGACATTTCTGGAATATCCCCAGTGAGGAGACTCCACTCCCTCTCTGGTCAATCTGTTCAGTGCTCAGTCACTGCACAGGGAAGAAGTTCTGCCTCCTGTCCAGGTGGAATTTGCTGGGATCAGTCCCTGCCTGTTCCCCTGGTGCCATTGCTGGGCCCTGGAGCAGAGCCAGGGCCCTGCTCTGAGCCTTCCCTGCACACAGGGACACCCAGGGATGAGGGCCCCTCTCCAGGCTGGACAGTCCCAGCTCCCTCAGCCTTTCCTCCTCAGGGAGATGCTTCCTTCATCATATTTCCATCACACCGCTGTCACTGTCATATTTTCTGAAAAATCCCTTCGCCAGGATTTCTTCTCCTGGGAAGCTGAGAAGCTTCAGATAAAAAGGAAAAACAATATTATCTCATTTACTTCTCCTGTGTTTTGCTGCTTTAGAATGTGATCTGGAGATTGTTTATCCAACAGGTGGTTGTTTGATTTGTTTCATGTGAGTTGTTTTTATTTATTGACCTATCACCATCCAGCTGTGTCAGGACTCTGAGGAGTCAGTCAAGAGTTTTTAGTATCTTGTTTAGCCTTTTGTAAGTATCCTTTCTCTATTCTTTAGTATAGTTTTAGTATAGCATATATAATATAATGTAACGTAATGCAATGTAATATAATATAATAATATCATATCATATCATATAATCCTTCAAAGAACACGGAGTCAGATTCTCAATTCCTCCTTCATCCTGGGGACCCAGCAGATACCATACACCAGTGCAATTGTCTCTCCTAGGTTGTACCACCAGCTCCTTGACTGCCCAGACATCAGAGAGGGATGTAGTACCCAAATGATCTTTGTGTTGCTAAAAATGACCTCTGCATTTGAAATTTCCTCTGCTGCCTTTTGCATCCTTCCAGTGGCTGTTCTACATGAACAGCTGCTAAAACTCACCCTCCATTGCTTAGACTCTGCTTTTTAGTGTTCCAGCTCTTACTGAGGTCACAGTGGCTGGGCAGGACCTGTTAGGTTTTACACTGCTTCCTAAAAGTTCAATAGAAGAAGATATTTTCCCTTTCCCATCAGTCAGTGCCTCATGTATATGGCCAAGCCCTAAATGCCTTCAGCAGAGCAGAATGAGCCACCTGGTTGATCTTAGGTGCAGAAACCACCATTTGCTCAGCCAAGAAGCACTTTGCTGGGACAGGGACTTTGGGAATCCTCGTGTTTGTGCTCTCTGCACAGCTGAGTGGTGGCACAGTGCCCCAAAACTGGAGATCCACCCTCCTATCAGCACCCACACTCACAGCTGCTCATCGGACTCCTGGGCAGCCTTTATCGTATCACAGGACAGAGCCTGCTGGCTGACTGTGTGCAGGAGATGGGTGTAGCTGCTCTCAGAAGAAAACTCATCCTATCAGTACTTTTTTTAAAGTGGGAGGCCATGAAGAGAATAAAGTTGGTGGGGCTGAATGTCCACAGGGAGGAGCCCACTGGGGTGAGGCTGACACCCAGATTCTGCTGGACTCTGCAAGGGATAACTGAAATAGCCTTAGAAAGGGAAAATTCTCTTGATTACAGGTATATTGAACTGGAATAGGATGGCACTCTCCATTGGATACATTTCTTTTTATGCTGTTTGGGAACTTGACGATTCTCTAGAGGACAAGAGTGTTGGAATGAGCACATTCTTCTTGAATGAAGCTGAGTGTCTGGTGGGTTATGAACCCACATTCAGCGTTTTTGGATCTCAAGCACAGGAATGTGCCCTGTGAAGTGACAAATGCAGTCCTACATTTTACCACGTCCTTCCGAGCTATTTCTGCTTGGGTTTTGGAGCTGTGCTTCTTGCTTTTCATTTTTTCTTTTTGGGGAATTATCCTTCATTTGAAGTCCCTGCAGCTCTCAGTGGCAGCCTGACAGGAAAGCTGTGACTTCCCCATCCCTGGAAGTGTCCAAAGGTGGGCTGAACAGGGCTAGAAGCAACCTGAGGTCGTTGAAGGTGTTCCTGCCCATGGCAGGGGGTTGGAACTCGATGAGCTTTAATATCCCTTCCATCCCAAGACTGTATGGAGGCAGGAAGGACAAAGTTGCAAATTTCCCACCCAAGAATCCTTTTAAAGAGGGGCCTTACTTGGCCCAAACTGCAGAAATCCAGAAACACATCATGGTTTGGTGCAGTCCAGGCACTGCCGGATTTCTTAAACATCCAGTAAGGCTGCATGGAGCAGGAAGTTCTTGAGAGAGTTCTTAATGAGCAGCCAGGAGGGATTAGAGGGCCTGGAGCAGTTTATACAAAGTATTTGGAGTTAAATCTGATCCCACGTCACACTTTCTAAATCTCCAAGCAGAGTCCTGTTGTGATGGGGTTTTGCAGCCTCAGAAGCAGGGCTGGATATGGGAATCCCACTCCTAAATCAAGGATAGAACCATAGAATTTTGGGATAATTAGAGCCGGAAGGCACCTTGAGGGCCATCCAGGTTCTCTTGCTGTTTCTGGCTGAGGGAGTGGGTGACTTCTGACAGCACAGGGGAGGCTTGTGCATTGCTGCCCTTCTCAGGGGAGCCCTGGAGGGTGTGGGGCAGCGGGATGTCCTCTGAACAACAAACTGCTGGCAAGCAGAATTCCATGTTTGATGGACCAGTGTTTTGATCTCTCAATTTGATCCAGCGTCTTTTCAGACAGAAGCTGATCAAATCCTCCTTTCCCTGAGCTGATCCTGACAAGTCTTCTCATTCCCAGCAGCACTTGTACAAAGAGCTTCCAGATCCTTCTCCTCTGGATTCCTTCTGCTGAGCTGTACCTCCAGCAAACAGCATTATTACTTCCCCGCCCCCTTATTCCAAACACATTTATATTTCATAACCACAGACATTAACTCCCTGAGCAATCTTGAAGAACAAAGGCTTTGAGATAAGATTATCTTGCCACAGAGGTGTTTATAAGCCTTGTTTTCCTCCTCATTCCCTCCTGCTTACGAATTCCACCCCTTGGCAGACAGGCTGGGATTGTTATGTAACAGCTTAGCTACATGTAATTAGTGGGCACAAAATTATAGATGGAGCAGGGATATTATGGAGTGTGGATAGCACAAGTTTACCTGAGTTTCTAAAGCACATGGGTGAATTTGTGGAGGAGAAAAACATTAATGATGAGTGACTGTAAATCCCCTGGATGTGCAGTGACAGTGTCTGGTTCAGAAAGTCCTTCAGCTGTAGATCCCTGAGCCTGTGAGAGCACTGTGGGGAAAAAGCTGCTGCTGGAAACAAAGGAGCAGGATTAGGAGGATATTGCCTTGATTTGCTGGGATTGCTTTTATGTTCTGAGTTGGGTTCCCTGAGTGATGAGCAATTCCTGCCTCAGCACAGCAAGGAGCAGAGGAGCTCAGCAAAGCAACCACTCTATAAAAATGCTGTTTTTCAAGGCCATTTATTATAAGCAGGGCATTGAGCCATGAGGGAGCCAAGTGCAGTAATTATATTTGTGAAGCACGGGTCATTTCTGTTTGCTGGAACCATTTGATATTCACACAATGGAGTCATTTTTATGTGGTGTTGAGCTTATCAGCCTCTATTCTCTATTTTAAAGACTACTTGTGCTAGAATCATGTTTGCCCTCCCTCTGAGCAGTACTTTTTATTTGAAGTTGCTGCTGAAGGTAAACCAACCTCCTCCTTTGACGTGGAGCTCGCATTTAAACATATTTTTTGAAATACTGCCTATCTTTTCTGAAGTCTGTTGAATTTCATAGTGTTCTGTAGATAATGGTATTTCCATCTTGCCTAGTTTTTGCCCATAAACAGGTCTTAAACTGTTCACAGTGGGGAAGACAGGAGTTAAAACACCTTCCAGCTTTTGCTTTTTCATCTTCCTCCATATAAAAAGACAAATATCCAATGCTTTATTTATTCCTGAGGGGATATCTTCCCTGTCTCTGTCTACAGGGAGGGCTTAGAGGGAGACCGTACTCTGCTCTTGGGGGACAAAAAGGAATGGGCAGGAACTGATCCCGAGAAAGTTGCACCTGAACATGAGGAAAAACTTTTTCCCTGTGCAGTGACCAAGCCCTGAACAGATTGTCCAGAGAGGGAGTGGAGTTTCCTCACTGGGGATATTCCAGAATGATCTGGACACAATCCTGTGCTCTGCGCTCTGGAATGGCCCTGCTGGAGCAGGGTGGTGGCACCAGATGACCTCCAGATGTCTTTTCCAACCTGACCCAACTTAGGATTCTGAGATGAGCTGCAGTCCTGACCAGGAATGTGGATGCTGCTCAACAGCCCTTGAGCACACGGACTGAACCAGACACGGGAAGCAGAGAGAACTGGAGGTTTCCTGCAGGAATTGCTTCCAGGACACACTGGAAAGGTGGCAGCACATCATTCCTGGTCCAGATCCCCCACTTGGGTGAACCTAGAGAGCCCCACTGAGCTGAGGTCACTTGAGAAGGGCAGGGATCCACCACAGTTCCTAGAATCAAGGAGTGGTTTAGGTGGGAAGGGACATTAAAGCTCATCTTGTTCCACCCCTTCCACAGGCTGGGACACCTTCCACTATTCCAGGTTGTTCCAAGTCCTGCCAACCTGGTCACTTCCAGGGATCCAGGGGCAGCCACAGCTTCTCTGGGCAACCTGTGCCAGGGCCTCACCACCCTCACAGGGAACAATTCTGTTCGTATCTCACCTAAATTCCTCCTCTTTCAGTTTGACTCCATTGCTCCTTGTCTTATCACTACAGTTCCTGAAGAAGATCCCCTTCTCCACCTTCCCCATTGCAAGGGGAGCCTTCAAATCTATAGCAGGTCCTTTTTCCTATGGTTTTTCCACAAGCCTTTGCTGCTGCCCAGAGATAGATCAGTAAGGAAATGGAATTTTGCCTGGATTCTGTGTGTCTCTCTGTCCCTCAGACCCAAGCAAAGTTTCAGTTCCTGGAAGGATCTCCTGCTGTGTCCCACATGTGCCACAGCAGCCACAAAGAGACACCAAAGAGGGACACTGAGCTGGGCCTTGGTGACAGCCCAGCCACACAGGATGTGAAAAGAAGAAACATCTTCTCCCTGTGGTGCTGAACTGCTTTGACCCTGACACTTGTCATGCCCAGCAGATGTGACACGGGCTGTGCCCGGGCACAGGGAGGTGTCACATCGTGTTGGCAGCCCAGGACAACCTCACACTGATCACAGTCAGGGCTCATCTTCCCTCTGTGAGTGAAAGCGTCGCTTTTGCACCCAAACATGTGTCACACTGCAGTGCTGCCTGCTTGGAGAAGGAAAAAAGGAAAGATTTTATTTAGAAGTCATTCTCTTTAATTAAAAAAACACACTTGATGATCTTTGTTTCAATTAAATTAGGCTTGTCTTTTTTTTTTTTTTTTTTTTTAATAAGGGGTGAAAGCACTGTGTGAGCCACAGATGCCTTGTTTTTCAACACATTCCCCTGGCCTCATTCCCCTACCTGTGAGCTCCTGCAAAAGGAAAACACAGGTGTTCCCCCTCCAGGTAGGCTGGGAATGAGGGAAGTCTTTGCTTGTGGCATCTTCCACACTGGGTGTGAGATCCCTGCCTGAAAGGAGCTTCTCAGCAGGGTTAACTCCTACTGGGTGCTCACAGCCTGGGGACAGCAGTGGCTGCAGCCACATTTCCCTGTGCAAAGGGACCTCATGGCATCTTGCACCATAATGGACCACGATCAAACCCTCAGTGCCCCCCAGATATGTCTGTGCTGCTGCTTTCTTAAAATTAACTTTTTTTCTGTGACCACAGGACAGCAATCCTGCAAGGTTCTCCCCTCAGGAGACCCCAATACTGCTCATGCACTTATGGCAGATAAAGGATCTGGTTTCCTTTATGTCCATAATTTTAATTTCCACCCTCATGGTGATTGGTTTTACACTCACAGAATGATTAAGGTTGGAAAAGACCTTCAAGGTCACTGAGTCCAACCTTAGACCAATCCCCACCTTGTCAGTGAGACCAGGGCACATCCAGGTGTTAAAGACAGATGAAACACAATCAAGGACAGCCCACAGCAACAAGAGTTATCCCAAAAAAAGGAAAAAAAATGGAGAAGGGGAAGAAAACAGACCTGTGAAGAGCAGAAGTGGCTGACGGGGACAAGGGGCCAACTTTACAGCACAGAGCACGATCACTACAACAAAAAACCTCCAAATAAATCAATCTTGAAGGCAAGTGCTCCAATAGTAGCCAGGTTAGTCCTTAGGAAAACCTTAGGAAAACCTTTACCTGTAGGAAATCCTGGAAAATATCCCTTGGGGAGGGAAAAGTTTGTGTTGCTGAGAGATTTAAGAGCAGGTTAGGCAGGAACCATCAGCAGAGATGTGTGTTCAGTGGATCCTGTCTGAAGGCAGAGGGGAGAGGCTTACAAACCTCCCCTCTCCAGATTCAGCACCTGAATCTCTCCCCTTTGCTTGCTGCCTCTCCAGTAAAGATGTCAAATAATGAGTGGTGTATCCTGGGAATGTACAAAAAGGTCAGGGGTACAAGTTCTGAGGTTACACAATCCTCAAGAAGCCCCAGCCTGCAGTGCCACCAGCCAGGAGGAATTCCTAGAGCCCAGACAGACATTGTTATTTTGGGGAAGGAAACAGCTCCTTTGTTCCCTGCAGGCTTTCCTGTATTTCTTGTTCATCCACTGCCTTGCAGCCTCCCATGTTAGCAAACAGAAAGGATGAAGGGTGCATCACAAATATACCAGTGATTTGAGGTCAGTGACAGAAAGGAGGGGTTTTTGAGGAATAAAATCAGGCCCTGGGTCTTACCCCTCATGAACATCTGCCTGCAGAGAGGCTCTGATGCTGCTAAAGAAAACACAGCAGTTGTCACTTGCCCTTAAGCAGGAATTTCTTACCTTGGAGTGGATACAGGGAGCTCACAAGGGGCAGTTCTGTAATTTAAAATGACTTTCAATTCTCTTTTGCTGACAAGGCCAGCTTGGATGGGGCTCTGAGCAACCTGGAAGGTGTCCCTGCCCATGGCAGGGGCTGGAACCGGATGAGCTTTAAGATCTTTCCAACCCAAACCAGTCTGTGACAATTTCCCAGTTTTCCAGCATCGCTCCTGGAGCACATGGGCAAAACCACATGGAAGTCTCTGAGCAGAAACAAGCCAAAAAATCTTTCTGCCTTTCAGGACTTGGTCATGAAAAGCCAAAACCATTCACCCTGAAACAAACATGAGTCACCACAGGCAGAAACAAAGCAGAAGGAAGTGTTATAAACCCTCAGCAGCTGCTATTGCAGAGCTGGATTCACTAATGGGGTATGGAGTGTAAACAGAATCCATTTTTCCTCCTTCCTTACTGGCCCCAACAGTGCAAGTTTCCACACAGGGATTCATTCCAGCAGGCAGTGGAAAGAAGATGCATAATTAGTGCAGCTAATGGTGAGGATGAATTACCAGACTAAGTAGGAGCAGCACATCAAACACTCTCAGGCCAGGAGGAGAGAGTCTGCTCGCTGTAAGCCTTCCCTGCCCTGTAAATCCTGGCCTCCTTTCCCAAAGGTCTGTGTGCTTCTGAACAACACAAACCTGTGTGGAAACAAGCTCATTCCAGGCTCTGAGGTGAGCAGATGTTGCAAAATAAGGGTTAAGGAATGTACTTTGTGAAAACCAAGCTGTTTAAAAATCCAGACAAAGCCTCACACCAAATTTATCTCACACCACAAAGAACAGTGGAAGATCACCGCCCTCCTTTGGAATTGGGCTTCAGGGATCCTTGTGGGATATTTTGTGATTCACCTCCATCTGTCCAAAAGATGGAAACCCGTGGAAGACCAGGAATCAGCCTTGAAACACTGAATACTCCTAAAAGAGTTCACTGGAAAATAGAGGTGATGGATCATCAGGGTCATTTTCTGCCCAGAAAAAGGAAGAGAAGGAAAACCCTGTGACCAGTGAAAACACACTTTCCCGATTCTCTTTACTGAGCACATTTGTTAATGAGACTTTGGAGAATAAATAGTTTATGAAGAGGACTCAGGTTTCATCTGATAATGTTACATAAAGCTTCCCTGTCAGGGGCTCAGTCCCTGTGAAATGTGGGAACAGAGACACAACTGCTCAGTGGGAAGTCACAGAATGATTTGGGTTTGGAGAGACCTTAAAATCCATCCAGTTCCACCCCCTGCCATGGGCAGGAACACCTTCCACTATTCCAGCTTGCTCCAAGCTTCATTGAACCTGGCCTTGAATATTTCCAGGGATGGGGGAGACACAGCTTCTCTGAGAAACCCAGGCCAGAGCCTCACAGCCAAGATATTTCCCCCCAATATCTCATTTAAGTCTCCCCTCTTTCATTTTAAGGCCATTCCACCTTGTCCTACCACTCCATGTCCTCGTGAAAATCCCTCTCCAGCCTTCTTGGAACCCCCTTCAGGTACTGAAAGTCTGTAATTCCTAATGGTCCAGGGAACCACTGGATTTCATTGGGCTTGAAGAATGTAATGACACAACCTGAGAAAAGCTTGCTAGAAACATATCCATGAAATCTGCAGTGTCTCACAGACCTAAACCTCTCATCCTGAAGTACTTTTTTCAATTAACCTCAAAAAAACCACTCTAAAATAAAGCATCAAACCTCAGGGGGAGACTTTGGAGCAGAGAAGTTGAGATGCATTTAAAATTAAATCTAAACTGGCCACCTCTGTAAAACAGAGCTGCTACCACAGCTGTGAAGTCATTTATCAAGTGCTGGGAGCATTCTGCCTCCAGGAGCAGGCAGCACCTTTCCCACAGCCTCCCCAGCCTCTCACAGCTGTGCAGGAGCAGAGCAGCCACAGCAGGGCTGAAAAATCAGCTTAAGAATTCCTTGTCTTTGCTGGAGGGAACAAGGCATCGTGTTACAAGCCAGGGAGAGACAAAGGCTTTGGAGAATTCCATTTTCCATCCAGTGTTTTTTAGGTAATCACTGTAATTTAGTGTGATGAGGCTACAGGCTTTGCTCTTGAAGTTTGAGTCCTCTGCTTGAAATAAAGGCAAGTTGTTTCTCCTTCTCACATGACATTTCTCAGGTAGTGGGTGCTGCAGGTCAGCTCTTCTGCATCTTTCTTCATTTCATAGAATCATTAAGGTTGGAAATGGCCTCTGAGACCACTGAGTCCAACCTGTGACCAATCCCCACCTTGTCACCCTCCCAGGGCACTGAGTGCCACCTCCAGTCATCCCTTGGCCATCTCCAGAGATGGGAACTCCACCAGCTCCTTGGGGAGCTCCTTCCAATGCTTAACAACCCTTTCCATGAAAAAATTCTTCCTGAATTTACAGGGAAGTGCCCTGTAGGACAGGTGAGTGAGCTGGAATTATTTTCTATTAAATTTTGCTGTCATATTCCTGCAGACTGAACTACAATTGACATTTTTTCACCCACCCCCCCACTGGCAACATGAGGACTGTTGGAATGGGGAAGGGAAATGCCTCCTGCCTTCAGCTCCCAGTTTATTCACAGTTTTTGTTGGAGCAGGATATAAACATACATCAGCATCTGCTTTAGCTGAAAACCAGAGCTTGCCAACTCACACGGGCTGGGAATTTTCCATCTGCAAAAAAGAGCAAGCTCAGCAAAGAAAAAATTGTCCTTGGGGACAAAAAGGGGGTTTTCTTAAATGATTATGTCTTTCATCAAAATCAGAACTCACTGGAGTCTGGGAAATCCCTGGAATCCTGGAATGGTTTGGCTTGGGAAGGACCTCAAAGCTCACCTTGTTCCACCCCCGTGGGCAGGGACACCTCCCACCAGACCAGGCTGCTCTGGTCACATTCCCTACATTTTTTGCTTTATTATCCACAGATTGTGGATGCTGGAGATCAAGCATGGAGTACTGGTGCCTTTGCTCTGACCTGCCTGGTCCTCCTTACACGCCTGCATGGAGCCAGCTCAGCTCAGTGTCCCCTGGAAGCTCTTGAGAAGGAGCCCAGAGCATGAAAATGTGACATGCAAAGTATCCCAGGTCCCTGTGAGCACACAGCTCAGTGAGCTGGAACCTTTAGCTCAGCAGTCCAAAAAGGAATCTTGAAATATTAAAATGCTTTTGTTAAAGGCACAGGAAACACTCAGAGGAGCTTAACTAAATCAAGAAAAAAAAGTCATTAAAAAAATAGATATATTTAGGTCATCATTTTCATTCAGGACAAAGATGAACATTAAAGCAATTTCCTGAGAGGGGAAAACCTTTCCCAGAGCTCTGCTGAGCAAAACCCAACTCTGCTCTGCACACACAGAGCTATCCCCAGCCCTGAGATCAGAGGCAGAGCCAACCACATCTGACAGAGATTAATCCCATCCCTCCTGCCCGCTGGGCACAAGGAGACCCTACAAAAACCCCTGTGCCCCAAGATGCACCTCCACAGAGGGGAAACACACTCAGGTTTCACCGTTTCAAATGCAGGAATGGTTTCATTGTCAAGCCTAAAAAAAAAAAACCCACCAAAAAAAACCCCACCAAAATAAAACCCACAAAAAACAAAACAAAACAAAACAAAACGAAACAAAACAAAACAAAACAAAAAAACAAACCACCAAAAACCCCACAAAAAAAACCTAAAACAAAAAAACAAACAAAGAAAAACACACAAAAAAGTCCCCAAAAAAGAGAAATCCCTGGTATTTGTTATGGATCTAAGATCTAAGATTGGAGTCAGTTCAGGCTGATTATTTATTTATTTATTTTAATTTTTCTCCCTCTTAAAAACTGCTGGATGAAATTGTTCAAAGAGCAAACAGAGCAGGAATGGCTGTTATTTCCAAACATTCCAGACACGAACAAATGGTCAGTTATTAAAAAAATCTTGGAAAAGCCTGGTCTTATAGGAGCTGCAGAAAGGAAAATGCTTTGCTGGCTGGGGAAGCTGAGCACTCACAGCTCCCTGCTCTCAAGTGCCTAATTGAGTTTGAAAGGCCTGTAAGTACCATTGACCAGAGCAGATGTTTCTCTTGAAAAGAGGGAAGGCTTCAGGAGGACAAGAAACACAAAGAACCCTCTTGTTCCACTGCAGAGCCTGGAAAAAAAACGCATTTAAAGTCCTTGGGGAGGCCAAGATGTGGGAGTGTCAGCAGAATTGATCCACCTGCTACAGACTGGGCAGAAGCTTCCAAAAAAGGGTCAAATTAAAGGGTCATTGAATCCTGTGGGGTATCTCAAATCCACCAGCAGCCAGGCTGGACTACATGGAATCATGGAAGGGTTTGTGTTGGAAGGGAGCTTGAAGATCCTCTCACTCCACCCCCCTGTCATGGGCAGGGACACTTCCCACTATCCCAGATTGCTCCAAGCCCTGTCCAGCCTGGCCTTGGACACTTCCAGGGATCCAGGGGCAGCCACAGCTTCTCTGGGAACCTGTGCCAGGGCCTCCCCACCCTCAGAGGGAACAATTTCTCACAGTGAAATGATTTCTGTGGTCCTTTCACACCTTACCCATGCTGTGATTCCAGGCCAGTGTACCTTAGACCTGAATCATAGCACGACCTCAGCAATCCCTGCTCCAGTCTGAGGAGTCTGCACCAAAGGGAAGGGAAGCCAGAGCCTCCAGCAGGGCTCCATGGCTGCTCTCACAAGGGCACTGAGGACCCAGCCTTGCAGGGAGGGCAAACAGAGCTCCCCTAGAATTCTGCAGAGGGAACAAGAGAGCTCTGCAGTTCCCAGAGCCCATGAGCAGTTGAGCAAAAGGGATTTTTCTGCTCAGGAAGGGCAGTGCATGGAGCACTGGTGCTGTCACTGTATCTGATCACTTGATTCAATGTAAATCACAGAATTATTTAGGCTGGAAAAGACATCCAGGGTCATCGAGTCCAACCTGTGGCCCATTCCCACCTTTCACCAGCCCAGAGCACTGAGTGCCACATCCAGGCATTCCTTGGACACCTCCAGGGATGGGAATTCCAAACCTCTCTGAGCAGCCCATTCTGACCACCCTTTCCATGGAGAAATTCCTCCTGATGTCAAACCTGACCCTCCCGTGGCACAGCTTGAGGCTGTTCCCTCTCATCCTGTCCCTGTTCCCTGGGAGCAGAGCATGACCCCCCCTGGCTGTCCCCTCCTGTCAGGGAGTTGTGGAGGGCCAGAAGGGCCCCCCTGAGCCTCCTTTTCTCCAGGCTGAGCCCCTTTCCCAGCTCCCTCAGCCCCTCTGGTGCTCCAGCTCCTTCCCCAGCTCCATTCCCATCCCAAGACACAAAGTAGAGCTTCTCTCAGATCATTTCAGCATGGCAGAGCCCCCAGACTGACAGGGAAGCAGGAATGATTCCGTAAACCAGTTCCCTCCTCCAGCACACTGAGCCAAGCACCTGCAGCACTAAACTGGCACAAAATCAGCAAAATGGAGTGTCCAGGAAAGCTGGCCCTGAACTGCCTGGTCCTCCAGGTTCAGCTGGAATCCAAGGCCTCCCAGATGGAGCTCAGCTGGAAAACCCTGCTCCCTGAGCCCAGGAGGCTGCCAGCTTGTGAGAAAGAGCACAGAGCCCTGTGAGATAAGGAAGGTAAAACCGAGGTCAGAGGCTGGATTGTCAGGATGTGATAGGCAGCAGCTCAAGGGGACAAGAGGAAAAACATCAATGTGGGAAGGCAGAAAATCCAAAAGGAGAGAAAATTTCACCCCAGTGGGGTGATGGCATCTGAGCAGTGTGGAGGGTCCGTTCCAACAACAGCTGAGGCCAACACTCCCCCATGATGAACCCCGCTGTGGGCAGCAAAGACACCTTGGGTGTCTTTCTCTGTGGGCAGCACAGACTTGCAGCTCACTAGGTCAGGTTGGACAGGGCTTGGAGCAACCTGGGATAGTGGGAGATGTTCCTGTCCATGGCAGGGGGTGGAACCAGGTGAGTTTTATTGTTCCTTCCTGCCCAAGCCATTCTGTGATTCTGTGACAGTCCTCACTTGTGTGTATCCTGAGATTATTTAAATTGGAAAAGCCCTTTAAGATCATCAAGTCCAACCATTCTCCAGCACTGTCAAATCCACCACTAAACCATGTCCCCAAGTGTCACAGCCACACACCTTTGGCATACTTCCAAGGGGAATAATTCCACTGCTTCCATGGGCAGCCTGTTCCAATCCTGCTGACAGAATCTCCATGCATGTCAATCAAAAGTGCCCCCAAAAATGCTCCAAGAAGAGAGGAAGGGTCACAGGCTACTGAGAAGCTTCTATGTTCTATAATTTTCATGTTATCTGGATTTTAAGGTTTTGTGGATTGGTTTGTTGCCTGATTTTGGGTATTTTGCCTGATCTGGGGTATTTTTTAAATATAAACCCATGTCCAAAGGACTGCAAACACAAAAAGCTAGCCTGAGGTTCAGAAACAGGCTAATGGGGGAATATTGGAAACACAAATCAAGGGGAAGAAGGCAGGAGACATTCCAACACCCTTCCTCTCAGAGGCAGCATGGTGCCATCCCTCCAGAGGCCCACAAGAGTTCTTGTCACCCCTTGTCAGTCTCCCCACTCCTTTCTTTCTCCCCCTGGCCATGGATCCACATCCAGAAGTGCTGCTCCTTCAAAGCTTTCTGCAGCAGCCTCTCCCAGAGCCTGGGGCTTGATCTCCCTGCCACCCCCTCCCACACACAGGGATTTTGTGGTCTCTGCTCTGCCCTTTGCCCTGCTGAACCTGCAAACCCTCCCCACCCACGGTGCTTGGAGAGCTCAGGGCAAGGAGCTGAGGACACGTGGAGACACATCAGGGATGTGCTGTCCCTTTGGTCCCCCGCTCTGCAGGGGACAAGGCTCTGTCCACAGCGTGGGGCTGGTGCCTTTAGTCCCTCTGACAATCCCAGAGGTGCTCAGTGCAGGGTTCTGGAATATGGCACTGGGGAAAGGATCAAGGTGTGTCTGCTCTCCTCTTTTAGCTCACAGCTTCTCTGGGCACCCTGTGACAGGGCCTCAGCACCCTCACAGCCAACAATTCCTTCCCAAATTCCCATCTCACCCTGCCCTCTGGCACTGGGAAGCCATTCCCTGTGCCCTGTCCCTCCATCCCTTGTCCCAAGTCCCTCTCCAGCTTTCCTAGAACCCCTTTAGGCCCTGACAGGTGCTCTGAGCTCTCCCTGGGTCCTTCTCTTCTCCAGGTGAGCACCCCCAGCTCTCCCAGTCCTTGGAGCATCTCCATGGCCTCCTCTGGACTCTCCCCAGCTGCTCCATGTGGATTTTTACTTTACAAATCCTCCCTGTGACTTCATTTACTCCAAGCCTCCATGCCACGTTTAACACCCCAGCTGCTGACTCAGCCTGCAGGGCTCTTCCCTCCTGGCTGTGTCAGTTTTCCATGCATTTCTCCAATCCCATGGGCCATGTGGAACCACAAACAGCTGGACCAGCACAAGAGAGGGGGAGGACAGAACAGAATTTTAATTCAGGATTGCCACAGCCTTTCCCATTGTGAAACGACAGCATTGCCAACTGCTGGCAGCACAGCCAGGACACTCCATGTGCTTCAAGTTGCACAAGTGTCCTGTAGGGATCTCTGGAAGGAAATCTTTTTTTCTCAGAAAGGCACAGGTTTGTGGGTTTTTTGTTTTTTTATTCCATGAGGGAAGTATAGAAACCAGAGCCCTGTATTTACCCTACTATAGCACAAATTTCTGCTTTGTCCCCAAAACAACTGATGGATATGTCTGTCCATCCCTGGACAGTTGGATCTCAAAAAATGGAGCACAGTACAAAAAAAGCTAAGCTCTCTGTTACAAATAATAAAAAAAAAAAACAAAAAACAACAAAAAAAATCCCAACCAACCAACCAAAACAAACAAAAAAAAACCAAAAAAACCACAAAAAACCAAAAAACCCAACCAACCTGAACTCTGGAACAACTTTTATTCCTGCCATAAAGGTTTTATTTTGTTCCACCAAGTACCTACAAGCCAAACCCAGAAAATTCCCTGTAGAAATGCTTCATTTGCCTTGCTGGGACACCCCAACAAATGTTTTCCATGTCAGGAAAGAACAGCAGGAAGCAGATTTCCTTTATCTCCTGTACCTCTGAATGAGCCCCTTGCCAACAGAGCCTTTTTCCTTCACACAGTGACCTCAGGCTCCACCTTTCAAACCTGAAACCACCCCCCAGACAGAACCAGTACCAACTGGGATGTGCAAACTGGCCATGTAAATGGTTACAACCAACTGCCCAAGCTATAAAAAACATTATTTTAGCAACTACACTGTGGTTTTTAGTGGTGTGACTACATCTGTGCAATGCCCAGGTTATCTACCAGTGTTTTAAGATCCTGAGGGAGCAGATTTGGAGGTTTAAGACCAAACCC
The DNA here is from genome assembly GCF_022539315.1 of Serinus canaria. NCBI lineage: Eukaryota > Metazoa > Chordata > Aves > Passeriformes > Fringillidae > Serinus > Serinus canaria. The sequence continues at coordinate 110,200,711 of NC_066316.1, forward strand.
TCCATGAGCTGACCTGCAGCATCAGATAAAGCATCTAAAGCCATCAGCAACACCCTCCCAAGAGAACATCAGAGGATCATCAGCTCAGCTCTGAAAGACAAATGCCAGGGGCTTGTGGTGACATTTCCAGGGGGAAATGTGAGCAGCCCAGGTCAGCCCAGCATCCTGAGCTCCATCCAGTGCAATGGGAATTCCTCTTCATTGTTTCCCCTCTCACTGCCTGGGGAAAAAATGGGCAGCATGGAAGAGACTCCTACAATGGCACTGGGCAAAACCACTTGGGATTTCCAAGAGAAAAATCCAACAGACTCAAGGTTAAAGAAAAGATTCAACACTTGTTCAGATGGATTCCCTGTTCCTGGAAGTGTCCAGGGTCAGGCTGGATAAGATTGGAGCAGCCTGGGACATTGGAAGGTGTCCCTGTCCATGGCAGGGGGTGAAACTGGATGAGCTTTAAGGTCCTTTCCAACCCAAACCATTCAGGGATTCTTTATTTTCTTCCCCCACCCACCAACAATCAAGCTGAACCCAAATCAGACTGCCTGATCACTGCTGAAAGTATTTTAGAACAGACCTACTCTGTTTCAGCTGGGACTATTGGCATAAATAGTGGCTGAATGTCAATCTTTTCACATCAAAACCTTCAGCACCCATCCCTGTGTTACCTCATGGGCTGCACAGGCTGCAGGGCAGCACAAAGACCCCCAGCCTCCATCTGCTCCAACCCCTAAACCCACAGAATCTCATCAAGGGAAACACACAGCCCAGCAGTTCCCAGCCTCCTGACTCACCAGCCAGGAGAGATCCAGGAGTTCCCACAGCTCCCAGGCTCCACTTCCCAGGAGCTCTCAGTCCTTTTTGTGTTTCCCTGCCTTCAAACCAGCAGGAAACTGTGACCCCAGTCCCTGATGGACTTCAGAGTCACAGGATGGGTTGGGTTGGAAGGGACCTTGAAGATCATCCCATTCCACCTTCCCGCCATGGGCAGGGACACCTTCCACTAGCCCAGGCTGCTCCAAGCTGTGTCCAACCTGGCCTTGGACACTTCCAGGGATCTAGGGGCAGCCACAGCTTCTCTGGGTAACCTGTGCCAGGGCCTGACCCAGGAAAGAATTTATCCTTAATATCTCATCTAAATCTTTCCTGGTTTTGTTTAAAACCACTCCCCCTTGTCCATTCACCATCCACCTTCTTGCAAGCCTTTGCTTTACTCCAAACCCCTCTCCCTGTGAGCACCCCTGCCCTTCTTCCTTTGGAGAGATCAATACCAGGATAAAAAGATCAATATCATACTTAGCTAATCAAATTGTTTACCCATCACAAGCAGAGCTTCTGTCCAAGGCCCAAAGCCATTGGAGCAGAGCTCTGCAAGCCCCTCACAGCCTCAGGGTCTCACACCCTTCTCTTTTCATCCCCTTTCTACCACCACAGAGCCTGTTCAGTTGTAAAATAAAATGCAATCTAGTTGAAAAGAGCTAAAATTTCAAGCAAAAGCTTAATCCAAGTCACACCCACCCACATCCCTCCTGTGGGAAGAAAAGGACACAGTAATAAAGAAGATTCAGAAGTGTAATTAAACAACTTTTTAGTCTTCAGGGTTTTAATTTAAACAGACACATCTACTATGCTCTCAACATATCTACAGCAAAGTTTACAGCCACTTTGTATCTGTTTTGTTCCCCCAAATGGCTGAACCTTGAGCCATCATCTTTTTTTTCCTCAGATTTGTTTCTTTGTTGTTGTTGCAGTAAATTCCACACTGCAGCAGCTGGGATTCTGTACACAGACAGCAAATACCTAACACCAGCACACAACTCCCAGCCCTGGCATTTCAAATTGTACAGGAAAAAAGAAAAAAAATTAAAAAATCAAGACTGATGCAGCAGCCAAGTCCAAATAGCAGTTCCAGATGCTGGGCCAGCAGTGCACTCATCACTTGAACAGGCAGTAGTGAACAGACACAGCTCACGGCACACAGTGCAGCTGTGACAAAACACAGGCAGTGCTGGGAGAAACCTCACCCCTCACACAAACCCAGCACTGCCCAAGGCTTTAGCAAAGCACACATGAGACACCAAAAATGCTGTACAGTGCAATTTTAAATTAGATCCTATGCAACAGGGACAATAGTGCACGGCAAAACCAGCGCCACATTCAAGACTTAATCGATACAATCAAAATATTGAAGGTACGTATTTCCTATTTCCCTTATGAAAACTGTGCAAGTTAGTTCCCTTTCCCTTCTTGTTTTTTTTGGTAAATGGCAGAGTGTCCTCCCCAAATTTTGTGGACTGACCCCCAAAATTTGGAGATGGGGCTTTCCATGTCCAGCTTGTTACACAAAGAGTGTGTGCAAAAGAGCAGGAGCGCGGTGGCAGCGAGGGCATAAGGCAGTGGCACAGGGAGGAGCCAGAGCTGGGCACTGCCCCAGCTCAGGAACTCACAGGGAATCTGCAAACTGGATGTTACGGGGCAGGGATTCCCCCTCTGAGGGAGCAAACCCATCCCTGGTACTAAATATGTGATTTGATAAGGGAGGCAAGCAGCAAAGCAGAGAACGGGAGAGAGCTGCTGTGAATCCGGAGCCTGGGAGGCACTGGAATGGAAAAGTTCAAAGGGAATGTGACAGCACAGCTCTGGGAAGTGTCCTGTCCCAGGAGAACCTACACCACCACACATCTTGGCCCCACTGCATCTCCTGCCAGCCCTCCCAGGCCTGTGCCACAGAGCTTGTGCAGGGACAAGGTGGAATAACCTGCAGGAGCTGCTCAGAAGGACACCAGCACTGCCCCAAGGAGTCATTCCCAGGATCCACATTCCCAAGGCACACACAGTTCTCCAACACAAGTGGAGGCTGCAATTGATGCCAGCTCAGAGGGAATGTGCTGCCTTTTGTTGGCTGTCACAGCTGGTTTCCCAATTTCCTCAGAAGCCTGCAGTTTGCAGGAGAGGCTGGAGCAGCCAGGCAATTAGATCCAAAAAAACCCTCTCTGCTTCTCTATTATTTAGCTCAATCTATAATTACTGTGTTAGGGAATTGCATAACCTTTAGGAGTGTTTTATGTATAGTCTATTACAGGGAAAATAGTGCCTTCTGAATTCTTCCCATCTGGCTGGGGATAATGGATTTCAGATGGAGAAATTCTGAATGGGGTCGGGAAACACCACCCAGGCAGGTGCAGATCCCAAAGACATCATTTCAAGGGGTGTACAATCATTTTAAGGGCTTATATGAGCAACATACACAGAGGAATCACCAGGTTTGGAGGAGGGAACAGCCCAATTCTGCCTCCCCTGTGATGCAGAACAGATCCCCAGCCAGCCTGAGCAGCATTCCCTGTGTCAGACTGGATCCAGGGAACAAAGCTCCAAACCAAAAAAGAAATTGGCATTTCAAGCAGGGGGAATCACTCTTCTGCCTAAAATAAGCAGTGTTTTAAAATAGATCTTATTTTTTAAGCCAGAGGACTTCAGTGCTAAGTTGAGCTTAGGCAAGAAGGAAATAATTAAGGAAATAAGGAATGAACAAAAGGCATTAAGGTAGCACTTGACCATTATCACATAATTTTTTATCTTTTCCTTGGTTATAGAATTTTCTTAGACTGTATTTAGTGGCTACATGATTTTTCCTGCCCAGCTACTTCTACAACTACAGATCCTGCATTTTCACACATATCTATGTGAAGTGGCTTTTAAATAAAGGCAGCTTCATTCCATAAACTTGGAAGCTCAGCAGTTTCCAGAGGCATCCCACCACTGACCTACTGCAGCTCTGTTCATTCCAGCAGAACCAGGCTAACAGGAAGCTCTTTCTTGGATAATCCCAGCCACATGTGCTCCTGTTAATTCAACTTTTCCCAGTCCTGTGGAGCTATCCACAGAATCAAGCTGAAAAAATACCTCAGGGAGTATTTCAGACCCACTCCTACCTGTCTTTTTAAAGGAGGGGAAAAAGAATCACAAGAGAGAACTCTGATTTTATAAAAAGCAGATTGAAGCCACAGAAATGGAAAGAGCAGCTACAAAATACAAAGTTAAATGGGAAAGAGCTTATCCCTAAAGTCTTTAAGCAGTTTTAGCAGCTATAAATCATCTAAACTCTTAGTATTTTTTTTTTTTTGTAGTGTGATGGCCCCTTCATCTGCAGCAGATCTGTGAGGTCACCTGAACTTCCAGCTTCTGCTTTTGAGGTTTCACAAGATGGGCATAAGAGCACAAGAAGGAAAAGCACATCAGGTGCAACAGAAGTGTTTTGTTGAGTTGTAAATAAAGTGTTGCTCTTGCACCCTGGCAATGCTGTGAACCTGGCCAGGTGTCCAAACCCAGCCAGGGAGGTTGGAATTTCCAAGAAGGCAGCTTGGCTCTGGTTTAAAGGACAGCTCTGAGCCCTGTTCTGCAAGTGGACACCCCCACCAACCACTAAACCTTTTTGTTTTCCAGGTAGAATAAAAAAAGTTTGTTCCTCCTCAGGAGGTCATTGTCCATGAGGGACAATTCCACCTGAAGGTCATGGCTTAAACATTAGCAGCAGAATCCCTCCTTCAATTCTGTATTGCACTGAAATCTCTTGCTCTGGTTTGGCATTTAACTTCCTGCTCCCAAGCCAATGCTGAACACAAAAACCCAAGTGTGAGATGTGAAGGCTACTGAGAGTATTGTGTAGACTGGCAGAACCTGTAATTTGATTTTAACCATTTCTAGATTTCCTAGGAAATTAAAGAACTAAGCTGCCTTACTTACTCTTGGAGAGAAAAGGTGCTTCCAGACAAAATGCCTTTACCTATCTCTATAGAACTCTGTATTTCAATCCTGTGAGTGTTCAACAAAACAAGAAAAAGTCTAAAATAAAGTGGAGACATCCTGTCTCTTGGCCCATCCTGGTCATCACACAGTTGGAGGTAAAGAGTTCCAGCTTCTGCTGACACTGTACCCAATTCTGAGACAGAACAGCTGCCAAGAGGGGACATTGTGCCCAGCTGTGTCTTCTGTAAACAAAACAAAAACCCCTCCCCAAACAGCAGGGAGGTTCATGGAGTGAGGGGTTCAGCAGTGGGAGGGTCAGCTGCACCCAAGGGCTCAGCAGAACATGCACTTTCCATGTTTCTTGAAAGCAAAGGGCTGAGGCAAAGCCCAGCTCAGGGCTCCTCCTCCTGCACCTCCCCATCCGTCTCCATCTCTGCCAGCTGCCGCCTCAGCACGTTCACCTTGGCCTGCAGCTCCTTGTTGTACTTGATAATGTTGATCCTTTCTTCCTCAGCTTCCTCCAGGAATCTGGAAGGCCTGTTCCAGCGCAGGAAGATACCTGGAAGGCCAGAGACACCCAGGTCACAGGGGGTTCTTGAATCAAGGGGGAATTCATGAAGGTTGTTCACGTTCCAGAAGCTTGCAAGTCAGGTGCACACAGTTCACATTTTCTTCCCTTTCCCTCACCCCCTAAATGGCTTCCCCCCTCCTTTCCAAGCTCACCATCCTATTACACAAAGTTAATAAAAGAAAAATGAAAAATGAGGGGGGTTCATTCCTTTTTCCTCCTACACCCATCAGACACTCCATTTTCAGTCTCCAGCCTGCTATACCAGCCTGCTTGTATCATGAACTCTTCAGCACCCATGGCATGGGGAAAGTTTCTGCAGCAGGGAACCCACTGCACATGGATCCTCCAGAATGGTCAGCAGTGAAGTCAGACTAAAAAAATCACAAAAGAGGTATTGACTGTAACAGGGAAAGCAAACCTGCTCACCTTCCCAGAGCTGCAGGCTCTGTGGGGCCACAGAGGGCCAGATGACAAGGCTGTTGGCCTCATAAAGAGGGTTCTGGAACCTGCTCAGCTCTTCAGGCCTGTTCACCCAGGACCAGAGGGACATGGTCTTCTGAGGCAGCTTCAGTTTAGCCCTAAGAAACCCAGAGGAGCCAGTCAGTTTTATACACTTGGATCTGTAAGGTTCTTGTTAGAACCACACAGACAAGGCCACAAGTTTTTCCATGTGCCACTCCCCCAGATAATTCAAGTTAATCCCTTCACCATCATGGCACAGGGTGTAAACCTAAAGCAATTTACTCAGCATGGCTGATTACAATTAGTTTTGAATAAAAGATGGAGAGACAACACTTGTAAGATGGCTTCCTGCTGTCCAGGTGAAGAATCAGCCATCTCCCCACTGTGGTTTGAGTGCCACGTTTGAAAAGGGATCGGGCTCCTGTGTTAAGGTGGAGCTGCAAGGTGGGGCAGGGCTGCATCAGGGAAGGATGGAAATGGAACTCTGAGCACATAAAAGCAGTTTGTTTCACTGCTAGAATGGGCACGTCTGACAGGTCCCTCTGGTGGCAGGAAGGAACTGAGCATACAGAGCAAGCAGTGCTGTTTTCCTGGGCAATCCCACCTCCAGCAGTTACAGGGATCCCTATGCCTCAGATTCCAGCAAATCTCAATTTCCACTGGCAAATTGCACTGCCAGCCAGGCAGGAGATTCAGCACTCCTGTGAATGCTTCAGACAGCACAAACTTAACATCAGACTTAACCCCTGTCTGTGCTCCCAGGCTGACGTGCTCAGATGTGACAGGCAGGTTATTACACATAACATTCAATACTCCTCCAAATTTCAGCTCATTGCTTTCAAGTCTAACTTGGTTTTGCAGATGACTGGTTCAGCAGCCCTGCAGAAGGCAGCAGAGTCTCTTCTAAGACCAGATTACTTTAAGGACAGAGGGGTTTACAGGAAGCTTCAAATTGCCTTTCTTCTCTGGAGGATCATTTCTGTTTATCCCGTCCTGTCCAGTCCAGCAGGAGACCCTCAGCCAAGACCTTACTGGAGCCAGGAGCTCTGAGGGCAGAAGTGCCAAGCTCCAAACAGGAATTCAAACCTCCCTGGCAGCTGTGGGCAGCTCCAGTCCTTCACCCTGTTTCTACTCCCAGAGGGGTCCCCAGGACCACCAGGCTACAGAGTGACATTCCTCTCTCACAGGTGAGGGACAGAATTGTCAGCTGTGGCCTTTGCCTGCCTCAGCCTCCTCCTCCAGGCCTGCATGGACAAGTCTGCTTCCCACAGCTGTGACTCACACCAAACTCCAGATGGTTATTCTTTCATAGAAGAGCTTCTGGCTGGGAAAGTAAATAAATTGGTGATGGGTGGAGATTTTTTGGCCAGGTTGGATGGGGTTTGGAGCAGCCTGGGATAGTGGAAGCTACGCCAAGTGGGAGCCCATGGCAAGGGGTTGGAACGAGACAATCTTAAAGGTTTTTCCAACCCAAAACATTCCATGATTCTGGGACCTTCTTTTAGTGAAATTCAGCCCAAGATTTAAAGGATTCAAGTCAAGCATCCTTACCAACCTTTCACTTTCATTGTTCCCCAGGAAGGTCCCAAACTGGGAAGCGTAGGCATGCTCAAAGAGCAGGATGAGGAAGTGCTCGTTGAACTCGAAGGAGCAGGGGAACTGTCGATGGATCTGCCACACACATTCCAAAAAGAGCAGGAACACAGGGGCCTCCCACTTCTGTTTGCTGTTGGAATAGGCTGACTGGGCACAGCGCTGCTGGAAAGGGTGGCCAGCCTGCAGGGAATCAGGGACAGCATCACACACCAAGGAATGGGATGTGAGGACATGTGGAAAAAACAGAGCGAGTTCCGTCCATGCAACTGCTCAGGACCAAGCTGTTAGAAACCGTTATCCCTCTGCTGCTGGGGCACCTCAAATCTGGGATTCAGGTTTGGGCTCCTCCTGACAGGAAAGACATTGAGGGGCTGGAGAATGTCCAGAGAAGGGAATGGAGCTGGGGAAGGGGCTGGAGCACCAGGAGGGGCTGAGGGAGCTGGGAAAGGGGCTCAGCCTGGAGAAAAGGAGGATCGGGGGAACCTTGTGGCTCTGCACAACTCCCTGACAGGAGGGGACAGCCATGGGGGTCAGGCTCTGCTCCCAGGGAACAGGGACAGGATGAGAGGATATGGCCTCAAGCTGCACCAGGGGAAGTTTAGATTAGATTGGATATTAGGGAAAATTTCTTCATGGAAAGGGTTGTTCAGCCCTGGCACAGCTGCCCAGGGCAATTCTGGGGTCCCCATCCCTGGAGGGATTAAAAAGCCATGTGGATGTGGCACTTGAGGACATGGATGAGTGGTGGCCTTGGCAGTGCTGGGGGACAGTTGAACTTGAGAATCTTAAAGCTATTTTCCAACCTAAATGGTTCTGTGATTCTATGACTGATTTCCCTGCCTTTCTCAGGTTGTGTTTGACCAGAGAATGTGAACAGGAACAAGCTGGGGTGGGTGCACTGGAGGACCAGACTGCCAAGGTACAAAGAGCACAGCTCAGGTTTGTGGTTTGGTCTGAACAGTCTTCTCTAATGAGCTGGAAGAGGTGCAGCCTGGTCCAGTGGAAGGTGTCCCTGCCCATGGCAGGAGGTTTGAACAAGAGTGCTTTAAGGTCCACTCCAACCCGAACCATCCTTGATAAGAGATGTTCACCCTTAGCACACAGAACAGGCAGTTCTCCAAAATAAAAAACCTGCCATGAGAGGCAGAGGCCCCAGGAGTGCCAGAGGGACAAATGACTCAGGTAATGATGCTGCTCTTTAGGACAAAGGACACTCACACTCAGTAGGGCTGCAACAAGGCCCAGCCTGCTGGGTGCCTCTCAGGCTATTTCCCAACCCCAGTGTCTCTGGAACTGGCTGTTGTTCTGTCCAGGGAACTGTTGTTCTGTTGTTCCTTACCTGCAGCCACTCCCTCACTACAAGAGCCTCGAAGCCACGGATGGTCCTGCACCTTGGATCCAGGATGATCTGTGCCAGGGAAGTGACCTGGAGTGTGGAATCAGTTCCTTCACTGCCATGGACTAACACTGAAGCACCTTCCCTGGGAAAGGAAAAGGTGGGAAGGGATAAGAGTATGAATGAGCAGAACCCATTCCAGTGGATGCCATTACATCCCATGGACACCAGTGTTGAGGATTTGCTGGCTCTTTACCACCACTGCAGCCCCATCCCAAATGGATCTCACCTGGATCCCACATGGATCCTCATTCACAGTGACCTGAGTTCTGCATCACTAAAGGCTCCATGTCTTGCTGAGCAGCCTGGAACTCCAGATCCTTTCCCACACTGACAGCAGGTGCACAGTAAGATCTCCCTTGTGGTTCTCCCTCTTTGGGATTAGCATCCCTCTGAGTTACAGCTTGGAACTACAACTCATCCCATTCCACCCCTGCCATGGGCAGGGACACCTTCCACCTGCCCAGGCTGCTCTAAGCCCCATCCAATCTGGCATTGGACACTTCCAGGGATCAAGGAGCAGCCACAGCTTTTCTGGGCAACCCGTGCCAGGGTCTCACCACTGCAGTAATACAGAGTTTCTCCCTAATATTTAATCTAAACCTTCCTTCCCTACCTTATCTTCACCTATCTCTACACTCATTTTGTAACATTATTTTCCCCTTTTATGTTTCATGCCCTTAAGAGGCTGGAAGATCTGTCCCAGCCATTCCCTCTCCATGGAAAACACAACAGAACTCTCCTAGTCAGCCCAGCTCTGACCTCCAGGCTCTGAGTGAGACAGGTCAGGCACCTGGAACTGACTTGCCATGGCTCCACATGGTAAACATAAAAAGCAAAGCTGAGGTTAAAAATTATGAAATCAGCCACTGTCCCAACAAGCCAGAAGGGTTTCATCACTGATCTTTCCCATTACATGCTTGCAGGAAAGAATTTCAGATAAAACTATTGATCCAGAGCAATCCTTTCCTGGCACAGCCAGTAATGAAACCAGCACTGTCAGAGCTTTTAAAATGCACAGAGCTCCCATTTGAATGCAGCAGAGCTGTTTCACCACTGAGCCTGCATTTCAGCTGCTTGTGTGCCTGCAGAACACATTCCCCAGCTCCTATGAAAAGCCAGGTTTTCCCTAAATTTTGGGATGGGCTTTTCCCACCCAGAGCCACAGATAAAACCAATTTAGATTCCTGAATCTGGCCTTACAAACCCTGTTAGCTGAGAGCAAGCATTGGCTCTGCAGCCAGAGGTGTGAGCATGAGTCAGCTGAGTCAGCAGCATTTGTGAAAGAAATGTCAGGTTAAAAGAGGTCACAAGCACTTAGAAGGGATGAGCAGCATTGTCTGGTAGGGCTGTGGGGATAAAAATAAAGAGGGGAAAAGCACTGGACCAATTCCTGGGGAAAACACGGAGATGACATTGTTTTAACCTCTGGAAATGAGGTGTGGTATTGGAAATTTGCAGCTGAAATGAAAAAAAGACTTCCTAAAAAAGAAAACAACATCTCTGTGCCCCTTTTTCCATGGGGACTCATTTTTCCATGGACCCATTTTAATCCAAACCTTCAATAAAACTCTCTAAATTAGCTTGGCTGCAGCAGACACAGGATTATACCTTAACACATGATCCAGAACCTTTTCTTAGCCCAGATTTCCTCCCTCCTCCTGATTTATTGGAGGAACATTCTCCACCATGAGGAAACAGAATCCTCCATGGGTACAAGTGAGCCAGACCACGGTGGGCAGTTATTGATGCTGCCAGAGATATTCAATGAGCAATCTGTAACCAGTGAATGAGCAACCCAAGACTTTCTGCAGGAGATTTACCTGTCAATGCACTGAGCAGCCAGACAAGCTGCAGTCAGCAGCTCCTTGATGTGAGTGAGCCAGCTGGAAGCTTCCAGTTTACTGAGCCAGCGGTCCATGTTGTGTGACTGGTCATTGCAAGCCTCCACCAGCTTGATGAAGCTCTCCTGTAGGATATGAAACCTTTGGGAAATGGAAAACATTGTTGAAAGCACAAGCAGTAACACAGGAACAAGGACATGGATTATTTAGTGTTTGTATATTGTATTTATTCATTCCCTTCTCTCTCTGATGCTGTAAATAATCGGCAACAAATGTAAGTTCACATAACATCTTTAGAAGCAAAACCAAACACTACAAGTATTTGCCAGGAAATTCCTTATTTGACTGTTCAAGAGCTGACCTACAGCTCCAGTAACATTCTTGCATGACTGTGTAGAAGGATTCCCCAAAATTAAGGCTTTAAGAGAAGTTGAACACCACCAGACTAAAAGTCTGTTTATTTAGAAACTTGTCTCCAAATGACTGAACAATATTAGATGTCCAGAGAAAAGCACTGGATCACAGACTCATGAATAGTTTGGGTTGGATGGGAACTTAAAGCTCATCTCATTCCAATTCCCCACCATGGGCAGGGACACCTTCCACCACCCCAGGTTGCTCCAAGCCCTGTCCAACCTGGCCTTGGACACTTCCAGGAATCCAGGGGCAGCCACAGCTTCTCTGGACAAATCCTCTGGATAGAGAAGTGTGACAGCCACAGAACAAACCCTCTCCTGCAGAAGTTTTCTGGCAAGGTACCTGTTCCTCCCTGTGCAAAGGGGAACACAGGAAAGCTGGAGTGTGGATGAAGATGGCCAGGAAAAGAAACAGCACAGGGAGATGGCTAAAACCTCCATGCACGTATCCTGGTTTTGCCACAGAAGGAACATGACCCTGTTGCCAGGAACCACGGTACACAACTCTTCCTCCTACAGGAGCAAATACTTCGTGGAGGTATCACTGCTCCAACAACTGATGCAGCTGAGCTCAGAGGAAAGCCTGATTTCACCCACTGCTATACTGATACTCTTTGAAAAATCCCTTCGTCGGGATTTCTTCTCCTGGCAAGATGAGAAGCCTCAGCTTCTCCATGTTTTGTTGCTTTGGAATGTGATTTGGAGAACTGTTTACCCAGCACATAAATTGTTTTTAATTAACGGCCAGTCACAGCCAGCTATGTCAGATTCTCTGAGTCTGTCATGGGTTTTTATCATCATTCTTTTCTAGCCTCCTGATGTATATTTTCTCTATTCTTTTAAGTATAGTTTTAGTATAACATTTTAAATAAAATATAATATAAAATAAATATAATATAAATATAAAATTAATATTGTAAAATATATTATAATATAATATACCATGTCATGTCATGGCAAATGTCGTGTCAAATATCACGTCATGTCATGTCAAATATCATGTCAAATATCATGTCAAATATCATGTCAAATATCATGTCAAATATCATGTCATGTCAAATATCATGTCATGTCATGTCAAATATGTCAAATATCATGGCAAATATCATGTCATGGCAAATATCATGGCAAATATCATGTCATGGCAAATATCATGGCAAATATCATGTCATAAAATAATAAATCAGACTTCTGAGAACTTGGGAGTCAATTCTCATCTCTCACCTCGTCCCAAAACCCCTCAACACCACAACAACCCACCTCTCGATGTATTTGTGGATCCTCCTCCACTGGGGGTAGTGGACCTCTTGCTCAAAGCCCCCTCCCTTGGCCCTGGCCTGCTGGGCCACGTTCAGCGGCCGGGTGTCGATGACGAAGCCGCGGCGGCCGGAGCGCAGCGTGGAGTTGATCAGCTTCTCATCCTCCTTGCAGCGCCGCCCGTTGGTGCCTGTCAGGGGCTGGCTGCTCCTCAGCATCGCCTGGGGACACACAAAACCAGGCATGAGGCACTGGAAGTGGAGAGAGTTCTGACTGAAAGGCATCATTGAGCTCCAAGCCTTGCCCTGAATCCTTCTGTTGTTTCAAGTTCGATCCCTCTCAAGGATTTAAAACTGAATTAGAATTTCTTGAATCCAGCAATCATTTGGCTGGATAAGTTTTAAATGCCAGGCATCATCTTAGAGGCTGTATTGCTTCAGTTATGCCTCAAGTACCATCTTTGTGAACTACTGAGCTGCCTCCCTGCTGATGGCTCCTTTACAAACCCTGGCATTTATAAACCCCTGGAAGTGTTCACAGCCAGGGTGGATGGGGCCCTGAGCAGCCTGACCTGGTGAGAGGCATCCCTGCCTATGGCAGGGGGTTTGAACTAGATGGCCCCTAAGGATCCTTCTGACCAAAACCATCCTGGGATTCTATGAAAGTAACTTTTTCAGAATTTTCATTTTCAAGGCTTGTTCCCAACTCTGTTCTTAAAACACTCAATTTGCTCATGTGTTAAAGGTGACATTTTTACTCCATGGATGGACTGATAAACCTCAAGTCCACAGACTGCTGAGCTGAGATTTCTCTTTAGCAAATGCCTTTCAATTCAGAAGCACCACAGCAGCTCCAATCATAACAAAAATGTGAGGGCAGCCTGTCAGCAATGCCAGGTACAGCTGAGAACTCAGAGCCAGGAGGGCAAAGAGAGTGACAACATTATTGTCACAACTGCAACACTCTGAGCCAAATACTGTTGTACTCCTCACACGAAACATACACAATTTTGAGAGATAACTGAGCAGAAATCTTCTTTCAATGGTTTTCAGCTGAGCTGAGAAAAAGCAAAAAGCACAACTGATGTGGAGTAGGTGGCTGGCTGCTTTTAAAGCAAAGAAAATCCCAAGGTACTCCTGAGTCAGACTAGACAGCTTCAAACTGAAGGCTTACAAATCTTGGCCACAGGAGGTGAGAAGGCATTAGAGCATTTGAAGAGACTGTATCAAGTTTAAAAGCTGCAGGTTGGACATCCCAGCACCCTCAGAACTGGTTATATCAGCAAGAGACACAATTACCCAACACTTTCATACAGTGCATTTCTTAACTACAACGTATCAGTCACTCCATCAGATCCTGGCTTGTTAAAGTCTGTGCAAGACCAAGAATTTGCTACTCCTGAACCGAGTTACCCTGGCAAGCTCAGAGAACAGATTGTTCTGATCCTCCTTGCACAGTCACACAGCAGAAGCAGCCTTGGCTCTGCTGTCACACGGCTGTGATGAGGGCCCACCACTCACAGACAGGACAATGTGGCTCCTGCCATCCTTTCCATGAAAACTCTTGGCAGACACAGCCAGCCAGGGTGCCAGCAGTGGCTTTACAAGGCTCATCTTGTTCTTACTGCTGTAAGCAAGCTACTGCCATGCACATTCCCAACCAAGCAGATTAATGGCTATTTCTAGGATGGAGATCACTCATTCCATCACCCAGAACCAGGATCCAGGGGCAGCCACAGCTTCTCTGGGCACCCTGTGCCAGGGCCTCACCACCCTCACAGGGAAGGATTCCAATATCCTATCTGACCCTGTCTTCTCGTTGTGGGAAGCCATTCCCTGTGTCTTGTCCCTCCAGGCCCTGGTCCCAAGTCCCTCTCCAGCTCTCCTGGAGCCCCTTTAGGCACTGGAAGGGGCTCTGAGCTCTCCCTGGACCCTTCTCCAGGTGAGCATCCCCAGCTCTCCCAGCCTGGCTCCAGAGCAGAGGGATCCAGCCCTTGGAGCATCTGCTTGGTCTCCTCTGGACTCTCTCCAGGAGCTCCATGTCCTTATGTTGGGGACCCCAGGTAGGACATGACAAGAGCAAATTGCCCTCCCTTGACCTATTGGTCCCACTTTCATTCTCATGAAAGATTTGTCACATCTGTGTTCTGCTTGTCCCACAAAAAATATTTATGTTTGAATAATTAATTCCAGGGAAGCACCCACCTCCACACAGCCTTTCTGATTCCAAGTGGTCAAAGGAAACAACTTCCACAAAAATATTTTGGTCAAATATGTGCCCTCAGTGGATCTGGACTACAGAAACTGGGGCAGCCCTGGTTTAACCTGAACCCTGAAGGCACCTGTGAGCCCAGATGTTGTATTTTCATTGTCATACCACCAAGAGACCAGGCAAAAAAACCCAACATTGCTGTACATTCCCTGAGGAAGCCAGAAAATAAACCAGCAGCTCTGTTACTTCCAGAGCATGAAACCAACAGATTCCCCCACTTCCTTCAGGCAGAGGCACCCCTCAAGCCCAGCTCACCATCCCATTTTTCTTGTGGTAGTAGCTCAGCACCGGGAAGCGGCCGCCGTAGCGGAACAGGGCGACTCTGCGGAGCGCTTCATCATCGATGGATTTGGGGACAATGACAACTGGAGGGTAGGAGGGACACACAGAGAATTCCTTGTTCACACAGCTCAGACGCCACTCATTGGTCTGAAAAACACCAGAACACAGCTTTGGGTCAGAAAAGGCATTATATGGGAGAGGTAAGAGGGAAGAAAGACTTCCATGCACAGGATAAAGCACACACACAGAGTTGTGTTTGTGATCTGTTCCATTTGCACCACATCTGTTCCATTCTGCACCACAAATTGTCCTTTAAGTAACCATTTACAGGGCTGGTGACCCATTAATTTTTCCAGCACATCTCTTTGCTCCCTGCAATCACCTCCTTGCAGCAGCTCCCAGAAGCTCATTCCCTAGAGTGCAGATAAAACTTGGAAGCAATGGAAGAATGAACAAGTACCTCTGGGTCTTGAGCAACAGTTCCCCCTTTGGTTTATCCACATCCTCAAACATCACAAAATAAGCCCATGTGGGCAGATATGGGTGATTGTGGCTTTAAATTGTCTCACAGGCACAGCAGACAGCAAGGGGAGACCCCACAGAGAAATGTAGGGGAAAAAAGTTCATTTAGATACAGACAATATGGGCCCAACCCTCCATCTGTACCAAAAGAAGAGCTTACAAGACAAAGGTGGCCAAGAAAGACAAAGAACTTCCACCCATTCCAGATGCTGAAGCTGCTTTGAGGTTAAAATTTCAATTTAAACATCTCCAGCTTGGTTCTTTTCTGTAGGCTCAGCTACAGTTTTTTCTCCTAAAGCACCTTCTGGAAGGGGCCCAGCAGCCAAGCACTGAGGGCCCATCAGAAGCTCTGTGATGTAACTGCTCCAGCTCCCAGCAGCCAAACCCTGGGAAAGAAGTGCTGAGTGTGGCACCTCACAGGCACTTGGCATGAGAATTCCAGCTACCTGATACCCAGGGTCACACACAGGCTTGGCTCCAGCTCGGGGAAAAAAGGTCACTGAGGAGCTTCTGCAGCAGGGAGAGACCTCAGAGATCCATCAAACCTCTGCTCATCTGAGTTCAAGGAAAGTTTGAGGCAGACAAAAAGGCAGAGGGATAAAGGCAGCAGGACAAAGTGAGAGAAGAGCACAACAGCTAAATTAGGCTGTGAATAAACACACAAAATCCACATCAGTTCAGGACTGCTGACTTAACATGAAGTAACTGGACATCTCTGATCAGAATTCCTTTCTTCCTGATCCTTACTACCCCTTGCCACACAGCTTCTGATTGCTACCTGCTTATAAAAATGCACCTGACTGGCTCACTGGTCCAGTGGAAAACTGGGATCAATTCAGGAATGTCTTCTTACAATGAAGCCTTTCCATCAGCTGAACAAGCTGATCTGTCTCACAACACTATTTCAGCAGAAGCAGCTCCAAGGCATGGATGCATGGCTTAGGAGACAGGAAAATTGTCCTTTTTGGTGTCAGCCTAAAGATGCTGGGAAAAAAATAAATATCAGCATCAAGAGCAGTAATTGCTGCCTGTTTGCAGCAGCCCAGCTGGACAGGTTTGCACCATCCATGCTATAACCTTATTTCATTATTCATTAGCCTCAAAACAGCTCCTCTGAACAGCTCCATTTTATAAAAAGCAGAGCTTCTCCCAGATGCAAAGTCAAATTGCCTCCGGCCATCGTGTTATGAGCAGAGATGAAAACTTCTGGGACACAAAAGGATGTGGCAGGTCACAGCTCCTGCTTTTAATGCACCAGCAATGGGATTTTTAACGGGGTTTTTGGGGTGTCTGTTGGGTATGCAGCTTGATTACCACGAAAAAGATATGCATGGATCTAGAATATCAAACCTCACCATGACACAGGATGTGGAGAAGGCAAAACCAGAACTCTGGGGAATGTGTGGGAGAGAGGCTGTCCCTGGCACCACCAGTATGGAAAGGAATGGAGGAGCAGCACCTTATTTCTCCCCCACTCTGGTAATTTAACCCTGCTCTCCCCCTATTTACAGCAGAGACAGAGATCCTGTTATGTCATCCCGGTGTAATTTCCATGACAAGGAGGAGGAGCCTGGCAGCACTTGGCACCATTTGTCTTGCCTGCAACAGCTCCTGCTGCAGAGATCCCATTAACCTCTGCACTGCCAGCTCCAGACTGCCCAAATCAACTCCTTCAGCTTTGGCCTGGCTGGAATTTGGAAGGAAAAAGGGCCATCAGTAACTGGAAGAGTGAGGCAGCAGCAGCAGAGGAAGCAGAAGGACTGCAGGGAAAGGGATGAAGAGAGACCTCACTTTCAGCCAGGTAATTGTGCTGTGTGTAACTCAGGGAGTGCAAAGTGAACCCTTAATTCTCCCTGAAAGACATCTGAGCTTTTAGGAATCAAGAAAAGTTAAGGATAAAAGCAGCAAAGGGATGAGGGCTGAGCAGAAAGGAGGGAGAATTCCAGAGAAAAAAAAGAAAGCAGCGATTTTTAAACCCAGTACAGGATCAACTCTTGGATTTCTACTTCTCTTGTCCTAATACTTGTTCATAGGGACATTGATTCCCAAATGTCCAAGCTACCATTCCTCCTAAAACTGAAAATTGCCAGGAGAGGTCGTTTTCCACAAAACATTGGGAAATAAGTCAAGATCTACCAAAAGGCCTTAAAGAAAAAAGTCCAGAACCCAGCACAGATCTTGGGAGATCCTGCAAAGCAGCAAAGCCAGAGGCCATTCCCAAGGAACAAGCCCTGCTGGGATCAGATTGTGCATGGACAAGGAGCAGAACAGATGAAAGGACTGATGCTTGTCTGAAAAGAGCAAAATATGGTTCGCAGTTACCATCTGACCTGAGCCCAAACCCAGATAAAAGGAGCTCTGACATGAAGATGAAGCACAACTGAGTTGTTCAGAACCCTGAGATCTTTCCTGCTAAAAAGGGAAAGAAAAGAGAAAAAAGGGAAGTGAAAAGGAAAGAAAAGAGAGCAAAAGATAGGGAAAGAAAGAGAAAAAGGGGGGAAAGTAAAAAATGGATAAAAAGAGGGAAAGTAAAAATAGAGAAAAAGGGGGGAACGTAAAAAATAGAGGAAAAGGGGGAAAAGTAAAAAATAGAGAAAAAGGAAGAAAAGGGGGAAAGAAAAAGGAAGAAAAGCGGCAAAAAAAAGGAGAATGAAATAAGTGATTTTCTTGGCAATAGAATACCTTTATGTTAATTATACTGGCAGTGTACAAACTTCTCAGGCCTGTTCATTTCAGGAAACTAAATTTGGAAGCAAAATTTTTGAATTTCCAGAGTTACTTGGCAGCATCCTGCAGTTCTGGAATGTAGCAGAAGAGAAACCTTCTGGCTCTCCTCTGACTGCTCAGAAAAAATATGCACATACTCTGCACATACTCTGGATTCCATTCACCCCTCACTGTGCAGTGAAGAACACAAATCACATGCTATACTATCTAAATATTTAATATTTACCTAACTTAAAAAAAAAGTATTAACTTTTACATTGCACTTTGCTATTAGAGAGTATTGGAAACAACTCTCCTGTAGCAGATAAATGTGGAATTAATAAATTACTGGAGCTAGGGTAGGTGAAATAGTTTTTGACTTGTTATCCTACTGGGGAAGGTACAGATCCAGATGGATGATTTAACAGAGGCAGGAACCTTTGGAATTCTACTCATCTGACTTCTGGGAGAAAGATTTAAATCAGCCATTTCCTTGTTCCAGCCTGTCACATAAAGCAGTGTCTTTCCAGAACAAGAATTATTTGGTCAGCAAGACATTTATCTGCTGTTCAGGAGATGTAAATCATTGGAAGGTGGCCTTTGACACCATTCTGTTCAAAATGTGAAGTTTTGGATTAAAAGCCAAGAATTAATTAATCAACAGCTGTCAGACATGGAGATTTTAAAGGAATGAATGATTGCCCTGGAAATGTGGTGCTAAAAAGTAATGAGGTTTTAAAATGTAATTCTTACACAGACAATATATTTAGAAAGGGAAGAGTTTGACAAATGAATATTTAAATCCCTGAAAAAATAAGGAAAAAAAGCACATCAATAGATCCATGTGCTGGATATGATAACAGCTGGTCTGTCTTTGGAAGGCAGAGAAGATAAGACACATGAGAGTGCTTTAATTATGAGACAAAAATAGCAAGGCCTCTGAACCCCTTTAATGTTCTTTAATTTTCTGGTGATCTCATCAACTGAATTTGGTCAAGCTGATCACATTATTCAGTTGTTAGTCATAGCCAGGAAGTGATACAGGCTGCAGAGAGAAAAAAAACATTAAAAAAAAAATCAATGTTCTTGGATGCTGCACTAATGGATGTGGGCTGAGAAACCTGAGCTGCTGGAGCAAGAGCACAGACTGGATGTGAAACAAAGACCTGGAACACAGAGATGCAAATCCAAGGAATTATTAAAACAGGTTCCTGCACCCAAGATAGTTCCCACTCTACCAAATTCAGCATCCTAAAAGGAAATTTGAGTAAGAGAAACAGCAAGCAATGCCACAAGAACAATTCCTACCCAAAACAAAATCAATGTGCTCAGCAGCACCTGGAAAAAGAGAACTGGAAGTTTCCTGCTTTTTGAACTTCCTGAATATTTCCCCAGCATCAATTAAAGGAAAAACTGTTTCAAACTGGGCATCTTCACTGTCATCCTCCTCAAGAGCAATTTTTTTAAACCAGTGTCATTGAAAAACCAGTGAAGGGTTTGACAAAGATTCATCTCATTCTACCTCACATCAAAATTAAGAACAACAATGCCAGGACAAAGGATTTCAATTTGTTCTTCCAATTAGAGAGCCATTCCCAAAGGCCAAAAACATTTCCTGCCTTTGTGATTTCCTGAAAAAGGCTTCAAACCTCCACTGGTACAAGGTGAAGGAGCAAACAAATGTCTGATGTCACAGAGGCAATATTTCAACAACACTCACTTCTCACCCAGGCACCACATGGATTTTTAACATTCTGGGATTTCCAGTCCAGCCACTACTGGGTGGAACAGTTCACAGAACATTCAAGTGCCTGGGAAATCCCCCAAATCCCACTCACCACTGAGCTGAGGTGCTCAAACTCCTGTTCCAGCAGAAAGGAGGACCATCCATCCTCCAGGACCTCGAACATGGGCCGGTAGAAGAAGGGATACATGAGGGTGACTGAATCCAGGGTGGAAAGTGCCTGTGTGGACAAGAGAAATCATGGAATCACAGGTGGGGGCTGGAAGGAACCTTAAAGCTCATCCTATTCCACCCCTGCCATGGGTAGGGATATCTTTCACTACCCCCGGCTGCTCCAAGCCCCATCCAGCCTGGCCTTGGACACTTCCAGGGATGGGGAGTCCAAAACCTCTGAGAAATACCCAACAACCCCATGTGAAATATTCCAGATTCTACTTTGCCTTTCAAAACATGAATACCTAACTACTGGAAAGAAAAAGCTCTTAAGGCTGAGGTGAGCTCAAGGCCTGCAGGTTTTCTGGCTGATGGTAGCTGCTCACCTCGATGGAGCTGGCAATGTTCAGACACTCCTCCATCCCTGGGATGTCCAGCTGGATAATCCTCAGGTCTTTGCATTTTATGACAATGGAGCCCAAGGAGCCCACGAACCTACAGCAAGACAGGAAAAAAGAGTCCCATAAAAAACAGGATCCTCTCAGGCAGGAGAAGTGGCACAGCTCTTCCCACGAGGCAGATCTCCATGAGTGGCAATTTGTCTGCAGGGGAACATTTCAAGAAAACAAAGAAACAAACACAACTCATTATTTGCTATTTGCAAGGTTGGTTTTATTTTTACTTATTCCATCCTTTTGCTCTGGCAGGGAGTGGAGGTGTTACATGACAATAAGCACACTGCTGGGAGGGTGGGGAGGCCCTGGCACAGGCTGCCCAGAGAGGCTGTGGCTGCCCCTGGATCCCTGGAAGTGCCCAAGGTCAGGTGGAGGACTGAACATGGGAAGAAATTCCCTGAGTTTTCCACCCCTCTACTCCTTTCCTCTCTCAGAAACACACAGGGAAATCAGGAGCAAACTTAATCAGCAACAAGCTTTATCAGCACCCAGCAACTCCCCCATCCCAGGCTCTGTGCTTTTTTTAATCACTGCTGCCTGATTTCTCCAGTCTTGCTGGCAGAAAGGAACTCTGCTCTATCAGACTTCCTTAAAAGCCTTTACAAACAGGGGAAGGATTTTGTAATTAATATAAAAATGAAGTACTATCATCAAGCTGGAGAAAGGACCAGGTGAAGGAGCAGAAGAAAATGTCCAGGTGAGATGGAGCAGACACTCAATGAAGGGCAATGGTGCAAGTAAAGAAGAAATGAGGGGGGAAAAGAGAAATCTCTGAATTCTCTGTAGCTAAAAGAGCATGGGCAAGAAAAAATTGGAGCTCTGCAGCTCCAGCTGAGCTGTAGCACAAAAAGGACATTGCTAAAGGGTTATTGATTCCCATGAGCAGCTGGAAAAGTGAGGCATGATGCTGTTGAGCAGCAGGAGAAGATTTGGGTTTGAGCAAGTCCAGAGCCCAATCCTGCCACCAGTTTTGGAGGGTGACACAAGGCAAAGCCCTCCAGCAATGCTCTGACATCCCTCTCTGTGCACAGTGCATCTTTACAAAGTGCTTCAAGGGTGGATGAATCCACTGAGGAACAAACACAGAGCAAAAAGGGTTAAACACAAAAATTCTGACTCTCTACAGGACCAAAAAAACCATCCTTGAGATGCAACATCAAACATGAGTCTCCAACTAGAATGGGAACCCTGCCCTGGGCCCTGAGAGGATCACTGAGGCTGGAGAAGCATCACTGAGTCTTTGGGGATTTTTGGAAGGAATTTTGAATGAGTTAGAGATGGGACCTCTGGGTTGGTTTTGATGATGTGATTTATGGTTTTTATCTTCTATGAAGGGTGAGCTCAGCTCACATCTTTACTGCATGGTTCAGAACAAGACCCTTAGTTACAAGACCTTTTAAGGATTTATTGACCAATAAAACACTGCCAACAAGAGTATTTAAGTTTTGGACCCAATCCTTAAATATTTCATCTTATGGACTCATGCTGCAGTGGAAGCTTTCTTAGCCAATCATGTTCTGACACACAAACCTACAGTGCTGCACCCTGAACTCCTTGTTTACCTCTGTAGCTACTTTTATTTTTCTATATCTTAAACTCTAAAACTCTAAACGTTTTTCTTTTTAGCTTAACGTGTCTGTGCTTTAAACTGTAAATCCACATTCTTGCTTCCAGCACCTCAGTTTGGGAGCCTTTCCCAAGGTCTCAGATCAAATCCTGGGTTTAATTCTAAGCTTTGGCTTACAGGCCCAAAGTTCTGAGAATTCCCTGCATTTTGGATTCCAACAGTCCAACCTTGTCACCAGCCCAGAGCACTGAGTGCCACATCCAGCCCTTCCTGGGACACCTCCAGGGATGGGGACTCCAACCCTCCCTGGGTATTCCAAGGGTTTAAATCTCCCTTTCTGTGGAGAAACTCCTCGTGATGCCCAACCTGAACCTCCCCTGGCACAGCCTGAGGCAATGTCTGTGCCCAGAGCATCCTTCCTGCTCTCCACCCCGGGATTTGGGTGAGGTGCCAGCCAGCCTTTCCCAACCATGAGAAGGGATATCACCAGCTGGGTGCTGTGTACAAACCACAAACAGGATGGGACTGTTAGGAACGTGCCTTGAGCTGCTTTATTTTCCAGCATCAGCCTCATTCCATGGTTATGACAATGGGAAGATGCCATCAGCTCACATGCCAGGCAGCAGACCAAAAACTGAATGTTACAACTCAGTTTTTAAGTTTTATTTACAATTACACAAAGCAAAAGCACACTGACAGTGTTTCTATCCAGCCACTGTCAGCACAGGTACCTTTGGTTAAAACAATTAAACAATTATTTGGCTTATTTGGAATCCAATTCCTGCTTGTGAGCCTTCAAACACAATGCACAGAGCTCCTTTATTAAGCTTAAAACTTCCTAAATCTCACCAGATAAACTCTCCTGCAGCTTAGGGAGTTATTCTAGACAAGCCTTAATACACAGACCCTTGTTCTATTTGTCCTTACTTTTCTCCTTCTTACATAATTTGTCTGCTGACCAATCTCATGGCCACTGCTCAGCTCTGATCACAGCTCTGCTGTCTCTGGGGCCTTTTGCAGCTTTCCCAAACCCCTCTGATTTTATGGATTCCCACACTTGGAGCTGCTTTATTTCCCACCATCAGTCTCATCACATGGTTATGACAATGGGAAGATGCCATCAGCTCACATCCCAGGCAGCAGACCAAAAACTTAATGTTACAGCTCACTTTGTAAGTTTTTTTTACAATCACACAAAGCAAAAGCACACTGACAGTAGTTCTATCCATTGTTTTACCTTTGGTTAAGCAATGCTTGCTTATTTGGAATCCAATACTCACTTGTAAGCCTTAAAACACAATGCACAGAGCTCCATTATTAAGCTTAAACCTTCCTAATATCTTGCAGCTTAGGGAGTTATTCTAGACAAGTGTTAATACACAGATTATTGTTCTACTTGTCCTTACTTTTCTACTTCTTACATAATTTTTCTGCTGACCAATCTCATGGCCGCCCCTTAGCTCTGATCACAGTTCTGCTGTCTCTGAGGCTTGTCTCTTGCAGAATCCCCAAAACCATCTGATTTAAGGATTCCCACAAGGGAAGCCTGACCTTTTCTCGATGGAGTCGATGTTGGAGTGCAGCAGCCACAGCTCCTCGGCGTTGTCGTGCCGCCGCGACGAGAAGATCAGGTGGTGGCCGGTCAGGCACAGCGTGCCCTCCACGGCCGGGTGGAACGGGCGGTGCAGCACCACGTTATCCGCCCGGGGCGTCTTGATCAGCTCGGCGAACTCCATGCTGGACGGGAAGGCGGGGGAAACACCGGGAAAATAATTCACCGGGAAAATTCACCGGGAAAACAGGGGGAGCCTCGGCAACACCAGCAGGAGGCCGGGAGAGGCGGGGAGGGCGTGTGCGGTGCCACCCGGGCAGGCGGGGGCATCACCCGCGGTGGCGGCGGCGGCTCCCCGGGCACCGAGAGCGATGAGGGACCCGCACAAGGCCCCCCGTTCTCCCGCAGGGCCGAACCGGGCTGCCGGGAGGGCGGTACGGAGGGAAGCGGCACGGGCAGAGCCTCGGTGCCGGCTCGGGGAGGGTCAGGGCGCCGGGGCAGCGGCGGGAGCCGCGGGACCCCCGAGATCCCCGGGATTCCCGGGAGCCGCCGGCGAAGCTGGATGGGCCGGAAGCGCTGCCCGGGAGCCTCCCGGGTCACGTGACGCACAGCCGGACCAATCCGCGCTCGGGATCCTCACGGAGACGGCGAGGCGCGGAAAGGGTCCGGCGCGCGGCACGGCCCCGCCACAAGCGTTCCGCGGGAATTAATGGGGATGGGCGGGACGGGGGCGGGGTCAGGGGAGGGACCAATGGGGTGGGCGGGGCCGTGGGCGGAGCTTGGGGACAGCGGGCGGGAAGGGAGCGGGAAGGGAGCTGGAATGGGAACGGGAACAGGAACAGGCAGGGATTGGGAATGGAGCAGGAATGGGAACAGGAACAGGCAGAGATTGGGAATGGAGCAGGAATGGGAACGGGAACAGGCAGAGATTGGGAATGGAGCAGGAATGGGAACGGGAATGGGGATTAGGAATGGAGCAGGAATGGGAACGGGAATGGGGATTGGGAATGGAGCAGAAAGGGAACAGGCAAGGATTGGGAATGGAGCCGGAAAAGGGAACGGGAACAAGAAGGGATTGAGAATAGAGCGGGAATGGGAGCGGACAGGGATGGGGAATGGACAGCAAATGGGAACAGAGAGGGATTGGAGCGGGCAGAAAGAGGGAATGGAATTAGGGAGGGAATGGATGGGGCAGGGAATGGGAATAGAGAGGAAATGGAGCCGGCAGAGAGAGAGAGAATGGAGCGGGCAAGGGTTGGGAAGGGAACGGGCAGGGATTGGGAATGGAGGGGGAATGGAGAAGGCAGGGACCGGGAATGGAGCAGGAGCAGGAGGATGCCGGAGCCGCAGCCCCGAGCGGGGCAGGGCCGGGCTCGGACCCCACGGGGCCATCGGCAGCCGCAGTTTGGGGACAAATTCCCGCGGGGATTGGGCACACACAGCCAGGTCCCTGCTGACCCCGATCCAGTGCTGTCCTGCTCCTGCAAAAAAGGCCAAAAATTCAGCCTGGCCACACCAGATGTGGTGTTTTCTGAAATCCCCCTCAGGTTCTTCTCCAAAGCTCCCCAGCTGTGGCAGCAGAGCCCCCCCTACACTGGGTTTGTGTTTCCATCATGGAATCTTGGAATGGTTTGGGTGGGAAGGGACCTTAAAGCTCATCCCATTCCCACCCCCTGCCATGGACAGGGACACCTTCCACTATTCCAGGTTGTTCCAAACCCTGTCCAATCTGGCCTTGGACACTTTCAGGGATCCAGGGGCAGCCACAGCTTCTCTGGGCACCCTGTGCCAGGGCCTCCCCACCCTGCCAGGGAACAATTCCTCCTCAATATCCCATCTCTCCCTGCTCTCTGGCACTGGGAAGCCATTCCCTGTGTCCTGTCCCTCCATCCCTTGTCCCCAGACCCTCTCCAGCTCTCCTGGAGCCCCTTTAGGCACTGGAAGCTGTGACACTGCCAACATCCCACAGCCAGTGGTGAGGTTGCAGGGTCAGGGGTGCATAAGCTCGAGTGCTTTTCCATGGTTTATTCCAGTAAATTCCAGCCCTGTCAGGAAGAGCTTGGGCACAGCTAAAACCCAAACCTTAGCACTAAATTTATTAGCAGAGGTGTGAGCAGGAATGTGGATCCCTGGAAGTGTCCAAGGCTGGGCTGGAAGGGGCTTGGAGCAACCTGGGATAGTGCAAAGTGTCCCTGCCCATGGCAGGGGGTGGAATGGGATGAGCTTTAAGTCCCTTCCAACCCAAATGATCCCCTGATTCCAAACCAAATTCAGGGCTGGTGATGCTGAAATCCAGCATTTACCCCGAGAGTACCTGTGAGAGTGAGAAGGGCTGGCCACAAACCAGGAAAAGTGAAGTTCTAGGGAGTGGGAAAAAGATGAAGGACACCAGATTTTCAGGAAAAAAAAAAAAAAAGAATTCCAGCTTTTTCCTGAAGAGGGGCTCTGCTGTCTGCACTGGCCTCTGGGGTTGCTGGAAGGGAGGGGGGATCCAGGATGTGATCCAGAGCTGTAGATCCCACAGATCCCTCAGATCCCACTCACACAGAGAGGCTCCATCTCCTCAACCTCCACCTGCTTTGTCTCAGGCGAAGAGCGAAGCCAAAGCGAGGAAATCGAGTCCTCAGCCGCTGCTGGGGCTCCCTCTGGAGGGGATGGATGGCTCCAAGGCTGCTCAGCCCCTGCCCGATGGGATCAGCCTGGCTGGATGCCAGTGGGTGACAGCCTGTTCTGGGCAGTTGTCCCTGAGAAGGATTGCAGGGGTGTTTGGATTTGGTGACCTGGATTTTTTATCTCGGCCCCTGGTGCCGAGTTCAGCCTGAGTTTGTCAGGTTCGCTGCCCCTGTGTCTCAATGCTGGCAGTTCTGGTGATTCCAGTGTCTGGGAATGATCTGAAAGTTTAATCAATGGCATTTTAATCTCATAGATAGATGAAAAAATTCATCATAAGGACGATTGATTCTCCTCTTATGGGGGTTTGCATTGATCCACATCATCAGAGAAAAGAGGGGTCTCTGAGTGTATCCTGATAGTTTGAGTTGGAAGAGGCCCTAAAACTCATCCAGTTCCACCCCTGCCATGGCAGGAACACCTTCCACTGTCCCAGGCTGCCCCAAGCCCCATCCAACCTGGCCTTGGACGCTTCCAAGGATGGGGAAGCCACACCTGGAGTGGCTGCAAAGGAAAACAAAGGATTTCAGCCCCATGGGTAGTGGGGAAACAGCACTGCTGCCTCTGTGAAGGAGAGGAAAGGCAAATTTGGGCAGTGGAGGGACTGATTGTTACGCCAGGGTTGGTCCTGACAGCTCTGCAATCCCCAGGGGATGTGTGGGAAGGGATCATTGCCCAGCTCAGAGAAAAACCCATCACAAACAGCCCTCAAGTCAGGGATATATCAGATATTACACAGAGAAACAGGAGTTAGAGGTGCAGTAGGAATGTGCCTACAAAGAGGAGTGGCTGGTGCTGAGATGGAATTCACTGCCTGCCTTTTTCTGTCTTGCCCTGTGCTGTAAGGAAAATAAAGTTTGTGCTCATTTGTACATGTAAATGTGTTGCAGTAAGGTAAAAAAATCATAAAGAAAGGCCTCATAAAAATCAGGCCTGCTCTGTTATTTCTTCTAAGGGAAGCTAGCACTTTGCAAATTCATCTTGGTGTGAGCAGTTTGTTACCATAACCATCTATTCCTGGCTGAAAAACAGCTAGCATCTGTATAAACTGTTTTTACATTGTTAGATAGAAAAATGAAAACTATCTCTCACAAACAACTTGTCCTCCATGTACACACCAGGGGTTTGAGTGAGTAATCAATGCAGAATACCAACTTGTTACTAACCAGTAAAGTAACTGGCAAGAAAGCTCCTGACCAACTGGAGTCACACATGAGGTCTGTAAAACTGTATAAAAGGGAGTTATGTGAATAAAGAATGGGCTTTTTCCACCATGAAGAAAATGGAGCTTTGTGTGGTTTATTCCAATATCTGGGTGTGGGTTCTGGGCTCAGAGAAGCTTTCTTAATAATATAAAAAACAGGGAACTGTGGAGACCCTGGGGGGCCATTCCCTGGTCTAGGGAGACACAAGAAGCTTCCCTCAAAAATCTGTTAGACCCCACTGGCCCCTTCCCCCGTTCCTGTGTCTGTTCCCATGTCCCTGAGCCACTCCTCCCTATTCCCTGACTGGCCCTCACCTTTGTACTGCCCCGAGACCAGGGTCACCCCAGGCCCCTTGGCACCCCCAAACTCTGGGTGTGGGTGCTGGGGCCTGAACATCTCACCAGGCAGCTGAATAAAACGTCTGTGGATGTTTTATTTAAAGGTCCTTTTTGCTTCCTTACCCTGTACCAGCAGCAATTCAGCCTGCTGCAGCGATGTATGTGTACTCATCTTGTACTCAAGAATTTGAGTTTGGACATCACCTCTCCCAGAGGAGCCCCTGAACACTGCAGGGAGACCCATCCTGCCTTGTTTTCAGTCCTGTAAAATCAACATTTGGAGTTGTGACCCTGCCCAGCACGGCTCAGCACTGACATCAGTCAGCAAACATTGTCCTGATCTCGGGAACAATGGGGACGTACGGGACACCAGGGAGGGAACAGCACAGCCCCTGGGGAGGGAACAGCACGGCCCTTGTGCAATAAACCACTGGCCAGCCTTATCTCTGGGTGCTGCACGTGTCATCCTGCCCTGCATTCCCTCTGGATGGGAGAGGTCCCAACCTATGGAGGGGTTTGACAGCTGGCCTGCAAACAAAACTGAGAAAACAAAAGAAATAACTGATGATTTCCAAGGGTATCCCTAGCAAGGAAGAAGACAAGGCTGTCAGCATGGAAACAGATTAGAAAAGACACATGAAAATTTTTGTCAGCTGGGCTACGTGCTCAAATAGATGTGCTAAACGTGCCTTGTTCAATTTCTGTAAAACTTTTGCCAATTATATTGAGGCTAATTGCTCTGCACCAATGAATATAATGAGTTATTGGGATGCAGTTAATGACTTAAGATCACGCTTTGGTAAGAGTAAATAAGCTGGAGAACATGCAGAATTAAAAAAACCTTTTTTCTTGGACCCTGATCACGTGTGTGTGTGTGTCACATCTGACCTAATGGTGACACCAACCCACGGGCTGGGCTGTGAATGCCAGCAATTTCAGGGTAATCTCAAGGCTGGGGTACAGGCTCACCCTGAATGAGGCAGAGAACTCTGGAGCATGACTGGGATGATGAGGAGCAGCTGAGGGAGCTGGGAAAGGGGCTCAGCCTGGAGAAAAGGAGGCTCAGGGGGACCTTGTGGCTCTGCACAACTCCCTGACAGGAGGGGGTGGCTGAGTGGGCTTGGTCTCTTCTCCCAAGTTAAAATGATGGGGGGAAACAGCCTCAGGTTGTTCCAGGGGAGGTTTGAGTTGGATATCTGGGAAAATTTCTTTATGGAAAGGGTTGTCCAGCCATGGGACAGGGCAGTGGTGGAGTGCCCAGCCCTGGAGGGATTTAAAGCCATGTGGGTGTGGCACTTGGGGACATGGGTCAGTGGTGGCCTTGGCAGTGCTGCAGGAGCTATTGGACTCACTGATCTCAGTGGCGTTTTCCAACATAAATATTCCGTGGTCTATGGGTTGTACTGATATTTCTGAGGATGGATTTGGATCATAATAACTGATATTGGGTCAAGGAGGCCTCTCCAGCTGCTGGAAGCAGGTGGCTCCAGGCACCAGCTGCTTTTCCTTGCTCTGACAAAGCCTCCTAAGAAACCCCAGAGTGGGAGAAGCACAAACAGAAACTGTCCAAGCAGAAGGAAATGCATCAGAATCAGTGCCCTCTGCCAAAGGCCCAGAGATTCCTCCTGCCAGAGCCCTAAATGCCCGGCCATCTGCTTCCCTCTGCCCCGGAATGTGGGCTGGAGAGCTCTGCCAAAAGCTTGTCTGGCCTCAGCAGGAGTCAGGGCTCTTCCCATGTCCTCCTCTCCTGCCTGGAGAGCGGGATCATGAACTGTCTGGGGCTGTTCCTGAAAACCCCCAGGGCGTGGAGCAGACCCTGGGGAGCAGATGTTGCTCTGGAGTCACCCTTGAGGTCACATGTCCCAAATCTGGAGCAATTCCCACGAGTTTGGGCATTTCAGAGGGCGAGTTCTCCTCCACCACGTGTGCACTGACACCAGCAGGGGTTTGCCTGAGGAATCCAAGGAGTAAGTGGCTGCAGGATGGCAGAGGATCACCCTCCATATGCTGCAGCCCCGTGAGCATTTGCCTCTTGGACGAGCACTGGTGTTTTTCAGGGCTCTAAAAAAGTGCTTTTCTGTGCTTGTTTCCATTCCTGAAATAGATTGTGATCCCATTATCCCAGCTCACAGCCTCTTCACCCTCTGATGTTTTCCCAGGAAGAGCAGCAAGCACAAGGCAGAGGAGGTTTGTGGCTGCTGAGAATCATCTGTGAGTGCAGTGCCCACATCCACAGGGATAAATCCAAGGCCAGCTGGAAGGGCCAAGTCACAGACAGGACATTGAGATCTCCTGGCTGCCCCAAAAAGGGATCCACAGTGGGCAGCTCGCTGGGGATTGGTGTCTGTGTTGGCTCCTGAGCCCTGCCTTGGAGCCAAAATCTGCCAGGGCTGGGGGAAACTTTATGTCTGAGCCTGGTCCTGGCACTGCTTCACTCACTGGTGCGGATCCAGCCAAGGGGCTGGAGGAGAACGAGGCAGAGAGAAAAACCCTTCCATGGAGAAGCAGAGAAATCATCCTGTTTGTAGGAAATTTGCTAAAACAGCAGGAAAGCCAGCTGGAGCTGATTTAGATGTTGTTTTCCACGTTCCATCCACGGGGATGTCTGAGCTCACAGCGTGTCCCAGGAGCTGCCATCCACAATTCCTCCCTAAACAGCACCAGCAGGGCCCACCCTCCTGGCAGCTGGGAGGAGGGAGCTGCAGGTGTGGGAGAGCTTCCCAGCCAGCATTCCCAGCTCCACAGCAAGGCCTGACCAGGGTTTTGGCAAGCAGAGAGTGAGTGGGCAGCTCTGAAGTGAGACTGCAGGAGGAAGGAGGCTGGCAGGATGAGGCAGACAGACAGATGGACCCCACACCTCATGCACGAGTATTCCTCGGGGCTGAGATTCCATCATTAATTATTTTTAGATTATTTTCTTTTCTTTTTTTTTTTTTTTTTCCCTCCAAGGAATAACAAGTTTCTGGTGAAGCTTTTCCATTTTGTCATAAGAAATGAGGGGACACCATGTAATGGTCCTGAGGAAAAGGGATTGGGGTGCTGGTGGGTGAGAGCTGGACACCTGGAGAAGAGCAGGATCCAGGGAGAGTTCAGAGACCCTTCCAGAGCCTAAAGGGGCTCCAGGAGAGCTGGACAAGGGATGGAGGGACAGGACACAGGGAACGGCTTCCCACTGCCGGAGGGCAGGGTTAGATGGGATATTGGGATGGAATTGTTCCCTGGCAGGGTGGGCAGGCCCTGGCACAGGGTGCCCAGAGAAGCTGTGGCTGCCTCTGGATCCCTGGAAGTGTCCAAGGCCAGGTTGGACAGGGCTTGGAGCAACCTGGGATAGTGGAAGGTGTCCTTGCCCATGGCAGGGAGTGGAAATGGGATGAGCTTTAAGGTCCCTTTCCACCCAAACCATTCTGATATTCTAAATTTAACATTCTTTCATTAAGCTTTTTGTGTTTTTCTTTTTTCTTTTTAAAAATTTTTTTCCTTCTCAATTTATGAAAATGTTTTCTTGCCATGGAAATCTCCGGGCACTCCCCAGGGACAAAGCTCCAGGTCTCTGTGCTCCTGGAGTACCCAGAGCACACAGCCTGGTGCCAGAGCTGTTTGGAATTACCCTGAGTGAGTGAGAACAATTGGCCAGGTACAAACAGTCCCCAGAGCCTTCCCTTTATCAGGACCTGAGTATGAAGGTGGATATCTGATCTATCAGATCTATATGTCTGTCTCTGTACTTGGCTTGTTCAAGTTTTCAGGGGGAAAATTCCAACCTTTTCATGGATTCAAAAAACATTGAATTCTGAGGAAACCCCTCAGGCCACTGCACAGGGGTCTGATACATATGTAAGGTGTTGTTGAGCCATGATCTGATTTTTTAGGTGAGTGGCTTTGAGAGTTTTGCTTCGGATATGATTTGACTTTGGGAGCTTGGAGACCCCTGGGGGGAGAAAAATAGAAAGAAAGAGAATTTAGAGACAGAGGAGGGAAACCTCTGTGGTTACCAAGGCTTTCCATTGGAGAGGGGAGTGAAATAAAGGACATTAATGAAATTATCTTCACCTGCCCTTGGGTTTAAATTGAAAGACAATGAAACAGATATTTACACAGTGACCACTTGCAATAGAGACAAGTGTAATTTCTTTGTTGATATCATTGTCACTGCTAGAAATGAAGGGATGGGACTATTTTCCAGCTAAGAATGATTTATTGTTCAGATAAACATCAGTTTCAGAGGCTGTGAGATTTCAAAGGAGCAAGCAGTCAGCCATAGCTCAAGAGTGGCCACAAGTTTCTTTGTTACAAGGCAATATAGAACTTTCTAAACTAATAGACAGCTGCCACTGAATTTATTTTGCTTTTTTAACTTCTCACTTTTACTTACTTCTACTGTACTGTAGGTACTTTTATCTAGTGGGTTTCTAACTCATGTACACACATATGCTTTTATTATAACTTCTAAACTCTCAACTTATTCCATACAACCCCACCCCTACATTACAAACCCTTCACCTTCTCATCAGCACAGTTTCTCACTTACTTGAGGCATCTTCTCACCTACTACTATAGAAATATAAGTTTAGAATTTTTCTGCTTAATATCTGTGTATTGTGTTTTTACATCAATCTAAGCTTCTTCTTAGGCTGCAGGTAAAACTCTTCAGTGTCTGTGGAAATTTCTGTTTTTTCCAATTCTCACAGTAACAAAGGCTTTCCATTGGACAGGAGTGTGAAATAAGGGGCATTAATGAAATTATCTTCACCTGCCCTTGGGTTTAAGTTGAAAGACAATGAAAGAGATATTTATACAGTGACTGCAGGTTGCAATAGAGACAACTGTAATTTCTTTGGAGGCTACAAGGAAGCATTATTATAATTCCCCCATGGTAGGGGGATTTGAACTGGATGATCTTCAAGGTCTTTCCAACCCAAACCATTCCATGTTTCTCTGGTTCTGTCAATCAATAACAGGATTGTTCTATGACCTGTTTCTGAAAGGGAAATGGGAATAATGTGAGGTGATAAATGCTTATGAACTGATTTTTTATTATTGCTATTTAGAAGCTGTGGTGCTTTGAAAATATCATTTGGGCTGCTTTTCCATGAGACCTGGCTCAGGTTCTCTCTGTCTGGGAGCTGCAGATGTTGGGGTAACTCCTCACAACCCCAAATCTGGGTTCTTGGGGTCTGATCCGGTTTGGGAAATTGCCAGATCATTCCTGAGCAAGCTGAATCCTGAACTGCCTCTTCAGGAGCATAAATCAATACATCTTCAAAACCAAACTCTCCTGGATTTGATGAAGCTTAGAAAATTTTGTTTTAGTGAGTAGGGAGACTTGAACTTCATAGAATCACAGAATGGCTTGGGCTGGAAGGAACCTTAAGCTCATCTTATTTCACCCCTCTGCCATGGGCAGGGACACCTTCCACTATTCCAGGTTGCTCCAAGCCCTGTCCAGCCTGGGCTCACAACCAGGAAAAATGGTTCTAAATGAAGCTGGAGCCACCCTCTGGTATTTTCAGTTCAGCAGTGACTGCTGAGGTTGTGCTGAGTATTTAAGATCAAATATGAACAGGCTGAGTTAGGATTTGTTAGGCTGAGTCTCCTGAGTAGCTTGAAGTATGAACCATTGTTATTGGGGGAAAAAAGAGTTCTCAGTGTGGGAGTAAATGTGCTCTCTGTTGGATGCAGAGAACTGAAAATCTCCTCTTCCAGAATCCAATTAATGATCCCAGTTAATAAAGAACAAGTGGCCAAAGTACCAGTGACAAAGAGATGAGAGCCAGGGCAGCCCAGCAGAGTCAGAGATGCTCCCCCAGCTGAAATGCCTTTTGTTCCACTCCCAGTTGCAGGCAGTGGGATAAATTTAGAGCCGTGACTTGTCATTCCAGAAATCAAACAGGACACGGAGACAGCGAGAGCTGGAAAATCCTCCAGCTGTGCTAGAGCTCAGCAGCAGGGCTGGGAAGTCTCTTTACCTGTGAGATCAGACACAAAGCAGAGCTGCTGCTGCAGTCCTGTGGCTTTTTTTCTTTTCTTTTTTTTTTTTTTTTTTAAATGGAATCACAGAATTATTAAGGTTAAAAAAGCCCTTGATAAGATCATTGAGTCCAAGTATTGACCCTGCCCCACGTGTCCACCACCAAGGCCAGCACCTGAGTGCCCTCCCAGTGTCAGAAGGGAGCCTACAGGGAACATGGAAAGGGACAAGTCACAGGAGCCTGGAGTGACAGGACAAGAGGGAATGGCTTAAACTGAAAGGAAGTAGCTTTGGATTGGAAGTTAGGAAAAGTTCTTCTCTGTGACAGTGGTGAGGCCCTGGCACAGGGTGCCCAGAGAAGCTGTGGCTGCCCCTGGATCCCTGGAAGTGTCCAAGGCCAGGCTGGACAGGGCTTGGAGCAACCTGGGATAGTAGAAGGTGTCCCTGCTCTGGCAGGGGGTTGGACTGGATGTCCTATAAGGTCCCTTCCAACCCAAACCATTCTATGATTCTATTCTATAATTCTATAAAGAAACTTCAGTTATTAAAAGTGAGATTCAATAATAACAGAAGTGGTGATGTCTTCACTGCCTGGAGATTTTCAGCTCATGACTGAATATTCCTCACCAGGGAAGATTTTCACCACAAATGCAGCCCCATGACTTCTGAACTCCAGGAGCTCTGATTCCTTTTATTCCTCTTTCTTCCTGCAATCCTGGGAGCTGCTGTGATCTGGAGCTGCCCTAGGGAGAGCCCACACTCCGATTTAAGCTGTGCTGTGTTCCCAAAGGTTGGCACAGCCCCAGGAGCTGCTGTGCCCCAGGACAACCAGATCCCAAGTGCAAGTCCTGGACTGGCCACAGACCAAAGACCACACACAGTTTTTGGGTAGAAAGTCACTGTTTGGGAAGCTGGGAGCAGTTTAACCCCCTGGGGATGGCCAAAGCAGGCCGTGCTTGAGCCATCTTCCTGCTGAACAGCACGGAGCTCACCTGAGGGACTTGCCAAGGACTTGGCTCCAAATTTTTAACTGGAAAGAGCCAGAGGAGAGTGAAGAGATCACAGTTCCTTTGCTCTTTCCTTGCCTGAGCCGTTCACCCTTTTGTCTTTCCCTTTTGTTGAACGAACCAAGAGCAGTGGGAAAGGGAGGTCCTCAGGGCACTGCAGTTGCAAGGTGACAAATGAGGGAAAATAATCCCAGATTTACATCAGGAAGATGGACTAGACATTTACTGCTGCCATATTTGAGAATATTTCATTTACTGGGGCAGGGTTCAGCTCGTGTCAATGACAAAAGGACCACAGAGGTCACTGAGTGCACCGGGAAGAGAAACAAGCCCGATGAAAACATCTGTGCAAAGCCACAGATCTGCCTGGGGGAAAATGCTTCTGGAATTTCTGGGGTTAAAAACCCCCAAATTACATCAAGGCTGGATCATATCCCATTCAATAATACAGTAATTTTTTTTTTTTTTTTTTTTTTTGTGAAGGAACACAGAACATCCTTCCTCTTCTCTGCTGGATTTTCTCCAGCTCTGCTCTTCCTCCCGTGGTGCAAAGGGCTTCAGCAGCACTGGATTTTTTTTTTTCGGTGTTTCTCAGCTGATCCAGACTCATCCTTCCTGCTCCGTGTGCCTTAACTCAGAGGAGAAGATTTTGACTGTTGGTTTTGCATCCAGAAAAGATGAATCCAGAAAAGAATAAAGAACACCAGCAACAATTGGTGCTGTATGTTTGAATTTGGACATGAAGAACTAGACTGAGGGATTCCCTGCTGAAGATTTGTAGGAACAAACACATTCAATATCTGCAAAATAAACTCTGCATCTTAAAAAACCCCACCCAGTTTCTTGTCAAGAAATAAAAAAAAAAAAAACAACCCACTGTTCAACAGCAGTGTAATGATTTATTTTCCTTCAGAATTGCAGTAAATGGAATTATTCCTTCTAAAAGGTTATGAATGGTCAGCAGCAGAAATGAGCAGGGTTATTTCCCTGTAGTGGTCATGGAAAACAGAAAAATATAAAGTGGAATGAAAAAGGAAAAAGCAAAGAATGAAGAAGGAAGCTGAGAGGGCATGAACATGTAGTTACAAGAACTGGATATGGACAATAGCTGGATGGAGGCATCAAAAAAGAGATAAGGAACGGAGAAATCTGGAAAGGGGGTAAAGGAGTGACAGGGGTGAGGGTGGGAAGTGACTTTGTCCAGTTTCCTTGAGAGTTTCTGACCTGTGGAGTTTGTTCTCAAGGGTGTGTCACTGCAGGGTGTCCCAATAAGGTGGCTTTGGAGGTGACAATTCCTAATTTCATCCTTGCAAGTCTCTCCATCCTCTCCAGCTGCTGGGTGGGCATGGAGCAAAACAAGGGAAAAGCAGAGCAGTGTAGAAAACAGACTCATGGAATCACTGAGGATGGAAAATCCCTCTAAGGCCATCGAGTCCATCCATTCCCCAGCACTGCCAAGGCCACCACTGACCCATGACCCACCTTAGATGCTTTTTTTTGAACTCTTTCAGGGGTGGTGATTCCCCCACTTCCTTGGGCAGCCCATTCCAGTGCCATTCACCCTTCCAGTGTAGGATTTTTCCCCAATATCCAATCCAATGGCTGCAAGGCCAGGGGAGCTCTTGCTGTGCCGGCAGCCTGGAACAACTCTGATGAAACAACAAAAACCAGAAACATTTGTGCCTGGAGACAAGTCAGCCATCTGCAGAGGGCTGTTGTTTGCTCTGCAGGCTGTGCAGTGTCACCCTGCCCCACTGGGCCCTCTCACAAAGGCACCTGGCAGCCAGGCTGGGCTCCGTGGGCACGTGGGGCTGTTCCTGCTCTCCAGATCCGGCTCTTGGGCTCCAGCGGTGCCAGCCGGGGCTGCCCACGGCACAGCTGCTCCCAGAGCAGCTGGAATTCAGCCTGGGATAGCTCCTGATAAGCTCTGGGCACTGTCTGCAAGGCACAGACACAATGGGGTGTCAGATCCATTCCCCAGTGGTTTTATGGAGCATCCAACCCTGACCAGTGCTCTGGCACTGAGGACCCTCAAGGGCCTCTCCCAAATGTGATTCTCTTCATCACATTCATTTTTCTGGGTGTTTTGTCTCAATTTTGACTTTGTTTCTTTTTCTTTTCTGTTATTGATCACAGCCTAAAGGAAATGAAGGAAAAAATGGTTTATGAGCAGGAGTTAATAAATTTCCAGTTACCATGGCAATGATAGGACATCTCACAAGGCTGTTCTAAGTTCTGAACTATCCAAGGTCTCCATTAAAAAACTCCATAATGGATTAAAGCTCATCCCTTCTGAATTTGCAAATAGGCTGAAAGGAGCTCCTGTTCTGGAGGGTGCTGGGGATTGACTTTTCTTTTTTGGAAAAGACAGAAGAGTTGGTGGAGAAGCTGGAATAAGCAATACCTGGCAATTCAGGGATTCTGCAGGAAAGCTGTGGGGCTGCAGTGGGCTCCAAGGTGCTGACACTGGGACAACATCATCCTGTTCTCTTCTGGAAAAGGCAGGAATTGTTCTTTCTATAAAAATAACCACCAGGTTTATCAGGTGTCAGTTAATTCATTTATTATTCTGAATTAGAATTCCAGGTGGTGCTGTTTGCTGCCAAGAGGACCAGGCTTCAAGGGGAGGTGGAGTAGCTGGAGAGAGCTCAGGGCTGAGATGGTTACAGGACCAAGAAAATGATCTGTAACAAAAATCTGGAAGAACTGAGGTTGTGATCACTGAATCACAGAATGGTTTGGGTTGGAAGGACCTTAAAGATCATCCTGTTCCTACCCCCTGCCTTGGGACACCTTCCACCATCCCAGGCTGATCCAAGCCCTGTCCAGCCTGGCCTTGGACACTGCCAGGGACCCAGGGGCAGCCACAGCTTCTCTGGGCACCCTCTGCCAGGGCCTCCTCACCCTCACAGCCAGGAATTCCTTCCTAATCTCTAATCTTAACCTACTCTCTTTCAGTTTAAGTCATTCCCCCTTGTCCTGTCCCTCCATCCCTTGTCCCAAGTCTTGACCAGCTCTCCTGGAGCTCCTTTGGGCTCTGGAAGGGGCTCTGAGCTCTCCCTGGATCCTTCTCATCTCCAGGGGAGCACCCCCAGCTCTCCCAGCCTGGCCCCAGAGCAGAGGGGCTCCAGCCCTTGGAGCATCCCTGTGGCATTGCTGGAACACTGTGGTTCCATGCATTTTTGATAACACACACTATTTCCATGGTTGCAGCAGTTCCATGCCCCAGTCCCTGGCCCTGATGTCAGTGGTCACACCCTGCTGACATCCACAATAATGAATCTCTTCCCCTCCCAGCAGGATGGCCAGGTCCCAGTCCCACTGGAAATCAGGCCTGTCTCACAGAGACACAGGAGGTGCTGTGGGAATTGTGCTTGCAAATGTGTAAAGCAGGCTGGGAAAAAAGCATGGCCAGGGCTAAAAATTTATCAATAGGGAGAGGTAGCTCCTGTGCCAGGACAGCTGATTTGTTAAGAAAGAGGAACAGAAGTGTAAACCATGCCATGGAGTCACAGAGTCACAGGATCTGGGTTTGGAATAGATCTTTAACTGAGATCAAGTCCAACCATCCCCCAGCGCTGCCAAGGCCACCACTGATCCATGTCCCCAAGTGCCATGTCCACATGGCTTTGAAATTCCTCCAGGGATGGGGACTCCATCACTGCCCTGGGAAGCTGAGCCAGGGCTGGACAGCCCTTTCCAGGCAGGAATTGTTCCTAACATCAAGTTAAACCTCCCCTGGCACAACCTGAGGCCATGTCCTCCTGTCCTGTTCTTGTTCCCTGGGAGCAGAGCCTGACCCCAACCCCGGCTGTCCCCTCCTGTCAGGAGTTGTGCAGAGCCACAAGGTCTCCCCTGAGCCTCCTTTTCTCCAGGCTGAGCCCCTTTCCCAGCTCCCTCAGCCCCTCCTGGTGCTCCAGCCCCTTCCCCAGCTCTGTTGCTGTCTGTGCAGCAGGTCCCCATCCAGCCAGGTGTCCTCAGTGTGACAGTGACAAAAGCTGATGCTCAGAAGGGTGGGAGAGCACAGCCCCAGAGAGCAGCATTAGACTGGAAACCCACCCAGTTCCAGCAGTCTGATGTCTGGGGCTGTTGAGCTGCATATGGATGACTGTTATTGTGCTGAATGCCCCTCGGGATTTCATGGATTTCATGGAAGCACAGAACAGCACAGAGTGGGAGGGAGCTCTGGAGATCACCTGGTCCATCCTGCCCAGCTGCTCAGAGCAGAGCAACCTTCAAAGCTCAGATTGGCTGCCCAATTACCTTCTGAAGATATTTACAGCTCTCTGTTCCACTATATCCACGGCAGCCATGGAATCATGAAGGTTGGAAAAGCCCTCTGAGGTCCAACCTCCAAGTCCAACCATTCCCCAGCGCTGCCAAAGCCACCACTGGCCCATGTCCCCAAGTGCCACATGCACACAACATTTAAATCCCTCCAGGGATGGGGACTCCATCACTGCCCTGGGCACCATTTTAGTGAACAAATCTTTGTTAATATCCATCTAAAGGTCCCCTGGTGCAGCTTGAGGCTGTTTCCTCTCATGCTGTCAGTGGCACAGTGAGCTGCACCACTGTGGGCAGTGGGAAAGAACAATTCCTTTGTTCAGTGCATCAAACTCCTGTGTGTCACCTGCTTCCCTGGCTATGGAAAGGGAAAAACAGAGTTCTCTCTTTTCCAGGACACTTTTTTGACAGTGCTGTCACACATTCCCACCTACTCATCTCCCTCTAGAGTGGAAGTTCCCAGTCTAATTACTGTCTTGGGAATAAGGCCCCAGCTCTCACCATGCTCCCTGCCATCCTCTGTACCTCTTTTCTTGCTCTGCACGTGCAGAGAGAGGGACACCAGCACAGTTTGCAGCATGAAGCACCCTCAAAACTAAACACAACACTCACAAAAACACCCCAATTTCTATCAGCACCCATTCCAGCAAATCCAAGCACTCAGTTTTCCTGCTTCTTGGCACTGGGTTGTTTTTTTTCTGAGTGCTCTTTGGGAATGTCTCATTCCTGGAAGGTGAAAATCAGTTTGCCATCACCAAGCCAGTCTCATTTGCCATCTGCTGAAGCTGCCACTCAGTGCTGAGATCCCTCTGCCTCCAGACTCCTTGCAGTCAGTTCTCATTTCCCTGCTCTGAATAACCTTCTGCTGGCATCAGAGCACCCCTGACAGCCGGGATCAGGCCATGTCCCCCCCAGAAACTGAGCACACCCGAGTCCCTGGAGCTGTCTGGAAGGTTTGTGAGGGAGAGGGGCTGATCAAAGTGTCTGCAAGTGGTCAGATCTGCCTGGGAAAAGGCTCTCAGCTCCAGGGCTGCTGTCCTTCAGAGGGGTGAGAGGGGCCAACAGATCAGGCTGCAGGGAGCGTGGTGTTTGCTGAATTTACCAGAGGGGTTTGCAAGAGGGTGACACACGGACACTGGGTCTTCTCAGCGTGCCCAGCCCGTGTGGGGACAGCTCTAGACAGCAGAGGCAGAGCTGTCAGTGCATCCTGGCCACATCCCAGCCCTGCTGCATCCCTGCCAAAGGTTGGGAAAGGCCTGTGATACTGATCTTGTTCCCTGCGAGGTCCCTCTGCCCCAGGACATCTGTTCCATCTGCTCCCCGGCCGCTCCTGTCACACTCGGCGGTTTTCCCTTTGAACAGGGGGCTGATTCCAGCTCTGGGCAGAGCAGGGCTTTGCCAGCAGGGTGGAGGGGCTGGTGGCCATGCCACGCAGTGCCCCATGAGCAGCAGGACCTCCCCCAGAGCCTCCTCTCTGCCCTATAAGTTGAGGATGCCCAGCCGTGGCACTCACAGCGCCCAGCTCCGGCTCCCTCGGACGCTCCCGCTCCAGCCTCGCCGAGTTCCAGCTCCTCTCCAGCCATGAGGTTCCTCTGCCTCGTCCTTGCTGCCTTCCTCCTGCTCTCCCTGGCTGTCCCAGGTAAGAGGGGGAATTGTGAGCTGGATAAGGGGAAAAGCAGGATGAGGAGGGTCAGTCTGGGCTGCGGGCAGCTGGAGAAACCTTGGGCTATGCTGGCTTTGGGGCTATGGCTTTGATGTTCACCCACAGAAATGTCCCAAATCCCTTGGGTGTGCATCTGAGTCTCCAACCAACCCAAGCCACCTGATGGCTCTGGGGTTTCATGATTCTGTGATTTCATGATTCTATGACTTCATGATTTTATGATTTCATGGCTATGATTTTGTGATTCTATGATTTCAGGATTCTGTGATTCCAACCAAACATGATTTGGTTACCCCAGCTTGTCTTATCTGGGGATCTATTTTTGAATCACTTTAAAGCACTGTAAGAGGCACATTTAGGATGTTTTGGATGTTTTGACACCTAAATAAGGTGAGCTGGGCCCTGGTGTAATTGTTTTAATCATGAAGCACCAAGCAAGTGCTGGATGTCCTTTTCAGAGACACCAGCCTTCTGGAACTTTCCTCTGCTTGATGCCATTTTTGTGCCAGGCCACTTCTGGCAATACCTTCAGGGTGAAGCTCCCTGACATTTCTGATGTGCAGTGCTCAGACATCCCTTCTGCTCTGGTCCTCACCTCCCCCTTCACTGACTAAAAGGGAGATTTGGGGCTCAGGAAGGTTCCCAT
Organism: Serinus canaria; assembly: GCF_022539315.1. NCBI lineage: Eukaryota > Metazoa > Chordata > Aves > Passeriformes > Fringillidae > Serinus > Serinus canaria. The sequence continues at coordinate 110,242,032 of NC_066316.1, forward strand.
TCCAATATTCCTTCACTTTGGACATCATTTCCCAGCTATTTCAGGCCAGCATCTTCTCACCCAGGTGCCTGGCACTTGGTGAAGCCTTGCCCTGAGGAACACCTTCATGGGTTTTGGTTTTGGGGTGTTTTGGGTGCTCTCCCATCTGTCCCAAAGTGCACCAGGGTCATCCAGTGGCCACCAGAAGGCGAGGAAGGTGCACAAGGAGCTGCTCTGGGCCCTTCAAGGTCCCTTCCAGCTCTGGGGTTGGGCTTGGACAGGAGTGTTGGACATGTGGGGGAATGGAGCAAGACATCCCTATGGACAGGGGCTGATCCTGCTGCCCACTGTGACTGGAGGGGGTGGGAGGGCAGGGAAATGGGGAACAGGGATGGGGAATGGGACCAGAGGTGGAATGGGAATGGGAGAGGGTGCGATGGGAACAGGTGGGACAATGGGGAGACAGGGGGGAAATGGGGAACAAGGGGAAATGGGAGGGGAACGGGAAATGGGGAACAGGGATGGGCAGGGAACAGAGTGGGGAAATGGGGAAATGGCAGGAGGAATGGGGAAAGGGGAAATGGGGACGAGGAAATGGGAACAGATGGGAAAGGAACAGAGGTGGGAAAATGGGGAAATGGGGAACAGGTGGGGCAATATGGGGAAGAGGTCGGGGAAATGGGGAAATGGGGAACAGTGGGATGGAGGAATGGGAACAGGCTGGGAGAAATGGGGAAAATGGGAAATGGGAACAGGGATGGGGGAAAGGAGAATGGGAATGGAAACAGGAAAATGAGGAACAGTGGAGAAATGGACGGATGGGGAAAGGCGGAAAGGGGATGGGGAAATGGGAAAATGAGAAAACAGGAAAATGAGGAATGCAGATGGAGAAATGGGGAACAGAGATGGGGAACAGAAATGAGGAAATGGGGAGCAGAAATGAGGAACAACCACTCTCCCTCTCCCCTTCCAGGCTATGGGAAGGTCAGGAAGACCTGTGCTCCTGTGGGGTACTGCTCCCCAAAGTGTCGTGTGATGGATCTGAAATACACCTCTGCTGACTGCAAATACTCCTGCTGCATCCCAACCACCTGGAAGGGGAAATAGGAGCTGAAAAGGGAGCACCTGGGGAAGAGGAGCACCATGGTGGCCTTGGGAGCAGATTCCCAGCTGTCTGACCCCATTGCCATCCCCTCCTCTTAATAAATAAAACAAAGAAAAAAAATGAGATATCATTTGTTGTGTGGTTGTGATCCTACTTAAAGCATTAGGACAAGTTCCCCAAGCCCCAAAGACCTGTTGGCATCATGTCCCATTGTTCTTTTCCACAAATTTCACAGTGGAAGTGTTTCAGAGATGGAGTTTCCCCCTCTGATTCTCACAGGGGATTCAGGCAGGGCTGGGTGACAAAGGTGTGGTTGGAACAACACCCCCCTGGCTGTCCCTGTCCCCACTGAGCCTGACAGCAAATCCCCAGGGTGAGAGGAGCCCTGGTTCAGTCCTGGGGCTCAAAAAATCAGTGTTCATTGGAGATCCTGGCAGAAGTGTTGTGGCCATGGCTGGGGAATGAGAGGGAAGGGTGGGGACCAGGTCTGGAACTCTCTTCAGCATCTTCCTCATTTAAAAGGGGGAAAAAAGGGCCACAGGTTGGAGAAACCCAAGAATTGTGAGGAAATAGGATGAAATAAAGCAGGGATTGGTGAAAGAGAAAAATGTAACTAGAGGGACCTTAAAGGGAGCATGAAGAGACCACCCAGGGATGACCAGAAGGTGCTCAGGAAGCTCCTGAAAATGGGATTAACCCTCACTGGCCATGGCACAGATCCCATCTCCTTGTCCTCCAGCAAATACATGGAGCAAAGCCAATTTCCAGGCTCCTCTGCTGGTTTTGGATGGGGAATGGATACTGGGAAAGAGAAACACAGAGCCAAGATCTCTACAGCAGGTGAGGAAAGGGGCTGAAAACTGACAGTCTGGGTTTCCCACTTTGTAGTTCCTAAAAAAGACACAATTTGGGGAATGTAGCACATCTCTGGCAGCAGCTCTGACCTCCCAGTGGTTCTGGTGTTTCCAAAATCCCTTCTCACCAACTCTGGAGGAATTTCAGAGCTGTAGAATCAGGGCACTGTTAATAATCCCTTTCAGGATGTTCTCTGTGCCACTGATCCAGGGTTGGGTTTGGTGTGTTTGAGCCCATGTATTTGAATGATTTTTGTGTCTTGGTACCCTGAAATCACTGCAGAAATTTCAGCAGAGGGATGTCCCTCAGTCATCACTTGTATTTCCCTTCTAATACATTTTCTTTGACCACTGAATTCAGCAAGTTAAAAAAAAAAAAGTGGAAAAACATAAAATTAAAACCAAAAAGCCTTGAGATTTGGGGTTCACAAGGGTCCAAATAAATCTGGAAAAGAAACCATAATTTCCAGTGAGAAAGCAGAGATACCCTGATGTTTATTGACATCAATAGAATCACAGAATTGTTTATGTTGGAAAAGCTCCTCTGAGATCTTCCAGTCCAAACATCCCCCAGCTCTGCCAATGCCACCACTGACCCGTGTCCCCAAGTGCCACATCCACATGGGTTTGAAATCCCTGCAGGGATGGGGACTCCTCCACTGCCCTGGGAAGCCCCTTCCAATGCCTGACAGCCCTTTCCATGGAGAAATCCCTCCTGATGTCCAACCTGAACCTCTCCAGGCACAACTTCAGGTCATTCCCTCTCATCCTGGCCCTGTTCCCTGGGAGCAGAGCCCGACCCCCCTGGTTGTCCCCTCCTGTCAGGGAGTTGTGCAGGGCAGTGGAACAAATGCAGGAGTAGAATAATGAAGTGACCCTGAATTGCTGTGGGGTTCCAGCTAAAACTGCACCATTTTAAAGCAGTCATTTACTCACTGCTCTCACAGTGTTCTACATCTGGAAAGGTCAGGTATTTGGGGAAAAAAAAAAACCAAAACCAAAACCAAAACGTTTTGTCTTTCCTATCTGACATAAACAGAGTAACTTGAGAAATGTGCATAAAATCCCAGACTATCCTGAGCTGGAAGGGACCCAGAAGTATCACCCAGTCTAATTTCTGGCCCTGCACAGGACACCCCCAAAAATCCCACCAGGTGCCTGAGATGTGATGAATATCAATTAAAACAGCCCCAGAAACTGCAGCTCCAAAAGAAAGGGTGTTTTGCTGAGTCCTGCTTCTAGAACCTGCAGGCCCTGGCACAGGGTGCCCAGAGAAGCTGTGGCTGCTCCTGGATGCCTGGAAGTGTCCAAGGCCAGGCTGGACAGAGCTTGGAGAAACTGGGATAGTGGAAGGTGTCCCTGCCCACGGCAGAGGGTGGGAATGGGATGAGCTTTAAGGTCCTTCCAACCAAAACCATTCCAGGATTTCATGACAATTGATTGGATCCTGGTTGTAAGAGCTTTTCCAACAGAAACAATATTTTTTCCCTCTCTGTTTTCCTCTATGTCTTATTTTCTGTCAAACAAGATTTCAACAGAAACATTTTTAAAGGAAAAGCCACACAGAGCAGCAAAAAGCAAAGCAAAGCAAAGCAAACCAAAAAACCTGCTTTCCCCACAAATCTGGAGTTCCCATATTGCCTGGTGCTATACATTTTAATGATGTCTTTGCTTGTGGTGACAGTCAGTGCATCTGCCCCGGGAGAGAGAGGAACGGGAATGTCTGGCCCAGTGGTTCCTGCTGATGTGCCCATCTGCTTCCCTGGCACTGCCACCCACACACAGGCACAGACAGGGAGCAGGGCAGAGCCTGCACTGCCTCTTTTTACACATTGGGACCTTCCTGATCAGAGCAGTTTGTGTAAACAGAAAAAAAAAAAAAATAAAGTCCAGTAGGGCTTTTTCCAGCTGATCCTTCCGTGGTGAGACAGAGGCTGAAGGCTCAGCAGATCCAGGTTTCACTCCCTGAGTGGTCACAAGGTGTTTCCAGCTCTTCCTTCTCCTTTCACAGGGTTATTCCCTATCATGGGAACAGCAAACACATGGGAAAAGGAGAAAAAAATAAAAAGGAGAACAAGTAAAGAGTCCCAAAATGTCAGGCTGGAATTCCCAAGGTTTAGCAAACAGCTCAGTGTGGTGCTGCTGGTGCTCCCTGTTCCCTCTTGCTCCTGCATTCCCAGTCTCTACAATCAAATAACCCACATGGAGCCATTCACTCCACATGGAAAATGACTTGGATTTTTCCTCACAACCTGGATTTTTCTGTCACAGACACATTTAATGAAAAATCCTTTCCTTAGGATTTTTTCTCCTGAGAAGCTGAGAGGCCTCAGAAATGAAATGTAAACAATGATTATCTGCTGCTGTGGAATGCAACAAGTGCATCTTTGATTGGTCTCATGGAGTTGTTTTTAATTAATACCCAATCACAGTCCATCAGATTTCTCCTCCTCCATAAAAGAATGCAAAACAATAAGTTATTTACAGAAAGTGTGTGAGAAAGTTCCTTACAAGAATGCAAACATCAGAAGGCTTAGAAAATCTTAAAAAATCAGGGCGACATTTTTCCTCACAGCATCCCCCTGGATTCCACCAGCCAGGGGAGGAGTCACACCCCCAAACCCAAGCCAGGTCCTCCTTCAGCCTTCACCTTTATTACCCTCAACAATGCATCTTTCCATTCCCTCCCATCCCTTTTCTGGATTCTTTTATGATCAAATTTCCTGCTGATTCCCTCAACCCCCTGTCCTGCATCTCAGCCTCACAGTGCTGAGCCCTGTCCTTTGGTTTCAGGATAGGATTTTCCTGATTTCCTGCTTTCCCCCCTTGTTATTGTATTTAAACCTGGTGAAATCCTGGTTTGCAATCTTATAGGACACCTAAAGATTTTTTTTTCCTTATCAAACTGCAATCTCCCATCTTTGCACAGCAAAACCTTCTTGAGCAACAGATCACAGAATCATGGAATGGTTTGGGTGGAAAGGGACCTTGAGGATCATCCAGTCCCACTCCCTGCCATGGGCAGGGACACCTTCCACCATCCCAGGTTGCTCCAAGCCCTGTCCAGCCTGGCCTTGGACACTTCCAGGGATCCAGGGGCAGCCACAGCTTCTCTGGGCACCCTGTGCCAGAGCCTCCCATGCTCCCAGACAAGAATTCCTTGCCAATATCCCATTTATCCCTGCCCTCTGGCAGTGGGAAGCCATTCCCTGTGTCCTGTCCCTCCATCCCTTGTCCCCAGTCCCTCTCCAGCTCTCCTGGAGTCCCTTTAGGCTCTGGAAGGGACTCTGAGCTCTCCCTGGATCCTTCTCTTCTCCAGGCTGCAGAGATCACACACTGCAGTCAGAAGTGGCTGTTTCATCCTTGAATTCCCTTCAGCCTTTTCTTTCTTTTTTTTTTTTTTTTTTTTTTTTTTTTTTTTAGGGAAATATCAGGGTGCTGGTGATTTGATGCGGCTTTTTCTTCTCTTCCACTGCTTTTACATTTAAGTCAAGCCCTTTGATGAGTCCCCACAAAGGAGGGCTCAGCATCAAGGCCTCCCTTCTTTCTGGCATGGTGAGAACCAATGCAAATATTCCATTCAGCTCCTGTGGAGCGGCCTGAGCTTTAATTAACTTTACTTCCCTGACCACACTCTTTGTCAGGCTTCATGTTCTCTGTGTGTTTGGAAAAAGAAAAAGAAAGATTTGAAGAAGTTTCGTCACATTTTTCAACTCTTCCTTCAATTCTCTTCTGAACTGACTTACTGTGTTTTATACTTTGTCAGGCCCAGTTTATTATCTTTTCTATTTTCCATGTTTGGCCACAATTTCAGCTTTTCCTTTCTAACAACTTCCCTCATCCCACTGTTCATCTGTGACCTTTTCCTTTTTGCTCTTTTTCAGGCCTTTTTTTCTTTTTTTATAACACATATCTTAGATTTTCCCTGAGTCTCCTTCTTAGTGGCCTTAAACACCTCCACAGGTGCTTGCATAGAATCTATTTGCAAGCATTTAACTCTTTTAGCTGCACCCTTTGTCTCCTTTTTGACAATTCCCCCATTTTTATATCACTTCTATATTGAAATTGGGTGCAGAAGCAGTGGCCTTTCCATCCCCTGCTGCCCTGGGAAGCTGTGGAGTGGGAGTTCTGTGGGATCTGAGTTGCAGGGGCTCTCCCAGGGGACAAGCCCAGTCAGTGATGTTTTATCCCTGTAAATATGAGAAATCCTTGCAATCCAGTAATTCATGGGTAAAACAAATAGATATTCAACTAATTTCCCCTATAAAAGGTTCTTCCCAGGATATGAATCTTATAATATCATGGAATCACAGAATAGTTTGGGTCGTAAGTGACAGTTTTAGGTCATTTCATCCCACCCCCTTCCATGGGCAGGACAACTCCCACTATCCCAGGCTGCTCCAAACCCAAACCCCATTCTGGAGTTCATTCACTTTCATGTCGCTTTTCTTTTCACTCTCCACTCACAATTCCCAGGGAAAAAAAATAAAGAAAGAAAGAAACAGCAAAGGAGTTTTAAAATTTTTTATATTTCCTTCTGGAGTTTTTATTCTTTCATCAGATTCTCAGCCTTGTGTGTCTGTGAAGTGTCACCAGCTCAGGGCTGGTTTAGGTGAATTTTCCATCTTTTGTGTCTTCTTTTCTGGGCTCAGGTGAATCTTGATAAAATCTGTGACTTTTGATGGGCCATCCTGTATCAAATGGGATTTTTACCAGCTGCCAGCCCTCAGCCTCTGTAATCTGGACTTTAACCCCCTCAATCCCAGCATCTCACCCAGTCTCTGAAGAGACTCAGTCTTCTTGTCCATACCCTAAGAAATTCCCCAGCCTTATCAGGTTTCCTGTATCCCTGGTCAGTCTTTCAGCTGATAAAGTGTTTCAGGTTATCAGTTTATCCTGAGGATGAAAATTTTATCCTAAAGATTAAAAAAAAGGAGAATAAACTTGGTCCTTTTTTTCTGCTATTCTTCTTTTTTCTACCTGTCTGCCCCAAAATTTCCAGGGACACTCATTCCGACCAGGGTGGTCACAAAACCCTTGGAGCACCTCATGTTGCATGTTCAGAGGCACCAGCAGGCCCCATGTGTCCTGGAAAATGGGAATTTTGGACAAATATATAAATTATTCTGACAAAGAAACCACTTTTACCTCCAGCTCCACGTGCCAAGATCTCTGCTGGTCACAAAGGATGCTGCTGAGGAGGGGAGACACAGCCCTTCCTCCTGCAGAAATTGGGAGTCATCCCACAAGAGAGAGAGCTCTGTACCCCCTCTCTTCCCTTGCAGCACCTTCCAGCCCCACAAATACCCATGCAAAGCCTTTTCCTGTGTTTGCAAGGCCCCAGGGCTGGAAAGTTCCTCTATTTCCTGCAGGGTTTCAGAGAAACAGAGCTGATTTCTGCCCTGTGGCCCTTTAGGACACAAACCTCCCACCCTCCAGCGTTGCTGGAGTGTTTGTGGGGAGTTCTGAGCCACCCCACATTGGATCAGTCCATGTCCCCTTGCAGAACACCTGGAATGGTTTGGGTTATCCCACAGGGGAGGGGACAGGGAAGGGGACACTGAGGAAATCCTCAGCTGTTCTCCTGTTCTTGGTGACCCCCATGGAATAATCTGGTCACAGACTCTGCTGAGAAGGCACTTGGTGAGGGTGTCCAGGACAACCACGGGTCCCCAAAGCCTCAGTGGCTGCATTGTTTTCTCTGTGGGCACCCCAGGAATGGGATTTTGGGCTGCAAGGGGAAGGTGGTGCTGTTTGTCTCCCAGTCCCACCTTTCCACAGGACTGAGAACCCCAGAGCAGAGGCTGGATGGGACTGATGGGGCTGTTGTGCCCCCTACAAATAAACTGGGATTCAGCTTGTGGAGGAGGGAGCCACTGGATTAAGCACTGGATTAAGCACTGGATTAAGCAATGAGCCCTCTCCCAGCCTTTGCCACCATTCTGCTTTGAAAAACCCAAAACCTTTGCTTTTCCTGGCTGGCATTTTGGTGTCAGGGCTGCCAGGGGTGTGTTGTGACCACTCTCCGGGGAGCTCTGGCTGCTAGCCTCTCCCGGCTGTCCCCTCCCGAATGAACCTCACAGCACACAGAAATCATCTTATCACAGCACACAGAAATCATCTTATCTGCCCATCTTTACTTCAAAGCTCTGAGCACCGCCTCGGCCACGCCCTGGACACGGCTCCGGGAGCCCCAGGGCTGCGGGGCTGGACTCCTCCAGGGTCATTTGCCCTTTTTGGGAGAGGGGATGCAGCAGTGCAGCTCCTCGCAGTAGGGGCTGAAGGACCACTCCTCGGTCTCGGCGCAGGCGTGGGCGCAGTACCCGTCACAGATTCCCTTGGGCTGCCCCTGCCCTGCCATGGGAAGAGACAGAGGGAGGGAGTTATGGAGAAAATCATGGATATGCAGGAGGGCAGAGCACCTGGAGTTGTCTTCTTGCTGGTTCCAGGGTGGTATTGATGCTCTGGGTACCCCATCCAGGACAGGATGCATTTCATGTTCCCACTGAGCTGGAGGATAACTGGGCATTTACAAACCATCCCTCTACTCATGTCAGATCCCTCTGCAGGAGGGTGGGAGATGGGATTTGCAGTGTGGCATCCAACCTCTCCCAACCCCATTGTGCCTGCCAGGCTGGGTAAATCACCAGGGCCCTGATCCCCACCACCCCATCACTGAACCCCCTCCCTCCCCCTGAGGCACAGAAGCTGCAGAGGACACAGCTCACCACAATTTCTCCACCTCCACACCTTCCTGTCTTACCTGGGGTGGCCAGGGAGAAAAGCAGGAGCACAGCAAAGACCACACAGAGCACCCTCATGGCTGGAGGCCAGGGGGGACCTTGGCACACAAGATCTGAGGTGTCTCAGGTGTCTGAGGGCAGAGGTTTTATAGAGGGACTCCAGCCACCAGCAGCATGGCCAGAGGAGAACCTTGGGCAAAGCCATCTGCAGAGGGCTGTTGTTTGCTCTGCAGGCTGTGCAGTGTCACCCTGCCCCACTGGGCCCTCTCACAAAGGCACCTGGCAGCCAGGCTGGGCTCCGTGGGCACGTGGGGCTGTTCCTGCTCTCCAGATCCGGCTCTTGGGCTCCAGCGGTGCCAGCCGGGGCTGCCCACGGCACAGCTGCTCCCAGGGCAGCTGGAATTCAGCCTGGGATGGCTCCTGATAAGCTCTGGGCACTGTCTGCAAGGCACAGACACAATGGGGTGTCAGATCCATTCCCCAGTGGTTTTATGGAGCATCCAACCCTGACCAGTGCTCTGGCACTGAGGATCGAAGAGTCATGGAACAGAATCCCAGAACAGTTTGGGTTGGAAGGGATCTTAAAGCTCATCCAGTCCCACCCCCTGCCATGGGCAGGGACACCTTCCACCATCCCACATTGCTCCAAGCCCTGTCCAACCTGGCCTTGGACACTTCCAGGGATCCAGGGGCAGCCACAGCTTCTCTGGGCAGCCTGTGCCAGGGCCTCACCACCCTCACAGGGAACAATTCCTTCCCAATATCACATCTAAATCTTCCTTTCTTTAGCTTTATGACATTGTCCCTTGTGTCCTGTCCCTCCATCCCTTGTCCCAAGTCCCTCTCCAGCTCTCCTGGAGCCCCTTTAGGCTTTGGAAGGGCTCTGAGCTCTCCCTGGATCCTGCTCTTCTCCAGATAAACACTCCCAGCTCTCCCAGCCTGACTCCAGAGCAGAGGGGCTCCAGTTCTGTGATCAGTTTTGTGGCTCTCCTCTAGACTCAGTCCAAGAGATCCACACCCTTCTTATTGAATCAAAGAATCACAAAGGTGGGAAAATCCCTCTGAGATCCCTGAGTGCAGTGAAGCTGGCACTACTGTGTTCACCTCTAAACCACATCCCCACATGTCACATGCACATCCCTTTGGGACACTTCCAGGGATGGGAACACCCCCACACCCCCAGGCAGTCTGTGCCAGTGCCTGATCACTTTTTCAGTGAAGAAACTTTCCCTGATATCCAATCTAAATCTCCCCTAGTGCAACTTGAGTCCATTCCCTCTCATCCTGTCCCTGCACCCTGGGAGCAGAGCCTGACGCCCATCTGGCTGTCCCCTCCTGTCAGGAGTTGTGCAGAGCCACAAGGTCCCTCCTGAGCCTCCTTTTCTCCAGGCTGAGCCCCTTTCCCAGCTCCCTCCTGGTGCTTCAGCCCCTTCCCCAGCTCTGTTCCATTCCCTGGGGAATCAGCCCAGGGCATGGGGAGTTCAAGGATGGGTCATGTCCAGCTATCACCCCCAGCACCCCGAAGTCCTTCTCCCAGGGCTGCTCCACCCTTTCATCCCCAGCCTAGATTGATCCTGAGGGCTGCCCCAACCCATGGGCAGGACCCTGCACGTGGCCTGAATTTCATCACTTTGATTTGGCCCAAGCCTTTTTTGGTGTTTTTTTTTTTTTTTTTCCTGAAATCTTTCCAGAAGGACCATGATGCTGATTAAGAGGGATGTAGGCAAATATGTAAATGAAGCTAAAGAAATGAATTGCCACACCACATCTGATCAGAAGTCTCTTGTGGTTCCAGTGCTATCCTGCCTAATAATTTCCATGATTTTCTGGAAAGAATGCTTCAAAATATCACAAATAAGAGGTTGGAAATTCGGAGACAGGATTAGAAACACCATGGATCTCCTCGTGCTAAAACCATAATTAAAAAAACCCATTGAGTAATAGTGGAAGTTTCCTTGCCTTTACAGACAAGGATAATGAGCTGGAGAACAGAGAACGAGGAGTTTCTGGCTCCTTGTTCTGCAGGGATCATTTGTGTGGCAGTAGATCACAGGCAGGCACCCAAGAGCTGAGTCAGGGTGTTGGGAAAGGAGCACCAATTGTCCTGCAAGTGCAAACAAGAGCTGGGTCTGGAAAAGACAGGCTGTACCCATGGCATGGCCCTTGGGAAGTGCATCCATCCTGTTGTGTGCTCCAGGGAAACAGGGAAGGCTCAGGGGGGCTCAGAAAATGGCTCAAGGTCACCAAGGAGAATCAGGGCAGTGCCCATCCCCTGTGCTGGCACTGCTGGGACACCTCCAGTGCTGGGGACAGCCCTGGGACCCTCCTGATAACAGGGACACTGAGGGGCTGGAGCCTGTCCAGGGAAGGGACACAGAGCTGGGGAAGGGGCTGGAGCACCAGGAGAAGCTGAGGGAGCTGGGAAAGAGGCTCAGGGGGGAGAAAAGGAGGCTCGGGGGGGACTTTGTGGCTCTGCACAACTCCCTGACAGGAGGGGACAGCCAGGGGGGTTCAGGCTCTGCTCCCAGGGAACAGGGACAGGATGAGAGGGAATGGCCTCAAGGTGCCCCAGGGAGATATTGGGAAAAATTGGATATTGGGAAAAGTTAATTCACCCAGAATGTGGTCAAGCAATGAAATTGGCTGTCCAGGGTGGTGGTGGTGGAATCCCCATCCCATTACACGCCATGTGGATGTGGCACTTGGGGACATGGATGAGTGGTGGCCTTGGCAGTGCTGGAGAATGGTTGGACTGGATCTCAGAGAGGCTTTTCCCACCTAAATGATTCTGGGATTCTGTGGTTAAGATGTCTTGCCAAAAAAAAAAAAAAAAAAAAAAAAAAAAAGAAAAGAATCAAGTGGAATGGTAATAATCAGGAAAGAGAAAAGAGAAGACATGGAAAACATGGCAGCACTCAAATCCAGGAAAGGGGATCTGTTGATGGCCAGGAGGAGAAGTCAGTGACATGAACTTTAGCAAATGCCCCAAGGAGATTTTGCACCTAATTTTTAAATTTACACCTGCTACATTAATTTATAAATTGCTTTTTCAATACATTTGTCCTTTCAGTGCATTTTAACTTCTTGCATTTCTTGTTCAAGTTCCACATTTCAGCTATCCTTTTTTTGTTTTACTTTTATGATAAATACGTGATTTACCTTCATATCCCACCTATTTCTTGGGTTAGGAAAATTGCAGAACTGTAGTTCTGTCCTGCTTAGGCCTCTAAAAGGTTTGCAGCTTGTGAGTCAGCTTCACTAAGTTTCTACCCTGAGCTGACAAGTTCCAGTAAATTTAATTTTGTGAAAACAAGTCCTCAGTTCTGCCACCTTTCTTTAACCTCTCCTTTCCCTACCAAAGGCTATCAGGATGGGGAGATGAGTAGTGCACATCCCACAGGGGGATGCAGGATGCCCAAACCTCCTTCCCAGCTGGCTTTAGGTAGTTCAGAACCCCCATTTGTACAGAGATTACAGATTTTTCCAGATTCTCTCTGATTCAGCATTTGTCATTTTGCTGCTCTGTTGTGTTGTAATATTCACCTGCTGCACTCTGAGGATTCAGGTTGGGGATGATACTGAGTAATTCTGAAGCAGCTTCTTGTCCCTTCAGCCTCTTTCTCTCCCTGTCTGTTTATCAAATTATTAAACAGCCCAGTGAGCTGGGGCTGGAAAAGTTTCCTCACAGAGTTTGGCTCTTGTTAGAAAGCCCAGGACTATCTGGGGGGTCTGTGGGGACGAGGTATGATCAAAGTGTCTTCTCCAGGCTCCCTGGAGCTGCTAGCCCCAGAGCTGCCACCCACCCATCCATCAGAGGGGACAGCCAAGGGCACCTCCCTGAGCATTCGCTGAATTTATCAGGGAGATTTTGCAGACACGGTTCCGAGGTGGGAGCAGGGATCCTTTCCAGGCCATCAGTCCCACATGGTGATCAGCCTGGACAATGCAGGCAGAGTTATCAGTGCATGGTGGCCCTGTTGCATCCCTCTGCATCCTGCCAGAGGTTGGGAAAGGCCTGGAGTTGTGTGATACTGATCTTGTTCTCCCCTCCTCGCTGCACCCGCAGATCTCCATCAGGTCCCTCTGACCCACAGCCCCATCCCAAGGACCCAGATATCAACATCCCCCCATTCCTTTGTGTTCCCATCAGTGCTGGGATCCTATCTGATGTTGGGCAACCACATCTAGGGCAGACAGGAGGTGCCAGCACAATTGGGGAATTCTTGTGCCATCCTTGCACGCCCAGCCCTAAGCAGCACGACTTGGATGAATTCCCACGTGTCCCCAGCATCCTCTGCTCCTCTGGGAGATTCTCTATAAAACCCAGCAGCTCCAGCCTGCCTGTACATCACCTCCTCCCTCTGAGGTCTCTGGCTCTCCTCTCTCCAGCCTTGCTGAGATCCCAGCTCAACTCCAGCCATGAAGTTCCTCTACCTTGTCTTCGCTCTTTTCCTCCTCTTCTCCCTGGCTACTCCAGGTAAGATGGGAAATGGGGTGGGATGAGCTTTATGCTAGTTGGGATTCTTTTAAAATAACTTTAGCTCACTTCTTACCCTCTGAGGTGGCTGCCATAACCTGGCAGCTACTTCAATGACTTCTTTCAAAGGGCAATAAAATGAGAACTACCTTGGGGAGATTTGTATAGGAATAATTGAGGTTCAAACATCAGTTTCCAGTTTAGGAGTGAGCCAAGGACAGACGATTCCAAACAAGAGTCTGGATGTGGCCACTTCTCCCAGGGATTTAGAGAATTTCATAGTGCTGAGGATGCTTTTCAGGCAGCTCAGTGTCTCTGTCAAAGCTCAGTCCTGGGTGTGTTTAATAGCTTAAGCTGAGAAAGGGTAGATTTAGTTTGGATATGAGGAAGAAATTCTTCCTTGTGAGGGTGGCGAGGCCCTGACACAGGGTGCCCAGAGAAGCTGTGGCTGCCCCTGGATCCCTGGAAGTGCCCAAAGTCAGGCTGGATGGGCTTGGAGCAGCCTGGGATAGTGGAAAGTGCCTTTGGTCATGGCAGGAGGTTGGAACAAGGAGATCTTTAAGGCCTTTTCCAATCCAAACCATTCCATGATTCCATGATTCTATGTTTGGTTTATTGGTGTGACACAACTGTTGCTGCTGTTCCCTGTTTCTCAGACTCTAAATCTCTCTGGTCCCTCTACAGGAATCAAGAGGGGATTTTGGGCTGAGATCTCCCAAAAGGGTGTTAGAACCCCCCCTCGGGTGTCAATTATCAACCACCTGGGGCAAGTCTTTCCCTTGGGTCACTTTTAACCTTCTAATGGTGAATATTTAGAGTCCAGGCTGCTGTGGGACCAATTTTAAGACTTTTGCAGCATCCTTGATGTGGTTTTTGCTGCTTTGCTCTGAGATCACTGATCCTTTCAGGAGAGAGACAAGGGAAGGAAACACCTAGGGGAACATTTTTAGGAACTTTGCTTTTGGGGCATCTCTCAGGAGGGAAATGGATCTGCTTCCCTTGGGAGCATCTTTTCCAAAGATGAGGAAGAGGGAGGTGCACAAGGAGCTGTTCAGACTTGTGACCTTCCAGTTCTGAGTTGAACTTGGACAGGAATGTTGGACATGTGGGGGATAGAGCAGAACATCTCAATAGATAGGGTCTGATCCTGCTGCCCACTGCAACTGGGAGGGAGTGGGAGGACATGGAAATGGGGAACAGAGATGGGAAAATGGGGAAATGGGGAACAGAGATGGGAAAATGGGGAAATGGGGAACAGGGATGGGGAAATGGGGAACAGAGATGGGGAAATGGGGAAATGGAAAAATAGGAAAATGGGGAATACAAATTGGGGAAATGGGGAAGTAGGGAACAGAAATGAGGAAATGAGGAAATGAGGATATGGGGAAATGAGGAATTGGGAAAATGGGGAACAGAGATGGGGAAATGGGGAACAGAGATGGGGAAATGGGGAGCAGAAATGAGGAACAACCACTCTCCCTTCCCCCTTCTAGGCTATGGGAAGGTCAGGAAGACCTGTGCTCCTGTGGGGTACTGCTCCCCAAAGTGTCGTGTGATGGATCTGAAATACACCTCTGCTGACTGCAAATACTCCTGCTGCATCCCAACCACCTGGAAGGGGAAATAGGAGCTGAAAAGGGAGCACCTGGGGAAGAGGAGCACCATGGTGGCCTTGGGAGCAGATTCCCAGCTGTCTGACCCCATTTCCATCCCCTCCTCTTAATAAATAAAACAAAGGAAAAAAAAAAGGAGAAGTAACTCTGGTGTGTGTGGTGTGGTTGCTGGTGTCCCCATGGTCCCTGCATAAAAACAGGCTCCCCAAGCCCAGCCCAAAGGCTCAGCAGCACCAAAAAAAGCCTGAACATCCACTGACAATGAGCTGCAGGCCTGCCAGTGGTCTGACAGGTGGGGATTTGGGAATAAGGTGCTATTTTTCCTCTTGACTTCTCCATGGCCCTTAACACAGCCCTCTGGAGACAGGAGAGATTCTTTTAGCTCCTTGCTGCTTTTCAGGTCACAGGTTACCTGCAGATGTCTTTAACGGTGTCTGTGGCTCAGCAATGTCTCCTCCCAAGTATTAGACAGCCCATGAAAATTTCATTTTCCATGAAAATTTCAGCAGGTGGGAAAAAGAGAAGCAACAAGGTCCTCACAGATCCCATGTGATGGATTGGGCAGGGGGAGATCCTTCAGCAACTGCCATCATGGGCAAAACATACTCCACTTGGAAAATTGAATATAATTTATTGCAAATGCAAGTCAGGGGAGGGAAATGAGGAAGGAAAAAAAAAATCTTAAAATTCTGCCCTCCCTGCCTGCTACTTCTTCCCATTCTGGGTGTCCCGAATTCTCTCCCTCCCCCTCTCAGCAGGGAATGAGGGCTGTGGTCAGTTGTCTCTGCTGCTCCTCCTTCCTCAGGGGTTGGGCTCCTCACACACTTCCCCTGCTCCATTGTGGGTCCTTTCCATGGGCTCAGTCCTTCAGGAATAGGCTGCTCCACGTGGGTCCCCCACAGAGTCAAAAGTCCTGCCAGGACCTTGCTCCAGCCTGGGTTTCGCCCAGGTTCCTTCAGGCATCTCCTGCTCCAGTGTGGGGTCTCCAGGTGGATCTCTGCTCCCCCCCTGGGTCCCCATGGGCTGCAGGGACACAGCTGCCTCTCCCTGGGCTGCACCCTGGGCTGGGAATCTCAGCTTTGGTGCCTGGAGCAGCTCCTGCTCCTCCTTCTGCACTGGCCTTGGAGCAGGGTGTAATCATATATTCTTTCTTCTCTCTCCAGATGCTGTTTTGCATTTTCCCCCTCTTTTCTTACCTCTGGTATCCCAGAGGTGCTGCCACTGTTGTTGATGGGCTCAGCCTTGCCCAGTGGCACATCCATTCTGAAGCAAACTGGAATTTGTGGAGGAGTCAGGGACCAAAAGAGGGGCTGAGGGATCATTTCCCATCTGGAGAAAGGTCAGCTAGAGGGGTGCATTGGGAACATTTGGGGCAGTTTAACCCTCTGTTTATCTTCTCTACTTCTCTCCTGCTTTACCTTGCAATGCAATGGATGCATTCAGTGCAGAGAGAGAATAGCAGCAAATCCACAGGGCTTGGGATCCATTCAGCACCTTAGAGCTGTGACATCCAGCTGGATGTGGGAGGGAACCCCTTGTTCCCAGTCCCTTCACGTGGCCACACTGGGAGCAAGAGCTTTTCCAGTTTTTGCTCCCCAGGGCAGGCAGCCCCAGGCTGCTGTCAGGCCATTCCAGAGGGAGCAGCACGGTGCAGTGCCAACATTGTTCAGGCTCAAACATCCATTCTTTGCCAGGAACACAACCTGCAGAGTCCCTGCTTGGGTTCAGCCTCTCCTTGGACTGGAGGTGCTGAAGGAATTTGTTTGTTTCTCCGCAAAGGAGAGGGAAATGTGGGAAGGAACACATCAATCACAATCTGATATAAATGTAAATGCCAGGACTTCTGGTTCTTCTGCCAGTAACCTGCTCTAGTGAAAAGTGTCCCTGACCCTGCCCATGGCAGGGGCTTGGAAATGGATGACCTTTAAGGTCCCTTCCAACCCAAACCATTCTGTGATTCTCTGACCTTTCCCAGTTTGTGGTGAAGGACGCTTTGGGACAGCAGTAGAGGCCTGAGCCACTCAGGCCATCTCTGCCATTGGCATTTTGCTATGTTCTGTTAATTTATCTGCAAAATTTACCTTCAGGCAGCCAGAGGGCTCTTCTGATAGGAAAGACATTTCAACTTGATAACAACTTGCTTGTCCATTGCCTCAGCATTTGGGGCTCTGGTAGAGGGTCTGGATCTTGGCCAGGGTTGCACTAATCCTCTCAGGCCTCTGGGTTAGAAAAGGAGAAAAAAGGCTCTCAAACTCATTGCTTTAGCACTGATCACTCCAACTATTCCTACAAGCCAGCACCAAGTCCCCTGAACCAGGGGACAGTCAATATTGTCTGTGCTAAAAGTCTTGGCAGCCAGACCAAGAAAAAAGGTTGCTGTGGGACCAGTTTTTGTGAGGGACACTGGCACAGGGCACATGAGAGCCCTTCAAAGAGCCAAGCAGGCACAGAGTGGAGGTGTCATTGTCAGATGGCCACTGGGTTGGAGTGACATAAGATCCCATTAAGCAGCAAACAATGTGTCCTTGGGCAGCAGCAAAGTCACACTCCTCTTAACGCTGTCCTGTCAGGAAATGTCTATAAATATCAGGGTCTCCAGCCTTTTTCTGAGCAAGATCTCCCTGCAAGGCTGCATCCCAGAGCTGCTGTGGTCCTGGTGGATATCCAGCCATGAGGGTCATCTATGTTGTCTTTGCTGTTTTCCTGATGGCCTTGATGGCCACTCCAGGTAAGGTGGAAAATTGTGTGGAGCAGCATAAAAGAAAAGACTGAACCAAAAAGGAATTAAGGTGGAAGTGTTCCAGGAAGTGTCCAAGGCCAGGCTGGATGGGGCTTGGAGCAGCCTGGGATGGTGGGAGGTGTCCCTGCCCGTGGCAGGGTGTTGGAACTGGACCAAGGTCCCTTCCAACTCAAACCACTCCAGGATTTTATGTAAAAAAAGTTTTCTAGGAAAGTAGGTGTGGGTGGGTCTTGCAAGGACAATTATGCTGGGTTTGGTTCAAAAGAATTTTGGAGTGGAGTTCAGCTCCAGAATCAACCCTTCTTAAATTTAGACATCCAACACCTCTGGGTCTGCATGGGAACTGGGCCTGGTCATGGTCACTGGACCATGCTGGTGACCATAAGGAGTTAGTCAGTCTAGATGCAGATCTTTCCTTCTTTCCACAGCCAAGAGCCAGCCAAAAAGGAGCTGCAGAGGGCATTGCTCCAGGACCTGTGGCAAAGGAGAGAGGGAGGAGCACACCGAGGACTGTGGGAGGATGCACTGCTGCCTGACACACAGGAAAAGGAAGTAGAGAGAAGGATGGAAATTGATGTTTGCAGTGGTTTCTTCTTGTTTGGAAGAAACTTTGTTTCTTCTTTGTTTTCTTCTTTCTTTTTTATTTTTTTTTCCTAGATGGAAAAATATTTTGCTCCTTTCAATAAAATATACTCTGAAATGTGCTGTGTGGTTTGTTGCCTTCTAAAAGTTGGGTGCAGAGGATCAGGAAAAATCCAGCCAGTCTTGCCAGAGAGGTCCTTGTTCATGGAGATGATGTGGTCAAATGCAAATACTGCCAGTTGAACCTATTCCCTATGTCCTGTCTCTCCATCCCTCGTCCCAAGACCCTCTCCAGCTGTCCTGGAGCCCCTTTAGGCCCTTGAAGGTGCTCTGAGCTCTCTGGATCCTTTTCTTCCCCAGCTGAGCACACCCAGCTTTCCCAGCCTGGCTCCAAAGCAGAGTGGCTGGCTCCAAAGCAGAGTGGCTCCAGTCCTCACCCCCTGCACTGCCAATGATTTGGAAATGACCATGGCTGTGTGAGCAGCTCTGTGTGGTAGCACAGGAACTTTGGAAGGTGCAGGATCCTTGGGATTGAGCTGCTGGAGGGTGAAGCAGGAGGGCAGATGCACAATCTCAGACAACAGATTGGATCCAGCCAGGGCTAGTGCAGCCTAAAAACTGTGTTGTGGCTTCTGAATCTGAAAATTGACACCAATAATCAAGTTTTGTCCCCAGAGAGATGTTAGTTTTGTCCTTTTATGTGTCATTAAGTCCTGTTTTGGAGTTGGCCTGATGGGGTAAACAGCCCATGACATTCCAAGACTCTTCCCAAGGACACAGCATGGGGAATGTGCCCTCCAGCTGCTCCTTCTCAGCTGAGGCAGCATCTCTGGGCATCACTGGGGACACCTGAAGGAGAAAAATCTGATGAACATGGAAGTGATCCCTGACCCACTGGTAGGAGCAGAGCTGCAGCTGGCACAGGTTGCCCAGAGAAGCTGTGGCTGCCCCTGGGTCCCTGGAAGTGTCCAAGGCCAGGTTGGACAGGGCATGGAGCAGCCTGGGATGGTGGAAGGTGTCCCTGCCCATGGCAGGGGATTGGAACAAGATGATCCTTAAGGTCCCTTCCAACCCCAAAAATTCTGTGATTCCATGACCTAGGGCTCTTTGCTCACCATTTCTTTGGAAAACAAAGTATAGACAAACCCAAATCAGCTGCATCCCTTGCTGATCCAAGTTCCCATTTGTCACTGTGACTTTCCTCCTAATGTCTCCAGGAGGAGCAGCTGGAAGTCCCTGCTGCAGGGACTGTGCTGTCACTACACCTTGCTCCTGGGGGAGACTGGGTGGGTTTCCTGCAGAAGAGCTCACCATGGCTCAGGGAATTGTATTCCACAGATTTTTAAGGCCAGATTTTCCCTCCATTCCCATCAATGTCCTCAGCTGTGGACTCCAGTGTCGCCCCCAATGGCACCTCCAAGTTATCCTAAGCCCAGAGGAAAGGGCTCCCCTGTCTCTCTTTGAGAGGAAGGAAATAATGCTTTGCTCACTTTTAATGCACAGCAAAGGGAAAAGATTTAAAAACTCAAATTAAAAAATGGATCACCACAGTTTTACCTGAGAAAAACAGAGGATGCACTGTGGATAGTGACAATTTCATCTTTTAGGGAGGCTGGGATCAACAGGGATGAACAGAGCCTATTGAAAGTCTAACTTTGTGCAGGTGTCAGTCCGAGTGCCAGGCGGGGACAACAGCAAAGGTGTTCACCAGTAAGGAACAGGGATGGGGGCTGCTCACACACCAGTGTTAGTCTGGACATGGCCAGGTAGTGCCAGCTGGCCTCAGGCCCAGCAAACTGGCACTGGCACTGTTTAATGGACTGGAAAAGACATCTCCAGAGTGTCCAAGGCCATGGGAATAGAGCCAGGAATAAGCTGTGTGACTTCTTTCTCTAGGACTGGTGGGCTCAGGGAAATAATGGTGGGGAAAGAGAGCTGAGGGTGTTGGTTTGTATTTGTACTTTGGTATCTGTAGTTTTCCACAGGCTGCAAATATAATGTGGAGAGAAGGGCAAACTGATCAAAGGGATGCTTGGAGAAAAAATGGGGTTTGTATTTGTGTTTTCATCTTCTACTTCCAAGGTCTGGAGAACAGAAATGCACGAGATGGGTACATAAAGGAGACATAATTTCGAATCCTGATGAGCTCCTGCAATGAACACTGAGGCAGAGCAAAATCTGTGGAGAGAAAGATGAGAATCTTGTGAGTGTGGGGAGGCCCTGGCATAGGTCACCCAGAGAAGCTGTGGCTGTCCCATCCCTGGAAGTGTTCAAGGTCAGGTTGGACAGGGCTTGGAGCAGCCTGGGATAGTGGAAGGTGTCCCTGCCCATGGCAGGGGGTGACTGAGAGGGTTTTTAAAGTCTTTTCAAATGCAACCACTCTGTGATTTCTTGAGGGGACATGTTGGGATTTTGTGGATGGTTGACCACAAAGCCACATAGCAAAGGCACCAGGAGGTAGAGCTCATCCCACCATCTCATTGTGTCCTTCTGCAGGGAAAAACAGTTTGGGAATAGAGATCACAGGAAGCTGAGAGCCCAAACCAGTGTATTACTGGCTCCTACACTTCCTCCTGGAGTTCCCAACCTTCCTCCCACAGAAGCTGCTCCAGGCACCGTGGATGGTGAGGAACACCACAGGAACAGCCCAGGATGCTGGGACTGCCAGCAAAAAGACAGCTTTGGGTGATGTACAACCAAGAGAAAACCCAGATCCCTTCTCCACCATCACTGCTGCAGGCAGGAACCAGGAAAATCCCAGCAGCACAGCTGGAAAGGCGGCTTCTAGCAGCTCTCTGCAGCTTGAGACCCCATGGGCTGGGCCAGCTGCCGTGTCGGGCTCAAGGTGAAACCCGTGCCCGTGGTCAGAGCCCGGAGAAGATTTAGGGAAGGCTGCCATCTCTTGGATAACTGCAAAACGACGGGAGCTGCCTGGGAAATGCTGCTCACGCAGCCCAGGGATGCCAGCTCCAGCCTTGCTCTAGGAGAAGGGCATTCCCTGAAGTTATTCCCGCTCTGGTCGTCCCCCCGCAGGCCGATCCACGGCTTTATTTAGGGCAAACTGGGATCAGATGTGGGAATGAGCTGATTTTCCATCTGGTTTTCTGTGCCTTACGGCGGTGGCTGCCTCTGTGGGGCTGCACATCTGGAGAGTTTTATTTGAACCACCTCCCACCTGGCTGCCTCAGGTCACACACAGGTGGGAGAGGTGCCACTACACTTGGGACAGCCTTTTTGGGGTCTCTGCTGCACTCAGGTGATTTCAGGGGCTCCTTTCACCTTTCCATAGGAAGCCTTTTGGCATTTGCAGTGGCCACACCTGCCCTGCCAAGCCCTGAGGTGCAGACCATGCCCTCCTCTGGTTCTCTGTCCCCAGGGTCCCCTGCACTGCCCTCTCTCCCCGACCCAGCTGCTCCATGGCTCAAAAAGCATCCCAGCACCTGCCTGCCTGGTGGCCCACTTTCCTGCAGATTAAACATTTGTCTAATGGCCATAAGCTGCTTAAACATGTCTTGGGCAAAGCCCCTTTGTGAGTATCCCGAGAATAAATGGCTTCCTGCTGGGACCACTGCAATGCCCCCACTCCAAAGCGTTTCTTATGGATGCCTCATCTGTTTTCCTTCCATTTTGTGCCTCCAGTCTGTGGTGGTGTTTGCAAGGGTTTCAGGATGAGGGAAGAGATGAGAATTTTGATTCTATGTTTCAGAAGGTTGATTTATTATTTTATTATATATATTATATTAAAAGAAAAAGATATATCAAAACTTTACTAAAAGAATAGAAGAAAGGATTTCATCAGAAGGTTAGCAAAAAATAGAATGGAATGATAATAAAATCTTGTGACTGACTCACAGCTTTGACACAGGTAGCTGTCATTGGTTATCAAATAAAAACAATTTCACATGCTAAGTAAACAATTCTCTAAATCACATTCTAAAACAACAAAACATAAAGAAGCTGAAACTCCCCAGCTTCTCAAGAGAAAATTTCTTAAAGAAAATATTCTTCATAAAATATGTCCATGACACCAGTCTGCTCATCTCCTTTCCAGGAGTGAGGAAATGACCCCAAAATGGACAAAGGGAAATGGTCTCTGTTGCACGGCCAAAGAAAATCCCCAATCCTGCCTCATTTTTCCACCCTGCTCCATCTCTCCAGGATATCCCAAAAGACTCCTCTCCTCTCCCTCCAATCCCATATGTGTTTACCCAGCCAGCCAACACCACAATGTTTAGGATCTGCCAATGCATGAGTGTGCAGCACTTTCTAATTAGCCTGACAAAACCCAAATAAAATCAGAGCCAACATATCCAGCGCTTCCAGGATTTTCCACCCCCACATGCCTGTCAGCTCTACATCCCCATTGTTTGTCCTCCCTGCCACCTCTGACCAAGCTGTGACCTTTAATCTAGACCCCAAAAAAGCTTCAAATTCATATAAAGTGACTGTCTTAAAGCTGTTTTTACTTTTGGCAGGCATGGGAGGAGGATCAAGCTGACCAATACTGTGAATATTTGGTCCAAACTGTAAGAATTGTAGTTTTTTTTTAAAGGGAACTTTTTATCATGATGACTTTAATTTGTCACTCAGTTTTTGCCTCCAGAGGATGTATGATATAGACCCCTCTGCTGTACCTGTTTTCTTTTCTGAAAACAAATGCTGACTCTAAAATCCCAATAATAACCCATCTTCCTATGCTCTGAATATCCAGCACAGAAATAACAGAAAAGACCCAATCATTTGGAACAAGGCAAGGAATTCCAGTAACACCCTGTGCCCTAATTCATCCAGGGCTTATGCTATTAGAGGAGGTGATGCTAAGCTGGGGCTCCTAAGCTGTGGCTCCTTGGATATTAGAGAAGGAAAGAGTGTGGGGGAGGTGGCTGGGATGGAGAAATAGGCAATGGCTGAGCAATGCCAGGTTTTAGAGAATCAAGGAGGCTGATGGCTGTGATTCCTCTCAGGAAAGAGTGGTCTGGTAGGAGGGAAGGACTTGTGGGCTGCATAGAAAGCTGAAAAACAGGCAAAGTGATGCTATTGCCCCAAAAACTGTTCTGCTTTTCAGCTGGAACATGGGGTAACCCCCTGGTGTTGGGAATCCCAAGGTTTTGGAGGCCAGACATTCAGCTTTCATGGTGCTGGGAGGACTGGGAGAGAACAGGAAAAGTCCTTGGGAAGCAGCATGAGGCATAAGGGAGATGTGGAAGAGGGAAGGGCAGGAGGGATGTGGGCAGGGGGAGTTCCAGGAGCAGAACATGAGCAGAGACCAGGAAGGAAATGGTTACATTGAGCAAGGTCATGTGGTGCTTTCATCAGGATCCCAGGATTTGACACAGCAAAGGGATGGTGAGGTGCTGAAAATGTGGCTTGAAAAGGGGAAAAATGATGGAGGAATGGTGTCAGGGAATAAAGGCAATGGGTGCAGTGCCTGTATGACCAAGAGGATTTAGAGATAATCCAGGGACACCACCTGGTCTGGCCTGGGTGTCACTGGAAGGGAAGAGTCCCACCCCATAGGTCTTGGGGCAATTGTCAGCCCAACCTGTGGCCAAATGACCCTTCCAGAATCCTTTGGAAGGCTCTTTCAGCATTTTTGCCTCGAGCTTGACTTGGATCACACAGCAGTCAGATACCCAGCTCCTGCTAGTCCCCTGGAGAGGGGATTCAGGCCTTCAGTCCCTAAATGTGATTAAAGACCCCAGTCATAATTACTGTGTAGCACCAGAGCACCTCAGAGCACCCAGATTCTCTCCAGAGATTTATAATTCTCTTAAGAGATTTACAATTTAAACATGGTCCTGTGCATGCCCCAAAGCCAAGACAGAGTGGCCAGTTGGGCTGGGTCTGCTATTAAACTTTCTCAGCCTTCAAAACAGGATGATCCCTCCAGATGGTCCATTGGGAATGATCCCTTGTCCATGTTAACTCCTGAACTTTCCAGGTCATTCCAGCCAATGTCCTGCCTGAGCTGAAACAAGCAGTTCAGCAGTAGGGGGGACTCTCTGTGCCCCAAATAGTTTCATTCCCAGTTGCAGCCACAGCTCCAGGGATTTTAATTGCAGTAGGGTGGAGCAAGACAGTGGCCACGTGGTCACAAGGACCAGGAACAGAGCAAACCAGAAGCAAAGACCTTTACCTGTCACTATGATATTTTCTGAAAAATCCTTTCGCCAGGATTTTTCTCCTGATGAGCTGAGAAGCCTCAGAAAAGAAATGTAAACACTAATTAAAAATAAATAAATAATTGCACATTCCAAGCAATGTGGTTTGGAGGTTGCTTACCAACAGGTGCATCTTTGATTGGTTCCACGTGAATTGTTTTAACTTAATGACCAATACCAGTCCAGCTGTGTCAGGACTCTGGTCAGTCACAAGTTTTTATTATTCTTTCTTGTCTAGCCTTCTGATGTCTCCTTTCTCTTTCTTTAGTATAGTTTAAGTATATAATTTTCATATAATATAATATAATATAATATAATATAATATAATATAATATAATATAATATAATATAATATAATATAATATAATATAATATAATATAATATAATATAATATAATATAATATAATATAATATAATAATAAATCAGCCTTCTGAGAACAATAGAATTGTCTATTCTCATCTCTCACCTCATCCTGGGGACCCTCACAACACCACAACATTCACCAGCAGTGTCAGCTCATAAAACACAAGGCAAAATTGTAACTCATGCAAAGATAAGAAGCCTCTTTTGCACTTTAAAAGTGAAAATGCTGGAACTGAGTAATTACTCCAGGCCTGGCTATCCAGTCAGAAAGCATCAGGCATTTCTGAGCAGTGCTGGGTGAGGGACCGACGGGGCTGCCTGGCATTTCATCCCAGCTTCCTTTCACTTGAGCAATCCGCGCCGGAGACTCTTGCTTTAGTCACTTTTACGGCTCCTTGCACTCAAGGTTGCAGCAGCATGTGCTGGAGGAGATGCTAAATGTTATTTTGTGCCACTGTTTCCCCTAAAAGTACCATTTTTTCCTTCTCCCTGAATGGCTGTTTCCCCTATTTCTTGTGATACCTGGTGCATTTTCACTGAGAAATGCGAAAGGGCCAAATGGTACATGGGATCCCTGAGTTGCTTTTTGTCTTTCAATTTCCCCTGAAATTCAAAGGGGTGAACTCATCATCTGCCCTCTTCTGCTTGATCTCAGAAGGTGTCAGCCCTTGAAATAGCCTTCCTTGCCCTTTGCCATCTGGAGGGATCAGGACAGGCTGGAGAGATGGGTCCATGTGAACCTCATCAAGATCAACAAGGCCAACTGCAAGGTCCTGCACTTGGGTCTGGGCAATCCCAGGCACAAGAAGAGGCTGGGAGGAGAATGGGACTTCTCCTGGGGAGAAAGATTTGGCGGTGCTGGTGGATAAGAGCTGGACATGACACAGCCATGATCATGTCCTGGGCTGATCCCCCAGTGTGCGCAGCAGGGGAGGGGGAGATTCTGCCCCTCTGCTCCTCTCAGGTGAGACCCCACCTGCAGATCTACCCCAGTCCTGGGGCCAACAGCAGGAGGACGTGGAGCTGCTGGAGAGAGACCAGAGGAGGCCACAGAGATTCTCCAGGGGCTGGAGCCCCTCTGCTCTGGGGCCAGGCTGAGAGAGCTGGGAGTGCTCATCTGGAGAAGAGAAGGATCCAGGGAGAGGTCAGAGCCCCTTCCAGGGCCTAAAGGGGCTCCAGGAGAGCTGGAGAGGGACTTGGAATGAGGGGTGGAGGGACAGGACACAGGGAGTGGCTTTAAACTGCCAGAGGGCAGGGGTAGATGGGAATTTGGGAAGGAATTGTTCCCTGTGAGGGTGGTGAGGCCCTGGCACAGGCTGCCCAGAGAAGCTGTGGCTGCCCCTGGATCCCTGGAAGTGTCCAAGGCCAGGTTGGACACGGCTTGGAGCAACGTGGGATAGTGGAAGGTGTCCCTGCTCATAGCAGAGGGTGGGACTGGATGATCTTAAATGTCCCTTCCAGCTCAAACCATTGTGAGATTCCACGATTATTTGTGTGTTTTCCTAAACATACATGAGATCTTTGCCCTGAGAAGCCAAAGGATGAGTTGGACATTTAATGGGTGATCTTTACCTGTGCTCCAGGGTGCCAGAATACCCTGAAGAGCTGCACAAGTTTGTCTCCATTCAGGAAAGAAAACAGTAAAAGACCCAAAACTGTTTTGTATAGACAACAGAAGATTTTGAGGATATTCAAATTAAAAAAGAGAATCAAACCACAGGCACGAAACCCTGTTTCCATATTTCCCCACCCTGTATAATACAAGTCACTGGATGTCACTCGGTGAAGATGAAGTTCAGTGGAGGAGGAGGAGGAATTCAGAGGTCCCTCCACTGTGTAAAGCCAATTTATGGACTTCACTGCTAAAGAAGGTCACTGAGTCAACTGCTGTGACTGGATAATTGCATGACCATGAACATTTGCAGCTCTGCATGCAAAGATCCTGTAATAAAGGTAATCAAATCTCATGCTCCAGCGCATAAGTGGATCTTGGGCAGCAGCCGGGGGAGAGCTTTTCCACCCGCACACCCAGAACTGTGCAGACACTTTGGAGTGTGATGGAGGCAACCTCAGGAGCCTCCAGTTTTGGCCATCGCCGGAGGCAGGAAAGGGGCTTTGATGAGCTGGTGGTCTAAGTGGGAATGGCAATTTCTGTGCAGGAGCCTGGGAGATCACGGAAGGGGCTGGCTGTGATTAGTGTGCTACGGGGAAATCTGTGGCTCGGGAGATCGCCCCAGCAGCAAAGCAAGGCCTGGAATGTCAGCAAAGCACCACAGGGCATTTATGAAATGGAGTCTGAAATATCCTGGGAGACTGCAGATGACACTTTGCCCAGTTCAAGAGTGAGGAGTGATGAAGGAGCCCTCATAGATGCCCAGACATGGTGTGGACTCCCTATTCCTGGAGGTGTTCCAGGCCAGGTTGGACAGGGCCTGGAGAAACTTGGTCTAAGGAAGGTGTCCCTGCTCATGGCATGGGGGGTGGAATGAGATGGTTTTTCAGGTCCTTCCAACCCAAACCATCCTGTGATTCCATAATTCCACCCTCAGCAAACACTGAATCACTGACCTCCCTCCCATAACAAGCCAATGAAAAGCCCAGCCATGGTTCTATCACTGCTTGGGGTGTCTTGTGAAGGGACTGGAGTTGGATTTAATGGTCCTAGTGGGTCCCTTCCAGCTCAGGATATTCTGTGGTTCTACTACAAACCAGGGAGGAAACATAACACCCTGTTGGGTGCATTGATGTGGATCGAGGATTGGGATCTACATGTATTTATATGGTTAAATCAGGGAAGTCAGAACCTGTGTGGTCCTAACTAAGATTTCCAACACATGCAAGAGAAAAAAAAATAAAAAAAATCAGGCACAGCAGAGCTCCTAAAATCCCATCTAGAGTGGATTGCGTTGGAAGGGACCTAAAAAACCACCTTGTTCCAACTCCCTGCCATGGGCAGGGACACCTTCCACTATTCCAGGTTGCTCCAAGATCCATCCAACCTGGTCTTGGACACTTCCAGGGATGAGGAAGCCACAGCTCTACTGGCACCCAATGCCAAGGCCTCCCCACCCTCTCAGGGAACAATTTTTTTTTTTTTTTGGAATATTTGGAGGAAAGAAGAGGGCACAGACAAGCAGCATCTTGGAGAAAAGTGCATCCAGCTATCATGTGAAAACTGCTTAGACAAAAATGCCCACTGTGGGGGTACAGGGGACCTTGAATTAGTGCCCTTCAAACCTAAACATCCAAGGGGCTGCATCTTTGATTACAGGGCTCAAGCTCTGCATCAGGAGGCCGTGAAAGCTGTGATTTCTGCAGGTCAGCACAGGCTGGAGCAGAAATGGATGTTTCCCAGCAAGCAGAGAGCTGTGAAATATCCTATTGAAAGCCAGCGCCAGGGATCCGCTCCCATCTGATCCACAGTAATTTCACACAGTGGTGGAGGTTTTCACACGTACCAATAAAGAGTGATTTTGGGGAGGCAAATAGCTGAAAGAGCAGAAGCACCTGGAAATGAAGGTATCACCTCTGGCCATGATTGCAGCTCCCTGACATCAGGAGCCAGCACCAGGCAGGCACAGGATTTCCCAGCAGAGCCCAGCTGCCAGACTGTTACTCTGCCTTCACACTGTCAAACCCACCCGCATCCACAATTCCCTGAGCTCTGGGGGAAAGTACAGGGGGAACCATGGAAAACAGGCTTTGCTGCAGTGCTGTGAGAGCCATCTATCATCTCTGCCCACAAAACCCACACAGCCCACTCGGGGAGACTGTTTTGGGGCCATGTCCAGGCTTTTCTGGGGAAAAAAGGAGAGGTCCTGGGAAGGTGGAGCAGAGGAGGCCACAAAGATGATCTGAGGGCTGGATCACCTCTCCTAGGAAAACAGGCTGAAAAAGCAGGGGTGGTTCAGTCTGGAAAGGGAGAACTCATTGCGACCTCTTCCAGTAATTAAAAGCACCTTATAAAAATAGGGAGAGGGACTTTGGAGTGATAGGACAAGTAGAGAGGCTTCAAACTGACAGAGGGGAGAGTTAGGAAGAAACTGGCACAGGGTGCCCAGAGAAGCTGGGGCTGCCCCTGTATCCCTGGAAGTGTCCAAAGCCAGGCTGGACAGGGCTTGGGGCATGCTGGGATAGTGGAAAGTGGAAGATGTCCCTGCCCATGGCAGGGTGCTGTAACAAGATGAGCTCTGAGGTCCCTTCTGTCTCAAACCATTCCATGATTCCATGATTCTGTTTCCCAGTGATGCTTCCAAAAGGAGTTTGTGGCACAGCTCACCTGTTGAGACATGAGCTGTGGTTCAAACGCTTTAGATGGGAAACTCAGAGGTGAATACATCTCCATATGGCAGGAAAAATCCAAGGACTGGATTGAGTGAGGCCCATGCACAGCCTCGATGGATGGATGAATGAACAACAGGGACAGAAAATACTTGAAAACACCGAGATCCTTCCTAAAGCTGGATGGTTGTCGTGGCTTCAACCCTCAGGTGACACCAGTCCCAAGTCACCCTCTATCAACACCCCAATTAAGCAATCCAAGGTAGACTTGCAGGCTCAGGAGGAAGCTGTGAGGTCCTTCCATGTACATTTTCTCCTGTGAAAATAATGTTAGCTTGTGTCTCCTGCAGCAACAGGGATTTCTCCTTGCACTGCCCTCTCTGTACCTAGGAAGCTGTCCTTTGCAGGGGGAAGATCCTGATTCAGCAAAATATTACACCTAAAATTAACCTGAAGCCCATCTGTGCTCCTTGAAACCAGTGGCACTGGGAGCTGGTTTGAATATTCTGCCACACAGACATGTCTCAGGATCGAGACATGATAAGAAATACAGATTTAAATGTTTTGTTTAATCAAGAAGTGATAAAAGAGCTGCTGATAAGGAGATGGAAGCCACGCTGTACATGATATCCTGAAAGCACACATGAGCAATCCAAGGTTGTTGGACTCCCTGTGAGAAACCTGGAGCAAGGAAGAGAGGGTGTGCTTGCCCCTTGAGTGTCCCAGGTCCTGAAAACAGGAGTTTGCTGCCTCTCACCCTGCTGGTCTGACCACCTTGCACCAAATTCTCCTGGCAGCTGGGAGCTGCAGCCACTCTGAGGAGGGAAACTTGCTCACAGGAGTGGAACCGGCGGCTCCTCCCTGGAATGTTAACGAATGAGCAGCCACGCTCCAGGCGTGCTGCAGCCTCACAGCACCTTGAGCAGCAGTGATTTGAAAGAGAAATGAGTGCCATTCTCATCTGGAGATTTCTTGGGGGCATTTCTGACCAGTCCTAAGCAGGACCAACAGAATCATAGAATCACAGAATGGCTTGGCTTGGAATGGACTCAAAAGCTTATCTAGTCTGACCCCTGCCATGGGCAGGGACACCTTCCACTACCCCAGGCTGCTCCAAACCCTGTCCAGCCTGGCCTTGGACACTTCCAGGGATCCAGGGGCAGCCACAACTTCTCTGGGCAGCCTGTACCAGGGCCTCCCCACCCTCACAGGGAACAATTCCTTCCTGATCTCTAAACCAAGCCTCTCCTAATTTAAAACCATTCCCTCTGTCATTCCCAGGACTGTTCTTCGTGTTCAGGTCTATGAAATAAGTCTCTCTTTATTGAATCATAGAATCATGGAATATTTTCTGTTGGGGGAAACCTTAAAGAACTTTCAGTTCCAACCCTTTGCCATGGGCAGAGTCACCTTCCACTAAATAAGGTCACTCAGATCCTTACCCAGCCTGGTATTGAACTTCTCCAGGATAGGGAGTCCACAGCAACAAGACAGGGATGGGAATGTCTCAGAGGAATGGGAATTCTTTCCTCTCTTAACATGAAATATTACAGGTGCTGCAGAGTGATTAGTTAAACCTGCACAATCTCTGCTGGTGGTGGAAGGACAATGAAGAACTTTTTGGGTCAAGGTGGGTCTCATTCAACAAGCCCAGTTTTGCAGTCTTTATCTGGACAGTTGCCCCACTGCAAGTACAGTGATCTGTAAGATTTAGATCAAGAGTTATTGTTTGTTGCTGGTTCAGCTTCTTTTTTTCTTTTTTTTTTTTAAAGATCTTCTTTCCATTCTGCCCTAAAAATGCCAGAGCTTGTTATCCTCTCCGAGACTCAACCTGAGCATTTGTGCCGCAGACTCCCTCGTGCCCCTTCTGATCAACCTAACCAGCAGAGAACTGAGCTCCTCACACTTCCCTTTGAGGAGTCTTTGCTGTCCTCCAGCTTTGCTTCATCTCTGTCCTGCACTGCCCATCCCCTGAGCAGAGCAGGAGCTGGGTTTCTCTGGTTCTGGCTGGGTTTCTGATGGGAGATGCCACAGAGAGCAGTTTGTGACACCTCCCAAAGACCAAACTCACCATTCCTGGCTCTCTGACAACCTGAGAAGCAAGACTCAAAGTGTCACCTAATCAAAGGATCTATCTCTCAACAAGGTTCTTCTCACTCTTTCTGTTCTGGGTTGCCCTTGCCTAATTTCACCCCTCTGAAAGTTAAACTTCTGTGCAGTCAGCAGAAAAAGACTGGGCACCTCCAGAGCATAGTTCCTCCTGTCCTAAAATAGGTGCCTAAAAACAGGAGGGGAGTTGCCTTCCAGTTGTGCTGGCATCATCTCCAAATCCTCCAGTGAAACTCTGAAGGATCATCTTGGACAAGGAAGATGTCCAAATTCTAGATGGCTAAAACAAGGCGAGATGAATTCCCACGCCTGGCTTTGTGTCTGGGAACCTCACAGGGAAAAACAATTTTTCCACTGCTTTATTAAGCAATCTTCAAGCTTATGTATCTCTTCTTTCCAGTCTCTTTAAATGCCAGTGAAGTTGCTGTCATCACAAATCAGAGTCACCAGAACTGCCTTTCAAAGCAAAACTCCAAACTGAGAAGAAAAGACGTCACTGGGCAGCAAACCCCGACAGGCTGTGTATTGCAGGGACAGGAGCACAGGGGCTGCTCCAGCCCCTCCTCACCCTGGGCCCTCCTGGTCCTGTGCATCCTCCAGGGGAGCAGGGTGCCCCAGGAGCATTACAGCAGGTGGATTGCTTCAAATCTTTGAGCTTCAGGAGGACTTTCTTTACAAAATAGGTTGTTAAACATTGGGACTGGCTGCCCAGCGAGATGGTAGAATCACCATCCCTGGAGGTGTTCAAGGAACAGCTGGAAGTGACACTGAATGCTCTGGTTTAATTGTCAAAGTGGTCAAAGTTTGGACTTGATGCTCTTTGAAGACTCTTCCAACCTGTATGATCCTGTGAAATCGAGGATTTACCTCACATTTTCTCCCCACTGCTGACTGTTAGCAAGGTCCTATAAAAAAATGTAAGATCAAGGAAAAAACTTATTTGTCTTTAATAATTCTACTTTCCACACATTTTCACCCTAGAGGACTCCTTGAATTCATTGCAGTTTGCCTCAAATGGGCTTTTCTTTTTAGTTCACATTCTGGAACAGACCAGCAGTTGTTTCCTATTCCCAGTCCTCAAGTCCTGCAGGATTTTGCAGGCTGTTCAGATGTCCTGAGTCCCTCTGGAGAGGTTTGTCACTGTCCAGCCTCGGCAGCTGCGTGTCCCAGAGGTCCTCACGCCCCAGCAGCTCTCATGCAGTGACTTCTTCCCAAGCTCTGGCATGAGTGGGGATCAGCTGGTGCTCCCCAGTGGTGGCTGATCAGCTGGTAAATGGAGATTTGTTCCAGGAGAAATGTGCACCTACCCCAAGGTGAAGCTGCAGCATGTGTTTGAGTCCCGAGTGAGCCCAGGCTGGACAGTGAGATTTGGGAATGGTGATTTATAAAAGAGCTGGAAGAAGTGAAGCAGAAAATAGCTGAGGGAATAAAGGAGTTTTTAATGCTTTTCTAGTTTCTTGAGGAAGCAAGGCTGGAGAGATCATACCCTCAGAGTGCCCATCTCTAATTTTCTGTGTCTTTTTCATTCCTATCTGCTCCAACAACTCCTTCATCCATCCAAGAGTTTCTACTAGACCCCAAGGAGACAAAAGACATCCTATCAATGTCTTCTCCCAGGCGAAGCCTCAGATGACAGGCACAGCTCCCAAAGAAGGAAAATCTTAAAGGCACTCCTTGTTCAAAGACTGTTGGCTTCATTTTATTTGGGGATGGGCTTTGAGGATGGGGCTGTGAGCAAACCCATCTAGAGGAAGGTGTCCCTGCTCATGGAATGAGATGATCTTTAAGGTCCCTTCCAACTGACATGCTGTGATTCTATAATTTGTTTGGATTATTTTTTTCCCCCCCAAGGAGTGATTTTGTTTGATTAGAAACAAACTGCATCCCCGATATGCATCTATGCATTTTAGTTATCATCATATAACATCATTCTACTCACAAGTTCTGTGCAATGAACTTTATGGTATTCCCAAAGTATTTGCCATGTGCTGGTTAACTGCCACTCTTAACCAGGGAAAGAGGACTTGGGAAAGGGCGAGAGGTTTCAAAGGACACATTCATACCTGAAAAAGCTATTTGAAAATAAGTTTCTCTTTTTTTCTTTTTAGCAGAAAATTCACTCTATAAATGCCACAATGAATACAATGACATTGAAATTCATTTTCAGCGTCAAAGAAACATTGCTATAAATCCTACTGTGAACTCAAAGGTAACAATGCCAGGTGTCTGGGAACAGGGATGCTCAGAGGGTTTTTCAGATGTCACCTATCAAGAACGGTCCTGGGAGAAGGACCTGGGGGTGCTGGTGAGAGGCTGGACATGACCTGGCCCTGAAACCCCCATGTCCTGGGCTGATCCCACAGTGTGAACAGCAGGGGATGGCGGGATTCTGCCCATCTGCCTCAGTCAACTGAGACCCCACTTAGAGTCACCCAGCACAGGAAGGACATGGGTTGGAGTGAGTTCAAAGAGGCACCAAAATGACCAGAGGATGGGGCACCTCTTCTGAGAGGAAAGGTTAAGGGAGTAGGGACTGTTCAGCCTGGAAGAGAAAAAGCTTTGGGGTGACATAATTGTGGCCAACCAGTGGCTAAAATATGCCAACAGGAAAGCTGGTGAAACAGCATTTACAAGGGCCTGGAAAGACAGGACAAGGTTTCACACTGACAGAGAACAGGGTTAGGTGGGATTCAGGGAAGGAACTGTTCCCTGCAAGGGTGCTGAGGCCCTGGCACAGGGTGCCCAGAGAAGCTGTGGCTGTTCCATCCCTGGAAGTGTCCAAGGCCAGGGTGGATGGGGCTTGGAGCAGCTTGGGATAGTGGAAGGCATCCCTGCCCATGGGAGGGGGTTGCAATGAGATGGGTTTTTAGGTCCCTTCTAACCCAACCCATTCCATTACTCTATGACTCAATGAACTCATGTGGTATCATGAACAACCCATGAAATAACTTCGTTGTCCTTGGTGGGATGGTCCAGGCTTGGTCTTTTCTGCTTTAGCCTGGTTTTGGAGTCAGAGTTTTTTTCTCTTAAGGTCAACAACAGGTGCTTCTCTCCAGAGCATGAAACAAAGTCCAGTTCCTCTCGTGCAGCAGAATTCCCCTTTCCAAAGGCACTCCAGGAGCAGCTCTATCAACACAGCAGCCAACTCTACTTGGCAAAGGTAAATCTCCCTCACCAGTGCATTGCTGGTGTCTGAGGGTGGCCTGACAAATCCATTGACATGACATAAGGAAAGATTTAGGAGAGGTTTGGGAGCATAATAAATGAATCCCCCATCGAGTCGACTCTACGTTCCTTGGATCTAGCAAGCAATCACAATAAGCCCTTTGGATTACTTGAGACAAATGCCTGTCTGCACAACAAATCACTGCAGATTGCTTATGACAGCCAAATGAGACGTCCTTTCAGAACATCACCAGCAACTCTCACAGCTCTGGAGCACATTATACAGCAGGAGTTAAGAAATCTTAAAAAACCACATTACCTCTTTTGGGTCTTCTTTCATGGGATAAAGACAAGTGACTTCTAACCTGCTCTTCCAGGGCAGTTTGGCCAAATTGTTTGCTACAAGGCATTAGAGCTTTTGTGTTGTCTTTGACATTCCAGGTTACTAAAGGATTATATCCATAGACTGTGGTAATCCCTGAATATTTAGAAAATACACACACAGCTCTCCAAACACCAGACATCTGCCCCATGGTGCTGCACATCTGCCATTCCCATGGATTTCTGAACAATTTCCTTTGATGAGCAGGTTTATTCCAATGGAAATCGACAAATGAGAACAGCTCCCATTCCCTCTCCACAGCTCTGCCGAGTCTGCAGTTTTGTAGCTTAACATTTCATCCAAGACAAAACATGCAGACAGGCTCTTTGGACAACACACAAACACACAGAAATGTTGAAAGATAAATAGGTTGGATGCACACATGCACACACACACACACACACAAACTCGCCGAAATCTCCTTTGCTGAAAAATCTGCTTCTGCAACGAATACATATTTTTTAAATTAACATTTTTTGGAGACACTAACTGCATCTTGAGAGCAGAGAACACATTATTTTGTAGGCGTTTTCAGCAGCACAATACCAACCCCTATTTTTAACTATTGACTAATTACCAGTAGATCTTAATTACATGGTGTGTGGAGGCACTAATAAGTTTACAAATCTGCCAACAACACTAAACACATATGTCTTTGCAAGCATTAGCCTCTCTCTCTTATTTTTTAAAACCTTTTCTCTATTTCCCCCCTCCAATTTGGCAGCAGAAGATCCTGGGAAAGGCTATAATTGTGGCTGATTAGAAGGCAAGCATCTAAACACCCATCCTTGTGGAGAAAAGAATGGCTCAAAGCACGAGGAGAAATGAAAAGAGAAGCCAGCAGAGCCTGGAGAATTTGGATTTTCAGGGTGAGAGAAGGGTTGCCTTTGGAGGTGTTAACTTTTGTCTTCTCTGCAAGATTCACGGAGCCATGTGCAGGTTTATTGATTTATTTGTTTAGGAAACAGTGGCTTGGAGCAACCTGGTCTGTGGAAGGTGTCCCTGCCCACAGCAGGGGGTTGGAATGAGATGATCTTCAAGGTCCTTTCCAACCAAACCATTCTGTGATTCTATGATACAGTCTCTGAGAAGAAGAATGGTACTATTTTATGCATTTAGGTTTAATATTCTTATGCAAAAAGTAACTCAGCAGGAACTGCCCCTGTGTTCTCCTGGGCTGGGTTATGGCACAGTGCAGCCAAACCCATCCCAGGGAGATTTTCTGACATGGTTTTCTCCTCTTGCTCAAGATTTTTGACAAAGTTTTTGCATCCTCATCTCCTCAGAGACGTTTTATACCACAGCTGGGCCCTCACATCTACCAAAATACCTTTCAGACACAGACCCCACAAAGGTGCCCACATTTGTGGGTTCTTCCAACAGCCCAAGTGAGGCTGAGAAAATTTTGAGCTGTGGGGATGGTCCTCTTGTGCAGGGTCTTGTCAGAGGGGGCAGGGGGCTGTAGGTCTGCAATGCTCCTGCTAAATACACTTCTGGGTGAAGTTTGCCCAGTGCCACTGAGAGGATTCATGGAGATTCAGGAGGCAAAGAGGTCGCTGCAGTCAACAGATCCTCTGGAAGTCACAAACTTTCATAATCTTCTTCAAAATTTGGTCAAGA
Source organism: Serinus canaria (assembly GCF_022539315.1). Taxonomy (NCBI): domain Eukaryota; kingdom Metazoa; phylum Chordata; class Aves; order Passeriformes; family Fringillidae; genus Serinus; species Serinus canaria. The sequence continues at coordinate 110,278,208 of NC_066316.1, forward strand.
GGGAATGGCTTTGAACTGCCAGAGGGCAGGGATGGATGGGATATTGGGAAGGAATTGTTTTCTGGGAGGGTGGTGAGGCCCTGGCACAGGTTACCCAGAGCAGCTGTGGCTGCCCCTGGATCCCTGGAAGTGTCCAAGGCCAAGTTGGACAACGCTTGGAGCAGCCTGGGATAGTGGAAGGTGTCCCTGCCCATGGCAGGAGGTAGAAGGAGATGATCTTTATGTTCCCCTCTGACCCAAACCATTCTGGGATTTTATGGCTGAACTCAAGTACTGTCAGCTACAGAACTGAACATCTAGAAGTCTGATGGCAAAGACTTCCACGTGCTCTTCCATCAGTTGAGTTTCATACAAAAAGGAGCATCACCCTGAGATCATCCTCAGCAGAAGCCTCTGCACACCCAACAGCACTTAATCCAAGAGGTGATCACTTGAGGAAGGTTTGATGTTGCTTTAGAAGCTATATAGAGGCTATTAATAATATCAAAGAGTTATCAGAAAAAATAAATTATAGTGGAATTGTATGGGCTGGTTTTTAAAATAAATAATTCCAATAATTTGACAAGAAGGAAAATTTATCTTCTCTTTCCAAGTCCAAGTGTAACCAAAGGGTGAAGAATGTCCATATTCTTGGAATAAACACTGGGGACACTTGTAGTCTGTGTCCACACTGCTGCTGATCTCCTGAATGATTTGCCATGGAATCACTGGATAAACTTGAGTTTTATGACTCCATAAATGAGAGGTATGGTGCCTCCTTTGCACATTCATATTTCTAAATGCAGAAGGGTATTTCTGTCTGGGATGATTCAGTGTTTATATTTACATGGTGGAGGAGAGGAGATTATTGTCATTTGCATTGATGAAGGAGGTAGTTGTCACCTTCCAGTTTTTCCATATTGAATCTTTGTTAGCAAATAACATGTCTTGAGTAAAATGAGAGCAAGAGATAATTTAAATGGGCGCCACACTTAGCCCCAGCAATGAAATTACAAAAGTGAATCAACATGAAAGCAGAATCTTTTTTTTTTTTTTTCTCTACAATTTAGGTAATTATGGACAAGGCAGGCATCAGTTTTCTCTGCAAAGAAACTGAACCAGTTACTCTGGTGTCTCAGGGCAAAACTTCAGTTCGTTAATTAAGAGATTCAGAAATATTGTGTGCGCTGGCAGATGGAAGAAATGATAAGAGCACTTGGCAAAGCTGGAAATACTGGTGATTGCACATATCAGAAAGCACAGAGTGTGCCTAAACCAGGACTTCAGAATAGCCAGAATTAATTCTGAGATGTTGTTTGAAACAGCCACGTGATAAGTTTTGCCATAGAGATGAGAGACTTCCCGCGTCCATTTCAAGCAGGGCAAATCTTATCCATCCCCTGAGTTATTAAATGACCTGTGCAAAGCCAAATTAATGAAAAGCATTTAAAAACACAGAAGGGGGATTGGTGATGCTTTTAATATGGTGGGAGAAAAGAAAGAAAGAAAAGAAAGAAAGAAAGAAAAGAAAGAAAAGAAAAGGAAAGAAAGAGAAAGAAAGAAAGAAAGAAAGAAAGAAAGAAAGAAAGAAAGAAAGAAAGAAAGAAAGAAAGAAAGAAAGAAAGAAAGAAAGAAAGAAAGAAAGAAAGAAAGAAAAAAAAATTATTGAATAGATAGTCTTTATGCCCCATCTGCTTACACTTAATGCCAAGTGACAAAAGCAGGTGAATGGATTTCCCCAAAACAGGTAAAAATTCTATTCTGTTGCCTGAAACTGGAGCCTGTTCCTGCCAAGAGAAGTTAATCTAGGAGAGGAAAAACTCAAGGGATGGGAAAATCTCTAGCAAAGGACTGGAATTAGATGATTTTTAAGCTCCCTTCTAATCCAAATATTCTGAGACTCTATGCTCCCACTCAGGACCAAAGTGGGACAAATGGTGGTTGAAGTGGAGTCAAGGCAGGGGAAAAAGATTTACTGAGTGCAAAAGGACACAAAAATCAGAATCCTGTGTGGTTCATGGGGAGAAGAGGAAGGCTGCAAAAGGTGTCACCAACACGGAAATTAAGAACATCCAGAGATGGAAGAGACCCACAAGGTTCATCAAAATCCAACACCTGGCCCTGCACAGCACAACTCCAAGGTTCACACCATAAACAACAACAGGAATTAAATGGAAATGGAAATTCTGTCCTCAGGATGAAAAAGGAGAGAAAAGCAAGAAGATCTGGTGTGAGCTTTAGGAAAATGAGCCATAGAGGATCTCAGAGGATCAGCAGGGAATCAGGGGAAGGTGATTTCTCTGCAGTACTTTGTCTTGAGGAAGGACCAAGAAGAGAAGAAGTAAAGACACCAAGGTGTAGCAGGCCACAATGGAAAGAGACAATGGCTGGGCTGATGTTTCAGCCAGAGGGAGGTGGAAGAAGCTGCAGTCACCAGTCACCTTTTCCTTGACTTTCTTCCAGGGGGACACCCAGGTACATTCAGATTTGTGCATTATCCTGTCTAAATTTGGTTTGATATAAAAGGTCATTTAATTAACAATTCTGTAGTGACAGTGGTAAATACCAGAAAAATCTTCTGTAACATTCAGAGGCTCAGGGGAAGTCTACAGCATCATGAGACCCCACTTGAGGTGCTGCTCCCAGCTCTGGGGCCTCCAGTATAAAGAAGGACAAGGACCTGTTGAACTGAGTCCAGAGGATGCTATGGAGATGCTCTGAAGGTTCCTTCTGCTCTGAAGCCAGGCTGGGAGAGCTGGGCGTGTTCACCTGGAGAAGAGAAGGATCCAGGGAGAGCTCAGAGCCCCTGTCAGGGCCCAAAGGAGCTCCAGGAGAGCTGGAGAGGGACTGGAGACAAGGCATGGAGGGAACAGGACACAGGGAATGGCTTGCCACTGCCAGAGGGCAGGGTTAGATGGAATATTGGGAAGGAATTGTTCCCTGTGAGGATGGGGAGACCCTGGCACAGGGTACCCAGAGAAGCTGTGGCTGCCCCTGGATCCCTGGAAGGATCCAAGGCCAGGATGGATGGGGCTTGGAGCAGCCTGGGATGGTGGAAGGTGTCCCTGCCCATGGCAGGGGGTGGAAGGGGAACTCTAAGGTCCCTTCCAAGCCAAACCATTCTGTGATTCAGTGATTATCAGTTATTAAAAAACAAGCATCAGGAACTGTGGCAAGGGGAATAGTTTTACAAGGAATGTACCTTACCTTAGTTTAGGTGTGAAATCCAGCACCACTTCCTCCCATGGTCCATGGCTCCACACTGGCTTTTCTAGTGACCCAGAAGAACAGAAAAACTGAATGTTACCCACATTTCCCATTGGCACAGGGGCCAACCTTCACCCAGCTAGAAAGGGGAAGCATTGCCTGATAAGTTTATTTTTCACTGAGCTCTGAGGAGCAGCGTGGCACAGTGACAACAGCAGCCAGCTACTCTATGAGATATATCCCTGCCCTTCAGAGCCAATTAAATCACTGGAATCCCATGGGGGGAAGTAGGAAATGCTGTGTAGTCACTTTTCCTAAATCCCAGCTTGGAAAAGCACCAAGTAAGTCCATCAGACTGGAGGCCTGAGCTGTTAATGCTTTTCCAAGGGGAGAAACACAGTTCCCTGCACTGCTCACCACCTTCCTTGGCCAATGAACTCATGCTGCTCCTTCTTACTGTGTAATGAGTTCCTGAGTTCATTGAGGAGCAAGACATTCCTCTAGGGGATTATCCCATGCTTGGTTTAATGGGAAAGATGCAAGTACTTCCAGAAAAAGCAGGAAGGATGGAAATCCTGGAGTCACCCTCTCCTGGCCAGCCCTGCTACCCAGATGGACCCAGGACTAGGCATCCAATGTCATTGGTTCAGCTGATGGCATTGAAATGGCATCCCACAAAGGCATTTTGGGAGAAGCAGAGAGAGCAGAGAGGTTCCTTTTGATGCACAGTAATAAATGAACACAGCTGCAGCTCCCAGGAGATTAAAGGGAGCCTGAGGAGAGCTGAAAAAACCCTGTCACCACAGGTAAGATCTAGATAACAGGAACGATGAAGTTTGTTAATGCACACGTCTCAAGACCATACTAATTCTTAAATTTGTCAGGAGGTGTAAAGTGATTTAAATGTAACATTTCTGTCCAATAGACACAAGTTTGGGATTCATATAACTTCATATTTAGTGGGGAATTGGTATCCAGGTTTTATCACCTAACACCTGGGGACCTGGACATGTTTCAAGGACTTGTAAGGAACTAGAAGTGAAGCACCTGGTCCAGGTGTGAGAACAAACCATGTTCAGTTGTTTAAAGTCCAGGCTGGATGAGGCTCTGAACAACCTGGTCTAGTGGGAGATTCCCAACCCATGGCAGGGAATAGATCAAGATGGTCTTTAAGGTCCCTTCCTACACAAAACATTCAGTGATTCCATGATTTTATGATCAGTAAGGACTAACACTATTGGTAGTCACTGATATCACTTCCCAGCCGATTGCACTGCTAAAATGAAAAATCAAAGATGAAGCCCTCATATAAAAGGGATGGAATTGGAAAGGTTCACCATTCCTCACACTGTTTTACAGGCAGTTCTTATGATGGCTGTGAACTGGCTTTTCAATAGAGAACATTTGGGACCTTCTGCCCCTTTGCTAGAGAGTCACAAAGTGGTGAGTGAGAGCTGGACATGCCCTGGCCATGTGCTGTCACACCCCAGAAACTCCCCATGCCCTGGGCTGATCCCCCAGCATGGGCAGCAGGGAAGGGGACAATTCTGTCCCTCTGTCCCACTCAGGTGAGACCCCACGTGCAGAGCTTTCTCTAGCCCTGGGGCCAACAGCAGAAGGACATGGAGCTGCTGGAGAGAGACCAGGGGAGGCCACAGAGATGCTCCAAGGGCTGGAGCCCCTCTGCTCTGGGGCCAGGCTGGGAGAGCTGGGGGTGCTCACCTGGAGAAGAGAAGGATCCAGGGAAAACTTATTGCAGCCCTGTAGTACTTTAAAATGGCATGTAAGACAGATAAAAGGGGATAAAAGGGACAAGGATTGATGGTTTTAAACTGAAGAAGGGTCAGTTTAGATTAGACAGAAGAAATGAGTTTTTTACAGTGAGGGTGGTGAGGGCCTGGCACAGGTTACCCAGAGAAGTTGTGGCTGCCCCATCCCTGGAAGTGTCCAAGGTCAGGTTGGACAGGGCTTGGAGGCACCTGGGATAGTGGAAGGTGTCCCTGCCCATGGCTGGGTGCTGGAACAGAATAAACTTTAAGAAATCACTTTTAACCCAAACCATTCCATGATTCTAGACAGTGCTGCCAGAGGGAGACAAGGGGCAACAAAAGCACCATCCTGTTGATCCTCCCTTGGTATTTACATGTAGCATTCAAAGAGGTTAATAGAAATTAACAAGTTAATCAACAGAAGGACTGGCCTAAGTGAGTTTTCTAAGTCAACCTCACACAATAACTATGAAGTTTACCAACACATCCAACTTTTGATCCAGTGGACACATGAACATCGTGACAACGGAAGCTGGAGCTTTTTCTGCCTCATGCATGAATAACAAAGCCACCTGCTATATTCCAGCAGTGGATGCTTTATTGTTAGTGATGATGCATGAGGCAGAAATAATGCAGTTTGATTTTTAGAGACAATACCAAGTTGAGCTTGTGAGGCTGTCAGCCCACACTCGTTTGACTTGGGAACTGAGCAAACAACATGGAAGTAATTGATGGAAACTAATGACACAATAAGATGTCATTTTTTTCTGACCTACTTTGCTTAAAGTAAATCCCCATTAATTGTAATTATCTGTACTCCTCGTACACCAAACTCTCAGCTGGATCCATCCCCCAGTTATTTAAATGAGGTAGCTCCAGATTTACACAAGTCTGATTCTGGCTTACATACCTCTCTATATTTAGTGTTTGTTCCCCTGATCTGAATAAATGCCTGGAAGATGGAAGACCACACAGCTCAATTAGGGTATTGATCAGGATGAAAAAAGCCTTTAACCAAGCAGCACAAGGAGGTTGTGATCCCATGCCGGGGTGCTGCTAGAGCACCGAACACGCCTCCCCTTCCCTGGTGCTCCTGGAGAACAGCAGGAACACAAAATGCAAAGCACAGACAGATCAGCTCCCAGTGCTGTGAAGGAAAACCCTGGCTAAACATGTTTTATAAATACTTGCAGAACTTGGGGTCACCCAGAGTTTACCCAGACCTCCGGACACAAGCGCCTCCAGCGTGATGGAAGTGTGGGATGCTGCTGAGTGCCAAGAAAAGCTTTCTCCTCCCAAAAATATGAGTTGAGAGATCTCATCATGGGTGTGATTGACACTAACAACTTCCAAAAAATCCTAAAAATACAGAGTGTTGGCTAATAAAAGAAACAGGCGCTGAGCAATGACTTCTGGCTCTCTGTGAGGGCCAGGACTACAAAGGAATGGGAGCTCTTGTGGACTAAAGGGGCAAAGCATCACCCCCATGTCCTTGGCCAAAGCAACCTCACAACAGCAGCTGTGGGAAACAGGGAAATCGGGGGGTTGTGGGGAGACTGGGACATGGGTACATCTCTGCTGTGTGCTAAGTGAGGGAGCAGGAGCTGGAGAACATCATGGGATAATCAGGAATTAAGATGTAAGTGGTGGAGATATCACTTCTGGCCACCCACGGAGTCATGTAGCCATGACTCATCCCCTGGTGCAGGAAGGAACGTAGTGTACCGTGCATCAAAATGGACAGGATCTTTCCAAGGAGAGATGATCTGGGATGGAAGACCTTTAAAGGGCTTCTATCCCAGCTGTTTATCCCTCCACACTGGCATGCCTTTTTCTTGATAAAATCAGGAAGTGATGTGTTAAATGAGTTACGTTTTTATTTCAGTCTCCGATACTCCTACTAGAAAGATCTTCCGATTTCCAGGCTAAAAATATTCATGGCCAGTTTCTACTCATTTACTTTTCCACTGTTGCCCTTCAGTGTCCCAATGCCTTTCCCTCTGCTCGCATTTATTTTCCAGGATGTATTTATAGGCAGGAAAACATATTCCTTCTCCAGCCTCATTTTTTAGCTAAACTAAATAAGCCAAATTCTTTCAGTCCATAGGAGAAAAGACAGATTGTCCTGAGCTCTGATCAACACCCAGCTCTTCCCTACAGCTGGAATTCACCCTTCCTGGGCTGGGCACAGGTGGCCACAGCTGCACGGAGGAGTTTGGGGGCAGTGCCAGCAGGGTATTGTCATTGTGTCATCCCTTGCCCAAGCAGCTGCTTCTCTTACTCCACGTGCCAATGCTGAAATCCTCAACTTCTGCCTTCTCCCACCAGAATGTCTCATCAAACAAGTTTGGGTTGGTTTTGTATCAAAACAGATGACTCGTCTGCCCCCTTACTGGTTCACCTACACTTCTATATAAGTAATAAGATTAAATAGTTTGTTTACTTCTCTGTTGTTTTGGGTTTGGGGACATTTTTTTTTATATCTTTTTAATCATATGTAGCAAATCTGCCACAGAGAAAAGTTTGAAGGAATGAGGATTGCTTCCATTTATATCTCCTTATGCTGCAAATCAGAAGTCGAAGCTTAATCTGGGTGCTTCTCACCCAAAAATATGGGTCCCAGAGTCCTTATTTCTTACTGCAGTGAGAATTATCAGCCATATTTAGATTTAAAAGTATCTATCAGGGGAGGGAGTTGAAGTTATATATATATATTTATATTTATACTTGTCTTATGCACATGAAGTAATTTGGTCGAGGGCTGGTTTTGCTCTTATTTATTTCCATATTCTTGTAAGTTGCAGAAAATAAGGGAATATCTTCAACACTTGAATGCATTATGATGGGGATCTGTGGGATCCTGTTTTGTCTGATCCCACTAAATAATAATATACATAATAGCAGTTTTCTCCCTTTAGGGGACTTTGTGCTAGAGTTTCACTCCAAGTGAAATTTGTCCACATCCAGGGGTGCATCAGGTGCATCCCCATGGATCATGCCCAAAGCTTTGCTCTCTGCTCCCTTTCTTCTGTTTCTCTGCTACAGGAGGATCCAACCATTTCAAAACCAGCAGCATTTTTTTCAGATTTCACACAACTTTTCAGCTCTTTTGACATCACCCAGAAACACCAAATACACCCTTCTCAGATAGCCTGTTTAATACATGAAAGTCTTCCCACTTTTTCTTCAAAATTAAATTAATTTTTCCTCCCTGAAAAAAACATTTTATCTGCACTTTATCACATTCTTCTACCTTCTTGGAGCTTTTTTCTCCATGTTGCAATTTAGACTCTGCAAAGCAGCAACTTTTTCAGCCAGTTCTGGACTCCTGACATTCTCAGCCCTGATATTTTGACACAGTTTAAAGGAAAAAAAAAGGGAGAAAGGGTAGAATTCAAACTCCCCTAGAAAAAGGCAGAAGCAAGCACTGGAGAAGGAGCATCTGGAAGGAGTCTCTTTATTGAATGGTGAGGGAAAAAAACCACATGGAAAAGAGGAGAGATTGTAACCTACAGAGGACAGCACAAGACAGCTCAGAAAAGATGGATATGATGAATGAACAGATGTCTAACATGGAACTGAGGGGAAAGGACCTGGAGTTTGGCTTTCCCAGACTGCCAGTGAGTCCTTTGGTAAAACAGCTGCCTGGGGTGCAGCTCAGCTCCAGGCAGATCCCAAAACCAGCCAGGAGCTGCTTCCTCAGCCTGCCAGAGGTTTCTCCAGCACAGAGCTGAGCCCCTGGAAAGTCTGCCTGACTCTAAGTACATGGTGGGAAAAGCAGTGTCCCCCAAAGTGGGTAAAGGAATGACAAAGAGCAGGCAAGAGGATGGAGAATCCCTGTGTTAGAAGGAGAAGGACAGGAAGACACCAAGGTGGGGGATTTGAGAAGGCAACAAGGGTGTCAGGTCAGGGTGCCAAGGTGTGCTTGGAGAGAACTGTTATCAACAGAGAATGAATCCCAGAAAGGTTTGGGTTGGAAGAGACCTTAAAACTCATCCAGTGCCACCCCCTGCCATGGGGAGGGGCACCTTCCACTATCCCAGGTTGTTCCAAGTCACATCAAACCTGGCTTTGAACATTTCCAGGGATGGGGAAGCCACAGCTCCACCACCCTCTGAGTACAGGAGGGACCTGTGGGATGGGGTGGGACAGGAGCCCCCCTTCCCCAGCACAACCATGGGAAGGGAAAAGGCAAAAAGAAACCCAGAGGAGGTCTCAGATCTGCCAGGGACCTCGGAGGTGTTGGGGGTGGGAAGGTGGAAAGCAGCCTGGCTGAGGATGAACTGAGTGGTGATCCTGGGATTTGAGGTTGAGCAGGGACACAGCAGTTGACATTGGATTGGGGAGCTGATTTGGGAGCAGGATGGGGTCAGCACAAGGGGGTCCAGCTGAGGCTGGTCTGGGGAATGGAGGTTTCAGCCTTGGGGGAAGAAGCCCAATGGAACTTTTTAAGTGTCCAGAGGAGAGCCAGGAAGAGGGTGGAGGGTCTCAGGGGCCATTTGATGAGCAAATGATGTCACTGGCTTTGTTCAGCTGGAGGAGATGGAGGTTAGACCTCACTGGGGGTTGCAGTTCCTCCAAGGGGCAGCTCCAATCTCTGCTCCTAGTGACAGAGACAGGACCCAGGGAATGGCTGGAGCTGTGTCAGGATGATTTAGATTGAGTATCAGGGAAAGGTTCTTCCTCCAGAGGGAGGTAGGACACTGATCAGCTCCCCAGGGAATGGGCACGGCCCCAAGGCTGCCAGAGCTCCAGGAGGGTTTGGACAATGCTTTCAGGCACAGGATGGGATGGTTGGGGTGTCCCGTGCAAGGTCAGGGGTTGGACTTGTGTGCCCCTTCCAAATCAGAATATTCTATGATTCAGTGTAGATGTTGTGATTTAAAGATGACTAAATAGATCAAACACCTATGAGGAAAGGCTGAGAGAACTGAGGTTGTTCAGCCTGGAGAAGAGAACCCTGGGGAGATCTTAGAGCCTAGGTCTTACGTGGCTGGAGAGGAGGTTCACAATGGACATTAGGAGGAATTTCTTCACAAAAAGGGTGATTAGACATTGGAACAGGCTGCCCATTGAGGTTGTAGAGTCACCATCCTGGAGCTGTTCAAGAAATGACTGGACATGGCACTCAGTTCTCTGCTGCAGTTGACAAGGTGGTGTTTGGCCATAGGTGACTCGATGATTTCAGATGTGGTTTCAGACCTAAATGACTTTGTCATTCTGTGATTCTGTGATCTCAAGTTGTACCAGGGGAGGTTTAGATTGGCTATTTGGAAAAAAATTCTTCATGGAAAGGGTGGTCAGACAATGGAACAGGCTGCCCAAGGCAACCTGATGGTGGAATTCCCATCCCTGAAGGTTTTCAAAATGTGTGTAGATGTTGAACTTGGGGATACAATTTAGGTGTGATCATGTCCATGGGCTAACAGCTGGGCTTGGTGATGCTGGAGGTCTTTTCCAACCTAATTCTGCAAGGGAGCTCCAAGAAAGCTGGAGAGGGCAATTGAACAAGGGCATGGAGTGACAGAACAAGGGGGAATGGTTTTAATTTGAAAAAGGGCAAGGCTAGATGGGATTTTAGGAAGAAATTCTTCCCTGTGAGGGTGTTGAGACCTGTGAGGGCAGAGGTTGTCCAGAGAATCACAGAATAAGCTAAGCTGGAAGGAACCCACAAGGATCATCCAGTCCAACTCCTGGCCCCACACAGGAGCATCCCCAGCAATCCCACCCTGAGCCTGAGAGCGCTGTCCAAGTGCTCCTTGAGCTCTGTCAGGTTTGGTGCTGTGACCGTTCCCTGAGGAGCTATTCCAGCGCCCAGTCACCCTCTAGGATTAGAACCTTTTCCCAGTACACAACCTAACCCTCCCCTGACACAACTCCAGGCCATTCCCTCGGCTCCTGTCCGGGTCAGTACAGAGCAGAGCCCGGCGCCTGCTCCTCCTCTCCCCCTCACGATCAAGTTGCAGATCGCGGCGAGGTCCCTCCTCAGCCTCCCCTTCTCCAGGCCTCATCCCCGTGAGTTCCCCGGTCCAGATCGGACGGGGCACGGAGCATCCCGCTGCGGTGGGAGCTGTCCGTACCCGGGCACGGGGTGTGGAGGGCGCCGCTCCCTCCCGTCCGCGCCGGCCCCGCCGCCGGTCGCTGTCGCCGCCAGGCGGCCCCGGCCCGTCCCGCGCGCCGCGGAAGCGCCGCCCCCGGAAGCGGCGGGCGGGGGGAGCGGGCACGGGGGGGCAGAGCGAGCGAGCGCCCGGCGAACGGGCCGGGGACGCGGCGGCGGCGGCAGCAAGATGGCGGCCAAGTCGGATGGCGGCGGCGGCGGCGGCGGCGGCGGCAGCGGCTTCGCCCAGCTGCACAACCTGGACGAGGCGGCGGCGGCCACGGGCGGCGGCGTCGGGGCAGCGGCGGCCGAGGTGGCGGAGGAGCCGGGCGCAAGCAGCTCCTTGCACATCTGCCACTGCTGCAACACGTCGTCTTGCTACTGGGGCTGCCGGAGCGCCTGCCTGCGGAACCTCTTCGGGCGGGCCGCCGCCACCGCCGCCGCCGAGCCGCTGGCCCCGCGCCCCCCCGCCGCCGCCGCCGAAGGGCCGCCGGAGGGCGGCGAGGCGGCCGAGCGGCCGTGGCTGGACTGCCTGTGGATCGTGCTGGCGCTGCTGGTGCTGCTGGGGGATGTGGGCACGGACCTGTGGCTGGCGCTGCACCACTACGGCCGGCGGGACTACTTGTGGTGCGGCCTCACCCTGGCCTTCGTGCTGCTGCCCTCGGTGCTGGTGCAGATTCTGAGCTTCCGCTGGTTCGTGCAGGACTACACGGGCGGCGGGCTGGGCGCCGTGCAGGGGCTCAGCAGCCGCGGGCCGCCCATGATGGGGGGGACCGCGGGCCGGCGTGGGGGACCCGCCGGCGGGGTAGGAGGAGTCGGCGGCACCGCCACCCCCGGGGCGCAGCGCCTCTGCAGGATCTCCGTCTGGGTCTGGCAGTCCGTCATCCACCTGCTGCAGATGGGGCAGGTCTGGAGGTAAGGGGCGGTCGGGGACTCCGCCGTGCCCCCGGCGGGGCGGGCGGCGCGCTGGATCGGAGACCGCGGCCGCGGAGGGGCGGGAGCGGGGACTGCGAGCGCCTGGTGCGAGGGGAACGTGCTGCAGCGTCAGCCCCTGGTCCGAGGGGGATGTGGGGCACTGTCACCTCCTGGTTTGAGATGGACGGGGACAGTGTCACCTCCGGGTTTGAGATGGACGGGGACAGTGTCACCTCGTGGTCCAAGGTGGACGTGGGTCAGTGTGCGCTGGCCGAGGAGGGGCTGCTTGTCAGCGCCTGGTTTGAGGTGGATGTGGCTGACTCTCAGCTCGTGGTCCAAGATGGGCATGGGTCAGTGTCACCCTCTGGTTTAAAATGGGTCACTGTCCCCAGGATGAGGTGGGGAGCTCTCAGTTTGTGGTCCAAGGTGGACGTGGGTCAGTGTCACCTCCTGGTTTGAGGTGGATCAGTGTCATCTCCTGGTTTAAGGTGGGTCAGTGTCATCTCATGATTTGGTGTGGGTCAGTGTCCCCTAGACAAGGTGGGACAGGTGGGGGTCAGTGTCACCTCGATAGGCTGAGGTGGGTCACTGTCCCCTAGCTGAGGTGGACCAGATGGCCATTGCTGTTGCCTCATAGTTTGAGGCCGACGTGGGGCAGTGTCATCTCATGGTTTGAGGTGGATCACTGTCCCCTGGCTGAGGTGGGACCGATGGGAGTCAGTGTCACCTCATGATTTGAGGTGGACATGGGTCACCATCCCCAGCTGAGGTAGGGCAGATGGGGGTTGTTGTCAGCTTGTGGTGTGAGATGGACATTGGTCAGTGTCACCTCATGGTCTGAGGTGGTGGTGGTCAGTGCAGTGCTCCCCACGTGGAGAAGCAGGGTTGATTTGGGGGTTACTCCAACTTTGAGTGAGGAGAGGAGACTCCAAAGGGAGGAGTGATTCCCACAAAATGAGCCAGGGGGACTGAGGTGGGGGACATAGGGGTCATTGTCATCTCCTTGTCTGAGGTGGACCCTTGCCAGTGCTCCCCACGGTGGAGGAGGTGTCAAGGGCCCCCTCGTGCTGAGAGGACATTTGAGAGGACGAGAAGTTTCCCCCAAAATATGTCTGTGGGGCTGAGGTGGGAGGAGTGGCATTGGTTGGTACAAGCAGGACTTGAGATGGTGCTCCCCACGTGGAGATTTGGGGTGACCCCTTCTTCACTGAGAGGAGCCCCAAAGGGAGCAGAGATGCAGCATGTGGGGTTGAGGAGAGGGGAATAGGGCTGCTGTCACCTCACAGCTTGGAGGGGACACAGTTCTGTGCCCCCTGTGGTGTGGGATGGAAGGGATTCTAGCTCCGTGGGAATGAGATGGTGCTCCACAGACATGGGGCAGGATGGGAAGAGGGGTCATGGAGCTGCTCTTCCCTTCAGGACAGTCCCTGGCAGCACTGCAGAGGGAGGTCCTGTGGCCCTGGAGGGGACTCACCCCATCAACCCCTCCTGGAGCCAAGGGGCAGCCAGGAAAAGACCCTGTGGAATGCAGGGGCTGCTCCAGAGAGGGTCTGCGTGGGGATGCACCCGTGGCTGCCAAGCACTGGGATGTGCTGGTTCTAGAGGGTAGATGTCCTCCTGGAACAGATCCCGTAGGGATGAGGGGTGAGGGTCTCATCCATCCCTGAGAGCCTCTCCCCAGCTGGTGGAGCAGGAGCTGCTGGCTCGCTGACTCCCCTCGAACCGAAGGAGCGGGTGGTGGGAGTGGAAAAACGCAGCGTGATGTCTCGGCTGTGGCTTTGGAGAAAGGAGAAGCCTCGTCAGTGGGGATGGCGGCGGTGGGGCTGCCGGTGCGAGCCTGAAGGTCAGGGATAAGGGGCTCTTCCCTGCCGGGAGGGAGAGGTCCTGGGGTGGAGGAGACACTGGCTAGAGGACGAGTCTGGGAAGTGACCTCGAGCTCGGCAGGAATAAAGAAACATCCTCCAGTGCGAGCTGGAAATTACGTTATCCTCCCCAAAAAGAGAGGTGGGAGGAGGCAGGGAGGGATTCTCCAGGATGAAAGCCTGTGGATGCAAACACTGCCACAGAGATGTCGGGCTTACTGAAAGAGGTGGTATAAGGACAGCTGTAAAAACCGGCGTGGCCCAGCATCCTCTGAGCTGGGGCGCGGGTTGGTAACCTGGAAGGGGTTTGAGATTTGGAGTGGGGGTAGAGGGACAACTCTGGGTTGTGTCACAGGGTGGTGGTAGCACCCCCTCCACACCATGGATGGGTCAGGCTGTAGGGAAGAGGCTCCAGATGGGGGTCGCTCGGCATTTGTAGCTTTTAAAATAATCCTTAGGGATCAAAGATTTTTATTTTCCCTTTGTTTTTTGAAGAAGCCGCGGGGGTGGAGGGGAGGGGATCTACGTGGGAAGGGTGCGTGAGATGTGTACGTAGGAAATAAGCCCATGCGATCATGCAGTGCAACAGCAAATACATATTTCTTCTGCATCTTCAATGTCATTTGTGCAGCGTTCAAAGCACATTTGTTCTCAACTTCTGCTTGGGGGTTTATTCTATTTTTGTGGGTTTTTTACGGCCGGGATTTGGGCTGGGGGGTAGCAGGAGGGGGGATGTCTGCGGGTGGTGCGTGCGAGGATGATGAATTGGTCCACGACCCTTTCTGCTGCTTCCCCTGCTACTCCCAAGTGCTGATCCCATCAGCAAAAGCAGTACTCAATGCAGATGCTCCTCTGGCAAGTTGGATTTTTCCTTTCTTGGAGTCAGGCAGAAGAAATGATTATGTGCACAAAGACCCTATGCCGTAGCACGCTCGAATGAGCATGTGGGGAGGGGGATGCCAAAGTGATGCCGGTAGGGACAGAGGGGATGCATGTAGGGGGCTGATTTTTGGGTAATAGGAAGAAACAAAGCTCAAGTTGCCCAGACTTTTCCATGCTATGTTAATGCAGAGGAAAAACATTTGCTTCTGAGATTGTGCAGGGCTAGGAATGCCAAAGAGGACTGATAAGGAATGCTGCAGCCCGGATCATGTTAGGGGAAATCAGGGAGCCTTCTCTCCTGTTGATCTCTAATCCCACTAGTGCCCAGCTCCTGCTCTTTAAGGCGCGCTGGACAGCATGGAGCCGACTCCCAGTATCTGACCAGAGCCAGAATTAACTTCCTGGGATCTGTGGAGCAGCCTCCACGAGGGTGTCTTTTTGCATTCCCACTACAGCTATTGCCAACGCCATTACAATTAATCTCGGATGCAGTGATGGGACTAATACTGGAGCACACTGGTTTGGTCGTGCATGCTGGGAAGAAGTTTAGGTGTGGGGATGGAGGAGGAAAACCTGGGACAGTGTAAGTTCAGTGTGTAATGCTCCGAGCCTGCTCTCCCGTGGGATCACGGATCCGCGCTGCCGCTGCATGGAGCGTAATTGGGTTCGTACCTTACGTAGGGGATGTCGTGGGTGTTGCTCAGCAGCTGGGAGCGAAACCGTGGAGAATTGGAGGGGGGAGGTTGGAGTAGTACAGGAATTCTCATCCTGAATACGTTAGGTAAATCTGCGTTTGGATTTTGAGGGATGACACAATTCCTGTGGCGGCTTCTTCTCGTAAATACTGGGAAGACTCGCCAATGAGATGGTGAATAAATAGCATTTTATGGCAGAAATATAAATATACATCGGGATCTTATTTTAGCAAGGCTGTCTTTTCATTTTGTCAGGATTGTGGAGAAGGAGCTTGTTTTGGAGCAGTCTGGATGGGGGCTTTGTCTGTTTGTGTTGTATTCAGAGGGTGGATCGTGACCAGGCAGGAGGGTTGAGGGGGCAGTGCGAGTGCTGAGGGGGCACTTAGTCATATTCCTGGAGTTTTTGTGGTTTTTTTAGTTCAGCTGGGATCTGAAGGATGTGTTAATACTGTCTGTCTGTAGTGGCTGTTGGAAAAATAGTAAAAACATATGTGTGTATGTAGATACGTATATTTTGAATTCTTGCTGGAAGTACTCTGATCTCAAATGGATGCCAATAGTCTGATCTCCAATACTATTCCCACCTATAAAGCTCAGCTCCTGGGGTTTTTAACCTTCATAAACCTACAATATTCACCTTTCCTCACAAATCTTAGATTGTCTTGAGGACTTGAACAATTCATCTAGACTATCCAATAAGTGAAGGATGCCAGTTGGAGCACGTTATGCTCATTATAGAGGTGCTGCAGTGCAAGCTGCCAAGGGCTGTTCCTTGAGGAGGAATGCTGTGGTTTTGCTGGAAACAGGGTGAAGACAGAGCTGTTTTTTTTTTTTTTCTGGAGCTGTTCAGCCATGTAAATTCAGGAGAAGTAGAAGTTTTGGTATCTTGAGTAGTTGCACAGGTTGTATGAATGACAGGAGTGAACTTCCCTGTCTGATATATCTTTCTTTAACCTCTGCTGGAAGTGGGTTACTGGGTCATGGATGCTGCCCTGGAATAGGGGGTTTAGAGTGGAAAGTCCGATCCCTTGCGTTGCGCCTTGCTATTAAAGCAAACATTATTGGATTCCATTGGATTAACAGGATGTGGAGCTGAGCTAAAATGAATGCTGACCAGCTGGAAATCTCTCTGTGTCTGTTAAACTATCAGTGATGTTGAGTTTTGGGACATGAATGTGCTCTATTTATGGGGTTTGTTATTAAAACAGATTTGAATACAGATCTAGGAGAAAAACATTCTGTACAAGAAACCCCAGGAAACCACAACAACCCTTGTCATTGTTGTGACATTAAAAATTGTCTTGTGTATGTACATGGTGAGAAATTCCTAACATTTAGGCAGAGAGTTGGCATCTTTTTTATTAGTGGAAAGACCAAATCTGTGAGCTGTTCATCTTTGGAGGTGGAAGAATGAATCAATGGTTTAAATGGAATATGTGGCATTTAATGACTTTGTGTTGAGTGGGTTCAGGCTCTCCTAAAATACTTTGTCTGGGATGAACTTCTGAGTTGGAGACACATTATTTCGGATAGTTTAGAAATACAGGCAGCTACAACTCTGAAGTTCTCTGCCTGAAACCCTCAAAGTGGAAGCCACCTGCTTGTCAAACAGCAGATGAACCAGAAGCTGCTGACCCAATGCTGCCTCCTTGTCTTGGTTTGGGATGTTCAGCTCTGTAGAGCCTTTCTGTAAATTTGCTGTCTTCCTTGGCATGCTGGAATATTTTTTTCAGCTTTTTCTGGTTAGCTTGTCTGGCAGCTGAGTTTTTCCTTTTAGCCAAGTTTTAACAGCTTGCTTTTATAGTATGGAGTTTTGTCAGTTTTTGACAAGTTGGCAGAGGGAAGACATTCTGGGATAGATGATAAATATGTTCTCCCTACAAAATCAGGTCTGGGGTATAACTTTTTATATTTTTTTCCAGTGAGGTTGTTCTCCCTTTCAAAAAACTTACCCATTCCACCCCCATTTCTGCAGGATCTCCAAAAGGAAGTGCTGGGCTGTGGGTGTAGAGGTTCAACAACATCTACAGAGTATGTAGGTTGTGAGAGAGTGGAAATAATAATAATAATCATCATCATAACAATAGAAAAAGG
This sequence comes from Serinus canaria, assembly GCF_022539315.1. Lineage (NCBI taxonomy): Eukaryota > Metazoa > Chordata > Aves > Passeriformes > Fringillidae > Serinus > Serinus canaria. The sequence goes on from NC_066316.1 coordinate 110,295,708, forward strand.
GCTTTATCCCTTGAGTGGGGTCTCCATGGGTGGCTGGTGGTGGTGGTGATGCTCCGTGTCTTGTTGAGTGGTTCCCACTAGAGGGGGTCCAACCACAGATGTTGGAGCGGATCTGCTGGGCCAGCCTTGGGAGGGCAGAGATTGCTCCATACCTTTCCTTGGGAGAAATAATATCCTGCCTTGACCTGCTGGGAACTCCCCTTCCCATGCAACCCAGGGTTTCTGCAGAGACAGCATGGCTTGGGCAGGTGGGGAGTGGGATTTGGAGGAGAAATTGGAGCTGGGTTTGCTCTTGGATGCTGTTGAGGAAGAGTTGTGTGGTGCCCTGTGGCTGGGCAGTGACAGCAGCTCATCACCCCCCTGCCCTGGTTTTTGTGGGGGAGGAAAGGGAAGCAGAACTGCTTGGGTGACCTGACTTAATTCTTCCTGGAACCAGCATAAAATTTCCATGGCTTTCAAGGTGAAGACACCGTTGCAAGGTATTTTGGGGACAGCATCTCCAGGAGTCCAAAAACTGGAAGAGAACCCAACTGCCTTGAAGTTGGGTTGCAGGCTGCTTTCTTAATGCTCCCCCCATGTGGTCCTTGACCACAACAGTCCTTTTCAGCTGTTCAAGCTGAACTCCAGGAAAAACAGCTGTTTGTTTTTTTCCCACTCTCCCTATGGCTTTATCTCTAATGCCAGTGGCAGCCTGACAGTGCCTTTCCTGGTGGAGAGGAGGCAGGGTGCCAAGGGAAGGAGGGAAAGATGGCTCACCATTTTTTATGTGTTAAAATTCCAGGCTCTGTATTTTCCACCTTTCCAGACACTTCTATTTTGCTTTCAGCTGCACTGAGCCAGCTTTATTCCTTGCAGTGGTTCTCCTCTCCGAACAAATGTAGGTTATTCAGGGAGCATTTCTTTTAATGAAAAGGATGGAGGAAGAACTGATGGTGATAAAGCATCTCTTTGGAGGAGAGCTGCTTGCTCTGCTTGAGACTGCAAGGAGCAGAAATGGGACGTCAAATTTGTAATTTTCCTTGGGGAATCAAGGTGAGCCTGTGGAAAAATCTGGATCCCTCACATAACTTCACTCTCTACTCATTTTATTTCCCTTGAATCCTGACTTGATTTTTAGCACCTGACTGTAGTGAAAATCAGCAGTAGTACAAGGCAGTGTTTTAACACCTGGAAGCTTTTAAGCAGGAGGAATTGTAGTCAGAGTAAAGCTTTGCTAGAGAGAAAATTAAATTGTAATTAAAGGCGTAAGCAAAGAACATGTGCCAAATATTGTCACTTCATTGACCCGCCTTCTTCTGATGTGCTGGGATTCAGAATGATGGCCAAGCCTGTCGTGATGCTTTAGGGCACCAAGATACTTTTCCAAACAGGATCCCAAGAAAATGGGGAAAGAGCTTTCCAGGGGAGGAGGATATTTAGAAAATTCTCCAACTTAGCAGCAGTCTGATGGAGGGAGGAACACCTTGTATTTTTAACCCTGTGGAGTGGAATTGCTTGATCTTTGCAGGCACATCCCATATCCTTTAGGCTGCAGTGTCAAAGATGCTCCCAAAATCTTCTGGATTGTGGGACTGAGCATTTAGCTGTGTCCCAGGAGCAGCCCATTGCATCTCTCCGTGGATGGATTCTAATTTTTTTTTTTCCCACTCTCTCCACTTGGGATTTACATTTCCACCCACCCTGTATTCCAGTTTCAGCCTGTGTTTGGTTATATGGAGATGCTGTAGCAGAGGAACCACAATCACAATTCTGAGGAGGAGTCTCAGGAGTTGCTATTTGTCCATCCCTGAACGAATTTCACTGATGGACTTTGATTATTTCAGTATAAATGGGTGTTTTATTCCTTACTTCCATATCTTGAACCAGGAAGAAATTCAAATCTTGGCCAAGAGACAAAAAAAAATAGAGCAAAAGGCCATCTCAAATGTATCCCCAAAACTATAATGGGACCTGAAGACTGTGCTGCTCCTCACGTCTCCTTTTTTTGGAAATCTGTGAGAGCTCAGGTTCACCTCTGAAATATTCACAGTCTGTCCTTAAGTGACTTCAGCTGCACAGAAGATTTTTGCAGAATTGGCAGCTTTGTTGAAGCCTTCTGTGTTCAAGCCCAGAGCCTTTATCATGACCTCTTCTTCCTTTGCTTCATTCTGTATTGGTTTACCTGCAGGAGGATTTTGGCATCCAAAAGAAATATCCCCCTGTTATCATGGAATAGAATAATGTCATAAAATGGTTTGGGTTGGAAGGGACCTTAAAGACCATCCTGTTCCACTCCCTGCCATGGATAGGGACACCTTCCACTATCCCAGGTTGCTCCAAGTCCTGTCCAACCTGGCTTTGGACACTTCCAGGGATCCAGGGGCAGCCACAGCTTCTCTGGGCAGCCTGTGCAGGGCCTTCCCACCCTCACATGAAAGAATTCCTTCCACATATCTGGCCTAAATCTCTCCTCTTTTGGTTTAAAATTGTTCCCACTTGTCCAGTCACTCTCTGTCTATGTAAAAGTCACTTCCTCTTTTTTATACACCCTGTTTAAGTACCCCTTTTTGTACAGGGTGGGCTGAGGGAATGGGCATCTTCTCCCTGTCCCAAAACCCCGTGGGAAATAGGACTAAGACAGGAATCTTGCAGTTCCCTGTAGATGGTCAGTGAATGGGCTCTAGGCAAACCAAGCCTGGTGTGAACAGACACAAAAATGGACACTGCAGAGGTCTCAGCTCTTGCTGGAAAACTCCTGTTAGCTGCTGAACTATGCTACCTTTTCTGCCTTCACAGGTCTGCTTGATGTGGGAGAAGTTTCCCATAAAACCCTCACCATTTTGGCAGAACTCTTATTAAAAACTCCTCAGGAGCCATGATGCAAAAGGCTCTGGCAGCTGGAGCTGCCTTTATCACTTTGCTAATTAAACCTGTGGGAAAAACCCAAACCTGGGTGAGGGAGGATCATGTCCAGCTGCCAGAACCTCCCTCAGCTCATGGGGTTCTCTGGGGTTTTCTGTAGGGGCAGGGAGCAGGATCATATTTTGCCTCTATGATGGACACTGGACATCACAACTCTCCAAAAAAAGTCCGGGAGAGATGAGCTCGCCCATCCTATCAGTGGGGTGGCTCAGGATCATCTCCTAAAGCAGGGACATGTCACATATCCCAGTGAGTTTAAAGAGTCTCTGGGAAAATCACCATTCTCCCATTTTCTCTTGAAAAAAAAAAGATCAGTTTAACTCCTCATGCTTGGATCCCCCACACAGGCAGCCCTGGATGACAGGATGGCAGAAATACGTTGCCTGATCTTCCAAACACAGAAGACAGCAGTGAAGCACCAGGAGTGGTTTTGAGTTTGGGATTGGAATTCATCCCAGTTATGTCTAAGCGAGGGAAAAAAGAGCAACGGAGGCCGATGTTGTTGAAGTAAAAATTGTAAAGAGTGGTATAAGCAGAAGGCATTTAAATAATGTAAACAGTCTGGCATGGGAGGAAGGATGGGAGGCATTCCAGAAACAAAGGGAAAATAGTTTTAAAACATGGCTAAAAATACAGCAACTCTTGAATTCCAGAGATTATCTCAATTAGCGCTTTTCAATATATCTTTACAACGGAATTGTAGGAGTTCACAAAAGATAATGGAGGCTATGAGATACAGAGAAGTGATATAAATTTGTTTAATTAAAAGGATGAAGGGCTCCCTAAAATAAGATTCACTTATCTTCTGTCGCAGGGAAAAGCGAGGTTATATTCGGAAAACTGCAGCTTGTGGCACCACAGTGTGGAGAAAGCATGGAGAGAGCCAAGGCTGGGAGGAAGAGCCCCTTCTTCAGCCTCAGCAGTTCCTTGCTCAGTGACTTTCAACAGCAAATCCCTTCCCATGGGATTTATGTGCTATTAGAGCAAAATGGGATGATTTTACATTTCCAAGAGGATTTTGTTTGATGTTCAGAGAGCAGGAATTGGACATTTTTGTTCAACAGAAAATCAAATACTCAGACATCAGAGCTTTGAGGGGCAGGCAAACATGGTTTAAGCTGGGAAACTGTGTGTGTGGAGCTGTGCATGGATGTGCTTGATGGCTCCTTTGGCTCCAGAGGTGTGTGGCACATGTCAGAATTTATGTCCAGCTTCAGCATTGCATGTCCATGCCATGGAATGGGGGGGAAGCATGTGTGGATATCCAGCTGGAAGTGTAGGGAGAGACCATTGGGGCCAGGGAGGAGAGAAGACCCTCATGCAGATCTAAATTAAATTAACCCCCCTGGATGTATATTAATATGTTAAGTAGCACTAAGCTCTGTATCCCAGCTTAGCAATATTTCGAGGCACTTTATTGCTTTAATGGAGGGATAAAATAGAACCTGCAATTATAGTAATTTTTTCTAATTGAATATTTTGCTTTATTCTTTCCCTTTCAAAGCATGACTGTAAGTACCAGCCTTCATAAAGCTTTGGAAATATTTATACTTTTCCTCTCTGGCAATGGGTGTAAATATGCTTTTTCTTGGGCAGACTGTTTGGGTCCCTCATGGATGAGGAGCAGAACAGCTCTGGAGAGCAATGCGCAATGCACCTTCCTCTGCTCTTTTTAATCATGGAATTCTGGGATGGTTTGGGTTCAAAGAGACTCTAAGGATTTTCCAGTTCTAGCCCCTTTCCATGGGCAGGGACACCTTCCTCTATCCCAGGTTATTCTAAGCCCTATCCAGCCTAACTTGAAATACTTCCAGGGATGCAGGGGCAGCCACAGCTTCTCTGGACAACATGTGCCAGGGCCTCCCTACCCTCCCAGGGAAATCTTTTTACCCAATATCCAATCTAACCCTTTCAGTTTAAAGCTGGGAAACATTTGTTTCCCATCAGTGGAGAGGGGGGAATGTGATGTTACAGTCTCAGTGTTTTCTGTCATCCTGCATGGGCTTGATGTGAATGTCAGGTGTCTTTCTGATTAATTTCTTGTCCGTGCAGGGGTAGTGGACAATAACAGCTGTTACTCCCAGGCCATGTTCTGTGCATGCAGATGAGATCCTCGTTTTCTGTCACCTGAACTGACTTTGGGGAGGAGGACAGGTAAAGCTCCTTCAGGATCCTGCTGGAGCAAGATGTAGATGGTCGGTAAAGGCAAAAGCTGAAGGGCAGAGTCCTTTCCCAAAACCAGCCAGGTGAGGCAGCGGTGCTGACAACAGGGACAAAAGGGGATTAAACTCTGACAGCTGATGGTATAATTGGGTGTCAGTTGAGTTTTTTGAAGTAGCCATTTTCAGTGGCAGCTCTTCAAACCGAAGTTCCTCCCTCCAGCTCAAGCCTCAAGCAGGCAGTGAAATGCAGCTAAATTAACATAATAATTGTGTTGTGCATTCCGTGTACTGAATCTCGGGTTGAAAGAGGGAGATTTGCTGATATTCCTTCCATGTGATGGGATGCTATCAGTTGGAGGCTGTTGCAGTAGCTGTCTCCTCGTCTAAAGGGGACTTTTGATCCAATAAACTGCTTATCTCATGTAGTTGTCCTTTCATCTAGCGTGGGTGGTGTGTGACGGCTGATGGAAGGCGCAGTATTGTGGCTCGTTTATGAATATTAATTAGAAATGGAAATAATTTGGAACAGTGTGCACCGACGGCTCTCCAAGCACCACCGGCTGCAGAAATCCATCAGTTCCTCCCTCGTGGAACACTCACAAATGCAGGGAAGAGGCTCACGTTGGGGTGTGAAGTCACCACACGGAGTCTGTCACGCCGACACGTCGGCGATGCAACGGGAGCTTGTCTCAGGGCTTTATTTCCCAGTGTTTTTCACAGCTGGGCTGGGGAAGGAATGATTTCCTTCAGAGAAAGAAGCTGTAGCAGTGCCTTGCCAAGTCATGTGCATCCGAGCCGGGGCCGGAGCTGGAGGTTGAGGCTGTGCCTGGGCACGTGGCTGTGCTGAAAGGCAGCGCGATAAGGCTTCGGCGCCCTTGTTTTAGTGAAGGACATGCTTTGCTCCTGAATGCTTAATCTTACCTTAGTCCTTGTCACTCCGGGCCCCTTGTCACACGCTGATGTAAATGCATCGTGCCGCTGACGCCAGAGAAGGCTCCAGCCCAAAATGTGATGCAGCTCTCTCTGGGATGATACCAGAGCCCTTCAGTGAATCTCAGAATGCTTTGGGCTAGAAGGGACCTTAAAGATCATCTCATTCCAACCCCTTGCTATGGGCAGGGACGCTTTTCCCTTTCCATGGTTCCATCTCAAAGTCCAATCATATGCACTGATCAAGGATAGAGCCCTTTTCATCTCTCTTGCCATGCACTCATCTTCAGTAACCACATCTCTTCTTGGTAGTGGCAGGATTTGCCCTCTGGCCCTGAAATGGGCTAGCACAACTTGGCTGTTTCTGTCACATTAAGCTTTCTTGGCTTTTGGGAGAGGGTGGCTGCCTCCAGGATGCCAGCTGGGAATGGTTCTGGTGATGCTTCTTGAGGTGAGGGCTTGTAGGTCCCAGGGATGATCCTGTGCTGGTTTGAGCCTTGAAGGCAGCAGTGTCCCTGCATAGTAGACAAGAAAGAGCCCAGAAGCATGCAGCACATCAGAGGGAAAATGTTCCCATTACTTAGGGTTAATTTTTATTTTCTTATGAGAGCATGGGCATGTTTTTCCAAGCTGATGAGGGTGTATCCAGCCTATTAGGGTCTCCAGCAAAATCCACTTCTAGCTTTTGGACATGGCCGTCAGATTTACCTGTTTGGCACTAAATTTATTTTATGACTTCTGTGTGTGCACCAGTAGTGGAGGCCAGATCCCTTCATTGGATTAGATTGTCACTGTCACTTTGGGAGAGTTTTATTCTGTGGGCCACTTTGGAATTGATGCTTAGGGGTGAATCCCAGGTGAGGAGGGCGGAGAAATGCCTGGACATGTCATAAATCATGGAATGACAGAGTGGTTTGGGTTGGCAGGGACCTTAAAGCTCATCCAGTTCCAGTCCCCTCCAATGGGCAGCGACACCTTCCACTATCCCAGGGTGCTCCGAGCCCCATCCAGCCTGGTCTTGAACACTTCCAGGGAATTTAGCTGAGACCCAAACACTCATGTCCCTGTGGACTCATCCCACTCAGATGCTGGTGGAGGAGGATGTGGTTTCTTGCTCCCTCAGTTCTCCAGAGTGCTTTGCTCCTCAGGGAAGACCCACTGGTGTTAAACTGTGATCATCCCTGGGAGCTCAGGACATGCAGTGAGCCAAAAATGCACGCTTCTAGGGTCACCCATCATCACCCAGACCCATCCCATCTCTAATTTGTGGGTTAATTTATTTTTAAAGCGAGCCAAGTAATTAACTGCTTTCCTTTAAAACTCCTCGGAGCCCTTCAAACCAGTGCTTTAAAAATGGGTTGATTATTCCGCTTTCTTCAAAGCGCAGGGTATTAGGAAAAGTCGGCTCCTGCAGGCACGATCCTCTGGCAGCCCAAGGCACTCCAGGGGTGCTGTGCCGTGTCACACACGCTCAGTGTCACAAATCACTCGCCTGTGAGTGCCACTTGCTCTAAGTGGGGCATGAGGGCTGTCACAGGGCCGGCTCCGCCATCCGCACCTTCCCTTTGGAATTTGTTCCCTTCCCCCGGCATGGCCGGGGTTGGGTTCTTTGAACCAGTGCAGGCTTTGCTTTTCAATCGTGAGCTTTAGATCTGGGATAATAAAACATCAAAGTAAACCAGATTGTTGTGGATACAGAAAAAAAAAAGAGAAAAAAAAATCAGGACACTCAGTAGGACTTTGGGGAGTAATAAATTTGTTCTATATTTAATCTCGTATTTATCGCAGTGTCAGTATGAGACCACTTCATTTTACTACTTTAACTGTAGCTAAGAATAACTGAATCCTTGAAATATTGAGAAAGTGGCTAATACCTGGTGGTAGCTGATGGGATCCAGCTTTAATAGTTATTGATTGGCTTCAAAAAGCTCCCAGTAATATCACATTTGAGCTACTGTATGTTGGGAGTTCAAATCCTATCAGTTATTTAAGATTAGAAGTAATTGTAGATTTGCAGCTTAATCATCCCTCAGTAGGTGAAGCCAGCCAGGACTTCAGGTGTCATTTATAATTTTGCAAAAAATTATGGTTGATCTGCCCCGGTTTTATTGTGGGAAAATCGTGGCATCCCTAAATTCAGACATTCTTCAGCATTTCCTCAGCTTGCTCTAAGATTGGTGTGGCTCCTCCAATGGTGATGCAAAGCCCAGTTTGAAATCTGTTTGTCAGGCAGTGAACAAAATGGACAAATGACCCCTGTTGGGTTGGTCTTAGTGCTTGGTCCATTCTCTTAGTGCCCTGTGTCTCAGAAGGGACTGAAAAAATCCACATATCCTCATAGGCAAATAAAAATTATCCCTCAGTAAGGGGAATATCTTCCATTCAGAAATTCAGGAGAGCAAAAAATCAGATTAAACATTGCTTTTGAGTACTAAAACTCTGCCTGGGTAACCTGACATTTACCTGTGCTTCAGCAGTGCTTCAAAACAGCACCTTTAATGATGCTTTATTACCATTTGTGTTCTTAGTCTTTGTTTTACTGCTCTGGAGTTTCATAATCCCATTTATCAAAACATTTGGGGTTTTGTTGTTTCTTTTCTCCCTGGTATGGCTTATTGCACAATTAGAGCTTCGTTAAAGGCTCTCATTATTTTTTTTTTGGTTGTGATCAAACTCTTCTTGCAACGAACCACTGAATTTTCTGTTTGAACACACAGATCTTCCTGTAATTCCCTGCTACTCCTTTTACTGGGAATCAGATCTTTGACATTCTTGGGAAGTGACCAATTTTTTATCAGCAAGGGAAAATTATTTCTAACTCTTTTATTTTTCTCGTTGATATTTAAGTGTATTCTGAGAGGAAAATAAAGACAATTTTTCTGATTTCCTGCAATTGTCGGGAGCTGTGTAACTGCAGTGGGGAGTTTGAATTCAGGGGTTAAGTTGCATTTCTGGTGGCTTTGCCAACTTCTTTGCCTGGGAATGGATTATTTCCCCCTTTTTTCAGGGGATTAGGGGATTTATTTGTGAAGCAGCACTCCTGACAAAGGTGTCTGAGACTGGGTTTACACCTCCTCCATTTACTTTGAATGAACTGCTTTTGCCATCCTGAAATTGGTGTTTGGGGGGAATGGTGAGGAAATCAAGCTTTTAATTTTGAATATTTATTTTGAACAATTCTGCTGAAGAATTTTAAGTAGGAATTGATCAGTGCGGATATTCTAATTGAAAAATTATTGTTTAGAGCCAATTCCCACATGGAATATGGATGTCACTGGAGCAGAAAGCTGTTTAAGGATCCTGACTGCTAGAGGAGCCAGGCTGGGAATTGTACCTGGCTGGGATCTGGTGTTGGGTCCTTGTGTGCTGCTGTGAGGCTCATAAAGACCACATAATTCTAATTAAGAATGAAAATGCACATATTTGTGATCTTTAAGTTTCCTTCCAACCCAAATCATTCTATGATTCCATGATATTTAGAATGGATATACTGCCTAGCACTGCTCCTTATGGTCAGCAAAAGGGTCCTTGCCTTGCTGCCACTTTCCACCAGATCTAGGATTAATTGGTTGTGTGAATTAACTGAGGACTAAGCTTCATCAGGCTGCCATTATCAGTGCATTTGTATTCTTCCTGTCCTAAATGCTCCATGTAAAAATCTGTCACTCAGAATAGGAGTCTGCATTCTTAGGAGCAATTTCGCCATCATAAAACTGGACATTTTTACTGATCAGTCTCCTTTAAACATACTTACTTCTCTTCCAGTTCTTTTTCCAAGAGGAAACCTTTCAGTAGGACACGAAATCTGTGTTAACTCTGAGGGTAAGTTTGTGTTCTTTGTGAGGCAGGTGGGACTCTCTGACACCTGTCAGGAGCTCTGAGATGAGGTGTATCCTGTCCTTCTCCCTTGGCATTGCCCCTCATCTGCTCTTTACCCTTTTCCTTCTTCGGGAGTGTGTTCAACTTTTCACAGAATTATTGAATTACAGAATCACTAAAGTTGGAAAAGACATCCAAGACCATCAAGTCCAACCTGTGGCTGATCCCCTCCTTGTCACTGAGTGCCACACCCAGTCATTCCTTGGACACCTCCAGGGATGGGGACTCCACCGCTTCCCTGGGCAGCCCCTTTCAATGCGTGACCATCCCTTCAGGGAAGAAATTCTTCCTGATGTCCAGCCTGAACCTTCCCTGGTGTAACTTGAGGCCATTTCCTCTTTTCCTGTCCTGTTCCTTGGGAGAAGAGCTTGAACCCCCCTGGCTGTCCCCTCCTGTCAGGGAATTGTGCAGAGCCACAAGGTACCCCCTGAGCCTCCTTTTCTCTAGGTTGAGCCTCTTTCCCAGCTCACTCAGCCATTCCTCATCTGACTAGTGCTCCAGCCCCTTCCCCAGCTTGGAAGGTATTGTTGAAGTTGGTTGAAGTGTTTTATTTGGATTTTTTTTCCCCAAACCCAGGGTTTCTGTGCAATCAGTGCCTCGAGTTGCTGTGGTCATTGTTGCTTTTAAACTGAGTGTCTCCAGGGCTGGGCTGCTCACTGCATTTATGGAACTGAGTGGCAGAAACCCAGGAACTGCAACATTTTATTAACCACAGGATCAGAGAATTGCTAAGCTTGGAAAAGCTCTCTAAGATCATAGAGTCCAACAGTTCCTCTAGCACTGCCAGGGCCACCACTGACCCATGTCCCCAAATGCCACATCCACATAGCTTTTAAGTAGCACCAGGGACAATGACGCCTGCTGTCCTGACCAGCCCCTTCCAAAGCTTCACCACCCTTTTGGTGAAGAAATAGTTCCTAATTTCCAGTCTAAATCTCCCCTGGCACAACTTGAGGCCATTTCCTCTCATCCTATCACTTGTTACATGGCAGATGAGACTGACCCCCACCTGTCCACAACCTCCTGTCAGGTAGTTCAGGCTTCAGAGTTTCCTTTGATCCATGTCAATGTTCTTGGATCACCTAAGAGATACCTGGATACCTGTCCAAGGCTGGCTCTCCCTGCCCTTCAAGCATCATCTGCTGGGGTTACCTCAGAAAGTTTCAGGTTTTTGGAACTTGGGTACCTTTGACTTTTTAATAAAATACAAGATTCCTACTAGAAATGCAACTTAAAGGCTGACAAACCAAGGCTGGTTTTACTGAAAGTGTTACTGGATTTCAGGAAAGCGTCCTCACAGGAGCAGGGAATGACCATGAAAATTCACCATCCCAGACATAAAAATTTGCTTCCACATCATTTTGCCCACAAGTCTCATGATAACACTGACATTATTTGCCTATTAAAGGGTATCTATTACTCTTCCTAATCATAGGAATAGAATTAGAATAAGGAATTCCTGCTTTGAATGAGGCTGTTTACCCAGTTCTGTGGCGCAGCCATTATTTTCCTCTATGCACTTTCCCATTCAGCTACAGCAGTGAAGTGTTAGATACATCTGAAACCTCTGGATTCAGTCAGCAAAGTCAGCTTTTGTCAGTTTATGATCTCACACACTTTTTTCCCCCCCACAGGAGTTCTGTTACCTGATAAAGTTGTATCTCTTTGGGTCAAACCAGTGGGATTATCTAAATGAGGCTGTCTGCTCCGCTGTCCTTCCCGACCCAGCTCTGCTCTGCCTTTGATGGGGGCCCTTCCTGGGGTGTCCTGTACTTGTTCCACCGTGCCTTTGGTGAATTAAAGAAGTAACTGCATGTCCTGAATGATTCAGTGCTCAGGGTGACAGGGATAACCAGCTTTTGTGCACAGCTCCCTGTGGTCTGTAATAACTGCTGGAATTAAAGGAAGGAACCTCAGAGCAGCAGCAATGTTTGGTGTTTTTAAAGTAGTTCTGATTTAAGTGTAAAATACCTTTTTTTTTTTTAACATTATCAGTTACTGAAAACAGTTCACAATGCTTGAAAGAGCCTTTCTGGCAGTATAGGAAAGTACCTTCAGAGATCTCAGGCCAAAGCACCATGCAGCTCATTATCTGCTTTCTGATGTTGAGCAGAAAAGAGCACAGCTGGCCCAGGAAAAGGGGTTGGATCTGGGCAGGTACATCCTGATTTTCCTCCAGGTTCTCATGCCAGCGTCTGGCATTTGTGGCTTTAAAAGTTTCTGAGCAGGAGGTGGTGTGTGTTTAATAGCCCACGATGAATGCTTTAGTCCTTTGAGGGGTTTTGGAGCTTGGCAAAATTTTCTTTCTTTATTTTTTTTTAAATTTTGCTTTGCTTGGTGTCTGCTTGCTCTTTTCATGAGGAAGATTCCCAAATATGGATCTTGTAGTGGGGGGTTCCCTGCTTATGGCAGGGGGTTGGATCTGAAGGATATTCAAGGTCCCTTTCAACCCAAACCATTCTGATTGATGATTTTGTGAATTCTGAGGGATTGAAATTGTTTTCCTGCAAATACTGAGAGTGGGACAATGGCAGTTGTTTTATTTGGGGCTTTTTGGGGGGAGTTTGGATTTTTTTCATACAGATTCCTCTGTGGAATAGGGATTACTTGAGCTTTACAAATAGTAAGTTATCCTGAAGAACTGAAACCAGTGGGGTGAGTTTCTGCTCCATGCAGAGAGAGAAAATACCTGTGCAACAAAAATCTGTCTGTAGATTAATTGTGGACACTCTTTATTTTTTAGTGAAGCAAAGTACTGAATATTCCAAAGTCAGTTTTCCAGCTTCAGTGTGGTGTCAGTGTTGACAGTTGGATTCAATGATATTTTTATTGGGTAATTATGTTTTGTGTGTATTGGACTTTGGGAATATGTATAGAGAAAATAGTCTTGTGCTGTCAGAATTTTTAGTGTGAATGTGTTATTTACTCTGCAGTCAAAGGGTGTTTTAGTGAGAAAGATTTTACTGAATCATGGAATCCTGGGATGGTTTGGGTTGGAAGGAGCCTTAAAACTCCTCTAGTTCCAGTCCCCTGCCATGGGCAGGGACACCTTTTTAGAAAGTAAAATTACATTTTAAAAATGCCTGTGCTCTCTACAGCTGGTGTACAGAGAGCTGAGCTGTGAAGAGGGAGACCCAAGGAAACAGGACCCCCTTCAGATCAAACCCTGTCTCCCACATGGGATGCTCATGCTGATAACAGAGGTGATTTTACACCAGGAACAGCTTCAGCAGCAAAGCTCCTCTCTGAGATGAGTCATTAGTTGTAGTTTCTCTCCTTTTTCTCATGTTTTACCATTTGGAGTAACTCCCTTCAGGCTCTGGGGAGAATTGGTCCCTGCAGATTTCTCTGCAGCAGATTGTGATCCCGGCAGGATTTGAGGAGAAATGTACAGCAGGATTTGAGGAGAAATCCTGGAAGGGGGCAAGCACTGAGAAGGGAGAGTGGGAATTGCAAGGAGATAGCTTGGCTAAATATTTCCTGGGAGGGTACCAAGGGGTGTAATAATGACTGATCTCAGAGGGGATGGTTTGAAAAGTACAGCTCATGTCTGATTTCAGCCTCTGGGTAATGTGGTTTGGCTCATGCCTTGGAGCAGCTCAGGGAGAAGGTGGAAAGCTGGTGGAAGAATGGAGGAATATCATTGCTTCAACAAGAGACAGCAAGAAGTCTTGTGTGAAGTTCTGAGTTTGCAAGGGCAGAAGACAAAAGGAAAAAGCAGTTGAACTCAGGATCACGAGAGTTTTCTGTGATTCTGCATTGTAGGAAGGAAAATTCCAAGCAGCTGCAGCTTTTTAATATCATGCAGTTAATAGTATTTTCCCATAAAATGAGTTTATTTTCTCAAATCACAAATGGATCTTCAGGATTGTTCACAGAGGTTACTCAGTGCATAAAAACTTGGATGTCTCTTCATACAACCATGGAATGATTTGGGCTGGAAGGGACCTCAAAGATCATCTCATTCCAGCCCCTGCCCTGGGCAGGGACACCTTCCACTATCCCATGTTGCTCCAACTTGGCCTTGGGCTCTCCCAGGGATCCAGGGGCAAACACAGCTTCTCTTGGCAGCCTGTGCCATGGCCTCCCCACCCTCACAGGGAAGACTTTTTTCCTATCATCTAACTTAGATCTCTTCTCTTTTAGTTTAAAACCATTCTTGTATCTCACCTGAAACATGAGGCCTTGAGCTGCAGGTGCCTTCCCAGCCCTTTGGAGCACACAGACCCCAGCCCAGTGCTGCTAATCCACCTGCTCTGCCTGAGCCCTGAGCAGATCCCAGAGAGACTTTTCATCTCCAGCAGGATTGCAGGCCACAGACCTTGTGTTCTCCGGATGTGAGCAGAGTGTAATATTGATTGGAATGCTTACTGTAGTTATTTATTGCCTTCATTAGCAGGGAAGAGATGAGAGACTATCACAGTGTATTAAGTTGTCCCAGAGACACCTGGATAGTAAATTATAAATAAACAGTCAACAGTGGAGCAGAACTGGTGGAAAGCTGGGATGGTCTATGTAAGGATCCACTAGCCAGGCTTTTAAAATCACTAATGTGCACATTCAGTGGGTTATTGCTTCCTGTGGCTGGTAATGCTGTTTTAAGGGACTTAAGTGACTGGAGACAAGGTTTGACTGAGCTAATTGAGGTTCATCTTCTCTTGAGTTGCCTCTTCTCTTTTGCACAGCCCTGAGACTTTGGATAGGTGTTTTTGTAAGATTTCATCAGAGATAAACCCCCCAAAACTGCTTTTTTGCTGTAAACATACCTTTCCAAGGAAGGGAAAGATTGAGCTAAAATGATTGATGATTGGCTGGAAAAGGGAGGTAAAAATCTGAGTAGAATAAAGATAATTCCTTGTCCATTTGCTTCCAGTTTACCACCAAATAAACCTTTGTTATCCTGAGGGAGATGACTGTATGTGTGCTGGTATGGGATTGTAGCATTTTTAACTTTACTGGTTATCATGGCTATCATAGTTAACTGTTGGAATCAATGATCTTACAGATCTTTTCCAACCTTAATGGTTCTCTGATTCACCCAGCACTCAGCTTTTACTGGAGCCTTTTGAACCCAGAACCTGCCCAGAGCCCACTGCTGCAGCTGTGGGGCCTTATTTTGTAAGAAAAATAAAACTTACATGGCCAAAGGGACCTCAGAAAAAGCTCAGTGACAGAAGGACCAGTTGAAGACAGTGGAATTGAAAGTGGTTGAACTTTTTTGGTTGTTTTTATTTGTATTAACTGTAAAAAAACCCAACAAACCTACAGTTCTGCTTTACTTGAAGCTGCTGGGACTCGTAAATAAACCACTGAGCACTATGCTCACAGCCTAAACCACTGGAGATGTATTTAAAGCCATAAACCCTGTTACTGCACTTGTATTTTTGTTTTAAATCCCGTTTGTGCAAGACTGTTAATTTACACAGGGCTTTACAAACACAGATAAGACACTTTTCCTGCCCACGTAACTCATTCTTAGAGGTCTGGGCTTCCTAAATTAATGCTTTGTCCAGGTATTAGGGTATTCCTTCCTTTCCTTGTCCATCCCTGTGAGCAATCCTCAAGCCAGAGCCTTTTTGTGGACAGACATGCCTTCACCCAAGGGAGTTCTCATTCCCAGCTGGGCACTGGGCTCTGTTTCTTGAGAGGAATTTTGGGGTGGAAAGTTCAACACCCAGGGTTGTAGGAGCAAACCCAGGCTTTTATTAATCCCCAACTCATTTATGCTCATGCATAAATAATACCTGAGTGTTACAAACACTGGTTCAGACATTGTGCATTTAATAATGACATTTCTTGGCATTTCCTCCTCACTTTGGGAAGGATCCTCTTTATGTTGGAGGCACGGGGAGTTCATAGCATAGTGGATTTCATCTCCATCTCATTGGATGAGGGATGGAGCTGAGGATTTCCCCTTGCTGGAGATTGCTGGTGGTGTGAAGCACTTCAGGCAGCCTGAAAAGCCTGAGTGTTTCCTGCAGGAGAGTGTTGTGTTCTCCTGGTGCCAAATGGGTCAAAATCTCTGTCGTGGTGGTGGCAAACTGTGGAGCTGGCAAGGGAAGGAATAAATCAGGGAACGTTCTGGGGAGATGATCGTTAACCAGCATTCATGTGTAAAACGGCGTCTAGACATTCAAACACTGCTAATAGCATTTGATTAACCATTTTTGTTTTGTTCTTGCTCAGTGTGTTAATCACTGTGATTAAAATGCTTAGCCACCATGGAGCTAGGCGTTGGATAAATTAGGAAGTAAGCAAATCCAAACAGATGGGGCAGGGAAAATTAGTGTCTCTGGCAGGGCCAGCCTTAGACAAGGCAGGGCCAAGGAAGATTTAGGGGGAGACCCTAAATAATCTAAGAAAAGCAAATTTACATTTGCAGTGGGCCTGCCAGATCTCCCCACCCTGCTGCTCCTGTAAAGCTTTGCCTCCTCAAACCTTTTTTCTCTGCCTCTGGAACTTACCTGGCCTGTCAGGTCCCAGGATGCTACAGCCAGGTTTGGAATCTGCTCTCTCCTTTGCACAAGGACATCCCGACGTCCTTGTGGGGTGGGCCCTCTGTCCCCTGCTGCAAATACTTGCAGACAAGACTTGTGAGAAGGATCAGCCACTCAATTCTGGCTCAAGACTGACCCAGTTTCTACTTATTTGGGTTTTTTTCCCTTTTTTTTAATAGCAGTAGCAAAAGACTATTGGTGATGTTTAACCCCTCCACCACTAAACGTGTGGGCACCATCCTTCAGTGGCACAATGACTACTTTAAACTGCTGGGATTAGGGCTAAATCCTTGTCTGCTGCAGATTATCAAGGAAGAATGAGGGCAGGAAAGGGTGGAAGGACACCTTGCACGACTTGTAAGATCAGGAGCATTGTTAGATATCAAGATGCATCAAAATTAGCCCCCAGTCATGTCATCTCTAAAGAGAAATCACAGGTTTGGACAAAGCTGGAATTACGTGAAGGAGGGATCATCCATAGAGGTGATGGGGAGACCACACTCACAGCCCTCTCTGTTCTTCCTTCCCCTTACTCTTGTTTTCTGTGTAACTCGTTTTCTGGTAGAGCTGTGGAAAAAAAAAGTAAAATTAAATGGGTAGTTTTGGTGACAGCAGGTTTTGGCCTATTATGTGCTAGGATCTGTAGCTAGGATTTCCAATTTCCCCTTTAATCAAAAGGCTTCCTAAACCTTTCAGAAGTGCTCTCCTGGGATGACTGCACTCACAGAAAGGCAAGTGCTTTGTTTCTGCTGGTGTCAGTCTCTTCAAAGGTACCTGAAGTACAGCAAAGCCACCAGCCCAGTCATGCTCCTCTCACAGCATCACAGGGCTGGGAGTGTTCAGTGCACAGGGCTGGGGATGTCCAGTGCACACCCCCTCCTTCTCCAAATGCTCCAGCCCTGAATGATGATCCTGGGATATTACACTGTGAAAAGCTGGGAAATCTTGGAGTTTCCTCACTTACAAGAAATGCTGAATTTAATCTGAACTAGTGTTCAGTCATTGCCGGTGTGGGACTTTTCAGGTTAAGTTGTATTTGTATTTGTTTGTTGTTCTTGTATTTTTGTTGTCCCAGGTGGATTTTTACTCATAATCACAAAATCATGAAATGGACAGAGTCTCCAGCAGAAATCACATGTTTAATGATCTCTGAGGGTAAATTCCTTGCTCCTGGTACTCTTTTAAGACCCCCAGGCAATACTAAAACTCCTTAAAAGTTAGTTCCCTGTTTGTCTAGAGTTTTTGCTTTGTTTTGCTTTTTTTTTTTTTTTAAACTTTTCCCATCCCCTCAATTTAGTGCTTTGTCACTTTTCCTTAGGTGATCATCCAGGGGAAGTTTAGGTTGGATATTAGGAAAAGCTTCTTCCCCCAGAGGGTGGTTGGGCATGGAACACCATGGCATGGAGTATGGGCTTCCCAGGGAAGGGTCACAGCTCAAGAAATATTTGGACAACATTCCCAAACTCAGGGTGGGATTGTTGGGGTGTCTGTGCAGGGCCAGGAGTTGGACTCCATGATTCTAACTGGTCCCTTCCAACTCAACATATTTTATTATTCTACCTCTTATTTCATATTTCTGATTTCCTTCATGACTAAGCACAGCAGTTTTCAAGCCTCATAAAAAACTTCTCTCCCTGTGCTTCCTTCCTTACACTGGCCTTACTTTCTTCCTTTCATCTCCTTTTTTTCCCCCCTTGGGTCATATTCCTATATGCAGGAAAGCATAGATAGGGCTAAGTAAAAATGTCTTTTATACCTTATATATATAAGAAGCCCTTAGACTCAACACTGTGTCTAAATATACCTGAAAAAGTTGGGCTTATTCAGCTCTCCTCTAAGGGGATTGAGACATGTGAGTCTCCAGCTGAGTGTGTTAAGCTCTGCAGTGACCACACTTCCAAATATTTTATTTGCAGTGTGTTAAGGTTTTTTTCAGCAAGTGCTCTATTGTTATTGCCAGGAAAATGCTGACATATATTTTATGTAGCACATCAGATGTGATCCAGACTCGCTTTGCAGAGCTGAGTAGCATTGCTACGGCCAATTGTTCGACACAGCATTTTGCTGCGTTTCCTGACATGCTTAATAAAGATATTTTCATGATTCTGGAGGCAGCCTGAATGCCATTAACTGCTGGCTTTCTGAGGAAGCACAAAACACAGCTCCTAATGCCAGGCTCTGCAGGTTTGGCTCAGCAGCCATCAGGTACCACTCCAGAGCATGGGAAAATTGAAATAAAAAGCACCTTGGCTGGTTGGCATTACCTGAGCTGCTGCTTTCTGTCCTGCAGATTGATCTCATCCATGGATTAGGGTAAGATGGAGCTGGGGGTGTTTTCTAAGGGATGGGGATAGAGGTTGAATATTCTGGCACACAGGAGACCTGGCAGATGATCTAAGGAAAAGGTCTCTGTCAGCCTGTGTCAGGGTCCCTGTGATATCCATGTGTTGTCTTGGCAGAGTCCAGAGCCTGTAGATGTGCTGACCTTGCAGCCAGAACAGGAATTCATTATTCCAGTAGATCTGGGCCTTGTCATCACTGGTTTATCTTGGACTTAGTATTTTTTCACTTATAATCCACAGTGGATCTCTGGGGTGGGAGGAAAGCAGGAAGCCTGCAGAAGACTTGTACCTGGAGGTATATCCCAGAGGAAAGGAGCACCCCTCCCATAAGGAAAGACTGGAAGGACTGGCATTGTTCATCCTGGAGAAGAGAAGGCTCTGTGGGGACCTTATTGACCCCTCAAGAGGGGACCCCATAATAAAGATGGAGAGAGACTATTTACCACAACCTAGAGGGATAGAACAATGGGAAGGGTTTCAAAATAAAAGAGAGTAGGTTTAAAGTGGATATTAGGAAAAACATCTTCCCTGTGAGGGTGGTGAGGCCCTGGCACAGGGTGCCCAGAGAAGCTGTGGCTACCCCTGGATCCCTGGAAGTGTCCAAGGCCAGGTTGGATGGGGCTTGGAACAACCTGGGGTAGTAGAAGGTGTCCCTGCCCATGGCAGGGGGTGGCACTGGAGGAACTGTAAAAGTCCTTTCCAGTCCAAACCCTTCTATAATTCCATGATTGATTCTGTGGCACCTGGTTTGGATCTGCTGGGAGAAAATAGTCTGGTGGTTGTATTTTAAGGGATGGTGTTGATTGACACAAGGTGACTCAAGATGTCTCTGATCACTTAGAAAGTGCTGAACATCCCTGTGGGAAGGGAACAGGCTCACAGCACATCCCTTCCCACAGAGGGAGTATCTGTTCCTCAGGAACAACCATTTTTTCCCAACTTTGGTGTTTTTCTGCTCTGAATGTAAAGCCAGGGAATTCTCACTAGAAGGGAAACAAAAATGTTCATGTTTCGCTTTTGCCACCCTGGAGACTGCAGGAGAGGAAAGAAAACTCTTCTCTCAAGAGAGAGGTGTCCTTTTTGGCAGTGTGAGTTTTAAAGAAAGCCAGAAGTTCAGGAGGAGGATGGAGGCCAAGGGGAGGAGGTGGGATCTTCCATGCTCCCTTCACAGATCTCAAGGATGCCCCAGTTTGGTGGAGAAACTGAAGCAGGGGGTGGCAGAGAGTTGATTTGCTGCTCTCCATGGATCTGAACAGCTTCTGAGCAGCCTAAAATAAGCACTTGGAAGGTATCATGTTCCTGAGGAGGTAAATGGTGAAGGAATCACAAGTTGGAGCGTGGGGAAGGATACGTGACAGAGCTGAGCCCAAGATTTGGGGCAGAGTGGGAGCTGGAATGGAGAAGTCCTGAAAGTGTCTGTACTGTGGTGGAGAAGGCAGAAGAAGAGGGTGCTGTGGTCAAAGTGAAATTAGAAGATGTCTAAAGTGTGCCACTTCTACTGAGTTTTCCTCAAAAGTATGGTTAAGAAGAAATAGGAGTTGTATTTCTGCTGCTTTCTCAAAAACTTTGGAGAAAACATGATTAGTGTTTTCTATAGTGATCTTTAGCTTCTTTTTCTGATGTCCTGAATTATGAAATCAGAGCATCTGAATCATGAAAAAGCATAGCATAAAGCACTGGAGTATTAGGCTCTTTTGAATTTTAGATTTAGTTTGAATATTAGGAAGGAATTCTTCCCTTTGAGGTGGGGAAACACTTGCAAAGTTTGCCCAGAGAAGCTGTGGCTGTTCCATCCCTGGAAGTGTCCAAGGCCAGGTTGGAGAGGGCTTGGAGCAACCTGGGCTAGTGGAACTCATAGCAGGGACTGGAATGGGATGAGCTTTAAGGTCACTTCCAACCCAAACCCTTCTGTGATTCTGTGAAGTTATTTGATCCTTATTGTGGTGTTTTCCACCTGTGCAGGACACACAGAACCTGCCCCTGCTTCTGAATTTGACCCATTTCAACCAGAGTTTTCAGTGCAGATTTTTCAGATCACAAATGGTTGCTGGGTCCCTGAAAACAGAGGGGAGAGAAAAACCTATTACAGGTCCAATGGAGTAAAAGCTGCCACGTTTGTGAGTTTACCAGGACACACCAGTTATTCCAGTTAACAAGGTGGGGATCAGTCACAGGTTGGACTCAGTGATCTCAGAGTTCTTTTCCAACCAAAATGATTCTGTGATTACTTTTCACCGAGTTCATGATTTCTCTGCTCCTATCTCTGTCAATCTCCAAAGTCTTTCCTCCTTTGCAGGTAAATCTTTGGGAGAAGTGATGCCATAATCTGATCCCAGGGCTCTGTTTTTCCTGCTGCAGCTGCCGATCCCAGCTCAGGTTCCCGGCATTACGGGAGGGGGTGTGCTAGATCTCCACGTGTTCCCTGGATCTCTGGGAGCTTCGTTTGTTGGCCTGGTTACAGAGATTTTGTTCGATTGTGTTGGTTTAACTCAGTGGGAGGTTATTTGAGAAGGAAATGAAAGGCTCAGTGAACAGTGAATGCTTGAAGAGGTGTTAAGAGAAAATTCCAGGCGTCTAAGCTTTAGGTTCTTTTGTTTTAGGGTTGTTGCTTTTTTTTTTTTTTCCTGCTGCCTTTATAGACAGCCAGGTTTTGAGCAGTGCAGGAGTAGGTCTGCAAGCACAGAGGAAGGGATAACTCCTGCAGGAGTGAGAGAAACCCAGGGAAGAGGACCTGGCAGTCACAACAGTTATGGATAGGAGAGTAGATATAGGAGACATTTTTTATGATGAGGGGGTTGGGGGATGCCAACCATCCCTTGGGGTTGGGGGTGCCCCATCCCTTCAAAAATTCAGGATCGGATTGGATGGAGCCCTGAGCAACTTTATATCCCTGACCATGGCAGGGGAGTTCCACAGATCTTTAAAATTCCCTTCCAACCCAAGCCATTCCATGATTCTTTGGAAAGTTTTTCCCTGCCTCAGGTGCTGCAGAGGATGATTTATGTCAGAACTGCTTGGTAGCAGGACAGGACTTTACAACAGGCAGCCTTGTTCTCACCACTGAGAGAAGTTATTCTATAAATCAGTTTTATCACCAAGAAAGGTTTCTGGGGGCAGAATTCAGCAGGACAGGTCACAGCCTGGGCTGTCACATCCCTGACTTGTGCTGGAGAGGAGACAGTTGTGGGCAGGTGGGGACAACCAGGTGTGAATGAGAGCCTTCAGAGGGGCACATAATGCTCTGTGTCACCGTGCTGGGGACAAACTCTTAACTGGGCAGAAATAATTAGGAAGCCTGGTCATCTTAAATGAAAAAGGAACAGGTTTTGTCCCTTTAGAAACTCTTTTTGTGTCTTTCACTCTGCTTGTATTCTTAATTAGGTGGACATTGGAACTATTTTGAATGTATTTTTCTAGAAGGGTGTATGGAAAAAAATCTGATTGTATAAATGGATGAGTGTAAAGTACTACAGAAAAAAAGGACAAGATTGGCTGTTCTGAAATTCAAACTTTCGTGTTGAAAGTGATCATGTCAATTATAGCAGAATCCTGATAGCAGTGAAATTATGAGAGGGAGACTTGATTGCTGAAACAAATTTAATTTTTACAGCATTAGGATCTGGCCAAAACTTCCATTCTGAGGCAATGAATTTTATTCTTATTGGACAACTGTGGTCTTCCCCATTTTGCTACAGACACACAGACTTGTTACTATGTAGGCCAAGTAGGCACAACAATATCTCACCGACTTCTCACTGATGTGTGATTTCTGTCCAAGTTTGCAACAAAGCAGCTGCTTCCAAAACCCATAATAATTATGGCTGCTGATTTTTGCATGCTTGGGATCAGTATACTGTAAGTAGTGTAAGACTGGAGAGCTCCACTCTGCTTTAAGAGATTTGAGAACTGATCTACACAACGTGGCAGAGGCTGAAAGTGGAAGGCTTTGTTGGAGGCGGTGTTAAAACAAAGTGTTGACATCCTTCTCCACATTTCATGCAGTTCAGTTCTCAAAAACAGTCCCTTCTTAATTATCCCTTGGATTTATTCATCTTTCCCAAAGTTTTTTCACATGATTAGAGATAGGTGGTTGCATGTGCCTATCTTCTGTTCTCAGCAGGATGCCGGATTGCCTTTGCACCGAGCATCATTCTGTATCCCTCATATAATTCTTCCATTCTTGAGCATTTCCTGTTTAACATTTCTGTCTGGTTACGTGGGGGTTTCACAATTAATATCACAGCTGAAGTATACTGGGAGATCAGATGATTTATAAAAAGGAGTATAAAAGTCTCATTTCATAAAAATAAATCTTGTGAAACCACTTCTGTAACCTTTAAAGTGAGCAGGAGTACCTCTGGAGAGATGGATTCTGTGAAATTACACTGTTTAGAGATAGAGGGGAGATTCTCTCTTGGCTCCAGGGCACTAAAACTCAGCCCCTGGTCTTGCTATCCTCTAACAGAGAACCTGATGGGTCAAGAGGCAGCACATAATTCCAAGCCCATGGTGTGACAGAGTTGAGCTGGGTTTAGTACAGGATTGTTTTGCCAGGGACTGAACTGATGCACACAGATGGACCCTGAGGGTGAACATTGGTCCAGCATCTCATGAGAGCCCTGAAGTGGTGAGTTAGGACCCAAGGGAAGAGGCCAGACCATCTCCAGAGGAGAAAGCAGACCCTGGTTCAGCTCTTGCAGTCCTGGTCACGCTGAAGAGTCTCCAGAGTGGTTTTGGCAGTGGAGCGGCATCACCTGAGACCAGCCTTGCTTTATTCAGTGCTGGTGTGTCCCATCTGTGCCAGCTGCTGCCTCGGGTCCTGCCCCCAAAGTTCCCAGTCTGGGACAAGCAGCAGTGAATGAGGCCGGGGTACAATGGTGCTGCTTTGTCAGCAGAGCAGATTTTGGGTGAGGTTCAGCCACAGCAGCTGTTCCAAGGCAGAGCAGGTGGGAAACACCAAACCTTGCATTGCTTGAGGAGAGATGTTCTCACTCTGCTCACCCAGGAGCTTATCAGGAGGAATCACAGAATGTCCTGAGCTGAAAGGGACCCAGCAGGAGTCCAACCCCTGGCCCTGCACAGACACCTTAACAATCCCACCCAGTGCCTGAGAAATTGTCCAAACATTCCTTGAGCTCTGCCAGCCTTGAGGCTCTTTGAAGTTGCAGAGGAGAAATCTTGGTGTGATTTTATGATTCCAAATGGGTTAAAAAGGCTTTGTGCCTTAGCACAGGAACAAGTCAGGCATCAATCCCTCCATCTCCTCTTCCAGGCTGCAGGGCAGTTTCTGGTAATTGTTCTCCACAGAGGGAAGTGGAAGGAGTGGAAGGTCCTTTTGCCATCTCCTGAAGGGTTTTTGTCCCTTATAAAGGCAGCACATCTTCAAGGTGGGTGACAGGTCTAATATTGTAGGATCACAGGCAGGGACACCTTCTACTATCCCAGGTTTCTTCAAGCCCCATCCAGCCTGGCCTTGGACACTTACAGGGATCCAGGGGCCACCTTCTTTGGGCAACCTGTGCCAGGGCCTCACCCTCACAGGAGGAACATTTTTCTAAAATATCATCTAAGCCTCCCCCCTTTCAGTTTGTTTATCTGATGGATTAATGCCCCAAGGAAATGGATCAAGTATATGGAAGAGTGTTCCCATATCACCTTGTCCCTGGTGTTATTTAGGTGAAGAGTTGATGGTAGCAATAATGGGAGGAGTTTTTAAGCCAAAGTATTGAAAAGCATTGTTTGTACTGAGATCAGAGAAAAAAATTGCAGGAATTTAAGTAAATAGTTCCATGAAGAGAAGCAACGACCAGTAGAGCTTTCTAGTCTTGTGTGTTGGTACATTTTCCATTATTCCAGTAAAGTTCCCAGCTCAACCTGACTCACCAGCTGGTGTCCAAGTTCTCCTGTTACTCTTGGATAGGAGGATTCACAGCTGCATTTCTCCTCAGGAGACAAAAAGCAAAGCGAGGCAGCTCTGTGCTGGTGACAGCATGAACATGCTCATTGAAAGCTTCATTTAATGTTTATAAACATCAGGGATGACAGAAATGTTGTAACTTCAGCATTTAGCGATTTTTATTTTTAACAAAAAAAAATGCAGTTAAGGCACTTTGAGGCTGCTGAAACAGCGAAGCAAACATTTGTAAGTTTGTAGGAAATCTGTGTCACGCTTCTCAAGTCTATAGCTGTGGGTAGGAGGAGAAGTGTCAACTTATCTCCAGGAACTAAAACATCCTGATTGTATCACATACAATCAACCTCTCAAACTCATTCCTGCGCGGAGAAACCCAGTCACATGAAATTGGCCAGTTTTGAAGAAGGACTTTGAAGCTTTGTGACCATTGGCATTTGTGTCAAGCCAGGGTTATTTACAGGCTGCTGTGAAGGGGTTTAACTAATCACTGGCAGCATTATCCAGTTTTTCATGCTTGGAGAGAAGAACTATCAAAGCCCTGAGTTTTCAGTGGGGCCAAAGAAGTTTTTCACTTTGAGGCATCATGCTATGACCTGTGCTAGAGGCACAAGGCAGTGGGTTCATTTGGCATTCAGTATGCAAAAAAGCAATATTCAGGAGGTAGAAGCAGAGTCTGGCTAAAAGAGTGGAGGTTTAAACATTGTCCAGGTGTGTTGGGTTTGTGTCAGGAAAGCCAGAACTCAGCTACAGTTGATGCTTGCAAGGGGATGTCAGCAAGAGCAAGATGTTTTTAAAGGTGTGCATCTGGCACTTGGGGACGTGGTTTAGTGGTGGGCTTAGCAGTGCTGGGGGAATGGTTGGACTTGATAATCTTGGAAGGCTTTTCCAGCCTAAATGATTCCATGATCCTCTCTACTTGTGTTCCTTGGCCTCTGCCATGAGCAAAGAGCAGAGGGGTTTGAGCCACAGAGGAACATCAGCAGTGGATAACGGTGGGGTGAGAGATCACTTGCAGATCCATGAGACCTGCGGGGTTCCACTGGGTGCTGAGAGGTGGTTGGTGTCAAAGCAAGGCCACTCTGAAAATCCATGGAGATGATGGGAAAATGGTAAATATTACCCCTGTCTTCCTAAGGGGGCATGTCTTACAAATCCAAGGAGCCACAGGGCAGTCAGCTCCATTTTGACCCCTAAAGAAATTGTGGGATGAGTCCTCTTGAGCAAATTTCTAGGTGTTTGCAGGCAAAGAAGGAGTTCCCCAGGAGCAGAGCCCGACCCCCCAGTGCCCCCTCCTGTCAGGGAGCTGTGCAGAGCCACAAGGTCCCCCCTGAGCCTCCTTTTCTCTAGGCTGAGCCCCTTTCCCAGCTCCCTCAGCCCCTCCTGGTGCTCCACCCCCTTCCCCAGCTCCATTCCCTTCCCAGAAAATGGAAGCCACCAGCAGCATCTCAGGCTCTTTAAACAGGAGCCCAGCCACAAGAGAGGATTGACTTGACTCCCTTTGCTGGTCATACACAAAATCCCACATCCAGTTTTGTGCCTCATAAGAACTTCTCTGAACCAGAGGGGATTCACCATGAGGCTGACAACATGGGGTATTTGGACACAAAAAGCATTTATCTGCTGTAATATATTTCTATTTTCAGTAAGATCTTCATTGCTGTGATGAAAAATGAGGTAGATAAGTAGATAAAGTCTCAGTGTATCATGATGTTGTCATGATTGGTGGACTTGCAGGGTGCAAAGCCAGAGTAAGAAGTGAGCCCATAGACAACTCTCCCTTCCCAAATGATCTGAGGGGATTTTTCACTGCAGGGTTCAGGCTGAGAACAGGAAGCATGTGTTCTCCTCAAGCAGAGCTGGCTCTGTTGGCAAAACTGCTACCAAACATCTCACAAAACTACAGAGTGGGTTGAACTTCCCAGGTTTTACATTTATAAGGAAAAGCAGTCAAGTATCTTTCTTTTTTTTCCTCACCAGCAACAGATTGCACCGAATCCGAATTAGGTGGCTGCCATCTGCTTTCACACAGGCTTGGAAAACAGGCCTGCCCTCCTCAGCATGGGTGGGGAGGGTGCTGGGGAATGTTTACAACTCTGTGTTTACAGGATTTGGGATTAATGTGCTGTTTTCTTTTTCTGAGACAGAGTAAAATTGAATTAAGCTTTGAGTGAAACACTGAGTGCTGCTTGCTTTCAGCACTGCAGAGTAATTTAGAAAAATGAGCTGCTGAAATCATTCTCTACCAAAATATTCTGACCTCACCCAATTCAGTTTGGTAGTATCAGCCTGGGATGTGTATTTTGACATTTTTTCTACTTTCAGTGCACTATAACAGACTCGGGTTATGCATTCTCAAGTCTAAGTAGTGCAGCAGAACCCCTCAGAATTTTGGGACAAAAAGGAGAATAAGGTTTTATGGACTGTAAGGTTGGATAACTGTGGTTTTCAGAGTAGGATGTCCATATTATCATCCCTAGAAGCATTCTAAAAGTGTGTGGGTGTGTCAGTTGAGGACATGGTTTGGTGGTGAACATGGTGGTGGTGCTGGGTTGGTTGGACATGGTGATCTCACAGGTCTTTTCCAGCCAGGCTCTGTGAGTCTGTGATTTTGTAATTCTGTGACTCAGATATCCCAGAGTCAATAAATCACAGGGTTACTTGACCTTGTCCCCCTGTCAGGGCAGGTTGTGTCTGAGCCACGCAGGTACATCTTCCAATTTTAGTCTTATTTGTTTAAAAAAGTGACAGCATGGAAAATGATATTAACGCTGAAGTCAGGGTCAGCCAGGTCCTGGAACAAACACCTTTGGGAACACACCAGGGCTCGTGCCAGGCTTCTTCTGTCCTGGTGTCCTACATCCCTGGCAGCCCCTCATTGCTGGGCTTCTGGGAGTGACACTGAGCTAGAGGGGTGGATTTTTGGGTGGTGACCCCTATCAGTGCAGACAGCTGAAGGTGTCACTCTGTTTGCAGAGAGCCTTGGGAAGCCAAGGGGAAAACAGGCCTGAATTCCAGCGGTGTGACCCACAGTGGATAAGGATACTCCTGTAAGGAGCTGTTCCCTGCCTGGTTATTCCACTTGACTTGGCTGATTTAACTGATTTCCCCTGATTTCACACACAGGGGCTTGGCTTAAGCTTTTCTCAGCTGTGGGGATGAATCAAAGAGCTCCGTGGCAGCAGGTGGGCTGGAGAGAGATTTTGATAACAGTGAAGGTGCAGAAACAGTAAAAGAAATTTTTGGACGGTTCATTTATTGGGCATTTCTGTGCCTGGTTTTAGTGTCTGACGTGACACTACAGTTCCCAGGTGCTGTTCAGAGGAGAGCTGAGCAGCTCCAGCACACACAAAAGCAGCATTTGCACTGAGGCAAGGCATGAGAGTACAAAACATCTGTACTTGGATTTGCTTTAGTTTTTAACTTGAAATCTTCAGCTGGATCTGCCTTTCCACTACAGCTCATTTACGCTGCTGCTGGAGGAGTATAATTTATTCTCATGTTTGCACTGCCAGGGTGGTTTTAAGTGGGAAGTGAGATTCAGACCTTCAATTTTCTGGTGGTTTCTTTGTGTTTTGATGACAGATGAACAGCTGGGTGCAGTAGCCTTTAACCAAGCCCTGAAGCATCCCTTCATTGCTGTTAATTCTCAGCAGAGCCTCTGAGACCTGTTGCAAATAAGTCATGGGAGGATAAAGCAAAGCAAAGCTCGTTGCATCTC
Organism: Serinus canaria; assembly: GCF_022539315.1. NCBI lineage: Eukaryota > Metazoa > Chordata > Aves > Passeriformes > Fringillidae > Serinus > Serinus canaria. The sequence continues at coordinate 110,324,051 of NC_066316.1, forward strand.
AGAGCAACTTTGTTCCTTCATTTGATAATTATCAATTTGGTTTTAATTATTTAAGCTGTTGTATTCCACATTGTGTTACCCTGGGTCTGTGCACTGCTGTGGATGGGACAGCTCAGGAGCAGGGGGAGGGATTCCTGCTCAGAGCACACAGAGATTTACTCGTGTGACCTTTGGACATGGAGCAGGGTTGATAAATCTCTGCTGACAAGCAGAGAGGCATCACCACTTGGAATTTGCAAATGTAGAACAGTAGCAATTAGGGAGGAGTGAGTTTGTATTGCCAGAGCTGTGAATTTATTTAAGGCAAGATGGATTTGGTGTGAGGTGTTGATGAAGAACGTTTTGTTTTTGCCCAGTTCCTGAAAAGCGCTTTTTAATAAATTGCTGATCTTTGGAGACCTGTAAGAAATACCACGGATTGCCTTTATCAGCCTATAATGTGCTTTCATCACTCCAGAGAAGGATGTGAGACTGATACTAAGTTGGTCCCTGGAGAAAGGCAGGAGACACCACTGATGGCTCCGGAGTCTGCGTTGAAATGGAGCTTAAATTTCCTTGTTAGCACAAATATCTCTCTAACCTTATCACCAAAGTGCTGCTGCTGGCTTCTCACACACAGAATTACTCTTCTGTAATGCTACAAGTAATTTACCTCAGTAATACTGAGTCAAAAACAACTCCTGTCTGAGCTGTTATGATTTATTGCTTCTTGAGGCTCTTTAGATTGAAATGGCTTTTCCAGCCTTGAAACTCTAAAATGCCTAAATATTATACTCTGCATTTACTACAAGGCAAAATCTGTGTGGATTTGATGGCATTGAGATAATGAAGATGAGATGCTGGATGGCCATTTTGCAAACATTTTCTAAGAATAACATCAAAAAGTAATCAGATGTTAAAAGTGTTGTAACCCTGCTGTATTTCTTGGAATCACAGAATGGTTTGGGTTGGAAGGGACCTTAAAGCTTATTTTGTTCCAGCCTCCTGCCATGAACAGGGACACCTTCCACTATCCCAGGTTGTCCCAAGCCCCTGCTTGCACACCCTGTGCTTTGCCCACCCTGTGACCTGCCAGCTCAGAGGTTCACCACTGTGCACACATATTTTATTTTAACATTTTAGTTTCTATGGCTGAATGGAGCTGAATTGGAGTTTGCCTTTGGGGCCAGTTTGTTCCCCTCCTCCTTCCAGTGTGCAGCTTAGCGGGTTTAAAAACTGCTGACGTTGTTTAAGGGCTGATTTTCGGGTTGGGCCTTTCATAAGCACAGCAGGGGGAGGAAATTGTTGGAAAGCAGGGGAAAGGAAGGGTTGCTGTGGCTCCAGGCTGGAGGGAAGGGTGCTCCACTGCTGGAGAATAATCCTCTCACTTTGAGGTGCTTCTCCTGCCCCTCCTGCAAGGCACTCCAGCAGTGCTCCAGCTGTCAGCATGAGGAGTATTTTATTGGGAGAAAAACGGGAGCTTTGTAACAGGGCTGGGGGCAAAAGTCATAGAATCAGAGAATGGTTTGTATTGGAAGGGACCTTAGGGAACATCACATTCCAACCCCCTGTGATCAGTAGGGCCACCTTCTGCTATCTCAGGTTGCTCTAAGCTCTGTCCAGCCTGGCCTTGGACACTTCCAAGGATCCAGGGACAGCCACAGCTTTCCTGGGCAACCTGTGCCAGGGCCTCCCCACGCTCACAGCCAAGACTTCATTCCCAATATCTAACTCTGCCTTCTTTCAGCTTAAAACCATTCTCCCTTGTCCTGTCCCTCCATCCCTTGTCCCAGGTCCCTCTCCAGCTCTCCTGGAACCCCTTTAGGCACTTGAAGGGGCTCTGAGGTCTCTCTGGATCCTTCCCTTCTCCAGGTGAACACCCCCAGCTCTCCCAACCTGTCTCTGGCACAGAGGAGCTCCAGGCCTCTGAAGTGACTTGCTTAAATGGTCACTGAAACACCCAGGATGCTGGGGGAGAAGATGAATAGCAGGACATTTTGGGAAAATTGCAAGGAGATCACAGAGGAGCTTATTCCCATGTGGACTCACCGCAGCAGGGATTTGTTTTTTCCGCCTAGGTGTAAGAGCAGAGGGTGTGTGAGCACTGATCATTTTAGGTGAGTGCATTATAAACACTCCCCTAATTTAGCACATGCTGAAATAGCCCGAGGTTAAACACATGGTATTGCTGAGAGTCTTTATGTTAGAGCACGCTGCAAAAGCAGTGGGTTCTCTTGTTGAAGAGCCTGAACAAAGGAGGGCAGTTATGGGCTCAGAGTCGCTCCAAGCAGCGAACAAAAATACCTTGGAGTAGCAGTGAATGGCGTGCCTGGGAAAAGGAGGGCAAGTGCTCTGCCTTTGTGGTCTGGAGCTCTGTCCTCACGAGGTCGAGGTCGTGTCAGGCAAGAGCTGCTGGCGCAGGAAGGCACCTGAGGTAGAGCTTTTTAGAAGGGCACAAAGTGAAAAACAAGCGAGGAGAATGATTCACCCAGCTCTGCCTGGCAAGCAGGACCATGGCCCTCGGTGTGAGGACAGAGGCAGGTTTGGGTTTGATTTTGGCAACCACAGAAAGGTAAAACAACATCTGGTTTGTGGCTCTGGAGGTCAAAGCCAGCGTGCCTGAGTGTGCCCTCACTCCTCATCCCACAGGCTCTGCTTGTGTTCTCATGGGGGATTTCCCTGCATCCCACACAGAACTTGAATATTCTGAGACCCTGGACTGCTTCCATCCCTTGGCATCGTAACATTGCAACAAGCACCAATTTTCTTGTTTTTCTCCCATGCAATTGAAGAGTCGAAATCTGTGATGAATATATTAACATTCATTGAATTATAGAACAGATATTTAGCATTTTTCCTGAAGGATCCTAAAATGCTTTGCAGACACTTTCATGTATCACTACACAAATGCAGCTGCTTTTGCTTCATGCTTAGATTTAATTTGAGATGAAGGGAGAGAATTTGCTGTGTTATATCACAGAATCACAGAATGATTTGGGTTGGAAGGGACCTTAAAGCTCATCTCATTCCAACCCCTGCCATAGCCAGGGAACTTTCTACGATCCCAGATTGCTCCAAGCCTTGTCCAGTCTTTCCTTGGACACTTCCAGGGATCCAGGGGCAGCCACAGCTTCTCTGGGAAACCCATACCAGGGCCTCACCACCCTCACAAGGAAACATTTTTTTCCTAATATCCCATCTAAACCTATGCTCTGCACAGTGTTTTTTACAGGAGGACACATGATGAGTTGGAGCAGAGAATTTTGTCATGTTAGAAGTGCATCCAGTGCCATCCATCCACTCTTACACTTCTGGTGGCCTCAGGCTGAGAGGTGACAACTCATGAGCTTTGCAATGTCCTCAGTCTGGCTGCACCATTGGAATTTGGAGGTGCAAGATCAGATCCAGGTATCTTTTTGAGCCAGCTGGGTGCCCCACCATGCATTGCTGTGGGTTTGCAGCCTTCTTTTCTCCTGAAATGAACAACCCTCCAAATACTCAGGGTGAAAGGTGATAAAATATTGATCTATTCTGAGTTAAGGCAGGAAAATTGGGTGTAGGTGCTTCCTCCTCTCTCAAAGCTCAGCCTCACTCCTGAGCCAAGTCCTTCCATGGGAGGTGCCCTGGGCTCTTCCCTCATGGATAATGGGGGTGTGAAGAGTCCCTCAGTAGCTCAGTTCTCCTGGAAAGCAGCTCCTGCCTTCCTTCACCTCTTCCCAGGGGTGGCTTTGCCCACTGCTGCTCCTGTTGCCCCAGCCCTAAGCAGGGCTTGTTAATCAAGGCCATAATCAGCCTCTTTTAGGTCTTTTGTTTCCCAGACTGGTGCTCCCTCATTTCCTGTGATTCTCTAGCAAAGCTGCATCCATTTGAAAGCTCCTGTTCCATCTCCCCCTTTCTTTAAGAAGTATTTGTGCAGTTTTTCTTCTCTTTTGTAATCAAAACAATCTCCAAGCCCTGCCAGGATCAGGATTTCTCTGGGTGATTTCAAATGCACTCTGAGAAAGATTTGAACCTGAAGAGACTTAACTTGTAAAATGCACTCAGTGGAAACCCTTCAAATTCAAAAGCTGCTTACAGTGTCCATCCTGGATGTTAAAGATATTGGATTCCAGGCTGGAAAGTGTCAAACACCACTTTTAGAGGGTTGGAGTGGCTGAAATTGCTCTTTTAGTCCACAGACATCAGGAGGGTGGCAGCATCTGGAGAGCCTGGCACGGATTGCCCAGAGAAGCTGTGGCTGCCATGGATTCCTGGAAGTGTCCAAGGCCACGTTGAATGGGGCTTGGGACAACCTGGACCAGCAGAAGGTGTCTCTGCCCATGGCAGGGGGTGGCACTGGATGAGCTTTAAGGTCCCTTCCAACCCAAGCCATTCTGTCATGCCATGACTGGTGGCAGAGTGAGCTCCTGGCTGCAGTTAAAGGTGGCTGAGACTTCAAAATAACCTGAGGAAAAAGGGGAAAATTGAAGTTTGTGATACCCCAGGAGGTTTGGGATAACCCTTTAGTTTCCTGATGGATGCCATGTCTTCTGCAGCTCCTATGGAATGGTAACAGAGGTGTCCAGGGAGAAGAAGGCCATAAAGGAGCTGGAGCATGGTGCCACCACCTTGGAGCTGCTTCACCTCTAAGCAAATAATTCACTAATTTTTAGCTTCAAATGCCACTTACTTTGCAGCCTGCTGCACTTCATGAAAGCTGCCATTGAGCAATCCCAGTTTTCTTCACAGCTCCCAAATGTTGCAAACACTGTCACTGCAAAAGGCAAAGCTACTGGGAAAGTTTCTTCCCAAAGTCACCATGGGAGTTTCATTAACATTTAAGGACTTGGGTTCACTTCATCTGGGCTGATCTTGTCCAAATGTGAAATGGGGGACAGATCCTGATGGGGTGGTCCTGATGTGTCCCTTGAGAGCAGAAATGCTGCTTCTTACCATATCCCAGTCCTGTGCCTGGGATATGGTGACTTTCAAGAGGGGTTTAAGTGTTCACAGCCCTCACTGAGCTTTTTGGGGAACAGTTTGGACACTTTCATGTCACCATTTCTTCGAAAAGCATTGTGATTGTTAAGATCCAGTTCAGACACCTAAAGGAAGCATTGCTTTGAGGCTGGAATTTGTGTATTGGAAACAGATGGGTGAACTGCTGAAGGTAATCAGAGGTCAGCTGGTTAAGCCTTATTTTTTTGAATAGCCTTGTTGGGGTTAGGGAGCGCTTTCTTAAAGAGTATTTACTGCATAATCTGTGCAGATGAGTGTAAGAGAGCCTTTGAAGGAATTAGTGAAATTCAGCTGAGACTGCTTTGCATTCAGGCAGTAGAGAGCTGCTGAAAAACCCAAATGGCTGAGGGATCTTCTTCTGGTGACCCTAAAAACACATTTAAACCTCCTTTTCCCACCTGCCAGCCTGATCTGTGACCTCACCATGGCCTGACAAAGTGGAGTTCTCGTGAAATGTGCTCCAGCTTTTAAGAAGGGGTAGTTAAGATCACTTTTGCTTCAGAAGAATGATAGGAAAATGCTGACACTCCTCATTTTTGAAAGAAAAATCCATATGCCACAGCCTTGTGTGAACAAATGTGGTGTCTGGGCCGGATGGACAGAGTTAGCTGGGCAGTGATGAGTCTGCTCACAGGAAGAATCTGCATCAAAATGTGAAGTGATGGAAGCTGGAGCAATCAGGCTGGAAAAATAACTATTTATTGGGAGTGTTCCCACAGCTAATGCTGGGATCGTGATCCTCTTAATGTGCAGGTGCCGTGGCGTGCAGTGTCCCAGCAGGGCAGCACTTACAGTCTGTCTGTCTGTCTGGAAAATCCTGTGGCATCTGTGACAGAGCCACAGAGGTGCTGATTCACTCCTTACCTCTGCTGGGTAGGAGCAAATGGCAAATTAAATGGGGCTTGATGCAGTAGTTGGTGCTGCACTGAGAAAAATCTTCCTTCAGGAAAAGGTTTCAGGTTTTTAGTTGTCAGGACAGGCTTGGAAGGAGCAACTTCAACAGCTGCTGGTGCCTCTGAGGTTTTTTTGCTCTCTGGGGTGATGTGGGAGAAGATTTTTTTTTTTTTTTCATTCTTCACCCTTGGAATAATCGTAAAACTTGGAGAAGAATTTAAACCATCCTGATGCACTTTGGGACAGCTGTATGGATCTGTGCAGGGGGTTGAATCATGTCCTGAAGAAAGCAAATGGACAGGAAGGATTTAACTTGGCTTTCCTCTCAGAGTGGTGCTGCCAGAGGTGCTCAGGAGTGGCAGATGCAGCAGGATCTGGTGGAAGCAGGCAGACCTGCACAGCAGCTGTCCCATGGCTCAGGTGAGGCTGCACAGTTGTCCCCCCATGGCTGGCTCCACAGCAAATCTGACAGTCCTGCTGCTGTTTGTTTTCCCAATATAAAAAACATAAAATATCCCATCTAGACTGGCTGGGAGCACCGGGGGTGTTCAGCCTGGAAAGAGAAGGATCCAAGGAGACCTCAGAGCCCCTTCAGTGCCCAAAGGAGCTTTAAGAGAGCTGGAGAGGGACTTGGGACAAAGGATAGAGGGACAGGACAAGGTGGAATGGCTGAAACCGAAAGAGAATAGGTTTAGATTAGACGTTTTAGGAATTCTTCCTGTGAGGGTGGTGAGGCCCTGGCACAGGGTGCCCAGAGAAGCTGTGGCTGCCCCTGGATCCCTGGAAGTGCCCAAAGCCAGGCTGGACAGGGCTTGGATCACCCTGGGATAGTAGAAGGCGTTCCTGTCCATGGCAGAGGTTTGGAACTGGATGGTCTTTAAGGCCCTTTCCTATCCAAACCATTCTGTGACTCCAGATGTGACAGGAGTGCTGTGGCCACCACTTCATTAAAATTCACATCTGGTTTAACTTCCAAGAGTGCTGAGCACTGCCAGAAAGCTTCTGGAAGCAGAAGCAGAGACTTTGTGCTCAGTCAGAAGAAGATGGAGCACTCTGCACCCATCATCTCTACACCTTGCCTCGGGGTTTCTGGGCCATTTGTGGCCTGGTTGTTTTTCCCTGCTGCCAGATTTAAACTCCAGCCTCTGGAGCAGTGATAATCCAGCCTGTGCACTGAGTTACAATGTCAGGAAGAAACCAGAACTGCCAGCAGGACTTGAGCAGTTTTTAGCCATGGATCCTCCAAGCTCAGAGTGTTGTCCTGTTGCTGGAGGTGTGTTCCTGTTTTCCCTGACATCCTCCACTGCTGGCTCATTCCAGGGACATGTTTGCAGGGCATTCCTGTTCTGATAGGGCATCCTGAAGAGCTGAGTTTCCCTCAGTGTTCTCAGGACAGATTTCCTTATTTGAATCATCATAATACAAGTGACCAAAAAAATGACACAAACCCTAAGTGGTGGTTTGTATTTCCTGTTATCCTGAAATTCCTTGCTGGGATACTACTGCTGGATCCTGCTCTGAAAAATGTTTTAATACCAACAGTGAGCAGCTAATTTTGTCCTTTGTAAATTTAATTTAGACTTTCAAAGGGCTCTCCCTTGACCTCACGAGTTTAGGGGAAGCTCTGTAGATGAGTGTTAGCCTATTTTCTCTGTCATTGTTCCCAACTCAGGTGTATCAGCAATCTTTCTCAGATTTTCATTAAAAGCACCAATGCCTTAGTGTATAATGCTCAAGTTAAATCCAGCTGTATTCATGTCTTACCTGATTTCTCATGCACAATTTTGGTAGCTATAAGAGAACAGGAGGATGACCTCCCTCTAAAAGGAGTGTTCCTGCCATGAGAAGAAATAGAAGGATGGATTACACTTAAAATTTTACTTCTGAAGCACCAATCTGTGTTCATGGAATTGGTCTGTTACTGCTCCCCAGGGCACACTGTGAACTTGCAGTGGAGTCACTGGACATAAATAAATGCTTTAAGCAGTTTAGCTGGAAGTGTGGATCCTCACCTTTCCCCTTTTCCCTCCTCTGTCTCCATTCCTGCCTCCTGCCTGGCACTGCAGTGATTTGAAGGCTCTTGTATCTTATTTCCACGTGGCTGCCTTGGAGATCTTTTCTACCAACTTCCCTCTGGACTCTCTACAAACATTAAAAGATGTTTGAAATTGCTCAACCTCAACGGTGCTTGAAATTGAGCCATGTTCTGTTGTGTCAACAAAGTGCTGCAAGTGCTGATTGTAGAGGCCGGAATAAAGGTTTCCAGCTCTGGTGCTGCTGCCCACAAAATTCCCTTATTAAGTGATGTTTCCCCACCTGGGAGCTCAATTGTGCTGCTCTGGTTGCTTATTTGTCCATCTTCCTTTATTTTATTTAGATTCTATAATCAATGAACAGGTTGGAACAGTTCTACTGGCCTTGGACACCTCCAGGGATCCAGGGGCAGCCACAGCTTCTCTGGGCACCCTGTGCCAGGGCCTCCCCACCCTCACAGCGCAGAATTTCCTTCTGATGGCCTATCTAAATCTCTCCTCCTTCTCCCCCTTTGTCCCATCCCTTATCAGCCCATGTAAAAAGTCACTCTCTCGTTTCTTCCCTGCTTGTTTTCCTTTGTGTGCTTGGATCTACTCAGAAATTATTTGGGGAAGAATTAAGGGCTTTGTGGGTTATTGCAAATTTGTGGTATTACTTGGAATCTGAATAATTTCATGGTGCCCTGCTTGGCAGTGCTGTGTTTTTTATTAGAGATGAATGTTTCAGAGGTGGAAGAGGATTTCCTCTTCTTCACACTTTTGTTTCCCATGAAGTACATGGAAAAGGAGCAGTGAGGTGTAATTTGTCCAGTTTTGGTCGCAGATTGTGTTTTCCCTGAGCAGCCTCTGCTCTGGAGCCAGGCTGGGAGAGCTGGGGGTGTTCACCTGGAGAAGAGAAGGATCCAGGGAGAGCTCAGAGCCCCTTCCAGGTGTAAAGGGGTTCCAGGAGAGCTGGAGAGGGACTTGGGATAAGTGTTGGAGGGACAGGACACAGGGAATGGCTTCCCAGTGCCGGAGGGCTGGGTGAGATGGGAATTTGGGAAAAAATTGTTGGCTGTGAGGGTGGGGAGGCCCTGTCACAGGGTGCCCAGAGCAGCTGTGGCTGCCCCTGAATCCCTGGAAGTGTCCAAGGCCAGGTTGGATGGGGCTTGGAGCTGCAGTGTCTCTTGAGTGGTTTCCCTTCCCTTGGCAAGGGTTTGGAGATGGTATCTAAGTTCCCTTCCGTCCCAGACCATTCTGGGTTCCTGGTGTCAGATGGAAACCCTTTATTTTGGGAACACTGCATTTCAGTGGGTGCAGCACAGTCTCTGTGTCTTTTCTAGCTCTGGATTTCCTCATTCCTGTAGTAGCTTTGATACCCTGCAGTAAATCCCTGGTCACAGCTCACTGTCATCTGGTGTCTGAGGGCATCCTTTAAGCAGAGGTGAGGATTGAGTTCATTTTTCTGAGAGTGTTTCTGCACTTGGTGAGCAATGAGCTCTGCTGGTGCTGGATCAGACATTGGAAATATTATTTCTCTGCTGGTCCCACCTGACAATGAAAGCAGCAGAATTCCCTCAGTGTCTGAGGTCAAAATAAGCAAAATATTTCAAGGGCCTGTGATTCCACAGTCAAGTCCCATGATAGCATTGGAGCTGCAGATTCCATGGGGGGAGGTTTTGTTGTCTTCCAGTTGGGATATCCCAGGAGCAGTGCTGTGAGTGCCAGACCTAACAAAGCCTGATGTCCTGTGGTTCCTGTCTCACAGTCAGCTGCTCTGGGACCCAGGGGGAATCTCAGAGAATTGGTGGAAGGTTTTGTGCCATTTAAAGGGCTCTCTCTTCTCTGCAGATCCTTTGGTGCTGAGAAGAGAGAGGTTCACACTTTCTTTTTTTCCCAAGGGTGAGCATAGAGGAGGATCCACCACCCCCATTCATCATCAGGGTGAACTTTTGGGAGATTTTGGACCTTTTTGTTCCACAGGAATTTGGGGTCTTTAGAGGAAATCCTGTGAAGAGCAGCTGAAGGAGCTGGGGGGCTCAGCCTGGAGAAAAGGAGGCTTAGGGGCATCTTCTTGCAGATGGAGGAGACCCCCAAAGGTTCCTGTTTCTCCTAACACTTTGTTGAGAGAGGAGATAGACTGGAAATCCCAGAGGATGTGTGGGTATGGGAAGCTGAATGAAAGGGATGCCTAAGGATGACTGAAAAAATGTGGGTTTCAAGTGAGAACGTGGGAAGGAATGCTGGCTTGGCTTTGTGAGGAGGTTGTAAGTCTTAAATATTTGAGTTTCCCGAAGATGTTTGAGGCTAAAATAATAAGGGAAAAGAACAGCATGGCAAGTACCTGATACCACTGGCTTCTGAGCACATGCCCAGTGTCCCAGGGGAGATGATTGCTGCTGAAACGGGGGAAGTTTGCAAAAGCTTGGGAAGCAGTAAAAAAATCCATAGAAATGTTTGTCAAAGGACAGCAAGACTCACTCCTCCAACAGTTGCAGGGATTCAGGAGAAACTTCCAAATGCAACTTTGAAGAGTCACCATTTAGGAGAGCAGATCACAGACCCTGGAGGTTTGGGCCTATAAAATGTTGTCTGTGCTCCAGCCTCCAGAGGGAGATCCCTATTGGGGTGTGTGTGCATCCCTGCAGATTTTGAAAATTATCCCCATTTTTGAGGTGACTGTCACTGTCTCAAAACAGGATGTAAGGAGCTTGAGGAGCTGAGGAACTTTCTGCCATGTGACAGTGTCATTCCTGGTATGTGAGGATCATGGAATCACAGAGTATCCTGAGTTCAGCGGGATCCATCAGGATCACTGGTCCAACTCCTGGCCCTGCACAGACACCCCAACAATCACACCCTGTGCATCCCTGAGAGTGTTGTCCAAACTCTCCTGGAGCTCTGGCAGCCTCGGGGCTGTGCCCATTCCCTGGGGAGCTGTTCCAGTGTCCAGCCTCCCTCTGGGGGGAGAAGGGAAGCTCAGTGGTACCCACAGCTGTAACTCTGTGATTTCCAAAGAGCTTTGAATGCTCCCAGCAGCTGAGTTCCCTCCCTCCCTGTGCCATCCCCGCTTGGAACGTGGCATTCATCTGAAGTATTCATTAAGATGGGGAATTATTTGCATATTATTAGCATTATTACATGGAAATAAAGCTGCTGCTGGTTCTTCCCTCCCTCTATGTATCTTTCATCACCCGCTTTTATAAGGCTCTGAATCCTGTTTGTTGTGTGACAAACTGGGCTGATAAATCTCGTTACTCACTTCAATGGCTGGGAGACTCACTGCACATTACTGAATTTGGTGAATTATGTAATAAATGCATAATTAAAATTAAACCCAGAGCTTCTCGTGGAACCTCAGAAAATGCCGTTCATCATGAATTATAGAGAAACCTACATGGGTATTAAAATTTAAGCCTAATTATTTGGATTTATTTTCAATCAATATTTAATATGTTACCTATAAGTTCTTGCAGACCCACAGCAAATCTGCTGTTGTGGCTTTGCTGGAAAGCACAGAAAGTGTCTGTGTGTGTGTAGAGTGAGGTGTTTGTTTTCATGGGGCTTCATAGCTTAATATTTGATTACAGAAAGGAAAACTCCCCTGAGCGTGCTGTGCTCAAAAATTTTTTCAGCCACAGGAAGTGTCTGCAAGGAGTTGAGTTTTGCCCAAGTCTTTCCTCACTTGATCACCTTTGAATATTGCCCAGAGAAGCTGTGGCTGCCCTGGACCCCTGGAAGTGTCCAAGGCCACATTGGATGGGATTTGGAGCAGCCTGGGATGGTGGAAGGTGTCCCTGCCCAAAGCAGGGAGTTGGAACAAAATGACCTTTAAGATCCCTTCCAACCCAAACCATTCTGTGATTGTGGTTTCCTGGAGGAGAATCACAATAACAGGAAATAATTTACTCAAATAAAGCACTGCTTGGTTGCTCACTCATCAAATTGGTATTAAAATAAACTGAAAATCTTTTCCCTGATGAATTTCTGCCCTCCTGGTTCTTACTTCAAGGCAGCTGCTGTCAGGTTTAAACTTGAGATGTGCTAAAAACTTCTACTCTCTGTGCTTAAAATGGGTTTTAGAGATACTTTCCTTGGAAAGAGAAGGGATGTTTTTCAGGCAAACAGCCTGCAAGTTTAATTTGGAAAGGTTTGTCTCTTAAGTAGCAAATTGAATAGAAGGGATTTGATTCCCTTAAATCCCCGATTCTAGAGAAAGCAGCTTGAGATCTCAGTAAGAGAATTAACACATGGGTTAAACTTACAATAAGAAGCAGGACTTGCAAAATGCCTATTCAGATGCCGTAAAGGAAATAATAGGATTAGTTCTTGTCGTGTCAGTGTGGATTCCTCAAACTGGGGGCTGTGCTGACACACAGCCGGGCTGTGGGGCTGTGTCGCTGGTCTGGCCGTGAAATTGGGGACAATGACAATAAAGATGATTTTTCTTAGAGGCAAATTCCTTTGAATGTTTAAGCCAGTGCTTGTGTACATACACAGGGCAGGTAATTCGGGATGACAAAGGAGCCCCTAATAATCCCCCTCCCTCCCCAGCTGTGCTGTTTGTGGCTGAGGTGATAGTAATTGCAGCTGGGTAAGTGGTGAAAAAGTCAGGACTACACCCTGGCAGCATGTTTTCAGCTCCTGTAAACAGATTTCTGTTCATTTTTGTCATCTGTTGCAAACACGATGTGGTTTCTTACCTGTCATTTTCATCCCTTTATTCCAATGTATATATATTTCAATGTCTATACATTATACCCATTGTTTAGGATAAAGCATTTTTATTCTTTGTTTTATTTGTTTGTTTTCACTGTTCATGACAATTCAGAATCCTGCAAAAAACCATTATTTTACTTTTCTTGTGTTTTCCATTCCATAATCATCCATGTGTGTCTTTGTTTTTAGCTTAAACCAAAAAGACTGAAGCACTAAGGCAGAATTTGGGTTATTTTGACATCACCTGATTCCGCCATAGAAGGAGCTGTAGGAGACCAGCGCTCTGGAAAACTTCCAGCAAAATGGTAATGAGACCAAGAAAGGCTTCTGTTGTGCTGTCACTCTTCTGTTCTTGTCTTCAGCCACAACTTCTGCTGCTTTGCAAAGCTTCCTTTTCCTTTTCCATGAGGTTTCCTCTTGCAAATAGTCCTGGGTATGCCATAATTCCCTCCAAAAGTACTTTGGGAGCTAAAGGGGAGTTTAGGCAGCATTGTACAAAGCCAAAAATTACATGAGAAGTTGTGGCTGCCCCTGGAAGTGTCCAAAGCCAGGTTGGGCAGGGCTTGGAGCAGCCTGGGATGGTGGAAGGTGTCCCTGCCCATGGCAGGGGTGGAACTGTGTGGGCTTTAATGTCCTTTCCCACCCAAACCATTCCCTGATTGTGTAATTTTGTGATTCTATGATTCCATAACCAAGAATGAAATAAAGTTTTGTGTTGACAGGTAATTGGCAAATATAGCAAATTTCTCAGTAAATTATCACCAGAAAATGTATATATAATAATATCATAACATGATAATACCACCAGTGGAGGAAACAAGGTGGGCACGTGCTCAGGCTATTTCCCTTTCCATGTCAGAGTATTCCCAAGCACTCCTCAAGCTGGAACTTAAGGAAGCAAAAAAACCAAGCCAAACAGCTTTACAGCTTGGTCTCTGACAGAGAGTATTTGCTGTGTTTTGGCACAGGATTTATTTAGGGGGTGTGTATGAAGCTTGGAGAGAGCTCTCTGCACTTTTTTCAGTGGCAGCTGCTGATGTTGCCTGAGTTGCAGCCAAAGCTGGGCTGGTTTCAGCTCTGTGTGTGTTTTAGCTCAGTGTTACTCCATTCTGGAAAGCTGAATGATCTCACAGATTTGGAGCTCAGCATTATACTATCTTATTTAGCTTGCAATTCAAGATTTTGAGGAATTATTTAGAAAAGCTGCACTGAATGCACATGTTTACATGCATATAATTGTATCAGGTTACTCTACCTATATTTTTCTTACCCTTGGACTGTTCTTGCTTGAAATCCTTCTGCTCTCCTCTGAGCTGTTCCTTTCTTACTCACTAACAGGAGTTGCTCTCCTTTAACAAAAAGTGCTTATCCCTGTAATATGTCTTTTAAAATGTGTCCATTTAAATTAATATTTAACAGAGCAGAGGCATGTCTGTGGTATAATGTATCCACTTATGGCTAATCATTATTTGAGGTGATTGAGCCTCTTTGCACTTAATTTTTTGTGCTTTTTATCCAGCAGAATCATTTGTAGATTGCAGTGTAAGAGCTGATTTACACCTCAAAGTAGACTATTTCTCCTGCAGTTCTGCGTTTATCAGTTACCAGCATCCTTTTAGCAGCACAAAGGGAGCACTGATTGTGGAAGGATCTCATCCCAAACCAGAAATCCCAACTCCTGTCCCAGTTTAAGGTGTAACTATCAATCAATTGGCACCCACCTGTAAAAATATTTTCTTAAAGGCTTTGAAATGGTTAATTTACACTGCTGGGATTTTTTTATTCCATCTGACCTCATTTATCTGTTCCTTCACTGAAAGGGTGCTCAGGCACTAGAACAGGCTGCCTGCCCATGGTGGAATCACCATCCCTGAAGGGATTTCAAAGCCATGTGGATGTGGCACTTGGGGACATGGGCCAGTGGTGGTCCTGGAAGTGCTAGGGGAACTCAGTGACCTTAAAGACTTTTCCAACCTTAAAGATTCAGTGATTCCAAGTGAGGTGTCCAGTCAGGGCTGCTGGTCTTGGCTCTCTCAGTCATTGACACTGCCATGTGTCCTCTCCTAGAAATCCTGACCTTTTGGCTCCACTTTGACTGGGTCTGCACCTCAGACACTGAACCTTTGGTGGGATGAGCTCTGCCACCCCATCAGAGATCCCTGAACATCCTCTTTTTATTTCACCATTTAAGCTTTAATTGATTGATAATGGTTTAGTTGAGATTTGAGCATTACTGTTTATTTAATTTTATTCTTTTCTCTTTTTTTGTTTTTTAGGTATGAAAGGTTTTTATGGGTGGTGAGATGTTCCAGTGCTTGGATCAATCTGTTCATTTAATGTGGGAAGGAGTGGAATTTTTTTTTTCCTGTTTTTTGGTTGGGTTACTTTAAATTTCTGGAAGTTTACGTCAGCAGAGCTGATCCAGGTATAGAGACAGAGAATCATGAAATCAGGATGGTTTGGGCTGGAGGGGACCTTAAATCCCATCTTGTTCCACCCCTCTGCCATGGGCAGGAATACCTTCCACTATCCCAGGTTGCTCCATCCAACCTGGCCTTGGACATTTCCAGGGAGGAATTTTAAGAGATCAGATGATTTTTAAGGTCCCTCCCAGCCCAGTGCATCCTGTGATTCCCTGATTTTCTAAAAGCTCATCAGAAACAACTCCACTCCCCAGGATTTTTAACGTGCTCTGTTCTCCCTCAGCCCCTGCTGAACCCTCTGGCAGAGCAGGGCTTTAACTCCCAGCCTGCTGGGTCTCCCGAGCTCAGACATCTCCACAGAAGATTAAGCAAGTTAGAGAAATTAGCTTTGATCCCTTTCTGCCAGCATAGGATTATTCCACATCACACTGGGTTTGAAGTTCACACCTAATCCAGTTTTACACGGCCGGGGATCCGGGCTCCTCCCTGCTGCGTCTGCTGCAGCCTCTGATTTAGTGGCACTTCCTTGATACTGAGATTCAATTTGCATTCCCATTACTGCATCCCATTCCATCCTGTGCCATCCCATAACTCTGCTGCTGCTTCCTGGGATCGGCCTTCCCAAGGCAGATGGATTGTTACTCTCCCTGTTACCCCCGCTGTGCTGTTTTGGGTGCTCACTACATACATTAATATACATTGATGTATATTTAAACCACACTCTTGCAAACAGCTCTGGTGTCCTGTGTGGAGGTTTTCGAGCTGTAGGAACAGATTTACATACAAAAAGGGTGTGGAATGTCCAGCCTGGATCTTTGTGCACAGAAACAACTGGTGTGAAATGAGATTCCAAGAGCCACCTGTGCAGAACTGATGCTGATCATGGCAAAGTGGAGTGTCCTGTCCCCATTTTCCAGAGATTAACTGCTCAGTCCCGAGGGGTTTTTTATCACACTACATTTTATTTATGATGTTTGTAACCCCATAGGTTTTCTTCCTAATAAATGTGTATTTTCAGGCCAAAAATATCCTTGTCTGTGATCCTTTGAAATGCTTTTTTACAGGCACTCAGCATCCTGAACATTTTCTCCTCACACACACCAGGCATGGGGGTAGCAGAGCATTCCAGACAGGAGCTGTTTGAAGTCCCCAAAAGGTGCATTTAAAAGTGACAGCATGTTTTGCTGGACTGACAAGAGCTTGGTTTAGCATTTGCATCCCTCCCAGGGATCTTTCAGGAAGCGCCTCCTGGAGCAGAAAGCACTGGATAGGTCAGAAACGTGGTTTATACACCAAAAACAGAGTTTATAGGTAACAATTCAAGTTTCTAAGGGTGGCTGTATTTTAGTGGGAAGCCCAGGAGATCCCAGAATGGAGTTCTCCTCCCTGTTCCTGCCCTGTGCCTTCCTTTGGTATACACCTTGTAACAGTATTTAATTTTTCTTCAAGAATGCAGCATTCATAGAAGGAGAGAGTTTATAACACTCTTGTAGCATGGTTGGCAGAGAATATCCCTGTTTTTCCTTGCTGAGTTGCTTGGACAGCCCCTGCTCCTGCTTTTTCCTTCATTGGCAACAGCTCCTTCAGAAACTAAATCCATCCCAGTGATATTTAATCACAGAGTCACAGAATGGTTTGGGTTGGAAGGGACCTTAAAAATCATCTCATTCCAACCCCCTGCCATGGCCAGGGAACCATCCTCCTCCCCCAAAGCTGTCCTTGGCAGAAAAACACCATTAATCCTGGTGGGAACCAGCAATTCCAGAGATTTCACAGCACCCCTGTAGCAAAGATGTTTTGGAATTGTCCTCCCCCATCCTAACAAGGTTTTGACCATACCAGGATCACCCTCTACAAAAAAAAAGAAGATTTTTTTTTGAAGCACATCAGCTCTGGAAGGTCACAAGGCTGTCAGAGTCACTTATCTGCTCTCCTCTGGAAATGGCATTTCTGGAAGGCTGTGGCGGATGCTGCTCCGCAGTCTGGGCTGGATCCTGCGGAAGGGCTTCAGGAGATCCATCAGATGCCCTACTTAATTTAAAATGTTTGGAGTTTCTTTTATTTTTTTATTATTTTTGTTTTGTTCTCCTCACTGTAGTAAAATTATTTTTACGACCCTTTGGGTATTACCTGCTTTTGTAAATCTTTCTATAATTAAATTTACAAATCCGCCTGTGAGCTGGTGATGTGTAAAACCTTGCAAACGGGACCCTTTGTGTGTTAACCTATATTTATGTTACTTTTATTCCTTCTGGCAGTAATTATCCTGGCTCTAGGCCTAGGATTAATCTATAAGATGCTGAACATGCTTGAATGTTTTTTCCCCCTTCTCTGTGGCAAACACATCTTATGCAGAGCAGGACATTTATAAAACTGCTTCCTATGAAGTGGTTTCACTGTTCCCCCTCTTAAGTGATTCACAGGAGGAGTCATGGCAGAGGTTCATTGATCCTGGGCCGTGGGTATGGAAGGAGAAATGATTCAGCCTCTGTCAGTTTGGTGCTGAGCTGTTTCTGAGCCTGATGACACAGCTCTGGCGGCCTGGCCAAGGGACTGTCACCATCACTGCTCTGCAGGACTGGGGGGACAGACTGGGACAGGGCTGGGGGTGTTTTAAAAGCTGGAGAGGGGCTCCAACTCTGGTCTGGTGGGGCTGGAACTTCCATGCTGTGGAAAACAGGCAGCTGAACAAGAGCCAGGTATGCCTAGATGGCCAAAAAGGCCAATGGCCCATGGGCTGTTCCAGGAAATGTGCATCCACCAGGACCAGGGCAGTGCCCATCCCCTGTGCTGGAGCTGCTGGGGCACCTCCAGTACGGGGGACAGCTCTGAGAGCCTCCTGACTAGACAAAACATTGAGGGGCTGGAGCATGTCCAGGGAAGGGGCTGGAGCACCAGGAGCAGCTGAGGGAGCTGGGAAAGGGGCTCAGCCTGGAGAAAAGGAGGCTCAGGGGGGACCTTGTGGCTCTGCACAACTCCCTGACAGGAGGGGACAGCCGGGAGGGTCAGGCTCTGCTCCCGGGGAACAGGGACAAGATGAGAGGACATGGCCTCAAGATCCCCAGGAGAGATTAAGGTTAGGTATTAGAAATAATTTATTCCCCAAAAGGGCTGCTGAGCCCTGGCACAGCTGCCCAGGGCAGTGGTGGAATCTCCATCTCTGGAGGGATTTAAAAGCCACATGGACGTGGCATTTGGGGACATGGGTTAGTGGTGGCCTTGGCTGTGATGGGAAATGGTTGATCTTCCATGATTGTGTTATTTTGCAATGGTCTTGAGGTCAAGGTGCTGCAAGACCTTAAAGAAATCATGGAGGGTTTGCACCCACCATACAATACCTCGGTGGAACATTTCTTCATCCTCTTACTGAGGAAGAGTTCAGGGACATCAAAGAGAGCCACCAGCACTTTCTGGAGACAAGAAAATGGTGTTTTCTGGGTGTCATGTGAAACAGCCCTGAGTATGGGCAATCCACAGATTTCCCACACCTGGGGAAGGAAGTTCTGGTTCCCCCATCCCTAAAAACATTCAGGATCAGGTTGGATGGATCTCAGGGCAGCCTCATCTGGTTGAAGATGTCACCACTCACTGCAGGGGGTTGGAAGGCCTTTAAAAGCCTTTTCCAACCCAAAATACTCCCTGTCACATGTCCTCTCCTCCTCCCCCTGAGCTGGCAGGTGCTGACCAGACCTGCTCCATCCCTTTCTCCATCCTATCCTCATCCCCACCATGGGTGGATGAGGAAGAAGCTTGTGAGAGACTCGATGCTGCTTCAGGGCTGCTGGTGCAGCATCCTCTGGGGGTGTCCTCATGGCTGAGCTGTCCTTGGGGACTGTCCCCTTGGACATAGGAGCCATGTCCCAACAGTGGTGACCTCAACAAGTTCACCACTGGAAGCTTCAGCCTTCCTGAATTCCCAGATCGATGCAGCCCCGGGCTCTTTGCTGCTGTGTCAGGAGAGCTGCTGTGGGCTGGAGCAAACTTTGCCCACTGGGAATTTTTTCCTTAGAAAACCTTTCTGAAGTCATTGATTTGCAGTGTGTCTGAGCCAAATTTAAGCATGGAGCCACAGAGATCTGAATTTAGCTGTGCTGGCTGTTTTCCCTGGGAGGAGGGATCACAGGGATGGATTTGATTGCCTGGGAAAATTAGTGTTGATTTCAGTGAAGAATATTTTATTACAGTGTTTGCATTGGCATTGTCTTCATAGGATAATGGCTGAGAGTTTCCTGTGTTTCCTGTGCTTGTGTGTATTTAATAATTTAAGCTATTCCTTCTAAATACTGGCTTGGACTAGAAAAGAAAAAAGAAGGCTGCCTACTCTTAATATCCCATCATAAAATAAAATCACTAATCCCAAAGGTGAAGCTGCAATTAAAAAGGAAGAAAACCGGTGTTGAGAAGTATTGAAACTGAATAATGTGGTCTAAAATAGACACTGCCTGTGGTGTTTGCTTCAGATACTCAAGATGCTGAGGTTGTAGTGCCTTGAAAAACTGGGATGCTGTTCCAGGATCCCAGAGTGGTTTGGGTGGGTGGAGAGAGACCTTAAAACTCCTCTCATTCCAACCTCTCCCATGGGCAGGGACACCTTCAGTATCCCAGGTTGCCCCAAGCTCCTTGGGGAGCCTGTTCGGTGCCCAAACACCCTCTGGGGAAGAACATTTTCCCAATATCCAGCCTAACCTTCCCCTAACACAGCTTCAGCCATTCCTGGGTCTTGTTCCTGCTCACAGAGAGCAGAAATCAGAGCTGCCCTAATTAGAAGTGGAGGATCCAGTGTAGAGAATCCTTTCCCTCTTCTGTTTTACAAATATAAAATCACAAGTTGACCAAGATATTGGCCTTTAAACCTTGTTTTGCCCTGCATGGGCTGTCAAAACTCCCCCTCAAACTCCCTCCAATCCCCCCAGGCACCGTCTCCTCACCAGGGAGGTTCCCCTGTCCTGAGGATCCAAACATTTGCTGCACATGTGGGGCACAGGAGAGCCAGGGAGGCTGTTCAACACCATCAGGGAGCTCAGTCCGTCTCAGTCTGGGATCTGGTTTGCAAAGATCAGGGCAGGTGAGAGTTGTTGCTGAAGGTTGTGTATCTGGGAGTCTCCCAGATTCCCTCTGGCTGCTCCTGGTGGAGGTGGGGAGCTCCAGGACAGAGCAGGAGTGCTCAAATCACCCGAACTTCCCAGCTAGGTGCTTTGACCTGCCTGGCAGTTTTCCCTTTTCTCCCTTCCAGGGTATCACTCCAGGCCACAGGAAGTTTTGGATCAAGAGGAATTACCTTCAGACAGTAATGAAAGAGGCTGTGCTCAGGCTTGCTCATAAATGCAGCACTGGACCTGTTAAATCAGGCTGTGTCTGGCACTGGGGGACAAGTGCAATCTAATAAAGGTATTACAAGCACTCAAGTTTGGGCAATTAAAATGATAATGATATGCTGGAGCTAACGAGGCTAAGGTGAGGCTTTATGGGGACCAGGGACTGCATCCAGGTCTGCCCTGGCACACAGAAGCTGTGGCTGCCCCTGGATCCCTGGAAGTGTGCAAGGCCAGGTTGGATAGGGTTGGAGCAACCTGGGATAGTGGAAGGTGTCCCTGCCCATGGCAGGGGGTGGAATGAAAGGAGCTTTGAGGTCCCTTTTCACCCAAACCATTCTGGGCTTCTGTTTGCAGAGCTTCTGGTCTGCAGGAGAGGAGAAATGAAAGGGTGAGAAGAGGGGAGGATTAACCATCACTTAAAGGTTATTGCACATTTTATGTGCAGACCTGAGCCTCAATTCACAGAACCACAGGATGGTCTGGGTGGGAAGGAGCCCTAAAGACCATCCAGCCCAAACCCCAGCACAGGCAGGGACACCTTCCACTCTCCCAAGTTGCTCCAGGGAGGAATCCTTCCTTTACAGCAGCATTTTCCTGGATCAGGAGTGGCAGCCAGGCTGTGCTCCCCCTGAGCAGCTTCCCTTTATGAGAGGAGAGAGCAGGAGCAGAGGAGTCCCTGTGACCCACCACTGTCATTTCCTGCCTTCAGAGCTCTCTGTGGCAGCACAAGGGCTCCTTTATGGCATTGTGTTTACCAAAGCTGCCTGGAGGAGGTTATTTAAATTGCAGTGGTTTGAACCATGCTCTTGACATAATTTTTCTCCATCTGTAGCTTAAATATCAGCCTCTTCTCTGAACTGAATGACTCTCGTGGTTACTCAGATGCTTTCAAGGTGCAGTCATTCCCTTTGTGAGCACCTGTGACATTTTGGAGCCGCCCAGTCTGATTGCTACAGAAATCCAGCGTGTTCCAGGCTCTGTGTGGGAATCACAACAGTGACAGGAGCACATGGAGACACTGGGGTCAGGCTGGATCTTTTCAATGAAACAATTTAAATTAGATATTAAGAATAATTTCTTCCCTGTGAGGGTGGGCAGGCCCTGGCACAGGTTGCCCAGAGAAGTTGTGGCTGCCCCTGGATCCCTGGAAGTGTCCAAGGCCAGGCTGGACAGGGTTTGGGCCAACCTGGGATAGTGGAAGATGTCCCAGCCAATGGCAGGAGATGGAATGCAACACTCTTTAATGTTCATTTCAACCAATACTTCCAAGAAGTTGCTTTGCAAACTCCAAAGGTGATGAAGATTAAATGGATCTTCATTTGATGCAGGAATACTACCATTGTGGGGTTCTGTGGCCACAAAAAAAAAACCTGCTTTTTATTTTCAAAAGAAAAAACCCAAACCTGAGGAGAAAGCCCCGGGAGCAGCAGCTTTCAGCCTGCAGCTCTATTTCTTTGTGTGTGGGCAGGAAGATTTCTGTCCACTCAAAAAAAACATTTTTTTCAAATAAATAAATAAACAGCAATTCCTGGAGTGAAATTCTCAAAAGCTTCTAAGAGAACCAGCACTACTGGCCAGGGTAACAGGAGGGAGAATTTCATGGTGTCACCTTGCGCAACCACTTTGAGAGAATTGTGAATCAACCACTTCCCAGGAAATTTGTTCCAATGTTTCACAACCCTGTTGGTGATTAAATTTTTCCCAATATCCAATCTAAATCTTTCCTGGCCTAACTTGAGGCCATGTCCTCTCATCCTGTCCCTGTTTCCTGGGAGCAGAGCCTGATCCCCCCTGGCTGTCCCCTCCTGTCAGGGAGTTGTGCAGAGCCACAAGATCCCCCCTGAGCCTCCTTTTCTCCCCCCTGAGCCCCTTTCCCAGCAGTGCTGGGTGAGGTGTTGGATTAGGTTTGGGTTCAGCAGCCTCCAGCTGAGTTTGCAGGAGATCCCAGCCTGTGCCCCAGAGCCAGAGCAGCTGCCAGCGAGCTGCCAGGTGGATTTTGGTCCCTGTGGTGCCTTCACTTCCAGCATTTCCTCGTTCTGAGGCCTCTGGGGACAATCTTTCTCACTAATGCAATTTGAGAGCCATCACTCAGAGAAGCTCTGTGGGAGCCCAGCACAGACCTGCTCCCACCTTTGCTGATCCCACTGCTTTTGCTGCAAGAAGAGCTGCTGTGCTCAGGTGTTTGTCCCCTCCTCTGCCCTGCACCAAAATGTTTGTTTTCCATCAGGAAATCCCATCGCGCGTGAAGAGCCCCCGGCTGCCCTCAGCACCAGCACGCCATCCCTGGCTCTGTCCTCCTGTGATCCCAGCAAGTGCTCCAGTCCCAAAAGAGGCATCTCCACGGCACAGACAGGACAGGCAGGCCAGGGAGCAGCTGAGGAGCTCCCAGAGAGGGAGCCGTGTGTGAATTCAGGGGTCGAGTAAGGATAGGGAAGAGGCTCTGCCGGGCTGGGATTGTGTTCAGCTCCTCCTACAGCCACACGTGGGAGGCAGCTCCTGGGGAAAACCACTGCAGCCTCCGCTGGCTGCCTGGAGATTTCACCAGGAGCTGCAGTGGGAGCCTGGAGAGGAGGCTTGGATGGGGATACCTGCCTTTTGGTGGGCTGGGAATTACACATCCACAAAGCATTGTCCATGCCCTGAGGAGCTGTGGCTGCCCCATCCATGGAAGTGTCCCAGGCCAGGTTGGACAGGGCTTGGAGCAACCTGGGATAGTGCAAGGTGTCCCTGCCCATGGCAGGAGGTTGAAATAAAATGATTTATCAAGTCCTTTCTAACTCCAACCATTCCATGACTCCATGATGGATATAGATGGCAGAGCAATGAGGTTTCCAGTGCAAAGGCAGGAACATCCCATGGAAACCACACACATCCCATTACCTGTGCAGGCTCTCCAGGGTTTTGGGAGCCTCCCAGAGAGGGAGAGACGTGGGGGAAGCGAGTCCCAGGTGGGAGTGTGTTTTCGTACCAACACTGAATTCAAAAGGAGCTGTGAGTGCAGAGACAGCTGAGCGACGGCACAGCCTCCACTTCCCTTTCACACCAGGAATTGTTTCCACTCCAAGGGCTGCTTTGCATTTGTATTTAATATGAATTTCCCTTTTAACAGTGTCACTCGTGACTCTTGGGTACAGCCTGTGATTCTTCACATCTGAGTACAAAAAGCCAGGCTGGGCATTGTGCTTTCCTGAGTTGGAAATTCCTGCCCTCTTATTTTGTGGGCAGGAATAGCTTTTCCCACATTGCTGGGAGGAACAGCATTGAAGAGAGGATAAAATACTTCCCTGGGTCCTGGGACATATGGATCTAGAATTGAGCTACCCGCTAGCCTCCTGCTAAGTTTTTGGGGACAAGATCTGTTGCCTGCCAGATGTTTGTGCTCTGTCTGGCACAGCAGGGCAGTCTGGGTGCTATTTTTATAGCTGTGTTAAATAACTCTGTCTACAGGGGTTTGGAGGTAGGAGGGGAAGGTCTATCAGGGCCCTTTTAAGTGTGACTCGGTGGTTTGTTCATGTTCAGGCTCGTGTAACACAGGAGATGTTGGGATTCCAGAACCTTGTGTGGGGCTTCATCCACCCCCAGAGCTGCCTCTCTCCTGTGTCTGGTGTTGGGCAGGGCTCACCCAGGCTGGGAGAGCTGGGGGTGCTCACCTGGAGAGGAAAAGGATCCAGGGAGAGCTCAGAGCCCCTTCCAGTGTCTAAAGGGGCTCCAGGAGAGCTGGAGAGGGACTTGGGACAAGGGATGGAGGGACAGGACACAGGGAATGGCTTCCCACTGCCAGAGGGCAGGGATGGATGGGATATATGAGGGTGGTGAGGACCTGGCACAGGTTGCCCAGAGAAGCTGTGGCTGCCCCTGGATCCCTGGAAGAGCCCAAGGCCAGGTTGGATGGGGCTTGGAGCAACCTGGGATAGTGGGAGGTGTCCTTGCCCATAGCAGGGGATAGAACTAAATGATTTATAAAAAGTCCCTTCCACCCAAACCATTTTAAGATTCCATGATTATTCTTATGTAAACTCTTTCCTATTGCAGAGGTACATTGGCCTTCTCTTAAATGTAAGATTTATTTTAAATGAATGTAATACATGAATCCTATGCTCCATCTCAGCATCACTTCCACATTTTAGGTAGAAACTTTGAAACATTGAAGACTCCTGTTTGTTGACCCTGGCTGTATTTTGTGCCACCCATTCCCTCCAACCTTTTTCCATTTCCCTGTTTGTGGAGATTCAAAGCACAGAGGTGCTTTGGGCACCCACTGCCCTGCAGCCTAGAGTACCTTATTTTACTTAAAACCCCCAGGTTCCATTGAGCAGAGTCCTAAATGAAAACTTCATTAGGTGAAACCTTCATTAGGAGATGCCTCTGCTGGTAAGCACACCTTTAGCAGGAAAAAAGGACTGGCACAAAGTCCCTCCTCCCTTCCTGAGTCAGGTGTCCCATGCCACTTCCAGCCATGACCTTCCTGCTCCCCTGTCCCACTTCACAGCTGGCCTCCAAATGGGAATAACAATGCCTGTGGTGGCCAGGGCCTGTCACTGTCCCCAACCTCTGCAGCATTGGAGGGTGGATGTCCAAAAGCTCTTGAAGTGCCAACTTTGTACCAGCTGCTGTTCCCTCTCTGCTGGGAGCTGCCTTGTCACACAGGCTGGGGAAACAAAGGCCAGGACAGCCAGGTGGTGCAATGGCTCAAAAGCCTCTTTTGTTTGCTTCTTGCCCTTTTTTGAAAGGCAAAATGATGTCATGGAGGAGAGGTGGAGGCTCGGGAAAGCTCCTCGTGACATTGGCACCTGAGAGTGGGGAATTCATTGCATAACCCCAAATCCTGTGGTGTGGTGGTGTAGTGACCAAAGGGAGGGTGTGAAGAGTCCAGAGCATCCTTCAGAGCTTTTCCAGCTCTGCTTGATGATTGTGCATCACCTCTGGCGTGTGGTGTCTGGCACAGAACCCACAGCGCTTGTGCAAATTAATTACAATGTCTTGCAAAATAAGACATGCACAAGGAGTTTTGGGGCAAGAAAGCTTCAAAGACAGGTTGGATTGGGCTTGAGCAATCTGGGATAGTGGAAGGTGTTCTTGCTCATGGCAGAGGGTGGAACTGGATGATCTTTAGGGTCCCTTCCAATCCAAACCTTTCAGTGATTCTCTTCTTGAGGTAAGGTCAGCAAGGATTGGCTCAATCAAAGAGAAAATTCCAATGAGATGTTGAATTCTCTGGCTGCTGATTGCAATGGGGATGAGGCCCCAAATGAAGAAATGTTGTTTTAAAGGCCCTCTCCCCACACAAGGATTTCTGCAGGGAAGATAATAATGGCACAAGCTCAACCAAGTACAAGGTACTCTGAGGCAAATGAACTCCCACGGATAGCAGAGAACAAGGAAAGAAAACGAGAGGGGGGAAAAAAATCCCAGCTGGGTTGGAGCAGAACTGACTCCTGGAAATACTCCAGGCCCTGGAAATTGGTAGGCTTGTGGTCCTTGATGGATCCCTCATGGAGCTTAACAAAGACTGGAATATAAAGATATGTTTATACCTTTTCTTTGGGAGTCATTTTGCCTCTGTTGTGGTCTACAGGACTGTGCCCTCAAGCCTAAAAATAGGGATGATTGATGTAATCCTAAACTAAGGGAACACACCAGCTGAGTGCACAGACTATCAACCTGTCCCCTCAGCACCTGCAGGCTGGGGGGGAAATGCAAAGAAGATTTTTTTTTTTTAATGCTGCCCCTTGATCATCACAAGTGATGAAACAGCAGTGGGTGATGTGAGTGGGGGGTGGAAGGAAGGATTTGGGAATGCATAGGTGCCTTAGGGATGGATTTAAGGAAGCTGATACCCCCTCTGGAGGCCAGCCCACAGGTCTGGGCTGCTGTGGAAGATCCACAAGTGATGGAGATGACTTTTCTGTCTGAATTTAAGGTGTCTTAAACCTGCTAGTGCTGTTTTAATGTTAGAAGTACAGCCAATGCAGGCTCAGGCTGAAATTCCCTCTGAGTTAGCAAATGAGGGACTGGGATCACATCCTTTCCCAGAGGTGTCCAGCTCTCAGGTGCATCTCCACATCATTCTGTGTCCTCACAGCCTCAGTCTGCACCAGGGGAGGTTCAGGGTGGACATCAGGAGGAATTTCTCCATGGAGAAGGTGGTCAGGCATTGGAGGGCACTGCTCAGGGAAGTCGTGGAGTCCCCATCCCTGGAGGTGTCCAGGGAAGGACTGGACATGGCACTCTGGGCTGGGTGACAAGGATTGGTCACAGGAGGTCTGGGAGGTCTTTTCCAACCTAGATAATTCTGGGATTCTGTGAAAGAGGCCTCATAGTAGAGGGGTATTTCGTTGTTTCTGGGAGCCATTGGGTTGGACTTAAATCCTTCGTTCAAGCTCTTACTGAAGACAGGATTATTTTTTCTCTTTCATCAGTGCCAGTGGGATCAGAACAGGGATGTTGTGGGGTAGAAACAACTGTTTGCAAAGAGCCTTCATCGAGGAAGAGGAGCTCTGCAGGGTCCTGCTGGTCACCAGAGCCTGGTTTCAGCTGGGATCTTGTGCAGGATGTGCAGAGAGGTGTCATGGATGAGGGGGAATGGCTTCTAACTGAGAGGAGATTTAGATGGGATATTGGGAAGAAACTCTTCCCTGTGAGGGTGGGGAGGCCCTGAGGCTGCCCAGAGAAGCTGTGGCTGCCCCTGCATCCCTGAAAGTGTCCAAACCCAGGTTGGATGGGGCTTGGAGCAACCTGGGATGGTGGAAGGTGTCCTGGGAACACAAAAATGAGCATCAGGAGCTCTCCTGGCTGCAAGGGGGTCACTTCTCTGTGCCTGGCCCCTGCTCTGCTGGGATGCAGAGCAGCACTGACCCTTCCAGCCACAAGGCTGGAGATTTTAAAGCTCTTCTGGGGAGGCTCCTCATGCCCAAAGCAACTGTGTCTTCATTATGCCTGGCTGCTGAAAAATTAATAATGCACTTACAGGCCTTAGTTAAGGAGCCTGCTCTGGGCAGGGAGGGAATGTCCCCACTGATGGGACCTGGAAACCTGGAGAGCCAAGTGGTGCCTGCTATTTATTCCCTTTTATTTAGCATCCATATTTAATGCTTTGTCTCCTGCAATGGCTCTGCAAACAGGAACGAATTAATTGGGGAGTTACTGCAGTGCACATAACGAGGCACTGCTAATTGGTCAGGGTGAGGTGTTGGTGGAGCTCTGTTCAACAAGTGCTCCTGTTCATTCCCTCCTTCCAGCCTGAGTTCTGGTTTCAGCTGCACTTCACTGATTGGAAAAATCCAAAATTCAGCAAAAATGCCTTCTGAAGGGTTTTTCTCAAAAAGGAAAAACAAAGCATCTGTGTTCTAGGAAGAGGAGTTACACTGGTGTGTTAAATTTATGGATTTAACTAATTTTAAGCTCATTTTCCCTTTTTTCTTTTCTTTTTATTTTTTCTTTTTTTTTTTTTAGCCTTATTCTCTGGATAGCATTAAAAACACACCTGGCTGGGAATGTATCTCTAATTAATTGCTTTGCAGCAAATGAGACCATTTCAGCAAATCCTTAGATCTTAATCCAGTGGTTACATATTAGATAGTGCATCACAGTGAGCAAGGTAACTCCACCCCTGTTGGAAAAATGCTTATTTCACAGAAGAGATTATTGAATTTGGAATTTCTGGTGTCTCTGTTCCTGCAGTTACTGTGAGGTGTATTTCTGCTTTGCATCCTTGCCCAAGGGACAGCGTCCCAAGAGTCTTCCCCTGTTGGGTCACTTCTCATTTCTCCACCCTACCCATCCTAAATCTCCCTTTAATATTAGTGGGAACATGGTGGAGCAGGAAATGAATGCTGGAGGAAATCAGGTTGGTTTTGCTCCATTTTTCTGAATTTCTGGCCAATAACTGCTTCCAGTCATACAAAAATTCACCCAAATCCTAGGAATTGTCAGAGGTGGGGGCTGAGTTGCCAAGATGGAAGAGAATTTCTCCAGGAAGATCTGTGGAGTGTCTATTCTTCATTCCCTTTGGGAAGAACATTCCTGTGCAGTGACTGAGCACTGGAACAGGCTGCCCAGAGAGACTGTGGAGTCTCCAGATATTCCAGAACCATCTGGACACAATCCTGTGCCCTGTGCTCTGGGATGACCCTGCTGGAGCAGGGAGGTGAGACCAGATAACCCTGCTGGTGCTCCCTTCCAACCTTTACCATCCTGTGTCCCCTGGCTTTGCTCTTTCCTAGCTGGAAGGGCCATTTCCCATGATTTTTCTGTATAGCCACCAAACATGGAGAGTGTCCCTGCCCCAAATCCCAGCTGTGACCTCTGAACCCATGACAAACAAATCTCTGGTGCCATCTTTCTCCTTCCTGCTTCATCTTCCCCCCTGCCATGCCAGCAGCAGGAATTCCTGTCTGCCTCTGCCCTTTTTGCCCTGAAGACACCACCAACCTCCTTGCTGGGTGTTTTCCCACTGAACACCTCCACTGACCCTTGGGATGCTCCTTTCCCAGCTCTTATCCCTCCTTCCATCCCCTCTGGGATGCTGCCTCATCGTGCTGCCTGCAGGGTGCTGCTGAGGCTCTGTATCCTCCAGGGAATGCCGTGGGGTTGGGTTCATCCTGGGCTCTGGGAGGCTTCCACACAGCCCCTGTGGAGTCGGGGGGGATGCTCTGCTGGAATGTGGGGAGGTGCTGTCCTGGAATCTGGGAAGATCATGTTCTAGGAGCTGGGGGGATGCTCTGCTGGAATCTGGGGAGATGTTTTGCTGGAATTTGGGGAGATGCTGTCCTGCAGGCTGGGGAGATGCTCTGCTGGAATTTGGGGAGATGTTTTGCTGGAATTTGGGGAGATGCTGTCCTGCAGGCTGGGGAGATGCTCTGCTGGAATCTGGGGAGATGTTTTGCTGGAATTTGGGGAGATGCTGTCCTGCAGGCTGGGGAGATGCTCTGCTGGAATTTGGGGAGATATTTTGCTGGAATTTGGGAAGATGCTGTCCTGCAGGCTGGGGAGATGCTCTGCTGGAGGCAAACCTGGCCAGCACACATCATCTGCTCCACGGCTGCCGCTTCATTCCGGCACCGGGCTCGGATAATCCCCTGTGCCTTTAAACGTGATGCACATCAAAGCCAAGCAGAGCAGAGGAATTCCCTCTTCCCGCCTCCCAGCCCGCGCTCCCTCCTTTTTCGTTTAAATTTTCGGGACTGGAGAGCGGATTGCAGCTGACACAGATTTGTACCCGTCTCCATGACAACAGAGACGGGCAAGTTGTATGTGGAGCGTGTTCATTGTTAAGTTTCTAATTTCAGTGAGGTCGCTGGACGGTTTTTCTCCTATTTTTTTCCCCCGCAGCTCTGAGATACCCCGGAGAAGGAGGAGGAGAGCTTTCGGTGCCCCTGCTTCTCCAGGCGTGCTCCCTTGCAATCCACGGAGCGAAAGCTCTGGGAACCAGCCCCCGGTTTTCAAAGCTTTCCTGTTTTAACCCCTTCTGCCCATCCCTCTGGGTATGCAGCCGAGGTGCACCTCAGCAATTCCCACTGTCCCTGAGTTCCCTCGGGATCTCTGCTGCCTCCTTCTCTTGCTTTCAGCACTGCTGCACAGCCAGTGGGATGCTGTGCAAGGGTGAAGGTACATGGTGTTGATGACCACTCACGTGAACACCATAAAAGCCACCAAATTCTGTCCAAGGATGCAGAATTATCCTGATCTTACCTGGAGAAGTGGGGCACAGCCAGTGGCTTGACAGAGCTGGTGGCACCACTGGTGTTTCAAAACGTTTGGATCTTCCACGTTCTCCATTAGGGGAGATTTAGATTGGATATTAGGAAAAATTTCTTCAAGGAAGAGGTTGTAAGAGGTTGTCAAGTACTGGAACAGGCTGCTCAGGGAAGTGGTGGAGTCACCATCCCTGGAAGTGTTCAAAAAATGTGTGGATGTGGCACTTGAGGACACAGTGGTGGCATGGGGTTGATGGTTGGACTTGTTGATCTTAAAGGCCTTTTCCAACCTTAACAATTCCATGATTCTCTGATTCTTTTCTCACCTCAAGGAGAAAGTACACCTGCACACAGACTTGGGGGTTTAAAAAAAAACTTGGTTTAGCATGAGGTGGAATTTGGTATTCCTGGTTAGGATTATCACTGCTTCTCCCCTCAAGTCATCCTTTAATAGGATGAGGGAGAGAGAAAATGTCCCTTGTGCAGATGATCTGGTGCTCAAGTGACTTTGTGGAGTGCAAGGTCTCCCTCCCTTTTCCCACAAGAAATGCTGAAATTCACACAGTCAAGAGGAAAACAGGATTGCTGATGGCAGAGCAGCTTGGGAGGGGAAGGCTCTGGGGAAACCTCAATTCAGTACTTAGAGGGGGTTTATAAAAAAGAGGAAGAGACTTTTTACATGGTCTGAGAGTGACAGGACAAAGGGAAATTGTTTTAAACTGACAGAGAGGAGATTTCAGTGAGATTTTAGGAAGAAAATCCCCCCTGTGAGGGTGGGGAGGCCCTGGCACAGGCTGCCCAGAGAAGCTGTAGCTGCCCCTGGATCCTTGGAAATATCCAAGGCCAGGTTGGACAGGGCTTGGAGCAGCCTGGGATGGTGGAAGGTGTCCCTGGCCATGGCAGGGAGAGGAATGGGATGATCTTTAAATTCCCTTCCAACCCAAACCACTCCAGGATTTTCAGATGTCAAGTTGCTGGTCCCTATTTTCCCAGTTTGGCCAAACTTCATGAACAGGATCAGATCCTATCAAGAAGTGGATGTGCTCAGGCTTTTCTCAGTGCCTTGCCTTTAACTACAATAAAACCCCAAACCCTTGGGATGCTTTTCAAACAAACCCCACCTTTGTGGTGTCACCAATGTCCCTTTTTCCTGGCTGCAGATGGAAAGCAGAGGTAGATGGGACATTTGAACTGCAGTGCCCTGTGCTGCTTCCAATGCCTGCTGCCAGCAGGTCAGTTTGAGCCTGGCTGGAAGCCCCTGGGTGTGCTAATTGAATTAATCTCCTTCCTATAAAGCACTGAGCTCTTAAGGTCAATGTGCAGTGGAACACAGAGCCGTAATTGAGGTACTCGCTCACTCGTGTGCACGCTGGAAGAAAGACTGCTCTGATTGATTCCTCCAGGAAGGATCTGCCTGACATTTCAGGCCCAGATGGTTTGCTTGGGATGGTCTTCATGCTTCCTCACTCAGTTTCTGTCATCTGACTCATTCCCTCTCCTTGTAGCCCCATTGAAAATGTGGGTTTGAAAATGAGGATTCACTGCAGCTCCTCGCTTCAGCTCTGTGGGCAGGGGTGGGTTTTGTGCAGACCAGCCTGCTCTGATCGACCCAAGGAAGCAATTTATCCTCCTTTTTCAGTATTTGGCCATTTCCCTTTGCTTCTGCACATTCCAAACAGACAGGGAGTTGTTCCCAGCTTTTCTTAGTGGAGATGAAGAAGCAGTTGACCAGAAGAGATAAAATCCCATCAGGGGAACGAGGAATAAAACTTCTGTTTTGTTCTGTGATGTTCTGGCAGGAACTCTGCAGGATTCAAAAGACTTTGGGAGGATTAACCTGAACAGCAGCACTTGGATGTTCCAGCATATCATGATTCCTTCTGCTTTTGGAGAAAAAATATTGGTTTTGGACATTGGTTTTGGGTGTGATTTCAGGAGAGGGAATGATGTCACAAGAAGAGCAGGAAGGCTGTTTGCATCTGTAGGAAAAGTGACAGTGGGAAAGGGCTCCACCTGCTCCAAAGAGTGAGGGGGGATTGTTCAACCATTGCAGGAAAACCAAAAACTCATTGTGGACGTGGTTTCCAGGAGCTCTGGAAATGGCAGATCCCACAGGATAACAGGGATCTCCACACTCTTGTCTCTGGAGTGGCTCAGAGCTGAGGGTGGATAAAACCTGACCTTCCACCAGCAGAAAGCCAAAGATCTCGTCAGTTTTCTGCCAGTTTGTCCTTTTGTCACTACTTGTAGGCTACAAAAAGGTCATTTTATAAGGACAAATCCAGTCCCCAGCCTTAGAGAAGGGCTGTTATTACTGAGAAAACAATAAAATCAAATAATGCCAGACTTTGCAGGAGTCCCTCTGTACAGAGAACTCGAGAGGATTTGCTGTCTCCCTGGGAAAGAAATTACAGGCTGAGGGTTAACCCTTCTGCTTGAGTCATTTTTCAGAGTTGATTTTGGCTTTGCTGTCAGATTTTTTTTTGTTTGCCTGCTGATATTTTAATAAAAAATATTTTATTTCATGCCTATAGTACTTAAAAAATAATTGGGAGGGAAGGCAAAGGGAAAGCTTTTCATCAAGTATCTCATTTTCCTAAGGATTTTTGCTTGTGAAATGTATTTTTTTCCGAGAAAGTTCATGTGCTTCAGGAGCTCAGGATGAGCAGAGCTTCAGCAGGAGAGAGAAGTGGAAATGCAAAAGATTTGTACAAGTTCTGACTCACTCAGAACAAAGAGCAGGAGGTTCCAACCCTGCTCCAAAATGGAATCACCAGCACATGCCCCATCCCAGGAGAAATCAGGTGCTTTCCCAGAAGCTGCTGCTGCTCTTTTTGCTCTTCTTGCATGAGCTGGCACATGCTGTGCTGCAAAAAGCATTTGTATTACAAATTAAATTGGAATTACTGGTTAGAAATAGGAAGTCTTGCACAACGACCTGATTTATTGGGAATTCACATTAATGGGATTATTTCTTCTGCCCCCACAAGACTTAGGTTGGCCTCCAGACCTGGCTTTGGGGCTGCCATGCCCTGCATGTAGAGAGGGGAGCAGGGAGATGTCAGATGAGCCTGGCTGGCTCTGAGGAGCGAGGTGTGGAGCAGGTGGAGCTGGGCACATGGACTCACTGAGCCAAGGTGGAGGGGCTTGGCTTAGAAACAGCAGGAAACACCAAGAAAAACCCAGAGTGTGCTGATCACAAGGTGGAAAATGTAGGCTGGAAGTGGAGCAAGGAGGGGAATCAGGAGTGTCTCTGGACCAGCTGGATCCCATTTGATCTTGGAGCCCGGGCTGGAACTTGGCCCCCATTTCTGGTGTTCCTGCCACACCCAGGGTGAGCTCAGGCTGGACTGGGCAGAGCTCAGAAGAAAGTCCAGAGGAGAGGGTTGGGCTAGGTGACCTTTAAAATTCCCTTCTCACCCAAACTTTTCCATGATTCTGTGATCTATCTCCAACCATCCCTTACTGATCAACTGGGGTGATAATAGAAGGAGTTTGGGGCAGCAGCTGGAAGCATCCTGTCTTGGAGCCACCAGCAAGGAGACTTCTGTGCCTTGACCCTGGGGGCTGAGGTGTCCCTGTGCTGGATCATGCCAAGGAAAACTGGCATAGGTTGATCCCAAGGGTGTAACTTGGTGAACTCAGGGGCCAAATGGCTTTTTTAAATCACACCCTGGGATGGCCAAAGCCTCACCAGGACAGCTGCCACCTCCTTGGCAGTGCTGGGTTAACAGTTGGACTCAATCTTGGAGGATTTTTCCAGCCTAAACAATTTTAAAATTCTCCACCAACCCATACAATAATTTCCTTTCTGTGCTCTTCTCCCAAGGCAGATCCCCCAGTTGCTGCCAGCAGAACCATTCCCTATTGCCTGTCCCCAAGCACCACATCCACACTTCTTTTAAATCCCTCCAGGGGTGCTGATTCCACCACTGCCCTGGGCAGCTGTGCCAGTGTTGACAACCTTTTCTGGGAAGAAATTATTCCAAATATCCAACATACACCCCCCCTGGCTCAACCTGAGGCTGTTGCCTCTTGTTCTGTCACTTGGGAGAAAGAACCAACACCCAAAATGAAACATCAAAAAAATGATCTCTTCCAGTTTCTTGGCTTATAACCCTCCCTCTGCCACAGCTGGATTGGAGGGAAACACAGGAATTTCCAGCAGGTTTTGAGGGAGCTTGGATGAGGGTGATCCATCCCATCACTTATGAGTCCATGGGTTTGCCAGGGTCACAGAGCAATGCCCTCTGCTTTAGAAACACCTCCATGCCCAACTTCCTGGCTGTCTTTGGGGACTCTTCCCACCTCCTTTTGCACTTCCAGCACTTCAGGGTTGACAGCACTTCCCTGCCAGGAGAAGATCGCGTGCAGAAAGCGCCCGGCGCCTCCCTGCACGGGCTCTCAGTCTGTCCCTGAGCTCCTTGCAGCAGCTGCTGTTGGAGGTTTGGATTCCTCACACTTTGCCAGGATGCACTGGAGCTTTTCTAGCCCCTCCACTCAGAATTAAGGGAATTTGTTTGTGCAATTTCAATGTTGCCCCATGTGTGTTCCCCTAACACGGGGCAGGCACATGCTCTCAGCTCTTGGAAACATCCCCTGAAACCACAGCCTGTGAGGGGCTGGTGCTGGAGGCTGAAATTTGATTTGGGAGGAGGAGATGCTGCCTGGCTTCTGCACAAGGAAATCCAACCCTTTCCAACCTGAGGATCAGATCAAACGCTTGCCAGTCTGCTAAATGCACTAAGTGCTAATTTGGTGGGTTTTTTCATCTGCTTCATGCGCCTAAAAGAGGATCCCTCCTCTGGCTATCCTTGGGAAGCCTTCAAAGGGGTTAAAAATCCAACTGTGAAAGCTGTAACGGTGAATGTCCCCTCAGGATTGACTTGGAGCCTTTGAGATGTGTTGAGGAGCCAGGGCATAGGAGCAAAGCTGGAGCACTCACAGGGGAAGCTCTCATTGAGAGCCACAGAGGATGTGAAGGAGAAGTTGTGTGATGAAGGACACAGAGAAATCATGGAATTATAGAATGGTTTGGGTTGGAAGGGACCTTAAAGCTCATCTCATTCCACCCCCTGCCATGGATTCTGCTTGGAGCCTTGTGGAACAAGCAGTGGATGATCCGTGCTCAGCATTATTTGTTGGGAAGGAACACAACAAACTCAAAGCACATGAAGTTGAACCTGGCCAGCTTGAAAAGTTCTCTGCCATTCTTATGGGATTAGGAGGAGCCTAAAATACAAAGATTGGTGGTTAGGGAAAAAACAATTTCACTGAAAGGGTGCTCAGGCATTGGAACAGGCTTCCCAGGGAAGTGATGGAGTCACCATCTCTTGGAAGTGTTCAAAAACAAATGTGGCATGTGGCACTTGGGAATGAAGTTTAGTGGTGAATGTGGTGGTGCTGAAGGAATGGTTGGATTCCATGATCTTGGAAGTCTTTCTCAACCTAAACTATTCTGTGATATCTGGGATCAGCTGGCTCTGAGGTTTTGAGTCAAAAGTAGACACTTTGAGTAAAAAGTAGCCAAGCCCAAGGAGGGGGTTTCAGGATGACATCCACCTTCATTTAAACACTGCAGGAAACAAGGCCTTTTCCATCTTCCTGGGTAAATTGTGCCAGTGGCTAATTCTTCTCTGTGTGGGAAATATGTGTCCTTGGAATTTTTTTTGAGTTGAGGAAGTTTCTGATTTCTGGGCAGTGGTTGTTGTTCCTCCTGGGTGCACTCAGAGCCCTCTGCTCACCCTCCTCTTCCAGGCAGGCTGGCATGGATTCAGACTTACAGGGAAACATGATGTGATCCTTGGGGTCATTCTGTGAAGGGCCAGGAGTGGGACTTGATCCTTGAGCATGCCTCCCATTGCATGATTTTATTCTATAAGGCCAAATCCTCACTAAACCTCTCAATCTCTTGGCATTAAGGACATTAGCATCATCATTTTGGAAAGACCCCAAGCAAAGTGGGTTTGTTCTGCAGATAAATTAACTTTTTTTCCCCCGCCACATTTCTATGGGATTTAATAATTTAATTCCTGCAGGAATGTGGTTGTGGTGCAAGCTGAAGCTGGTTTTAGTGTAAAGGTTCCTACTGTTAAAACTTTTGAAAGAAAAATCCATCTTACAGCACTGTAGGCCATAAACTGCTGGGTGAGACTCAAGCCAGGTTTTAACTTGGTTTGGCAAGAGAAGAAAGAGGAATGTTCAGGGAACAAGTGGCAGAGCAAGAGGAAATGCACTCAAGTTGTGCTATGAGAGATTTAAGCTGGATTTTAGGAACAATTTCTTCACCAAAAGGGCAGTCAGGAATTGGAACAGACCCCCCAGGGCAGTGCTGGAGTCACCACTGTGGAAGTGTTCAAAATGTGTGGATGTGGCCCCTGGGGATGTGGCTCAATGGTGAACGGGGTGCTGCTGGTTGATGGTCAGACTCAGTGATCTCAGAGGTCTCTTGCAACCTTAATGATTCCATGGTTGGCTCAGATGGAAAGCCACATTTCAGATCTCTGCCCTCTTCCTATTTCGTGCCTCTGAGATAAACAGGGTTTGCAATGGAGAGGCAGAGACTTGGTCGTCTCCTGCAGCAGCATCCTGCTCCAGGAGCAGCCTAACAAAGCCAGGGTTTCAGATCTGCCACTGATCCAGGTCTGGAGCCTGCAAGATGGGGACAAACTTTTTATTAGGGCCTGTAGTGGTAGGACAAGAGGTTTTAAACTAATAGAGGGTCAATTTATATTAAATATAAAGAAGAATGTTTTTATCATGAGGGTGATAAAACAGTGGGACAGGTCGCCCAGAGAATCTGTGGGTGTTCCATCCCTGGAAGCATTCAAGGCCAGGTGGGACAGGGTTTGGAGCAGCCAGGGGTAGTGGAAGGTGTCCCTGCACGTGTCATAGGGGGGGAATAAATTGATCTTTAAGGTCCCTTCCAACCCAAACCGTTGCAGGATTTTCTGAGTCCTCCTGTTTTGCAATATTTGTGTCTTTCATTGCTCTGGGGGCTGGGATGACTCAAGGTGGGAGCAATCCCTGCCTGCACATGGCACTTTTCCCTTCAGCACCTTGCAGCACGCAGGAGTGCCTGTCCAGCTGATTTTTCCTGGGAAACTGTGGGCAGGGAGGTGGGCAAATGGAGCATGTATCCAGGTGGGGAAGGTCTGTCTGTACCAGTAAATTTAACCCCAGCCTTGGGCTCTGGAGCAGAGTTATCCACAATGCTGTGTTTTAGGGTCCTGCACATTTGGCCTGGGGTCCTGGCAGGTACAATCTGTGTGTGAAAGCCCAGAGCTCCCCAGGGCCACATCAAACAAACCAACCAGGGCAAGGACAGGAGGCTGAATCTTCCTCTGGGATCATCCCTGGCACTAAATCCACACCATGATCCCAAACAAGGGCTGGGCCCAGACCAACCACCCCTCTCCCAGACAATATCTGGGCGTGCCTGAGGGTTTAGCAGGGATGTTTTCCAGCAGGCTCCGTGCCAGCCTGCTTTGGAGGACGGGAGAGTTTGTCCATATGGATGTGAGCTGTGCCATGCTGCTTTGCCCTCAGAGAACTGGCCCTGACCCATTTTATTTCCTAACAGAAATGTGGGATGTGTGGCCTGGAGGCTCTGGATTCATCAAGCTCTGCAAGCAGAGCTGCCCTTTGCCAGGTGTCTGGAAGTTTTAGGGGCTGTTAATGGGAGAATTAAACCCCACTGGCTTCCAGGGAAACCCGTGATGTAATCCAACATCCAGTGTTTTCTGTGCATCCAAGGAGAAACAGCCCCAGATCCAGAGCATTTGCAGTCAAAGCACAGGGGAAACTGAGGCACAGGACTTGTTTGACCTACCAGGAACACACAGGATCCAGATGCTGGATCCATACTCTGGAAATCATGGAGAGAGAGGTGCTGTTTGGATGGGAGTGACTGGTTTGGGCAGTGCAAATCAAGACAAAAGCACTGTCAGGAACCTGGGTGCTGCAAAAATGTGCTGGGGCTCAGAAAGACTCGTCAAATCCAAGATCATCTCAGTCTCAGGCACAGGATGGGATTGTTGGGGTGTCCTGTGCAGGGCCAGGAGTTGGCACGATGATCCTTAGGGGTCCCTTCCAACTCAGGATATTCTATGGCTCCGTGATCCAGTTCTTCATGGAATTCATTGCTGAAAGAGGGAAGTAGACTCTGGAGGTTTATGTAACTGAAAAACTCATTAGAATAAGGGAAATTTAAAAATAAAATAAAATAAA
The DNA here is from genome assembly GCF_022539315.1 of Serinus canaria. NCBI lineage: Eukaryota > Metazoa > Chordata > Aves > Passeriformes > Fringillidae > Serinus > Serinus canaria. Next base: position 110,362,315 of record NC_066316.1, read on the forward strand.
ATAACCTATCCATCTCTGTAGGTGGAATCATAGAATTATTTAGGTTGGAAATAATCTTTGAGATCATTGAGTCCAAACATCCCCCAGCACTGCCAAGGCCACCACTGACCTGTGTCCCCAAGTGCCACATCCACAGGGCTTTTAAATCCCTTCAGGAATGAAGACTCCACCACTTCCCTGGGCAGCTGTTCTAGGGTTTGACAACCCTTTCCATGAAGAAATTTTCCCTAATATCCAATCTAAATCTCCTCTGATGCAATTTGATGCCATTTCCCCTTGTCCTGTCCCTGTTCCCTGGGAGCAGAGCCCGACCCCCCCTGGCTGTCCCCTCCTGTCAGGGAGTTGTGCAGAGCCACAAGGTCCCTCCTGAGCCTCCTTTTCTCCAGGCTGAGCCCCTATCCCAGCTCCCTCAGCTGCTCCTGGTGCTCCAGCCCCTTCCCCAGCCCTGTTCCCTTCTCTGGTAGTACCAAATGTGGAGACTGCTGGAGATTGAGCGAGTTGTGGGAAATCCTCATCCTACCCAATTCTCATCCTTTCCTTGGGAATCTGCTACTGATGATTTTTGGAGCCAGAAAATGGATGAATCTGACCCAGCAGAGCAGTTTGGGAGATCTTACAGGAATTGATCCAACTTTGATTCAAAGGAGTTTGGGTTTGGGACCCCACTTGGGACATCTCACGGATGTTTGAATGATGGGATAGCTCAGCAACTTTTAGAGCACAGCACATGAAAGGCTGGGCAGGGCCTTGGGAGGAGAAGTGTTTGGGCTCCAAGGGACTTAAATATCCCAGAGACAACATCCCAGCTGCTGTGTGACTTCAGAGCCATGCAGGAAACTCCACCTGGCCACCAAGGTGATGTGTTGGACTCATCCACAGAGATGCAGCCTCCGCCACAGGGAGCCTGGGGCATATCTAATGTGCTGCATTAAAAAAAAAAATTAAAAATAAAATAGCCCCTTTCTCCAGACTTTCCAGCTTCCTGTGTTAACCAGAATGGTGCTTTGAAGTGGGCAATGGATTCCCTGGATGCTCCCAGGATGTATTTGGTGGGGGATGAGCAGCCCTGCTGAATGAATAAAGAGCAGAGCTTTGCTGCTTCAAGTGACGTTGATTTTAATGCAAAATGGCAGAGTGGAGCAGGAGGAGTTCACCAGCTTTCTAGAAAAGCTTCACCTGGTGGGAGCAGAGGCAGGAGCTGACCTTGAAGGAAACTCAGCTCAGATTTGGGACATCTGTGAGCCACTGGAAAGGCTGCTTGGCATAATGGGAATGGCGTGCAGCAGGGTGTGCACCTGGAAGCACAACTGGATGGGGCTGGTTCAGTGGCTGAACAACCCTCTGAGAGGCAGCTGCTGCTGAGCAAAATGGGTCCCTGGACTCACATTTCCACTGCAGGGAGAGAGGCTGTGGAGCTTCACTCCAGCAGGAGGCACTGGGGTTTTTTTGGTGCATATCTCTGTGAGGAGACAAAGCACAGGATCCTCTGTCCCCTCTGAGTGGAAGCTGCTGTCACTTTTGTGAGCTTTTGTTCCTACATTCATGCTCCCCTGCCCTGCACCAGCCTCACAGCTGCCCAGATTATCTGAACCTTCCCTGTGTGTGTACATGACAGGGATAAACCAGCACAGGGATATTTTCTTCCCCTCTCCATCAATCCAGGAGCGTGGCTCCCTCCACCCATCAAAGAGGCATTTTTATTCCCTTGCTCCACGTCATTCCTGAACTGCTCCCAGCCAGAAACTCTCTGCTTGAAGCAGTGTTTGATTTAACCAGAGGCAACTTAACACTGTAGTCATCAGTCAGTTCCTGACACTATCAAGGCCTGGAAGATAAAGGAGTGAATTAAAAGGGAAGGGAATTAAAAAAAAATAAAAGAAGAGAGAGAGAATGAAAATAATAATAGTAATAAAAAAAATCCTCTAAGATCTGATTTTGTGTTAAATGTTTTCATCTTTGGAGTGAGCATGAAGAGCTGATCAGCAGTGTCTGCTCCACTGACTCGCTGGTAACGTGCAGTTGTTCAGAGGGACAGGGAACACCAGCTCCTGCAGGAGATGAAGGGCTGGCAGCTGCCTGGATCTGCCTCTCCTGCAGCCTTGCCAGCTGACCACAGGCTGCAGGAGATGCCTGGATGCCTCTCTGGTGTGGCTGCATCTTCAAAATTGCTGTGCCTGCTTCCTTGGGGGGACTTCTTCCTTGGGCTTCTCAGTGAGGGAAAACTGCTGGATAGGAAGGAAAGGCTGGCAGGGCTTTGCTCCAGAGGTGTGCCGGGCTTCTGGTGGGACTGTTTGTCATGGAGAAGATCCCTGGCACGAGGCTGGGATTTTACACAGCCTGGAATGGTCAGTGGCTGCAGACAGGTCAGCCAGGGCTCCTGAGGAGTTTGCCAGGGCTTTCTGCAGGCAGGAGCTGGGATGGAGCTGTGCCATCTGCCTCAACACTTCTAAGTGTCTCCAGCACTGTTTTTATTGTCCCACTTGGACACCTGCTCGTGCCTGAGCTGGAATACAAGCCATGGATGTAAAGAAATGCAAACTTAGTGACCTCGGTGGGGCAGCTTTGATGTACAACAGTTGTGGCTGCCTTGGGCACCAGCACCAGGGCCACTCGTTGATCCACAATTGTAGAAATGCTCGGATTGAAGAGGAAACGACCTCAAGTTGTTCCAGGGGAGGTTTGGATGGGATACTGGGGAAAAATTCTTCACTGAAAGGGGGGTCAGGCACTGGCACAGCTGCTCAGGGCAGTGGTGGAATCCCCATCCCTGGAGGGATTTAAAAGCTGTGTGGATGTGGCACTTGGGGACATGGGTTAGGGGTGGATTTGGCAGTGCTGGGTTAATGGTTGGACTCAGTTGTTCTCAGAGGTCTTTTCCAACTTTGCTGATCCTGTGATTCCATGATCCCATTCCCATGTGTGCCCAGCAGTGGCCAGGTTGGAAGCAGTCAGGGGAATCCCTTTAAAGGTTCCTTGACTGATGTCTGGCATCTAAAACTTCCCTCTCCTGGGACTCTTTGACTATGCTGGATGAGTTTCCAACACAGCAAACACCTGGCTTCTGATTTTATAGAATCCCGGGAGCTGGATTTGGGAGAGCTGAGGGCAGTTAAGTCTTGAGGCAACTCTACCTGTAAGATTCCCTGTTTCTTAAGTCCCATCTCATGAATTCCACAATCAGGGAAAGCTGTTTCTCCCAGCTGGCTTCAGGACATCGTTGATGGGTTTTCCTAAAATTCCTGTTATCCTCAAATCTTTTTAGGGTGGAATGGGATGGTGAGGTGGCCCCTGGAGACCCAGTTCAGGTTCTCTGAAGGGCATCCCCTGAGAGGTGGCTGTGTTCCAGAAGCTTAGGGCCCCTGGTTTCTGGAACAGAGGCAGCCTCAGCTGTGTGTCCAGATTCCCAAAATGCAGCTGGATCCTCCTGCACCTGCTTTCCCAAGGATGGTGGGAATGGAAGCAGGAATCAGTTAGCAATGCATCTTTAAAACTTGGTTTGCATCATTAGGCACTTATGAGCAGTGACCTGACATCTGAGGGGTCAGGATGCTTCATTATCCCTGCTGGGATTAAACACACCTCTGGAAAAGTGTTTGGCAGCTTTTTGTTTAATATTTCTGTGTAAGATGGATGTGAAATGCCAAGCAATGCTGTCTGATGGGCTTTCAGGCTCTTCTGGAGGAAGGATATAGCACTGTCCAAAGTGGAAAGAAGGGAAAAGGAGTTGGTCTCACCTGGAATTCACTTCATCTTAAGAAGGGCTTATAAAAAAAAAATGAAGAGGAACTTTTTACACAGGCAGATTGTGACAGGACAGCAGGGATCCATTTTAAACTAAAAAAGAACAGATTTAGATTAGATTTTAGGAGGAAATTATTCCCTAAGAGAGTGGTGAGGCCCCGGCACAGGTTGCCCAGAGAAGCTGTGGCTGTCCCTGGATCCCTGGAATTGTCCAAGGCCAGGGTGGATGGGGCTTGGAGCAAGTGGAAATGTTGGGATAGTGGAAGGTGTTGACAGGGGGTGGAACGAGATGGTCCTTGAAGTCCCTTCCAATCCCAAACATTCTGTGATTCCATGATTCTATGGCATCCTCCTTGGCACACAAAGCCAAAGCTGGAGCTGGATGTTTGTGGGGCATTTTTTTGAGATTAAAATAAAAAAAAGCTTTTTGATTCCATACTCAGGAAATCTTGGGGTCCCTCTAAGAATGGCAGCTGGCTCAGGGGTGGGCCCACTTTACAGCTCCTTGCAGGCACTGTTTTTTCCTGCCTTGTTCCTCTCAGTATTTCCTTGTTGGGGACAGATTTTGGGTTCGTTCCTCTCCTAGCACACATTTTCACCCAGACCCAGCCTGCTCCCTAATAAACCCAGCGTGCTGGCAGCCAATCATCTGATCCTGCTGAAGAAGTGCCTCTGTTTCTCCTGACACGGGCAACTTGATTTGTAAACAGACACTTAAGTGGGTGTTTTTAGTGGTATAGCAGATGGTCAATACAGCTGCCTCCTCTCCCTACTCTGCATTCCCTCCCCTCCTCTACAGTTACACTTTCTTGCCATTTTTCTCTGTAATGTGGATTTTGGTTTAAAGAAAAAAAAAAATTTAAAAAAGAGATTGCAAGAGGGAGAAAATTGTTCAGTGAATTTCAAGAGGGGGAAAAAAAAATGGACGGCAACCTCAAACGTTACCTTAAAAGCCCTGTGAGAGCTTCCCACACATCCTCACTTTGCTTGACTTCTCCCTGCTTGAGTAGCTCTGGATCTCAATGGGACTGCTCGTGTGGGAAGAGCACAAGGCTGGGATCCACTTCCCTCACGCACAGGAGCCCGTGACTAATGCTACAACCATAAGGGCTCATTTTCCTCCCTGCTTGGTGGAGTCAGTGCTTGAGGAGGTGCTTGCTTCCCTGAATTCTGCAGAGGGGCTCAGAGGTGATTTTGGGATGGGGGATGGCGTGGATCTGTCGCCCTGATTTTTTAAGATTTTCTAAGCCTCCTGATGTTTGCATTCTTGCAACAAAATTTCTCACATGCTTTCTGTAAATAACTTATTGTTTTGCATTCTTTTATGGAGGAGGAGAAATCTGATGGACTGTTGGTTTGTCCAGTGTCATTGGAGAGGTGGCACTTTCACCCTCCAGTCCACTGGAGGGTGTCACTTTCTGGAAATCTCTCAATGTTGGAGTCAGAAAATAAACTTCCCTTTTTTCACCTTGAGAACAGCGGTGTGTGCACGTTGTGTTATTTCGTGTCCTATAGTGACATAGATCCCTCTCCAAGGGTTTCTTGGCTGTGACCCAGGAGCGTGGTTGGGGTCTCTGCAGATGTTTTGGCCTTGCTGCTGCACACCTGCCTTGTGTTACGCTTGTGTTTTCCAAATCCACCTCGCTGCCTTCCATGGGATCAGTGATCAGCCCCAAGTAGAGAGTGGGATTGAGCCCCTTCCCTCTCTGCCCCCCAGACCAACATCTGCCTCATCAGAAGGCTCTTCTTAAACCCCCTAAATTTTCCCTTTTCTTGCTTTCGAGCTGTCATTTCTGCTTCCCCTCCCAGCACAGCCCCATTGCGTGGTGGACACCTCCAGGAGTGAGCTCTTAACCTTTACAAAAGCACTGGAGTGAGACAAATCCAGCTCCAGGCTGGGGGCTGCACTGCCTTAAGCCACAGCTGCAGCTCTGAAAGCAAACCAGCCATCACCTCTCCCTTACAGGAGGCTTGGCTGGGGATCAAAGTGCAGGTGGGGTCACATTGAAGAGTCCTTTTGTCTTTGACAGGTTGTCCCTCCCACAGTTCATCCCTAACACCTGGAGATGCAATCAGTGGAAACAGGAGGGAAGTGTCCAGCCTGTCCCAGCCTGGCTCCTCCATGTGCCTTCTGAGAGAGGGTTGTGGCTCAGTTGTTATCCCCATGGCTTGAAATACTCTGGGCTTGGCTGTCAGGTCTCGTGGCCTGACACTTGAAACCCATTGAGGGTTTCCTGCCTCTTCAGCAGCCTTTTCCAAGCAGACTGCACCAAGGCACAAGTCATTCCCTGCCCAGGGCAGTGGTGGATTCCCCATTCCTGGAGGGATTTAAAAGCCCTGTGGGTGTGGCACTTGGGGACATGGCTCAGTGGAGGGCTTGGCAGTGCTGGGGGCACAGTTGGACTTGATGATCCTGAAGGGCTTTTCCAACCTTAATGGCTTGATGAGTCTATGAATCTCCTGAGAAAGCTCTCTAGGAATTTCTCAAGGCAAACTTTTGTTTCCCTGCTGGAAAATTCCAGTTCAGCCCCCCCCCCAAAATATTCCTTTTCTAGGAAGGTGCTTATTCCAGTAATGTCTTCAGCAGAAATGATCCCTCTGAACTAATACTTTGGTGATCAGGGAATTATTTAGGGGTTACTATTTGCAGGCTTTCCCCCTGTTATTGGTGTCCCCCTGGGCATGATATGCTCAGGTATCCCATCAAATCACTGGATGATTTGGGCTGGGACCTTAAAGACCACCTAGTTTCAAATCCCTGGATGCCTTTTCATTTCCATCATCAATTAGGGAAAAGCTGTGAGAAACATAAGTAATTTCAACACTGCAAGCATCCGTGGGCACACAAAAAGATGTGGATGCACAAGGGATTGCACAAGGAATATTTGAATCCCACAACACCCAGGGACTGCCCCTTCCTTGTCCTCACCTGTCCTGCTGATGTTTAAGGTCTTGCTGGTGTTTAAGACTGGAGTTTGGCTCTAGATCCTACTGGGAAAACCACGCTGCTCAGGGTAATGGTGCCACTGGAGGGATTTGTCCAGAAGGACATGACCTTTCCTAGGAACAAGGCTTTCCTAAAGGGTCTGCTCCTCCTCCCTGCCCCAAGGTGAGTTTCTGGCCCAGGACTCTGCTTCCTTGCTGTTTCCTGGCCGGAGCCTCCTTGTGCAGGGCTGGCTGTGGTTCCTTCCCCTGGCCCTGGCCTCCATCCATGGCTATAGGAGGACTCTGTGCAATGGCCAGATCCTCCTGTGCTTCTGTTCCCTGGACCTGAGCCCAGCCCGTTTCCCTCCCTGTCCTTCTTTTCCATGAATGAAGTGGAGGGATTTGGCCAGGAGCCAGAACCCTCCAGGGCTTTTATCAATGGGATCAAGGGTTTGTCAGATCCTGAGGATGAGTCATGGCAGGATCCCCTTACTGCTGGTTAATGCCTCGTGTGGTGCAGGTGAACCTGCAATTCAGGGATTTGCCTGGAAAGGATTTGCTTGGACCCTCTGGAACACTTCCATGGATGCAGGAGGGACAGGACAAGGGGAAATGGCTTCAGACTGACAGAGAGTAGGGTTAGATGGGGTATTGGAAGGAATTGTTCCCTGGAAGGGTGGTGAGGCCCTGGCACAGGGTGCCCAGAGAAGCTGTGGCTACCCCTGGATCCCTGGAAGTGTCCAAGGCCAGGTTGGATGTGGCTTGAAACAACCTGGGGTAGTGGAAAGTGTCCCTGCCCATGGCAGGGGGTGGAATGAGATGAGCTTTACTTTCCCTTCCAACCCAAACCCCTCTGTGGTTCTGTCAGGACCCAGGACATCCCTCTGGCTGCCCTGGAGGACTCGAGACCCTGGCAGGGGGCTCAGAGACCTTGGCATGGAGTCAAAGACACCTGTGCCTTTGATTTTAGTCCATGCAAACAATTACCAACTTTGTGTGAAGAGTTACAAGCCACAAGGGTTTGAGTAGAATGTTAGTGAATTTATCACGGGGTGAAAAAGTAGAATTTTGGGGGTTTAGAATGGGGGTTCAAGAGGCAAGATGGAGGAATCTGGGCATGTCCTGTCCTTCTTCTTCTTCTTCTTCTTCTGGCCCTCCATCTTCTGCTGTGATGGTGGCACTTTTGGATTGGCTTAGAGTGGAGACAGACTGTCTAACATAGGTGACAGGTATTGGAAAATGATTGTAAATAAAGTACATGTAGTTTGTAGTATAAAAAGTTAACAGCACCCCAAGGGCAGGGACTGTGCCACAACCCGAGCTGCTGGACAGATCTCAGCAGGTCAGAGAAAGAATGTGATTGATAAGAGAAAATAAACAACCTTGAAAACCAGAGCCGAGGAATCTCGACTTCCTCTTTGGTCCAGGGCTGGGAAAAGAGAGACTTTCTAACACCTCAGGGGTCATCTCAACCACAGAAACCCAGGATGATTCCATGGTGACACACGGGCCTGCTGGGACAAGGTGGCATCCTGCACCTCTTCCCAGGGGCAGCCATGCAGGAATGTGGTCCCTTCTTGGAGGAGGACACAAGGAGGTGACACACGCAGGGAAGGTCCAAAAAGAGGATTCAGCTCAGCTCTGTGTGGTGCCACAGCTTTTCCATGGTTGTCTCAGAGACTGGTTAGGGTGATGGGCACAGCAGGGAGGGGACACGGTCACCAGCACCAGGACGTGGTTGCTGAGCCACCAGAGAGGGTTCCTGTCCCACCTGCAGCTCAGATCACTGGTGTGATCAAACAGCTCTTTTCCCCACCTCCTGAAATTCACTGGCTCCAGCTAAGGCATTGCCCATCTCAGGCTCTCCAAGATGCACACCAAGCCCTCAGAAAGTAATAAAAATTATGATCTGAAAGGTCTTTTCCAACCCAAATGATTCTATCATTCCATGGTTTTAAATCCAGGCAAGCAGAGAAGAAGTCATCATCATTCCATTTCTTCATCATTATTTTTCCCCCTCAGGTGTTAGAGCCTGGAGGAAAATTTTGAAGTCAAACCTCACCTCAGAAACATTTTAAATGCTTCTCTTTGCCTGGAAGGTGCAAAATTCTGTTTCCAAAGTTTTCCTGTTTGGTTTTGGGCAGTCTTTCACCAAAGCTTAACATATATTTCCTAAAGAAACCAGACCTACACAGGGACAGAGGGTCAAAACTTTTAATACTGATTTTTCAGAGGATAAATCCTTCAACTTTCACACAACCAGGCAAATGGAAAGAGAATTTGAACCTCAGTATCCTCAGTGAAGTAAAAATCACCCCCAAGACCATATTCCCTCCTAAATTCCAGCCAAACCACCCATCAGAGAAATGTGAGTGTCACAGGCTTGGGTAAATCTTTCACTGGTGTTTGTTCTTTACTGGTTGCTGGAGAATCTACCATCCCTTGGAAACCAACCTTGCTTTGCTCTTTTACTCACAGAGAGATTTGTTTTCTTAGCTGTAGTGTAGGGAGAGATCTGGATGTGATTTCATGTTGGAGCATGTGAAGGAAAACTTTGGGAGGCATATGGGAAAAGCAGAGTTTTTTGAACCCTGGGATACTGCAAGAACTGGGATTTGAGCCTCAGTCTTCTGTATCTTCAACCACCATACTCATCCTGGGCTGACCTGAGCTTCCTCCTAGTTTATTACCTGATTTCTGAGGCTGATTTCCATGAGCCCATCTCCCCTTTGCCCCAGGCACATTTACACAGGGCTGAAAAACCTTTTCTTCCTTTGTATCCACGAATTCCAATCACCCCTCAAACAGCCTCCATCGGTCTGCACCCCATCCCTGCCCCAAACTCCATGTGGGACCTCAGCAGGGGCTGGGATGGTGGCAGTCCTGAGCTTCCACCTTGTCCCTCCAAATGTCCCCTGGGCTCTTGGGTATGACCCAGCCCAGTGATTGCCCTTCCAACTCCCACTCCAGAGCATCTGTTTCCCTTGCCACAGCCCTTTCAGACAGCACCAGCCTCCTCTCCCTGCCAGACCCACTGTCTTCCAGCCCCAAAGCCTGCTTAGACCCATTAAGTTTTTAATCTGGTTTGTGTTTACAATCTCCCCTTACATTCTTATTTTCTTCTGTGTAATTCCTGCTCCCCACTGGTGATTCAGCAGCAGGAAGGCAAAGAGTTCCTCTGGCCTCCAGGGTTTTGCCTTTAGAGGGTTTTTTGAGCATTTTCTGAAATGCTCCCCCTGGCTTGGGTCTCATCTATTGCCTGTGGGACTGGACCAATGTACCCACAGCAGAAAGGGGCTGATGGGTGCTGCAGAAAGACTTTCCTGAGCAGGTCTAATCCCAGCTGTCCCACTGGAATCTTCTCCTGGGTGAACATCCATGCCAGGAGCGTGGTTGGAGTTTCCAGGTGTTGAGGTTTCAGTCACCTGCCAACCAGTCAGCTCAGAGGTCTCATTTTGGCCGGGTCTGAGAGGGTTGGGAAGAGGCAGAAGGACCCCATGGCCACATGTCCTGCAGGAGGTACAGGATCTTTGGGGTGTAAATCCTTGCTGGATCACCAGCTGGAAGAGCATTTGCAGTTTGGGCAGCCCAAGGACAAGGCCTCAGGATCATGGAGAAGAGGCTCTGGATATTTCACATACACAAGCGTTGCTTTTCCCTAGTTTTTCCCCAGGTGCCAAAAGCCACCTGAGATGCCCTCAGGCTGTGCCAGTCCAGGGGGTCAAAGGTGCTCAGTTCAGGGTTGAACCAAATAAAACTCTGCCCATGTTTTCATTTCAGTGAATAAAACCTCTTCCACCCAACCCAAACTGCTTTGCTTTTCCCCAGCTCCATTTCAGCAGCTGCAGCAGAATGCTGTGTGTCCCACCATCCACAGGGACCAAAGGACTCACCATTCCTGGCTCATCCAGCAGGAAACTGAGTCACAGGCAGGTGACAGCAGAGACCAGCCCCCAACAGGCCTGTTCTCTGGATTAAAACTGTGCAAGGGACTGTGCCAACAGGTGACAGCAGGAGTGGTGCAATCCCTGTCCCTGCTTCCTTCACTGGCACAGACAAAGCCTTTCTGTCCCACCCCTGCCTCTGCTGCATCCTCTGTATTTCAGGCATCTTTCTCTCCAACTCCCAGCCCTGCACAGGCATTTACCCAGCAGAAATATGACTTTTAATTACTATTTTTTATGACTTCCTTTTCATAATTGCACTGGAGGCTCTCTGCTTTAATCCGCATCCTGAGAAATCACTTTCTCAGGCACGATCCACTGGATGGGAAAGGGAAATAAGGATTTCAAAGTGCAGCCATGGGCTTGTTGGCAGCAAAGAAATGTGGGGTCCACTGTAGTTTTATCAGAGAGTAATTTGGGTGGGAAGGGACCTTAAGGATCATCCCATCCCACCCCCTGCCATGGGCAGAGACACCTTCCACTAGCCCAGGTTGCTCCAAGCCCTTTCCAGCCTGGTCTTGGACACTTCCAGGGATCCAGTGGCGGCCACAGCTTCTCTGGGCACCCTGTGCCAGGGCCTCCCCACCCTCACAGGGAAGAATTTCTTCCTAAGATCTAATCTAAATCTCTCCTCTTTTAATGTAAAAACCATTCCCCCATGCCCTTTCCCTATCTGCCTGAGGATCTCCTCCCAAAAACTTTGAGGGAGTGGACAAAGTCCTGCAGACTCCCCTCTCCTGACTGTTCCCCACCCAGCTGATGATGCTTCCACAATATCCAGTGCTTTGGTGCAAATGATGCCTTGGAGTGGCTGCCTGAAACAAAGGCTAGGCAAAATTAATAGAATAAAAGTGGGTGTTTTTTGAAGACCTTCAATAGGTACACCTTGGGGGAAATGGTCACCAATTTTTCATACAGTTTTAAGTTTGGTCTATTTACATATCAGGGATTAATCCTCCAGTTACAACTTCAGGTAATGAAGTCATATACTCCCAGTTTGCTTCTCCCCCCAACTTAATTTTGTTTAAACTTTTTGGGGCCTGAGACAGTGAGGTGTCCTTGAGTCCTGAGCCTAGACAGGACCTGTTTTGTCTGAATAAAATGGGAGAACGGGAGCTGACAGGCTACATTAGAGTTATGCACTAAAGAATTTGCAGGATTACAAATATATGAAAAATATAAAACTTAAAACACTAAGGCACCACACACAGAGGAATTAATTGGATTGAAATATCAGTGTTAAGACTTAAACACCCTTTAACATCCCCTCCCTCCACCCCATCACTTCTTATTGTCCCTGTCATTATCATCTGTCAGGATCTGGGGCTGTTCATTGTCTGCCATCTATAGGGGGGATCATTTCACAGGAAAACCTCCAGACAGTGCCAACATTTATTGCTCAACATGAAGAAATGGAAGTGGATTTTTCATAGGGCCAAAGCTGCTCAGGGTGGGGATGAGGAGCCACTTAAGAATGGAAGAGTTTGGGGTTTAGTTTTAAAAAGCTGCTCAGCCCTCAGGCCTGGTGCACTGGGGGAAAGAGGAGATTTGGGTGCTGTAGACACTGAAGGGATGGCTGTCACTGCTGTCCCAGGGAAGTGGCACAGGACAAGTTCATGGACACCTCAGCTCTGGGATATGGGTGAGTTCTGGTGCTCAGACCAAAGTACCTGAAAGAGGACACTGAGGCCACCAGAGAACCTTCTGTCAACAGTGGGGGCACCTCCAGTCATCCCACCCATGAGAGGTGTCCAAGACACACAGGGACAGCCACCTTTGGAGGCACCCATGGCTGTAGGTGCCATCTCAGGTGACCAAGTGAGGTGCCTAAGCAGCTCCTGGCATGGTGGCATTATCCAGATAGCAAAGCCAGCTCTTTACAAAAAGCCACAAGAGCCAGTCCTCAGTCCCTGTCCTGTCCTGGACATCCCACAGAGAGTTGCCCAGAGAAGCTGTGGCTGCCTCATCCCTGGAAATGTTAAAAGCTGGTTTGGACAGGGCTTGGAGCAACCTGGGACAGTGGAAAGTGTGACTGGAACCCTTCCAACCCAAACCATTCTGTGCTTCTGTGATAACCCAGCATGACCTGCATGGAACTGGGACAAAGAGACAGCCAGGAATGGATATTCCCACCATGAGGACACGGGGCTGGGAGAGTGGGAATTGTGTGGTGAATCACAAAGCTCCACCACACAACCAGCTCCAAAGCCTGCAAGAGAGGCTCTTTCTCACAGCAGAACCCCCGAGCCATCAGATTTCTTTTAGACTAAAGCAGTGTGTAATATATAATTGATAATGGTTATTCCTGGTGCACTCCTTGTAATGAAATTTTAATGCCAGGGACAGCTCAGCGTGTGCGTGTGTGTGTGCAATGTAGAGCTGGGTCCTCGTGCTGTTAAACACAGCTCCTCAGCCTTTGTTCTGGCAGCTGGAATCTCAGCTGGCTTCTCAATGTCAGAGAGGGCAACCCCACATGCAGCTGGTGCCAGAATTCCCACCAAAACCAGGAGTCCAGAGCTTGGAGTGGGTGCTGTTCTCAGGAGTTAAAACATTATTCCACCTGATTCCCAAGAGTTGCCCCAGCCAGTCCCTTCCTGGGAATTTGGCTGCCTGTAAATAACATTTCCATCACCTTTGGGTCCTGTAAAGGAAGAAGTTCAGCTGGAAGCAGGAGGATCTCACCCCACAGGAGATGCCTTTCAGTGAGCAGAGCTGCCTTTCTCTTGTCACTGATAAAAATATCTGGCAAAAAAAAATCCAGCAGTGACTATGCTGTGCCTTTTCATTTCTTTTCAGGAGGGGTAATTAGCTCCCTCTCCCACAGTCTGATGTTCACACTGGGCTGTGTTTTCCTCTCCACTGGTTTATTTCCATGGGTCAGGGCAGGCAGCAGTATATGGAACTACCTCCTTGCTCATGGCCAGCCCTAAGTCCTGGAAAGCAGAGGGATCCTGCCTTCAGATCCTGTTTGCCCAGATTCATGGGAATGAGGAAAAGAAGTCATCATACCCTTCTCTTTTTAACCCACTGTGATTTTGGTGAGGGTGTAAGATCAGAACCCAAGGGGACAGCCTATCAGCTGGGCAAGCTGATCTAGGTGGAGATGTCCCTGCTCATTCCAGGGGTTGGGACTAGATGACCTTTAAAGGTCCCTTCCATTCCAGACTGCTCCATGACTCTGTGATCAGTGGTAGCTCTGTGCAGCAACTGCTCCTGGGTCCTTTTTGGGATTTGTATGGTGGGACAATTTAGAACAGCATTTGTTAGTCTGTACCAAGGCTGTGCTGGAAACCAAGTCCCCTCCACACCCTGCCAAGCACTGGGGTGTGGAGAAAACCTGCAAGAGTTTGGATGTTTTGTTTGATTGTTTTCCTGTGCTCCAGGTTACAGACATAACAAATTTACCAACCATTTTCAACACAACGAAACCAGTTGTGCTTATTTTGGGATTGCGTTGGATATCAGGGAAAGATTCTTCCCCCAGAGGGTTGTGGGGCACTGAAAAGGCTTTTCTGAGAATGGGCTCAGCCCTAAGGCTGCCAGAACTCCAGGAGCATTTGGACAACACTCAGGGATGCACAGGGTGGGACTTTGGGGTGTCTGTGCACAGCTAGGAGCTGGACTGCATGGTCCTGGTGGGTCCCTTCCAGCTCAGGACAGTCTGTGATTTCATGATTCTGAGTGGTTCCTGCCCTTTATTCCCATCCTCTGGCTCTTTCCTGGGCACAGCCCTTGCTCTCTGCAACACTCCCAGCACTGTCTGGGGCTCTACAGGGCGGCTTCATGTCCTTGGTGACTGTTGAGCCAGAATAACCAGAGTTTGAGTCTGTCCCCTGGGGCAGGGGACAATCACCTGAGAGGGTTCTGTGGGTCACCCTCTGGGTCCAGTCCTTGGTGGAAGTCACTGCTGCTGCTCTGGGCACTTGCTGTGACATCCCTGGGGCACAGATGAGGTGACACCACTGCCAGCAGAGGGACTCAGGTTTGCCCAGGCCCTGCCAGGGCTGGGTGATCGATTGTTGTGAGTGGTAAATGGAACAGAGTCAGAACACAAGGGCTGGGGTTGAACCTTCACCTTTCTGTTTTCACCACCATCCCCAGAGCCTTTTCAGCCATGGCCAACTCAGATTTAGCCAAACCATCCCTCTCTCAGCTCAGGAGGTGGCACAGGCCAGGGATCATCCCCTGCAGGGGGTTGGGTGCAGCCAGTGTCTTTAGGAGGGTGGGAAGGGTTAATGGTGTGAACATGGCCAGGTCTCAGGGATGGAGATCAGGCTCCAGCAAGGATTTATTGTGGAGTCATAACCTCAGCATCAGGCTGGGTGAGAGAGCTGGGGGTGCTCACCTGGAGAAGAAAAGGATCCAGGGAGAGCACAGAGCCCCTTCCAGAGACTAAAGGGGCTCCAGGAGAGCTGGTGAGGGACTTGGGACAAGGGATGGAGGGACAGGACACAGGGAATGGCTTCCCACTGCCAGAGGGCAGGGATGGATGGGATATTGGGAAGGAATTCCTGGCTGTGAGGGTGGGGAGGCCCTGGCACAGGTTGCCCAAAGAAGCTGTGGCTGCCCCTGGATCTCTGGAAGCGATTCAAGTGATTCAAGGCCAGGCTGGATGAGGCTTGGAGCGAGCTGGGATAGTGGAAGGTGTCCTTGCCCATAGCAGGGGATGGAACAAGTTGAGGTCCCTTCCAAAACAAACCAATTTGGGACTCTTTGATCCTATGATCAGCTCTGACCTGAGCACTCTGAGGGTTTTCCCTCTTTGCATCCCAACCTCTCTCATCACCCACCTTTTGCAACAACCATTCCCGGGAGCTGGATCAAAGAGACAATCCCTAGCCTGGCAGCCTTCTCCAGTAAGAATCTGTGTTTGGAGCTTCCTCCAAGCACTCACTCCGAGGCTGTTGCTTGCTGGTGAACCCGCTGAACCCCACGTGGGCTGCACAGGCACCAGAGCTGGGCTGGGCTGGGCTGGGCTGGGCGAGCGCTGCAATGGAGAGGCTGGTGTGAGCCAAGCGTTGTCACGGAAACCGGAGAGTTGGGGAGGAGGCGGAGAGGGGATGCCGAGAGTGCGGAGCATTCAGGGGGGCGGAGGGGCTCTCCCATCATCCCTCCATGCAGAGATTCCCCCAAGGAAGAGACGTCTCCCTGCTGCTTTCGGGAGCTTGCCAGCTCGGCTCCTCCTCGCTGGAGTGGATGGATTTGTCTGCACTATTCCTTCTCAAACCCTTCCTCCCTGTACCATTAAAAAAAGAGAGGAAGAATAAAAAGGAGCAGGAAAATGAGGAAAGAGAGGAAGAGAGGAAGAGAGGAAGAGAGGAAGGAAGGAAGGGAGGAAGGGAGGAAGGAAGGAGGGAGGGAGGGAGGGAGTAGGGGGGCGGGAGGGAGGGGGGGCCTCGAAGGGAGGGGAGGGAGGGCAGGGACGGGCCGGGATAGGGAGGGAAGGCGTGGGGAAGGGAAGGGAGGGGAGGGTGAGGACCGCGGCGTCAGAGGGGAAGGGAAGGGAAGGGAGGGGGAGGGGAGGGAAGAGGGAAGGGAAGGGAAGGGCCAGGAGGCGAAGGGGAGGAGGAAGGAGGAAGGGAGGAAGGAAGGGAGGAGGAAGGGAAGGGGAAGGGAAAGGTTAGGAGGGAAAGGAAGGAAGGAGGAAGGGGAGAGGAAGAGGAGGAGAAGGAAGCGGGAAGAGGAAGGAAGGGAAGAGGAAGGGGAAGGAGGAAGGGAAGGGAGGAGGGAAAGGAAGGAAGGAAGAGGAAGGAGGAAGGGAAGGAGGAAAGGAAGGAGGAAGGGAAGGGAAGGGAAGGGAAAGGGCAGGGAAGGAAGGAAGGAAGGGAAGGGAAGGAGGAAGGAAGGAAGGAAGAGGAAGGAAAGGAAGGGAAGGGGAAGGAGGAGGAAGAGGAAGGAGGAAGGAAGCGGAGAGGGAAGGAAGGAAGGAGGAAGAGAAGAGGACAGGAGGAAGGAAGCGGAAGAGGAAAGGAAGGAAGAGGAAAGAGGAAGAGGAAGAGGAAGGGAAGAGGGAAGGGAAGAGGAAGGGAAGGAAGAGGAAGAGGAAGGAAGGGAGGGAAGAGGAAGAGGGAAGGAAGGAAGAAGGAAGGAAGGGAAGGGGAAGGAAGGGAAAAGGAAGGGAGGAGGAGAGGACGAGAAAGGAAGGGAAGGGGAAGGAAGGAAAGCGAAGGGAAGGAGGAAGGAAGGAATGAAAGGAAGAAAGGACAGAAAGGAATAAGCCACAGAACGGAAAAAGAAAGAAAGAAAGAGAAAAGAAAGAAAGAAAGAAAGAACGAAGAAAGAAAGATAAGAAGGAAAGAAAAGAAGAGAAGAAAGAAAAAGAAAGAAGAAAAGAAAAGAAAGAGAAAAGAAAGAAGAAAAGAAGAAAGAAAGACAGAAGAAAGAAAGACGAAAAAGAAAAGAAAGAAAGAAGAAAAAGAAAGAAAGAAAGAAAGAAAGAGAAGAAAGAAAAGAAAGAAAGAAAAAGAAAAAGAAGAAAGAAAAGAAGAAACGAAAGAACAGAAGAAAAGAAAGAAAGAAAGAAAGAAAGGAAAGAAAGAGACGAAAGAAAAGACAGAAAGACAAGAAAGAAAGAAAAGAACAAGAAAGAAAGAAGAAAAAAATGAGGAAAAAAAGAAAGAAAAAGAGAATTAAAAGGAAAGTGGGGAACGAAAGAGGATCCAGAGCTGCATGGAGGAGTAACTTTGAATTCCCACTATGCCCATCCCTGTGATTCCCCATGCAGGGTGGCACTGGAAGGCACCAATAATGGAGCATCATCCATCATCCCCTGAGTGCTCTGAGGCAAACACAGCCACCCCTCCCTCTGCCTTCCCTAAAAAACAGCCTGGTCCCCTCCTTGCTCCTCCTCAGGGAGTTCTGAGAGGTGGGACACCATGGAGGTGACACAGGACCGTGGCCATGGTGGGCAGGGCACAGTCCTGTGTTGATGTGGGAGCCTCTGTCCCTTTTCCATCCTTCCCTGGGGCTCTGTTGACCATTGGGATGTTTGGTTTCCCCAAGGAGACCCTGGAGAAGTCACCAAAGGCCATGTCTGGCTGTGGTTCAGGGGTGACAGTGGCACGGAGCAGAGGTTCACGTGTGGACATCCAGAGGGAATTCCACATTGCACCCATGGTGTGACCCTGGGAACAGCACTCTGGGGCGTGCTCAGGGCTCTGCTCACCCCCAGGGTCAGACATGGCTGGGCCTGGGCTGCTGTGAGCTGTGCCAGGGGCTGCTTTAGCAGTTTGGGATGGGGGTGGTCAGATCCTACAGGCACAGCAGTAACTCAGGAATGGCTCTTGTCACATGGCTGAGGTGGAGAATGAGACTCCTCAGTGAGATCCCCCTCATGGCCCAGCTTCTCCAGACCTTCCCACACCTGCATTGCCTTGCTGAGGATGTTCCCATCACTTTCAGTGCTATTTTGGGGGCAGGGCACTGAAATATGCAAGTGGTCTGTGAGTAACACAAGGTGAAATGAGGGAATTTCATTTCCTAGGAGAGTGGATGGGACCACCGTGAGGAAATGAAGTTCTATGATCTTATTCCTTAACTGTGAGGCTGAAAGTCCCCAGAGAAGGGGCTGGGTGACAAGAATGTGCCTGAGCAGTGGGACATTCACTGCAGGAAGAGCAGCACAAGGTCTTATTTGGGGGTTCAGCTCAAAATCTTGGCCAACTCGAGGAATAAATCCCTATCCAGGTTTGGGATGGGTGTTCCCACACCAAGGCTGGGGAGGCCCTTGCACAGGTTCCCCAGAGAAGCTGTGGCTGCCCCATCCCTGGAAGTCTCCAAGGCCAGCTTGGAGCAACCTGGGGTAGTGGAAGGTGTCCCTGCCTATGGCAGGGCATGGAACCAGCTGATTTTTGAGGTCCTTTCCCACCCAAACCATTCTGGGATTTCAGGGTGTCAGAAGTCAAGAGTGCAGCCAAGAGAGAGCCACAGCAGCCCCAGCTTGGAAAATGCATCCATGGCTGAAAACACCCCTCCACTGGGACTTCCAATCAGCCTCTGAACACGGTGGAAATCACAGGCATATTTATTCACTTTCAGTTCTTAATCCTGCACTGAACCTGATGGTGGTAATGGATATTAGGGCTGATTGGACCTGGCTGATTATTATTATTACTATTATTATTATTTTGCCAGCTGCAGGGTGTGTGGCTGGCTCTTGCAGCACTCTGCCTCTTCTCTGCTGACTCCTGGGAACCTGCTGCAATTTAGTCCAGGAGACCTGGAATTACTCCTTAGCAGGATCCTATTGTTATTTTTTGTTAGAGGGCTGGGCTTGTTCTGTCATTTTTTTTTTCTTCTTTATATTCTTTTTCCCTTACCTTTTTACAGGCAGGGAAAAACCCTTCCAAATTCTGGGGTTGGGTATTTATGGATATCTATGTTTATAGATGTATAATTTATATATTTCTGTATCTCCCACACTGGTACAGCCCCTTGCAAATGGCCATTCTTTATCATCCCATCCCATCCCATCCCATCCCAAATCTTCTCCTCCTCCTCATCTTCACTCACCCAAACTCACCCATTGAACATATAAAGAAATAAATATTTATTTATCAGTGTATTTAAAGTGCATTGCCCTGCTAAATGCTGTGCTGAACTTGAGACAGAAGGGGTGGGAAGGGGAAAAAAATGCAAACTGGGGAAATGGGAATGAGGAAATCAAAGTAAAGACTAAATCTGAGTCATCTGTGGACTGCAAATCTCTTGGTGATGGAGCTTGATTAATGCCCCTGTTTGAGCTGGTTTGCAGTTTAGGGAAGAATTATGAGGTCACATTTTTAAACTTCGGGTCTCTTGTGACTGTTTTTGCTGGTTTTGTTAGATGGTGACATTTTTTAGAAAATTTTCAAAAAAACCCAAACCTCAAAAAATGTTCTTCCCCCTCCAAAAACTCCAACCATCCTGCCCCAAGCGTTTTCTTGACTTTTGATTTGCAGTAGATTTTTCTATCAGAAACAAGTCTTGGACATGTCATAAACTTCAGTGTCACCTGGCCAGTGTGGGGACTGTTTCTAAATTGGGGAAACTGAGGCACAGAGGGAGGCACCTCTTGCAGCTCAGGGCTTTTGAGCACTCTGATTTAAAAAAGGGAATTAAAATCCAAGTCTGTGAAATAAGTACCAAAATCAGGCAATTTTTAGGCTTTACAATGCAGTGTATTTTTATTGCAGTGGCCAGTATCTGGGAATTGTCTGGATAGGGAGAAAACACCAAAATCCCAGGGAAAATTTCCTCCCAAAGCATAACTGGAGGTTAACTTGTGTCTAGGAGGGTCCTTATGTAAGTGTTTGTGCAAATATATATATTTAAACTCCAGATCCTGTTGTGCTCTGTATAAACATCATTTTTTCTGGAAGTCAGCTGAGCTTTTAATCTTTTGGGCTTCTGAAGTGATGTTCTATTTAGGGAACAGCACCAAAACCCCAAGCTCCTGACCACTTGTTAGCTCTCAGCAGAAGGAAACCTCGCGCCTCGGGGGCTCTGGGGACTCGGCGCTTTTGAAGGTGAAATCCGCAGGGAAATCCTTGCAGCAGGAAACGCAGCTCCTGCCTCATCATCCCGATTTTAAAAAAGGGAAAAAAAAAAAAAAAACCAAAAAAGAGAGGGAGGTGATCCTGTGGTCTGGATGCCCTGGGTGCGGGGAGGGATGCGGGGATGGGATGCGGGGATGGGATGCGGGGATGGGATGTGGGGATGCGGTGGTCCTAGAGGAGGTGAAGGAGGTTTCGTGCGGGATCTCCGTGCCCAGCACATCCCTCATGGATGAGGAGGGGACGGGGCAGGCACGGAGCACAGGTCGGGGTGTCCCCAGCAGGGATGCGGGTGCACAGCTCGGGTGAAGGATGCTGGCAGCTCCTCGGCTGCCCGTGCCCAGCCGCTGCTGCAGTGGGGACGGGAATTCTGTGCGTGCAAAGCCCCGCCACCCCAGCGGCGACAGCTCCTGAAATGACCCCAGCGCCGCAGGACCGATCCCTTTATCCGTAGCCGCGGTGCGCCAGAGGAGGGGATGGAGCGAGGAGAACCACGGAGCGGGGAGGAGGAGGAGGAGGAGGAGGAGGAGGAGGAGGATGGGAACTGATTACGTGGGAGGCATTTTGTCCAGCAGCAGCAGCAGCAGCGAGGATGCAGATGAAAGGATCATCCCGCCGGGGCGAACAGGCGATGCAGAGGATGGTCCGGTGTGCCCAGGGATGGGCTGGCACGGATGAACCCAGCTCCAAACCCCCGAACCCCCGGACTCCGGACAGCCCTCGGCCCCGGCGGGGCTGTGCGGCTGCCGGGGCCGAGATTAAGATGGATAGATTGGTGGGAAGCGTTCGGTGTGACCGGAATAGAAAGCACGGTGGCTTCGTGCTGACTTGAGGGCACGGATCCAGAAAATAGCATTGCTCAGGAGATGATTACTTTACTATTGGAGCTTGTCCTTAAAATAGCAAGCTGGCTCCTCGCTGCCCCTCCTTCCCCTGTGCCTGTGCACGGTCCTAGTGGTGGCTCTGAAATTCCTAGGGTGCTTTTCCTCCCCAGTTTATTCCTTATTTATTTCCTCATTATCCATGTCACATCATACTTTGTAAAAATGTCCTTGAAGGCCTCTTGGTCTGTGCAAAGCTCACAGCGGGGACAGGCCCAGCTCTGACCATTGCATTTGGAGCAGGGGAAGGATCTGGGGGGAGAATCAATCAGGGCAGCCATGGGGTGGCTAACACAGCGTGGGTGACCCCACACCTGGGGTGACACTGGGATGTCACCCAGGGAATTTCAGAGCCCTTCCCTGGCTGTCTCCTCCTGGCTGGGTGCTGCTGTGCCCCTGGGGCAGGGTCCTGCAAGGTCCTGCATGGCAGTAACACTCCCTCCTTGTCCCTGGGGTTTTATTTCAAGTGGGGAGCAGCAAGGAGGAGAACAAAGCCAAAACCAGAGCAGGGAGCATCCCAGGGCAGCCGCTGAGCCCTTGGAGCCTTCAGCACAGGAAGAGCCTGGTGCTGTCACCACAGGGGTGACGTGTCCCTGCCACGTCCCACGGGTGCATTTGCGTCTTCTCCGCTGGCGCAGGCAGAGCCACCCGTGGCAAAGGATCATCGGTGCCAAGGGATGGAGAGGGAAGCAGCAAAGCTCCTTCCATGGGCTCAGCCAGGGGAGCACGAGTCAGAGACCTCAGCCAGGTGTCTGAGCTCATTTCAGGGCTAAACTTAGTCCAGAGAGTCCCAGCAGCCACTTGGGAATGCTGCCACGTTGGGATGGATGCCCTGGAGCAGCATTTTGTAGGCCAGACCACCCGGATATTATTGTTAATGTTAAAAATATTCTCTGCTGAGTGATAGAGGCTTGTGCTCCTCTCAGGCTGTTTCAGGCTCCTCTCAGTCTGGAATTATCCTGTCTTTCCATTCTTACATAAAGCACTGATTCCTTGGGAAGGAGAGAGAATGGGAATCATCCTTGGGAATGAGATTTATGGAACTGAGGATGTCCCAAACTGTGATCACATGCAGAGAGGGGAAGAGCAGTGGGGCACCCAGGGTAAAGCAGGGAGAGTCACAGCAAGTCTGTACCAGCAGGGCTGGGACCCTGCCATGGGGTCTGCATTCCACTGCCTGCACTGCTCCTTGTCCTGGCACTGATGGGTCAGGGCCAACCAGCCCTGACCCACGCGGTGCCCAGGAGTGGGGCAGGGACTGTGACTGTTCCCACAAAGTGTCTGGGCACAGCCAGACAGGAGGAGGCCATAGAGATGCTCCAAGGGCTGGAGCCCCTCTGCTCTGGGGCCAGGCTGGGAGAGCTGGGGGTGTTCACCTGGAGAAGAGAAGGATCCAGGGAGAGCTCAGAGCCCCTTCCAGGGCCTAAAGGGGCTCCAGGAGAGCTGGAGAGGGACTGGGGACAAGGACATGGAATGACTGGGGAAATGCCTTCAAACTGACAGTATCAACATCTGACCACATCATCTCCCTACGTAAGAACTTATCTGATAAGAATTACCTGATGCTTCCTGATCCTCTGCCACATCTGAGAATGATTTGGGTTGAAAGAAACCTTGAAAATTGTCTCATTCCACCCCCTGCCATGGGCATGGACAACTTCCACTATCCCAGGCTGCTCCAAGGCCCATCCAACCTGGCCTTGGACACTTCCAGGGATCCAGGGGCAGGCACTCTGGGAAACCTGTGCCAGGGTCTCCCCACCCTCACAGGGAAGAATTTCTTCCTAATATCTAATCTAAATATCCTCCCTTTTAGTTTAAAACCATTCCGCCTGGTCCCATCACCAACTGCCTGTGCAAAAAGTCCCTTTCCCTCTTTTTCATTAGCCCCTTTATCCCTGGAAGGGGCTCTGAGGTCTTCCTGGAGCCTTCTCTTGTCCAGGTGAACACCCCCACCTCTCCCAGCCTGGCTCCAGAGCAGAGGGGCTCCAGTCCTTGGAGCATCTCCATGGCCTCCTCTGCAACCCAATTAAACATATATATTAAAAAATAAATAAAGAGAAATTAATTGCTATAGAATTGGTATAGTTTTTGTATTTATATGTTTACTTATTTAACATGATGCCAACAGCTGCATGGACACGCTCACGTGGGCTTCAGCTGGCATTTCTTCTGCTTAATTAATGGTGACAACTCTCACAGCGTGCCTGGCATTCCCTTATAAAAAAGTGTCATGAAGGACATGGTTATTTCTTCTTTTTCTTCTCAATAATAAAGGATAAATCAATTTTGAACCAGCTAAATTCAAACTTGGAGGAGCCCTTTGGACACCAGGGTAAGGTCTCCTGCAGAAAGCTGTGGCAAAGGTTTATGTTTGGTTTGAAGGGTGAAAAATCTGTGGACAAGCACACAAGGGAACATCTCTGTTCTCTCCATAAATGACAAAAGCAACCCCCCAAAACCCCCAGAAAAAGAATCTCTCTGTGCTTAGCGCTTTATCTCATCTTCTGGCAGGGACACACACACACAGAGGGGACAGGACAGGTGTGGGGAGGGGGCACAGAGGCCATGCCAGGAGGAAAACAGATCCCAAGGTGTGAGGGAGTGTTTGGAGAATGAGGGACAGAGGAATGACCTTTTCCAGCCATGTAGAGATGTCCAGGGAAAAGAGAGGAGAGAGGAACACAGAGGAGAAACAACGAGGTAAAGACAATCCAGAACCGACATCCAACTAATCGCCTTAAAAGAGATTTCTGGGGCCATTCTGGTAATTTGGGGATTTATGGTTTTTTATGACTGCCTGTCCTGGGATTAGCTCTCAGGAGAGCAAGGACTGGAAATATTTTTCAAGCTATTTGTGACTCAGCAGCTGCGAAGCGCTGATTACTGGCAGCAGCTGACGTCCGAAAGGCATCTAAGTCTTTATTACATTATCCAAAAAGGGCACAGACATTTTTTTTATCACCCCAGCTTCAGAACAGCGTGTTCCCAAACCTTCAAGGAGGACCAGGGACACAGGGCAGAAGGCGGCGCTGAAAGAAAATTTTTATCTCTTTCCCAAAAGCTCTTCAAATTCTCCATTTCTTGGTCCTTCCAACCACTTGTGTTGCCTTGTGATGTTCCATTTGGATTTAGGCAAGATAAGTGATGCCAAACCAGCCAGTCTGGTGTCCAGCTGCAGCTAGCAGATGAAGTTTGTGGTGTTTCCAGGGAGCAGGACTTCTGTGTTTCCATTGGGAGAGTGCAGTGCTTTCCCATGTGCCCCTGGAAGGCTGATTTCCTTCAGGGAATCATCATGGATGGAGACATGGAGCTCCTGGAGAGGGTCCAGTGGAGAACTAGAGAGATGGTGAAGGGACTGGAGTGTCTTTTTGATTAGGGAAAGGTGAGAGGAGGCAGAGCTGAGAGGGACCCTCATCCCTGGGTGTCCCTGTGTGCAGGGAGGGCTCAGAGCAGGGCCCAGGCTCTGCTCCAGGGCCCAGCAATGGCACCAGAGGAACAGGCAGGGACTGATCCCAGCAAGTTCCACCTGGACAGGAGGCAAAACTTCCCTGTGCAGTGACTGAGCACTGAACAGATTGTCCAGAGAGGCTGTGGAGTCTCCTCAGTGGGGATATTCCAGACCTGTGTGGATATAACCCTGACTAACCTGCTCTAGGCAGCCCTACTTGAGCAGGGGTGTTGGTCTAGAGGACCTGCAGTGGTCACCATCATCCCGTGATTCTGTGATCAAACTGGTCACTGCCTCAGTTTCCCAGTGCTCACAGACCCAGCAGCCCATGAGTGCACAGCTCTGACACAGCCACACAGATTAGACATTAATTAGTGGTTATTTATCAAGCCACCAGAGCCCATCAGGCTGCTCTGGCCTTGGCAAGACCTTTTTCAACATCATTTCAAGTCCAGGAAATGCTCTGCCAGGCGTGGTGAGCTGGTGATCACAGCAGCGTTTGGTGCTGCTGGATCAGCTCGGGGACGAGCAGAGGGATCTGCATCCCCTTCTCCTGGCTGTAGCCCGTGCCTCAGAGCGGGCCAGGCCACTCTCGTGACTGTTCATCCCCTTCCCCTCAGCCTTTCCAGCTCCTGTTCGTCATCCCGAGACAAACCCCCCCGCAGCTTTCCCCTCTGTTGCAATTACACACTCTTCCTCTGTCAGTCTCCCAGCTCAGCGTGCCCAGCCATGCCCATAGCCAGGAAGTTCCCGGGATGCTGCCAGCCCCGGCAGCCGATCCGTGTCAGCAAACGAGCGGCGGGATGGGGCCAGGGGCACAGCCGGGATCCGTCGGACGAGCGGAGGCAGCAGCACGTCAGCAAAACCGTACCCAAATCTCCTGCCCAAATCTCCATATGGATGGGCAGCATCCCTGCGAGCTCCGTCACGGGCACCGAGCCTCCCGCTGCCTGCTGGACAAAGGGTCCTGCCAAAGCCGGGGAGGGGGGAAGTGGAATAAATATTGGAATATTTACCGATATAGCCGGAGGGGGATGTGCCTGGGCTTGTCTGGCCCTTGCTGCTGAACCAAGTAGCGGCACTGGGGTGTTTCAGCCCAGAGACACTTTTGGCTGGCTGGGTGCTGCAGCTGGGCAAGTGGAGAGAAGTCCAGGCATGCTGGAGCTCTGGTGGCTGCGGGATGGAGCTTCCCTGTAACAGGGTCTGCTCAGGTTTTCCCCTGTCAGAGAAGCTTTAAGGCCATGGTGAAGGAAAGGAGTTGGTTCTGATGGAGGGTTCCGATCCAGAGCTTTATTCCTGGCCCACGGGGCCTCTGAATCCAGCAACTGCTTTGTGAAAAATGGCAATCAGTTGTTCTTAAAATTTTAAAAGTTTAATAGTAATAAAATGGTTATAAAAATAGTAATGCATTAGAGTAATAATAATTGGGACAATTTGAATCAGGACAATATGAGACAATAGAAACAAAGACTTGCGGATGTCCAGGTACCTTTTTCTGGGCAGCACAAGCCCAAAAAAGGACACACATTAACAGAGGATTGACCCTTAAAAACAGCAGCCTGTTGCATATTCATACACCTCATACATGATGCATAAATTCCATTCAAAGACGATTCTGTCTGGTCATCCTCAACTTCTTCCTCATAATCCTAACAGTGTCTTCATGGCTGAGCAAGGCAGGAAGAAGTCAGTCTCTTCTGATAATGGGGCAATAAATTCCCTTTCTCTGAAAGATTGAGATGTCCTGTGGCTGCTATCTGGTGCAAGTCCTTTCTTTAGGGAAAAAAAGTATCCTACATAGCACAGTTTTTATTTTAACATTTTGTTATAACCTAAAACTATATTTACCACACTACTTAAGATAATTAATATAGCATTACTTTCTAACACAACACACATAATATTAATTTTTATATTCGTGAAAAGCCAGTCTTTTCACATGCTCCAACAGAACTCCCTGAACCACATGGTTGCTGTTCCTTTTAAAGCCGGGGAGAAGGGGAGGGAAGGGGTAGGAAGCCACCAGCCAGGCACAGGAGAGGAGGTCTCAAGGGACAAAGGACACCTGGATGGCCCAATGTCCCCTCAGGGGTAGAGGGCATCCTTTGAATCGGCCAATCACTGGACACCCTTCTGGAATGCCAGGACTGACAGACAGTGCTGGGCAGGGGCTGGGGAGGGGAAGGGAGAGGTGACTGACACACCTGGGAGGGAATTATCAGGGGAGAGACCCGGGGTTCTGAGGTAAACCCTGAAATCACAACACAACAAGCATCCCTGCCATTGAGGGGCTAATAAGGATAAGGAGTAGGAGTTTGAGGATAGGATAAGGATAAGTTCAAGGAGTTTGGGATAATGGCTCTGGAGCCCCTTGGCTCCTTGTTGGTTGTGGCTGGTGATGAACAGGAGTGGGGGTAAAATGGGATGAGTGGAGGGGAGGAGGTTTCAGAATACAGGAGGGCACTTTGTGCTGGAAATGAGCAGCACCAGGGTGGTCCATTTTGGTTGAAATTGTGTGATGTTGGGCACAGCTGAGTGGAGAATGTGGATAAATCACTAAAAATGAGAAATCTTTGGTAAAGAATCATAGAATCCTAAAATGGGAAGAGACCTTAAAGCTCAGCCAATTCCACCCTCTGCCATGGGCAGGGACACCTTCCACTATCCCAGGTTACTCCAAGCCCTGTCCAACCTGGCTTTGGACACTTCCAGGGATCCAGGGGCAGCCACAGCTTCTCTGGACAACCTGTTCCATGTTCCTGCTGGTGAATCTGTGGGAAGATCCTGACATGCATTGGCACCATCCCATTTCTTTGTGGGGCCTCTGGTCTGATTTTTGTGTGGTGATGATGACTCAGAAAAGGCAGTGCCAACCCTCTGGAACCTGCACTGATTCCCCTCTGTGATTTGTTCTCCAGCCCCATCACCTGAGAACAGCCAACAGGTCCCGTGGCATCCCCTGCTCATCCCTCATGGAGTGGCCTTTACAAAGGCAGGGACAGCATTCCAGGGACCATTTCCTGGTATTTTTACATCCAGTGTGTAGGAGTGGGATGAGTGATCCCAACTAGAAGGCTGGTGAGATGCCTGGGAGAAGAATTCCCCATACAAGCCAGAGCCAAGGCTCATTCCCCTCTCTGCACTCATTGTTTTTATGATTCCTCTTGTCTTCCTTCCATCATGAGCACAGGAAGTTGTTTTAGGATAAATCCCAGCCCACTCATACACATATGCCACTCATGAGGATGAGTTATGCTCTCTTTCCTCCCCCTGCTCTGCCTTCAGCCCTGCCCCTGCCTCTCACTTTGCTTCCCTCTGGGCAAAGAGCTTCTCTGAAATCTGTAATTACCAAAGGTGTGGGGAGGAATTGGAATATCCAGTCTTTGTGTTCATCCCAAATGGATGTAGGAAGTTGACCTTTAGGATACGTGCGTGGAATTGGATTTCTGGGGTAGTTTCCTTCAGAAGTAATACCAGAAAAATTTAGATATTAAATATATATTTGTTTGTGTGTGTGTGTGCAGAGTGGTTATGGGTATGTTTGACTGGAAAACTGCCCAGGAGTGTTGCTGGTGTTGCTGGTCCACAGTGCCTGAATTTGAACCCAGGTGGGCAAGAGGCCAGTGGCACCTGGGCTGTCCCAGCCCTGGGGTGTCAGCAGGACCAGGGCTGTGCTGTCCCCTGTGCTGGCACTGCTGGGGCACCTCCAGTGCTGGGGACAGCTCTGGGACCCTCCTGACAAGAGAGACCTGGAGGGGCTGGAGTGTGTCCAGGGAAGGGAACAGAGCTGGGGAAGGGGCTGGAGCACCAGGAGGGGCTGAGGGAGCTGGGAAAGGGGCTCAGCCTGGAGAAAAGGAGGCTCAGGGGGGACCTTGTGGCTCTGCACAACTCCCTGACAGGAGGGGACAGCCAGGGGAGGGTTGGGCTCTGCTTCCAGGGAACAGGGACAGGAGGAAAGGACAGAATCTCAAACTGCACCAGGGGAGGTTCAGGTTGAGCATCAGGAGGAATTTCTTCCTGATAAGGATTGCCAAGCACTGGAAGGGGCTGTCCAGGGAGGTGTTGGAGTCTCCATCCCTGGAGGTGTTCGTGTCTGGAGGTGGCACTCAGTGGTCTGGTTTGGTGACAAGGTGGGGATCAGTCAAGGTTGGACTGGATGGTCTCAGAGGTCTTTTCCAAACTAAATGATCCTTTGAGTCTGTGTACAGAGACATGGAGGTTGCAGAGCTCCCCACCCCTCGTTGCATCAACAGTACTTCAGAGAATTGCTCAAAAAAATCAATCAAGCAACAAAATATTAAAATGAAATGAAAAAATAAATCTGTTTCATAGTAAATTGCAACATAAAAAATTGTCTCCTTTTCCTCCCCATTCTTTTTCTTTTTTCCTTCTTCTCTTTCTTCCTGTCTTAAAATCACAAACACTGGTGATGTTGTTTGAGAGGGAGTGTGTTTCCAAAGCTCTGCAAATTGGCAGGAATTCATTAAGCCCTGCTGAATTTATTGAAAGTTATAAAGTTTTTAAATCTACAAATGTCTGACATCTTTAAACACTTATTAATTAATGCCAACCATTAAATACTGTTAAAACTCATGTCGCGTTTATGGAGCGTTTGAGCTCCATTGAAAATGCAGATCAGGTAATTCATATTTTTAAGCTCCATCAGGTTTTTGTTCCCAAAAAAAGATAGGGTTAACACAAAGGAGGAAAATCCAAACTTTGCAGATTCCTTAGGGTGAGAGAATTCACAGCCAAATTCAGGATTTCCCTGTTTCTAGGAATTTTCGGCTAAGACTGATGAATTTTTGCTGTCCTCAGCTTTGTGGAAGTGCCTGGTGGGGTTGATTAAGGTCACAGCCATGTCCTGGGTTGTTGTCCTTCAGCCACTGGGGGCTGAAGGTGGGATGGTGAGAGGAGGTTGAGAAAAGCAAGTTTGTGCATTCATGGCAGCCACCTGCAGGTGTGAAGTTTCTCAAGGAGAACAAGGAGGATTTTGGAGAACCTGAGTGGAAAATTCCTTTCAGGTTGCAGGACAGTGGTTGCTCTGAGAAGGGACTGAAGGGTTTGGAAAAGACTTCTGGAAATCCAGCACATGGGGGCCTCAGGATAAAAGGGCAGTTTCTGTCAGCCAGCACACCCACAACCCAAGGTTTTGATGAGAAGAAAGCTTTTTGGATTTAAATTTGACCTCCTTAAGCTGCTGCACAGGCAGTGCTGTAATTTGCACCCAGAGCTAAAAAAGGCTTTAAATGGAACAAGAGGGGAATGACTTCCCAGGGTTAGATGGGATATTTGGAAGGAATTCTTCCCTGTGTGGGTGTGAGGCCCTGGCACAGAGAAGCTGTGGCTGCCCATGGATCTCTGGAAGTGTCCAAGGCCAGGTCGTACTGGGCTTGGAGTGACCAGGGATAGTGGAAGGTGTTGGGGTTGGAATGAGGTGATGTTTAAGGTCCCTTCCAACCCAAACCATTCTGGAATTCCATGATCTGTATTTGGCTGAACTCTGATAAGGTGGGGACTGTGATCTGAGTAAGTTTTTAGACAAATAATCCTGGTGACTTCCAGACCAAGATCAAGCCCTAAGTGTAGGAAGGACTTTACACACTGAACACCCCAATCACAGAGCTGATCTTGAGTGATCAGGGGTTGGAATGAGGTGAGGACAAAATATCTGTGTGACCATTCCATAGCCAAAAAAATCACAGGGTGGTTTGGGTTGGAAGGGACCTTAAAGATTCTCCAGTTCCAACCCCCCTGGCATGGGCAGGGAACCTATTTCCTGTTAGGCAGATCAAGAGACAGACAAGGAAAAAAATAATTTGCTTTTGAGAAAAATTAGAGATGATGGCCCTAAGCTTCATCTATCCAAGGACTTATTCTGGACTGTGCACCTGACATCAGTGGTTCATAATTAATTCCCTGTGTTGATGCTCCTATTCCAGAATCAGACGCGCCTTACTCCAAATTAGCTCAATCCACCTGGGACCCTGCCACAAAACCAGGTTAAGAAATTAGCACAAAGCAGCTGAGCTTTGGTAATCTACTGGATAGGCAGGAGAATCTATGGAAAATGCAAAGGAATTCAGCTTCATTTTACATCCCAGAGAGGAGGAAAAATCCACGTAAAAATACCTGCCTTGGACTGAAAAACACACATGTGAGCAATACCCAAGCCTCAGCAGATGTGCAGTTGTATTTTAAATTGCAGTAATGTGATTTAGTGTAAGAGCCCCCAGCACCACTGGGAAATAGCAATTCTACTCTAAACTCTATTCCTGCTGCAACAAGAGTGATGTTTCCCCCCCGAAAATAAATCTGCACGGAAGATTTCATAGATGAGTAGCCTGACTGGGACAAGGAGTTGGGAGAGCTTTGTTCTGGGCTCAGGTCTGATACTTTATCCATTTTTTTAACCACTTGGTGTCTGATTTTAACTAATCACTAATTTAGACTTCCTTTATTTTTGCTGGTTTTTTTTTTTCCTAAAGCTGAAGAACTTTTAAATTTGAAACAAAATGAAACTTCATCTGAGGTACCATGAACACAAAGAACCAACAAAACTGAAAAACGCAAAACCAAACAAGCAAAACAAAAAAACCCAACAACCCAAAAAACAAAAGACACACACAATAAAGGAGCCTGTTTAATAAAGATGTTGCATAATTGGTATAATCAGAGATTCAGTATTTTGTGTTGGAAGGGTCCTTAAAAATCATCCAGTTCCACCCCCTGCCATGGGCAGGGACACCTTCCACTGTCCCAGGGTGCTCCAAACCCTGTCCAGCCTGGCCTTGGGCACTTCCAGGGATCCAGGGGCAGCCACAGCTTCTCTGGACACCCTGTGCCAGGGCCTCACCACCCTCACAGCCAAGAATTCCTTCCCAATATCCCATCTATCCCTGCCCTCTGGCAGTTTGAAGCCATTCCCTGTGTCCTGTCCCTCCATCCCTGGTCCCCAGTCCCTCTCCAGCTCTCCTGGAGCCCCTTTAGGCTCTTGAAAGGGGCTCTGAGCTCTCCCTGGATCCTTCTCCAGGTGAGCACCCCCAGCTCTCCCAGCCTGGCCCCAGAGCAGAGGGGCTCCAGCCTTTGGAGCAGCTCTGTGGCCTCCTCTGGACTCATTCCAGCAGTTCCAATGCATTTTCCTTCTGGAAGCTGCCTTAGCCAAGGACCCCGGGGTGTCTGAGCTCTGATGGGGGTGGTGCATATTTGGGGTTTGTTTGGGTCAGTGATAATCCACTTCTTGTGTGTGGGCATCATTCCAGAGACCAAAGTGTGGAGCACACAGGTTGGGTATGCCAGGGATAACTGGATATTTTCTGTGGAATATTTAACTTACAGAACCCAAAATGTCAGTGCTGAACCCCTCTTTTCTCTGATGCTGCATCAGGTGTGCTTAGACCTGGGCAGAGAGACCTCATATTCTCCATCACCTGGAGTCTCCAACACCCTCGTGGGAAGGGGGTCTCCCTTTCTTGTTGCTTTCTTTGGCTTGCTGGGGCTGTGATATTGTTCTTTGGAAATTCCCCACTGGTATGAATTAAACAGAATTCCTGCCTGAGTGCAGGAAGGGGTTTTTTGGACATTCCCAGAGGAGATGGAAAGCAGAGTTTTGATTTATTCATGGAGAAAGGAGAAGTCCCATCAGTGAGTAATCTGGAATGCTGGAAACCTCTGCTCTACCCCAGAGGTTTCCAGCTCTGGAGCAGCATAAAGAAAATCCCTCTGCTTTTAGGGGAAAAAAAAGTGAAAGAAAAGAGAGAGGAAAGTCTTAAAAGTTCCTGAAAGTGGTTTGAGATATCAGCTGTTCAACCATTTCCATGAGCCACCTGCAGTCTCCAGCTGTATGGATGGATTAGGCAGTGCCAGGATGTGATTTTGGGCCAGTAGCATTGACTCAGGTGGTTCCCAGGAGAACTTTTGGAATTAGCACAGGGCAGGGATAATGATGGAGGGGTGGGACACTCATGAGGAAAATGTTTCTTCACGGTCTGAAGCCCAGTCTAGGCTTTGCTCTAAGAAATGGCAGGAGCTGCACTACCCAGAGAGCTTTGGAGCAGCACCAGGATTAGGGGAATACAAAATAAGTGAAGTTAGGGAGGGGAGCTCTCTGTAAATCATCTGTCTGCTGCCCCTGTGATGTGACCAAGTGAGACAGCTCAGGTCCCCAGGGAGGCTGGCACCAATGTGGCCTGGGGTGAGCTCCTGGACTGCAGCAGGGTCAGACCTTCTGCACAGCCACCCTGGGGCTGAGGGACTGAGTCCCCCCGAGATCAGGCTGACCAGGGATCATTGTCACTTCTGGAACAGATGATGGTGAGGCTCTTCCCTTCACATTAACTTCCTCTTGATGTGCTCCCAGGGGGAATGATTATGGTGATGATGTTAATGTGCAGACACTAGCCAGGCTTTCTCAGCCAGGTCTGCAGTGAGGAGAGGGGCTCTGCTCTTTGGGGGAGGAGGTGTTGGTGGATGGAGCATCCCCAAGTGGTGGCAAGGCCACAGCTCTTCCCCCAGGAACTGCAAATTTGCCTTGCTGTGCTGGGATCCCACCTCTCAGGGATGCTCTTCCTCGAGGGTCTCTGGGCACCTCACAGCACAAGGTGATTGTGGCGATGCCTCAGGTTTTAGATTTTATATTTTTCAGATTCTGCACTGCTTTAGTGTGTAATTCTGAGCTTCATATTAAGAGATGGTGAGCTCCCTGCACAGAGTAGGGAGGCAAAACAATTCCTTCTCTAGCTGGGGACCAAGGACAAATGATCCAAATTTCAGGCCCAAGAGCATAAAGAACATGGACTAAAGAGAGAAGAACAAGAAGGATGGGACTTCATAACATAAAGCTGTAATTGGACAATTAACTCCAATATGCAAATGGACCAGAACTCATAAAAATGTGAGACCCCGTGGCCGGTTGTGCATTTTGTGGCCATTTTGGTTCATCTTGGGTGTAGCCCTGGCTGGGCTCTTGTGCTGCCCAAGGTGGATCCATTGTGGCCTTTTAATAAATCCCTACTTTATTCTTTAGCTCTGTCCAGCCTCTGTTCTAGGTCAGCCTTCACAAGGCACCAGTGGACAGGAGGGATGGTCTGACTGATCCTGCTCCCAGTACCACACGCTGGTTTTTCCTTGTGTTTTTCAGTGGAGTCTCTTTCCCTGGAGATCATTAAAATCCATCTGGACACAATCCTGAGCAGCATGGCCCCTCTCCCAGCACGTGTTCTGAAGGACAGCACAGGTGACCTTGTCACAAGGCCTTGTCTTAGTGGACAAAAATTGGACAAAACTTGAATGGCATCTCCGTTTTGACCCATCCCAAGGCAGAGCAGCTTCCAGAGGAAGTGGCAGGTGTGCAGTGTGTTCAACTACTTCTGTCCAGGGAAAACTCAACAGCAGGGAACAACAGAATCCCAGGATGGTTTGGGTTGGAAGGGAACTTAAAGGATGCATTCCAACCACAACAGCTTTGCTGCCCTGTGAAGGCTGACCTAAAACAGAGACTGGACAGAGCTAAAGAATAAAGTAGGGATTTATTAAAAGGCCCCAGTGGAGCTTCCTTGGGCAGCACAAGAGCCCAGCCAGGGCTGCACCAGGGACGAACCAAAATGGTCACAAAAATGGACAGCCAGTCACAGGGTCTCTCACTTTTATAAGTTCTGGTCCATTTGCATGTTGGAGTTAATTGTCCAATTACAGCTTTATGTTATGAAGTCCCATCCTTTTTGTTTTTCTCCCTTCAGTCCACGCTGTTTGTGCTCTTGGGCCTGAAATTTGGATCATTTGTCCTTGGTCCCCAGCTAGAGAAGGAATTGTTTTGTCTCCCTACTCTGTGCAGAGAGCTCACCATCCCCTCATATGAAGCTCAGAATTACACACTAAAGCAGTGCAGAATCTGAAAAATATAAAATCTAAAACCTGAGGCATCACCTTCACTATCCCATCTTGCTCCAAGCCCTGTCCAACTTGGCCTTGGACACTTCCAGGAATCCAGGGGCAGCCACAGCTTCTTCTCTGTGCCAGGGCCTCACCACCCTAACAGGGGAGAATTTCTTCCTCACATCTAACCTAAATCTCTCCTTTTTTAGTTTAAAATCATTTCCCCTTATCCTATCACTAGTTTCCCATATAAAAAGTCCCTCTCCCTCTTTTCCTAAGTGTCTTCTAGGCACTGGAAGTGGCCCCGAGTTCTTCCTGGAGCCTTATGCAGGCTGGACACCCCCAGCTCCCTCAGCCTATTCCTCAGGGAATATGACAAACACTCTTTACCCCTGGGAGAGGGAAAATGTCATTACCTGTCTGTCTAATTGTGGGGTTTGCTCCTTGTGTCTCCCAGCTCCAGCAACAGCCTCCTCCCACATGGAAGGTGGGAAGGGGGGTGGACAGGGCTGATAACTGAGAGCACATCATGGCTGGAAATAAAGGGCCTTAAATGACATCTGTCACAGCTCTGAGGCCACAGCTGCAGGTAAAGGACCAAGAAATATCTCTGAGAGCTCAGTAACACAGGCAGTAGGTTCTTTGTGAGTGTCTCACAAGGTGCAGTGAAAATGTCTTTGGTTTTGTAAGGGCTGTGCCAAAAACCTGTGATAATGTGTGTGGTAATAGCTTTTATTAAAAAATCTTTTAAAAATAAGGATTAATACAACCTATACTTTCAGGGCCGGATTTTGCAGGGCTGGGCTATCTCAGCTCCCACTGAAATCAGCAAGGATTATACCTCCAAAATCAGTGAAGGAGCAGAGTTGCTGATTCTGAGAGCTTTGGAAATGCTCATCCCTCACGTATTTTTGGCTAAGCAGGCAAATAAATAAATATCTTAAAAAAAAAAAAAGAAAAAAAAAAAAGGAGCCATATCCCCAAAAGCCCAGTTCTTTCTCCCATCCTTCCTTGAGGGCAGAGAGGAGAGAATAATTTCCATAATCCTGCCCCCAGCCTGGAGGGACACAAATGATACCAATGGATTTACATCTCTCATCAAGGAGAGCACCTGGATCCCTGTTTCTCAAGAATGCAATGTCAAGGGATGCTCCTCCACCACGTTTCCCCCTCCCACAGCAAAACCATGGGATGAAAAGGATCCAGCTTCTGCTTTCTGTTCCTACTGCATCTCTCAAAATGCTTTTGCAGCCCTCCCAGCCCCAGGTGAGCCAAGGGGACAGGTGGGGAGGGAAGAGGGGAGTAACAAATTCCTTTCAGACAGCTCCAACAGGCAGAGCAGGAGCCTCAGAGCATGGAGATGCCTTGGCTGGAGCAAAAAGAGGCTTTCAGGGCATGACACAAGTAGGTCATCCTGCCTCCCACTCCTTGCATGGTGGCAGGAGCAGAGGGGAGAGGGAAGGAGCCTCACCCACTTTCTGCTGCCTGCAGGGATTGTGGAGATGCCACTTCCACCTGGCCCCGGGAGCATGAACAGAGCCAGGGCCAGGGCCTGCTCTGCCCTGAGCACCAGCACAGCAAAAGCCTTTAATGCTCCTGAAATGGAACAGTTTCAGCCCTAAACTCATTCTCTGCAGGGCAGCCAGGGTGAGCACAGCTCTGCTGCCTCGGGCAGGAAAACAGCCTTAGGATACTTTGTGTGTCTGCAGCTTGGCTTCCTCTGCTCCATGTGGGCTATTACACCTCTCTTTTTCATTTTTTTTTTTTTTGTTTTGTTTTTTTGTGTTTTTTTTTTTTTTTTTTTTTTGGTATTTTTATCTTCCCATTTGGATATTTTTCCTGTCTTGGAGGGGTCAAAGTTGTTAATGCCAACCTGGCTGGTTTGGCTTTCTCTTCCCTGCTCCTGGAGACTGTCCATGCTCTGTGACCACATTGCAAGGGACCAACTTCCAGGGGGAAGAGAGTCTTGTTCCTCAGCCTTCCTCCTGAGCTGGTGCCCAATTCCCTGTGGAAAGCAGGTTTGTGGAATTTCTCTGCATTTTTTCCTTGCTATCAAACTTTTGACACTCTTTCCAAGCAGGGCTGCCTGCCTTTTTCTTTGCAAGGTGTTCCTGGAGCCCACATTCCCATCTGGATTTGGACTGCATGGCTTTGACTGGACACACTGCAGGCATTTCCCAGAATCACAGAAGATTTCAGTTTGGAAAGGCCCTCAGGAGATTGCTCAGTCAAGTCCCTCATTTTTAATTTCAGTCCCAAAGTCACCAAATAGGTGTGGCTTGGGAATTGCCATTGGCCCCACTCCTACTCAGGTCCTGTGTCACTTTGTCCCCAGCAATGCAGGGATAAAAATATCTGTGTTTTCCTTGCACATGGCCCAGTGTAAGGTTCCCTGCCCATGGCAGGGGAGTTGGAATGAGATGATCTTTAAGGTCCCTTCCAACTGTAACCACTCTGTCACTCTGTGATCGTTCCCATCCATGTTCATCTCTGCAGTTGGCCTCAGTTCTTCTTCCCATGCCTGTATGGATTGATTCCCTGGCAGTCTCCTGGCTGCCTTAATCTCTCCATGCTGCCTCTTCAGATTGCCTTCCTGGCTGCTGGGCTGTTTCCCTGTTAATTAGGCATTTCCATGCTGCCAGTCTGGTCCTGCTGCCTCCTGCCACCATGTTCCATGTAATACCTGCTGGAATGCAGCAGGGAGGGGCTTCAGAACCCAAAGATCTATTTATTAAATGAACTATTTAGAGAAATGCTGGAGCCTGGGTGGCAGCACCAAGGCCTGAGAAGCCACATAAGCTCTGTGTCCTGTGGTAATTCCCCTCCTCTCTGGTCATCCTGCAGCTGAAAGCACCACCTCTTGTATTTTGGTAGCATCTGAGCACTTTGCATACTTAATATAATAATATACATATATTATTATGTTATTTATATTATTATAATATACATATATTAATAAATTCATCCTCCTGGCACTCAGGATCTTATTGAGGGTGGGACAATATTGTTGGTCCTTCATTCCTAACCAAGGAGCCTTTGGAGACAAATGGCCACCACACCATCATTCTCAAGCCAGTTAATTTTGTTAAGTTAATTTTTTGTTAATTTTTGTTAAACTATATTTTGTTAAGTTAATTTTGTTTAATTCAGCCACGTGGGAAGTTTGGCAGGACATAAACTTTTGTGGTGATTTAGCCCTTTCTTTCCCCACCAACCTCCTGCTTGTGTGCTTCTCCCTCTGGTCACACCTTGTCTGCCACCAAGGGGAATCCCAAGGCAAGCAGGGACGGGGAAATTCCCCATTTGTGTACAACAGCGTGGATTGATTTAGTCTGGCTCACTAAATAAACACCAGGGACATCCCGTGCCCTAAAAGGGCTGCTTAATTTATCAAGTTCAATCACAACAAGATCCCAGCTGCTGAATTGGCAAAATTCAGCCTGGAAGTCAATGCAGGACCAGGAACTTGCAAGCAACACGGGGACACAAACAGGATCAGTCATTTCTCTGCTAAAGAAATGAGATATTTTTCAGTCTGCCTCTAAAGGCAGCTGGGAGTTTGGTCACCAAGGGGTGTAGATGGTCTGAAACTCACAGCTGTGTCCAGAGTGCCCAGCAAGGCTGATTTCAGGCTCCTTTTCAGGGGATGGAAGAGGTTTGTTTTAAATAGGAACTGCCATGGGCTGGGTTAAACTTGCTTTCCTAGTTGGTCTCAGTGAACACAGCCCATATTTATGTTATCAATCAACATGTTTGTGTTATCAATCAACCACTGTCCAGGTTCACTGACCAGTGTCCTTTCCAAATCCACCCTTTCAAGTAATGTATTAAATCTTTAGGAGACTTGTCTTGCCCAGACAACCCAAATGAGCTTTATTAGCTAACTGCCAATAATCCTGTGCTTTCCACAGAAACAGGAAATCCAGGCAGGACTTTCCTGGAAATCACACACAGAATCACAGAATATCCTGAGTTGGAAGGGACCCACAAGGATCACCAAGTCCAGCTCCTCCTGTTCTCATTGATCTCCTTAGATCAGTCTTCCTGTGTGACCTGCCCTGAAAATCTCATTCCCATTGGATGCTTCCAGATTTCCTTCAACCTTTATTTTCCACTGGGAGAGCTACCCCAGAGGATGAGCCATCTCCTCCACACAGCTAAGTCCTGCCTATGCCATCAGCTGCCTCAAAGACCAAGCTTAGGATCTCTTTGCAGACATTTCCAATTCCATATTGGACTGTATTTCTGGGAAGTCATGGTCCAAAAGCCAGGCATGACCTCACTAATAGCCACTGTCACCACTCACTAATTACTATCAGCAGATTTAAATCTGCCAGCTCTGGGCAGTGGTGACTTCTGGGGACTCACCCCCGCTCTGTGTCCAGCCAACTCTCCCAGGCACTGCTGTGGCTTTTCTCGTGATCCCACTGGATTTTCCCGAACACCCCTTATACTTGCCAGTTATTGGCTGCCTCCTGAGGTTGGGTTTGAGTTATTTGGGATGCCCAGTCCAGGGAACACCAGAATTGGGCATCCCAAATAACTCAAACCCAGGGCACGCACAGGCGGCTGCCACCGCTCCGCTCCTGCTCCCTGAGAGCCTCTGCTTTGCAGCCCCATTAATGACCATAATTATTTCCCTAAGCATAAATTGTTCCTAATGACTGCAGTCATTTCTAGCGTGAGAGCACAGCAAATGGTGCATCCATGGCACAGGATGAAGCCAAGGCACAGACCTATCAAACCCTGTGGAATGTCAGGCATGCATTATTTACAGGGGCTGGGTCTCTCCCCTTGCTGGTTTGGAGGTTCAAAAAGTTTGTCACTTCTCCTTGGCCCTTTCTGGCTGTGATCACTGATGGTCCTGGTCTGTGCTTCACTGCCCCACTGCTCAAAATTAGATATTTTGCTCCAGTGGAAGAGACTCAATGTGTCTCTTTCAACTGCTGGTCACTGAGTGGTTTGTAAAATTATCAGATATTTCAAGAGAATCTGCCAAATCAAATTTGTCTCAAATAATTCAGCACTCCAAGCTGTAGATTATAGGTAGCCTCCTTCTTTGAAAACTACAAAGCTTTGTTTTTTTCATGCCCATCACTCCATTTAATCACCACTCTTTTAGTCTCTGCTTTGGGGCTCTGTCAGAAGTATCTGCCGCTCCAGCAGAATGGAAGTCTTGGGTTTAATTTTCTTAGAAGACTTCATCACACATGATTAACTCATTTGTAGTCTTAATTAGACCGTGATCCTGGATGACTATTGAAAGATCTATAAGCTGATATTAGATTATTGGAGTAGTTAATTGTGCCCTGGGCACAGGCACCAAGGATTGACTCTGCAAAGCACTGAAGGCAGAAACACCCACGGTACTGCTACAGCATCCAGGTTAGGGACAGGGCTGACTGACAGCCAGTGACTTCTGCTCCTGAGATGTCATCACCACCCAGGATTTGTGGTTTTTTCTCAAGCTCCAGCATCCTGAAATCACATCGTTATTGGAGAGTCTTTGCTTCCATTAAAATGGTATTTCTCTCCGTCACACTTCAGAAAAGCAGTTCAAGTAGTGCCTGTGAGCTCAAAATTTAAATAAAAAATCTGTGGCATTATTCCCAATGCCATCCATTGGCAGAGGGAAAGGTTTCCCAGGAGCTGGGGTTAACTGCACTCTCTGTGCAGGACTAGAAGTCCCAGGGAAGCAGGAGGCTGTGTCTCAGAGGAGCTCTCTGGGTCTGAGTGACTCTCAGACAGCACAGCCCTGAGGCTCCTGGTGCTGTCACAAGAGGTCTCAGCTGTCACTTGTGGGGGCAGGTGCCCTTCCAGCCCTGCTGCTGACTGGGAGTGTTGTGGCTGTGGTGGCTGAGCTGGGTCTGGCTCAGGAGTGGGCAGAGGTGTCCATGTGTGTGTCCATGTGATGCCTTGTGAAGAGACTGGACAGAGCTAAAGAATAAAGTAGGAATTTATTAAAATGCCTCAATGGATACACCTTGGGCAGAACAAGAGCCCAACCAGGGCTACACCAAGATGAACCAAAATGGTCACAAAAATGGACAGCCAGTCACGAGGTTTCACACTTTTAAAAGTTCTGGTCCATTTGCATATTGGAGTTAATTGTCCAGTTACAGCTTTATGTTATGAAGTCCCATCCTTCTTGTTTTTCTCTCTTTAGTCCATGATCTTTATGCTCTTGGGCCTGAAATTTGGATCATTTGTTCTTGGTCCCAAGCTAGAGAAGGAATTGTTTTGTCTCCCTACTCTGTGCAGAGAGCTCACCATCCCTTAATATGAAGCTCAGAACTACACAGTAAAACAGAATCTGAAAATCACAAAAGCTAAAACCTGAGGCATCACATGTGTAGGTGCCTGCACCAGGCTTGGGACAGGGTTTGCCAAGTGCTTGTGCACCTTTGGAACAGATTCCCAGATGTGTTTCCTGGCTCTGAGGCCAATTACTGCAATCTGGCCATGCCCTTACTGCCGTGTTTCCCATCCCTCGTGTCCTTTCATCCTTCCCCAAAGAGCATTCCCATCCACTCTGCCAGCTGGGAACTGTCCCCCTTCCAGGCCACCTCCCAAACCAACCTCAGGATTCATTTCTTGGTTTTGCTTCTTGTTGGGGGCCAAAATACTGCTAGGAACAGGTTGTCCAGAGCAGCTGTGGCTGCCTCTGGATCCCTGGAATTGTCCAAGGCCAGGTTGGACAGGGCTTGGAGCAACCTGGGATAGCGGAAGGTGTCCCTGCCTATGGCAGGGGGTGGAATGAGGTGATCTTTAATATCCCTTCCAATCCAAACCATTCCATGATTCCACAGACATTTTAATGAGCCAGATCACCAAACTGCAGTGCCA
This sequence comes from Serinus canaria, assembly GCF_022539315.1. Taxonomy (NCBI): domain Eukaryota; kingdom Metazoa; phylum Chordata; class Aves; order Passeriformes; family Fringillidae; genus Serinus; species Serinus canaria. Next base: position 110,403,509 of record NC_066316.1, read on the forward strand.
GTTTCCTTGGAATTATTCCGGGGAGATATTTACTGGCTCTGAAGCCTGACCTACCCAGCTGAGTGATGGACAGGCTGGAGAAGGGGCTTCCATCCATCAGGATGGTTAGAAAGGGACTTAGGCAAAGCAGAGACTGCACAAAGGAGGACAACAGGCAGCTGCCACAACTCCTACTCCTTCCCAACACAACTTTCCAGGAACTGGGGTTGAAAGGCAGATCTGGGGCCACGTCCAGGTCATGCCCGCGGGCTCAGCTGACAGCACAGTAACACCCTGTGCAGAGACCTTCATAGCATAAAGCTGTAGTTGGACAATTAACTCCACTATGCAAATGGACCAGAACTCATAAAAGTGTGAGACCCCGTGACTGGTTGTCCATTTTGGGTTCATCTTGGGTGCAGCCCTGGCTGAGCTCTTGTGCTGCCCAAGGTGTGGGGAGTGCAGAGGCTCTTCTGAGGATCCCAAACTGCATCACCCTGCTCACCTCGCTCTACCCACGAGTACCTCTGTCCCTTGGGATGTCACATCCCTGCCTGGAGGGAGGTCCAGCTGCTCAGGACACAGCCAGGCAGGGAGGCTGCTGCTCCACCTGCCTCTGGAGCATATTGGAATATTTACCAATATTGCCAGATGGGATGTGCCTGAGCTTGTCTGGCCCTTGCTGCTGAACCAAATAGCAGCACTGTGGTGTTTTAGCCCAGAGACACTTTTGGCTGGCTGGATGCTGCAGCTGAGCACGGGGAGGCAAGTCCAGGCATGCAGGAGCTCTGGTGTCTGTGGGATGAAGCTTCCCCCATAACAGGGTGTGCTCCTTGGATTTACCTCTGATGGAGAAGCCTTTAGGTGGTCTCAGGCTCTCTAGCTGGTCAGAGTGACCCCAAGGTACGTTAGAAAGTCTCTTTTCCCAGCCTGGTGGTCAAAGAAGGAGTCAGAACTCTTCATTTCTCAGTCTCAATGTTGTTTATTGTATCTTATCTATAAAATTCTTCGTCCTGTCCAGCTGAGGTCTGCTCAGCAAGACAGTCAGAGGCACTCTGCCTGCCCCCAGGGCTGTGTTATCTTTTTAGAATAAATACAATGTGTATGATATTTACAATTACTTTCCAATACCTATCACCTGTGTTAGACAGTGAGCTTGTACTCTAAACCAATCCAAAAGTGCCACCATCACCCAGAAGATGGAGGCCAAGAAGAGGAAGGAGAAAGGCTGGACATGCCCAGATCCCTCCATCTTGCCCCCTGAACCCCCATTCTAAAAACCCCAAAAATCTATTTTTCACCCTCTGATAAATTCACCATCATTCTGCTGAAACTGTCGTGGCTGGCAGATCTTCATATCAGGTTGGTAATTTGCTCCATGGGTCATAATCAAAACCACAAGCATCCTGGGCTCTGTGCCAGGGTCTTGGAGCCCTCTCGAAGGGGTCCTGGCAGTCCAGGACAGCCAGAGGGATGTCTTGAATTCCAACAGGTCGTGGTGAAGGAAAGGAGTCAGTTCTGATGGAGGGTTTTGATCCAGAGCTTTATTCTGGCCCACAGGTCTCTGAATGCAGCAACTCCTCCAACAGAACTCCCCAAACCACGTGGTTGCTGCTCCTTTTAACCCCGGGGAGAGGGGCAGGGAAGGGGTGGGGAGCCACCAACCAGGTACAGGAGAGGAGGTCTCAAGGGACAAAGGACACCTGGATGGCCCAATGTCCCCCCAGGGATAGAGGGAATCTCCTTTGAATCTGCCAATCACTGGACACCCTTCTGGAATGCCAGGACTGACAGACAGTGCTGGGCAGGGGCCAGGGAGGGGAAAGGAGAGGTGACTGACACACCTGGGAGGGAATTATCAGGGGAGGGAGCCGGGGTTCTGAGGTAAACCCTGAAATCAGAACGCAACAGGAGCAGGGCTGGTTCCCTGCCCTGATCCACTGCAGGCAGGGCTAAACCCCGGGGTCAGGCAGGAGGTGGGAATGATCCCATGGATTTCCTCAGCCCGACAGCGTTAATATGATCCACTCTGCTCTGGCAGGGGGAAAACATGGGGGCGGTGCAGCTGAACATTGAGATTCTGAAAAGGGTGATGGAGAATTTAATGGATCTTGGCGGCTTAATGCTCCATTTTTCTTGTGATTCCCCCTCGTTTCTTATCTCTCGTATTTACATAAATTATGTGGACTCCAGGGAAGCTGCAAGGCATAGAAATTTAATCAACCTGAGTCTCAGGAGCCTGGTCAGTGTGCAGCAAAAGGAGGAAAAGAGGGGTGGAAAATGAAAAAAAAAATTTAAAAATAATTAAAAAATTAATAATAAATATATAAACTAAAATAAAAAATAAATTTTAAAATAAAATATAAAATAAAATTAAAACTAAAATAAAATATAAAAATAAAATGAATAGACTAGAATAGAATAGACTAGAATAGAATAGAATAGAATAGAATAGAATAGAATAGAATAGAATAGAATAGAAATAGAAAGAAAATAAAATAAATAGAAAGAAATAAATAATCAGAGCACAGGATGTGTCACAGGGACTGTTAATAACACCAGCCCTGAGCCACATTCAGCAAGGAGTTGGATTTCAGGAGCGGGGAAGGGATGACATCACCTTTTGCTGCACACAGATTTTCTTGCAAGCAGGAGGGATCTGGCAGGTGAACAACAGCCAGGGAGGCACTTCCACCCCTCTCAACCCGGCGCTGCAGCTCTTCCCCTTCAGGGATGCTGGTCGGGACATCCTGGTGTGGGATCTCCTTTTGTCATACCCATCCCCCGGGGCCAGGCTCCTTTTTCCCCCCCAGTCCTTCAGCAGTGCTGCTGGAGGAGGGGTTGGATGAAAGGGTTTGGAAAGAAGTCGTTGCAGGATTGCCCAGCTCCTCCTCGCAGGATGACATAATGCCTGCTGTGGTCTCTGAACTCCTGGTTTGCTGCTGGGCTGCAGCGTGGAGAGAGGCAAACCCACATCTTGCTCAAGGCTGAATTCAAGCACGGTGGAAATCCAGGAGTAAACCTGGAGGAAGAGGGATCCATCCCTGATTTTACTACACGATTTTAAGGGCTCCTGCTCTCTCCATGTTCAGCAGGCAGACCCTCCCCTTCCCAGTGCAGCTCACCCTCTGCTTTAGGATATTAAAAAATAAAAGTTCCTTTGTTTCAGGGGGATTTTTCCATTTCATTTTGAGCTAAATGCTGACGTGGGAGATTGAAACACTTGATTTGTGAAATGTCAGTCGAAAATTCTTGCACTTTTCTGCTCTTTCTTTGATGCCATTTTATTTGTAATGCAAAACTGATACCAAAATTCACACACTTTGCTTCCCTTTTTCCATTCAGCCATTTTTTTCAGTCAAGAATTGTTGGATACTAAAAAGAGGAGAGATTTAGATGAGATACTAGGAAGGAACTGTTCCCTGTGAGGGTGGGCAGGCCCTGGCACAGGGTGTCCAGAGAAGCTGTGGCTGTCCCTGGATCCCTGGAAGTGTCCAAGGCCAGGTTGGACAGGGCTTGGAGCAGCCTGAGACAGTGGAAGGTGTCCCTGCCCATAGCAGGAGGTGGAATGGGATGATCTTCAAGGTCCCTTCCAACCCAAACCCAAATCCCAAACCATTCTTGAATTCCATGACTCCTTCTCCAAGAGTCTGGGATGTTCAGATGAAACAAAAGGAAAGGCTTTTCACAGGAGATTGTGCAGCATTGGAAGAGGCACTCAGGGAAGTTGGGAATCTCCATCTTTGTGCAGGCTCTGGAATCATGGATGTTGCCAAGCCCTGGCTGACCTGCTCAGGTGGTGGCCACAGATGGTCAGAGAGAGCCCTCCAGATTTTTCAATACTTCTCTGATTCTCTGCAACCCCAACCAGACAGGAGATCTGCTTTCCCACCTGAATATTTCACTGCACAAAGCCAAGAGGGTGCCAGAAAACCTTTGCAGTCCCCTTATCAACCAAAGCTGGTGTGTGAGCCAAGGAAGATGTGAGGATTCAGCTCTGGGGGTTTAGGGCTGCTCCCTGTTACTGATCCTGCCCTTCCCCTGCCTGCCTCACCCCTCTGCCAGCAGGATCAGCCCCAGGAATTCTTTGGGAAAGTCCCATTACATTCCTTCCTGTTCCTTTGCTGCTGACAGGGTGGGAGATCACCCTGGCTGTCAGTGCTGAGGACAGCTTTTATGGGATGCTGGGCTTATCACAGCTCACCTTACACATGGTGACAAGCTGCAGTGGCTGCATGATCCACCTGAGAGCCAGATAGCCCTGCACAAGGGGGACAGGGCCAGGTTATGAGTCATTAAATCCAGGGATACTCCTGGCCAGAGTGTGGAAGGGGGGCATCCCTCCCTGCCTTGCCCATGAGCTGCACTGCCTGCTGCCAAACTGCTCAGGGAATTGGGTCTGGAGCCCAAAATTCTGCTCCAAAGTCCATGGAAGCAGGAATAGAGCTTCACTGGAACCAGGGGAGGGATTTTTTAACAGTTCATTGTGTTAAATGAGCCAGCTGAAGAGGGGCTGAGGAAACCTTGTCTTGAGTGGAGGGCTTTTTTTTTTCCCTGTTCCTTTTTCTCCTGAAAAAAATCCATCTTTAAGGCTGTTAGAACACTGCATCCCATTTATTTGTGTGGATAGAGTTGGTCCATGACTGACAGAAGAGCAGAGACAGAAGCTCCACTGTAGTGGGAGGGGGCAGGCATTGGATCAGCTACCCAGGGAAGTGGTGGAATCCCCACTGGAATCCCTGGAAGTGTCCAGAAGGTGTCACGAGGGGGACATGGCTTGGTGGTGAACACAGCAACGCTGGGCTAAAGGTTGGACTCAAAGGAAAACAAGAGTCACCTCAGCAGAAGAAAATCTCCAAAATGGAGGCACATTTCTGAGCATTCCCTTGAGTTCCTTCACAGTTAATGGAGGGACACCTGTGCCTAAGGAGCACAAGTGGATTTATCCCAGCTGGTCACAGGAAGGACCTGGGGCAAACACCTGAGAACCAGGCACATGTTTTACTCACCTAAAGTTCAGCTCAGCTCAGCTCATTGCACTATTCATCTCTTGCTGCTTTTTCAGCTTTAGCATTTTGCTTATTTAAAGGTGCCTTGCAATACAGGGACTCTTTAAATCTCATCCATTTCCATCCCCTGCCATGGGCAGGGACACCTTCCACCAGACCAGGTTGTTCCAAGCCCCATCCAGCTTGGCCAAGACGTGTCCAGCACCACATTGGCTTGGTCCCTTAGCCTGATAAGCAGTGACAACCAAGGACATTTGGTGGCCCCTTCAACCAGGAGCCAAACTTGGACCCCAGATCATTCCTGAGGTGTGATTTCACTGGCACAATGCACCAAAGCCTGGGCTTTTCCAAATGTTTGCAGTGATTTATCTCCTGCAATATAAAGAACAGCTTCGTACTGTAGTTTTCTTCAAAAGTTTAATTAAAAAGTTCTCTTCCTTTCTTTCTTTTTTGTGCGCTGGAAAACGTACAAGGAGAAAGGAGGTGGATAAAAATAAAATAGAAGCGAAGTTTAAGCATGCAAATGTTGATTAAAAAATATCAACCCACTCTCCTGTGAAATGCTAACAATGGTTCCCATGGCTCCTGTCTCCCGAGTCAGAACAGGCCCAGTGGGTGAACTTTGATTTCTGAAAGCACAGTCACTCCTGCCATGGGCACCACTGGTTACTCACCCTCAGCAAGGCAATCTCTGCTCTGTGGAGGAGATAAAATCACCCAGCGAGCTCCAGTGTTTGGAGTGGGATGTCATTCAAATTCCAGCTTGGAACAAGCTCCACGTCTTCCAAGAGCGTGGGAAGCCAGTAATGGGAACAAATCACCAGCAGGGACCGTGGGTATTTTTTCCTCCATTATTTGTGTGGATAAATCAAACCTGGATAGCTCTGGAAGCCAAATACAGGGGTCTGATGGCATTCTCAAGTGAAATTCCCCATCCCAGGTACTAAGGGAAATCACTCCAAAGCTCATTCCTGACCTGTTACATCACCTCCCACTCCATGAATCCTCAAAGAAACAAATAAACCCTTAAATATAAAAAAAACCCTTATTAAGTATCTAATTGTCACTCTCACTTTGCCCACTTCACAGCAACATTTATCACCCTCCACCAACCCGTGGGATTTTCACAGTGTTTATTTTGGCTGGGTTGAAGAGCAGGAGCAGCTTCTGTGTTTCTCCAGAGCTTTCTCCTTTACCGCCTCTCTTCTCAGCAGCTCAGCAGATTTGCACTCACAATTCATATGAGCACTAGAAGAACATTCACTCCCCACAAAGATTCCCCAATCCTTTTGGAAACCAGCCCTGCAAGCACAGAGCAAGGTCAGGAGAGTGGGGAGGGCTGTAGGTTGTTTATTTTGGAGCAGCTGCACCTCTCCTTGATAAAGAGATCACAGCAGGTGGCTTTGACATCCCCAACCTCCATCAGGTGGCCCCAAAACACATCAGGCCTGTGATGCCCCTTGTAAACAGAATGTGGGATGGGGACAAATCATCCCACACAGCTTCACTCTGACCAATTCTGTGGCCAAAATTGCTTCAGCTGGGGCAGATTTTGATGTTGCCCTGGGAAAGCCAGGGCAAAGCCATCCCTGTTCAGGATTCCAGGGCACTGGGTAATTCCCTGCAGTCACAAGCATCAGGCTCAGCACAGGCTGCCTCGCAGATGTCAACTCAACTTTTGGGTGGAATTTGCTGAGAAACTTGAAATGGGCCATGTTTGGGGCTGGAAAAGACCAACAGTTGTGCTGGGCCAGGTTTAAAGTCCACCAGGAGCAGGTTGAGTAACAAGGGGGTGCAAGAACAAGGCAAGCACACAGGGATGCATCCCAGGATGCTTCTGAGATGGATGTGCTGCTGTTGATTCAATAACAGAATGTTCCTTGGTGGTTGAGGTTCTCTGTTATTAATTTTTCTAAATCCTTGGCGTTATGAGAAGGAGTTGCTCAGTTTAGCTGTGCTTTATAGAAAAAAAGGGAGCCTTCCTTTTGCTGTGTTTGATCTGTCACCCAACCATCCCATACAGAGCTCCTGGCTCTTGCTAGGAAATCCTTCATTGCAGGGGACTCTGGATTTTACAACTCTTTGTCTTGAATGACATCAGCTCTCCCTTTTGTGGGCTGAAGAATCTTGGTCTCTGTGACACATTTTTTTGGAATCCTCAGCATAAGAAGGATGTGGAGCAGGAATGAGTCCAGAGGAGGCCATGGGGATGCTCTGAGGGCTGGAGCCCCTCTGCTCTGGAGCCAGGCTGGGAGAGCTGGGGGTGTTCCCCTGGAGAAGAGCAGGATCCAGGGAGAGCTCAGAGCCCCTTTCAAGAGCCTAAAGGGGCTCCAGGAGAGCTGGAGAGGGACTGGGGACAAGGGAGGGAGGGACAGGACACAGGGAATGGCTTCCCACTGCCAGAGGGCAGGGATGGATGGGATATTGGGAAGGAATTCTTCCCTATGAAGGTGGTGAGGCCCTGGCACAGGGTGCCCAAAGCAGGTGTGGCTGGATCTGAATCCCTGGAAGTGCCCAAGGTCAGGTTGGACAGGGCTTGGATCAGCCTGGGATAGTGGAAGGTGTCCCTGTCCATGGCAGGGGTGGAATGAATTTATCTTAAATGTCCCTTCCAACACAAACCATTCCCTGAATGTACAGAAACTGTTCCACCCCCCTGATGTCCTTCATCCTTTTCTGAGTATTAATTTCTTGCTCTGCATCTCCTTTGGGGGATGAGTGAGGGCCACGACCACACTGCAGGCAGCATCCTGGACAGTGCAGCAGCAGCAGCAGCATGACTCCCTGTTCAGCCCATTCCCTCCCCAGCCCTCCCTTTTATCCAATTTTGCTCTTTCTGACCCAATCCCAGCTGCAGAGGCCCTGGTGGCTGCAGGGCTGGCAGCAGCACATTGCAGCCGTCTGGCTGCAGAGGATGTGGAGCAGTGAGAAGGTTCCCAGCCCTCCCTTGCACTGCTTTTCCCCCCTCTCCTCCCCTGCCAGGCTGTGATTGCTCTGCTTCCTCTGGCACAGATGGCTGGAGGTTTTCCTGAGCTCAAATCCCAGTGTAAGGATTCCCAGGCCCCCCTGTTCCTGCGTGAGGCTCAGGGAGTTGTTGGCCACTGTGGCCATCAAGCACCACCAGCTCCTCATCCTCCAATCTTCCCTTTGACCAAGAGTGGGTTTTGTTAGAAACAGGTTGATGGATTTAATTAGGAGCAGTAAAACATTTTGATTTATGCTTCCTAGCTGCCTTACCTCCTCCCCTGCCTCTCTGCCTCTCCAGCTTCACGCTTGTCAGAGCAGATTTTTTTAATATATATATATTTATCACAAGCCGCCCCTTCAGCGCTACAGGCAAAGCTTTTAGCAGGGGAGAAGATGCCCAGCTTACAAGTAGCTCTCCAATTACTATTGCTTGCTTTAGTGATTTTCTAGGAGAGGCAAAGGGCTGGATCCTGGCTCTTTCCCTTCCCTCCACAGCAGGATATTCATTGCTTCCCATGGTATCATCCCCCAGCTCTCCTGGGCAGCACATCTCCATGGTGGAGAATGTTTCCTCTTTGCTCTGATTTGCACTCAGTCCAGGGAGGTGGTTTCTGGCTGCTTTCCCCCTTCCCCAAACATCAAGGCATTAATAAAATCCCCCCCTGACCTGTTAGTCTTGAGATTATCCAAGTCTGAACTAAATCCCAGGGCTGGGGTAGCAGGAGGGGAACCTCTCCTCAACCACAGTTTGTCAGATCCACCTCTGAGCTTGGGTTCATGAATTGATGTGAACGAGACTCCTTCCTCTCAACCCAGGATCCACGTGTGGGTCTGTCTATAATCCAATGAGTCACTTCAATGCTCTTTTTAGGTGAAATTTAAAGCTACACCTCCTTCCAGAGCCAAGGCTGGGGAATGGGAGCAGAGGAGAAGTGGATGCAGGGATGGGATGAGGGGATGGAATGGCTGAGCACCGAACCCATCTCACATCCAGGGCAGGAGAGGCTCCTCCCTCCCTCCCTCCCTCCCTCCCTCCCAGCATCCAGGAGCAGAGATAAGATCTCTGCTGCCGTGGCTCCGGGGAGACTCTGCCCAGACGCGCCGTCTGCAGCTCGGGAGGGAAACCAGAGAAAGGCAGGGGGGAATGGGAGCACGGGGGGAGATGCCAGAATCTGAGCGAAGTTCAGCTCGTGTAACGTCTCCAGGAATGTCGGGACGGGGAAAGGACAGTGAGAGCTTGGCCATGGTCTCCTGATGCCTCCACGTGGAGCAGCAACCTGATAGAACAAATTTCTCCTTATCTTCAGCTGCTTCCTTGCATCATCTGTGAGCAAACCCTTTGCCTTTCCAATGACAATAATGCCACCTGTATGAAGCTACATTAATTTTATATTATTTTACTTTAATTTTATATTCTTTTACTTTATTTTATTTTGCCTTCATTTTATTTTACATTACTTTATTTTGTGTTATTTGATGATTTATTGTGCCATGACAGTATGTCAGACAGCAATGGGTCACTACAAATGGCAGGCACTGAATGTGGAGTTTAAAAAAAAGGATACACAACCACGAAGAACAGTTTTGCCAAGAAGTGACATTCCCTACATTTCTTAAAGGGGATTTTCCAAATAATTCCAAAGGTTTTTTTACACAAAAGCATCAAAATACTCATTTATTTACTCCAGTTTGACCTCAAAACTGAATTCTCATCTTTACATCAGACAGCAGTGCCCGGTTTTAACTCCCTGCCAGCAGGAGATTGTTTGTATAGATGTAGAAATTAATAAATAAACCCTGTATGTGGTCATATATATGATATATATATAAACATATATGGTTTACTTATATAAATATATAGCTCATAAATCAGATATTTTTCCTTTATTTATAAATGCCATACACCTGTCTACATACAGGTATATGCACCTCAAAATAATAAATAAGCCAGAGATTCATGTAGGTTTGCACATGAATATGCACCTATATCTATGTTAACGGTATGAATTTATATACATGGTGTGTTTATTCACTCTACATTTTTCCATGGAATGCATTGCCCAGCATGGCAGTCATAAATGTAAAAAAAAAATATGAAAACTGTTTAAAAATTAAATCCAGGATCATTAAGTAGAAAGGTTTGTGAGCAAAATCCTGGGAAAGATGAAAGTGGTACAAGGGTGTGGTGTGGGAAAGAGGAATTGGGTGAATATGGAGGCAATTTAATAAACAGGAGAATGACTGGACCAGAAGTGTGGGGTTCACCCTGCTTGGTACTTTGGCAATAGAGAGATTTCCCAATGAGGTATTTAATATAAATTAATTCATAATTTATCTCAGTTTGAGGTAGGGCTCTGAGAGCTAGAAATGACCCATCCCAACCTCCCCATGGCCTGGGCTGATCCCACAGTGTGGGCAGCAGGTCAGGGGGGAATTCTGCCCCCAGAGAATTCCCCCACGGGGGAATTCTGCCCCAGCAGAGCTGCCCCAGCCCTGGGACCCAGCACAGGGAGGACTTGGAGCTGCTGGAAAAAGTCCAGAGGAGGCACCAGGATGAGCAGAGGGATGGAGCAGCTGTGCTGTGAGGAAAGGCTGAGAGAGCTGGGGTTGTTCAGCCTGGAGAAGGCTTTGGGATGAGCTGGTTGTGGCTTTCCAGTCCCTAAAGGAGCTACAAGAAAGATGGGGAGAGACCATTTACAAGGGATGGAGGGACAGGACACAGGGAATGTCTTCCCACTGCCAGAGGGCAGGGATGGATGGGATATTGGGAAGGAATCCTTCCCTGTGAGGGTGGTGAGGCCCTGGCACAGGCTGGCCAGAGAAGCTGTGGTTGCCCCTGGATCCCTGGAAGTGTCCAAGGCCAGGTTGGACAGGGCTTGGAGCAACCTGGGGTAGTGGAAGATGTCCAACCTCATCCTCCTTCTCCCCATCCCAGAGAGCAGTTCTTCCACAGGATGACACTGTGGGAGGCTGGCTGTGTGACGAGTCACCCTCTGCACTTGCCCCTTGCCCTCCCTGGGCTGCAGAGAATTCCCATCTGACATCAGACATTTGGTGTTGGAGTCAGGAATTACCTGGAGCTGTGAGCATCAACTCCCCAGAAGCCCTGGGGTGCTGCCAATATCTGCAGTCCTCAAACCATGACAAAAACATGGACCAGGAGGAGAAGCCAAGGTCATCTCCCCATCCCACCAGGTGTGGCTGCACCACAATATTGCTGCCATCCACCCATCAAAAGTGTTCCACACAGATTTCCTCACCCCTGGCTCCTCACCCAGCCTCTCCTCCTGCTCCTGTGACCCAACCTTCACCTTCAGGGGTGGTGGCACCATCCTGGAGCTGTGTCAGGCTCTGGGAAGCAGGGCTGAAGCCACACCGGCTGCAGGTGGCACTCCCAGCATGTCTGCAAAGGGGCTCCTTCCCACAAAATCGGTCAGGAAATCTTCCCATTGCTGAATGATGAGGCTAAAAGTCTTTGACAGTGTCCCTCGAAGGCACTGTCAGCTGTGATTGTCTTGGACGTGGCACCCCAGGCACTGGCAGCCTCTCACTGATTTGGGATGAGAGAGGATGAGGCAAGGAAGGTTTAATTTATTTCTGCTTTTCCTTCTCCACCTGCCTGTCCATCCAGCTCCACAGTGGTGTGGAATGGCACGAGCGATCCCACAGGACTTGCTGGGCACCAGGAAGTCTGGGAGACATCCTGCCAGCTCCTAGGAGGCTCTGCAGAGCTCTCAGAGCATCACTGTGTTCTCCCCCACGGGGTGGGGGGGTCCCTGCACATCTGCAAAATGCTCATTAACACAAGGGAGGCATTTTCCAGTGACTCTGTTTGCTGTCCCCCGAAGGGAGATGCCCATTTGTCAAAAGGAAATGCTTTAAGTGGGAAAACACCAGTGTCAGGAAAGGCAATCAGGAGTTGTCAGCATGGATTCACTGAAGGGAAATCATGTTTGACCAACCCATGAGGACACAACCACCTGGATGGACAAGGGGAGAGCAGTGGGTTTTGTGTACCTGGACTTCAGCAGGGCTTGTGACACTGTCTCCCATCATTTCTGTTGCATAAACTCAGGAAATGTGGACTGGAAAAGTGGATGAGCTGGACTGAGAACTGTCCCACAGATGTGGTGCTTAGGGACATGGTTTAGTGTTGGACCTGGCTGTCTTAACTTTCTAGTTGGATTTAGATCTTGAAGGTCTTTTCCACCTGTTTTGGTTTGGAAAGACAGGTGTCTGCTAAGGAAGGCAGGAGCCTCCCCTGAAATGGAAAATGTAAACCCCCTCCCTCTAACTTGCTATAAATTTTAAATCAAGGGGTTCTCAGGTAAAAAAATGGGAGCAGGAAATAACAGTTCTTTAACAGGGAAGAAAATAAAAAGATAAAATAAACAATGCAGTAAACCAAAACAACACTGCCAGAGTCAGAACACAACCTGACACCCTGTTGGTCAGGGTGTTTGCAGCAATCCAATTGGAACTGTGGCTGCAGCCCTCCTGCAGTGTCAGGGGTGGTTCTGCTGGAGCAGGGATCCTGTAGAAAAGGGTGGAGGCTTCCTCTGATGATCCAGGGGAAGAGGCAGCTGCTGTTCCTCTGGGAAATCCAGTGGAGGATCTGTGTTGGTACTCCAGAATCTCCAGATTATATCTGGGGAGGAATGCTTGGCTCCTCCCTCTGGGCTCACATCTCCCAATGGGATGCTGTAGTTCTTATCAGCCATGCAGTGACACTCAATAGCCTCTTATCAGCAGATGTCTCCCCAGAGGGAGGAGTGATTGTGGAAGAGATAAAGAAAACTGCCCGCTTGACAAAAGACAACTGCCATGCAGATGGCAATAGAATACATCTTTCTTGGCAATCCAGGACACCAACCCTTATGATCCTGTGGTTCCATGAGCTGGCTGAACAACAGAGCCCAGAGGGTCATGATCAGTGGCACAGGGTCTGTCACTTGTGGTGTCCCCCAGGGTTTCAATACTGGGCTCAGAATTGTTTAACTTGCTCATTAATGACTTGGATTGTAGGAAATGGATTTGTAAAGAATTCCTAAAACTTAATAGAAAGTTCATATAGTCTTTTATATTTACATGTAAATACTAAGATAAGGTGTGTTGGCTTAAGAAGGTTATAGAATGGAAATGATATGGTTGAGAGGGAGATTGAACTAAAACAAGTTTTAATAAGTTTCAAAATACGGCCTTGCAAAAAGACTAGATATTTTAGAGAATTAGAACTGTGAAAGATGCATTGCAGCAAAACAACATAGAGAAAAATTATAGGTGATTGGTGTTAGAATAGTGGCATTGTGTGACAAAAGCTAATAAGGTAAAAAACATTTATAAGGTATTGTAACCAAAAAGTAAGTTAGCTTCTAATGGAATGGCATTGAGTTTTACATCTCTTGTGTCTCACTATTCATCAAGACTGAGAATAAAATATTTTAAAACACCTCTCAGTTACCCCATCTCTGTAAAAGCTAGGAAAACCAACACTGGATGAAGGGACAAGTGCCTCCTCAAGAAGTTGAGTGATGACACAAAGCTGGGAGGAGCAGCTGGTCACCCCAAAGGCTGTGCAGCCCTTCAGAGGCACCTTGATGTGTTGGAGGAATGGGCAGAGAAGTGTCTGAAATTCAGCAAAGGGAAATGCAGGTCCTGCACCTGGGGAGGAACAACCCTGGGCACCAGCACAGGCTGGGGATGACCTACTGGAGCAGCTCTCTGGGGAAGGACCTGGGTGTCCTGGTGGACAACCAGCTGTCCTTGACCAGCAGTGCCCTGGGGACCAAGAAAGCCAAAGTGATCCAGGGGTGCTCCAGGAAGAGCATTTTCAGCAGCTCAGGGAGTGATCCTGTCCCCTGCTCAGCCCTGTGAGGCACATCTGGGGAGCTGTGTCCAGCTCTGGGCTCCTCAGGGCAGGAGGGACATGGAGCTCCTGGAGCAGGCCCAGCAACAAGGATGATGGAGGGACTGGAGCATCTCCCTGAGGAGGAAAGGCTGAGGGAGCTGGGGCTGTCCAGCCTGGAGAGGAGGCACAGCTGAGAGGGGCCCTCAGCCCTGGGTGTCCCTGTGAGCAGGGAGGGCTCAGAGCAGGGCCCAGGCTCTGCTCCAGGGCCCAGCAATGGCACCAGAGGAATGGGCAGGGACTGATCCCAGCAAGTTCCACCTGGACAGGAGGAAGAACTTCCTGTGCAGTGACTGAGCACTGAACAGATTGACCAGAGAGGGAGTGGAGACTCCCTCACTGGAGATATTCCAGAACTGTCTGGACACAATCCCATGCCCTGTGCTCTGGGATGGCCCTGCTGGAGCAGGAAGGTTGGACCACATCACTCTCTGTGGTCCCTTTCCAACCTGACCCATCCTGTGATTCTGGGATTCATGGGAAGTGTTTTATTTTGGAACCAAGATGGTCTTCTGTCTCCATACTCCATCTTCTGAAGTCAAAGCCTGGGGATGTCCATCAGGGATGAGGTGTGTGTCCCATACCATGATGGCATGTCCAGAGAAGAGGGAGACCAAGAGCTGGAAGGCAGATTTGCCTGTGTAGGTGTAGCCTTTCTGTCTCAATTTTACCTTCTGGCCCTTGTTTTATAAGGAGTCCCAAGCTGAGAAAGGAAAACCAGACCCTTTGTCCCATCCAGGATCTCCAGACCTTTGAGGAGGTTCTCGTTAAGCCCACACTCAACATCCACCCTGGCTTGTCCATTTGTTGTTTGTGCCCTGCACCCTTGGTGTTAATCCCAAAGGCTTTTTACACTTAAAATTCACACATCCACCCCAAAATACCTCAGAGGAAATGAGGGGAGACACATGGAGAGATCAGAGGGGCTTTCTGCAGCTGGTCTCTGCAGGAGCCATCCATTATCCATCCCCATCCATCCTCCATCTCCATCCTCTGGATCCGCCTGCGCGCGCCAGTTTTGACGAGGATTTTTGGAGCCTGGGAGGGGAGCGTTTTTCCTGTGAAAGGCACAGAACAACGAGCTCCAGCTCCTGAGCAGGCTCTCAAACACAGAGCCAAGCCAGCCCCAGCTCTCCCTGCGCTCATTAACGCGCAACTGGGAGAGAGGCAGGAACTTCCAAATGACTCGCGAGCGGTGCCGGCGCTTTTGTTATTCCTCCTGTCAGAGCTGGTTCCACCTTTGATTCTGCTGGTGCTGGGAGGGGACTGCTGACAGCAAGGGCTGAAAGCAGGAATCATCAGGAGAGGAGATGAAGGCCCAGCCTAACACATTTTTTCTTGTCCTGTACATTTAAAGAGCTGGGCTGGATAATCCGTGGGTTTGGATGGCAGGAATCACCTGCTTTTGAATGGCTGTAACAATTTAAATGGGGAACTCAGAGACAGTTGTGGGGTTTTTTTTTCTTTATAATCTCTTTTGCATGGTTTTTATTGAAGTGGTAGTCATGGGAAGAGCTGGAGTTAACTGGTATATTCTGTAATTCCTGCTCACAGCTGGGAAAACAGGCAGGAAACCATCAGAAAATAAGCCCCATAACTCCAGGAGCAATGGAGCAGTTTATTTGCCATGGGAGATACAGCTCTGCTTTCACAACAGCATCACCAGGGGGGTTGAGCATCATTTCCCAAAAACAGGAGGGTGAACAGGATCCTCTGCTGTACCTTGTAATGAGTTGGTAAAGCCAACTAAGGCAGCAAGAAGACCTGGGTTCAGATATTCTCCATCCTATTCGCTGGGCCCCAGGCTGGAGTGAGCTTTATTTATCACCTTCATATCGGCCCCAGCACTGTCTGTGGGGCTGGTGACCATCCTGCACACACAGAGATGATGCTTTCACCATGCTGGCTCCTCCAAAAGGTAGATCCAAAGGGTACAGCCCATCCTGCAGCTGCCAAGCTGGACAGAGCCCTGAGCAACCTGGGTTGAAGATGTCACTGCCCACATCAGGGGCATAGCACTGGATGGTCTTTAAAGGCCCTTCCAACCCAAACTATTCTCTGATATTACCAAAAATACATATTTAATTATCACATCATTATATTATTATATCCATTGGGATTTTTTTTCATTGCAATCCAACCAAACTCACAGGCACTACCATTTATTGCACTCTGTTGTTTTTGCAGGCGATAGGTGATTTACTAAAGTGTTAATTTCCTATAGCAAAAGTTATAATGGAAAACCAAAGTAAAATTGATTTTAAATTACCATGGCAAGCTTGCAGAAACACTCCCATTATTCAGAGGAGTGGGTGAAGGCTCTGCAGTTTTCACTGCTGGGAAGGAAAATACTTTATTTAAAATCAGGGGCTCTCAAGTGGCATTGCCAGGCTTTGGTGACACCATCATGGTGGAATCCTGTTATTAGGGAATGTTTTCTTGGTTGAGAACAACCTGATCCATGAAGAAAAGCTGTGTTACTGTTGGTTATTTATTGTTTTTTTCTTAAATGATTCTGGTGGGGATGGTGCTGTGGCAATCACCAAGAAGCTCCCTGACTTGGATCAGGGTAACAGCAGGAATTTCAGGCATGATGGGGACTTGTCCTTGATATTCCTAAAAGCAAGGATTACCCCTCCCTGCATGGACAGCTGCCCTCAGTTGGTGCTTCCTGACAAACACCATTTTTCACTCGAAGGCTGCTGTCCTAAATTAACTTTCACCAAGGGAGGCCAGGGGAGAGGGAGGGGGCAGATTGCAAAGCCCAAACACAAAAATCTTCAGCCAAAGCGATGATTTTTGGTGCTGGGATGGATCAGAAGCAAAATACAAAATAATCAGCCTAATTGTGATGAAAACTAGACCCAAGGACCTCTTGAAGCCACAGTAATGAGTTGTGGGGTCACATCCTGAAGGCTTTGCCCTTCTCCAGGGACTGTCCAGGGATGTGCAGGCTCTCAGTGCCCTGGGACAGGATCCTGTGCAGGGCTAAGGCTTTGTAGAGGCAGCAGCTCTCTCAGACTGCCCGAATCTTACGGCACCAGAGGAGCTTTCCCATGGATCACTGGCAATATGAAATGTTTACAATAAATCGACACAAGGTGTTATTACATCCTGTCCTTCCTGCTTGATGAGAGCAGAGCTGTGGAGGAGCTGCCCTGCTGTCCATACCCACCCTGCTCATCCCATTCCCTGCAGCATCTGGATGCAGCCACCTGGTTCTGAAGGCTTGGAATGTTCTGGAGCATGGATGTGGCCAGATTATTCCTGTTGGTCTCAGGGCCAGACATTGACCCTGAAATTGTCAGTTAATTACTTTATATGAGGTCCTGGAGACTGGAACAAAGCTCAGTGCTACAAAAAATTCCTTTTCCTGGCCAAGTAAATGACAGGAGCCCTAAAACAGTTCATTCCTCACCTGATGCTTCTGCTCCATAAATATCCTGTGAGGAGAGGGCCTGTTTGCACTCAGGAGCACACAGGAACTCCAGGATTTGATGTGAGTAATCCAGGGGAATGTTTGCTCCTGCAAGGAAAAGGATGAGATCAGACAGAACATTTGAATTCTTTGTTGCCGTGGCTGCATCCGAGGGTTCACACACAGATGTTGTGAGCACCCACAGCAGGAAAGTATTTATTGATATCACAACCATTCTTAATCCAGCTTGGTTTCTTGGGAAAGGGAGAAAAGGAAGCAGTTACACAAAATGATGACTCTGTGACCAAGGTAGGGTGATCTCAGACCTACAGGTTTTGCTGTGCAAGACCCTGGGCAATTTACCCTGATTTCCTAAATCATGGCCATGTTTGCATGAGGAGTGGAGTCCTGGGGGATAAAATTTCAGAACAGAAATCAGTGTCATGACATGTCCAGGGAGCTGGGGAAGGGGCTGGAGCACCAGGAGGGGCTGAGGGAGCTGGGAAAGGGGCTCAGCCTGGAGAAAAGGAGGCTCAGGGGAGACCTTGTGGCTCTGCACAACTCCCTGACAGGAGGGGACAGCCAGGGGGGTCAGGCTCTGCTCCTGGGGAACAGGGACAGGATGAGAGGGAACGGCCTCAAGCTGTGCCAGGGGAGGTTTAGATTGGATATTGGTAAAAAAAAATCTTCCCTGAAAGGGTTGTCAGGCCTTGGTACAGGCTGCACGGGGAACTTTTGGAGTCTCCATCCCTGGAGGGATTTAAAAGCTGTGTGGATGTGGCACTTGGGGACATGGGTCAGTGGTGAACACGTTGTGCTGGGTGGATGGTTGGACTGGCTGATCTTAGAGGTATTTTCCAAGCTAAATGATTCTGTGACTCCATGACAACCAAATATCTGGAATGGACCAGGGATGGAAAACAAGCACCTAAATGAGACACAGCTGGATGTGGTGAGTCACAAACCTAAATTTACTGATTGTTTTCAGCTGAAATCAAACCCTGCCATACCTAATCCTAAACTCTTTAGTTCTGGGGGTTCCACTGAATGGTAAAAGCTTCCTTTGTGTCACTGCTATGGTTCAAATCCATCCCAAGAGTTAAGGAACTTTGGTAGTCTAGGTAATGGTACAGAAAATGATGTCAGAACAAAATCTCAAAGATCATGGAATCACAGGATCACTCAGGTTGGAAAAGACCTCCAAGACCATTAAGTCCAACCTGTGACTGATCCCCACCTTGTCACCCAGACCAGAGCCTTGAGTGCCACGTCCAGGCATTCCTTGGACACCCCCAGGGATGGGGACTCCAAACCACCCTGGGCAGTTCCAATGTCTGACCTCCCTTTCCATGAGGAAATTTCTCCTGATGTTCAACCTGAACCTCCCCTGGCACAGCTTGAGGCCATGACAAAGGTAGTAGGAGCCTCTATATCAGTGAACAGAGGTAATTTATTTATCCTCATGTGCTTTCTCTCAGGTGTGTGGACATGGAATGTTGCAGGGAAGGTGTGTACAGACAGGTGGGACAACCTCATTGTGCTTTGAGATGCCCTGACAAGACCCAGAAATTACCAACCAACAAATCTCAGGCCAGTTTTATGCCCAACAGAGCAAACTTGCTGTGGGTCACTCTTTTACCCAGGTGTCTCTGGAAGCCCACTCTTTCAGGCAAGTTTCCTCTAAGGAAAAGTGATTTCAGTTTCTCCTCCCTAGATTAGACATTAAGAAAAATTTCTTGAGAGAAAGGGTTGTAAAGCATTGGAAGAGGCTTCCCAGGAAAGTGATGGGATCACCATCCCTGGAAGTGTTCAAAAATTGTGTGGATGGGCACTTGAGGACATGGTTTAGTGGTGAGCGTGGTCTGGGCCAACAGTTGGACATGACAGCCTTAAAGGTCTTTTCCAACCTTAGTGATTCCATGATTCTGTGATTCCTGCCAGTCTGTAAAAGCACCTGGAGTGGTTGGTTTATCAGCCTCAGCCCTGAGCCCTCTACAGGGTTTGGAGGGGCCTGTCTGAGGGAACAAAAACCAGTCAGGATGATGATGACACTGGGGTTGGTGGTGTCAGAAGGGGCTTTTCTCCTCCTTCCCAGCCATACATAAATAAAGCTGGGGCAGGGGCAAGAATGCCTTTGTGAGAGTCCTGTGTTTTTGGCAGGGTTCCTGACCTCACCTGACCCACCAGCAGAATTCCCAACTCACCCAGATTCCCGGTGTGCTCATTCCCTGATGGCTGAGACAAGGCAGCCTCGGTGGGAAAACAAGGGTCAGGTTTTGGCTCCTCCACAAGCTGCCCATGTGACTGCAGGCAATTTATTGCATCTCTCAGTGCCCGGGTCCCCTGCTGCTAATAACACATCCTTTCCTTTGCTGTGGTTCTGTCCTTGTCAGTTCAGATTGTAAATCCTTTAGGGGAAGAGCTGTCTCTCACTCCGTGTGCGCTCCGGACTCGGCACAATCCAACTCTGATCTCAGCAGAAGCCTTTTAACATTGCTATCATATAAATATCAGTGATACCTGGGAACCAGAGCTCCTGGGTTCTCTGTCTGGGTCTCTCACACCTGAACTAAAGCCAGGGATGAGTTTATTTGACCTGTTTCTCAAATAAAGACTGTCTGAAATAATGGTCAGAAGTTTGAGGAGTACAGGAGTACATACATAAACATCTGTTTATGAATGACTTTAATGTGGGTTTGGTGGGGTGCAAGAGTTGAAAAGCCAGTTGGGAATAAATAATATGAATTAGATTTGGCTTTCTGATAAAAAGTCCTAAAGGAAAAAATGGTAGGGGTTTCACTTACTCATAGAACTGCTCCAACACCAGAGCAAAGGATTTGTGGGAAGTGTCTTGGCTCCACTCTATGACTGTTATCCTGCTCCTTCACACTCCCCAGCCTTCTCTATTTGCTCCCATAACAAGCAATACTGTCCAGGGAAATTTATCCTGTCCATGTTCTGCTCTTTGCTGCTCCAAACCCACCAATGGAGCAGCCAAACGCCCTTTGGGTGCTCTCCCCTCCTCTAAGCACTGAGCAGTGACATCTTTGAGCTGGTGACAGGGGGGACCAGCAGCCCTGGAGGCTGCAAGTACAGAAGGTCCCAGTAGCTGTGGCTCGCAGGGACATGCAGACTGAGCTGTCAGTCTCGCAGCATGGGATTCTTCCAGCCGGTTTGGGCAGCAGGGGCAAGATTCCCACAGGGAAACCTGTGGATGGAGCAATGACTGGAGTGAGGAAGAGGAGGAAATGGTGCAGTTGTCCTGCCTGGCTCCATGGCCTGTTACTGTAGAGATTCCCCTTCTGGACTGAGACCCAGGAGCTCCATTCCCTGTCCAAACTGTTCAAGATGCTCTGGCAGCTCAGTGCACCCTCAGGTGTGGGTCTAGAAGGGCAGAGGTCTTCTTCATGCCCTGTATCCCACCTGCCAGCAGTCCATGGATGTCTTTGATATCCTCTGAAACAGGGCCAGGTGCCTGTGAGTCTTGCTCTGGTCTCCAGCTTCTTCAGGGATGGCTCGGAGAAGGCAGCAGGAGATGCTGGAGCATTTCCAATATAAGGAAACAGGGCTGGGGAAGGGTCTGGAGCACTGAACTCTGATGAAGGGTGGCTGAGGGAGCTGGGAAAGGGGCTCAGCCTGGAGAAAAGGAGGCTCAGGAGGGACCTTGTGGCTCTGCACAACTCCCTGACAGGAGGGGACAGCCAGGGGGGTCAGGCTCTGCTCCCAGGGCACAGGGACAGGACAAGGGGAAACAGCCTCAATGTGAGGCATAGGAGGATTAGGTTGGATATTTGGAACAATTTATTCACTGAAAGGGCTGTCCAACCCTGACACAGCTACCAGGGCAGTGGTGGACTCCCCATCCCTGGATGGCTTTCCCATCCCTGAATGGATTTAGAAGATGTGTGGATGTGGCACTTGGGGACATGGGGCAGTGAGAGACTTGACCCTGCTGGGTCAACAGTTGGACTTGATGTTCTTTAAGAGCTTTTCCAAGCTCAGAGATTCCATGATTCTACGATAATGTACAGGACTGATCACCACGAGGATTCCTTTGAAAGGCAATACCATTCCTCAAGGTGGGAAGGACATAAAACTTATGAGATAAAGTCTTTTCTAGACAAGAACAACTCATGGCATGTGTCACTTACCCACAGCTGTGCATTTGCTCCACAAGGGGAAAAAACAGGCCAATTTAAGAGATGATGGGAATGAAAGAAAACCCAGCCAGCTCTGGGAGCTCCCATTCCAGCTGTCAGATGGGAATGCATTCCGTTTTAGCATGGACTTTGCTTCCCACAGGAAAATTCCTTTCCTACCTGTTGGCCTGGCACTACCACAGTCTCCACGTCCCCCAGATCTTTTCCATGGGGGAAGTACAAGTGATTCCTTAAAATGACTTCTCAAAATGACAGCAAGGAGGTGAGAGGCATCTGATAGGGAGATGGTGCCAAGGAGATGGGAGACATCTGGTATCAGCCATCAGCTCTCAGTCGGTCGTCTGGACCCTTCTGTAGTCAAGGGAAGGAGACAGGAAATCCGTGGGAGGTGTTGCAGACACTTATCTGGAGATGGGATGAGTGGCTTTCTGGAAATCTCTCTCTCTCTCTCTGTTGATAAAAGAGGGAACTGAGATGATGAGTTTGGATCAGCTTTCCCATTTTCAAACAGCTGAAGAATGGAAATCTCATCTAAAGGGACTTGGGTCAACTGTGGTGGCCCCAGGAAGATTTCCAATCATGTGAGCTTGAGCTTCACAAAAAAGCTGTGAACAACTGAAGCATCCAGGGCCACTCCAGGGGCTTGGGGTATCACAGGGGGGAAACATATGACACAAAATATTCCATATATGCCAGGGAGAAAGGCTGCACCAGGATAGCACGGGGAAAAGGACTCGATCCCAAAGCTACTTTACAACGCGCAGGCTCGGTGTCCTGCTTTTGGCTGTCACCTCAAGTGGCAGGACAAGCAGGCAGGGGGGTGGGAGGTGGAGACTTCCCTCCAGAGCCTGGAGATGACTCAAGCCTGCAGCATCCTCTTTCCAGCAGAGTGTCCTCATGAGACCACGGTGGAAACCCGGCCCGCTGGCTCCCGGCCACCCCGCGCGGCCGAGGGAGCGCTTCCAACTGCAGGGAATCGAGCCCCGGCAAAATCCTCTCCAGGCCACCCTTGGAGCCAGCAGAGAAGAGCCTTCCTGACACTCTGCTGTGTCCCAGGGGGTGTTCCAGTGTTGGATATCCTACCCAGCAGCCCCAACACGGGAACCTGAGAGCTTTGTCTCCTCGGCCGGCTCGGGGGGGTTGATGGGTTTGTCTGGGATGTTCGATGGCCAAGGTCAAGCTCTTGCCTTCCTGTGTAGCCAAGAAGGGATTGGAACTCACAGAGAAGGGTTTGAACCAACATGAAGGGGTTTGAACCCACAGGAAGGGATTTGTACCAATAAAAAGGGATTTGAACACACAAGGAGGGATTTGCACCTACAGGAAGGATTTGAACACACAGGGTTTTTAACCTACAAGAAAAGATTTGAACCTATAGGGAAGGGGTTTGAAACTACAAGAAGGAATTTGAACCCACAGGAAGGGATCTGTACCAATAAAAAGGGATTTGAACACAGCAGGAGGGATTTGAACCTACAAGAAGGGGTATGAACCCACAAAAAAGGATTTGAACCCACAAGAAAGTTTTAATCTACAAGAAAGTATTTGAACCTACAGGAAGGGGTTTGAAACTATAAGAAGGGGTTTGAACCCACAAAAAGGAATTTGAACCTGTACCAAGACATTTGTACCAATAAAAAGGGATTTGAACACACAAGGAGGGATTTGTACCTACAGGAAAGATTTGAGCCCACAAGAAAGGGTTTGAACCTGGAAGAAAATACTTGCACCTACAGGAAGGAGTTTGAAACTACAAGAAGGGTTTTGAACCCTCAGGAAGGGATTTGAACCCACAAGAAGGTATTTGAGATAACAAGAAGAGGTCTGAACCCACAAAAAGGGATTTGAATGGACAAGAAAGGGTTTTAATCTACAATAAAGGATATGGATCTACCATATCCTTTATGGTAGCAGATTTGAAATCACAAGAAGGGATTTGAACACAGAGGGAGCAGATTTGAACCCACAAGAAAGGATTTGAACATACAGGAAGGGGTTTGAACCTGCAGGATGGGATTTGAAACAATAAAACAGGGGTTTCAACACACAAGGAATGATCCAAACCCACAAGAAAGGGTTTGAATCAACAAGAAGAAGTTTGAACCTATAGAAAGGAGTTTGAACCTAAAACAAAGGGCTCTGAACCCATCTGGACACTCTCCTGAGTGCAGGAGAGAGCACTCAGACACTGTTCCTAGTTGGGTGTTGAGGTCTGGGCCAGCTTGGTGGATGGTCTGTTGGAGGCAGGGAAGGATGGAAAATGAAATTATTACTCTTTAGGTGGTCTAGGACAGTCACTGGTGTTGGCCAGGCCTTCCTGTGCCTGTCTGCCATGGCTTACCTGCTGAAGGAGCTCAAACACTTGCAGTTTTAGGGCTCAAATACCTGAAGTTTTAGGGCTCAAATACCTGAAGTTTTAAACCAGGATTGGAAGGACTTGTGTCCTGGGCTGACATGCTCAGAGTCAGCTGCAAATTTTTATCTGGTGAGGCTCTGGAGGCAAAGGGCCACCTGAGCCAGACTGGGAGTTTGTAATGCAGAAGTTATGTCAAATCCCAGCTCCCAGTGGATGCTCTGCAATTCCAGGTTTATGGGCAGGCATCTCTTGGACCTCATTCCAGACAGGTCTTTCCAAATCTCTGCAAACGTAGGAGGTGACAAATGCCACATCCTGTGGTATTTGTGGCCCTGACTCCTGTGGAGGGCCAGGCAGGATTTGTAGGGACAGAAGGGCTGACAGGCTCCTTGGAACATGTGCACAGGGAGCTGGCACATCCCTCCCCTGCAGAGCTGTCCCCTCAGCCGTGGCCAAGAGCCACCAGCAGCAGGACACGTCACTTGAAGGTGGGGTGGTAAGAAGAGAAGGGTCCCAAAAGCAGGAAATGGGTTGTGGCACTTCAGATAAGGTACAAGGACCTGGCTGGGGAGAAGTGGGTGGTGAGAGGGGGACATCCAGGAAGGAGCTGAAGGAAGCAGGGAATGGGTGCTTTGGGCTAGGGGTGAGATCCTCACTGAGTCCCAGAGTGATTTGGGGTGGAAGGAACCCTAAAGTTCGTCCAGTTCCAACCCCTGCCATGGGCAGGGACACCTTCTGCTATCCTAGATTGCTCCAAACTCCATCCATCCTGGTCCTTAACACTTCCAGGGATGGGGAATCCACAACTTCTCTGGGCAACTTCTTGGCTGACCCCTATGACACCAGTGTTTTTCTTCAATCCACAACTGCAACCTCCCCAATTCCTTCACCTCCTCAACAACTCAAACACCTGCTGTGCTCCTGTTTAAGATCCCTGGAGTGTGGGAATATCCTCCAGGTCCATCCCAACAGGCATCTCTACTACCTTTCCCAGCCAGTTCTGCAACCACCAACTCCCAGCTTGAGCTTTCCCAACCACTCTGGCCACACACCTTCCTTCTGGAGAGGAAAACTTTCCTGTTCTCCTTGCCTGGGACCCTTGCCTCACTGCACTGGTTTAAATCATCCCTCCTGGAGGCAAGATCAGAGGAGATCAGGAGAAAACAGTGAAAGCTTTTGAGGCAGCACACAATTCCAGCAGGGAAAGGCTGCAGGTTTGCACTTCAGAGAGGCGTTTGGGCAGTAAATGACAGAGGCACTGATTATTCCATGGGAGAGGGAGGAGGTGTGAGTGCAGGAGGGGAAAATCCATCCATTCATTACAGAAATCAATAGCCCCCACGTGTCATTGGAGCAGGCCTGCCCCTGGAGAAATGCAAGATGGAAGAGTCCTCCACTGCTTTGCTGAGGGGAGCAGAAACTCTGCCCAGGCTCAGCCAGGGAAAGGTGCTGAGGGAGATTATCCAGTGTTGGCTCCTGAGTCATGTCTGGATCAATGCATTCAGCAGTTTATTGGTGCTTCTGGGATAGATCTCATCCAAGCAGCTGCAACAGTCAATGTTAATGGAAACATCCTCCACACAGGGCAGGGCAGCTGCCTGGGCTGGAGCAGGTGTGTGAGAGGCATCCAAATGGGCTGGGGAAGCATTTGGAGCAGCAGGAGGTTGAAAGGACGTGTGTGAAAATGAAAGGCTTTCTTTCCTTTGGATTAAGCACTTCCAAAAGGAGCCCATCCAGCAGGGAGAGAGAGAAAAG
The DNA here is from genome assembly GCF_022539315.1 of Serinus canaria. Classification (NCBI taxonomy): domain Eukaryota; kingdom Metazoa; phylum Chordata; class Aves; order Passeriformes; family Fringillidae; genus Serinus; species Serinus canaria. Next base: position 110,429,058 of record NC_066316.1, read on the forward strand.
GGCCTCCCCAACTGGAAGCTGGACTTGATGATCATTGCAGAGTCCTTGCAACTGAAATTATTCTATTCTATTCTATTCTATTCTATTCTATTCTATTCTATTCTATTCTATTCTATTCTATTCTATTCTCCCATCCCATCCCATCCCATCCCATCCCATCCCATCCCATCCCATCCCATCCCATCCCATCCCAAATTAAATCCCACCAACCACCACTTGCCGGGGGGAAGTCACTTAACCTCTCTGCCTCTATTTCTGCACCTAACTGTGCACGAACATCCCTCCCTTGGGCTGAGCTGCAGGATTCCATACCTCACCTCCCACATGCTGCTCGCTGGCAGAAAGCTCTTGTGACCTCATTTGTGTCACTTGGATAAGCTGGCTGCTGGCACGAGAGGACTCAGCTGCACCCAGAGGGTGGTGGAGCAAGGACGTGGTCAGGTGGCTCCACTTTTATGAAGCTGCAAGCAGAAAGCTCCTTTTAAATTAGTAAAAGAATAGACAAAAGATAAAAATGCTGTGGTACTGGGTAGTTCCATGCCTGGGCTGGTTCTTCTCCTGAACATGACCACTACAAGACCGTCCTCTGCAATATTGTTTAGAACCAATCTTAACTCAGAGCCACCTGTGAAATGGAACAACTGCAAGCGCTGCCACCCACAGGCTCCTGCTCAGCCTGACTTGCTGAGTTTTATTATATATATCCTTACTTAGAGCCCCCAGCAGCTGGGAGAAATCCTGCAAGCAGGCAAAGGGGCTGGCAGGCCCGTGGTTAATCACAGGGCTGGGAGGAGACTTGGAAAAGAACAGGGAGTGAAGCAGAGAAGGATGCTCAAGTGAATTTCCTGAGGGATGTTCCTGCAGGGATCAGCAGGATAAACCCATGGAAGGGTTCCTGTACCTTCCAAAAAGGCTGTGTCTCCTCTCCTGATGGCCTAAGACATCCTGGTGGCCTTTGGAAAGCCAGCTATGATGGGATGGCGAGGCTTGTCTGGGTCTCCTCCTTCCAAAGCCACAGGAGGCTGCACTGGCCCAGCAGTGAGTGAGAGTTTAGAGGTGCTGTTGTACTCACAGCCCCCTCGAGGAACAGGGAACGTGCACGCTCCAGAACCCGCCAGTGCCTTTCCTCTGGCCAGGAATAGCTGATGAGTAATACAAAGCAGCAGAGGTAATAAATATTAAAGAGCTGGAAAATGTGAAAGTGCACGGGCAGCGGAGCTGACAGGCGCTGTGGGTGTGAAGTGCAGGGATCAGGCTTTTCTCCTCATCCCTCCGAGAAAAAAAGTGTAGGAATAAGTGTTGCAATTATTTTTTGTTAATTGTGCGCTGAAAGGCATCACGGTTCCAGCGGGCTGGTGAGCTCATCCCTGGCCTCATTTCCTTTCTGTGTCCCAGCCATGGTTTTCCTGGGGTGATGTGTCTGGAGCAGTGGAGACACAGCCAGTGGGAGGAAGGAAATGCGACACCAAGGATCTGAGGGGCCTGTGTGGTGATGAGGTTTTGTTTCCCAGGAGGTTGTGTGGCTAAAAGATTGCAGATTTGGCTTAAGTAGCTCATGGTGTTTAATTTCCCCATCCCTGGAATGTCTAAGGCCAGGTTGGACAGGGCTTAGAGCAAGATGGGAGAGTGGAATGTGTCCCTGCCAGTGGCAGGGGGTGCAACAAAATGAGGCTTAAATTCCCTTAAATTCCCTTCCAACCCACACCATTCTGTGAGTCTGTAATGCTGTGGTGGGTGAATTGAAGGCAACACGTGGCAGTTTGTGAATGTCACCTGTCCTGGCTACCATGAGAGGTCACCAGAGTTGAGGAATCAACTCTCAGGTTCTGCAAACTCTGAACTCCTCCCTGCCCCTTTCAGCCCGAAGTGTGGCTGTTCCTCAGGCAGGGATGATGGTGGTGGCAGTCAGATGCCATTTCTGTGCTGGAATTTTCTTCCAGTCCCCGCTCCTCCCACCACACATGATGGTACAATGTCCATGGGCCAAAGACACTTGTCCTTTACTTTGCAAGAGCCAAAATGCCCAGGAAAACCTTTCTCCCCCTTGTTCTGGTGCCCATCAGGATCCACGCTGAGGTGCAGCTGGCTGGGGCTGACTGTGGTGGGACAACAAGGGTTAAACTCTCCTGGCAGGCTGGGAGGACACCGTGTGATTTCTCCGAGCCCGGAGAGGAAGGCAGGCCTTCGCTAATGTATGCGCAGCTTCTGTGGAACTAAAAATAGCCACGATCTGAGGCTGTTCTTCCAGGATTTCACAGGCGCTCACCCAATTTTTAGCTCCTTCTCCTCAAAGGGATGGCAAAGCCAAGGCGACAGTCGCAGCCCCCGTGCGAAGGAGCTTTGCTCCAGGGATGCCTCTGACCCCCGCGGCACAGGGGAGCCGGGGATGTGCTGCTGAACGCACAGTCCCGGCTCTCTGACGGTCCCTGGCGAGGCTGGGGTGAGCTCAGGAATGCCTGGTAGCTGCTGAACAGCATCCCGAGTTTTTTCTGGGAGCCCCGGCGCTCTGGATGCAAACGGCGGGCAGAGCGCGCTGCAGCTGGCAGCGAGCCACAGCTCTGACCCTGGCAGCTCTGCAGCAGGCAGCAGCTTCTTTGCAGCTGCACCAGCTCCTCAAGAACCAGCTCTCCTTTTCCTAAGCAGAATCCTTTCCCCCTAAACCTTTCCTGGCTGCTGTTTTTCTGGCACGCTGTTTGAAAATCCTGGAGCATCCACCTCCTCAGCTCTACAAAGCCACTCTCCTTGGGGGTTAGGAGAGGATTTGCTGCATGGAAAAGTCTTGTCTGGTGATTGCAGGTCCTGCTGAAGCATCAGTCCTCCTGATGGCTGGGGAGAGAGTAAATACTGTAAATTCAGGGAATGCTCTCCTAGAATCCCTGTCTGATCTCCCAGCCACAGAGGTGACCCTCTTGTCTTTTCCAGCAGCCAGACTGTGGGAATGGAAACGTCTCCCTCTGAGTGAGGGAACAAACTCCCAGTTTTGTTACTGTGATCCTGGCGTCCACACTGGCTTTTGAGAGTTCAGACCACAGGGAATTTGCAGTGTCTGTTCAGATCTCTGGACCCACTACCCCAAACTGTTAAACCCCTCAGGAAGTGAGAAAACCTTAGATGAGAAAACTGCAAGTGTCTCCATCTCCAAAGGACTCACTGATAGCAAAAATCATCTCTTTCCCCTCTCCTGCTCTGCATTCCCCACCAAAGGATCTCCGTGAGGAGATGAAGATGTGTCCCTGTCACTGACAGGTGTCCCAGAGCAATGTTAACTTCTCCTCCCCTGAGATACCCCATGGCTGTGGTGAAGCCAAATCAAGACCATCTGGGTTAAAACACTGTAACGTGACCCATCCTGTTCAAAGGGTGAGGTGACTATTCCCATGTGCCTCTGAGATGACATTTTGGGTGTCCTCAGCATTTGCTTGGGATTTTCTTTGGCATTTCAGGGAATTTCCCTTGCTTGGAGCCAAGACAAGTCAATCAGAACACCCCTGCTTCCTTTCAAGGCTTTCAGCTGCTCCTGCAGGACTGACTGGACTGGGACCATCTTCATTCTCACGAGGAGAGCCCTGAACCTAAACCTTATTTTCACAAACACACTTGAAGCAAAAAGTCAGTCTGAGTCCAACTTCCTGGTCCCTGTGTAAAGCTGTTTAACAGCTTTGATTTAAAACAGAAGGCTTTGCCAGAGGCGACAGCATCAAGTGTTGGAGTATCCTTAAAGCAAATAAGCATGTGCAAAATAGGGAAGGGACTGGGGTTTAAGAATTCATCACTAACTTGGAGGGGAATCCGTGATAAAAGAGAGCATTTGGCTTGGTGCTAGGACCATCCCACGTGTGATAGATGCTGTGACATGTCTCTGTAGCACCCATCGCTTGGATAGCCTCTCCAGCAGCCCCCACTCCTCCTTCATGCAGCATGGAGATGGTTTCCACATTGAAATTTAAAAAAAGGGCATTCATGCCATGGTGCTGGAGAGGTCTTGGGGTTTGTATTCCTGTTTTAGAGCTCTACGTCTTAGAAAATAATTAACAAATGAAAACACAAACGTGATTTCTAGGAGCCTGGGTCAAAACAATGGCAGCTGCTGCTACAAAGCTTTTCTCTGATTCTGTATTGATTTTCTGAGCAGAGACCTGGAAATGGGGATTTTGCAGCCTGGATATCCAGGGGAACCCCTCAGCCATGGGGATACAGCAAGGAGAGGCTGCCAGGCTGCTTCCAGAACTGGGATTATGGTGAATATGTCAATAACACATGCATGGCTATCTTTGCAAATAAAGAAACACTGGACAGGCTCTGGCTAAGCAAGGATAGTTCAGTAACAGCCAGGCTGGGGAAGGATTGACAAACCAGTGCCAAAAAGTGGGGTTGTTTAGGGCTAGCACTTGCTTATGATTTGTTTCTCTTCTTCTGGTTGTGATCTTTCGGCCTGTGAGTCAGAGAAAATTACTCTGCAGCTGAGGAAGGAGAGCAGTCACAGAAACAAATCCCAGAAACATCTCCCAGATGGAGCAACACGAGCAGCTCCTGCACCTTTGGCCTCTGGAGTTTTATCTGCAGTGATGCCCTTGCCCCACTTTCCTGCCCTGTGCAGCTGCTGGAGGTTTTGACCCCAGTGTCTGTCAGCAGGATGAAATCACACCTGCAGCACTGTCTGTGCTCTCACAATCCCAAATACCCACTTAAACCATCAGTAAAAAGGGATTTGAACCAAGACCAGGAGCGTTACCCCAGAGGAGGGGGTGTAGGTTCATGTCCCTTTCGCCTGGCACTGCCACCAAAGCAATAATTTCAGAGGAGCTGGGGACACTGCTCAGGAGCCATCAGTCACAGAGCCCTGTTTTGTGTATCAGAACCCCCAGATTATCATGAGTTAAATTGGCCTGCAAATACCAAAGCTGTTGGAATCAGATCCTAAAAATGCTATAGTGTCATGCTTTTATTTTATTTTTTTAAATTCCATTTAAAGGATGAAATTTACTCTTTCCAAGGAGGGGCTGATTTGTAAACTTTCTTCAAGTAGTGGAAGTGATCTTGGGCTGAAAGTCGTTTCACCATCCCCAGGAATGTTCAAAAACCATGTGGATGTGGCTCCTGAGGACATGGTTGGGTCATGTCCATAATGCTGGGTTGATGGTTGAACTCAAGAGGTCTTTTCCAAGCTGAATGGTTCCACAATTCTGCAGGGATTGGGGTTAAATGCTGGAACAGGTTGTCCAGAGGGGCTGTGGAATCTCCATCCTTGGAGCTTTTCAAAAACTCAACTGCACCAGACCATGACCAACCTTCCCTAACTTCAAAGTTATCCCCACTTGGATGGGAGCCTTGGTCCACAGACCTCTGAAATCTCCTTCCAGCCAAAATTCTTCTGTGATTCCACAATATGATCCTTCCCAACGTAAATTTTATAAATCAGTTGCATCTTTTGAGGTTGGTGTGTAGTAAAGCCATCTGTGCTTTAAAACAGCTTCAGACTGGCTTAGAACATGAAATTGTAACAGTTTCTCCTCTGCAGCAGAAGTCTGGGGCAATCCTTCCTTCAAACACAAATTTCAGTTGCACATTTGGCAAAAAGCGAGAGTTTGTAATACAAATTATTAATTCTTTGATGGGAACTGATAGAAACAAGTAGATAAGGCTTAGATCAGAAACTGCAAGGCAGAAGGGCTAAACCCCTCGATGAACACACTTTTTGTTGCATTTTATTCATTTTTTAGGTATAAACTGTGTAAGGAAATCCCCCAAAGATGTCAGAAAGCACCAAGAACTCCAGATGTGAAGATCAGGGCCCTGATGAAGGTCATCAAAATGATTATTTAGGTGTGTGTGTGGTTGGGATGACCTCTGAGGAGGCTGGATTAGAGTTTGTGCAGAAATAAGGATCCCTTTCTTGATTTTGAAATGAAAAGTGATCTTTCTCAGTTCAACATGGTTTTGACCCAACACAACCAGCAGCTGTGAAAATAAATTCTGCACACCCTTCAAGGCCCAGGCCAGACCAGGAACAACTCCCTAGAGACGGCTTGGATGCAGCCCCTTGTTCTGGAGGAGTTGTATGCCCTGGGAGCAGCCAGAAAAAGCTGTGGAATATCAGCACCTGGATGGGACCCTGTAATTCCTATTTTGATACTCAAGCTAGGAACAATAACAACCCATCTGTGAATCCTTATCACTGGCATGTGACATTGCAACAAAGAAAACAACAAACAAATGTTGACATTGAGCACGTTAATGGTGATGGCACCTCCAAGTTTGAGTTTGATTTTTTTAACAGGCAGCGTTTCACTTTCCTACTCCCTTGTTGCTCCAGCGCTGCGTTGGAGCAACAGGGGAGTATTCTCTCCTATTCCTTTTATATCAGTTAAAATGAAAATAATTCATTAAAATTAAAAAAGCGGGCCAAAGCCGCAGCTGGTGTAAATTGCCAGAGCCCTGTGGATGCCAGCTCGCTCCAGCTGAGATCTGCCCTCACGTAACCTCGTTGTAAGGGGATGTTCAGGCAGCCCCTGCTCCCAGCACTTACACATGCCCTCGTTTCCTCTCCTCCAAGGAGAGATTTTAATCTGGGAACACCCTCCAGTGCACGAGGCCCCTTGCAAGAAGATGAGGTGGCAGGAGGGTGTGCCCTCAGCTGAAGGATACCCCCCATTCCCATCCTCTTCCTCCAGGAGGGAGCACCAGAGAGAAGGTTGGTGCCATGGGATGGTGCCCATCCATAAAATGTGTGTTGCTGTCACTAAGGTCACAACCAGGCTCCTGTAGTGCCACAGGACATTTCTGAACATGAGCCAGCAGAGTGACAGGTGGCCAAGAAGCCCAAGGGCTTCCTGGCTGGAATATCCAGGAACAGTGTGGCCAGCAGGGCCAGGAGAATGAGTGACTGTCCACTGTTCTGGCACTGCAGGGACACCTCCAGAGTGTGGGAAATGGATTTGTAGAGACTGTGACAGCATGAATTATAACATCTGTATTGTCTCACCCTTCACATGAGACTGAAAATGGAATAAAAGTTTTTAAAATGCCTCTCAGTTGCTTCATCTATGGGTCAGAAAAGGGCTTAATCTGACAGCAGTGCTGGGGACAGCCCTGGGACCCTCATGACAAGAGGGACATTGAAGGGCTGGAGTGTGTCCAAGGTGGAGAAAAGAGTTGGGGAAGGGGCTGGAGTACCAGGAGAGGCTGAGGGAGCTGGGAAAGGGGCTCAGCCTGGAGAAAAGGAGGCTCAGGGGGGACCTTGTGGCTCTGCACAACTCCCTGACAGGAGGGGACAGCCAGGGGGGATCAGGCTCTGCTCCCAGGGAACAGGGACTGGAGGAGAGGGAACGGCCTCAGGCTGTGCCACACTGTGGCATCACCATCCCATTGTGAAACCCCCATCCCTGGAAGTGTTCAAGAAGTGTGGATATGGCATTTGTGGACATGGGTCAGTGTTGAACATGATAGGGCTGGCGTGCTGGGTGGACTTGGTCTTAGAGATATTTTCCATCCTCAGAGATTCTGTGATTCTCTGGCTGGGTCTGGCTGAGATGGAGTTTGTTTTCCCCACAGCAGCCCCCACACTGCTGTGCTTTGCATTTGGAGCTGGGAAGGTGTTGGTAACACCCCAATGTTTTGGCTACCATAGCATCAGAGCTGTCTCTCCAGCATTCCTCCCCAACAGAGGGCTGGGCACGAGCAAAATCCACTTTCCATGTACCTGTACTGACAAACCAGGTCATTTCAAGACGTGTTCATGGGCACTGCAGCTTCAGCACACCCTGTACAGGGCCAGGGGTTGGACTCAATGCTCCTTGTGGGTCCCTCCCAGCTCAGGATATTCGGTGATTCCGTGCCAAAATCTGAATACAATCATTAGAATGGTCCAGGCATATTCGGACTCTCCCAAGTCATCACAACCTGTGCAGGTTTCAGCAATCTACAAGGGCCAGGAATCATTCCCAGTGCTGAATATGGAGGAAGTTTCCTGGTTTTGGAGGATGAGAGAGCTCATTTCTTGCATCTTGGCCTGCTGGCCTCAGAAAAAGGGACCAGACTGTTACATCCTGAGATTCCTGCCCTTGGTCAGCCTGTGGCTGTGTGGGACAGGCCACCAGGACTCTCCTGCCCCCAAAGCACAGCCCAGGGCCTGTCCTGATGTGCCTTTCTGGGCTCCCAAAAGGGCTCTGACCCTTTTACACATCCTCATCTCTCAGAATCTTTTTATCCTAAAAACTACGTGTGCAATATTTGCAATAACTTCCCAATCCCTATCACCTATGTTAGACAGTGAGCTTCTGCTCTAAATCAATCCAAAACAGCACAAGATGGAAGCTAGGAAGAAGAAAGAGAAAGACTGGACATGCCCAGATTCCTCCATCTTGCCCCCATTTTAAAAACCCCAAAAAATCTATTTTTCACCCTGTGATAAATTCACTATCATTCTACTTAAACTTTCCTGGCTTGTAAATCCTCATATAAGGTTGGTAATTTTTTCCATGGGTCAAGACCAAAGGCACAGGGGTCTTGGGCTCTGTGCCAAGGTCTCTGAGCCCCTTGGCAGGGTCTCAGGTCCTCCAGGGCAGCCAGAGGAATTTCCTGGGTTCTGACACTCGTCCTCCTCCCCTCAACCAGCCCAGAGGCATCCCCCAACATTTCCTGGTGACACTGGGAGCCACCTCAGTAAATCCACCCCTGCCAAGGCCCAGGCACGACCCTGCATGGGTTGGATGGATAGATGGATGCAGCCACTCTGAGCTGAGCCTTGCCAGCTGGCCAGAGCCTGCTTCATTTCATGATACAAAACCAGAGCCTCCAGAATCCATCCCCTGCCATCCCCATGGAGCAGCTTTTTCCACAGAGCTCAGGGTGGGCTGTGTTTTTTACAGCAGGAACATCCTCTTCTCCCTGCTGGTGGGCTCCTGCAGCTCTTTCCAAAGGTTATTTGACCACATTGGGTGGATTTGGCTCCTTAAAAAGGGACTTTGGAGCAGGGACAGCAGTGACTTTGACCCCAGCAGCTCGTGTGCTGCTGTGACATACGTAGTAAATAAGAGTGAGGGTAATTATACCAACAGGAATTCTGGGAGCCCTGCCAGGAGGGAGGGGACAACCAATCCTTTGTGTACTATAAAAAAAAAGTTAAAAATTAAAAATTAAAAATAAAAACCATCACCCCAATCCCCCTCCCAACCCCAAATTAGTTCTATCTCTTGAAGCCGTGATGAGACTTAGAACTAAAAATACACACAAATACACACACTCTTATATAAAAATAGCCAGCATTCAAAACAAAAAAAAAAACCCCAAAGTTAGGCTCCTGTATCCAAAATTAAGCTCTTAAATAAATAAATTAGCCTGATTTTCAAAAGCATGGAGCAGTGAATGGTTTTTACTGACATAAGAGGAAGCATCATGTTGCTAAAGATTGAAGATCAGGCTGAATATGGATTTTAAAGTCTAATTATAGAAGCCAGTTTGCCACCAGCTTGACCGGGAACAATGAATTTCAGGTGAAATGACATTGATTTTTTTTTTTTTTCTTAATTCTTCTTAAGTTGTCTACACTTAACCAATGTTAGGAAAGGTTTGAAAGACCCTCAAAAGGTAAATAAAATAACACAAGGAAACAGATGACCTGGAATAAAACTGTCTACACCAGTTCTGTACACTGGTGTTTGGAAATAGGGTTAAGAATTATCAGTGTTGGAGCTGGCTGAAATTCTATGTTGATTAATTAAGTAGAAATTAAGTAGGTATTTATTACTTGCTGAAAGCCCACAAGGTGGAAATATTACTTTATTACTTTTATCACAATCCACTGGCATCAAGAAGGATTTGGATCTTAGTCATTCCCTTCCTCCCTTTGCCAGATTTGGGTCTGAAGGGTGCTGAAGACACAGCACCATATATTTTCATGGGCCAAAGAGAAAGAAAAATGAAGTTAATTTACTTTCAGCTGCACATGGTCCTCAGAGTTGCTTTGCTCACTCTGGCCAACATTTGCCAAGGGGTTCCTGAGGTCACAGTCCCATGGGATAGGGACAGTTTTGTCCTTTGGCAGGGCTGGGATTTATGCTGTGAAAGATTTATGTCCACCCTGAATGGAGGAGCATCAGCTGGTAGGGCTGTGCTCCACTGGTATGGTGTTTACAGGCAGGGGACAGCACTAAAATCTCTGGGGTTTGATGCCAAAAAAACTTTGGGAGCATTTTTTTTGTGTTCTCTGGCTCAGTTTCCCCATCCATGGAAGAGGCACAACACAAGTGACCTTTGCCAAAGGCTGTGGGCTCTGCAGTCAGGGAGAGCTTGGTGTTGGTGCCACTGCCACTGATTGAGACAGGATCAGGACACTGTGTCAAAACCATGAATTTGAATATTTTTTCCATGCATTCTGCCTCCATGGATTGGTGTCATCCTCTTTCTGTGGCCAGTAAGAAAAACCTATGCTTAAACTGTGGATGGTGGTGAATCCCTGGAGATTCACCCTAACCCCAGAGATCCAGGAGAAATCTTTGCAGGACATTGTGTCCCTTCTGACAATTTCTCCCTGATCTCTTTGAGTGCCCCAATGTCATTGTTGCAGCTTGGCTCAGCCAACCTGGAGGGCTGGGAAAAGTAAAGATGGTCTTAAAAATAACCCAAAAGTGGAGACAGCTGTTGGGAACAGCAGTGTGGAAGAGCAGAGATGTAGAAAATGTGAACTGTGGGAAGGCACTGCAAGAATTTTTTTTCTGGAGAAAAGGAGGTTCAGGGGGGACCTTCTTGCCCTCCTGAGAGGAGGGGGCAGCTGAGGGGGGTTTGGGCTCTGCTGCCAGGGAACAAGGGACAGGATGAGAGGAAACAGCCTCAAGATGCAGCAGGGAAGGTTCGGGTTGGGCATCAGGAAGAATTCCTTCAAGGAAAGGGTTATCAGGCATTGGAAGTGGCTGACCAGGGAGGTGGTGGAGTCATCATCTCTGGAGGGACTTAAAAGCCGTGTGGATGTGGCACTTAGGGACACAGGTTAGTGGTGGCCTTGGCACTGCTGGGGTAATGGTTGAACTCAATGATCTCAGGGGTATTTTCAAACCTTAATAATTCTATGATTCTATGGAACTGTGATTTTTTTTTAAAACCTGGAGAAATGAAAGGTTTACATGGCAACTATGTGCAAACAGGTAAAAGAATGCTGCGGGGTGAAAACCAGCAAATTCTTCTTGTCTGTGGCTGAGGTGATGAGAAATGAGTGGCTTAACCTTCCAAAGAGGAGTTTAGGTTTTGTGTACCAGCAGGAATGGGGGCAGACCATGCAGGAGACCATCCAGGACTACAGGGCAGATTTGGTGGAACTTGGCAGAGGTGATGGTGCTTTTGCCCGTGGGCAGCACCTTATGGGCAGCACCACTTGACTTTTGCTGGCCCTGTGCCACTGACATTATAAAAACCATTGCATTCTCCTTTTCTCTGCTTTCTCCTTGAGCCATGACACTCTCCCTGACTTTGCCTTTCCAGCCAAACTGCATTTATTTAACTCCTGGCTGAAGGGAAGGCAGGATGCCTGTGTCATGCTGCAGCTCCTGGGGCTGGGGTCTTCCGCGGGAATGCCAAGTGCAGGTGGTGGATTTGGTGTTGGGAGAGCAGGTGCTCCATGGCCATTTCCGTCCCACTCGGGGTCTGCTGTGGATGTCACACCAGTGTCACCAGTGTCGTAGGACTGGCGTAGCATTTTCTCGAGTGTCGAGCCCCATCTGGTGGCTTTCCTGCGTCATTTTTTTGGTGTCCTTGCGGTCCTTCTTTCGGGATTTTTCGCCTCCTGTGCCGGTCAGGAAGGACAAGATGCTGGATAAAGGACAGGGTTCGCAGAGCTGCCTCTGCTTCTCTCCCAGCTCCCCGTCCCTGGGTGCCATTCGGAGATCCGGAGGCTCTCCAGGCTCACGTCCTTCCCTCCTGCTCTCCCCGGCTGTGCAGTCTCGCCCGAGTGGCAGGGGATGATCTAATCGTTTTGGCCAAACCCCAGCTTGTGCCGTGAGCCCCTCCCAGAGCCTCCAGAAGGCGTTTCATCCCTCTGCCGTGCTGGCAGCGGAGCTGGGACAGATGAACAGTCCCGGGAGGGGACATTTCCGACGACTGACTGGCTCAGATGACCAGCTTTAGGGTCGGCATTAGGTGAATGGTTCCCATCCCAAACGAGGTTACAGCCACCGCTCAGGATGAGAAGAAGACACAATGTTGGATTGTCAGTCCCTGGAAGTGTCCAAGGCTGGGCTGGACAGGGCTTGGAGCGACCTGGGGGAGTGGAAGGTGCCCCTGCCCATGGCAGGGGGCTGGAACAAGATGATTTTAAGGTCCCTTCCAACCCCAACCATTCTGTGATATCAACAGGCATTAGAAAGGACTCTGTTAGGGTTTTTTTCTTAAATGCCATGAGTCCTGAGACAGAGGCAATGGTAGAGCTGTGCCTGTCCATGCATGAGACACCTCCTTGTACTCCAACATGGCCCAAACGGTCAAAGCTGACCAGGGACAAACTGTGGCCTTTCACATCTGTGGGTCACACACTTGCTGCAGGTGAAGGTGGTGTCTCGTTGCTCCACCTATGATGAAACAAGGTCAAATCATAGAGTCACAGAACATCCTGAGCTGGAAGAGACCCACAAGGATTGTCAGATTCCAATTCCTGGACAACTTCAAGAATCCCACAATGAGCCTGAGAGAGTAGTGCAAACATTTCTTGAGCTCAGGGGTCTGTGAGAGAAGCTCCTTACCAGAGTGCTGAGGGGGTTTAGAGGGTCTGTCAAGCCACTTCCAAGCTTTAGGACCAGTATTTTTCATGTGGGTTCTCTTTTTGTGATGAAAATTAGGCGAGGAGATTGGTTTTTTGTGTTTCAAAAGCATTTCCTACTCCCAGGATACACGTTTGGGTGGTCCCAGTTAAAGTTTTCCCACCCTTGCAACACCAAATGCACTTCATTATACAGTCTTGTTCTCAGGGTGGCAGCCAGGGTAAGACTGGGCTCGATGATCTTGGAGGTCTTTTCCAACATTAATGATTAGTCAGATTCTAAAAGTCCTCCCCAGACCTCCCTCCAGGAGGGAGCGTGTGGTATTTGCTGGGTTCCCAGGATCAAGGAGGAATTGATGAATCTGACTCCATGTTCTTAGAACCCTAATTTATTATTTTATGGTATTGTATTATATTATATTAAAGAATGCAATACTAAAACTATACTAAAGGAAAGGGAAAGGGTACACACAGAAGGTTTAACAAGATGCTAATTAAAACTCTTGACTGACTCCTCAGAGTCCCGACACAGCTGGACCGTGGTCGGTCATTAAATAAAAACAATTCACATCTTGGATAAACAATCTACAAACCACATTCCAAAGCAGCAAAACACAGGAGAAGCAAATGAGGTAATATTAATTTTCTTTTCTCTGAGGCTTCTCAGCTTCCCAGGAGAAGAATCCTGGGCAAAGGGATTTCTCAGAAAATATGACAGTGACAGGAGCTGAAGAACCGTGCAAACCCCAATGTCTCCCCAGACCCCCACTGCCCCACAAACAGATTTTGCTGCAACTCCAGCATCTCACACCCAGCTTTTCCCTCCTGTTCCCTGCAGGTATATCCGGACCATGTACCTGGGGATCCAGAGCCAGAGACGGAAGGAACACCAGCGGCGTTTCTACTGGGCTATGATGTACGAATATGCAGACGTGAACATGCTGCGCCTCCTGGAAACGTTCCTCGAGAGCGCCCCTCAACTGGTGCTACAGCTCTGCATAATGATCCAAAAGAACCGTGCAGAAACATTACCATGTAAGTGGCCCCCCTTCTCCCCCACCTTCCCAGCCTCTCTCCTCTGCTCCCAGTGCCCAGCAGCTGATGGATGTGCTGCTCACTTCCCACCCTGGCTGGGGGCTGCTTCTTTGGGACAAATCTCTGCTGCGTTCGCTGGGTAAAGTTTCTGCTTGTTCCTCTGAGAGAAAAAAAAAGTCAGTGTCAAGGAAAAGATGGGATTCAGCTCTTCCACACCCAGTCCAGGCTACAGGAATGACGGTGGTGTCAGGAGGAGGCAAGCAGGCTCTGCTGCTGTGGCACCACTCGCTTGTCGCTTGGCATTGGGGAAATGTGACCATTCCCTGCCTCAGTTTCCCTCCTTACATAAGTAGGGTGATAAAACTGGCCAGATTTGAGTTTGTGTTGTGAGGACAAATGGCTCAATGCCTATGTGATGCTCTGATGGAGTTAAGGGTAAAAAAAGGGGGTTTTTAACAGCTAAATGCTGTAGGGCCTTTTCTGAGGAGTGCCAAGGAGTTAAGGTGTTGTCATTGGTACCATGGTTCTCACCAAGCCCAGGAAAAGAGATGGGGAAGGCACTGGAGGGGATTGTGTAGGGACAGGCATGTAGTGGAGGTTTAATTGGAAAGGCAATTAAATGATGAGACGAGGCTTGGAAGCCACCACAGGGAATATTTTGCCAATTCTGGTGTCCACCACAGTGTCCACCACTGTGATAAGCTGAGCATGGGGCATCTGACCCAGCAGAGGGACATGGCCCTGTCCCAGCCCTGGCATGAGCAGCTTTCCCAGCCCATGGCCATGCTGACAGCCTGGGAGTGACCAGCCCGAGGGACAACCATCCTTTCCAAGGACCAACAGTGGAGTTGCTTGGTTATTCAGCCCCTGTTCAGTTCGTGCACCACGGGTGACACTCAGCTTCCCAAAGACAGCCTGGATGGGGCCTGTCATTTCTGAGGAGTTTTTGGAGCTGAGGTGGGAACTGAAATTGGAATTTGCTTTGGGGTTAAGTTTTGCTGGTTTTGCCAAGGTCACCACTATCTACGGCATCAAGGAAGGCCAGCCACTCTCCCTTTCCTCTGTATTTCCAGCATGTCCATCACAGTTGTTTATAGAAGCTTCCCTCCTGCTATTTATGCAGTCTTTTCTTGAAACCTCTCATCACGAGCTCTCCGGGCCTCCAAAGTGCTGACATGATGAATATGCCTTTCTACAACTCCTGCTAGAATGGCTCACATTTGCCAGCCCCCTTTTCCTGCTGCTTCCAACGTTATTAACCCGACTGAAAATGCAGAAATCACAGCCCAGGAGGTTTGCCAGGGCATTCTGCAGATTGCTGGACTCGCCACAGAAAGCGCCGGGTGAAGTTTGTTGGCCTCTGCTGTGCAGCGAGTCAGACAACGCGGGAGAATAATCCCTCCAGGCTTTCAAATCCGTGGCTCTTCCACTTTGCCACTTCCAGGCACGGCTGCCTAATCCACTGAAAGAGCTGCATCATTTTTTTCCAGCATCCCCCTCCCCTCCCTTCCTGGGCTTTGCAGTTCCTCCGCTCCTCCAGCGCGCCGAGCCGGCTGCGCTCTCTTCCAAGGCAGCGCTCTCTTCCAAGGCAGCGCTCTCTTCCAAGGCAGCGCTCTCTTCCAAGGCAGCGCACGTCCCCGCCTGCCTCCCCGAGCCCTGGAGGGCTCTTTGCTCGCCACGCTCCAGCAGCCGAGCCCGCCGGGTCCCCAGTGCATCCTCTCCCTGCCTCCCTCCCCGCCCGTGCCAGGGATGCGGGCGCTGATGGATGAGAGCAGCGGAGCTTGTTCAGTGCTCCCTGACTCCTCCGGTGCAAGGTTTCCTAGAGCTCCTCCACGCCCCTTCAGTGCTTCTCTCTTCCACCTCTTCTTCCTCCTCTTCCTCCTCCTCGTGGCCAGTCCATAATTATATAAAAGCAAATTAAATGCTGAGAGGAGCCGCTGTGAAAGGGAGCATCGAAGATTTTCACTTAAAGCAGGCGAGAAGCAAAGGGAGATGGATACTGTTAGGAAGGCAGTGTGTTTAAAAATCAAATTGAGTCTCTCTTGGCTCATCGAGTCTGTGGGAGCGTGGCTCGTCACAGGAAGGGGCCAGTTCTGCCTTTAAACAGGGACAGCATCAGCTGCATCCCTGAGGAATGCACACTGAAAAAACAGCCCAGGGAAGGGCTTAAAAGCCCAGGTATGGACCCTGCTGATGTGTCCAGACTCCAGCTGCTTCCATACACCCCCCACAGACTCCTATGGATTCATTTAGTGCCAGACAAGGTCAGTGCACCATTTCCTGTGGCATACATCCCTCCTCCAAGCCCCAGCCCTCCCTGCTCTTTGGATTGTAATGCAAAGCCCAGGCTCCAGTTCTCCCCAAACAGGTCAACTTCTATTTAAGGAGCTTTAGAAAGGGAGTTATTGGAATGGCTGTCAGGAAGTTTTGCTTCTGTCTCCTAATTCCTGTCTAAAGAGAGCTGTTGAGGAAAGAAGAATGAACACATTGGGGGTCTTTACTCACATCCAGAGCATCTCCTCCAAAGCATTTCTGCCACACGGCCTGGTGGTAGAAAGGGCTGATCTTGGAAGGATGAGTAGGAAGTGATACAACCAGGATAATTTCCTGGGTTTCAATCTCTTGGGTGGGTCAAAGAAAGAAAGAAAAACCTCATCATGCCTTGCAAGAACTATTTGACCATGAGTGGTATCTGTGTGAGAGGATTGGGTGGGACCTGTGTGTATTGTTCCTTCAGCACTCAAAAAACGGAGGAGTTTCACCCTAAAGTGAGAATGTCTAGCAGCAGAAGTGCTGGAGCTGGAATTTAAGGTCAAGACCCAGCCTCAGTAAAGCTTGGGACAAGACTCAAGCTGAGATTTCATGAGAGTCAGGATTCATTGCTTCATCATATCCCCAGCACAAGGCAGAGCTTATCTGCCCTTGTCTGAGGAACAACAGAAAAGAGCACAGAGAGAAAAGAGGTGAGAACTCTGTGAACTCCATCACGTGGGCAGTGCTAGGTGAATGTTGAGAGCCTGAGCTGGAATTCTTTTATTGATGGAGGAAATGGAACAACACCAGCTCTTGAATCTCCATGTGGAAGGAGCTGGTGTTGGTAGGCAGCCCCTCTGTGGAGGATTTATCTGCTACAAACACAGCTGGGTGGGCCCAAAACAGAGTCAAGAGAAGGTGAGGGAAAAAGGATGGATCCAACACGTGGAACAGCTCATGCCCAAAGCAGCTGGAGATGGGATGAGATGCTCAACCAGCAGCAGCACCTTTCTCCAGGGAATCTGATGTATTTATACCTATCATTGGGGTTAGGCTGAAGGAGGAGAAGGGATGCTGGAGAGGATGCAGCGTTGTGCCTCAGTCACCCTAACTGTGTCTGAGGTTTAGGAGAGGATAAAAGGGTGTCCATCCCTCAGACTCCTGGGCAACAGTGGCCAGAGGACTTCCCATGATTTAAATCACCTATTTGCAGGGGAAAACGTAGCATTAACAACAGAAAAAGCTCAGCGACCCAGATCCTCATTCCATAATCACTCCCAGCAGATAATCCACCTCCCTTCTTGCAGAACAAACCATCCTTAACCCCCTTCACCCCACAGAGGTGCCGCTTCCTCCACGCCAAGTGGGAAGGAGCAGATCAAACCAGCTTAAAGGAGACACCCAACCTCCAGGCAGACAGGGAGGTGATAGGGATTCCAGTTTTTCTGGCATAAATCTCCTCTTAAAGAGGTTTGTTTCCACTTAATTTATTTTTTTTTTAACGTGGTTTCTTTAAAGCTTAATGAGATTTAGCTGAAGAACCAACGTCCTTCCACTCATGTCACGAGTTCTTTACACAAAGATTTCTGCCTGTATGAGGCTGCAGTTTTCAGCACAGGGTCTCTCCCTCCAAAAAAAGCCACATCTCTCCACAAATGCTGTGTCCATCTCCTTGATAACCCCTCAGTTGATCTGAGAGAGATTAACAGCATAAGCCTTCCTTCTGCAAAGTCCTGCTGGAGTCTCTGGGATTTTGGGAGGTGTTTGTCTCCACAGCCCTCAAAAGTAGGCTGAAGCTGCTCATGTATTTAAGGAAAAGCAACATTAACTTAGGGGTTTGGGGAGGTCATTTTATTTAAGCAGAGTGATACAAATTAGGCATTAAAATGGATTTCAGACATCTCAGCTACAGATGGGTGCTGGCTGCAGAGTTATGCTGGTGGAGTTTGCAAATCAACTTGTTCTTCCCAAAGTGAAGTCCTATTTTTTTTTATCATATTCTCCCTCATCTGTGCCATGTCTGGAGACCATTTGAAATCATTTATGATTCCTTTTTTCAGGGGCAAACTAAAGATGATTTTCCCTGTCACTTAGTTTAAGACTCAGCTGGTCAACTGGGTTAGAAAAGGACCTTTAGCCTGCAGGTGTTCAAAAAATGTGAGTTTCAAGTGACATCAACATAGACCTGAACATAATTCAGGGGACTAAAATCGCCAGGTCTCCAGTGAAAGTGAAAAAAAGACACATGAGATTTGAAATTTCATCCTTTTCACCACCCAAAGAAGCATTCAAAGTTAGTGCAAGACCCTTCATGCTGGCCTGGGCCAAACAAGTGTGTCCAACCATGTTCAAACAGGAATCCAAACCTCCAAACCCAATCTCTGTGACCTCACAAAACAAAATTGTCCCCATTTGTGCAGAGTCCCAGCCCCTCATAAATAAACCAGGGTTTGCTCTACACAGACACCAGATCCCATGGGGATCAATGCAAAATTCAATATTGCATCTGCAGATTCAGTGGGGGAAAGTTCTATTTCTTCAAAGCATAAATCCTCTTCCTGACTGGTCCATTTTTCCTGAGATCCACCAAGAGAGCTTCACTATATGACTAAATTCTTTGCCTTATAAAGTCCTCCTCAGAAACAGGAGATGGAGTGGGGACAGGATCTACCAGAGCCACACTTTGGGCTTTGGCTCAGGTTCTGAGACAGATCATGAGGAAAAAGAGATGCTACAACTTGGCCCAAAGGCAGATTTTCTTTTTTCCTTTTTTCTCATATCATTCCTTGTGGATCAAAAGTGGGAGACGTCCATCACCCAGGCCTGGTTTCCTGTGACAGAAAAGGCACAAGCAGAAAAGCAGCTGCACATTGCCACGTGGGAAAAGGACCCCACCAGTCCCTTGCTGGGCAGGGAGGATCTGGGATGATCTGCCCTGAAAATCTGTCCTGACTCCACCACAGTTTCCCTTTAAATGTTCCTCAGCAGCCCAAGGAGGCCCAGATAGCTCTGAACTCATAAGCAGCTCGCCTGGGAGGCCACTCATATGACTCCAGTGCTCTGCCAGACTGGGGCATATGGCTCTGTTCCTGCCTTCCCCTCCTTCCCACCAAAGCCGGATGACAGGGAGCAATTTGGTGCCCTGCTGGAAAGGAGCCTCTGGTGCCTGGCCAATTCCCAGCAGCATCAAAAAGCCATCTCCACAGTTGGCAGTGGCACTGAGGACGCCTTGCTCTGGCATGCTGAGAGCAGGCCAAGCCTGAGGCACGCTGGCATGGGACAGCTTGTCCCATCATCACCGTATTGTCCCGGTGCCGTGGGATCCAGGAGCCTTCGGAGCCAGGGACAGCTATTTTTTCTTTTTCCAATGGGGTTTGGAGCCAGCCCAAAGAGAGACATCATCCCTTCGCCCATCCCCACCTGCAGCTTCTCTGTCCACCACCCTGCCATGTCTCTGGCTCTTATTTTTGGAGTGCTGATAAAACCCCGTCTGTTCCGTACCACGTGTCGCCGTCACACACAGGACACGGCACAGCCAGGAAAGATGAGTCACCATTCACGGGACAGAGCTGGCAGGGGGCCAGTGCTGCCAATTTTAGGCTTTGTCAGACTGTGGTAATCACTGGGAAGGGGTTACATCATCAGAGCACTACAACAGCATTAGCTCATGCTGTTCCCAGGAGCTGGGGGCCAGCCAGGAAACTGAGGCATGGAGAGAAGTTTGGGTACTTGTCAAGCAGATTCCAGGCAGGAAATTCAGACTTTTTTGGGTAACTCCATGCTGCAGGCTTTCTGGAGATATGCCTCTCATGGGAAGTTTGGGATAAGAGCATAGAAAAAGCTGCTGTTGGTTCATGAAATACAATTCTTTTTAGCTTCAGGTTGCTCTGGTGTGGGATTCTTGTCAGGCATCTAGGAGAGCATGGATAAACAGGGAGCACATAGGCTCTGGGAGCTGCAGAAAAACATGGAAAAGATGCCACAGAGGCTCTGGGAAGTGCAAAAAAACATGGAAAAGATGACGTGCTGGGCAGGGACTACTCCATGCTTCTACCCTGATGGAGGTGGAACAGTTCAGGTTGATGCAACCCAAAATCACTGAGTTTTGAAGGAAAGAATTGTCTCACTTCAGAAATTATTATTTTTTTTTAATGATTAGCTTGGGGTGACAGTTCTGAGACTGGGCGTGAGGCAAAATTACTGAGTCAGTAGAAATCTCCTGAAATGACTTTTGTCCCAGCTGGCATTTGACCAATGTCGTGCTCTCAGTGCCCTCAGAACATCCATGTCTCCACACAGAGGGTCACTGAGGGGGGACAGCCACCAGGCACAGGAGCCCCTGCCTGATGTACATCAAGGTCCCAAAAATGTTTGCAGAAGGCAAAAAGACCCAGGAGATAATCCAGGATGAGCATGTGTGGAGGACACAGGCACAGACAGCTCCCACCATCCCAGGCTGCTCCAAGCCCCATCCAGCCTGGCCTTGCACACTTCCAGGGACCCAGGGGCATGCAAAACTTCTCTGGACCACCAGTGCCAGGGCCTCCCTGCCCTCATAATAAGGATTCCTTCCCAAAATCCAATCTAAACCTTCTCTCTCTCCATATGAAGCCATTCTGCCTTGTTCTGTCACTGCTGGCCCTTGGAAACTTGGCCCGTGGAGAGCCTGGATGCCAAGTTCTGACCTGCTACCTATCACATAGGTCTTTGCAGAGTGTACAAAACGTGGGAAGCAGAGGGAGAAAGAGTTTCCTGCTGTTATCCTTGGAAATCAGTGTCCCTGCTGCCTTCAGCACCCCTCTGCGAGACAGCACCAGCTGCACCACATCCGTTTTTGCCACTTTATCACTCCCCCACACAGGAACACTCTGCCAGACTTGCCTCATTGATCTCAGCCCTGTGTAGTCTCCAGGAATGTTGAGAGGCTCCTTCTTTTCCAGAGACCAGTCCCCTCAGCTGGGGTTATGCTGAGGCATTTCCACCCAAGGCCCCCTACACAACATCAGAGGTTTATAAACCATAAGGTAACACAGTGTGCCCTGCTGACACCTCTCTGGATGGATCCCTCTTTCTCTGGCCACTGAGTGTGATCTGAACTGGGTCCCTTCCTCTTTCCCATCAGGTCAAAATCATTCCCAGAGCTGGGATGAAGTTATTTCCCTAATTGCCTGCAGCCTTTCTGCATCCAGGCCAAGCCCCCTACCAGAGGAGGTTTGCAGGATCCCTGTTTGGTGCTGTCACAGACCCTTTGAAGCACTGCCTTGATGTTGTCTCATCTCCAAGGAACAGTCCGTGGGAGCTGTTTTCAGCAGGAAGTTCCCTCATGAAGCCCTGGCAGGAGTTGTTGCTTTCCCAATCCTGGGACAAGTCTGTTGGGTTTTATCCCTGCTGATAAGCCAACACACATCAGAACATGAGCACAGACACCAGATCTTATTCATCCTCTGCTTCAATTATCAGCCCTTGGCCCATTTTTAGCTCCTGGCAGCCAACACCAACCCAAACAATTCCCATGCTTGGCTCAGGTGATGGCAAGAACAATTCCCACCAAGCACTCTGGGCCACCCTGTTTCAGAGGCTGGGACAGAACTTAGCAGTCAACAGAATTAGGCTTGGATTAGTTGCTGATTTCTGGGTGCAGGGTCCAAAGCTGCCCCAGATCTGTGCTAAGGAAAAAGGGATCCTCGTGGTCGCTCTCCAAAATGGACAGGGAGCTCCTTGGGCTTTCCTTTCCAGCATTGAGGTGCTGCTCCCCTCTTTTTCAGACTATTTTACTTGCAGGATTACAGCACCCTTTCAACTTGTGGTAGGCAGGTTTTCTCTTTCCCAATGGCTGCAGTCCTCATCCAAATTGAAACAGAAATAATAAAAAAAAAAGAGTGACAGGCTAGGGGTGCTGTAACAGATGTCAGATTGCAGTGTTGAAATGCACATATTTTGTACATGTTTGTGGAGTCCTGTTGTTTCATGCCAACCATCCCCACTCATAGAAATGGGGAAAGATTTTATGCTAAATGGAGCAATGTGTTGGGGTTTTTTGAGCAAAACTGAGTTTGTTTTTTTGTTTTTTTTTTTTTTTTTTTTTACCATTTCAGTGCATGCCAGTGGTTCCTTTAGGTGTGTTTCTCTTCTAAGGGTTCCTAATAGTAGAGTTCAAATATCATTAGGTCTGAAAAATCTCAGTGTAGGAGGCTCCTTCTTATATTTTCAGGATTCAAACTGGAAGCAGCTCTGCTGGATTTGATGCACTCAAAAATCTTAGCAAAAAAATTGGCCACTAGAAGATTAACAAAGAACCAACTGTTCACAAAGAACCAACTGTTGAATGTGAAATGTGATTTTTTTCCTCCAAGAATAACCCCAGGTGGATTTTGCCATCTTATTCTTACCAGTTGAGGTAACCATGTTTGGGGTGGGGGTTTTTGTGCCTTTTGTTCTAGAACGACAATTTAAATTAGTAAAGGGACAAAAACTAGGTTCTCAGCAGGAAATAGCAATGGAAGTTTCTAGAGATGGTTGTGCTCCTGTCAGGTTGAGCCAGATTTGTGTGACTCCCCTGCCTTCTAACACTGCCTACAAAGAGGAGTTTTTCTGTTTGCACAGGGTTAAATCCTGTCCTTGCTGGAGGTGTTGTCAGAACATCCTGGTGGAGCATTTCCAGTGTAACCTCTTGGGCTCTCTCAGGGAGCTTTGCATCCTCTCTTCTGTGGCTGCTCACTTCTAGGGGCTCAGGTGGGGTTCTTTTTCAGTGTCATTCTGAGACAGCACTTAAAGGCTTCAGATTAACGTGGATTTAACTCAAAAGTCTTTATAATTACAGTGATGACTGTGCAGAGGGCACCTCGGCCTGAAAAGAGTGGCAATCCATGCAGCTTTTGACAAAAATAGACACGAAGAGCAGTTCTCATGCTCTATTTCCAAACAAGCTAATCTGTGCCCGGGAAATCCTGGCTGCTGCTTTCCCAGCACATTTCTAATGCAGAATTAACCCAGGTGATTGGTGCCTGGAGGGATTTAGACCAAGCTCAGGGCAGACCATCTCTTCTTTGTGTCTGTGCTCTTTAGAAGACAGAGATGCACGTGGTTGTTAGTTCTGAGTGTCTCTATCAGCTTCACTGCCTTCCCTGCCCACCTGAGATTCAGGGATTTGTGGGATTCATGATCTCTGGAGGATGCACTGGGAAAAGGTGAATTTGGGCATGGTGGGAAGATCCTTGAGAGATTTTGGCACTTTAATCCTTGCTGCTGCAATGTGGGTTACTGGTCCACCTGAACCCAAATTTAGGTGACAACAGCAGCTCTTCTAATTGGAAACACCATCCATGCAGCCCCACACTGACATTGAAAACACCATCAGTGGGATTAGTAAGAGTTCTGATTCCAAAAATCACAAAGGAGAGAACTGTTCTTCATGAACACCCTCCAAGTAGCATCTGCTGAAGTGGGGGTTCTTTCAGTGAGAAAAAAAAATCTGCTTTTGCTGAAAGGAAAACAGTAAATCCTTTCCATTTCATTTTCTTAACATTTAGGGGGAGCTTCAAAATGGAAGAGCCATTTCAAACTTAATAGTATTGTGTTATAATATTTTATATCATTTATGCCATACCAACAGGAACTCCACAAGTAAGACTGTGTGTGTCCCTCTGTTCCCTGTTTGCCTCCAGCTTCTTTAGGACTGAGCCAAATCACCAAACTCACTCCAAATTCCTGATTGGATTTCTTAGACACCTGCCATGCGTTGTTCCCCCTGAAAAGTGAGTCTGTGTGTTGTCATTTCCTTGAACTCTACCATTAGAGTGCCATCAGAGGCTTTTGGTGGCTGGGTGGAGCTGTTGCAGAAGAGGCTGGATTTGTCTCTAGCAATGGACTCACACTGATATTTTCCTCAGGCATAATTTTGGGAGCATAGCTGAAACCAGATTCCTGGAAGGATTACCCTATCCTGCTAAAAGAACATTTTTCTGGCAGAAAGCTGTCCCACATCTGTATTACACTTTACCTAAGTTCTACCTGCCATGCCAGGGCTCCCCAGAGCTGTCCAGACACAGGAGCCACCTGGACTAATTTACTCTGCCCAGCCTGGAAAATCTGATAATATGAGAAGCTTTATCTCCAGGCATTGAGGAGTTGAGCCAAAGGTCTTCCACGTTATTTTTAACATGATGAAAAGGATTATACGACCACGGTTGTGACAAACAGAGGACTGCGATCAGATTTTGTCTATACCTGTAACACAGTGTTGGAGCCCAAGCACTGGCACTCAGGTGTTTGTGCTAAATTGGTCTCTGGTAGAGTTTTGCCTGCCAGCCCTTTCCCAAAGCCTCCACAGGCATGAGAAAACAAATTCACATAGTCCAGGAACCATTCCCATTGGGCAGATTGGATACAACTCCTGAGGGATTTTAACAGGATGGGCATGGCAGATTCTGCCAGCTGGACTTAGGGTCTACAAATAATCATGTTTCTCATTTGGGGTTCAGATACCACCACCAGGTTCTCTTCCCTTGTGTCCTTCTCCTCTCTGGTGGTTTTTCTGAGCCAATTCACCACACAGGATCAAAGACCCCAGGTAGCCAAGGGAGTTGAGGCTTGTTTGTGGACCTCTGCTTATACAGGGACTGAGATTTCCCCCAGAAATCTCAATTTTGTTGCCAGAAATGTTCCAGCTCTGGAACAGGTGTCAGCAGCTTCCTTCCCTACATAAATAGGTAAAACCTGGGACACTTGCAGTCAGCATCCTGGGAAAGGGGCAAGGCTGTCATGGAAAGCAAAAAGTGAATTTTCATGCTGATGAGGGCTGTGTACACACAGGCCTGTTGGAGACCAGCCTTCTTCTCAGTGATGTCACAGAGGGATGTTGTCTTTCTCCTACCCCTTGAGGATGTTGGTAACTCTGTCTGGCTGTTCTGGGATGTCCTCTGGCTGACCATGGCACCCTTCTCACATCAGGAGGGTGTTGGGGGCTTGTTTTGCCTGCTTGGTCTTCAGTGGTATAAATTCACTGTGTTGTGAATATACCCAGAATATACTTGAATATGCCCAGATCATTTGGGGTCTGTCAGCTTCTGCTCTGCAGGAGCCACTGTGGGCTGTTCTGCTCATCCTGGAGCCAGGAACAGGTCTCAGCAATCCTCCTTTCTCCTCTCTTCACCTTGCTGAGACTCAGTGTTCTCCTATGAGCTCTTGTGGGGAGCTGGTGGATGCCAAATCTCTGTTACTTACTATTCATCTTGTTCTTCTTTGGTATTTCAGTTTGAACCCCATCCCTGGAAGTGTTCAGGGCCACCTGTGAGAGTGAAAGGTGTCTCTATCCATGGCAGGGGGTTGGAATGAGATGAGCTTTAAGGACCCTTCCCTCTCAAACCATTCCATGATTCACCAGGAAGAGTCAATGGAGAGACAGAGGCATTTCCAGACAGCTCTTCCCATGTCTCAGACAGCATTCCTGGGGTGAAATAAACAGTGAGGCCCGTGATGGACAGGGAATCTTCATACAGAGGGTTTTAGAACAGTGGGGAAGCTTTGCCAATCCTGATGTGGTGGGCCAAGATTTTGAGCAGGAGACTGACACTTCCCTGAGGTTATTCGAGGACAAGCCCAAACAGAGGGTGGATTATCCCATCTCTGCCTGGCCTGGGGTGCTCGTGCCTCCCACAGCAGGATCAGTCTCTGGCTTGCATCCAGGAGGAGATCCAAGGCTCGATGTCTGCAGGGTTGGAGCTGGTTTGGAGTGCCCGAGTTCACAGAGGATGTGAATAGGAGCAGACATGACAGAAGCAGCTGAGATAATGAGAGCACAGATCAGATGAGTGTGGCTGGTCACCTCCTCCTGCAGCAGGGAAAAGGGACACTGGGGACAGCTGAGAGGCAGCAGGATGAAAGGGCAGGAAAGCAAGGCCTTTGGAAACACAATCCCTGGTGACCCCGTGGATGCTTCCTCAAGGCAGTGCTGAGGACTGAGCTGGGGGAGGAACTAAGGAGGGATTCAGCTTTTCTGGGGTCGCCAAGGACATCCTAATTTAGCAAAAGGAAAAGGGTTCAGGCAGAAGAATTTCAGGACATGAGCCAGACTTAAACTGTCGAGGGGCAGGAGGGCAACTCTCCATGTGAGTGAGCTTTTGTGGAGTTGCCTTGGCATGGATTCTCTCACAGAGAAAGGTTTGGGAACATGGATGTGCCTCTGGTCTAATGTGCAAGAGCTCTCCTTGTGCCAGCTTGGACATGGACTATCCTGTACAGAAACTCAGCACAAGCCTTGTATGGGATTCCAGTGGGATTTGGTGGTAGGAGACTTTCTTGTTATCCAGACCTACTTGGAAATCTGTCCCTGAAAGGAGTTACCTTTGTCTCCTGCCTTTCCCAGTCATCAGCAGTTTTCTGTTTCTCATGGAATGGTGATGGTGATTCCAGGTGAGCTGGATCCTGGAGAATGGGGATGTGATACCCCTTGGAGGAAGGTTCCAGAGGATCTCCCTAGCAAGGGAGCAGGTGCTGAGGATGTGAAACTCACCCCTTATCTGATGAAACAAAAATATTTTCCATGAGAAAACAGCAAAGGGCAGGACACTGGTGTGATATCTCTTCCCAGTCTCCCCAGTGTCAAGATTTGGATTTTCATCCCTGGTAATTCCAGCTCTTAGTAGAGAACAGAAATGGGAGGAGGCCATTCCTGGGTCAGACTTTTGCATCATGTTCACAATTGGTGGAATAGTTCCCATCTGCCATACTGGACTGGTGGCACACTGGAGGAACTGTTTAAGGGAGAGTCCTGAAATCCAGTGAGGAAAGGGAAAGGCAAAATGGTCCGTGCAGACCTTTATTACTTATATACTAGCAATGTTCCATATTTTTCCATGTTTAAAGAGATAAATAAAGAAGGAAAATAAAGGGGGAAAGACACAAGTAATTGCCTCCTCGGATGGGAAAGAATTAAGAAAGATCAAACATCAAAATCCATCAGGAAACAATGAAAACCAGACCTGGGGTCTGATTCTGACCCCTTTTACTCTGACACAAACAAATTAAATCAGATTAGAAAATGAGGGAGAGTGACTTTCAGGCCCTGTTGTTACAAAAGCAGGATCTGCCTTGATCTCTTTTGTGTATAAATGCATTTTCACTCTGTGTGCATCAAAATGAAAGCCTGTTCCTCGTCTCCTACTGAGCTTCAGGGAGGAACGTGCCACCCAAAGGGGAAAACAGGATAACAGGGTTCACAGCACAGGGGTCTGAGCAGCCAGGGAGGGATGGGGATGAACTGAAATGTGGCACTTGGCATTAAGCAAGAGCTGCCTCTGCACAGGGCTGAGGGAAGGTTTCGTGTCATGCTCAATATTTGCCATCCCGCTCACCCGGGAGAAATGTTGGTATCTTCCCATTTTGTTTTAGTGGAGTCTTAAGGAGAATTAATGTCAAAAAAGAAATAGAGCACTGTTCGGGCATCATTTTCAGCGTTAAAGGGGCAGGCACCACAGGAAATACTCAGGGAATGTGCTACAGCAACTGCATCCAAATTGTGGGCAGCCAACGACCTGCAGCTGGATTTGTGGTGAAAACTGTACCTACCCCTAGTGAAAATCCTCTCTCCTCAGCTGGACAGCACTGAGTAAGCCCAGAATGGGTGTATTGTTAATTTTAAATATTAATTTGTGTGTGAGTGTGATTTTTTCCTGCTAGAGTGGTTGTAAAACCCTGCATAGCAGGAATAGGCCAGACAGATAGGGATGGCTTTCCCTGCACTGTTTTTGTTCCCAGGCTTTAAAAGCAGCAATGGAAATTTCAGGGGAGTCATTGCTTTGATTCTTTCATGTGGATGGCGTTTTTTTCCCAAAGAGCCTTTTTACAAATCTGAGATGACCTTTTCTTTTCCTGGACGATGGGTAGGAACCAGAGGAGGAAAACCAAACCAGGATGAAACTCAGGGTGTCCTGTGAGCTTCTGCAGTTTCCCTTGAACTCAGAGTGGTTCAGGCTCCTCTCCTCTGGTATCAGATCACTCTCTCAAGTCCACTCAGGTTTCCATGATCCAAAGCAACAGCTCTTGTTTCCCTTTCTCAGAGAATCTATTCCTTGGCCTGGCGTTCTCAGAAATTTAACTTTTATACACCTGCCTTATTTCCCACTGCTTTCTCATCTCTCTGTGCCATTTCCTGTTGCACATGTGTTTATCACTGAAGAGGAATCAAAAGTTCCCCTGAGAAGGGCAGAATTTTTTTTGAGTTTCAGCTGGTATAATTTGAAATGCCCTGAGTGCCTTCCTTCACCCCAGCTCCCAGTTCAGAAATGTTCTTGTCCTCTGCATGCAAGTTTGTCACATCTGCCAGCTCCACATGGTGGTCTGGAATACCCTAAAGCATCTCAAACCTTGCTGGATTCCCACCTGTGATGGTTGCACTAAGCTTTGATCCTCCTTTGAGCAAAGAGGCATCATTTAACCAAGGACACCCTGGGGTGAGTCTCTACAGCAGGAGTTGAATCCTGTCTGAAATGTCTTGTCAAGCTCACTGTGATGTGAAGGAGAGCTATTCCCTGGTTTAGCTTGGATTTTACATGAGATCTTGGGTAAATCCTTCAAATCTTGGAGCTTCATCTGTCAAATGGGACATTATAGAGCTCTGCCTCCTCATGCTGAATGTAGGTGAGCAGATGTCTCACTGCCAGGACTTCAGGGTTCATCCCTAAAGGAATCTGGGGGATTATTTCTTGTGCTGTGTCTTTCAAGACACAGGGATTTGACTCCTTGATGGTGCTGACTTTGGCCTGTGTGTCACTCATGTCTTTCTAGGGCAGAGAGGTTTGAAGAGAACCCCAGTCTCTGCCAGTCTGACTTGTGGGCAGGTGGGATACAGATCCCAGAGCTGCAGCCACAAGGTTTCCAGCCCCTCAGGAGCTGATTTGCTTCTGGCTTGAGAATGCCTGCAGAGATGTGGTTGTGCATGGTGGGGATGTTCCACTCTCAAGGCTGGGAACAGATTGGGAAGAGTGGGAGTGGGTTTTTTTCAAAGTGACTTCAGTGTTTACCCAACCTCATCCCTGTGATAAACAAACATTGGAAGGGAGTTGAAACCTACTCGTGCTCCATGAAGGTGCATCAGTTACCACGTGCAAGAGTCAGAATCAAAATAAAAAATTACTGCTCATGTGATCCAGCTTTTCAGGACTGTTTGTTTTAGTTATAATTGAAGAGATCTCTAAAGTTGCTTAGAAATAAGGTCTGGAGAAGCTGAGAGGAAAAACAGGGACAGTTTATCCCACAGTCAGTGAGAATTGTAAATTGTGTGAAAATGTCACGGGCTAGAAGTCACAGGGAAAGTTGGGAATGGGAAACTTGTGGTCAAGATGAGAAAAGTGCTGTGTCATTTAGGTGTGTATGGAAGATCTAGGGAATAGTTTCTGTGGCAGTAAGTAAGAGTGATGTAAAAGTCTTTACATTACTCCATAGTTCCTGCTGACATCCACCTACAGATCTCCCCCCTCACACCCAGGTCCAGATCCTGCTCATCACCAGGGTGCCAAAATTCACATTCAACACGAGGCTTGTGAACTTTTAAACAACAGCAAGAATATGTCAAAATGCCCAAAGATCCTTTATGCCTCCCTCAGATCTTGGTGCAGATGAAGAGACAATGAGCTGTTCTGTACGGGGGGGGCTCATCCCGACTGACTGCTGGAGCTTGCATGTCCCCTGGCAAGGGATGGAGTCAGACACCTTGGGAGCATGAGTCAACCCCTCCCTGTCCCACACACGGATGTCAGGACAGGCTGAATCACTTTCTGGGGGTGTCTGCCTCTCTCTGCTGGCTGGAGGAGACGTTCAGATGACAGTCAGCAGCCCGGGTGCCGTGCGAGTGACTCAACACACGCACTCTGAACAATTTACAGCAAAGGCTGTGATTAGTGGAGGGTTCTGCCCTGAAAACATTAGGTAAAGCCTTTATGTGCAAACTGGGGGATTGTTTCGGGTGTATTTTGTTCCTCTCTCTTTTCTAGAATAAATGAGCCCAATAGAAACATTTTTAATCCAGGCTGACACATCTGTCTCCTGTGGGTTGGTGCTGCTTGAGTTTCCCTGTACAGGTACAGCTAATGCTGTATAAGTTTCTGGTAAAACAGCACTAAAATAATGCAATAATTGACATATTTTTTCCCTGCTAATCATGGAAATTTTTTAAACTGAATAGCCAAGAGGTAGTGCAACAAACAGTACTTATACACATAACAAAACTTTGTGGCATGACTCATCCTTCCAAAACTGTTAATAAAGTTTACCAATAATGTAACTCATCTTGTAGGTTAAAAATGAATCTAATCTACATCTGCTTGAGTATGAGGCTGTTCATATTTAGGAGTTTTCATCCATTATGGGGAGAGACTAAGGGAGCCGGGCCTATTCAGTCTGGAGAAGACAGAGAGGGGATCTCAATAATCCATATAAATACCTCCAAGGGGTGTCAGAGGATGGGGCCAGACTCTTTGCAGAGGTGCCCAGTAACAGGATGAGGAGCAGTGGCCATAAAATAACCCACAAGAAGTTCCACCTCAACATGAGAAAGAACTTTACACTGAGGGTGGCAGAGCACTGAACAGCTGCCCAGGGAGAGCATGGAGTTCCCTCTCTGGAGGCATTCCAAACCCACCTGGATGTGTTCCTGTGCCACCTGCTCCAGGTGATCCTACCTTGGCAGAGCGATTGGATGATCTCCAGGGCTTTCTTCCAACTCCAGCCATTCTGTGAGTCTGTGGCTGGAATCCCCAAGTCCTATGTGCAAGTGTTTCTTAGTGAGGATTTAGAACTTGGGGGAAATAGTGATTTTCATAAAGCTGGTGGCTTAAAGCTTCCCTCTTGAATAAGGCCACTACTCTCACTGCTTTGCTGTTTGTTGTCTTTTAAAGTCCAGTCTGAAGTTTGAATGCACATTTGAGCCCAAAGACAAGGGATTCAGAGGGAAACCTGAGAGCTGATGAACAGGTGTATTTTTGGTGGACTTTGCAGGTTGTGAGAATTCCAATGAGGGCAGAGTTGGAGTCTGCCCTCCTTTCTGGCCTTCTTCTTCATCATCTCTCCTTCAGACACGGACGGGTTGGAAGGAGTGAAATCTAACCTTGCTACATGGTGGGGTGAGCTCCTCAAAACCAAGAGAAATTCTCAGAGTGAGGTCTGAGGAGTCATTGTACCTTATTTACATTCCCATGGAAGCCAAGCCCCCGTAAGCAGAGAGAAAAGGAAACAGATGAAGAAATTTAGGTTTTTCAGGCATTTTGCCTTTTTAACTCTGAGCAGCTACAGCAAGATGTTCCTTGCATTTTCTTAAAGAAGTAAAAGCCAAGTAAGATCTGGACCTATCTCCCAGTTACACATCAGAGATGGAGGGGCATTTCTTACTGTTTTGCTTGGAACCATTAGCAGTTTTTCCTTTGGACTTGAAAGGTGACGTTCCCAGATAGATCTTTGGCTAAGGCCCAATCCAACCATTCCTACCAAATTACTGAGCTTCCGAAGGATGGATTTTGGTCCATCATCTGTTTCCTCACCTGCAGAACAGTGGTCTAGTGAGCAGCAGTGTGGGCAAAGGAATAAGATGCCAGCATCTCTTTATTTTCCCAGGAATCTCTCAATTAATTTTTATTGTGCTGCTTTGCTCCACGAGTTATTCAATCTACCCTTGCGATAATCAATGGAATTATATTTTTAAAAGCCTCTCAAGTGTGGTGAGGCCACTATTTTATCTTCTGGAGGAAATAAATTGCTTAAGTGTTGGTTGGGGTGGAGAATAAGACCAGGTCCCTTTGGAATATCATGGGGTGCTCTGCCCCATGTCAGGGTGCAGCAGGATGTGTTGGGAGCTGAAGGTGACCCCAGTTCAGGCTGTGCCCCCCCCTGAAATGACTGTGACTTGGATTTGTGCACCAGCCACGAGACCAGACTGGAGAAGAGCTACCTCCAGTAGAAGTCTTGGGTCCATCCCATAAACAAGGCAGGGATTTGCTGGAGAGATCAGATGCATTGTTTTGGGACTCTTTCAAGGGTATTGATGAGTCTTGATGCTCCCTGAATTTATGTGTTTATCTGAATGGGACAAAAAACCTTGGTTTTTCAAAAGACAAATGCAATGGGGATTCCCGAGTAAGGCAGAATCAATGGGAATGTTACTTTTAAAAATAGTATTTTAGAATAGAAAAGAATCCAAGCAGTTGCAGGGAATACAGGCATCCTGCTCTTGCCGTGGTGCATTCCAAGAGAGATTCTGCTCTCCAAGAAAGTAACTTTCACACTTGGGCTTCAGCATTTAGATGGGATCTGGATTTCAAACTCTCAAATGTGGATCCAGTCCAGATGAGCACAGAGGCTGTTCCCTACTGGAACCACCAGGGTGGGGCGGCCAATCCAGTGGCTCAGGAGGATAAGGACAAGGAGTCAGAGAACTCCTGAATGCGGCACCGTTTCCAATTCCCACACTGATATCTCTGTATTTCTCTCCTCCAGACTGTAAGGACAACCTGACGTGAGTTGAACCTTCAGGCTCCAGAGCCTGCCCCAGATGCAATAATTTAGTGAGCAGATGATGTTTTCCACCAAAGCTCCTGTCTAACTCAGTGGATCTGTGTGTCTTCCGGCAGGTGTGTCCTCTGTGGCCTCCCTGATGTCCCTGGCTTGGGTGCTAGCCTCCTATCACAAGCTTCTTCGGGACTCTAGGGACGACAAGAAGAGTATGAGCTACAGAGGGGCCCTCATCCATCTCTTCTGGCGCCTCTTCACCATCTCATCCCGAGTTATTTCTTTTGCTCTCTTTGCTTCCATCTTCCAGCTCTACTTTGGGATCTTTGTAGTGGTCCATTGGTGTGCCATGGCTTTCTGGATCATCCATGGTGGGACAGATTTCTGCATGTCTAAGTGGGAGGAGATCCTCTTCAACATGGTGGTAGGGATTGTGTACATTTTCTGCTGGTTTAATGTCAAGGAAGGGCGGACTCGATACCGAATGTTTGCGTATTACACGGTGGTCCTGACGGAGAACGCTGCCTTGACGCTCCTTTGGTATTTTTACAGAGATCCTGACACCACTGACTCCTATGCCGTGCCAGCACTGTGTTGTGTCTTTCTTAGCTTTGCTGCTGGGATAGCTTTGATGCTGTTATATTATGGTGTGCTGCATCCCATGGGGCCAAGAGCTAAGATCTTTGCCAGCTCCTGTTGCGCCGAGCTGCTCTGGGGCATTCCTTTGCCCCCCGATGTTGAGCCCATGGCGCCCCAAACCCCTGGGTACCGGGGGGCCCAGGCTACGCCCACCAGAGCGGTCACGGAGCAACAGGAGGAACTCACAGCTGACACTTGCTTGCCCGTTTTCCAGGTGAGAGCAATGGTACCATCTACTCCATCTGGGCGACCCTACCCCCCCGAGGGGCCTCTCATTAAGATTGACATCCCAAGAAAAAGATATCCTGCCTGGGATGCTCATTTTGTAGACAGGAGGTTAAGAAGAACTATCAACATCCTCCAATATGTCACCCCCACAGCTGTAGGTATTAGGTATAGAGATGGACCTCTCTTATATGAGTTGCTACAATATGAATCTTCACTTTAAAGCTCCTTAAAGCAAAAGTAAAAGAGGGGACCTTATTTTTGTTTACGGTAAACACAGATCATGAAACAAACACAAACCTTCAGATAAGCTTTCTTTCTGGTTGCTGTATGTATAAAAAAAAAAAGATATTCTCTATGTTTTGTAAGTAAAAACAAAAAGAAAAACTTTTCTTTTGTTTTTTACACACAAGAAACAGTATTTCAACTTCCACACCTAGGATTCACAGGTGGAGAAGGAGGCATCTCCACATCAGTTTTATACCGTACACCAAGTGTAGAACATTATTTATGGGATTGGTGCTGATTGAAAAATAAAAAAAAAAAACAAACAAACAAACCTACAACTGCCTTATGCCCTTAGGTGCTGAGTTTCATTAAGTACTGTCACCTTTCTCATGCAAAACTCTTTGATGATTATATGCCAGGAAAAAAACAAAAGAAAAACCAACTATCCAACTGAAATGCAAACCTTAAAATTAAAAAAAAAAATTAACAACAACAAAAAGAGAGAAATGTATTAAAAAAAAAAAAAGTCCTGTTGCTCATATTGGATTCAGCAGAAAAAACCCTCCAAATGTCTAAAGATAAGAAAGAAAAGATAAGAAAGCAAAGCCAAGACAACCCCAATGGAGTTTGATTTTTCCAACAGCTGAAAGACAAAATCAGGTCTGTAAGATAATTTGGCAAGGAATTTATAACACCATTGGGCCAAGCCTTGACCGAGTCGTGTTATAAAGGTGACCCCACCCTGGGACTGTTTTCCTCCTGGAAATGGACCCTGTGCAAAGGTGGGATTGTACCAGAACAGTGTGAAAATACAGGATCTGATCTTGTTCCCAACAACCGCTCGTGCTAAAGCCCCACTGTCTCCAGTGGAGCAAATACCAACCGTCTGAGCCCAGAATAAGGCCTGTCACTTTGATTGCTGGAAAATGTAAAATTATCAAAATTATAAACCAAAAACATGATCTGAAAGTACATTTCCACATATCTAATAATTATTTCAGTAATAATAAAACTCAGCATGGTAGCAAAAAGCGAGTCAATTTAAAGGCACAATACTTGATCAGTGACTGGCAAAATAATTTGACCTACTGTATCATTTTAAGGCTGTGAAAGGCATACATGTATTATTTGTAATCTCGTGTAAGACCTGTCATGTCTCATTCAGTGCGAGCCTTAAAGTGATTGTAAAGCATCCTTTGTTCCATTTTGGGGATTTTTGGGTTTTGATTTTCTGTTTTGTTTCTGTTTTGTTTTTAAGGAAAACAAAACATGAAAAGTCGGGATTAAAAAAAAAACACAAAAAAACACAAAAAACAAACAACAACAAAACAACCAACAAAACTTCTTCAAACGGTAATAACCTGTAAAACTGACTCACGTCTCGAGATGAATTTGGTGCTTTGTTATTTCTGTTGATGTTGTTGTTGTGATTTAGCTGAGAAAATTCTTCGACTCGGTTACGTGTGGGGAACTGCTGATAAAAACTGTCTCGTGTCACCCTCTGCTGTAAGTACATGGCGAGAAACAACAACCAGAGGAAACCCAAGAGCGTAGCGAGAGCGCCGTGGTTTAGCTTAGCCTTCCACCGCCAGGAGATGCTGCCACCTCTGATGTTGGCAAAGCTGTGGGGTTGTCTTGACATTTCCAAATAACCCGCTCGATGTCTGAACATTCTCATCTCTCTCGGATTCTGTTTCTATGCTGGAATATCTTGGGTTTTTGGGTTTTTTTTTCGAGTTAAATCACCGGGTTTGCGTGTATCTGACACCCTTTTTTCTGTTTTGAGAGTATTGCTCCTTTAAAGGAATATTCCCGTTTCAGGGCATCTTTTCAATCCCACCATCCCTCTACTTGGGAGGGGAAAAACAACAACAACAAAATGAGATATTTTTAAGTGAATGCTGTAGTATTTTCTGTGTGTAATTGCAATTTTTTATTCCAGAAATACTGTAACTGTCTAGGGTGCAAAACTCCCATGCTGGCCTATTCTGAAGAGAAGATCAGCATGGAGGGATATTTTTTAATTATGATTATTATTTTTTTTTAATTTCAGGAATCAGTTGTTTTTTTTAATTATGATAGTAACTAGTACCAATTTTATATAACAGTTTAAAGAAGCTGAATGCTTTCTTCGCCTGAATATACCTGAAGAGAAACATTTTTTTCAATCAGTGATCCTTTGCAGTGTTCTGAGAAAACGTTGGGGTTTCTTCAGTTGTTTCATTTTGTTTTGTAAAGGAAACTTTCAACTGGTGTCTGTCCCCTTCAAGGAGGGCAGGACTCCTTCACGCCAAACTATAGACACACGGCAAAGTTTATACAAAGCCAAATTGTCAGTGGTACTGTAATTCCCAGTCAAACTCCGTTTCAGGCAGATGTTTCTGGGCTCTGATTACAACCAATGTGATGGTCACATTTTCATGCAAAGAGAGGGATTTGGTCTTGTCATCCCCTGTCTAACACCCCAGTCTCTTGTTTGCTGTGCACATAAATACATACATACATACATACATACATACATATATATATACATATATATATATATATATGTACATGGACTAATATATACTTGTGAAAAGCTTTCATTTCCCTTCTCCGCTGTCTGTGCCCTACAGCCAGTTCCTTCTCAAGTGTTCTACTAACATTTCACCCTTTTCTCCCCTGATCAGTGTGTTCTCTCCATAAAAAGAGGTAATTTGTGAAGTGAACTCGCTGTCCCCACCTGCTGAGTCCTTAAAACACAGAGGTGCCCATCCTCCAGCTACAGGCCTGCATTTCTCCTTCCAGAACTTTCTTTTGTCTTGCCTTTAATGTTAGTGTAGACTTATCTTGATCTAATTCCCCATGTAAAGGCTCCCCTTGGTCCTTGCATGAAGAGCTCTCCTCCTCACATCTGCATTTCCGTGGCAAAAGCATGAGAAAGGAATGGATGCCAAACAGCCCTGCTGTTCCTAGGGGACCATTTTCCCAGGAGGTGGCATTCTCGTTTTCAAAAGCACCCTAAGAAGGTCCTGCTCCCCAAACTCGTCGACCTTGAGGTCTGCATATGTGGTGCTGATCACTGACCCGATTGAACAGCCAGACCCTTCCCACCAGGACAGTGACAACGAGCCAAGGCACAGTCACCAGGTGCCAGGAGGAGGAGACCCTTCAGTGTTGCCTCTCATGAGCAACTCCAGCCTGCCTTCCCTCAGGAACGGGATCTTACTCCACACCACCACACCAACAGCCGTCGCCTCCACCCCGCGCCAGGCGTGGAGGGGCAAAACACTCTGGAAGTGTCCTTACTTCTCAATGCAGTGCTAACTTCTCACAACCAAACCAGCTTAACCAAGGGCTTGACACATCCCTGTTCCGAAGTCCTCCTCCTTTGTGGCTCGTAGTGTGGATAACAACAAAGGCAGGTGCCTCCACTGCAAGTTAAGACTGTTTCACTACTTGCATAAACTTTCTGCCTCTGCTTCTCCTTTCTTTGAATTATATCCATCAGCATCTTCATTTAGCAAAGGATTTCCAGGGAGAGCCTGTGTCGTCCCTGAAGAACTATTTCTTTTTTCAGGACTTCATTACAGCCTTAACATAAAGCACGTGCTCTGCCACTACTCCCAACATGTTCCTGGTGGACAGTTTGGGGTGGTGACCATTTCCTTTTGGGATTACCTGTGATCTTGTTGCCAAACAGCGCCTTTTGCCAAGCCAAAAGCTCAGGGTGGAAATCTACCCCAGCCCTTTATTGGTACTAATCCCAGCGCTGAGTCTCGTCCTCTCCTCCTGTTTTATCTTTTTTCCCTTTGATTTTTTGGTGTGCACTTTTGCAGGATGGTCCGCAACTTGTTTTGTTTTCACTTTGGTTTTAACTCCTCAGCTTTTTCCTGGAACCTTTTTTATACCATATCCCACCTTCTGGCCAGAAGATACTGCCTGAGGTGCTTTTCAAACTGCCATGGAGAGGGTTGAGCCTGTATCTATTCACAAGATCGGTGGGCAAGTTCCCTGGCACATTTGTGATGCTGGATTCACCCTGGGATCATCTAAACCAGCCAACTGTGTCATGCCAGGGCAATGCCAAGGCACGAGGGCTCCACCATCCTGACTGTTATTGCTCAAACCTTCCCTGGCATGGTTTTGATCCACTCCAAGGAGTCCTGGGCTCAGGCACAGCTTGCCCAGGCTTTGGCACAGGCCAGAGACTGTCTCCAGTCGGCAGTTTGGATGCAGCTGCTCCATATCAGGGGCAGAAGATTTTCGGAATCAGGATGGGGCCAGCACTACTCAGTTGACCTCATGGGCAGAATGGATCCTGGAAGTTTTTAATTTCCTGACAAAGATATAACTCCATGTCACAGACGAGGATGCAGGAGGTGGTGGAGTACATCAGCTCCGATCTGACATTTTTCTGTTTTCTGCCTGATTCAATGGACAAGTTATTTTTCAGTTCACTTTGTTCCTTTTGCCGAGGTTGTTTTGCGAACTGCATCACTTTTATGGCTCGGATGTCAACCCATCCATCCCTCCATCCATGTCAGATGGATGGCATGTTTACTGTGATAGTGTTACACATCCATAGGCAGCTAATTCAGAGACAGGAATTATTCAGACCAGAGCAAATCAACAGTGGAAACACAGGAATTACAAGGTTCCTGCCCATGCCCTTGTCATGCTTTGCCACCCACATGAGGCATTTTTCATCTGCAGCTAATCCAAGCTGAACTGTAGAAGAGGAGCCAATGGTGAATATTTACCAGTCCAAAGTGCAAGTGAGACACCCATTTCAAGTGTAACTATATATATTTTCAGTGTTTGGGATTGGAGCTACTTCTCTGCTTCACCCTGTCCTTTTGTGCACCTGCCAAAAGCCAGCGGTCATTTGCATGTATTTTTATTTTAAGCTGACTGGATGAAATGGCAAAATTAATTCCAAGCTTTAGTGAATTGTCTGCTAAAACCTGGCTCATGTGAGGAGTGTCACTATTGACTTTCAGAGTGCAATCACCCCGTGCTCTCTAGATATATTTTTGTACATACAAGATTCACTTCACAATTTATCCCACCCCTGGCCCTGCATGTCACACCTGTCACCCGCACACCTGCAGCATGACTAAACCTCCTGAAGAAAATGTGGTCTGAGGTTAGTCCAGCATGATTTCATTGAAGCTCAGAGGTGCTTTGAAAAGGAAAACTTACTACTGTGCATTTGCAAAACCTTTTAGTGCCTGCTTGCTGGGCAGCTTGGGCAGGAGACAATTTGGAAGCTGCCGGAGTCAGTGGAAATTTGTGGAGACAGGCTTTCCTAGGATTTTTCCTTCTTTTACTGGGTTTGCTTTTCTCTGGGTTCTGCTCAGATCAAATGTGGTTCTGGAAAAGAAAACCCACCAGAAAACAAAAACCCAAATAACCATGACAAAATAAGGTCTATGCCAATCCCCACAGAAGCTGAGGTGGCTGATGTAGGATGGTAGGGATGATGTGAACTCCGTTGTGGACCCTTTGCTTGCTGGAGCTTGCATGCTGTTTTTTTGGCAGTTGTCTCAAGCCCTGGGGGCTTTGGGAATGGTGCTTTCCCAGGTTATGACTGCTGGTTTTATTTTTCCTTGGAGCTCAGGTGTATTCTGGTGCAGAGAATCTCAGCCTGGTTTGAACGAGGAGATTTGAGGCTATCCCAAATAGACGTGGGCAAACCTTTCACTGTGTGCAGAATGCATTTCCAGACCTTTGGGTACCGCTAGAGATTGTTGCAATCCACTTAATTCTCCATGAGCACGTTCAGAATCGCTTCATTGTTCTGTTGTGTTTGAACTCGGGAATAACGGTGTGGTGACTCTTTCCTGTCGAGGTGTGATGTGAAGAAAGGGAGGAGCTTTCCTGCTGTGCTGGGTATTGCCTGTGTTCAACCCTTGCTCTTTACTTGAAGCTCAGACAGTGGGATAATGAGAAAAATGGGAAAATGAGATGACGGATCGCTGCATATGTTCCATTGGCTCTTTGCTGATGAGGAGGGAGGCAACTGGTGACTATTAAAATAAATCTGCATAAACCATCTGGACCTAAATGTATATTCAGACATGCACAGAACCCAATTGGAAAGTGATGTTGTCGATAAAACAATGTGGATACCTTTTCCTATCCTATATTAAAAACCTAAAAACCAAACCAAACCGAAACCAAGCCCTGCAAATGGAAAAAAAGAAAAAATATTTGAGAGCAGAAACCTTCCTGTGCCCTCCCCATTCCTTTGGGACACATGCAGCAAGGCAACTGTTTGAAAGCCAGGCACTTTGTAATCCGCGGAGTTAATTGGATTTGTGCAATGCTGTGTTTGTCAGATGGTCTCTTACAGAGAGCGTAGAAAGTGGCCACGGTCTAAAAGTCATTGCAGATTTTTGGGTGACAGTACTCCTGGGTTTCGACCCCAGCTCTGCCACGAAGTTGCTGTGTAACCTTGGGCAAGTGATTTAACCTTTCTGTGCCTACAGTTTACCCATCTGTACATGGGTATAATAATATTTACCTACCTCACAGGGGTGTTGTGAGGCTTAAGTTAACGCGTGTGAGAGGTGCTGGAAGCGCGCCGTGAAAATTTCATTCTTGCTGGGTTTGTGCTGTTGTAGGGGATGAGCAGTGAAGGGGTGGGTTACAACATGCAGAAGGAAAACCTGCTGGTGCATGTCTTGAGAAAGTGATTTGAAGTCTTTTCTCTCCCCAAAAGCAAGGAACGGAGAAAATTGTTGTGCGCCAACTGAACAGCCTTGCTTTCCTGGTCAA
Source organism: Serinus canaria (assembly GCF_022539315.1). Taxonomy (NCBI): domain Eukaryota; kingdom Metazoa; phylum Chordata; class Aves; order Passeriformes; family Fringillidae; genus Serinus; species Serinus canaria. The sequence continues at coordinate 110,469,436 of NC_066316.1, forward strand.
ATGTAACAGCACTATTTGCAATATTATTTTCTTACACAACAGGTGACCTTTCCCTTTTCCTTGCTGTTTCTGAAAACTTGAAACTAAAGATGACAAAAGTATTTCTGAACCGAACAGATTACTGATGAATACTTGAATTTCTTTAAAAGTTGCTCTCATCAGCCACGGTTAAATGTGCACTAATCTTTCAGTCATCAGCTTCCATCTGAATACAGTGAAAAATTTGCTCACGCTGTTTTGGAATAGCCTGGACCTTATTTGGGAGGCTGGTATTGCTGAGGACTCTTGTAGGCATGGGAAAACTAGTGTCTCAACTGATAAACATGTGAAAAAATATCTTTTTTTTCTTTCTGTTTTTGCCTTTTAAGTTCCTTGACTGCCTAAGACAGCACAATTGCAGTTTACTTGGTTGTACAGTAGCTTTGGTTTTGGTGGGTTTTTTTTGGTTTCTGAACTGTTTCCTTACGCAAAGGGCGAAGGTGGGATGTGAAAGGATAAAATAGACCCAACGCTGCTCCCGTGCAACTCTTCCCGAAAGTCCCTGCCTTCCTGGAGAAAAATCCTGTGCCACACCTAGAGAGACCAGACCAGGCTGCCTTCACCGTCCTCCTGCAGGCAAAACTTCCCTTGCCACCTGTGGGAGTTTTGGCTGTTGGTTCCGTGTGCATCAAGGTGGATTCGTCCCTGGCTGAGCCCCAAACCATGTGGGTGAAAGCCAGGATAACTTTCTTTAGAAAGAGGAAAGGAATCCAGTTCATGGCTCCAAATGTCACCACTGGTCAGGTGATTCAGAAGGAAAAAAACATGTGATAGAAAGCCTGGGGTTTAGGGGTTTTTTTGTCTTTTTTTTGTCTAAGTGTCCTGACCATTGTATGATATCTCATGTGGGAATGCAATGCCAGGCAGGATTCCCTGCTCCCTTTTTTGGAGAAGTTTTGTGAAGTCTGCTCACACACTCCTTACTCAGGCAAAACTCCTGGGTTTTGTTGTTGGGTCTCCTTTTCTGTCCTGGGTAAGGACTGTGGAATCTGGTCTGTTTGGGATCACTGGGAGGTGGCCATTGTCTTCTCCAGCCCAAGACTTGCCTTGCATGAAGCAAGAAGGAAGCTCTGGCTTGGTCTTGGTCTGCCACGTACCTTCCCTGTCCCTCCCCTGTATCCACCCTGGGGAGGGAGTTCAAAATCCTCTGGCTACAGGGGCCAAGCTCTTCCACCTGAATTTCCAGGCAGCTGCACATCTTCCTGTTGGGGCAGAGCAAATTTAGAAGCCCCACTCCTGCAGATGGGCCGTCGCTCATCCGCATCGGCTTTGGGTCTGCTTCTTCCCCGTCCTTCTCCCCAGCTGTTTCTTTGCCCTGTTTTAAGCACTCAGCTTAGGTGCATCTGGGTTCTTTTTACTTCTTCTGTTCCAAAAAAAAAAAGAAAAAAAAAAAAAAAGATTGATGTTGGGAAAAAAAAACAGCAATGTAACTCCTTCGGTGCTATGCTAACTGCTTTGTTTGACCCAACCAAATGCTGGCCAACAAACAAATATTCCCTCTTTGTCCTAAAAAGCACCACACATCTGTGTCTTGAACAGGGATGGACTGAGAGGGCTGAGAGAGGGCAAGTGTGGTTTTGAAAGCAATTAAAGTCTCATGTGTATCTGGTAGAGCAAAAAGATGTAGGTGCAGACTGCTTTCAAAGCTCGATGTCGCCCACCTCGTGGAATTAAATAGGATATAGCCTATAAAGTATTGAGGGCATTATAATATATATAAATATATATTTAAAAAAAAAGACAAGAAGTTCACATTATTGATAAATCACCCTTTAATTCTCCTGAAATTGTTCTGTTTATCAGGGAAACTACCTGGCTGTGCTTGCACCCTGTTGTTTTGGTATGACCCACTTTGGTAGTGAGAGTAAAACAGCAGGAAGAGAGAGAATTCGTCCTACTATATATTAAGCCTGAAGTGAAGTGGGTGCCTATGAATTTTCAGGATTAAAGGGATAATCAACATGTATGTCTGAGTCTATATCCCCAGTCCCATGGAAATATAGGTGAGCATACATGCCATGTTACTGCAGCAGTATATATGTTTTAATATATATGAACACATTGTGAATTCCAAAGGGCTTTTTCGAGATGAGGAAGGTCATTCCTGGTGAGAGGTGCTAGCAATTTGGGATTTGCAAGCAGGGTTGAAATAAACATTCCTTGTAGGGCTTTTTTTTCTTTTTTTTTTTTTTTTTAATTAAAAGACCATCAGAAGCTTAAGGTCCTGAGGAAATGCTGTCCCACTTATCTTCCACCTCTTATGAAATCTGGAAGCCAAATTTGACAAAACATGAGGGCCAAACACAGCATCAGGATAAATCAGTAGAGCTCCACTGATGGCCAGGTGCCTCCTTACACTATCTATGCTAAAAACACTAATTTCTACTGGTATGGGGAGCCCAGATAGGGCCCTATTGGTCTTTTCCTTCAACTGTGACAATAGATTTCATTCTTGCGCTTGTAGAGTTTGTCAAAACCCAGGCAAAACTTGGGCAAAAGCAGGAGTATCTTTCCAAGAGGAGCCATCTGAGTCTGGCCTACCCCTGATCTCTATGGGGCTTTGTAGTCCCTGGCTTGAGCTGAGGAAGAGATGGTTTCTCCTTTCTCCAGTCTCAGCACTGCAATGAGAACAGCCCTGTCAACACACAGAGCAAAGGGCCCTCCTTTGCAGGGAGCAAACCCTCCAAATCTGATTTCAAGCCCTTAAAATTCAAATGCCAAATGCCACTCAAAGGCAATGATTATTGTTTTGCCTCCAGATGTCATTCCCATTCATCAGTCACAAGGACAAGCAGCTCATATTTTCCATTCTAGCTGTATTTACCAATAAAACTTGCTGCCAGTGCCAGAACCTCCTCCCCTCAGCCCCAGCTGAACGCCACCTGCATGCCGCCCCCGCCTTTCCTCTCCTTCTTCCACTCTAAAACCAAACACTGTTCCTTCCTAACTAGGGAAAATCCAGGACAAATGCCAGCTGATTACACCTGCAATCTGTTCTCTTAGGGATTGGTTTCAGTTTCTGAGGGCACGCGAGTGCACACAGGGACACACGCCCGCAGGAATTTCAGCAGCCTGAAGATGAAACCTCTTGACTTCAGCTGGGTGATTCTTGGGGTTGTCCCATGCAGGGCCCGGAGCTGGACTTCCATAATCCTTGTGGGTCCCTTCCAGCTCAGGATATTCTGTGATTCTGTGAGCTGACACTGTGGGAGAAACCACAAAGTGCTCCCCAAGAAACCCCCTCAAATTATTTCCATTTCAAACCATACCCCTATAAATTGGGTCTTTTTTCAATAATTATTGGAGTCTCGGTATCAACATACAAATTCATGATGGATAAGCAGTAGGGAAAGTGGACTGGTTTGCACTTATCCATAGACTTCCCAGAACTACTCAGCAATTAAACAAGCCTTGAATTGGATGTAATTGCAGTCATTTGGAGGAGAGCTGTGATGTGTGTTTTCTGAAGGAGGATCTAAATAGGTATCACAGCCAAATCCCTTTGTCTCCCATCTTTTCTTTGTAGGGAGAGTTGAGAGGGAAGACATCTTACTTTGAATATCTAAGTTTTCCATTAGCTACAAAATATGTCCCTTCCCAAAATGGATCCAAAACTTGGGGGGGTTTCCATGGAAAATATTTTCCTGTCAGAAAAAAACAATGGTTCTGGCTACTGTTTCTGCTCTGCAAACTTTTACCATTCCAGCCTTTTGTCCCAATGAGGAATGGGAATTCATTTTAAAAGTGTTTTGTTTACTCAGGGAAGGACTATTTCACATCTTGTTTTGGTGACTCCTGTCACTGGGCCAAGTTTGGACCATTCCACTAAATCTGATGTGGTTACCCATTATGAAAAGAGTATGAGATAACAGGTGGTGTGAGATTCTTGCCTGGTTTTCTGTGTGTTCCTTGTTCCAGGCTAATAGGAACAAGGAATCTCTCTTTGGGAGTCTGACAGCATGCTCCACGGTGGAGCTGTTCCCCTAGAACCAGGTTTATCACAGGATGGCTCTGTATTCTGGAGGCTTTGAATGACTTTCTGATTGCATGGAAATGCCCTTCCTGTGGGGTGAATATTTTTGGATTTATTTCGAAAATCATGGTGCCTGAAGATCCATGTTCTCTCTCCATCTCTGACATGGGAAAGCAAAGAGGATTTTGGGGTTGTGTCTGCTGGCAGGTGTAAGATGTTCTCTGGTGTCCTTGGCCCGTTTTCCAGGGCATATGATATGGGAATGGTCAGTCTGATGCCACCTCCATCCCTGGATCTCCACTACGTTTACCCCAGGTGTTGCAAGGTGCATTTAAAGATCTTTGTCAATCTTACATCTTGCAAATCTCTTCTGATTGAAAGGAATACTAAAAGTCTACAGAAACCTCTCAAATGAGCTGTCAGCCTAGGAGAGTTTTTGATTAGTGAATTTTGATAGTACTGGAAAATTGGCACAGCCACAGAGAATAGCACAATTTAAATACTTCTATTGCAGAAGTGCCACTTTTCCCATAAACATTGAAATTCAACTAATCACTACTGGAACCCATTAACATTCAAAACCTGGAAAACACTCCTGCACTTGATTCCTCAAATAAACCTTATTCAAGGAGAACAAATTCCACAACCACTACAAAGTGGCAAAAATAAGTTGTTAGGGTTACAGGGTTAACCTGGGGGTTTAGGGGGTTATTGCTCCATGTTTCACCTGTAAACTGGAAGGCATAAGGGTTCCCTCACAAGGGTGATGGGAGGATAATTTAGACAATGTTGGTGATGTGCTTCCAGACCTTAACATCAAAAGTGTTGTGGGACCACAGTGGTGGTCAGCAGAGCAGGACAAATCCATCATATCACCTTCCTTTTGTCCCCATTTGGCACAGCAGACACAAACAGGCAGATTGTTCTGAAACATCACAATAAGATTTTGGAATGGCCCTCTCTCCCCGTGGAAAGCATCCAGGGAAGTCAGCTGAGAAACCAAGGATTTAGCACAGTCCCGTTGAGCCATGGGATTGTTGACAGCAGAGGTGGAGAGAGCACATGGGTCCTCAGGTGGATTCCCAAGAGTTCATGCCACAGGCATCCCTGTGTCTTATTCTCCCTCCCTAAATACTGCCTGGCTTTTTTGGAAAAAAAATTCCAAAGAAGAATTCTCCTCACCCCAGACCCTCTCGATCAGGTGCATCAGTCAGGAATAATGGCCTAAGCTTTCCGAGTAAAAAGTACATGTTTTGTTAACTAAGCTTGAAACTTGGTCATGCCCATGCCTTGAATTTGCCTTAGAAACCAAACTCAGCCCATTCTGAACCCAGGTCCTTCATCTGAAGTTGTCCTTCCAGTGCCATTCCAACCCAGCACGGTTTGCAGGTGAAGATGCCCATCCATCCAAGTTAGGACCAAGGATTTTCAGTTCATCTGGGAGAGGTTGGCTTCTTCCTAGGTCATTTCTGCACCTGAGCCAGCCTTCCTGGGATTCTAGAAAGACTGGGATCCAAATCAGATGCCCAAAAGTTGAATGAACAAGAAAAACCACTTCAAGTCCTGCCACAGGCAACTCCATTAGTCCCCCACAGTGGTCTCCCAACACCATTCTTGGCTTCTGCCAGCAAGCCACACACACGGTGCTTGGGATCACACGGGGTTGCCACCAACCCTTGCTCTGAGCTAGCCAGAAGTGGCCAGGGACAGCCCTGGGGACAGTCCTGCCCCTCCTCTCTGTCCAGCGAGCGAATTTCTGCCAAGCTCATTGGCGCTGTCCTTGACTCGGCGCGATGCCGCTGACAGCGGGGGCAGGCTGCTTGTCAGCAGCTGTCGGGAGAGCTCGGGATTTTCAGATGGCATGGGCTGACAGGTGTCAACACGATGCAAAACCTGTGCTCTTAACTTGGCATAGAGTGCCTGCGAGTCTCTTCTTCTTTTTCGATCACCAAGCAATGACCTTATGCACAGGGAGACCGCTGGGGATGGGCAGTGCTTGCAGCAACTTCTTGTTTTGCAGGAGGGCTCTGAGGATGTGCTCTGGTTTATTCCCAGCTCTTCCTCTGTTTTCTACATCTTGGAGGGCAATGTGCTTGAGTGTGACTTTATGAGCAGAAGAAATAGAGCAAAGGCAAACACAAAAGTTTAGCACAGCAGAAATGTTGATTGAGTAAGGAGGGAATGAGAAGAACAGGCTAAGACCTCGGAAAACCAGACAGGTGCAGGTTTCATCTCTGCCTCAGCCTGGCAGGACTTCTGCCAACCCATCAAAATTGTTGCCTATGTCCAGGACAATTTATTCTCTGGGCTCCCGGGGTGTGATGGATTGAGATATTCAGGGCAGGGCTATGCAGAGGGATGAGATCAGACTTGCTGAGCGCCTTCGACTTCCCTGGTTTAGTTCAAGCTGAAGGCATCCAGCCCATCCCAGGAGGCAGCCCACGGCAGGCTGTGCCCTCTTTGTGTTAGATTATTCCCTGAATGCTCAAAGTTCCATCCTGCTTTTCTTCCATTGGTGCAGGTGTTGAACACAGCACAAAGAGGCCCTTTAATTTGGGAAGGCTGATAAAAAGTGTCCAAGGTGCTACATAAGAGCTCGCAAAATCAACGTGCCCCTTAAAAGGCCAAACTCTGGTCTCAATTTCACCATCAGCCACCCTGTGTAAACCCCAGTATTTTTTTCTGGGAAACTGTTTTTTCTGTCATCAGCAAGGCCAGAATTCAGCCTGGCCCCACCTGCCCTCATGAACTCCACCAAGCTCTTTATTTTTGTTGATGATGGCTATGTTAGGGCAGCAACATTTCAACTCTCAAAACCTCGTGGTGCCTTTCCTTGTGGTGCTCACCCTTCACAGGACTTCAGTCAAGGCAACCACTTGCATCCAGCAGCAACGCCAGTACTTTTCCTCTGTATTAGGTGCCAGTGCAGTAACAGACTTTAATGTATACTTATATATATAAAAATAGATAGATAGATAGATAGATAGATAGATAGATAGATAGATAGATAGATAGATAGATAGATAGATTGCTATAGTTATAATTATATATATATAATTGAGGTTCTGATGCCGCTGTCAGGGGAATGGACCATTCCTCTGCAGGATTAACACTGCTCGAGTGAAACCAACAAACGTCCTGTAAAACATTACAACCTTGGCAAGGAGCTTCTCTTTCCCATGGTTTGTTTTTTTTTTTTTCCAGCTTCCTTCTCCCCTCCCAACTCCCAGAAACACTCTCAATGAAAGATGATGTTTCACATCCTAGAAATTTCTAAAAATTTCTCCAAATCTCCCCAGCGGATGCCGCCAGGCCACATCTTCCTCTTCACGCGGGACGGGGAGGTCTCCCCTTGCCGTGGAAGGAGGACGATGGGGTTGGTGGGGCAGCATCCCAGGGCAGCATCCTCTGCACCTTGTGGCAAGCAGTGTTATTGCCCCCACCCCAAGCAAAACCATCTGCTGTCCAGCCTCTCCATCTCAGCTGCCCCAGCAACTTGGTGTGGTTTTTTTCCTCTTTGGATGCTCGGTTTTCCGTGCTGCTCAGAGCAAACCGCTGCCCCAGCCCTTGCTGGCAGGCAGGAGGGAAGCTGGCAATGGCTTTGCTCACAAGAACAGTTCTGCCTGACTTCAGGGGGGAGAGGTTTGTTTTTTTTCGTCAAAGGACTGCTGGTTTGGGCCAATCACCCCCTTATCGTTACCTTTGAAGTATTGCTGAAACTAGAGAGAGATGATAAAACAGATGTGGAGTGAAGGTATGTTTTTCCTAAAGGGAACAACACCAATAATACTGTAAAAGGTGCTAGAATCAAACCTCATTTTATATACCTTGGTTCTTAGAGATTAAAAAAAAAAATAAACCACACAGTATTCTTCCTGTGCAGCCTTACTGTAGATTGTTATAACCAACTCATTATCCAAAAGACAAAAAAAAAAAAAATAAAAGGTTTAAAAAGGACAAAAATGAAGTGATCCTGTATAAAGTGTAACAAATATGACTTTCCTATATAAATGCAAATGATCAGACATATATTAAAATGCACTTGAGACAGGCAGCAAGCATGGAAAGCTTTTGAAGTATCTTTTTTAATGTACAACACCTGTCTTTTTTTGCTTGGTTGGTGGAAGAGGGAATGTGCCAAGTTGCTTTTATTTCCTTTTCATTCTGTTTGTGATTTTTTGGAAAAGGACAGAGGGTTGAAAGAGCGTGGGAGGTTTAGCTGGGACAGAAACCTAGAATATTCATCTCAGTTTTATTTGTTTTGTTTTGTTTTATTGTTAGTTTACAATGTTGGTGGCAGTGTTTGGCCTCACACCTCATCTCTCAAATGCTTTTGAAAGCTTTGCTGCCTGCCCCAGGTTCTGAGCATAATTCTTACCTCAAGAAAACTTTAAAAAGAAAAAGTCAATTGTTTTTTCCCATCTCTGGAAAATTAATGTAAACAAATGACAACAACTAAGAGAAAAAGAAATTAAAAAGCAAACAACCAGCAGTGATGAAGGAATGAAAATTAAAAGAGAAAGAAGTCAAAGCAGAGGTTTGGTGATCAAACCGAGCCATTTTGGTGCTTTTCCCCTTCTTGTGTTGCTAATGGTCACAATTACATGAGATGGGCTTAGACAAGTCTGTGGTCTTAGGATGTAGCAAAAAATGTATTTAAAAAGAATACAAATTTGCATGGAACAAACTCTGATGGAACCTTTAAAGAATGGCTGTTTCAGTGTCAGACGTTTAATGTTAGCATGTGTGTGTGCTGTAAATACCTTTCCATGTGTGACATGTACAGTTGACTGAGGAAAAAAAAAAAGTATGGAACCGAACAAAAAAGAATAATAATCAAATGCTATTTTATCAGATGATGCACTTTTTCACCTTGATGAGAAGCCACTGTTCACAACTATGCAATCTTCCAGTTTCTCTCTCTATCTCCTCTCTCCAACCTCAAATTTCCCAACTATTTTCCATAACCTAAACCGTTTTTTCTTTTGTACAAAGAAACACAAAAAGTTCCAAACTCTGGTTCAAGGTGAGAGTGCTACTGTGACTTTTCTCAAACAATAAGAGCTAACAAACAGACAAACAAAAGGGGTTTGGTTTTGTTTTTAAGAAAAAGGAGGTTCGGACATGACCCTCTTTATGTTCTCTAAGTGAATCAATGTTTTCTACATGTGCCAGGCTTCTGTTGACTGTTTTTTGGGTTTGGTTTCGTTTCTTGATTCATTTCTCTCTCTTGGGTTTGAGAAATTTTTTCTTTGTTTGGTTCCTTATGTCTTTTGTTCGTTTTGGTTTTTCTTTTGAATTCTGGTTTTGTATTGTAGGTATTGGGGATGTGAAGATGAAGGTGAAATTTGGCTTAACTCCAAGTGTTTTAGTACATGTGTGTGCTATATGTACATAGTTTTCTACATAGAAAATTTTACGCGCTTTTTAACGCACTTTACGACTTGTATGTACAAAGTTGTCTATATAGAAAATGTAGTGAGTGTCCCCCTCAAAGAAGAGCCTTTTGATTCCATGACTTAAGAGGAGTTCAGGTGTTTGAGTATCTCATGTGCGTGTGCGTGCGTGTGTGTGTATTATATACTATATTATATATTATAGAAATATATAATAGCCTGTGTCCACGTGAGGGTGTGTGTAATAGAGACACACATCCAAACCCAGGATCATACCCATCTACACCATCCCAATAGAGGTTTTGTAGTTCTTTAAGCTGTAATAAATAGCCTGGCTCTACTGGGTAAAATTCCCCCTGTCCTTAGGTAAAAGGTAGAAAATCGACCCGTTATCCACAGTGAATATTCCTGGGTGGAGGGGTGGATTGAGTCTTGATAACTTCTCTTTCCCCACCCGAGTCCGCCACGGAGAGAGCATTGGTGAGGAAAGAGGGTCGTCCAGTGATGAGCTCAGGAAACCACGCGGTCCCCAGAGGCGGCTGCCCTGTCCCCCCACACCCACCACCGGCTCCCCTGCGGCTTCGAGCACGTCGCTCCCACCTCTCTGTGCCTGTCACACAGGGGTTGCCAATGCTGACCAAGCCTTTAAGCACTTTGCACTCATGGTCCTCCTCGGCACGCCCCGCGGGGTCCCTCTCCGTGCCGGCGGGAGGAGATTCGGGCCAGTTTACGGTGAGTTCTTCACCATCCTGCCCCTTGTCCTCCATCTCTCTTCTGTTCACAAAGCTCCCTCATCTTCCCTCATCTGCTTCTCTCATCACCTCATCTTTATCTTCTGGCTGTGCTTCTCCTTCCTTCCACTCAAGGCTTCCCTGTCCTTGGCAGCCATGGCCCACTGTGGTGACACTCTTCAGATCCCTTTTTTGGATTCTCCTCAGCCACAGCTTGGCCAAGGGCAAAATCCTGGATTGCTGCTGTCAACTCGCTCTTATCCCATACCCTGCACACAGACCCCATGGTCTGGATCCTCACGGATGCCTTCCAGCTTGAGATGTTCTGTGGTTCAGTGATTCTGTGACCTTGAATTTCTTGGGGTGGGACAGATAAAATCCCATTTCTGACTCATTGGACACCTAACTTAGTGAAGTTCTTCCACATGACTAAGGAACAGCTGTGCATACAGAAAGGGCCCTCTCTGAAGCTGGTAAAAGTGGAGAGGATGAAGGGAATGGGTTTGTGTCATCTCTTCCATGTATTCAGTGGGAACACCAGGGTCCACATCATTCTGTGGTATCAAGGGTGCTTCTTCTAGCCAATCTTCTTGCACTTGGATCCTCACCAAGAACTTGATGTGAGTCTTCCTGCTCAAGTTACAGCCCCATTTACCTGAAAACAACTGTAGTGGGAAAGCTGAATGCCAGCACCTGCAGTCTGTGTTAATGATTATTAATGATTAATTTCATTATTAATCAGTATTTTTCAAAGAGAGTACTTCCCCCCAAGCCCCAGCTCACTTTAAGTTAGAATTTCCATTCCTGAAAATGCAGTGCTGAGAGGCCAAGTGGAGTCATCCTCTGCCCCAGTTTCTTCTAAAGTTTTAAGGAAAAAATTTAGGATACTTTCCTAATGGCTAAATTCAGTGAGCAGAGGAACCCAGAAGGCAAGTTTGACTAAATCTGTAATCCTGCAGCTAATATCTTTTAAGTTCATACTTAGGAACACTCCAGTTCTTAAAGGAAGTAACATGCAAAAGCTGCTTGTTCCATGACTCACCAAGAAAATCTGTTAGGGAAATGTATGGAAGACGCTTGGCAATACTTTTTTCCTTTCTGTGTCACCCAGCCTCTTGAAAGCAAAGCAAGGCACCCTTTAGAGTATCAATAAAGGCACACCCATGTTTCTGTTCCAAATAGCTTTTTTGGTGACATGAAAGCCCAAATCTTTATCAGTGTCTTTGGGAAAGAACAGGAGAAATTCACTTTGTGGACAAGTATAAAGCCACTTTGGGCTTCCAGAGCTTAAGACTAGGGTGCATTTTTTCACAGATTCCCTCAGGTAAGGAGGTTTGTCCAAAGTTCCTTGGCTTTATGTGAAGGGAATCCAATCCTCTAATTTAGACAGAAGATCTGGGTATTCCATGAGTTACCATTCCACACTCAAGGGAGACTGCCAGGTAGGGATTCATCCCAGATGATTTCAGATCTGTCGTGTGGCCTTTATTTGGTTATGGTTAGGTGAGCTGAATCCCATCCAAACTGGACAGGATTTACCATGCTTCCAAGACACTCCCCACCATGGCTTCTCATGAGAATTTTGTACTCTGCTAATGAGCATTCAAAATTATCTCCTTCAACACAGCTCTGGAGTCAGGAATTTGGCTCTGCAGCCCCTGCCAAAGTGGTCAAAGTGGCACATCCACATCAGGCATTCCCCTGACAGGACTAAAGGTATGGGGGAATTAAAGAAATGGGGGAATTTGATTTTCTTAAGTGCTACACACTTTCTGTGACCGTCTTCTGGTCGCTGTAGGGATTTCCAAAAAATCTCTTGGAAATGAACGCATGAGCAATAACCTTCTGTGTGTTTTCCTAAAGATAAAGTCATTCTCTGACAGTGAATTGTTCAATTCACACAGAGAGCTGGTAACTAGCAGTCACATTGGCTTCTCCTCCTGCTCATTCACAATTTGTTCTGGTCAATTCTCCTCATTTTCTTTAATCCAGCCATGACATTGTAAATGATAGAAGAATCAAGCTTGCATTGCCACTGTTTGCAGGAGAGCTGGGGAATCGTGCTTCTTCCAGGGTGTTACTTCCTCCCTTTGCAAGAAGATTAGGAGATGTTTGAGCAGCAGCAAAGTGGCTTCCTAGTCCAGAAAAATCCAACTTGCTTTTGTCTGTGTTGGACATAGAGCACTGAGAGCTCCTTACACCACTGATAATTCATGGCTCCTGGATGACATGAGGGTGCCATATCCATCCTTTGCTGCACATTCCACCCCAGGGATGAAGGTGGTCCAATGGCCTAGAGGAACTTTTACCAACCATCCCTGTGCTGGAAACACATTGGAAATCTTTTCCTGGATCCAACCTGATTCCCCCTGGCTAACATTAAACCCACAGCTTCTCACATCTATATTTCCACCCATGGAAGGAAGCACCAGGTACATGTTGCCCTGGGTTGGCAGACTAAATTTAAAAGCCCAAGGCTGTCCCAAATCCATTCTGGGATATTGTGCTGAGAATTACCCATAGAGCCCCAGTCATCCAGGTGCCTTAACAAGTCTCCTAGTGGGAATGCAGAGCAAGCAGCCAGACCCCACCAGGTGCCAGCACCGGTCCCACCAGCGCCGGTCACTTCAGTGGTACCAATTTTCTTGCCACGTACCTGCTGCTGCCTGAAAAGAGCAGCAGGATCCACCCAGGGGCTGCCCTTCTGCTGAAGTCTTGTTTGGTTGGCCATCATCAACAAGTCCAAGACGATATTCCCGAGCACACTTTTGTGGATGCAGCCTCCAGCATTCCTGGGTGTGTTGTTTCTTCTCAGCCACCTGAAAGGGAGGGAGAATGGTTTATTTTGCTTTTGCTTATGTTCAACCCCAGTAGATTCCCCTGCTGGAGAGTCCTCCCTCTTTGCCCTCAGGCACTACCAGTACCCCTAGATCACAGGCTATTTCTCAGAGCTGTTTTATCAACATTAAAAGTCATGAAAAATCAATGGAAAATTTTCCCTCGGAGATGACTGGTTTGTAGGAAATGCTTCTGATTTATTTTCCTCCCCATTCCCCAAATGGCATCATTCCTAAATGGGCTCTTATATCAATATCAATGTTAGTAGGATCCATTGATCAAGCTGTGAATCAAAGCTCACTGCTGTGGTGGATATACAGATGTTAATGACAGTTGCGTTAAGCCAAATTTAGCAGCTGGATTCTTCACCATCCCTTTGTTTTGTATCTACCTCACTATGATTTCTTTGATTTCTTGTGATTTAGTGTTGTATACAATGTCAGAGGTGATATGTAGATAAAAATATATATATATATATACAAATATATATTTTTTGCTTTGCAATAAAGCTCAAAGCTATAACACGAATATTCATAAAATGTCATAATCTTTATTGTAATGTTTCCTTCTTAGTTGTAAAATCCTGTCTGGATCCTATTTTCCTGTACACTGGAATCGATATTGTGTTCATGAGTGAATGGTTATTATTTCTCTTTTCCATTGAAGTGATGTTTTTGAGATGTGAGATAGACACCAGAATTAACAAACATGAATTTACTTTTTTTCTTTTCCCCAAATACAGACTGTTTGTAACTGGAATCAAACAGCAAAATTGAAAGAAAATTATTTGCAGTCCTGATCTTTCAATTTTGGTTTGTCTGATCTCAAGACTGAATTTGGCAGGGGGCAGAGAGGGAGCAGACAAAGAGGGGCTTTTAGGGCCGATGGAGGAAAAATATGTTCATCTCTTTCCATTTGGGTGAAGAGGGGGTCCATTATATGAAATAATTGGAATGTGGCACTTTCCTGAGCCATGGGACCACATTCATTAAAGACTTGTCCATCTCATGGCAGCCACTGACCCAGAGTCACTAATCCAGGTCCTGTCTGTGGGAGTGGAGAGAGACAAAGAGTTCCTCAGGACAAATCACCACTTGGCTCAGGCACGTGGGATGAACCTCCTTCACTATGGCTGGAATGGAGGATTTGAGACTCATCTTGATAAGCTAAAGCCGAATTTCCATGGTCAGAGCACAAATATCCTGGCAAGAAAAAAACCCTTGTGTTTTGGTCATGTGCATCATTCTGAGCCACACAGTTCCTCATGCTTCAGCAATGGAAGCACAAGGGAGCCCAAGGGAAGCCCAAGGAATGTGGGAGCTCCTGGCAAAGTGAGGAAGACTTTGCCCTGTGCTTATCTGGTGGAAAATGTCCTTGGACCCTGGAGTCAGGAACACCACAATGACCAACATCTGGCACTGAAATTCTGGCTAAGTCCTCCAGTGTGGGGAGGAGCATTAGAAAGGGCTGTTGAGGTGGACAGGACCTCTCAATTGTTCATTCCCAGGAAAGCCTTTCTAGGAGCCTCACAGCTTGATCCTCCTGCCAGAAATGTGAGGACACAAAGCCCACGTCTGTCCAGAACAATCCTTTTCAATTCTCCCACCGCTCCCATAGGCTGGAATTAGAAAATAAAAAAAAAGACCAAGCCCCAGATACTGGGATTCTTAGCTTGGTTAGGAAATATTTACAGGTAACTTACTTTACTGGGAGTAAAATGAGGGGAGTCCTCTCCATTTCCTTTCCACCAGACTGTGGGAAATGTAACATTTTCCCATACTGCTTTGTCAAAGCAAACAAAAAATTAGTGACCAGAAACAATTGGACACAAATGGAATATGACATATTTTTTTTTAAGAGCAAGGAGAAGAATTATTACTGAATATAAATCCAGCCGTTCCATTAGGAAATAAAAACATTTTAAAAAATTAAAAAATTTAGAAAGAAAAAAGAAATAAAGAAAGAAGTGGGAAATGAAACCCAAAGATGAATAAATCTCTGTGGAGAAAATGCTGTTGGGTTTCACTTAAAGCACAAGACAGGACTGCAAAGCACAGATTTAGACTGGGTTTCATGAGACCCCTTCTGCATCGTCTTCTCTCTAAACTGGCACAATTGTTCAGTACAAACAGCATTTTTTTCCCTCATTCTTATCTGGTGTCTGTACAAATCTGGCTTGTTCTTTGGTTTGGTTTGATTATTTTTGTTGCCTGTTCCCACCTATTTCTATTTTTATGGTGTAGTATTTTGTCTATCTGGAATGAAATACAGATGTGTTCATGAAGTTGTATAGCAGATGGAATTACAGGTTGGAGTTGAATTGGAAAAAGAATTAATCTAACAATGAGAAAAATATCTATACGAAAAGTATGCTTCCAATGTGTGTGTTTGAATTTGGGCATTTTGTCATTCTACTCAGCTTTTTGAAAGGTTTATTTTGAGATAATGAGACTTTCTGAAGTTTGAGAAGAGCTTGAGATACCAAAAAGCACAATTTACTGTTAAACTGCTATAATTTGATTGAGGGTCCATTATGGTAGTTCAATCTTTGCCTATTATAATCCCCAAATTTTGACATAAAATACTCAATCCTTTCAATCTGTTCATTAATCATCTTGCATTAGGCAGAAGGGAGAGATGCAGCTGTTTCATTTCTGCTCAGAAATCACATGGAATTCCTGGCCTTATTTGTTCTTTATTTCCTTCAGAAATAGGGTTGGATTTTGTACTTTGTGGTTATTGCCTTCAATCCCTGCTGTGAAGTCAAAAAGGTCCCCTTTTAATTGAGTGGCAAAGAGTCTGTCCAGTGAATGGAAGAGACAGCCTGGCTTTCCTCTCATCTGCAGTGAAATGTGCTCTGGGAAGGACCAGGTCGTGGAATCGCTGGTGGATCTGATTGGGTCACACTAATTAATGTTAACGAGGTTCCTGGTGGATCCTCTCTGCCCTCCAGAGCTGCAGGTGCTGGATGAACTTCGTGTCTGAAGCAGCATGAACAATGTCCTCAGATGTTCAGAGGGCTGGTGGTGGTTTGATGAACTGGAGAACTCTTCAGCATTCCTTCTTCTTCATCTCTTTGAAGGGAGCTCAGGTTTTCTTCCCTTATTTCCACAATTATTTTCACTGGTGCTAATGGCACGCCTTTGGTTTGGGTCATGGAAGCATTTCCTTGTCCCAGTAGGTTGGTTTGTTACTGTGGTCATATTGCAATGATTTCCTAATGCCAACTCTGAGGTTTTAGGTCCTTCTGGAGCATCAGGTTTGCTTTTTTGAGAATCTACCTGTGTATCTTCCATCTCTGTGGAGGAGCTTCATGCCCACTGCTGGGCTGTCTGCTCCTTTCCATGTTTCTGGACTGTTCATTTCTATAAAGATCCCTTTGCCGCCTGAGCAAAATTTTCCTCTTATTCCACCTTGCTAAATGTGGGAAAGCTTCCATGGAGCTGACCCAGCTTTGATCCTGGCCTAGAGCAGAGCCCCCATCAGTGAGCAGGGTGTGCTGTTTGAGCAAGAATTGCCTCTGTGTTGTCTGCTGCATGACAGATGGGATATAGCAAGTGGATATAACAGCACTGGAAATGTCTTCTGCTGTCTCACCTACTAAAGAGAAGGTCTGGGTAAAATGTTGAGCAGGTTCTGACCGTGGAGCTTTTACAGAAACCAAGACTCATTTGATTTGGATCAAGGTTTTTCCTGATACCCTTTAGGCAGCAGAGCTGTGAGAGAGGCTGCAGGACTCATTTCTATTTTCTCTCTGTTACTCCTGAGGTTTGGAGGCACAAGGCCCTGCACAAAATCAGATTTGGCTCGCTCGCTCCTCAGCTCAAGTCAAGAAACAAAGTTTTGTCCAAGGCATGAGGGTGAAACCATGGTTCGAGGGTTGGACATCAGGACACGCCCAGGCTCTCATGAGGAAGGACAGATCAGTGCACCATCAGAAGATCCTACAAAAAATATCAGAGCTTAAAATATATGGAAAAAGTGCTGCAATTTCAGCCCACTGAAATTCTCCTCTGAAATATGGACTCAGCAATGGAGGCCGATGACAAAATGCCTGATGGGGCAACTGTGAATTATGTTTGTTCTCCTGTCAGGAAAAGATAATTGTTCAAACAAGTGATGGATCATCTTGAGCCTGAGGAGAATGAGCCTGCACTCACCAAAGCAGTCACACCATCAATGCACAGTCTAGGTATGGACTAGGTATGCCAGGAGGAGGTATAAGGCTGGTAGAAGCACAAAGGATGATCTTCCTCCTCCTCAGGGGGCCTGCCCCATCTCCGAGGCTGGCTCCAGTCTTGAAAATGCACCCTGAGTTACTTTTGTGAGGTGTTAATGGCATTGGCTGTGAGGACACTCAGCTCTTGGTGCCAGTCCCTCTTTGGATCATTAGCTCAGCCCCGATGACATCACTTGGCAGGGAATTTGGTACAGCTCTTCCTGAGCACCAGATGAGAATTTTACTGCCCAGCCAAGTTCACTCTTCAAGATGAGCAACCAAACTCCTTCCCTGGTGGAATTGTTTGGAGTATTTTCTTCACCATTCCTGTGACGCAGGATGAGGGGCTGAGTAACATTTGGATGTGCTTTGAAGTGGCAAAAACTCTAAACTTAATAAGACACCCAGATCATTCTCCCATTCCTGTTGCATTCCTTGTCTGTACTCACACTAATGAATTACACAGAGCAGGATCTGGCACTCAGTTGTCAAAATTTTTCAGTTCTTGACCCAGTTTTGGCTGCAGTCAGTGAATATTGACCCAGAGATTCCCCCATGTGAGGATTTGGCAGCAGGTCTGGAGACAACTTTGGTTGTGGGCACCCTTTTGTGGAGGCTCAGGGACACTGTCACAGGGAGAAAGAACCATTGTCACAGTGGTTTTTTTATTTATTATGGATAAAGTCACCACAAACCTTATCAGCTTTTGGTTGAAGGTCATGACAAGCAACAGTGCAAAAGTCAAGAGGAGGTGATATCAGACTGAACCTGAACACAAGTTCCTGCTTAATAAGAGAGAGACAAGGTTTGGGGAAGAGGTCGTATCTTTTACAAGAAATATATATTTTATTATTAAAATACCTCCCCCTTCAAACCATGCCTCTTGTATCACCTCAGACTATGCCAGATCCCAAAACGTGACTGGAAAGTGCTCAGAAATGTCTAAAAATTTATTTTATCCAAGTGTTGTCATTCTATTGTTAACAAACTTTTCACCCTTCTGACTTGCACCCTGTTCTTATCCCACACCAAAGCAAGAGGCTTCAACATAGCAAGGTGCCAAAGGTTTCTTATTAAGTCCCAAAATACCATCCCTGCTTTCCGTGGGAGCTGAGGGGATCAGAAAGTTCCAAGAAGAGCCCAGAATTTTTTTGGTCCATGCCTTCCCTTTGTTATGCTGCCAGCAGAGCCTCAAGGACAGCATATGGCCTTATTACATTTGCTTTTTTAAAAAATAACGACTCCACAGTGCTGCCTGAGTTTTAATAGTGCTGTGCTTATGTCCATTTCCCTTCAATAAGTGAGATATTTCTGCAGAATTCAGCACCTTCAGAGCTGGCTGCATTTTCCTGCAATAATTCCTTATTTTTTAGGCTAGGGGGAGTTTTTCTGGCTATTTTTTCTGACTTTCCTACAGTCCAAAACTGACTAAAAATATAATTCTTCATTTTCTTTCCCAAATCTGATGGGGGATCTGATTCCCCAGCTCTGATGCTCACCCTAAAAACTCAGCCTTGGGCTTTCTTAAAACTCAGCCTACAGCACTGAAAGAATTTGCGTCAAGTGACACCTGGGGAGGTGTTTGCAACTTCAGACTGGGTTAAAAGTCCACAGATTTGGTAAATCAGATTTGGCTGCACAACTCTCTGGATCACTTCTATGCTGGCTCCATCAGCTCCTGTGTTCAGTGCATCAGGTGCTTTTGCAATATTGGGGTTTTTCTATAGAAATGTCACATTTTATCAGAAAAAACAAATGTATTTGCATCTTCTTCTGACAAGAGCAACCTCCATCCACATCAGCCAAATTTTGGTAATTCAAACAGCAGAGATCACCTGTAACCCTTTATTTGAGCTGCTCAGTTCCTTTCTCAGGAAAAGAAGAACCTGGTGTGCATGAAGCTAAAAGAGTTGGAATCAATCTGGTATTAAAAACTATACCAGATATTTAAAGAAACCATTCAGTGCTCATTTCTCATTTGGTATAGTCTGGAAATATTTAAACAGTGATTGAAATCTGGTTGTTTTCACATCCCATGGCTACATTTATAATTGATTTAGCTACTTGAGGAATTCCAGAAGATAAAACCTGTAGGCTTTAGCAGCCAGATGTCCTTCCCCAGGTGCGTCCAGACCTGGTTATCATGTAAGGATTTTGGGATCATTGTAGAAACCTGTGAGAATACCCAGCTGTTTTTGTCCTTTGAAAATTTCTCTTAGCAGCACATGGTTTGTTTTCAGTTCTTTATTAAGGTATCTTTCATCTACATTCCCATGACGATTTGTCACCCCTGTACACCTTAGATGGGTGTGTGAGGCAAGATAATAATTCCCTGTCATTCTTCCAGGGCAATTTTATTTCTTCCCCTTGCTCTTTATCCAGAAAAAGTCTCCCACAGAGCTGCAGTAGGAATCTCTCAAGTTTTAAGGTTTCTGACTGTCCCCCTAGAAACAGGATTGGTCCTTGAGATTTGTGTTTGTTCCATGACATCCTGGCTGCTTTGGGAGGAAAAAAAAAAAGTGAAAATGAATAACTTTGCAATGAAGGTGAAATTTGACTCACCCAATTTTAGACATTTGCGGCGTGGTTGTCCCACTTGTGCAGATTAATGAATGGATGCCACATTTAGGAAGGAATGTGCCTTCCTTGGATGCAATTCCTGTCATTGTAAAGCAGCTGCCTGCACTTTGTCAGGTGAATCATGACCTAGAAATGTCTGCATCTGTCTTGACTTTAGAAGGAGTCCGAGATACCAACTCAAACACAGGCATCGATCTCTGTTTGTTCAGATAATGAGGCTCCCAGTGTCCCAAGATCAAATCAATTTTTAAAGTGTGCCCTGCAGACTGCTCACCTGTCAAGGTGATCTCCTGTTTCTTCCAATCTTTATGGGAGGAAAAGAACTTCTCACTTCTAACACTGTGGCTCAAGTTGATAATATTTAAAAGTTTGATTCCTGTAAAAGATCTCATTGGAACCTTAATGGACACTTAACACTGTAATTATACAGCAGCACTTACAAACAATCTCATTTTCTTCACAACCTCATTTTCATCTTCTTCCCTAGCTCAGAGTTTCAGTAGAGAAGTATCACCTGCTGAAAATCTCAAGCTGCTTTCAGTCTTGGTCTTCTGTCCAGATATGGCCACAGTCAATTTTGCTCATTTTGGGAATTCAGATAAATTTGAACAAGATCAGCTTGCCAAGCCCTCCCAAAGGGACTCTTCAAAGTCCTGCAGCTCCTCTTCCAGATTTTTATTGCAACATGTAAAAACAATTCAGAGGGTTGAACTGCCATGTCTGCTACCTTGTTTTTGAAGAAGGAATCCTTCTGTGTACCCACATCTCTTGCACAAAGCTGACATCTTTTCTCTGGCAGAACAAGTGGCATGATGTGCTTTCACCTTCCAAAGAGATTTTAGAGGATTAATGTCAATGGGCCAAGTGCTGAGACATTCCCAGTGTTCCAAAAAGCACAGATCCCTCTGATTCCTTTGTGAAGATCTCTCTGGAAACTGGACTCTGTGGGATGCTCCAGCAATCGTTGCATGACTCAAAGAACAAAGGACGTTCAGTTCCCAAAGGCACTGGCCAGGGCTGCAGATGGGAGACCCAAGTGGGGAAACAATTACAGGTGCAGTGGGATGAGAGGAACTGTGTTGACAACACTGGGAAGAGCAGCTCTGTTGCCCTGGCATGAAATGAAGGAACCAAAATTTAATATGGCTGTTGCTCCAATGTGGATGAATAAATTCAGGATGGAATAAGCCAGCATTGAAATGTGTCAGTACTTTAAAAAATCCAAACCTCCACAAACCTTTAAGACTGAATATTGCTGGTAAAATTGACTTTATCTGACTTAGATAAGTAAAATTTAACTCCCCAAACTCAAACTAGCGCTGGTCAACTTCGTCTTTGATCCTTGGAGAAGAACACTCACCCCTCTTAGCAGAGATATCTACAGCAGGAGAGATCAATCAAGCTCTGGAAATGCCAATTTCCTTCCACTGACTACAGAAGGAGACAGGGGTGATCCTCTAACACAATGTAGAGATCACAGGCCATTTTCACTACTCATGAAGCAAATTCCTTTGTGTAGGAATGAGGCAACATTCCTGCAGTCCTCCTTCCATCTGCAATTCATCAGATAAGTTCAGACATTAACACCAAGGGGCAAAATCACTGCAAAAAGTAGAGATCTTCATTGTTTCCTGGAATAATCAAAGCCTACCCCTCTCAAAAAGCCTCACAGTCTCAGATCCCAAACCTTGACATAGTTTGATAGAAGCAACTTGGCTCATCTGATTTCCACCACTTCTTTTCCAGCTTGAAAGCTCATGCTTTAACTGTCCAAGTATTTTCTGAGCAGGCCATGAAGTTTTCATGGAATTCCTGACTTTTCAGCCTTTTGTAGTTAGGCTTGTGCTTCACTGCCTTGTTTCTCAGAGTTTGGGAGGAGCCGTGCTTTTCCTTTGACAAGGTTGCAGGTTTAATTAGTCTGTTAAAGGGAGTTTTTTCTTTAGAAAAATGATCATAAAGAAATCCCACCTGCTGTGGGGCACCACACAACACCACAGGCCTCCATGCTTGGATTCTTGGCTTACTATAGGCCTCCATGCTTGGATTGCTCTTCCACTGGCCTATCAAGCTTCCAAGGAAATATCTTGTTAATTAAAGACTAGGGTAGAGGAGCACTGTGATGAGAACTTTCCTATTTAAAGAGATGAATTCTTCCTGACCAAGGATTTTGTCAAGCTTTTTACTTTTCCATGAGTTGTACTGCTGTGAGCTCCCCCAGTGCTGGGTAGATCCCACCAGCAGAGCCAGGCTCTCCTCAAAAAGCAGGTCGTGTTCAAAAATTGGGAAACCCAGCTGCAGGTTTGCCATGGGAAAAAGCTCCTCAGGACCAGGTGCAGGTGTGCTGTGGGAAGGGAAGGATTCCTACATGGCCAGAATTGGTAAGGAGGGGCTGAGAGGCAGTGGTGGAGCTGACTGCAGAAATCTGCTGGGAGGATGTAGTGTCAGACAGAACTTAAACACAGTGACTGACACAACCAAGGGCATCCCACTCTTGTGTTGGACCCCTGCTGCTACTAAAAGTCCCTCAAATGTCCAGAATAAAATCTAAAGGGAGGCAGAGATGGAAGGACTTTGATAAAACACTTGTCCTTATCTTCTTTGAGCTCACAATGTTCATCAAACCTCTTCCAGCCTTTGCTGGGACTGCATTTTGTTAAGGACTGCAGATGCAATTTTCAAAAATATGTTTGCTGGTTTTTTTGTATAAGACATTCCTTTCAAGAAGTTCTGCAGCCTTTCCCACCTGAGTATTGCATATTTACTTAACCACCCATTTGGAGTGGGGAGAGAAGTCAAAAGAGGGATTAATCCCACTTAACTTTCTCTCCCTTAAAGAGTCTGGTCTGAGTTCTTTACATCTGCTTCCTCCACCATCAGTGGAAGGAGACGTGTGCTTTGGAGAGGAATTCCACACCACTTTTCTGGGTCTTTCAATAACTGGAACTCAGATGAAAAACATATTATTGCCCTGAGTAAAGACAACTTGAGAAGGTAGAAATTGTAAAATCATGCAATAAATAAATTCCTGAAACACTGATGAGGGACAGGAACATTTCTGTTGGAAGCCTGTGTTTTTGGTGGTTATGAAGTCAGCTGGATCCCTCTTCTTGGAGCTGGGATTTAAACTGCAGCATCTGATTTTCCTGGCTGTTTTCTGATTACTGCTTTCTTGCTTTCAGACAAGTCAGGTTGGTTGTGAAGTCAAATCCATGTGTTTGACTAAATCAGTGAGTTGCCATGATGCTTCAGGCACAGGGTACGATTCTCAGAATTGTCTTGTGCAGAGCCAGGAGCTGGACTTTGATGATCCTAGTGGGTCTCTCTGAACTCAAGATATTCTGCCATTCTATGATTCTAAAGCTTCTTTAACTCAGAAAAGTCAAAGCTGGGTGCAGTGAGACCGGAGTGGATGTGGCACTTGAGGACATGGTTTAATGGTGAACATGGTGCTGGTTGATGGTTAGACTTGATGATTGTAGAGGTCTTTTCCAACCAGTTTCCAAGGATTATTGCAGGACTGCAGTTATTTGCATCTCATCCTGATCATTCCAAAAAAAGAGCCCCTTCCAAATAAACCTGGGGCCTGGAGTCACCAGACCCTCTGTGGATGATCCTTCTTTTTGAGAACTCATCCCCCCAAAAAATAGATTGTTGATAATGTTAAATGCACAAACTCAGATCCCAGCTGTAGGAAGCTGAACACCACTTTGCCTGGCCAAAAAAAAGCTGGTGGGTGAGCAAGAAGCAGCAGTTTGGACAGCACAGACTCATCCAGGAGCTGGGGTGGCAGAAAGCCGTGACTCAAACACACACTCGCGTCCCTCATTGAATGGTTTTTACATTTCTTTAAATGTCGGGGTTTCAACCAAGTTTTCATGCTTTTTCTTAAGGCAAAAGTCCGTGCTTGTGAAATTGTGAACTTGATGTGTTATTTTGTATCTGTTTAAAAAAAAGAAAAATGTATTTAAAGCTAAAGAGCCGTTATTGTGCGGGGTTTTCTCTCAAACTGGTGCATACACTTTACATCAGGGACCTACTATACATAACAAAAACCAGTGCTACAGTTACTGTAAAACCAGATACACACCTTTTACTGTAATAATAACTTTTAAAACCTTGCACTGTAATGGTTGCTATTAAAAAAAAAAAAAAACCTAAAAAAAAAAACCTCTTGTCAGAACTGATTTTGTATCTTTGATTATATCTGAAATTTTAGCATTTTTGTATACTTGCCATGTCAACCACAGCATCCTCCACGGTTGATTTCCAGGTTCCGTTTCCTTTCCGTCTAACCCAACACATGCATTGCTCCGTGTGGATGGGCAGGGTATGGCCGTGGGGGAGCCACGTGGGTCCCCTCCCCGCTCTTGTTCAGAGCCCAGTAGAAGGAAAAGCAAAGACCCCAAACGATTGGGATGGTTTCAGATCCCGTTCCGAGTTCCAGCTGCCCCAACAGAACCCAGCGAGCGATTCCCGAGTCATTCCTTTATCCTGGCGTTGCTCCGGCCGCCGTGGCTGTCCAGCTCCATCCCACGGCAATGCATCGCGAGTAGGTAGGAAATCCAAACCAACCAGATAACTTTGCAATCACTGAGTTTATTGATTGATTTTTTCAATTTTTTTTTTTTTTTTAAACCTTCCCCTTTTGAACATTTTTTCGAACTAAGATGTATTTGGAATCACAGCATGGTGTTGCAATTCTTTCTATTTTTAAATACTGATGCATTCTGTGTGTAAAGTCTTGTTTCTTAGCTAAGAGAATCTTAAATGTGGAGCTGAGTTCGAACCATTTTTTTCCTTGTTGTACTGTGATTTGGGAATTATTTTGATACAATCCTTTAATTTGGTAGAAGATTTCCCACGCCTTCTCCCTCCTTCCTATCACCATTTCATATTTTTTACAAAACTGAAAAAAACAAACAAACAAAGGAACAAATAATCTTTTTTTCTCTATTTAGGCTGTGTAATGTTGTGTTGTCCAGATTCTGTATAAAAATATGTATATGATGTATCTGATATTTGGCAGTGAACGGCTGCAACTTTAACCAATATAATTAACAAAGAAATGCATAATGTTGGTGTTTTAAAAAAGTAAAAAAAAAAAAAAACCTAGTTAAGATGTTTGTGTAAACTTGCATGGTTTAAAATGTACTTAGTGCATTGAGAAATGTTGTTAGGGTCCTAAGTGAAAGGCTGGTTTACTTTTTGATTCTAATGGTGATTGGTTTGTTGATCAGAATATCCCCTATACTGTATGTCTTAGTTTATTTAGCATATTGGTTTCTTTTCTTTCCTCCAGACCTAGCATAGTGTATCTATTTCTGTGTGATACTGTTCCTTAAAACCAGGTTGTGGAAACTGCGTTCCGTCCAGCCAAAACGATTTTTCGCATCACGCTTGTGGTTCAGTTGCGTTCCATTTGATTTGCTGTGAAGTCCAGGTTTGACTTTCCCTTGGGATCTGACGGCGGGGAGATGCTCCAGGCCGGGCTGCGGGTGCCACTGGGACCAGGAGGATCCGAGGGTGTGGCTCCAGTGGGACACCAGCGCCAGGCTCGGCGGTCTCTGACCATGGAGGGGTTTGAGGGCAGGATTTGGTCCATCCTTAACCAACAAAGGCTGGGTTTTTCCTCTCGGCAGCACGTGTTTTATCAGGATCACAGCAGGCATGCCCTGGGCTTTCTCCCAGCTCTGTAATGGATGAATTTGGCTTTTGTGGCAGCTGTTCCACACTGCTGAAATCACAGGGAACCAGCAGCAGCGGAGTGTGGACAACCAGCCCTTGCCACCATGAGAAACACAACAAGCTTTCGGCACTCGCAATAAGCTCCATGTTCCCTTCCAGAAGCACAAATTCCATGTTCCAGAGGAGCTGGCTCTGCATCCTGCAGAGCTGATGGACATCGTGACAGTTAGGACCAAATGTCCAAGAGGCAACCATGTGGGCAAAGGTCATGGTTCGTTTTCACATCTCCTGCCCCCACCACACCTCTTCCCAGTTCTCTCCAAGCTTTGCTACTGCTGAACCACCAGAATGGGGACATTTCCAAGCCTCCAGCAGGAAACAACAAAATTTGCTGTTGACCATCAATGGTTCACGAGACTGCCCTCTCTGTGCTGGGCAATGCCGACACACGTGTTCTTGTCTCTCAATGCCTGAAAAATCTCTGGTGGCCTTTCCCAAAAACAAGACAGAGCTAGACTTGAATATATAGAGCTATCCAGCTTCTACAATTCCTTCATCCCAGAGGGTCTCCAAGGGCTTTTCCAGCATAACACGATCTTATTCGTGCAGCCTGTAA
This sequence comes from Serinus canaria, assembly GCF_022539315.1. Lineage (NCBI taxonomy): Eukaryota > Metazoa > Chordata > Aves > Passeriformes > Fringillidae > Serinus > Serinus canaria. Next base: position 110,495,513 of record NC_066316.1, read on the forward strand.
AGTGGCAGAGCACTGTTAGCAACCTGCAGCCACCTCTGGGGTGACCCCGCCAGCTCATGGCCACTCTATGCAACAGTCTGGTGCAAGAGGTGTGGATCACACCCTTGGAGGGACTTGGCAAAGGTATAACATGCACAAATCCCAGCTAAACCCATGTTGAGACCCAAGAGGACAGATTGATTCATTCAAGTTTCCTTTTCTGGGCAGTCCCCCTCTTCTTTTCTGTCCTCACACCACAAGCGGTCTAAGTAACCTAAACTTTTCCAGTTTGCTTTCATCAGCTTTTTTCTTCCTGAAGGCTTTTTAAATATTCTTTTCACACAGGAGGATAGGGAACAAATCTTTCCTTCTCAGCTCCAGAAATAGAACAACTCCATACCTCTCTCTTTGCTTACTTTCCTCCTAGTCATTGACCAATTAACTTCCAGTCTTCCCTGATCTCCGCCACATCTTTTAAACGACAGCTGCACTCTGATTTTGCTGCTTGGTGTTCTAATTGGTTTTAATCCGGACAGAAATAAACAGCCTGACACTAGGCACTGGCAGGAATCCTTGCTTGGCATGCAGATATAGGCACTGTCCTGTGGCCAAATCCTACAGCTCGATGGATGCTGGCTTTTGGCCTTGCTGCTGACTGCAAATCCTGTGATTTGTTGCAGGATTGGCTGCATCTCTGAAAAGCTGCTCGTGGTGTTCATCTCCCCAGCTTGGTAAGCTTTGTTCTTCCTTTGTTCCAGGTCCAGAGTTACTGCAGTCAAACAGTGGAAATGCCTCAGCACTGGCTCTCTAGAGAAAGGAGGAGATCTTGGTTGATGTTTCGAGGCGTGATGCTCAGTGGATCTTTCTCCCCAAAAGGAATTCAGTTGATCCCAAGGTCTTTATATAGAAAAGCTGGTGCTGGAATCAAGCTTTCCTTTCAAAGGCTGTGAGCTCAGCTGCTCCAGAGCCCTCAGGGTTGTGGAGCATTCTCAGATGGAGAACATCAGCACTCAATCCCTTACAAAAGCTTTTCCCATCAGTTTTCTTTCTGCAGAGCTGGCCTTCGGTGTCTCCAGCACATCTGGGAGAAGGAGCTGTGCCCTGCTGGAAAAAATTTTATTCCTTGAGAGATACCATCTAGATTTATGGACCTGTAGTGTCCCCTTGCCCTTGGCCCATCTGCCTCTTTGTGGTCCCACAGACATCAAGAGGAGTTGGCTTTTAGAGCAGCCTCCTGCAGAGCCAGTCTCCAACAGTCTATCCTCCTTCCCTGTCCCAAGGCCAGCATGAAAATGTTTCCATTTGATTAATTAACCATAGACCTGACATAAATTACCAGAATCCCACAGAAATGTCTCATGGCACAGCTTTCCACCAGCTGTTCGTCTTCCAGTTGTCCACCAAGCTTTGGTTTGCTCAACAGGAACATGTTTTGGGATAAAATAAAAATCTTCTTGAAAAATATTGACCTGGATTACAAGCTGGACACAGTGCTTTGCTTACCCTCACTAGAAACACATCAGAAGAATCTCTCTGTAGAGAAACAAACAAACAAACAAACAAATAACAAACCCAAACAAAAAAACCCCAACAAAAACCATCAAGCCCAAACCCCTGAAAATATTCAGCAAAGTCAAGGTGAGGTGGGGATTTTGCAGGCCATGGCTGTGGATTTATGCAGGACTTTCCATGACTGTTTTATTTCCAACGCAATAAAGAATAACCAACTTATTGTAGCAAACCTTGTACCAGGTGCTATCTCCCAAAACCTTCTGCATGGGACAGTCTCCCTGTTTTTTCTCTGCCTCACAGCACTTTGCAGAATTTTGGAAGGGAAAAGACCCCCTTTGCAGATTGCAAATAGGGGAAACTATGTTTTTTCCATCTTTTTCTTTCTCTTTACTTTTTTCTTCATTTTCTTTATCTTAATCCTTCCTTTCTTTCTTTCTTTCTTTCTTTCTTCTTTCTTTCTTTCTTTTCTTTCTTCTTTCTTCTTTCTTTCTTTCTTTCTTTCTTTCTTTCTTTTCTTTCTTTCTTTCTTTTTCTTTCTTTCTTTCTTTCTTTCTTTTTTCTTTCTTTTTCTTTTTCTCTTTCACTTTTTCTCTCTCTTTTTTCTCTTTCTTTCTCCTTCTTTCTTTTTTGTCATTCTCTTCGTTTCTCTCTCTCTCTCCTTTATCTCTAATTTTTCTCTATTTCTCTTTTCTTCTTTCTTTTATTTTTCTTTGTCTTTCTTTTTGAAAAAATATCTTCCCCAGTCTTGCTTTCTCAACCTCTTTCTTTGCCTTTCTTTCCTTCCTTCCCCCTCTTTCTTTCTTGTGAGATGAGAAGCTTCCACTGGCAGCTACTGGAGTCTGTGAAAGCAAATCCCTTTGCTCTCTCCATCACAGTACAAAAGCTCTCTTGAGGGTGTGCTTGTGAAGACCCCACAGATATCCCTTTGGAGCAGCCTTTTGGAAGTGCTTTTCTCCATGTCCCTGCTCCATACCTCACTTCCCAAATCTTGTGGATTGTCTTTCACTGGTTTTATGCCCAGTGTACTTTTCAGACCTTTAACAAGCCCAAAACTGGACTTTAAACAGCAAAATTAACATTGTCCCAAGAACTCCTTTGATGTCCCTCCCACCTTCCAGCAGACAGAAATGTCTCTTCTTCTCCCTGGAGCAGCAGGCTGGTATCCAGGATTCCTGGATCCTTGCTGCAGTTTTTCCTCACACTTTCTCTCTCCTTCTTCTCTGTGTCACTCCATTTGCCCAGCCAAGGTTCAGTATCTACCTCCCAGGGCTGCTGTGAGACCCTTGTCTGGGAGGGGGGGTAGGAACACCCACCATCCATGGATCAGCTCATCAGCATTCCCAAACTCTGGTTTGACACATCTGTGTTAGGAAAGACCAGGAGTTCTATTCATTCCTTTCATCTGGTGCCAAAATTTGGGGCATTTGTATCGACATCCCACAGGCAAGGCTGGCTGTGAGATGTGGAGGAGATCAGATATAGGAATTCCTGCTCTTATTCCTGAAATGCATGAAATTTCCAGCAAAACCACGGACAAAGGGGTTTTGTCCCACACTCCCAAGCCACTACCAACCACCTAATCATCTTTTCCACCACAAACCCAGCCTTTGGATTGCAAAACTCACTGAAGAATGGTGCAAGTGCACATTTTGTCTGTATAAATGATGCCAGTGCTTTCTAGTCCAGGCTGTCCTACAGCACTGCAGGAGCAGCTCAGGAAACGTTTGCTGGTTGCTGTTTGAAAGGAGGTGCAGGGAAAAGTAATTTTAAAATAATTTCAGGAGTTTGGCACCCTCAGCCAGCCTCTCCTTGACTGTACACACTTCAGTCAATGGATTCAGGCTCCAGGAGACAAGATTTAGGACATGAATCCCAGCAATTGGTACTGGAGAGGAAAACTTTGTTACCATCTTAGCCTACCCCACAGTCAGCCAAAAAAAATGCCATTTTATCCCAAGTCTAATCTTAATCAGAATGAATGGTTAGCAGGGTGAAAATCATTCTGTTCAAGTGCAGGAATTTCTTCTTGTTCCTTCAAGAGCTCCACTGAAGTGGACTTTTGAAAGCCGTAAGAAAATTGGATTAGGGAACAAAATGGTAAAAATAAAAGAAAAAAGAGCAAAATGCCCTCTCATTGGTGGAAAAGGAGCCCACAAAAGACCCTTCTTGTGCACCATGTGATTTTGATTCGGGGAAAACAGTACTCAGAGAACTTCTGCTTTGTTTGCCTTTGAAAACCAAGTCACAAATTCAAAACTAGAGAAGGGGAGAGCTTTAGACAAGGCGAATCAAGTCTTCTGCACAGGGGAGTTGTACAGGAAAGAACTGTTCCATCCCTTAAGAATTTCTTTGAATTTATTTTTTCAACCTACATGGAAGCCTCAAGGCTAACAGCAAACATGAAACAAAAACGTGCAAAAACAATGCATATGCCAAGAAAAACACTTTGGCTATCATGGAGAGAGATTGTTTTGATCTTTCCCTGTTTGCATCCTCTTTTTTGTAAATTTATATATAAATTATCCTGCATTTTGAAACAAAAGCTTTTCTGAAATGAAAAGTAAACAAACTGAAGGAAAATGTCAAAGGAGACCTCCAAGAGCTTCAAATCACGTCATTTGTTTCCCAACGGATGTGACATTTTCCAACAGGAAAAGGCCTGAAGTTGGTATTTCCCAAGAAGTTTTAACTGTGACACACTGGCTTCTCGTGGAGGGAGAAAAAACAATTTTCTTTCCCAAATCTTCACCATCTATCACATCTTTACAGGGTTCTTTTTACAACGGGATTCCCTTTGATACGGGAGCTCACAGCAACATCCAGAGCACTGCAAACAGCTGGTGCCACAAGATCCTTCCTTACAGGATGGGAACAGCCAGGTTTCCAAGAGGATCTAATCCCCATCACACTGTGGAGCACCAAGAACAGCACAGGCAGCACCTTCTCAAGTCCTGCCTGCCCTTCAACCCAGCCAGGAATGGGCTGTCCCTCCTTTCTGAGGTGGCAAAATCTTCTACTGCCTTCAGACCAAGCAAAGAAAGAAAATCCACCCTCTGCTTGGTGTGGTTGCACTGGCTGGCAGCAAAACAACCCAAGCCTTGAGAAGGTTAATCCAGAGGTTGGCGGGAAGATTCTCCTTAATTCCATTTTAACATAAGCACGTTTCTTTTCCCCTTTTGAGTGAAACTTGAAGAGTTCCTGGCATGCTGAAATTGGGAAGAAGTCACCATTATCCATCAGGGAAGCCCATTCTCCCCCACCCAGCCCCAGCAGGACCCTGCCCGTTGCCCAGAATGATAAGCACATGGTAGAGGTTAGAGGGACCACGACAGCCCCTGGCTGCAGTGACAAAGACAAAAAGCACACTTGAGATTAAAGCACACCTCCAAGCCTGCTCCACGATCCTGATAAAACCTGCTGCCCAGGAGGGAATTCCCCACTGCCTCTCCTCCAAGGTCCCAAGCCCACACTCACACTTCCCCCTCTGCCCCTCTCACTCTGTAATTTCTCATCTCAACGTCAGCCCCTCTCCCAGGCCAGGCTTACTCCAGGATACTCCACTGAGCTCGGCTTTTGCTTCACCACCAGCAAGGAAAGAGTCTGCAGAAGGTTCCTGTGTGCCAAGGGGGGATTTTCCTGGGAACATGAACATCCCTGGGAGCTGCAGTGGAGCCCAAAAGTCATCAGGGCTGATCTCCAAGCCTGCGTTCCCCTTTGGAGAAGAAGATGTTTTGTTAGACCTGGCCTGGAGCTTTGCATCAGATCTGGGCTTGTGCACTTGCCTCTTCCTTGTCCCATTTGTAGGCTTTGGTTTCTGAGCCGTTTTCCTTTTTTGCACTGTCAGGAGTTTCTTTACCAGTGTTTAATTGTTGTCAGCTGCAAAATGTTTGTTAAGCCTCTCCACCAAGCTCTTTAAGTGAACGTCAGTGGCTGTCTTCCCTTGGACAATAATGAATGTATATATCGTAAGTGCAGACTATACAGAAAAGTGGCTAAGTCAAGGATCAGAGGGTTTTGTAAAGCCTGTTTATTTTTTTAAATAAGTTTGAGCATTTATATTTTACCACCATTTACGTGGTTTTGGGGAACCCAGATTGTGTCAAGATCTCATGCCAAAACAAGCCAAAAGTTATTTGATTTCAACCTTCTCTTCCATGAACCATATTTTAAATGATATTTTGTCATTTTAAATGTTTTATTGAAACATGTACTGATTAAAAAAAAAAAGAAAAAAAAGAAACAAAATGTCATCTTGACAAAAGATTTATACATGAATCAGAAAGTATTTATTTCAATTTTGTACCTTTCCATTTTAATACATTATAATGTATTGACTCAACCGAGATAATATAAACAGTTCATTTTAATAACATGTTTGCAGTGTGCTTTGTCTTCTTATTCTTTCCTTTCCACTCCACATTGAACAGAGAGATTACGAAACCAAAAGAAATATTTTAGATCCTGGCAATCCTGAGGGTTTTTTAGACCACAGCACGAGTGTGTCTTGAGCAGAATGCTCCAGGAGAACCAAACAGGCACTGGGTCAGACCATGGGATGAGGTCTCCTGAGAGAGCAGAGGACCTGGGCATAAGAACAGTCCAGGGTTCCCACATGCAGCTGGCAATCCAATTGCCTGCTGCTGGCTCTGGGTGATGTGACACCCTGTGGAGTCCCCAGACAGGGAATGGCTCCACCATGATTCCATGTGTCCCATTTCCATCCTCTGGCAGTGGTGTGGTCCCTGCACTGACCCCAGCTGAGCCACTCCCACAGGGACTGAGTGTCTGACACCTGTCCTGGCCCTCCTCATCCCCACTCACTCAATCCCTAAGGACTGACTCTCTCCTCCACCCAATTCAGTGCCTATTCCTGATATTCTTCATTCACCTCCTTTTTCCCCTGCTGCTCCTCCAGCCCCTGCCCAGGGAGGAGCAAAAACCCCTCACCCACACAGGGGGACCCCTCACCCACACAGGGGGACACATCTCTACTGCTCCCCTCCAAGAGCTGTGCTTTGCCTTCTCTGCTTTGTCCTTTGTCAGGGCAATCCCAGACATCAGCACACACTGGGAGAGGAACTCACTGAGGGCAGCCCTGGCAGAAGGGTTTTGGGGTGCTGGTGGGTGGGAGATGGACATGACCCATCCCTGAAACCCCCCAGGTCCTGGGGCAGCAGGGGAGGGGGGGATTCTGCCCCTCTGCCCCGCTCAGGTGAGACCCCACCTGCAGAGCTGCCTCCAGATCTGTGCTCCAACAGCAGAAGGACGTGGAGCTGCTGGGGAGAGTCCAGAGGAGGCCACAGAGATGCTCCAAGGGCTGGAGCCCCTCTGCTCTGGGGCCAGGCTGGGAGAGCTGGGGGTGTTCACCTGGAAAAGAGAAGGATCCAGGGCAGCTCCATTGTGGTAATGAAAGGGAGCTTGTAGAAAAGATGAAGAACAACTTATTACAAAGACAGATAGTGATTGGACAAACAGGAATGGTTTTAAACTAAAACATGAGAGATTTAGGTTAGATGAGATATTGGGAAGGAATTGTTCCCTGGGAGGGTGGAGAGGCCCTGGCACAGGGTGCCCAGAGAAGCTGTGACTGCCCCTGGATCTGTGGAAGTGTTCAAGACCAGGCTGGAAAGGGCTTGGAGCAACCTGGGATAGTGGAAGGTGTCCCTGCATGTGGCAGGAGGGTGGAACAAGATAATCTTTATGGTTCCTTCCAAAGCAAACCATTTCTTGATTTTCTGCTCCAGTTTTCCAGCCTCAGTTTGTGCCTCCTGTTGGGTCTCTCTCCCAGCCCACTCCTGAACCCAAACACACATTTGATGATAACTGACCCCTCAATCCATCACTCCATAGAGAAAACCCATGGATTAAGCAGTCTGTGCAAGCTGTCCTCCCTCACACCTGGGTCTGCCATGCCCTGCCATCTCTTGTCCATGGGCACCCAGGACATGCTGCTTGTGAGGACAGGAATCTGCTGGTGAGGTGCTGGAGGTTGGTATCATGAGAAGAGCAAATCCTTTTGTGGCCATGAGGAAAGTGCTGATTCCATCCTGGGGTCTGAGGCACCTCTGGTCAGGTCCATGCCTCCAAACTCCAGAGGAGGGAAGGAGTCACATCCAAACCACCTATTGGGAATGGTCTGTTCTAACTCCTGAGGGAAGTCCAAGGATTATTTGGGACATTTCCAGGTGACCTGCTCCAAAACTGCTCAGCAGTGTGTTAGGAAACCAGCATTTGCTTAATTTTTTGCTATAGATACAAGTAGTGAGGACCAAAGCACACAGCAACAAGGGAGGGGGGACATTCATTGCAGAGCCCACTGGGTGCTGATTTCTAGTGGCAGTTTTTGGGTATTTTCAGGAAAAGCAGATCATATTGTCCATGACTGAAGTACAAATCTGTTCCCCTCAAGACTGCTGTTCTCTTCCCTCTGGTGGGGGCTTTTGTGGCAGTGGAAATATGGACCCAAAATTGCTCCACCCCTGTATTTCAAAACAGAATGAATGCCTGGTACAGACTCCAGGAAATTTTCTCCTCAAATTTGCCAGTTTGGTACCAGTTCCATTGTAAAATATCTGATCCTGGGAGGTGATTGGGAAAGAGGACTTCTGGTACAGTGATGTCCCAAAATCTTGGCAATTTTCCCCAAAAGTTGTCAGCTCATCTTCAAAAACTCCCTAGAAGAACTTTTTGTCCCTCAACTTTCCCAGTTTGCTGCAGGCAGGACCCCATAGCTGTGAAGGTCCAGTATTCCATTTCTTATCAAAGAATACAAAGTAGGAGAGAAGGTGTTCCATCCACAACAAGAGCTCAAACCAAACATCTTTGTGTTTCCCAAATGCTCTGGGCAGAATCTGGATTTCAGGACACACCAAAGCTTGGCTGGAAGGCAGGGCTGGGAGACATTGAATGGGAAAGGAAGGAGAAAGGGGTGGGAGGCTGTGCAGCCTCAATGTCACACCTGAGAGCCATCAGAGAAGAGTTCATGGGTTATGGAGAGGCATCTGGAAGAAAACCAGGTGAGTGTGGGCACTCACTGCACACAGTGTCCTTTATTCTGACTCGAATTTCCCTCTCTGGGGATGTCACAACATCACAGACATTTGTCACAACAAACACAGAGTGGTGCAGAGTGGTTGGAAAGGTGGAAAAGGCCCTGGGGGTGCTGATGACATGAGTCAGGTGTGCCTAGGTGGGCAAGAGGCCAAAGGCACCTGGGCTGTCCCAGGTCTGGGGAGGCAATAGAACAAAAGCAGTGCCTGTCCCCTGTGCTGACACTGCTGGGGCACCTCCAGTGTGGGGGGCAGCTGTGGGACCCTTGTGACAAGGAAAACACTGAGGGACTGGAGCATGTCCAGGGAAGGGAATGGAGCTGAGGAAGGGTCTGGAGCACCAGGAGAGGTTGAGGGATGAGCCCTGAAATTAAAAATTCCTCCCCTCTATGCCCTCGAACATATGTGTCAACCCTCCCCAAATGTGTCAGGAGTGGTGAGATTCCTGCACTTTTCCACATAAAATGGCAACTCTGGGCCACAAACATATCCAAATGCTTTTGCAATGGCGTCTTTGAGGCTGGGACATGGAGGAAAAGGGAGAGAAGAGGAGTAGGACATAGGGACAAGGCTGAAGAGGTCCTGGGACAGTGGGAGAAGCTGAGAAGGAACCTGAGGGAAGACAGAAACATCCAGGAACTCCTTAAGGCAGGGAAGGGAGGCAGAAATAAATGCCAAGGGAAGAATTCCAAGGGATTTCAACCAGCACCAGGACCAGAGCAGAGCAGCAATCCTGGAAAAAACATCTTTCACCTATTTATGAGTGGGGGAAAAAACAAGTGAAGAAATTACTTCACACAGCAATTACTTCTCTCCTGCTAACACCCATCCCAGGACAACCTTCTGACAAAACAGGCTCCCTGTTCCTTTCCATCAATCTGCCAGTTTCCATTTTAGCACTTTTCCTAATAATTTTCCCTGGTTTACGGCTAACAAACAACTTCTGGAGAGGACAACTGCAGCTCAGTCCACAACCTGGCTGGTTTTTGTGCTGTCCCTCACCTGCCTGAGGAGAGAACTCCTGCCATGTTACAGCACAAGGTAGGTAGCAGCTGCCTCCACCCAGACCAGATATTCAGTGGGAATTTTCTGGAAGCTTTCCAGGTCTTTGGTTCAGTAGGAAAGCTCAAGGAGAGGGTCAGCATGGCCACACCCAAACTGCATGCTGGGACTAGAAAACAAAGGAGTCAGGACAAAGAAATGGGTTGAAAAGATGTGTGGGGTGAGACAGCAGGAGCAGCTTTCTCCTGGCTGGATAAAAGGACACTGGGGAGGTTCTGTGGGTGAAAGCTGAGCATTCCCAAGTGCAGGTGAAGAAGGGGTTGGATAGGATTCAGCAGGACTGGTGTGGGTGGCTCTGTCCTGCCCTGTGGCAGCAGCCACTTCCTGAGTGCCACCAGTAAAGGGGACACTGCTCCAAGGTTTGTTAGGGGTACCCCTCAATAGACTAAATTGATTTTTCCAATTATCTGCCTACAGCTTACCAAACCTCTGGCCTTACAAAGCCTCTGGCCACGTGTACATGTGCCTCTTACCTGTTTGTGAACCTCTCTCTCCCTAGAACCAGCCAGGACCTGAGTGCTGCAGTAAAGTGGAGATTTTCTTCCCAAGCTGAGCACTTTCCCAAGAGCTCCAGAGAACCTTAAACAAACAATGGTATTTACAAGCACTGGTAGTGCTGCTGCTTCCTTTAGCTGTGGATTTGGAAGTGTCTGTGGGATGAGTATGACACAATAAATTCCCTGCCTCATTGACTCCACGATGGGTGAGCAGAGGAAAGCTCCAGCTCAGCTCCTGCTTTACAGGGGAGAATTCTTTCCCAATGTCCCATCCATCCCTGCCCTTTGGCAGTGGGAAGTCATTCCCTGTGTCCTGTCCCTCCATCCTTTGTCCCAAGCCCCTCTCCAGCTTCTTGGAGTCCCTTTAGTCACTGGAAGGAGTTTTGAGGTCTCTCTGAAGGTTTCTCTTCCCCATTATGAATAGTTCCAACTCTCTCAGCATCATTCCTTGATGCTTGTGATGCTTCCAAGGGCTTCATGAGGGAATCCTCTTCTTCCAGTGTGTGGAAAAGGTAAGGACAGGGACATGGGCTGGCAGTGAATGACAGTGATGTCCCCAGACCTGCATTCCCCAGTCACTGTCAATGGGGAGCTCATAGGACAAAGTATAGATGAGAGAAAAGAAAACCAATGTGTAATTAAAGAGCTAATGAGCCCATCTTGGCTATTTTTAGTTCTCTTTTATTTTCCAGTGGTTGCTCACACAGCCCAAAAATGACAGTACTGGGTCAGCCTTAAAGTGCAGCTCCACTTTGAAAAGTGAGCAATGTCCTTGTGGGTTTCCCTCTTTATTTCTGTTCAAAAGCCCCAAATCTAATTTGCTGTGTTTACAAAGCTGAGCCCTGCTGGGACTGTGAGCAGTGCTGGTTCTGAAACCTTCAGAAGGAGCCTCCATCCTGCCACAAGAACATCCCAGACAACCAGGGCTAATGAATAAAACGGGCTGGAAATTGGCTGCATTAAAACCATTTAAAACCCCTTGCAGGTCTATTTGCTTTCTTCACTGCTGACCTCTGTTTGCTGCTGCTGGATCCTGCCAAGTCTTCAGCACATAATTCCTTATGAATAATATATCAAACACGCTCTATTGGTCCTGGCATTTCCTCCTCCTTGTGGAAAGCAATGAACTTTCCTTGCAACTGTTTGCAAATAAATAAATTAAAAAAAAGAAAGATATCTGGGGCAGGGATGGATTGTTTAATTTTATCAGTTTCTTCCTGATATTTTTTGTGGGTCCTGTTGAAGTGAGCCATTGGCGTTGCTTTTGTGCTGCTCAATATTTCTTTTTGTGCTTCATGACCATGATTCCTGTACCTACAAAAGTGCCATTTTCTTCTTATCTCATATGTGTGGTAAATAACACTCAAACCCCTGGAAAAAATGTCTTGTGCAAATGAAATTTGCTGCCCGGTTGCTTCTCAGAAAAAGAACACAATGGTGGTGGAAAGGGATTAATTTTGAAATCTGAACCAGCATCTGCAGGAAATCCTTTTTTTTTTCCTTCCTTTCCCATCTCAGAGCAAAGCAAGTATGTGCTTCATGGGATTAAATGGGACACTTTATTTTGCAGAGTGAGCTTCACTTTACAGAGGAGCAATTACCACAGGGTTGGTTTTGTGGTTAAGCCATTGCATCAGGCCTGAGGGAAGATGCCTTCTCAGAGAGCTTCCTGAATTAACTCATAAAGTGGTAAAATCTGGAGAACTGCAGGAGCTGGAGGAGCCTTTGGGCAGCCACCTATCTCCCTTCCCCATTCTGTGCTCAGGTGAAACAGTCCATCCATGTGGACAAATGTGACCATCAAAAAAGACACTCCCAGCACCCCTCAGCCATTCCCAGGTGTTCTGTACCCTGCCTGTTCCCCAACAGAGAATTATTCTCAATTATGTTGGGTCCTGCTTTTCCAGGTGGCAGTGCACAAGGAAACCAATCCAACCCTAGCAGCCTGCACTGCTGGAACTCCTGTGTGCTTTTCATTTCTGGACCAAAGAAGCCCAGTTTGTCCAAATTCTTCCTCAGACCATCTTTTTCAATCATCTGCTTGTGTCCCTTCCTCTCCTGTCTGCTCCATACCTGGCTCATCCCTGATTTCCTGAAGTGCAGTGGCCAGATATGGGCATGTTGTTACAGCTGTGGGGTTTTTCCATCTCCAGGACTGGGAGCAATTATCCTCTTCCACCACAGGTAACAGGTCCAGAAAGGAACTGGTTCTTTTGAACCAGTTTTTTACTAAAGGTTCTCATTTCACTTGTTATTTTCAAGCTTTACTACTTCTCCTTTTTTATATCCCCCCAGTGTTGGTGTCTCTTGGTAATTCTCACTTTCCCAATTCAGCTGGTGCCCAGATGAAAAGTTTTGCTCCCTTTTGACCCTTAGTCACCAAAACCAGTGTCATGGTCAGAGACAAAAATTGGGTTGGTTTGTGGAGGATGGTCCCCAGTGAATTATTCAGGTCTTTTTTCATCACTCTGCTGTCCTCCAGTGCACAAATATTGAACCATTTATGGAAGAACTTCTGCAGGGTTTTCCCAGGGACTGGAGGCAAAGTGGCTCCTCCATGATTCCCTGAACTCCACCACCCTTCCTCCCAGTATGATCATTACTGATTCTAAGGCTGTTACATGACAGTTCTCAAAATTTCCAGGCTGACCTTTCCCTGAGCTACAAACCTCCAAGTGGATACATCAATTTTCTTCCTACTCCCAAATCCTCGTCATTAAATTCACTCCAGATTTCACTGGAAAAACTGAAGACAAGAAGCCTGAAAGCCTTCAGTCTCCTGTCAATGCTTCTTATGGGCTTTTCACCTCCTCACCTACATCAAGGTGAGACCAAGGCCAGGTTGGAGCAACCTGGAATAGTGGAAGGTGTCTCTGCCCATGGCAGGAGGAGGAATAGGATGAGCTTTAAGATCCCTTCCAATCTAAACCATCCCTTGTTTTCATGATCCCATAAAGCCCAGGCTGATGAAACAACAAGAGCAATAATAAGAATATAAACACACTGCACTCATGGAATAGAAGGAAAATCATCAGAATTCCTCTCTGCTGCCTCTTTCACCACGCTCCCTCCAGCATTCCCAGCCAGCCACTGCCCAGCACTGCCGAGCTCTGTGCTGGCAGCACTTCCAGGAACAGCATCCCCTCTCCCTGAGCCTGTTTGTGCTCCTCAGTGCCCCAGTAGCTGTTTTTTGAACCCCTCGTCTCCCGGCTGCGGGCACTGGTTGTGACATCCTTGGCTCCGTGGGTCACACCTTGTTAATCTCCTGCTCCCTGCCTGGCGCTTGATGGGCGACTTCTCCCACCAGAGCTCACCTCTAATCCGTGTGCTCCCTCGAATCAGTGTCCGAAATCAAAGCTGTCTTGTCGTTTTAAGGTCTCCAGGCAGTCCTTGTCCCTAGTGCTTCCATCACACCTCTCCCAGGACTCCCTCAATAAGCATTTCCAGCCTGGCCTCAGGCCATTGATCGCACAACAGAGGCTGATTTGCCTCACAAAGGACTTCTTGCACAGCCGGGACTCACATCCTATTTCTTTCCTGGCTTTCCTCCTCCTTTTCCCCCCCACTTTTCTTTTCCTGCCTGCCTCTCCCTCCTCACATCTCCCTGGTTTATGGGGGTGTGGTGTTTGGAGGTCCCCAGGATGAGGGAAGAGATGAGGAATCTGACTCCATGTACTTCAGAAGGCTGATTTATTATTTTATGATATATATTATATTAAGAATGCTATACTAAAACTATACTAAAGAAATGGAGAAAAGGATACATCAGAAGGCTAGAAAAGAATGAATAATTAAAACCTGTGACTCCTTAGAGAGTCCAGCACAGCTAGCTTTGATTGGTCATTAAGTTAAAACAATTCACATGCTGAATAAATGATTCTCCAAATCACATTCCAAAACAGTAAAACATGGAGAAGCTGAAGCTTCCCAACTTCCCAGGAGAAAAAATCCTGGCGAAGGGATTTTTCAGAAAATATCATAGTATCAATGGGGCCCTTCTGCAGGGCACAGAGCTGCTCCTTAGCTGGGAAATGTAATTCTCTCCTCCCAGGGGTCTCCTCCAGATGGAAAAGGGTTGGCAAGGTGAGTATCAGGCTCAGAAGTGCTTCCAACCCCCCTCCACTTTCCTGCTGTTCCAATTCCTGTGTTGCTGACTCTGTTCATCCCAGCTGGATCTTCCCCCATGACCCCAACCCAGCCTGGGAGCAGCACCAAAGGAATCCCCCAAAGCCTGAAGGGACTCTAGGGCTGACAGCAATGGGTAAGGACAAGCTGGGAGGAAAATTCCCTGCTCAGACTCCAAGCCCTGGGTGATCCCTGCGGGGCTGGCTCTTGGGAAACAGCTTTTTCCTAGGAAGAACTCCAAATGGAATGCTCACCAGGCATCTTTATCCTTTTATTTTCCAGAGCAGAGCTACATCTCAACCTCCCCAAGCCCAATGGAAACAGGATTTTAGGCTATTTTCTCAGAGGGCTGGAATAACCCATAGCAGAAAACATATATTCAAACATTCATATATTTTTCTTTCCTGTGACATCAGCTTTTAGTCAGGAATGTAACTGGGAAACACAAATTGCCCTGGGATGGAACCTTTTCTCTGCTTAATTTCACTGCCCTTATGCATATTCATGGACTTAATTGTTTTATAAACTCCTAATTTGCAAGAGTTGTGTTGGATAATTTGGACCTTGACCTCAAGCTTCCCATTAAGCAAATATTAAATAATAATTAAATCAAGTACGACCTCAGTTGTGTTTGCAGTTGAGATTCTCTGCCAGCCAGGAGTGAGAGCTCTGGAGGCAGAAGTGCTCTGATGCAACCAAATATTAAGTTTCAAAACCAAACAAGAGAAAAATCTCAACCTCAAGGCATCCTTTAACAGAAATTACTTCACATTTTTCACCTCCAGTGATGTCTTTATACCACAGCGAAGCTGTTCCAATCGTGGGGAATGCTGCTCCCTATGGGAGTGATCAAATACAGCACTCAGCTCTCAGCCAGAGGACTTAAACCTCTCCAAAACTAAAACCAGAGCAGAATCTGGCTGGTGTGAAATGGATCACACAACTCACCACCCAAACACTCGACAAAGTACAATTTCATTGGTGTATAAAAGGTCTTAGAGGTAGAATTCATGGAAATGGCTGCTGCTGCCAGGAAGGGCACTTGGATCAGGGAATACAGGTGGAAGGATAAGGGAGGAATAAATTCTTTTATTTCAAATCCAGATGACAGCAAAGTGTGGCCACTACAGAGAATGCCTGGGGGTGGTGGAAGGGGAGGAGGAGACTTCCTACAACTCCCTCAGATGAGGAGGAAATGGCCTCAAGTTGTGCCAGAGGAGGTTTAGATTGGATATGAGAGAAAATTTCTTCACTGAAAGGGTGGTCAAACGTTGGAACAGGGCACTGCTGGAGTCCCCATCCCTGGAGAGATTCAAAAGCCAAGTGGATGTGGCACTTGGGGACATGGGGCAGTGGTGGCCTTGGCAGTGCTGGGAATGGTTGGATTTGGAATTTTTTTCCAACCTGAGTGATTCTGTGAGGATGCTGGTGAGTGACCTGTGAGCACTGGAAAGCAGATGAGGTGACACAGAGCTGGGGAAGGGGCTGGAACACCAGGAGGGACTGAGGGAGCTGGGAAAGGGGCTCAGCCTGGAGAAAAGGAGGCTCAGGGGGGACCTTGTGGCTCTGCACAACTCCTGACAGAAGGGGACAGCCAGGGGGGTTGGGGTCAGCTCCCAGGGAACAGGGCCACAAATTATGCCAGGGGAAGTTCAGTGTAGGAATGTGCCCCTTGTTGATGGAGTGACAAATCTATCCTTTGTCCCCTTAAAAAGGAAATAAGCCTAAAAGTTTCTCTCCTCAATGAGGTGAAAAGACACCTCATAGGATTTGGGGGACTTCACCCCAACCTTAAGGATAGCTAATTGGACAAAAGCCAAAAAGTCCTGCCTGGGCAATTCACTAGAAAATAAGAAGAGAACAAAGAAATTAATCACTTTTGTGAGGTGTTTTACTAGGGGCAAGAGGGCCTCTTGCACCTAAATCGGTTTCTTTCTGTAAAGAGTTTGTTATTTTGCCTTTTAGTAAAACCTTTTTGTTTCCCACACTACCACAAAAGCCATCCTACTAATTTTATGCCTTCTAAAGTAGCTAAGCTATCTTAAATGTGAAATAAATCTCCAAAAGCTTATAAAACCTAACTCAAAGAGATTCCTATTTCAGTTCAGGTTGCACATCAGGAGGAATTTCTTCATGGAAAGGGTGGTCAGGCATTGGAAGGGGCTGCCCAGGGAGGTTTGGAGTCCCCATCCCTGGAGGTGTCCAAGGAAGGTCTGGATGTGGCACTCGGTGCTCTGGGCTGGGTGACAAGGTGGGGATCAGTCACAGGTTGGACTCAGTGACCTTGGAGGCCTTTTCCAACCTGAGTGATTCCGTGATTCTGTGATCCTGTGTGACTCTAGGAACACAGAAAGAAGGCTCTTTATGGTTGATTGTGATCTCCAAGGATTTCCTCCTGGAGAAAAGTGCTAAGTGAAACTTTTGAACAGGAAAAAGATCTCTCTGCCACAAAGTGAAGGTCTGGGCAGTGTTTATTTGTTTTCACATCAGTCGAGCCTGATGAATGTGACCTGAAAGTGCAGAGAACTGGCAATAAAGTGTGGGGAGAACAAACCCTGTGAGGATTCCTGGCAGTGGGATATGGCTCAGAAAATTATAAAAGGACCAGTTCAATACCCTTGTTTAAAGGAGGAAGTGGGACAGCCAGAGCCGCCACTTTAATAGGACCTGAATATGAATTATTAAAAATAAATCACCGAGCTAATTATAAATTTAGACATTTGCCAGGATCGAGCTCCACTGTACCAATGTAACCTTGCTGACAGACAGAAGGGGCCTTAGAGAGGAACAGACACAGATATAATATTTGTTTGCTTTGTCTACATAAAAAGAACAAAAAACCTCGTAAAAACTGTCTTGCACAGTGTTCCCAAAGCAAACAGGGAACTGTAACATAAATCCAAAGGCACGGAGGCAAAGCAGTGGGAAAAGCTGAGCTGGGGAGCTGTAACCCAGCTGCCATCCAGGTGAGAGTGTGGATGGAGAAAGAGCAGTGGGAAATCTGTCCTGATCCTCCCTGTGAGGAAAGGCCTAGGGATTTTGGATTCTTCAGCCTGGAGAAGATTTGGGGTGACCTAATTGTGGCCTCCCAGTACCTGAAGGGAGCTGGAGAGGGACTGGGGACAAAGGATGGAGGGACAGGACACAGGGAATGGCTTCCCACAGCCAGAGGGCAGGGATGGATGGGGTATTGGGAAGGAATTGTTCCCTGTGAGGGTGGGGAGGCCCTGGCACAGGGTGCCCAGAGAAGCTGTGGCTGCCCCTGGATCTCTGGAAGTGTCCAAGGCCAGGCTGGAGCAACCTGGGATAGTGGGAGGTGTCCTTGACCAGCAGTGCCCAGAGGGCAAAGAAAGCCAAAGTGATCCAGGGGTGCTCCAGGAAGAGCATTTCCAGCAGCTCAGGGAGTGATCCTGCCCCCTGCTCAGCCCTGAGAGGCACATCTGGGGAGCTGTGTCCAGCTCTGGGCTCCTCAGGGCAGGAGGGACACGGAGCTCCTGGAGCAGGCCCAGCAACAAGGATGGTGGAGGGACTGGAGCGTCTCCCTGGTGAAAAACACCAATCATGTGCTTTTAAAATTTTAATAGTAATAAAATGGGTATTAAAATGGCAATATAATTAGAGTAATAATAATTTGGACAATTTGGATTAGGACAATATGAGACAATAGAAACAAGGAGTTATGGAAGTCCGGGTAACTTTTTCTGGGCAACATAAGCCCGAGAAAGGACACACGTTAACAGAGGATTGACCCTTAAAAACAACAGCCTGTTGTATATTCGTACACCTCACACATGATGCATAAATTCCATTCAAACAAAGGATTCTGTCTGGTCAGTGTCAGCTTCTTCCTCTTAATCCTGACGGCGTCTCATGGCTGAGCGAGGTGGCAAGAAGTTTGTTTCTTCTGATAAGGGAGCAATAAATTCTCTTTTTCTGAAAGATTTAAGTGTCCTGTGGCTGCTATCTCGCTGCGAATCCTTTCTTTAAAAAAATATCTTACATAGCACAGTTTCTATTTTAACATTATGTTATAACCTAAAACTATCTTTAACACACTACTTAAAAAAAAACTCCTACAGCATAACTTGCTGACATAACACGTATAATATTCATTTTAATATTTGCAAAAAGCCAGTCATATAATACGCATTTTTCACAATTAGAATTGTAGCAAATTTGCAAACTTTATTTTCTTTATTTTCACTTTGGTGGCTCCCGCGCTCGCCTGTTTTAAAACTTTTTTTAATCAGGCGCAAGTCACGCCGCCCTTTTTATGCGCCGGAGATCACGAAAGTCCCCGTGCATGGGGGAAAGCCCCCAAGATGGCGATGCTGGCGGAGCGTGAGTGCCGATCCCGGCGGGAATGAGGCGGGAGTGGGGACGGGGCGGTGCCCCGGGAGCGGCCTCACACCCTCCCCACAGCCCTGCCCTGCCTGAGGGGTCCGGGCCGCGCAGCCCCTCCCGATGGGTGCGGGGGGTGGTCCCAGGGCCGGATAAAGGGGTTCGGGGAGTTCCAGAGTTAAGGCAATGGCAGTGCAGGGACTGGGAGAGGTGGGATGAGGGGTCCCTCCGCCCAGGAAATGGGGTGCTCTGTGTCAGGGGAAGGGGGTCGTGGGGTGGGGAGACCCCGGGATGGTCGGGAAAAGGGTTCAGGGGCTCTCGATGTTGAAAAATCGGGGAGCTGGGGGTGGGAAAGGAAGGAATGGGGGTCCGGAGGAACCCAATGTGGAAAAACGGGGGGGTCTGGGAGCTGGCAGACCCGGGCCGGGGCGGCAAAAGGTGCTAAGGAGGTCCTCGATGTTGGAGACCGAGGGGATTGGGGTCTGGAAAAGGCAGGATGGGAATGTGGGGGATCCTAGGGCCGAGGAAAAGGGGGGCTGGAAGGCCTGGGCTGAGGCAGAGGAGGAGCTCCAAGGGTCCCTGGGGTGAGAAACGGAGGGTCTGGGGGCTGGGAAAGGCAGGAAGGGGTATCCAGAGGGTCCCAGGGTTAAGGAGAAGGTGGGACCTGGAGGCTGGGAGGGCTGGGAAAGGATTCTAGGGGAACATTGGTGCAGAATTAGGGGGTGCAGGGGGGTTCTTTGTGGGGTCTGTGTGTCCCAGGGCAGGAGCAGCAGGAATGTCCCTTGGACACCTTTAGGGACGGCTCATCCTGTCAGTGGCTCAGGGCCATTTCTGGACGTGTGTTTGAAGGGAGACACCTCCAGCCCAGGGATGTGGGTGGTGGGGACACGCAGGGGACATGGCAGGGCTGGGTGTGGGTGCTGGTAACACTGAGGGGAGGTGGCAAGGCCAGGTGCTGGGGACAAGCAGGAGATGTGTCAGTGCCAGGAGTGGGTGCTGGGGCCACCCAAGGGACATGGCAGAGCTGTGTGTTGGGTGCTGGGCACACCCACGGGATGCAGCAGGATCGGGTGTTTGTGACACTGAGGGTACGTGGCAGGGCCAGGTGTGGTGCTGGGGAAACCCAGGGGATGCAGCAGGGCCGGGTGTGGGTGCTGGGGACACTGAGGGTACATGGCAGGGCCAGGTGTGGGTGCTGGGGACACCCAGGGGATGCAGCAGAGCCAGGTGTTGGTGCTGAGTTCAATGCTTGGGTCATTTCTGGGGCACAGCTGGGGCTGAGCTCAGCCTGTGCCAATCTCCAGCTTTTAGGGACCCTCCAGAGGAGGATTTGGAGGTGGAGAAGGGTCTGGAGGGACCAAATGAGCAGTGACCGAGGGCACTGTTTGTTCAGGAGGGGACCAAGGTCAGATGTTGGGGCTGCAGAAAGATGGGGTTGACTGAAGAGTTTGAAATATGATTTATTGCCAAATCAGTCATGGAAGGCTGAGACTGTGAGGTTGTTACATCCAAAGCCATCACATCAGAAACCCATTGTCATTCTAGTTACAATGCCTTTTATAAGGCATTTATTATCCAAATTTCTTATTTCTTGTCCGTCAGCTGCTTCCACAAAGTTCACTAGCATCTTCAGAACCAGTTGCTCATCACTGCATTTTACATGATTTACCCCAATTTATCTTTTTCTCTCCATAGAAAAATATAAATATTGTATCTGTCATTATAGACATCATAAATATCTACCTATAATTTCTGTCATATAACTACAGAAACTTACTACTGTATCTTCCACTTTTTATCAACTCTATAATAAGTTCTTTTGTTAAATTTGAATTTTTTATTATCTTGCTTAGCATATTTGTTCACTTATATGAGGTCTATATCTACTTGCTTAATATTTCTCCTTAAACTACAAATCTTTATTCTTATTTTGTGTCTCTTTCAGTACTCCATTCTAAAGCTTCAGGCCTTCTCCAAGGCCTTAAATCCAACTCTGTGTCCATCTCTATCTCTGAGCCTGCGTTTCCCACAGTCACAGGTCACCAGGGCTGCAGCTTCTCCTGAGGGACAGCTCCAATTTCTGTTCCCTGTGACAGGGACAGGAGCCAGGAATGGCTGGGGCTGTGTCAGGTTTGGGTTGGAGATCAGGGAAAGGTTCTTCCCCAGAGGGTGCTGGGGCGCTGGAACAGCTCCCCAGGGAATGGTGGCGTTCCCAAGGTTGCCAGAGCTCCAGGAGAGTTTGGACAATGCTCTCAGGGATGCACAGGGGGGATTATTGAGGTGTCTGTGCAGGGCCAGGAGTTGGACTGGATGATCCTAGTGTGTCCCTTCCAGCTCAGGATTTCCATAATTCTGTGAGTTTTATTGAAATTTTCCTGGTATTTGAAACAAAGAGCTTCAGTTTTGCCTCTAAGGGGATTGAGAAGTTGGGCTCCCCGTTTCTGACAGGACACCCTTGACCAAGAGCTCAGGGTCTGGTGAATTTCTTTGCTGGGCTGCAGGAAATATGGACATTACAAATAACAAATATGGTGTACAGTGGGAAATAAAGATCTGATTTTAGGGAAAGAAATCTTCATTTGCACATGGAATTTTTCAGGTATTTTTGGTGCAATTTTTTCAGAATTTGTTAATTATTTTAATTGGACATGCCAGTAATGGACTCATTTGGAGTGGAAGGGACCTTGCAGCTCATCCAGTTCCACCCCCTGCCATAGGCAGGGACACCTTCCTTATCCCAGGCTGCTCCAAGCCCTGTCCAGCCTGGCCTTGGACATTTCCAGGGATCCAGGGGCAGCCGCAGCTTCTCTGGGCATCCTGTGCCAGGCCCTCCCCACCCTCACAGGGAACAATTCCTTCCCAATATCCCATCCATCCCTGTCCTCTGTCAGTGGGAAGCCATTCCCTGTGTCCTGTCCCTCCATCCCTTGTCCCTAGTCCTTCTCCAGCTCTCCTGGAGCCCCTTTAGGCACTCTCAGGTCTCCCTGGATCCATCCCTTCTCCAGGTGAACACCCCCAGCTCTCCCAGCCTGGCTCCAGAGCTTTGTCCTTCTTGTTCCCCCCAGACCATCTCTGGGCACACAGCAGGGGTTTGGGTGGGAGCTTTCAGAAATTATGATTAAAAACGTGCTCCAGGCATAGAATTCATATTGGAAAAGGAATTAGTAATGGATCTTTTCCAGATCATAGAATATCTGAGTGAAGGAGTTGAGTTGTCCAGCCCTGGCACAGTTGCCTAGGGTGCTGTAGGAGTCCCCATCTCTGGAGGGATTTAAAAGCCCTGTGGATGTGGCACTTGGGGACATGGGGCAGTGGTGGCTTTGGAAGTGCTGGGGAATGCTTGGACCTGGTGATTTCAGGGGTATTTTCCAACCTCTGTGATTCCCTAAAGAAATGAGGATTTTCTCCACTGGATGGTGCTGCTCTCCCAGAGTTCCATCACTGTCTGTGGCATCATTTTTGAAGCAGCCCAGAAAATTGGTGTTAAGTTAGGAGCTGAATCTTGTACCTGGTTTTCTCTCCCACACTAAAGACATCAGTGAACAAATTTACATTTCTGATAAATTATTGACTAATTAGTGGGTTTTGTTATTTCTTTGGAAAGGAGAGATGATTTTATGTTTTCTGTAGATAGCATGGAGCCGTTCCTGGCTATCCTAAATACTTCTCTAAAGATGAAAGCAAGTTTGTTTGGGGTTTTTTCACCCTATTTAAAAATCAGAGTATGTTAACCTGGCAGAAACATGAGGATTAATCCCACAGTGTAGCTTTGAAGGTTGTGATGCTTAGATTAAAAGTGCTGTGAAAGTAAATGTCTCTTAATTTCAGGAAATACTTGTGTTTAATGCCCTTGTGCTTTGTTACCAACAACTTCCTGGGAGCAAAACATCTCAGGGGCTTCTCCACAGGGAGAAATATTCAGGAAAAACCAGAGAAATTCACTTTTAAAGCTGTGATTGAAAAGAAGGGCAGCTGCTCAGCTGGGGAATGTAAGATCTGCTGGAACCCTTGAACCAGAATCACCGAGGTTGGAAAAGATCCAAGCATTCCCCAGCACTGCCAGGGCCACCGCTGAGCCATGTCCCCAAGTGCCACATCCACAGGGCTTTGAAGTCTCTCCAAGGATGGGGACTCCACCACTACCCTGGGGAGCTGTTCCAATGTCTGATCACCTTTTTCATGAAGAATTTTTTTCCCTCATGTTCAATGTAAACCTCCCCTGGCATAACTTGAGGCCATTTCCTCTCCTCCTGTCCCTTTTCCCTGGGAGCAGAGCCTGATCCCCCCTGGCTGTTCCCTCCTGTCAGGGAATTTTGTAGAGCCAGAAGGTCCCTCCTGAGCCTCCTTTTCTCCAGGCTGAGCCCTGTGGTTCTCCATGGGGCAGCAGGGAATCCCAGTTTATTTGCAAGTTTAAAATTACAGACCACAGTGCTGGTTCCCCATCTTTTCTTGCCACCATGGGCTGGGCTTGGAGGAGTTGCTGCTCTCAAGGTTTCCTGGTGGGAATAATCACAAAATCCCAGGATCCTCAAAAAACAAATCCAGATCAACTGAACAGCAGGAAAAAAAAGATCTGTAAATTTAAACTATGACATTTATTCAGTCACAGAATCACAGAATGGTTTGGAGTAGAAGGGACCTTAAAGCCCATCCTATTCTACTCCCCTGCCATGGAGCCCTTCCCACTATCCCAGGCTGCTCCAAACCCATCCAGCCTGGACGTGGACACTTGCAGGGATCCAGGGGCAGCCATAGCCCCTGAGGTTAATAAGTTGTTTCCTGTAGAGAAGTGAACCAGGCAAAGGTTGGATTCCCCTCACAGCTCTCAGGCCTTTAACCCAGTTAAGAACTGTTTAGGGACTGTTTGGAGCTTCAAAGTTTCGGAAGTGGGATAAAAAAAGCCCCCACCTTGAATTCTGACAGTCTTGGTTCCTTAAAAATGAAACAAAACTGGGCAAAAAATGAGTCAAACATCCCTGTAATATTCAGTCCCTCTGGCCCAAATCCTAAATCTTGTCTTTTAGGGAACGATGACTTCCTGATTGCATTGAAAACACCTCATTGGATTTGGCTTCCCCCTGCCTTGTGTGGCCTTGGGTTAACCGGTCATTTTTGATCCAGCATTTCCCATGGTGTTTAATGAAGTTTGTGATCTTCCTGTCTCCCATTCTTTGTTTGTCTTGTTTATTTAGGTTCTCTTCCTGCCTGGGCTTAGGTGCACACTTCAAGTGACTGGTTAACTGGGCTGGCTGCTCTTCCTTGATTTCAAGGAAGCTGTTCCTGGTGGGAAAGGCAACATGTGGGTCTGGGAATCTGTAATTTCTTTAGGAATCCACATAGGACAAAGGAGCCTTGATTCTTCCTTGGATCACTTAACTCCTGCAATAATTTCTGGCAGCTTTTCAGTTTCCCCATGAACCATTTTTGAGAAATCCAGAAGCTGAAATCTCATGAGTTTTTGTTCTGTCATTCCCTTTCTCTGACCACTTAAATTGGATTTTTCATTTGGCTTTTGTTAGGAAGCCAGATATTAAAATTTCTGGGTTCTGGTTTAAGGGAAGCCTGGAGAATTGATTTTGTCCAGAACTGGGAAAGCAGCATCATAATCTCCTCCCATATAGACTCCATGCTGAAGCCAGATGTAAAACAAAATTGGAATAAATATGGAATTCACACCTAAATGGTAATCCTTAAAGCCTCCCTGAACTGTATCCTGAGGGACAGCAACTTCCACAGCAATCCTCCTTTGGCATCTTCCCATTAATAATTAATATTTTCACTGGGCTTTTATTGTTGTTGCTGAGTTTTTTCATTTAGTAAAATTAACCCCTAAAATATATTGAGTCTGGCATAAGTTCTGGGATGGTTTTTTTTGCAATGAAGAGCTTTGGTGTGACTGATTCAATTCCAAGAACTCTCTGGGAATGCCAGTAGAGCCTGTTTGAATTTTCCCTTCCTGCTGCAGCCCGGAGAAAGCAGAAGTGGTCTGTGGATCCACGGAACAGCGCTTGGAGCAATGATGACTCCAAATTTGGCCAGAAGATGCTGGAAAGGATGGGCTGGTCCAAAGGAAAGGTAGGATCTAAAGGAGAACAGTGTAGCTGAAGGGTATTAAACTGCCAGGGGACAGTTTTGATTTATTCTCTCAAGTGCACAGGGGATTTGAGCAGTGATAGATTTCTATGCTTTGTTACAAAGTCTTGTTTGTGCCTCTCCTGCTTTCCAGTTTCTCTCCATTCTTTGACAATCTGAATTCCCAAGTGAGAGCAGGAGCTGGAACATTTAATCATGTTAAAGTTTTTAAGCTGCCTTTAAACCCTCTATTCTCTTCCTGGTTTTGATACTCTTTAAAGGAACTCCAGGACCTGCTTGAGTCTTTCACCTGGTTTTAAGATTTTTTTCTCATCTGTTCCTTGAACCCCCAAAATGCAGTGAGCTGTGTCCCTTCCAAGCTCCAACCAGGACTGTGGGTGAGGGGACTGGTTTCTGGACAAATAAAAACCTCCAGGTCAGCACAGACACCTGCAAACTGCAGGTTTAATTCTACAGAGGTGCCTCAGCAAAGCTGAGATTTGGGGCTGCACATCAGGGTGTTTAGTGACAAGAATCTCCACCAAACCCCCACTACCTTTAATTATTTTTCTAGATTTCCTCTTCCAGACTTTCCTTAAAAGGCATAAAATTAGGATCATTCTCAATTCTGTGAATGCCTTAAAGCCTATTTTTGGGTTTAAACTGTTGCCTCAGTTGTCTCCCAACATTTCCCACTCGAGATACTGGATCTTCCTGCCCAACAGTTGTACAAGAAGGATTAATGTCTCCATTCCATTATAAACTTGGACAAATGGATCTTTCCTTTGATCAAATTAAGGGGCAAAAGCCCATCTGAGCAGTGAAATTAGGCTGCTTAACACCAATCCTGTAATTGGTTGTATTGGAACTGGCTCAGGGAAGAATGTGTGGCCACATGTCCTGTTTGCTTCCATACTTATTGGTCAGCAGAAGTTTCAAGGCAAATTTTCCACTCCACTGACCAAATAAACTCTTTGTTTGTAACAGCTACAGCCTTTTCCAAATAGGCCTCATCCCTTCAGATCTTCCATATTCCAGGATGTGTCTGCAGGGCTTCTCTCCACTGCAGCACCATAAAAATATTTATTAATTCCAACACATTTGTCTGATGATTTGTGACAGATGAGGCAAAAAGCAGGTCAATACCAGGAACAAAGTTTTAAACCCAAAGCTTTGCCTTTTAATTTTTTAGCCTTGACCATACAGTTGAGAAAGATAACCCTGGACCTGAATAGTGCTGCATATTAAACAACCCCAGAGTTGTTTGCTGCAATATTTTCATCCACTTATGAGGTGGAAGGAGATGTGAATGCCCTGCTGGCTCCAGTCTGCTTCTCCCATGCCCCTCCCTGCTCTCCTTCCATAAAAATTTGGTTTGGGTTGTGTGTTCTGTGTGTCTCTGCCTCATTCCCATTACCCTTCCCAGTGACAGAGACTTTTTTGGGCTGAGGCACGTTCTTCTTATGTAGACTCTTGTTTGAAAACTGTAAACAATTTGGGCTTGCTTAGGAATGTCAGGTGGCTTCCTGATTAAACACCCAACTACTTAATGTTGTTGCTATTTTAGTGTTTATAATGCTTTGCTGGAGGCTTAAGTAGTAAATTTAAAAAACTTTGTGTCTCGTGTGGTAATGCCTGTGAATGAATTCAGCTACAAGCAGGCAAATTAACAGGAAGTTGTTATTTTTTTTGCTGTATTTCCTTGTGAACTGTCTCACAGTCCAAAGGCTGTAATTGCTTCTGTGAAATCCTTACATTTTTACCCTCAAATCCTCCTTAGGGTCTCGGGGCTCAGGAGCAAGGAAATCCAGAACACATCAGGGTTAAGGTGAAAAACGACGTGCTGGGATTAGGAGCTACCGTCAATCACGAGGTGAGCACTGGACCCAGGGCAGGGAATGGATTCCATTTCAGCAAAAGCACAATTATTTGAATGGAATATTAGTGAAAACTGTAGTCACAGCTGCTGGTAGCATGTACCAAACAGGATTGTTTAGGTTTTCCAAGACAACCCTTTTCATTTCATTTCACTTTGGGGTGACTGTAGGAGCTGTGGCTGGTGTTACCACCTGTGGGGTCCCACCCACCAACAAGGATTGGATATATAATCCATTTACTTGGCTATATAATCTAGTTAATTTTCTTGGATATATAATCCAATTCATTTGCTTCTGAGAGTCTTAATATCTGTTTTGTAAAACTTGTGTTAGTTCTGAAGATTTCTGCCTTGTATTCATGTGGGTGATATTTACAGGACAACTGGATTGCTCATCAGGATGACTTCAACCAGCTTCTGGCTGAGCTGAATAACTGCCATGGACAGGGTGAAACAGGTAGGTTCATGCTTGGCTCAGTCAGATGCTGGAAGCTCAGCAGAGTTTCCATTCTGTGTCTTAAAAAAGTTCCTGAGGCCCAGTTTGTGATGCAAATAATATTTTGGATAAGGTTGAGAACTCCTTCCCCAAAATCACTGGGAGACAAAGGATGTGTTGCCATCTGTGAGCATGGATTTCTGGATCTCAGTGGATCAGTTTTTCTCTTAGCACTCAAAGAAAGGCTTTTTCTTGAGGAGAGAAAACATAAAATGTTTAACCTGTTTATTTCATCCAGGATCACAATATTTAAGACACTTTCCCTGGGTTGTACCTAGAGGAACGTTTCCTTCTTTATAAAGCACCCAGATTCTGTCTGAAGGCTCACAATCACTCAGCACTGCAATGCTTTGCCTTCCTTTTGCTGATGAACTGTCACACTTGGCTTCCGTGCTCCAGTGGCTTCTTAAATGCCTCCTGTTCCTGTCCATGGAGGGCTGCTCTGTAGCTTTTGCCTCAGAGTTCTACATCTCTGCTTTTAGTGTGGCATAAAGTGATTTTTGTAGCCCTGGTGTTAAGCACACAAGTGGGGAAACTTTCCTAAAAGGGCTATTTTTAAAGTCTTCTGGTTTTGAAAAGTTTCTTACAAACTGACCTTGCTTTGTGAAAATGAAGTTAGGAAGTTGTGGTGGGTGTGAGCTTAGAGAAAGAATTGGTTTATCAAGTGATTTATCATCTCTCCTTTAGTTAAATGCAGTTTAAACTCTGGTTTTGTATCTGAACACCTCTCTGGAGTGTTGTTAAACCAAGGGCTCCTGTTTGGACACAGCTTGTCCTTGTGCTGCTGGGGCACAATTGCCAGATTAGTGAATTTAGCAACTCTTCATTCATTCGTTCTTAACCTTTGAGCACTGAGTTTTCTAGGAGAAAAAATGTAGAAAGAAGAGGAAGAAAACCAGTTAGCAAGGAAGTTTTCTAATCCTGGAGTAATAGGATTAAAATTTTGAGCCTGATGCCTCAAAACACCTTCTTTAACTTGCTGTGCAAGCCGTCCTTGTGAAATCATGAGGCCACCCAGGACTCAGTGCTGTCACTCAGCTCCTGGAGAGGTAGGAGAGCATTTCATGGGGAAATTCCACAAGTTCCTGTCTCCCTGGAGAACTAAATCCTGCCCAAGTTGCAACTTGAGCCCTGGGAAGATCAGGGAGGTGTAACTGGTGGGAAACCTGCAGATGAGCAGAGAGCCAAAATGACTTGCCCAGGGCCATGGTGAGTCAGCAGAGGCAGGTTCAGGGAGCAAGGCTTGGCCCTGAGCTCTGCTCTCTTCCCTGGGTCACCTCATGCAAAGTGACCCTTGAGAACTTTTATTTCTCCCTGTTTCACTCAGTTCTTTTGGTCCTTTTAGAAGGTGGGATGATTTTTCAATGACCGAGAACAAATTTGGGTGCACCTTGGAAATTCCAGGTCAGAGTCACATTTGGTGACTTACGGAAAGGCATTGCTCTGAAACTTGTTTTTTTGGCAATTGTTGAAGCTGGCAAAGCTCATCCAGGAAAAGACTTTGCCTGCAGCTGTGCTGCAGGAGCAAATGTAACATTATTGGCCACCCTCCAGTTTCAAACTGCATTAAAAGTCAGCTGAAAAACTTCATTGTTCTTAAAGAACCGGTGCAGTTGCCAGAGCTGGATTGCAATTAGAGGTTGGAAAGGAAGGGCCCTGTGGGGGTTGATGCCAACATTCAGATACCCTCAGTGTCTGTAGCTTTAGCTGTCTTTTCCTTTTTTATTTTTCCTAGCAGGGCACTGAGTGAGGGCAGGTTTAGATTAGATTAAATATTAGGAAGAAATTCATCCGCTGGTGGCGAGGCCCTGGCACGGGTTGCCCAAAGAAGCTGTGGATCCCTGGAAGTGTCAAAGGCCAGGTCAGACAGAGCTTGGAGCAACCTGGGATAGTGGAAGGGAGTTGGGACTCCATGGTCTTTTCCCACCCGAACCATTCTATAATTCCTGGCTCTTTTGCTGAGATCCTCAGTGATGGTGACTGTCTCTTTCCCATGGATAAAAAATGGGAACACCCTGCAGTGCTTTGGCACATCCACCTCGATCACATTTGCTGCAGAAATGCCACTTTAGTGGCTTTATTGCCCTGACTAAATTGCTTTAAAAAGCACATTAATACTCCTGCAGTGCTTGCTCAGTTTGTCAGAGGATTTTCCAGTCCCTGGAAGACACAGGGATGTGTTTCCCTGCCCACTGCAAGTGCCAGCATGCTCTGTAGTGAAATTCCTCCCTGCAGGCACGAGGCGGTGCTGCTGCCCCTTTCCCTGTAGGAATAACGTGGAGGAGGAAGGCTCTGTGGAAACCTTTTGCTGTGTAATGCTCCTTTTGCTACCAGGAGGTTGGAAACCAGACTCAAGTGCTGCATGGCTCTCAGGATATTTTTGTTGTGATCCTTGCTTTTCCCACAGACCCTTTGTATTGAGGATTTTTTTGTTAAAACCTGGATTTGCTGGTCCTTTCTCTTCCCATTAGTGTGGGAGTGGGAGAGTGGGTTTCAGCCTGCTGGCCCTCAGCTCTCCTGCTGCAGGCTGGGGATTTCAGTTTTAGCTCAGGGATTCATCAGGTGGCACTGCCTTTTAAACAGGGAAGTACTGGAGCTCCAGTGTCTGAACAGCTTGAGCAGCAGAGCTTTCCAGGGTGGGATCATAAGAAAAATGTGACTCAGCTTGGCCCTCAGGGTATGGGTTGATTTCCCTACCCATCCCACAGGCAGGAAAAAAACACCTCACCATAGTAACTTTCTGTGGAGTTACAGAGCAAAGACTGCTGTGGTGCCTCTTTTCAGGACTAGTAAGGCAGTAATTAACTGTACAACAGGTTAGTTCTCCCTTTCTGGCAATGTTTTGTAAATTAACATGTTCTGTGGCTGCAAAGAGAACATTTGTACCCCCAAAATAACCTGCCACAGCAGAGGAACGTGATCTCAGTGCTGTTAAATAGTGAGCTTAATCCTTCACATGGCCTTAACCTGCTCACAGTCTCCCAAAGTACTGCTGAGTGACTCTGGGACTGAGCCAGCCCCAGAAACAATTCCCAGAGGACAGTTTAGATGCAGTCCCTCTTCTGGAAGCCTGGAAAATGAGATAATAGGGATGTGGCAATTTGTTCTAGCTGGCCTTAGGGACAGAAAAGCTTTGTCACCATTCAGTTTCCTTACACAGATGTATCAGCTTATGTCCAAATAAAGGTATTTTGGGTAGGGTTAGAAATGAAAATCCTGGTTGCGGGGGGGGGGGGGGTTCCCCCCTTTTCCTTTCTGCTCAATCAATATTTTATTTCCTACTATTTCTTGCATCTTTCTCAGACTGTGGTGCTGGAGATACTGTATGAAAAACAGCACTATTATTGTTCTTTTAGCACAGAGATGGATTTGCCTTTGACCTGGAGTACCTGTATCTGCCTTTTCAAATTACATTGGATTGGAAATGGGAAAGAAAGGGGATGGGGCAAAAAAAGAAAATCAAGCATTGACATATTTCTGATAAAACTTGGAGTGCTTTCTTCAGTAATACTTTATGATATGTTGTTGATTGGATTTTGGGAGAGAAGGTTAATTACACTGATGTTTGAATTTGGTGCTTAAGTGCCTCTAACAGAACTGGACTCTGTTTGCATGGGTTGTTTTTTTTTTTTAGCATCCTCAGTGAAAAAGCAGAAAAAGACATTCAGCCTTGAAGAAAAATCCAAATCTTCCAAGAAACGTGTCCAT
This sequence comes from Serinus canaria, assembly GCF_022539315.1. NCBI lineage: Eukaryota > Metazoa > Chordata > Aves > Passeriformes > Fringillidae > Serinus > Serinus canaria. Next base: position 110,526,230 of record NC_066316.1, read on the forward strand.
TATATGAAGTTTGCCAAAGGTGAGAGGAGTTTTGTTGTTTCATAAGCCCTGGCCAGGATTAGAACAAACCCTGCTCAAGGTGATCTGTTGCCTTGTGGAGTCTAAATTTGGCAAGTAAAACCTGGGTATAGAAACACCCCCTGCAGCTACTTGCTTAAAGCTCTAATGTTGCTGTTCCTCTATATTTTGGGCAATTTTGAGTGGCCTTAGGCTGCTGATGTTGGGAATGAAACAATCCCCTAGTGAAGGAACTGAATAAAGGAGCAGCAGATATTCCAAGTGGGCAGGGATGGGAGCAAAGGCAAAGGTGAGATGGGAGTGACTTGGGCATCTGTGTGGCACTAACCCCTGCAATCCCCAGTAACCTCTGCTCAGAGATCATGTGGATGAGATCAGGGATCAGATTAAACCTGCATGAAGGAAGAGGAAAGCCCTCTTACATCGACCAGGTACTTTATGGGATAAATTAGGGCAGCCAGAAAAACTGTCAAGAATTTGTAGAGTTTAGTAATTTCTTTCTTTCTTAGAGTGATGACATTATTTCAGTCAGCTCAGGTCCTGGCCCTTGACAGTTGTTCAGTCCTTTCCCTTTTGTTCTGTTCCCCTTTCACACGGTGTGTGCCCATTTCAGGGCATGGATAGGATCAGTTTCCACTAATGGCTGATTTATTAAACTGAAAGCTCTGTGTAATGTTTTCTGACAGCAAATGCCTCTGCTAAAACAGAGCTAATTGATACCTGAATGGAGGCCAGATTTTCATATCAGGGTTTGGGATTTTTGGTGAAATAATTCAACCTTGAAGTCCAAGCTGTTAACATGAGCCTGCCACTTTATGACATTAAACAACTAAATTAGTTCAGGCAAGTACAGAGGCTGTGGCCTGTTTGAGCAAAGAGGATTTCTTTTGATTTGGATTTAACCTTTTACTAAATATAGAGGAAAAAAAGAAGTGTCTTTTGAGCATGTAAAATACAGCTCAAGGCTTTCATATTCACAATATCCCAAATTTGTTTGGTCACATTTCCACAAGGCAGCCCCTCATTTGCTTGTACCCTCTGTGGCCTGACACAGGGAAATTTTCCTTTTTCAGGGAAAGAGGAAAAGTTATTTGAGAAGGGCTTGTGTTGTCGTGGCCCTTGTTGTTGAATCCAGTCCTGCTTCCTTTCAGACTAAACAAGACAAGCTCACACAAAAGCGGGAGAAGGGAACAGCGACGGCACCAAACGCGGCTTCCGCTCCTGGGGCTGGTTTGGAGCCTCTCTGCTGGAGGAACAGCCACCCCTGGATCTGGGAAATACACCCCAAGCTCAGATTAAATCAGCTGCTTTTCTAGTAGCTGCTCCCCTGTGATGCTGCAGAAGGTTGGGGCTGTCAGCTGAGCTGGTTTTCTGTTAGAGGAAAAATGGGGGATACGTTCAGGGGGAGTCACGGAAAGGAAGTACAGCCTGAAAACAGGAGCAGGAGGATTTTAGGTGTCACATTCCACGCCTTGGCCAAGAGAAAGCTGAGAACAACCCCAGTGTCTTCCAGCTTGCTTGGACAAGGCCACTTTGAGGCAGTGCAGTGAGGCAGCAGGAAGCTGGGGAACACTTGCTCTTCTAGGCTGCTGTGTCTCTTTACCCTCCAGGGACACTTAAGGATCCCAGGAAAAAGAAGATTTTGTGATTTTTTTTTTTTTCTGTTTGGGTTTCTTTGGCCATTACAAGATTCATTTTGAGGTCACTGATTTTCAAGTGATTGAGGCCCCAGCAGATTCTTAACAAGTTGAACTGTCTGGTTTAATTTTGTTTCTTTAACTTTTGCTGACCTTTTCCAAAAGAATTTTCTGACAGAGTCAGTGGACAACTCAACAACTCCTGCACTGTGGAATTGGCTAAACCTTTGCCTGTATCTCTCAATCACATCACACTCTCCTGCTTCCCTCTCCTTGCTCCATGTCTGATATCCAGCTCATTACACAACAATCTGATGGCAATAATGGCCCTCCTGGAAATCTTTGCTTCACCCTTGAAATGGTTTTGAGTTGGAATAACCCAGTGTTTGGCAGAGGTGGAGGTTTTGCTTTTAAGGAGCAACATCAGAAGTCAGAGAAGAGTCCCCACTGAGTAAAAATGGATTTTTTTTTTTTTCATTGTGTGGAGGAGCTGTAACTCCCTAATTCTGTCAGAAATGGGGAATCCTCTTGAGAATCCAAAGATCCCAGTGCATACACACATTTCCTCTTGTGTGCCTTCATTTAGTGGCCTTAGCATAGAACCACAGCATGGTTTGGCTTTGAAGGGACCTTACAGTTCATCTAATTCCACCCTCCTGCCATGACAGGGACACCTTCCACTATCCCAGGTTACTCCAAGCCCCATCCTACCTGGACTTCCTGATTTTTGTTTATGTCCAAGAGCAATTCCTCTCTGTCTGTGGGTCACACTGTTACCAAAATGCATCATCAGATGTGAAAGTTTTGGGGTTTTTCCCTCTCTTTACCCCTTCCAGGTAAGGATCTCTCGTCACGCACTGAACAGGACCTGTCCTGCATTTTTGGGAGAAGGCAGAAGAGTGCCAAGACCCAGGTAAACAAGAATCTTCTCCTTTCTCTTATTTCCTTGTTTATTATCCCTTATAACAAAATGTCCAAATGTCTTCTGCCTATTTGTTTTTTCTACTTGAAGTGCTGTTCTTGAATTCTCAGGAAATAAGAGTAAATTTAATCCCTGTTTTTTGTGGATCATCATGATGTAACTTCTTTGGAGAGAGGGAACTCCAGTATTTTAATTTTTTGGTAGGAAATGTACATCACAAAGAAGAGTTTTGCTTGACCTGAATGGCCAAAGGTTGGACTTGATGCTCTCAGAGGTCTTTTCCAACCTAAATGATTCTGTGAAAGATCCATGAGAATATCCAAAATAAAATTGGACATTCAGTAGCAACTGGGAAATCTCCACAAACTGCCCTTATTTTCACAAAAATTGGGAAAGGCTGAGCAGCTGCAAAAGATTCAGAGGTGGTCTGAACAGTGATAAATATTTGATGAGAAGACCTTTCCCCTGACTTTGGGTAATGAGATCCAGGTTTGGACCAGTTTTTATTTTATTTATGTGTTCATTAGCGTTTTCACTTGAAGAACACAGACCAGCTTAATCAGTGGATAAAATAACTGTGACATGAGCAATATCCAGAAAAATTATTTGGAAAAAATAACATCTGGAAAAGCACAAATGAATATATTGCAGGAATTGCCCAGTTGGTTCCAAGTTCTTGGAAATCTCTGGTTTTAAGAGGAAGATGGGACTTGAAATTGAGTGGAAATTTCTGGAATATGCTGCAGTGTGTGATACCTTGCTCCTTGTGCTCTTGGAAGTTGTTGTGGAACTTCACTGCAGGTCACTGGGAGCTGAAATAAGGATTTGGGAACTTGTCTCTGAGAGCTGTTGAGGCTCTCATATCCTGTGGGTGAACTTGTCCCGGGGAACTCTGTTGGTTCTGATCACATAAATACACCCTGGATCTTCTCCTTGGCTCCCTTGCTGTCAGATCAATGGGAAGCAGGACAAACTGGGATTTAAAGCAGCTCAGCACTGCTGGGGTTGAGGGAGCAGATTTTGCCCATTCATGAGTTGTCTCAAGTAGTTGGTATTGTTTTCTGTCTGTGTTCTACATCTTTTGAAATTCAGAGTTGGAAAGTTGCTTCTTCTGGGAATTTTTCCTGCAGATTATTTGCTCTTTTGTGTATAAACACTGCAAATCACATGGATTTTATGAAGGGTGTCTAAGTTTGTGCATGTTTTTGCCAATCCCTTGACAGATGCAGTGGTTGGCTGATGGCTGCTGTGCAGATTTCCTGAAATGGTTCAACATTCTGGCAGAAAAGTCACAGACTGTTCCCTCCTAAGCACCCAAATTTCCTCATGCAAATCCAGGCAGGAGGGCACAGAATTTGGAGCTGCATTGTTGTCTTCTGGCTGCTGCTGAGCAGCCACAGGGGGAGGAAGCCAGAGGCAGCACAATTGCTTCCCCCAGCTCCCCCTTCTCCTTCTCTTCATGGATCAGAGATCTGTGGAGTTTGCACAGAACAGAAGTGCATTGCTCAGGCCCTCCAGCTCTGAGCAGTTTCATTGCACTACACCCATGAACTCTTACGATCCCTTTCCATCATGTTCTGGAGCCTGGTCCTTAAGGTGGCACAAAGAGAAGTGCCCTGTGAGGCTTTGCAGGAATTCTCTGTGTTGGCCTTCTGGTTTGAAATCCCTGAGCTCTGCTGTGGCACAGAGCTCCCTGCAGGAGCAGGAAAGTGCTGCCATTCTCCTGGAAATGAGTTGTTCCTACATGGAGATGAGGTAGGAAGGGCCCTGGTGCCCAGCAGAGCCCTGGGTTTTCCTGCAGGTTGTAGTAGGCTCCAGTTCCCTTCAAATTTCAGCTCCTACAACCCTGGGCTGCTTTCCCTGGGGACAGGAGAAGGACTTCCATACTTCCAGAGGAGCCAGAGCTGCTCCTATCCATGAATCTGATTGCAGGTTCCCAGCTGTGGCTGCAATGGAGATGATACATGGAAGTACCCCTGTTGATCCTGGAAAAGCTGGAGCAGTGGCCACAGGAATCTCATGGATTTTAAAAGACCAAGTGCTGGTTCTGCATCTGGATCAGGGCAACCCCTGGGATCAATCCAGTCTGGGGATGAAGGGATGGAGCAGCCTTGGGAGAAGGACTTGAGGGGGCTGGTGGCTGAGAGCTGGACATGACTCAGCCCAGAAACCCCTGGAGGTGTTGAAGTGAATTCAGAGGCGGCACCAGGAAGATCAGAGGGATGGAGCAGCTCTGCTGTGAGGAAAGGCTGAGGGAACTGGGATTGTTCAGCCTGGAGAAGAGAAGCTTTGGGGTGACCTAATTGTGGCACTCCAGTACCTGAAAGGAGCTACAAGAAAAATGGATAGAGACCATTTACAAGGACCTGGAGGGACAGGACACAGGGAATGACTTCAGACTTACAAAAGACAGAGTTAGATGGGATTTGGGAAGGAATTGTTCCTTTTGAGGGTGGGGAGGCTCTGGCACAGGTTGCCCAGAGAAGCTGTGGCTGTCTCTGGATCCCTGGAAGTGTCCAAGGCCAGGGTGGATGGGGCTTGGAGCAACCTGGCATAGTGGAAGGTGTCCCCACCCATGGCAGAGGGTGGATCTTGATGATCTCCAAGGTCCCTTCCAACCCAACCCATTCCACGATTTTATATCTTGAACTCTCTGAGGCTCTTTCTGAGGTACCATCTCCCTCCTCCCTTGAGAAGCATTCAGCACACATTTGATGTGCAATGAATGACCCCAACAGAGCTACAATTCCACTCTGGATTTTTTGACAGAGATTATCAGCTTAATTCTTTTTCCCTTATTTCTATTTGTTTCATTCTGGGATCAGAAAAACTTGAGTGCAACTTCATGGGAAGATGCAGGAACTGCTTTTCACAGAATCACAGAATTGCTGAGACTGGAGGAGACCTGGAGGTCTCCAGAGGAGTCACCTGTACAGAGCAGGGTCAGCTATGGCAATTTCTTCAGGACTTTGTCCAGAGTTTTGATTATCAGCCTGCCCTAAAGCCTCCACTTTAAGCCCATGACAAAATTTCAGGGGGTGGATAAAAGAGGTCACTTAAGGGGCAGAAGAGATCATAGAATCATGGGATTGTTAAGGCTGGAAAAGACCTTTACAATCCTCAATTCCAAGCCTGTTCACCACTTTGCTGTGTCTTCAGGTGCTATAGCCATCTGTTTCTTGAACACTTGCAGGGATGGTGACTCCTCCACTTCCTGAGCAGCCTGTTCCAGTGCTGGACAACCCTTTCCATGAAGAAATTTTTCATAAATCCAATCTAAATCCCCCCACTCTTGCATTAGGTCTGGCTGGTTGGCTGATGTCACACCAAACTGTCTTTAGAGGTTAGGAAAAGAGAAGAAAAAAGCAAAACAGGGGGAATTCCATCTGTGCTTATGCTCCCAGGGGAATTAGTGGGAGAATTCAAGGCTCAGTGAAGGTCTCCGGACCAGCAAGATAGTCCTGGCTCTTCTGTAGAAAATCTTGTCAAAAATCTGTCACCCCTGAACTGCTGCAGTGATGAACAGAGTCTCAACAAATCAGATGTGTCACTGTCCCAGTCAGTCCTGCCCACTCCTTTCCAGTGTGGTCATTAGAAGTCATTCTGTGGTCTTGACTGTGCAAGTAGCCTTTGGCAGGAGATGCTCTGTGTGAGCTGAATCTGAGCTCTCTGAACTGTGGGGCTGATCTCAGACTCCCTTTTTATCTGTCTCAGTGGCCAGGGATTGGTCTGGTAATGGATCCTTTCTCTTGTTCCACACCAGCTCTGCAGCAGTAAGTGGGGAATGTTGAATCTTGGATTATCTACCTTATCAAAGGAAGAGGGAGTTGGCCAGAGGACTGTAAAGATTGCAAAAGAGGGGAATTGCAAAGGATGTGGAAGGAAATGCTGATTGCCCCTGAGGGTCAAAAGGAGTTTCTCTAGAAGTAATAAAACTACAATGCTGTTGTTTTGATGGGTCTGGGATATGTGTTACTAATCAGAGGCAATTGCAACCTTTAATTCTCCTGAATGTTCAACATAACAGTCCTTTTTTTAAAATTATTTTTGATAAATCATGTGTCCAACTCAAACCTCCTTAATAAACTACACAGGGACCTTTGTTTAAAACAAAACACAAAAAAAAATACAAGTCAAAAAAACGAGGTGGGGAAGAAAACAATGGCTGGGCTTCAGAGTGGACCTAAATTGAAAACGTCTGCAGTTTTTCCCAGGGAGAGCAAGTGATCGAAAATATTGAATTGTAATTATGATGCTCTCTGGAGACCTGCAGTGAGGACCTGTTTTGCAGGCTAAGATCTGCCAGACTTGTTTTTTGCCACCACTTTTCCCTGTGATTTTCTCACTTGCTTAGGAGCACTGGGAGCTGGGGAGACAGAAAAACAAATTCCATTAGTTCCTATCTGGTTGAACTTCCTGGAACCCCCACTATTTTTTTTGCTTCTCAGAATTTCCTTCCTCCATCCAGCTGTGTTTCCTGATGGAGCCTTATCACTGGAGAAAATGCTCCTGAGTGAAGCTGAGGATTTGGGAATGAGCTGCAGACGGTCCCAACTTGGATGCTGAACAACATGATTCTGGCACTGATTTCACTCTGGGGGCTGGGGGGAGCAGCTCTGATTTGCTCAAACCCTGTTGGAGATGCATAAAAACCTGAGTGTTTTGCATCCATCTCACATGCATGGCTCATGCCATTCCATGAGTAATCTGCTTCCTCCAAGTTTGTGTAACTTGGATGTAAACCTGCGTAAGTTCCCTTAAGCCACCCAATCCAAGTAGCCCGAAAGTCTCAGGCTTGCAGTGATTTCTTCCTTGTTAGGCATTAGAAATGGAACTGTCCACCCCTGGTGCTTTTTCACTTTTTTTTTAATCAGGAAATTGTCTTCTGACACATTTTGCAGAACTTCCTCAACTGATTTATATTTCCCAGCACTTATCAGAAAAGCATGTTGGCTAATCTTAAGGGACATAGCTGAAAATCCATTAAAGTCTGGCTGTGCCATGGGCTCCCTGAAGTTATGGGTGAACTGAATACATTCCCTGCACCTCGACTTTCTCTCTGCAATATACCAATCATGACATTGGTGTTTGTGTGGTTTCATAATTGTGACTTTTAGGAAGTTGCAAGTTTAATCCTAGGGTTTTTTGTTTTTTTTTACCTTTGACCAAATTTGTTGCAGGGTTAGCACATAAATTAATTTGCTGCTCCCTTCTTTGGCAACGCCAGAGAAGGGAGAAAAACCTGCAGAAGAGGAAAATTAGTTACAAATTAACACAGATTTTTTCACTGTTCTGCTTTGGAGACCATGGTTAGCATGAGGTATTTGGGACTGAGAAGCAGAACAGGAAAAAAAAAGACATCAAAAACCTGGAGAGAGTCCAAAAGGATTTAGTAAAATGGGAGACAGGGTTAGAGGGCATGTCCTAGAAGGAGAGAGTGGAGGAACTGGATACGTTCATCTCAGAAAAGAGGCAGAAAAAAGATGACCTCTCTGCCTATAAATACCTGGGGGTCATGGAGAGGGAGGAGCAGAGGAAGGGAAGGGACAGTAATCAGAGTAGGCAAAAGCCAGGAATGGGACTCGGGGTGAGAACTTCAATTAGAAAAAGGAAGACTCAGACTTACTCTTCAGCAGGCTTCCTCACAGTGATGTCAGCAGGGCACTGGAGGAGTCTCCTGAGGGAAATCCCAGGTCCTCAGTGAGTGACGCCAAGAAAAAAGATGAGTTTAACACTTCTAGACCCGTTGGGATGGGCAGAGATGGATCAGTTTAAGTAAAACATCTCCCAGCAGCTGTTCTGTGAGCGGCTCCAGTGCTGAAGTTGGATTCCTGTGGTTATGTTGTGCTTGGATTCTGTGTGGCTGAAGGAGATGAGCTCATGCAGGAATCCCTGTCCTTGTGCACGTGGATCTCTTGGCCTTCCCTGTTCAGTCATGAAATATTTTGGAGTCTTTGTATCTTTGAAACCTCTGCTGCTTCGACCAGCATGTTTTACTTGCTTCAGAATTTTAGTCCCAAGTGGTAGGACAAGGGGGAATGGTCTTGAGATGAGGCAGGGGAGGTTCAGATGAGACATGAGGAAAAATTGTTCCCTGTGAGGGTGATGAGGCCCTGGAACAGGGTGTCCAGAGCAGCTGTGGCACCTTCCATCCCTGGAAGTGTCCAAGGCCAAGTTGGACGGGGCTTGGAGCAGCCTGGGAGTGGAAGGTGTCCCTGCCCATGGAAAAGGGTGGAATGGTTTAAAGTCCCTTCCCACCCAAACCATTCTGTGATTATTATCAAGGGATTTTTACAGCTTCTGTAGTACTGCAGGAACTTCTTTGGCCTCTCCAGTTCTGCTCTGCACCCCACCATGGACTTTTAACAGCCAAAAGGGTCAAAGAGAAGAGAAAAAAACAACCCAAAACCAGATTCTGCTAGCACTGAGCAGTCAAGGCATTCTCCTGTGCCTGAGGAGCAGGCAGGGCAGGCTGGTGACACAAAGTGACAAGAAGGACAACAGGACAGTACAGCTGAAGGGCTAAATCACAGAACCACAGAAGGTTGGATGGAACCTTAGAGCTCATCCAGTTCCAAGCCCCTGCACAGGTGGTACAGGTAGGGCAAATCTGGCAGCACAGACCCATGGAAAGCTGATCTAAAGCCCTGTTGCTTTGAGTTGGTAACTTGCAACATCCTACATAGCAAATCAGAAAATTAATTAGGCTCAAGGTGTTAATTTGGGTCATATATTTAATAATTTTCCATTAATATGAGAGTGTTTCAGGAGCACCAGGAAGAATTTCTTTTACCCAGCATTCTGTCCTAGTTGTGCTTTTGATAAAAAAAAAGGAAGAGCAAAGTATTGATGTTTTGTTGCCTATTCTATAAGCACCTTGTTAATCAACTGGAGGATAAATTATTGCTGTCCAGATATCAGGAGAGAGGGAGAGGAGGAGATATCTCCCAATCTGGAAGTAAGGGTGCTTTTTCTTTCTCTCTTCATTGGAGAAGTCTTCCCTCCACATTTGTTCCTTGGGGGGGTTGTTAAGGAACAGAAACAAAACTGGGGGGAGCTCTTTTGATTTATCTTCTCTCCTTCCCTTTTGGTCACTTCCAGAGACTTAAAGAGCCAAGTTGGCTTTAATGTGTTACCATTAGAGACCAGGCATTAGCTGGAATAACCCATCCTGCCTCACAGTGAAAAATATCCCTTGATTGGCTAATTAATCAGTCAAAGGGGAATGACATGGCCCTCTGCTTGAGGGACTCTGCTGCACAGGTAAACAGGTCATTGATAAATGGTTTACCCACAAATTCATATATCAAGACAACTTAGTCATTTTTTAACTACACTTGGTGTGAAAGCTGTGCTGTGTTTTTTGGAGGTGGGTTTTTGCTGCCTTTGCTTTTTTTTTGCATTGTGGAAGCTTTTAGGCTGTGGAAGTTTGTAAGAGGAAAAGGCCAATCAGAACTTTGTCACTTTGTCTGGTTTTTTTCTTTTTAGAAGGAAAAAAAAAAAAAAAAACCCTCAAGAATTTCTTTCCCCTCTCAAAAAGAGGAAATCATTGGCATGGCTTTGTGGTGAGATTGAGTGGGTCTGAAATCAGGATGGCTCAGTTGCTTTTGTCATTTAAATATCCTGAGGTTGCTCAGTTGGTCATATCCAGTCCTCAGGCCCTGCATGGACAAAAAAATATATCTATAAGTGGATCTGATTAAACAATTTGGAAAAACCTGTGGTGTAAGAGGTAGGTCTGTGTTGGTAAAAGGCTTTAACTGAGCTGATTTCCTATTGGCTTTTGGCATTTCTGTGCTGGACCTTATCATCTGTATATTTTATAACACCTTGTCCTGCAAAGGTGGTTCTCTTCACTGAGATTTAGAGAAAAAAGGAGGGGAAATAAAAGCAAATTAAAAGGGGAGAGAGGAAACCCAGCTCTAAATTAAATTGCATAAAAATGTGATTTAGAAACACTTTTATCCATGGGGTAAATAGGGTTAAAGCAGTGGAATCGTGTAAAGGACCACAAAACAATGTTTGGCATAGCTGCTTAACTGGGTGCTCAAAACAAATCCTAATTGTGCTTTTTTTCTTGTAATTTTCTCTTTTTTTTTTTTTTTTTTTTTTTTTTTTAAGTGTGTATTATGTGAGAAAGTTACACACCAGTACCTAAGAATATGGGTTTGGCTTCTAGGGAATAAACCTCACATTATTTTTTGTCCTGTGTAATCCCTTCCTCCCAAGCAGCCCTTGCCATGAGCCTGAGCTTTATAGATCAGCTTTGTTTTGTTTTTCCTTTTAAAAATATTTGTCTGATCAAAGAGCTTTCCTTAAAAATAAAAAAAAAATTGAAAAAAATATGCAGTGCAGCAGTTCAAAACAAGGAAAAGTACCTTTTTTTGATCCTATCATAACAGGATTTGTATATGGAAGTGTGAAGTAAGCAGGTGGCTTCCTGTTGATTTTTAAGCCAGGTGGGCAAGTTCTTGGTGATGAGTTGGTCTCCCTCCCTACCCTGCCTTCCCTGGGGCAGGAATTTGCTCATTCCTGTGTCTGGAGGGGTGGAATTTGGGCTGAACTTGTGGGGATAATGCTGCTGTGGGAATGAGAGGGGAAACAGCAGCTTGGTCTCTCTCAGAAATCAGGGATTAGGGTACATTTTATTACCTCCAAGGTGGCAGCTGGATCTGTTCAAGCAGCCTGCAAGGACTGGGTGTTCACAGCAATCTGATTTCTGCTGACTTAGTGTCATTAAAGGGTGTCTAACCTTCCTCCTAGGGTGTCTTCTGATTTTTGGCTCATCAAACTCATTATGAAACTGCTGGTTGGTTCAGATGGGTTAAACAAACCAGAAGCTGGAGCAAAGGAAATGATTCAGCCTGAGAAAGTGCTTAAAATCTAAAGAAACAAGCTTTTCCACTTCCATTCCAGTATTTCAGCTTCTCTGCTGGATGGTTCTTTCTTCAGCTGTGAAAATTTGCTTTTTTAACTCTCCAGGTAGGAGAAATATCTGGTGCAGGAGAGTGACTTAGTGGTAAAGTTCCCCACCAGTGTCCAAACTGGTTCTTTGTCTCTCTGAGCTCTCTCCAGCTCCCTGGCATGTTTGCAAACTTGGCCATTTGAATTTAGTTTAGGCTTATTTGAGTTTTCCCAAGATTAAGACAAGGTTAAGAAATCCAGTGTCTGTTTTTCACTACATCTGCAGCCTCCCTCTGCAACCACCATCAATCCCAGCATGTTTCCTTTGAACAATTATGGTGTTGCCGTAGAGCGAGGGACAAATGTGACAAAAGTGCTGATTAATGTCATTCATTTGACCATCTGTTAATAACTATGCATATCCCTCAGCTAAGGAAAGAGGAAGACGATGATGGGAAGACAGATCATGCAGGGTGGTGCCTTCTGTGCTCAGGTGGCTTCAGCTTTGAAAGATGTGTCCCTTGTCAGGATCCTGGTGATGAGGACTTGCTGTTCTCCCCCATGGAATACGCTGTGGGAAAGGTCTCAGATTTGGAGTTAAGGATGAATATTGTCCTGCTTTGATTTGTTGAGAGGAAAAGCAGGGATTTATAGACCTGTTAGAATGTTAAAGTCACAAGGATAATCCTAGGGCTGGAGCTCCTCTGCTCTGGAGCCAGGCTTGGAGAGCTGAGGGTTTTTACCTGGAGAGGAGAAGGATCCAGGGAGAGCTCAGAGCCCCTTCCAGGGCCTAAAAGGGCTCCAGGAGAGCTTGAGAGGGACTTGGGACAAGGGATGGAGGGACAGGACACAGGGAATGGCTTCCAGCTGCCAGAGGGCAGGGTTAGATGGGATATTGGGAAGGAATTCTTGGCTGTGAGGGTGTTGAGGCCCTGGCACAGGCTGGCCAGAGAAGCTGTGGCTGCCCCTGGACCCCTGGAAGTGTCCAAGACCAGGTTGGAGCAACCTGGGATAGTGGAAGGTGTCCCTGCCCATGGCAGATGGTGGAACTGGATGATTTAAGGTCTTTCCCACCCAACCCATTCCATGATAACAACTGAAATCAGCCACAGAAGAAAACTTGAGAGTTTTCCTGAGTTGGGCAGAGTTTGGATATTCTGCTGAAGAGATTCCAAAATGTCCATGCATGCAGCAGGGTCTGAAATCTTCCCTCCACTGGATTAAGGGATGTGATCCTTCTGTGGTGTGTAGTTTGTCCCTTCTCTCCTTGGGGACAGCTGGCTGTGCCCTTGGGTGTTTGGATTTGAGGAGTTACAGCGCTACAAACCCACTGGGTGTGGGGAGGAGAGGCTGGAGCTTGGTCTGGCTTTGGAGTAGGGGGTGCTGCTGTCTGGGATCATTAATTCCTCAGAAATTTTTGGTTGTAGCCTGGGATGGACCTCCAGAAGGTTCTGCTTCAGTGATCCTGGTGGAAAGTTCTGGAATCCCTCAGGATCCAGAATTCCCAGGGTGGTTTGGTGGCCACCTTGCAACTTCCTCTGCTGGAGTTAAAAACCAGCACATGTTGGATAAACTTTCAGCTCCCACAAAAAGTCAGGATCAAAGATGATCTCACCACAGGTAGTAGAGTGGACAGAGGCTGAGAAGTGTGCCTCCACAGCAATCAGTTTTTAATTTTTTACTTACTGGGATTTATTTTAAACCTGCTCTGATTCACCAGGAGCTGACTTTTCCCAAGTTCTGGGAAGTGTTTTTGACAGCAGAATCCAGCCCAGCTCAGGGTAACTCTGATCCTTGTGTCACCTGTGTGGTACAGGTTTTTTTTTAACAAATGAAGGGAAGATCAAAAATATTGCATGCCCTAAAATCCTGTTTTCCAGAGTATTGAAGAATTTAAATGTCACTCAGTGTTTCAATACTTGAAAGAAAATTATTTATTCTCAATATTTTTTACAAAGAAATATCTGAGCTTGGGAGCAGAAGAAAGTTTCTGTAGTACAAGGTAGGCAAAGGCTAATGCTAATTAGGAAATGTTTTCTAGTTCACAGAAAACACAATTTCTTTTTCTTAAAATTTCTAAAAAATATATTTTAATTTCAAATTGTCAGCTTGTGTATTTTGCAATGAATATTTGCAGTTACAAAAATAGCAATTCCTGCAAACATCTTGCTGTGGTCAAGTGCAAGCTTGAAGGTGCTTTTTTATTATTCATTAAACCACTATATGTCATAAGGGAGTAAAAAATCTTAGATGAGGAAAAAAGCAAGCAATTTCATTATTTTAGGAAACCCTTTATTTATATATTTATTCTTTGATGTCTCATAATAATAATAGGGGGTTTATATTTAGTGGAGAAAAAGAGGAACGGTTCAGTAAATAAGCAGAAGGTTTTTGTTGCTTCTCTCCAAATCTCATCTACTGCTTAGACTCTTAAAAATATTGAAAAAGCACCAAACACTCCAAGTGCCTGGAAAAGTTCTCAGGTTTCTTGAAATATTTGTAAAGTCCTCTGGGTATCAGTGGATGTGGAATTTCTCTCCAAATACTAATGGATCAAGCCACTAAGAAATTTGATATGAAATATGTCAAAGACAACATCCCAAATTCTGTCTTGGTGCATTTGGGGCACTGCTGACTCTCCATGTCCCTGCTGTCACATCCAAGCAGAAGCTGTTCCTCCAACAATTCCCAAATTATTTTAGAGCTTCAGATCTTTATTGACTTGCCTGGCTCAGCTCATACCAGTGTCAGCTCCTTGATCAGTTTGTAAACACCACATTTAGCCCAGTGGATTATTAAGTTTTCTAAATATCTCCTTTTTCTAAGGACTCAGTGCAGTGATAGCACCAGTTCAAAACTCCAGTTGTTCCATGAAGACCACCCTAATATATAAATTATATAAATTATATAAACCTCCAGGTGCTACTCAGCTTCAGCCTGGGGCAGTGATATAACAAAACACGTGACTGTCAAATCATCCAATTCTTAAATTGCTTTCCCCTAAAAATATTTCTCCTCCTGACTTAAAGAGTCAATGTTCTGTGGGGAGCAATTCAGCCTTGGCCGAAGTGACCTAAATTCAGCCTTTTAATATCTGTGTCTGTGCTGATGCTGGGAGCTTAAGCATTCATTTACATTTCATCTTAAGAGCAGTGAGAACACTGGGCCAAGCTTTGAGGTGATGAGAGAAAATTGGGTAATCCTACACGTCAGCAAGCGGCTGGAAGAGGAAGTTTTTTGTTGGAACTTGCACACTGAGAAGGCACAATGTCCCTGTTCTAACTTCTGCCTTGCTGAGCCTCCTATTAATCACTGCTTTTGAACTCCTCTCTGCCAGCCCCTCTGGATTTGGAGGATGGGACTTGTCTGTAGTGGATCCCAGGAATCTGGCTCAGGTGAAGCACAGCCAGGCTTTGGTTCCCTTTCACCACCTGCTGTGCAGCCTTGGGTCAAGTTTGCATCTCAATTTCCCAACCATTAAACCCAGGGATTAGTCATCTGGTATCAGCCTAATTTGTGTTGTGTGTGGTTCTTTATGAAGTGCATTGAAATACTGAGATGATAATTGAGAATTTTGAAGTGCAAAGTGTATCGCCCAGGTTTCTCCCAGTGGTTATTTCTGGCAGAGCTGTTGAAAGTGTTCTGTGCTTCCCTATTTACCTTTGGAACTTTGCAGCCACGGTGCCCGTATTGTGGTTTTAAGACATTGCAACTTAATTAAACTTTCAGAGAGTCCTGGAGCGTGACTGTCTCCAGCTTTGCTGAAATTCCTGCAGAAGCAGGGCTGTTTACATAAAATCTGGGTGGAGAGGGGTGCTGTGCTCCAAAGCATCCCCTGAGGGCATAGCTTAGGGTGGGGGTGTGTAACCCCCAGAGATTTGTGGATCTTGAGAAGCTGAGGTCAGGCAAGAAGTGCAGGAGTATCTCACCTGCAGGAGTGTTTGTGTAAGTGGTCAAGTGGAGCAGCAGTCCTTGTTTTGACAGCCAGGATTTAATGTATCCCTTGTGCTGCTGATTCCCTGCCCTCCTCTCATTCCAGCAGCCCCGCTCTGCCCAGGCTTTCCTGCCTGGAACACTGCAGGTTCAGGTTTTTTTCCCCAACTGCAGGGTCAGGTTTTTTGCCCTTTTTTTAATAAGCCTGGTGTTTGTCAGTTACCAAATGGCAAAGGAATGCTGTGTGTAGCAACTGTGATGGATGTGGTCCAAAGGCAGGGAGCGTGGCCCGTTCCTTTTTCCGGCGTTGTCGTAGGGAAATGGGTGTCTCCAAGAGACGCCCAGCGCTGAGCCCTCGCTCCGCAGCACCGCCGGCCCGGGGCTTCTGATCTGAGCACTTGCTCCTGGAAAACAGAGCTTTGTCACTCCTGGCAACTGGCTGTACAAAAACACTGATAACAATAAAGGGCTCCCTGCCCAGGCCAGGCTTGCTCTTGCTTTCTGGGAATATTCCAGGGTAGAGGAGATGCTGCCCCTCTGCTTTAACCCACAGTGGGTTTTTGTAGGACCCTTCTGCTCCCAAATCCTGTGCCTCCACAGACCTAAAGCCTTGCAGGGCTGTGGTAGATCCTCTTCCAATCACAGAATTTTGAGTCTTGAACTCCTTTCTTTCCTGTATCAGCAGGACAAAATGCCCTTCACCTTTACAGAGTGTCTGAAGGGATGGGAAGTGTTCACACTCTCAGAGAAAGCTTGGGAAGTAGGTAAAGTTATCTCAAGTTCGTGTCAGGCAACAAAAGATTAGAAATTTGCCATGACATCTGTAAAGCACTTTTGGTACTAATTTTCCAATAAGCTTTTATGGTGGAATGTTTTGGACTGAAAGCTGAAAAACTCTTTTGTCTTGAGTTAGTAAGTGATTTTTCTGGAACCTGGATTGTCAGGCTGGTGGGAGAATTCTCTGTCTTCCTGGGTCTGAAGTCCTTGAAAGAAAAGATGAGATTGCACCCAAGGGGAAGTTGTGGGGTTTGACACCACTTTAGGGCCCTGACAAAAAATCACCTTCAGGGTGTCATGCAGGAGGGACCCACTTGGCTTCTTGTTTTGTCCTTCAGGATGCCTTGTTGCTGTGGAGATTTGCTCATCCTGATTGATTCAAGGCAATATTCTCCAATTGTTTCAGAGTTAAGCTAAATGCCCAAAGGAGAGGGAGATTAATCCCAGCTGAGAGGTTAAATACAATGATGTAACATCTAAGAAGCAGGGGAAGAGAAAAGCTTCAGTGAAGGGCCATTTAACCTGCTTAAGGTGTGAGCTGTGCATTTGAGGGTCACCTCTCTCCACTGAATATGAAGATTTGAGACTCCAGATGTAAAGCTTCCACTAAATATTAAGTATTTCTTTTGAGCTTTAGGTACAAAGCTCTTGGTTTATAATCATATATTGCAAATATATAAAAGCTTTATATTGTTTTCATTTCCATATAGGTACTTAGCAAGGCAATATGCTTTTAACAGTTTCTGACTTATATTTTTCATAGAGCAGAATGGTTTGGGTTAGAAGGGACCTTAAAAATAATCTCATTCCAACCCTCTGCCACAGCCAGGGGTTCACATTTTTGGTGCTTTTAAAAGGATTTGATCCCAGAACATGGCTAGGACCTCAAGGAATACTGGAAGGGATCACATGTGCAGAAATTATTCTGTAGATTAATGCCACTTCCTAACTTATCCTTAGATAAATGATCTTTCTGTCACTTCTGATTGCTTTCCTTTCCCAAGTTCTGCAAATAAAAATACCTTTCTGTAGGAGATACAAGCAGAAATCCTTTTTAAGGCAGGAGCTTTATGTGTCCAGGAATTTATAGGCACCTTTTCCCCAGTGTGCAGCTCTAAATCAGTACCTGGCTCTTATTTAGGAGGGCATATTATTCACTTTTCTCCAATATTTGGGGAAGCAGGACATGCTGCTCATTTGAAAATCATACCAGCTCCTTTATCACTGCCAGTCACAGTCAGCAATGCTGCATTCCCAGCTTGACACGAAGGAGGAGGTTTGCCCTGAATAAACAGAGGAGATAAATGGTCTTTCTGTTCCTCTGAGGAATTTGGGCCACTTCTCAAAGTTGGTGCCAGGAGTACAGTAGCAGAGTGGCATGGTTAAAGTTAATTGCCCTCAGATTTTAGTTAAAAGTCTAACTAGCTTGTCAGCTTTGAATTTATATTTTCACAGTTCACTAGGGAGTGATAATAGGGAGGCTTTGATGTAGCTGCCTGTTTCTTGCTTTGTATGAAATGCTCCCAAGTTTAGTAAATAAACTTTTATTGAGAGGGGGCAGGATTGACAGCTTAGAGCCAGCCAGGAGAATCACAGATATCCCCTCACTGAGGGGTGGAGGGGCAGCAGGACATTGGGGCTTCGAGGCTGGAATGATAAAGGAGATTTTCGTGGAGCACTGTGCTGAGCTCTCTAAGAAACAGCTCATCAGAGATTTGTTAATTAGGTGTCACCCGAGACTTGCTGAAACAGTGAAGCTGCACAAAGCACTACCTAATTAACTCTTTAATAGCCCTGGAATACGCTTGCTAGTTCCCTCCACCAGGAAAAGTGAGGAATGCTGGATTAATCCCCTGGGGCTGCCCAAGGCTATCCTCAACAGCATTAGAGGGAATAGAGAGACTGATTCAGAGCTTGTAAGGGAGACTGTGGTTTCTATACCAAGAAGAGCCTCACCAAATTAATTGGTTGCAAAGATGGTCATTCTGGCTTTAACTAGAACCAAAGTATCTTTTCCTTTTTTTTGTTTTTTAAAATTTTAATTTCTGATGACCCTTGCTCTATATTATACCTCTGCCCTATAGCCAGCTGGGAGGGACCCAAGCTGTTCAGTCAGCTTTCAAGTACAGAAGCAAAAAGGCACATTCAAAAGCATTCAAAGGGTTTGCTACGCCTTATTCTAATATTATTTTCTTATTCAATGTTACCTAATAATGTCACTCAGAGGGTGGTGAGGCCCTGGCACAGGTTGCCCAGAGCAGCTGTGGCTACCCCATCCCTGGAAGTGTCTAAGGTTGGATAGGGTTTGGAACAACCTGGCATAGTGGAAGATGTCCCTGCCAATGGTATGGGGCTGGAATTGGATAATTTTTAAAGTCCCTTCCAACCCAAACCATTCTGGGATTCTGTTATTGGTTAACTTTCTAATCACAACATTATTAGGGTTGATACCTTCCAGGCAGCTGTTCTCTGGTTGAAGGGCAGATCAACTTCAAGAAATTGGGGTGCTCCCCCTAATTCTTGCTAAAATCATTCTTGGGACACTTTTAAATTTTAATACATTTTTAATCCTTTCTCATTAAGTGAGAAGGCATAACTTACTTTCCTGTTTAACCTGGTGGTGTGGGAACTAACCATTGAGCTCTTTGGAGATACAAGTGGTTTTCTTGGCTCTGAAGCCAGGGTGGATGAATTCCATTGCCAGGATCTTGCTGCCTACAGCCCTTGTCTCAGTGGGTTGCTGGGTTTTGTAATCTTTTTTTGAGCTGCTCTTTTCACTGCAGGTGGTTCTGCAGAGCGAACTGGCTGCATTTGGACACAGAGATAAACTTGTGCCTTTGTGCCTGAGCTTACACAAGCACAGATCACCTGCTGGCCACCAGGAATGTGGTCTGATCTTGTTCTGGCTGACCCCAGTGAAAATGGGAACTTGCATTGCCAAAACTATTGGAGCATCCAGTGGCTCCAAGGAGTCCAACAGGCTGCAGACAGGTTTGAACCGTCTGAGTGGGAAGGGACTTTCTGTTTTGCAAGCCCTGCAATATTGATTTCAGCACTGCCTGGCTGGGGCAGAGGTACTGCCAGCTTCTGGAGGAATAGCTGGGGCTCTGTCTGAAGAAAAACTTGGGGCTTTTCCACTTGGAAACCATAAGAGTAGAAAGGTTATTTCCTTCAGAAGTTTGATGAAAAGAATCAATTTGTAAGGCAAACAATGAAATAGTTACATGTAAAAAGCCATTATTGATTTGACATAAAATCATGGAATCAGGGGAAGGTTTGGGTTGGAAGGGACTTTAAGTTAATCCAGTTCCATCCCCTGCCATGGGCACGGACACCTCCCACTATCCCAGGTTGCTCCAAGCCCCATCCAACCTGATCTTGGATGTAAATATCCTCCTAACTGGAAAATTACCAATTTTCACTTAAGTGTATATTTGAGTTTTGGTTGAACTCAAAATTCTGGATTGTTTCACAGTTTCTGCCTGGTGTCATAAGTGCTGTATTTGAAAATTATTTGTTTGAGCAAGAGGATGTTGCTCTTGGGTTTTTATGGCAAATTTTTGAAAGACATGTCTCTTTAAAATGTTTATGCCTTTGGGCTGTCTTGAAAATACTTGAATAAATACAGTTCTGGAGTCCTGGAATGGTTTGGATTGCAGGGACCTTAAAGCTCCTCTAGTTCTACCCCTCTGCCATGGGCAGGGACACTTTCTGCTATCCCAGGTTGCTCAGGGCCTCATCAAGCTGCACCTTGGACACCAGTTAATAAAATCCATCAAAATTTTGGGGGATTTTCCTTTCATAAGGATCTCATCCAAGGAATATTTAAGCCTCTGAGGTTTTCAGTGCTTGTACTTCCCTCAGGCTGGAATTGCAAGTTCTCCCAGCAAGATTTTGGGCTGCCTGTGCTGGAGTTGGTTGAGTGGATCAGGCTGGGTCTCCTAGAGGCCTTTATACAATGCTCTTCTTGTACAGTCAGGAATTTAAGGTTTATTTCATTTTTTTTTCTCCTCTCTGTAATGTCACTTCTCCACATATTATACTGAACCTCATTCAAATACCAATTTGTGTAAAAAAAAAGAAAAAACACCAAACAAAAAGTCCCCTAGAAATGCTGAATCTGAGCTTGATCGTGAAACTCGACTCGCTCCAACCCTACAATGAGATTATTTAGACAATCATAATTGTTAATTACATAATTATGTGCTGTTCATTTCTCTGGAAATGGCACTCACATCATGAACAGCTATTGAGTTTTTTGGTTTTTTTTTTTCATTTAGGGTGTGCCCTTGGTCTTTATTTACTACTTGCAATTCAAATGCTGTTTAGAAGACAGGATTTGGAATATTCTTGCTGGGAATTTGAGAATATTCTTTCTATGTTGTTTTCTGCAGTTTTATCTTCATCCTTTCTGGTCTGGGGATGGTATCAGGTATTTGTAGAGGACAGTTTGTTAGATGCTGAAGAATAAATCAAAATCTGGAATTTGGGTGCAGCTGCCCCACAGTGTAGATATTTACTGATTTTGCAGGTTGAGATGGTTGAGAACTCAGCTCTTTCTGTTTTCATATTGCTTCAAATGGTTGAGTTTGAGCCCAAATTCACATATCTGGAGCTGAAAAATTTTGTGTTTTCAGTACCAGTCTGGTGAGATAACTGAAGTACTAAAGAAGAGACAGTTTCTGACATCAGCCCTGCTGCTTTGCTGTTCACTTGTCATACATGGGAATGCTTTTCTCATACTTCCACATATTCCTGGATTAAAGGAATAAGCATCATTTCAGGTAATATTCATGACAGCACAGTGGGAGGTTATTGTTTTATTAGAGAAGCAAATTATACCTCAGGGAAATATTCTGGTCACATCACCTTCCATTTAGAAGGCTATTGCATATCTGACATGTCTGCAAACAAAGCAGACAAATTTGGAATTTCTTTTCCACTATTGGATTCCATTGTTTTATGTATTGACACTTGGGAGGGGTTACAGTTTCTTAGATCAGTAGAGTCAGCTGGCTCACAAGGGAAGGGATATAAATACCTGGCTGGGAACTCAGCCTCTGGAGTTGCTCTGTTAATTTGTGCCATCCATCTGGGATGCTGCTGATGGATGTCACCTTGTGAACAATGCAGGTGGGAAAATGGAGCATGAGAGCTTTCCAGACAGAGTTTCCTGTAAAAATACCAGGAGATATTTTCAGAGGCCTTTGGCTACCTGAGCATAAGTGATGTCCTTGTGTATAATACACACAAGCCTGGTGCTTGTCTGTGTGCCTGGAAGTGCTTGTGAGCACAAATTCACAGCTTGTGCCTTGCTGGCATGTTTCATTAATCAGATCCAATTGATGGCACTCACTGGGAATTCCCTGCGAGCGCTTCAGAGTGCTCCATGCACAGATTTTGATTGCTTACACTTCCATCAGGCTGGAATTGCATGTGGGTGATTCCTGGTGCATTCCATGTGGTGGTGTGGCCAGAAGGCTTCTGGAGTTTGCAGAGTTTCTCATTTGGGTTGAATAAAGGTGCTCAGGTACAGAGGGATTCTGCCCCATTCAGGTGAGACCTCACCTGCAGAGCTGCCTCTAGACCTGGGGCCCAGCACAGGAAGGATGTGGAGCTGCTGGAAAGAGTCCAGAGAAGGCACCAGGATGTTCAGAGGAATGGAGCAGATCTGCTGTGGGAAAGGCTGAGAGAATTGGGCTTGGTCAGGAGAACAGAAGGCTGCAGGGTCACCTAATTGTCCCTTCCAGTGCCTGAAGGGAGGCTACAAGAAAGATGGAGAGAGACTTTGGGCATGGCCTGGAGGGACAGGACACAGGGAATGGCTTCCTACCAGCAGAGAACAGGGATTGATGGGAGATTGAGAAGGAGTTCTTCCCTGTGAGGGTAGGGAGGGCCTGACACAGGTTGCCCAGAGAAGTGTGGCTGCCCCATCCCTGGGAATGTTACAGGCCAGGTTGGATGGGGCTTGGAGCAACCTGGGGATACTGGAAGGTGTCCTTGCCTATGGCAGAGGGGAACTGAATGGATTTCAAGGGCCCTTCCAACCCAGTCCATTCTGGGATTCTGGGATTGATTTTGTGTTTAAGCAAAGCTCTTTGCTTGATACTCTTGGGTTACGGAGAGAAAAGCATCTCTCTGTGTTTGCTCAGTGGTCTCTTCCTGCTCTGGTTTCCATGGCTGCAACCCAAACCTTCTTCCAATTTCCCACCTTCTCCACAATTTAAGCGTCCCAATCATTTCTGATGTTCTCATTTAATAGGAAACGTGTCACAGTGGCAATGTAGCAATCATACAGAGTTTAGACCTCACTGAAATACCTCAAAATACCCATTTTTGTGGATGCACAAACCATTTACTTGTTATTAGTGTGGAGTATTTTAAGAGTAGCAGGAGGAGGAATATCTGTGGGTCAGGTGAAAGTTTCTTGTGCCAGGGTGTAAAAGCATCAATGATTTGTCAGTATTATGAGGTTCAGTATTCTCTACTGTGTCACATTCCTGTGTCATACTTTGTCCTTTTTCCAGCTCTCCAGCCTGAGCTCTGCTTTTGGGGTGCATCAGGGCACAAAAGGACAGCTTTGTGTTTCTTGGAGAGCCATTAAATTCACTCCTGGAGAGGCAGGAGCTGTCCAGGCTTTCTCCCCTTCAGATACATGTTATCACACATTAACTTATCTTGATTAATTCTGCGCCAGATATGGGAGCAGTTCCCTGGAGTTCTTGTGAAAATGAGAGGGACCTGCTATCTCCCCATCATCCTCCCTCGGCGTCAGAGTGTCTGTCTCTGGCATGACTGGGAGCCAAGGGAAATTGCTTGACATCACTTCAATTTCTGAATCTCACTTTGGCACTGGGAAGGTGAATTCCAAAGCCAGTTTTATCCATTGGATGGTACAGATCATGTTGACACACTTCCTTTGCTCCTTGTACTAAATCTTCCAGGAACACTTCCCCAGGTGAAGTCGCAGCAACTTTAAAAGTTGAGGATTTTCTTTTTTTTTTTTCCCCTTTTTCCTCCTCTGTGGTTTTGTTTTTTTTTTTTGCCAGAGGTGGGCAGATGCCACTCCTCCCATCTAACCCCAGACTATTTCTGAACATCAGATTTTGATTCTGGTCCCTGTAAGATCCAGATGGTTTTCCCAGTCTGAGGTAAATCCTCTTCTGCGTAATACAGGCAAATTAATGAACTTTGGATAGAAAATCACATTTCTAAGCCATGATTTCAATATCATATCCAGGTAATAGGTCTGCATGTCTTCAAGACAGAATTTATTAAAACATGTCACTTGTGGCTCATTTTAGTTGATGGAAGCTTCCTTTAAAAAAAAATTCAAATAGCCTAGTTTCTGCTGGGGAAGCTTTCTTCTGAATTGAGCATGAAATGATTTTTTTTTTATTCAGAAAATCTGTTTCAGATGTGCTTCAGACTTTTACTTTGATCAACAAACAACTTGCCAATCAACCTATTGAAATTCACTTTTCCAAAGGAGACCAAAAGAAAATTTCAAAAAAATGTTTTAGGAAGTTCATTCCGAATTTTGTTTCTTCAGACAACACCTCAAAGCCATTTTACCAAACAGATTCCCCCTGAAATGGCTGGTGTCTGTCTTGCCTGTCTTTTTGTCCTTTTTTTTTTTATTTTGGCTTTTCATTTTTGTTGTTCTTCGACAAGATTATCTCAGCAGTGTCAGAAAGGACCTGACTTACCCAAAACAGCAGCAGTTAACAAAATCCAGCCTCTGATCCGGGTTTTCCTCTCGAGACTCTGCTGAGTTTATTTTGCCATTCTTGAGAGGTGGTTGCTTTTCCAGTCAGCTCTGCCTTTGATATCCCAGCTAAGTAAAGCTGCTAAATTTGTCCTGGCTGTGTTTTCTTTTTGAGCATTTTCTGGACAAGTGTTTCAACTCTTCCTTTCCTGTCCTGTCTGATATCCAGGGATAAACACACCCAGACACACAAACACACACACACACATGCTGGTTTATCCTGAATCCTGGACTCAGTGCTGCTTTCATGTGATTAGAGTCTTAAAATACTTCTTTCATTCCAGTTTGAAGGAACATTTGACATTTTTGATGCCATCACTATAATTGCTGTCTTGCCCAAAGAGCATTTCATCATTATTTTTGTATTATTGCAGGAGGTTTGAGTGAGGAAATTTTTCTTTATTATGGTAGAACTTAAAGAGAAATGGCAGAACAAAGTTGGAGAAATGCTGAGCTCCCATGATTTGCCTTTTGAATTCTTTACTGAATAGCACTAAGAGTAACATAAGTTTTGGTGTTCCATGTGTAAAGAAAAGTGTTTTTCATTTAATGGGGACACTAAGTCATGTTTAAGGGTAAAAATGTATCAGCAACACAAATATTTTAAAGGAAAATTTTAGAAGTTTCTTTTAAGGAGAAAGAACAGGAACTTCTAAGAGGGAAGTTCTACTTCACCTAAAATGCCAACAAATTGATTATTTCTTCATTGACCTCTGTTCATTTTGGGTCTCCACATGTTCTTCTCTATAGATAGAGAGTAAACTCTTTCAGTCACCTGGAAAGTTAGTGTATTTTAGGATCTTGTGTGCTTCTAAAAATGAAACTTGCCTGTTCTTTCAAATGTCTCCCCAAATACCTTGTCCTAGAATAAACTGTTAGCAGAAATAAGTCCAGAATTTGGGAATCTTGAAGTATTCAAGGATTTTTTCTGCCCTGTTACATCTATGAAGTTCTCCTCCATTTTTTGGCACCCCATGATATCTATTATGTGGATTTAACAGCTGCTGCAATTACATGAGGGGTGTTTTCTAAAATTGTTTCAGTTTATAAATTGACAGTGCAGCCATGATTTAAATAATGGTGTTGAGGGCTGGGGAGGAGCATAGGAGCAATTCTTAAAGTTTCTGAAACATCCATTTGGGAATTATATGTGGGTATTTGCTAGATGGTTTTTGGTTTTTTCTACATTAGTAGATCCAGGTGGGGCTTTGTGGAGAGCTGGACACTTGGTTTCCATCTGGAACATTTATTTATCACCTTTATGTTCAAGTCTTGAAGGTGCCACCTAAAATGATGTTGAGCCCATCTCACTTACAGCTGACAATGTTTCAACAAGAAGTAACTCCAGTTTTATAGAGGGTGGAGGCAGAAGCACCCATAAATTAAATCCTATGTGGGCAGGAGATGGAAAGATGGGAGATAACCCAAAATCCTTGGAGGCTCTGTCTAGCCTGTCCTGTGTACACTAAGAAAATGAGGTGGCAGGACTGAAGGAACATGAAGAGAAGGAGGGAGCAGTAGAGAGAGAATGAAAAGCAAATGAAACCATGAAATAAAAATATTAATTTATAGAATGGGGCTTGGAGCAGCCTGGTCTAGTGGAAGGTGTCCCTGCACATGGCAAGGGGTGGAACAGGTTGATCTTTAATGTCTCTTCCAACCCAAACCATTCTGTAATTCCATGATTGTTTCCATATGCAGGGAATGTCCTTTTGCCAGCTAATTGCTTTTATTTGCAAGGGGAAGAATTCTCGTGTAGTAGAGATTATTTAAGCCTTGAGATATCTTTTAAACCCTAAGTCATCCTGGGTGTGTCAGAGTAGGTCAGTTTACACTGAGAATAATGAAGATTTTAGGTAGTTTTCAGTACTCCTAAGTATTCTAGCACAGTTTTTTTTTCCCAAAACTTCAATCTTTTGAATTACAGTTATGAGAAATACTTTTCTTTTTTTTTTTTTTTTTTTTTTTGTCCTCTCTTGCTTAAGTTTAATTTTTACTGCCAGTCTTGGTGGTGTCTGTTCTGGAGAGTAGCAGGAAAAGCTGATAAGGGCATAGGACAGAAATCTTTGTGCTTATCTCCCTGCAACACATGGAGCTGAGAGTGCATCCTTTTCCTGTCCTAGGACAGGAGACGTAAACTGACCATCTCCTGACAGCAGGGACTTCAAACAGAGCCTCCAGCGTCCACAGGGTAGGAATCTTCTCTCAACTTCAGAGGCCAGCTAGGTGAAAGTGGGTCACTGGCTGTTTAGAAAGCTGGGTTAGTGCCAGAAAGAATAATAAAAAAAAAAAAAAACCCCACCACATTTCTGATAACTGCTGGGTCAGTGGACATCTCTGTAGAGATTGTGGTGTTTTGTGGTGATTTTTTTCCCCCAAAGGGCATAAATTCAGCCTGACTTCTAATTGTTTGTTTAGACTTTCACCAGAAGGTAAATTAAGTTTAAAACTAGGGAAAGAAAAAAGTGTATTCCAAGAGAGCTTTATAAAATCAGAATTTTCCTGTCAGATTTGGAACAAAGGTCAGACAAAAATTGTCCTCACAGAAGAGGTTATTTGGACAGTGTTGTTACAGATGGACATTCTTTTATGTATTGTCTTTATGACAACAAAGACCTAAAAGTGACCTAAAAGTGAAGGGTCTAAGGCAGAGGGAGTGGGAATTGGAGCAAAGAGAACCTTCCACCAGGAATGCCTGAGCCTTGGTGTGCCTGGAGCTGTGCCAAGGCCTGGGCTGTGACTCCAGGTTGGGAACCAGTTCTTGGAAAACTGTGAACACAGTGAGGAATTGGTTAGAGCAGCTCATTTGTTACACTTAATAACAGTTAGGGTTCGTTCCTAATTTTCACCATTAAGAGAGGCACAGAAAGTCCCAGCTCTTCTGGCTCCATGTGAAAATCTTCCTCAGTGGCCAAAGCCCAGGAAGAGAAATGCAGGAAGAAAACCAGGAGTCCCCACATCAAATATTGATGCTGAACAGTTTGGGACAAACTGCTTCAGTGCTTCCCAGGCCTTGGTGTCCCTGGTGTAGGACAGCCCAAGAACTCCATGGCAATGCCAAGTTCAACACACAGGATCACAATGGGAAAGAATCTTTGGAAGTGTTTTTCTTTTAATTAAGTGCCTGCCTGGCAGCCTGACCCTTTCCAGAGTGGCTTTGCTCTGGAGTCTCCCTTCAGGGGAGCTCAGCACCAGATCTTCATTTTTGGGACTCTGCAGGTTTCCCAGCTCTGACAGTAGCTCACATCAGCTGAAGGTGCAGCCTCATTCTCTGAACATTTATTTATTGCTCTGACATTGGCAGGCCTTGCTGAGGCAAGTCTCATCTGCTTCATATGTTCACTTGGAGACCTCACCAAGGCTGAAGAAACAGCGATGATCTCATCCTTTCCCTTTGTTTCAGGATTCACAACAGTTCCTCCAGAATGATTTATTTATTTATTTATTTTTTAACAGTCACTTCTAGTAAATGTGAGGGCTGGAGGAATTAGTAGCATTAAATCTCAAAAAATCTCAAAGGTTTTCAGCTCTAGGCTGGGATTTGAGGTTTACTACAGTCCTTAATCACAGCTCGTGGTCACATAACTTTGATAAAGGCTGGCTTTGAGTGGAAAACCAGTAAACTTTTATCTCTTCCCTCCTTCCAGTCTGATATTCCTGTCCCAGAAAACCTCAAATAACTTCCCAAATGCAGCTCAGGCAGTGCAGAGCAGCTCTAGGACCCTTCAGCAGCGGGATGAATGGGATCCCTGGAGTCATGTGGTTAATCCCATTATAATCCCAACTTCCTAGTTCTCTTCCAGTCCCTGTGAATCAGATGCAAATTGTACCCTGTGGGGTTGGCTAATCTGTCATCAATAGCAGGCTCTCAGCTGCCTCTGCAGGTCTTTTGGAATTTCCAAAATCATCCTCAAACCTTTAAATTGTTGTTCTTCCACAACTTTCTTCTCTCCAGGATTCACATTATTGTCGGCTCTGCTTTAAAGACAAGGCACAACTTCTGGGGAATGTTATAAAAGCTTTTCCTAAAGTGCTGTGAACCAGGTTAAATTTGCTGAGATTAAGGCTTTTCTGCAGTCTTCAAACTAGTGATGGACTAGAGGCCTAAATTCTAGATTCAAAACCCAAAAATAGGCATGCTGAGTTTTCTGAGAAGCAGAGGAGCTGGAGCTGGGAGTTCAGCTCCCAGTTTACACCCACATCCCCTTCTATCCAAGGCAGGAAAACTGGGAACTGGTCTGAGCACAGGGTGTGAAGATCCCAGTCTGGGAGGGAACATTCTTGTACACAGCTCACCCTTCCCCTGGACTTGGCAAAATGAGCTCAGCTTCCTCCCTCTGAATCACTTTTACCTTCTGCACTAGCACAGAGTTGCCTGGTTAGGTGGTGAACTGGGGTAGAAGATGCAGAGGCAGAAATTAGAGTTATGGATGGTTTAGATTGGAAGGGATCTTAAGGATGATCTAATTCCAAACCCCTGCCGTGGGCAGAGACATCTTCCACCATCCCAGCTTGCTCCAAGCCCCATCCAGGAACTCTTGTGTAAGAAATTTGCCATTTGCTGTCGAGCCTGAAGAAAAATTCAAGTAGCTGTTGGTTCTGCAAAAATTTCTGTCCTCTCAGAAAGACCCTGGAGTTTATCCCCAACCTTCCACATCGTTTGGCCACTGCCTGAAAGGCCACATTACCCGGTAATTCCTGTTGGATATTGCAGAGGCTGTCACTCATCTCTGGAGCTGCCCAGCAGCGTGGTAGGAGCCGTTGTTACATGAGTCCCATCAGCTTTTCCGTGCCCCGGGACATTTGGGAAGCAAATCCCACCACCTGCCAGGGATTTCAGGGCTGTCAGTGAATTCCTTAGTTCCTGGAGAAGCGTTGCTATGGAAGGTGGCCTTTTATTCCTGTTTGTGCTGGCTTGTCTGCATGAGTGTCAATAGCAGCATCAGACTGGGCAAAATGAAACCTGTCAGTAGCTGCCTCCCGATGTTAACGTTGGCAGCAGCTCCTCGGAACTGTTGCAGGGAAGTAGCTCTGGTGGCCAAATTCTTTCAAAATTCAGAGATTACCTGTTTGAATGGTTAACTCCTTCAGGAGATCTCTCAATCCATTTCCAAGCTGCTGTCCAGCTCTCTTTACATTGGAGGTAATTTAGGAGAGGATCTAA
Source organism: Serinus canaria (assembly GCF_022539315.1). Taxonomy (NCBI): domain Eukaryota; kingdom Metazoa; phylum Chordata; class Aves; order Passeriformes; family Fringillidae; genus Serinus; species Serinus canaria. Next base: position 110,555,353 of record NC_066316.1, read on the forward strand.
GAGCTCGTGAAATCCATCACCCTTTCTCCGAGAGGGATCAGCTCTGCTCATGTGAGTCTTGACAGATGTATTCAAAAATCCCACTATAACTGGTGCTCTTTTACATCAACCCCACAGGCTTTGCACAGGCTGTTGTGTGCCTGACTAAACATGGAAAGGCTTCTCCAGCTCTTTAAAAAATGCATCTCTGTTCCTTCTGTTTACAATCCTTATTTCTTTACCACAGGGAGTAGAACATGGAGGTGAGAGCATCATTCTCTCCCAACCTTTGACATTTATGTTGCTCCAGGAATCGTAAACCCCAAATCATGCATTCCTGCCTGTGTCCCTGGCAAAGGCTTTAACAGCTACTGGCACTCCAGGCAGAGATGAGGCTGGCAGATTTTCAGGTTTTCTCAATCATCAAGGTTAAATTACCATTTTTCTCCTTACAGTGGGTATAACCTGACCAGCCCTCAGTGTGAATCATGGCAGGCTCAGACTCTGAATCTGTAGTCTGGCATCTTAACCATTACTGTGACCCTGAACCAGCAGATTGTTGCTGTGCCTGACCTTTCCTCTGAACATATTTTAGGGAGTTAAACTGAAAAAGACATTTAATATTGTTTAGAAAGTGTGTGTGGGAAGGGGGGAGAAGGTGGGTAGGGCAGGTTGAAAGATGAAGGGGCTGGAGCACCAGGAGCAGCTGAGGGAGCTGGGAAAAGGGCTCAGCCTGAAGAAAAAGAGGTTCAGGGGGGACCTTCTGGCTCTGCACAACTCCCTGAAAACAGATTTCAGCCAGGTGGGGGTCAGGTTCTTCTCCCAGGGAACAAGAACCAGGATCAGAGGAAATGGATCCTCCACAGATGTAAATTCCCTCCCAAATTCTGCTTGGAAGTGAATGAGGAAACCCCTCTGAATTTCTAGAGACAGTGTCAGGAACCCTTCCCATTCCAGTCATATGGACTAGGCTGAACCAAGTCTGGCTCCTTCCACGCTTCCAGCTGTTCTTTAATTCCCAAATGTGGCCTTTCAGAGGATGTTGAGCTGGTACCTTCACCTGCACGTTGGGAAAGCAGCGATGCCTGGCTGTGCTGGGTGGGCTTTGCAACAATTACACCGTTACTAATTGAAAACCAGCTTGAATACACACTCACAAAACTTGTAACAAGAATTCCCAGAGCAGCATCCCATGGTGAACTCCCTCTGAGGCTAAGCAGAGAGAAAAATCCAAATTTGTGCTTTTTAACTCCTACAGAAGTGCAGCAAACAAGGGGAAGACTATTAGGGAATGAAGAATGTGGTCTCTCTCCAGGGAGTTTAATCTGCCCTGGTGACTCCAGGCTTAGCAGGAGATACAAATGGTTCTGTTTCGCTGCTTTGTTTTAATGTTGATTTGTTTGTAGTCTGCCCGAGGTACTAATTGGTGTTTTACAAGTAGAAATACAAAGGTGTCTGCCCTGAAGAACTCACTAACAAAAAGCACTGCAGCACCGTCTTAATGACAGTGAAATTTTCTGCCTAATGAACCAATCGCTTTGATAAAATCTCTACCTCCTGGTGAATTCCCTGCTTTGATTTCCCCCTCGACTCCCATCTCCTTTTACACCTCACTTTGTATTCTTTTCCCACTCTGCTTTAAATTTTGGGGGCGGTTCACACTCTAATCAACATTTTACAGTGCAGCTCCTGGAAAGAAAGTGAATCACCTCTTTCATTAGGAACAAACAACACGGGCTGATGTTGCAACTGTGGAGATTTCAGCTGAGAGAGTGGAAGCCCCTGGCCTGGCACTGGATTTTAAGAGGGATGGTGGCCTGTCATTAGCTTTTAATCCCTTCAACATGCCGCGGTCCCCAACAGGTTGTAACACGGATGTCAGTGCCTGCATTTGCAGTGCTCATGCCCAGGATAATAATTGAACAATTCCTCCTCTTCAGTGCTGTGTTGGCTTCTTACCACCTATGACTTAGCATGGATTCTTGCTTTTTTTCTTCAGGAGGTGTTGATTGCTGCAAAAATAGTCATGTTAATGGTTGCCATCGACACCTTACTCTCACTGCTTCCATTTGGATGTCGTTGCCACTTTTCCAGAGGTGATTTCCTCTCTGGAAGAGGGTCTGTGGCTGCTTCTTTTCTGCTTCAGCACAAAATATTATTCTAAATTATCTTTAGTGGTCATTTTATACTGTTGTTACTGTTTTCCTATTTCTTGTTGAGCCTCACTTCCGCCTTAAATCAACACCTCCTTTTAGCACAAGTCGTGTTTGCACGAAGGAGGTGAAAAATGTCTGAGAAATCAGATTAAGGGTAGTTGGAATCAATGGTAAATAGTTCTGGCACACTTGATTTTGGGGAGTTTTGGACCAATCAGCATTATAGGGATTTCTTTTTAACCTCTGTGTGATATACTGCTTTCTAAATTGTCCAGCTTCTTTTAGATATGGTATTTTAGACATGAGAAACATCAATAACATCCAGTAACAGGCTGGATGAACTGCTGAAATGCATCCTGACTTTCTAATTTTATATTATTTCATATTAGGTTCTATTTTACCCAGGTGCATTTCTTTTTATTTATCAACACGGAATTATTTTGGTTTTATTTCAACTGCTTAAAAGACTGCTTCATTTTTAGCCTGGCTTCCAGGTCAGTTAAAGAATAGATGATTTTTATTTTTTTTTTTTTAACACTCACCATCCTTGGAAGCGTTTGGAAGACGTGGATGTGACCCTTGAGGATGTGGTTTATGGGTGAACATGGTGGCAGTGCTGGATTGACTTTTCCAGCCTTAATGATTCCACGATTCTGTGATTTTTTTTGTTCTATTCCATCCTCTCTCACTGATTTGAGGCACAATCCACAGGCAGACAGCAGCCTCACAAATATGAAGTTCCTACTCTTTGTGAAGATAAATGGTTGCATGAAAGGAAAGACAAATTGTTTTCCCAGCTGGGTTCAACTGTGTCATTCGACATCAGAGAATCCACATGGAGAAAAGGTGTTAAAAACTCCATAACCACAGTTACAGCTTCTATCAGAACCTGTTTGAAGCTTTGTCAGGTTCAGGACAATAGCCAAAGCCACAGGAAGTGGAGCTGCTTTGCTTAGAATTACCTCAATCATTCTTTTCTAAATGAAAAACAGAGCTCCCACCTCTGAGCGGCCGTGACCTTCACCAGTGCTTGGAATGAGTTCTTGGAGAACCCCGTGGCTCCACCCTCCTGCTTTTCTCAGGGTATGAAGTGTGGGGTTGTGGAGGGAATGAACCTGAACTGACATTGCTCAGTCACTGCAGGGATTTGAGATGGGATGACTTGGTGGTGGAGGGACCACCCAGCTCTGAAGGCAGCAGGAGGGGTCAGCAGAGAGCAAACCCAAGGAAAGAACAGGGCTGTGGAGCATTACCTGGAAGGAGGCAAAGCAAAATTAGCAAGAAGATTTAAGGTGGATTTTAGAATGTAAATGGGGGTAAACAGCATCTCTTGAAGCTTCTGTGTTCGTGCTAAACACAGGGCTACTCAGGTCTGCTGGATGAGGGGACACTCCCCATCCCTGCAAGTGTCCTAGCTCAGGTTGGATGGGGCTTGGAGCAACCTGGGATAGTGAAAGGTGTCCCTGCCCATGATCTCTAAGGTCCCTTCCAACCCAAACCATTCTGTGATTCTTTATTTCCCTTTTCTCTACACCCTTTTAATGCTCAGCATCAAGCAAGAATTTCTTTGCTCTTTGCAAAGAAATTTGCTCTTTGTTCTTCTCTTTTTTTGCTGGCATCTGGTTTTTTTTCCTCTGCTTCAGGACACTTAGGACTTCTTGCTGAGCTCCCCTGAGCCTTCCAAGATGGATTTGAGACCCCAACCAACAGCACTTCCCTCTCAACAGAACAGCTTCCCTCAGCTGAGGAACAGGAGGGTACTGAGGACAGCCAGCTCCCTGTTGGGGAGCATCCCTGACAGGAGGGTGCAGCCAGGTGGGGGCCAGGTTCTTCTCCCAGGTGACAAGTGACAGGACCAGAGGAAATGGCCTCAAGCTGCACATGGGGAGGTTTAGATTGGATATTAGGAAAATAGAAAAGGGCTGTCCAGCCCTGACACAGCTGCCCAGGGCAGTGCTGGAGTTCCCATCTCTGCAGGGATTTAAAAGCTGTGTGGATGTGGCACTTGGGGACATGGGTCAGAGGTGGCCTTGGCAGTGCTGGGGAATGTCTGGACTTGGTGATCTCAGAGGGCTTTTCCAAACTCAGTGATTCCACAGTTCTGTTTTCCTTCGCGTACCTGCAGACCACAGAGCATTAGGAGCAAATGAGATGTTGGGAACAAATTGGTCTTGCCTTTAATCTGACATTTCCTCCTGAGTCTTCATTTTGCTGCCTATTCCTGGAGCAGTTTGCTGCTGAGCTGTGATCAGCATCCCATTCCCACTCCTTTTCCAGAGCTCCTGTGCCAGGAGACGTTCCGACTTGGAACGCGAGCGCTGCCTGCGGGGTCTCCTACCTGGCAATTATTTGTATTGTTTTGTACCCACTCAGAGCTTTAACCTGCAAGTCCCTTGGGGCATGGGTTCTGTGTTTTGTGTGGTTCACTGGGCAACCACAGAGCTCTTCAGTCCCCTCAGGGCATTACACAAAGTGTTAATAATGAAATCCTAGGAAATCTATCTGGAATTGCAAGCACGGGGATTTTCTTATTGGTGTTTTTTTTTTTTGCATTGCCGCAGAATCTTTATGCAGTTCCATAAAGCTCGTACTTGGTGTAATGAAAGACAAATGTGCCTTTAAAACTGAACCAGGTCAAAACCAGGGATGCAGTCATCACCAAAACAATAAAAAAAAAAAAAAAAAAAGGGAAAGCACCTCTGCTCTGGAGCCACTCTGGAAGAGCTGGGGTGTTCACCTGGAGAAGAGAAAGATCCAGAGAGACCTCAGAGCCCCTTCCAGGGCATAAAGGGTTTCCAGGAGAGCTGGAGAGGGACTGGGGACAAGGGATGGAGGGACAGGACACAGGGAATGGCTTCCCACTGCCAGAGGGCCGGGATAGATGGGATATTGGGAAGGAATCATTCTCTGTGAGGGTGGTGAGGCCCTGGCACCAAAGAAGCTGTGGCTGCCCCTGGATCCCTGGAAGTGTTCACAGCCAGACTGGATGGGGTTTGCAGCTTGGGATGGTGGAATGTGTCCCTGCCCATGGCAGGGGGTGGAACTGGATGAGCTTTAGGTTTCCTCACAACCCAAACCATTCTGTGATTCCATGAAAAGCAGAGCAGAAACACAAAGGTCGGCAATGGAAAGCAGCCCAAAGGCAAAGAAGTCCAAGGGTGGATTTGAAGGTGGAAAATGAGGCTCCTTACTCTCAGGAGAGGAATTCATTGTAAACCCAAGGGCAGGTTGGACAGATATGGATGTAAAACAAGAAAAAATGAAATGTTTTTACCTTTAATGCTTGGGAGATCAGGTCTGTATTGCCCATGAGCAGAAAAGCTGAGATAAGATCCTCACTGTGAGGCTACAAAGTGGCTCAACATTATAGGATCAGAGAATCACAGAAGGGCTTGGGTGGGAAAGGTCCCTAAAGATCACTGAGTTCCAGCCATACCGTGGCTTTTTATCAGTTTTGAAGTACAAGACCTCTCCTCTTGAACATTTAAGTCTTCCTTTGCCACTGAAGCAGACCTGTTCTATCCTATATGTGCTGATCTGAGCTGTTCTCTCCTCAAATGACCTAAGGTTAAACCAGGTGAGTTGTTCTGCAGGTTAACAGAGCCAAAGTTGTGCCAGGGATGGCAGATTTCACAAAGTGACCATGAGCATCCTTTGTCCCAGGTCATGGCAGACGTGCTCTGTCTTGCTCAGGCTGCAGGGCTGGGTGAGACATTCTGGCACTCTCAGGCTCCAGGGATTATCCATTAGTTAGTGCCAACTGCTCCATTACAGGTTTTCCAGCTGCTTTGTGGCTGAAATGTGCTGTTCACTTTCCTGTTCTCAGTAGGGATCACCTCACTTTGGTGTTTCAGGACAGGATCAGTGGTGGGTGGATCTAAAATCAGAATTTCAGAGTGTGGTCATCATTGTTGACCTACTCAAGGCTGTAGAATGTGGAGATTTAACCACTTTCACCCCCTCTTTCCTCAACATTATTCTTTCTCTGTACATTTCAAGTGCCATCTTTCTCCATCCAATAACCACTCCAAACTGATCATTTATCCTTTTCTTCCCTTTCTTCATCCTCCTTTATGCTTCCTTGGCTCCATTCTGCTTCAGCCTTATTAGAAACCTTTGTCTAATTCCTTTGGCACCTTATTTTTCAGTATTGAAGGGATACCCAGGGTTCACAACACTTCCTAGGAAGTGTGCAGGAGCCTGGAAGAGCTGTCTTACAGTAGGAAGCCTCAGGAGTTGGAAATATTTTATTTGCTGCTAAAATAAAAGCAAGTTTTTAGGCTTTCCCTGATAATTGTTACCATTCCCTACAGGCTGTTGTGGGGTGTGTGGATGGAAACCCAAGAATAGGTTCTGTCCTTGTCTCCTCCAGCAGTTTTTTCATCCTAAATGATGTCATTATGTTGGTGTTGCATCTTGCTCATGGTTACAGTCATCCTGTCTTTCCTTCCTTTGGTGCTCCCGTTGCCAGAGTAAATTTAGAACCAAACTGTGAGCCTTTCACCTCCCATTCTGAGCTTTATTGTAGTGTTCTCTGTGTAAATACTCACAACTGGTCGTGGTAATGAGCAGGGAAAAGCAGCAAAGCCTGGAAATCCAAATAAAGTCAGAACATTTTACATCTTCTATAAAACACAACGTTCACCTTTGCTTTTGTGCTGCCTTGGAGGAGAATCTGTGCCTCCAGGAACTTGGAAGCTGCAAGCGAGCACGGAACAATGCAAGTCTCTGCAGAAATGGGGCTGTGATAACTTGGCTTTTTTGGCCTACATTTCTCAGTGGTTATTATTTGTTAATTATGTTGTAGAGTGCTCACAAGTGGGCTAATTGCTTCCCCAGAGAGCTTGCAAGGAAATGATGGACAGAACAAGGGCAGGATGTTACACATCTCAGATAGAGAGAGGGTAAGGTAGGACACGGGCAACATGGGTAGGGAAACACTTGGAGCAGCATTTTGAAGCTGAGAGCAGAAGAGTTGTGTTGGTTTTTGGAGGGGAGGATGAGTCCCAGTTGAAATTGATCTGAGGAGCTGATTGTCAGAAGAGTTGTTTAAGGAAGCACCGAAACTAAAGGCAGAAATGAAGAAGAAATGCAAGAATTTATCCAAAAAAAAAGACTGCAGAGAGGTTGTACCTGGCTGGCTTGTCACTGGGCTGGGCTGTGCTGTGTGAATCCTTGAAAACGAGGATAAGATCCTTATGAACTGTAGGCACACTGCATGAATGGGCTTCCTTAAAAAATAAATCCCATTCCTCAGACCAACTTTTTTCTTCAGACTATTATAGATGGGAGAGAAGGAAAAAAAATGTGCATACACAGCCCTGTTGTTGTATTTCAAATTTAATTCTCATTCTTGCTGTTTGTGTTTCTGCATCTGTCTTTAGCCTACACAGGAGGGCCCTGCTGATATTTAAGGTATTTCTGGTCTGTCCTGCCCCAAATTGTGAAGTTCTGATTCACTTCCCTGTGCTCTGAGTCCCCCTTTGCACCTGCCTAGAGGAAAGGCACCAAGCCTGAGGAAGGCCCAAAAAAGTGACAACAAAGTGACACGAGGTATTTCTTGGGCTCCTGGGCCACTGCTGGTGCTGAAAAACAGGAAATGTCTGTCCCCTTGCCCAGAGGTCTGAGCTGGTTTGGATCCATGGATCAGCTCTCCCAGAAATCACCCTCTCACATCAGAGGAACAGAAGAGGCTCAAATGTTGATTTTCCTTTTGAGAAGCATTTTCTGAGGGGAAGGGGAAAGGAGAGAAGCTTTAATTTAAATTACCTGCTTTGAATGCTCCTGGAAACAGTTTATTTGTACACAGATCTGCTTTTCTACATTTATTATTAGAAAAGAGCCAGAAGAGGAGTTTGACATAGGCAGGTGTTGTTTTCAAATTTCAAAGCATGTGCAGTTTCCTTTGCCAGAAGCCAAAGCTGTGATGCTGTGACTGTGCTTGCTCTTGGAATTACTACCAGAACTCCTTTCTCTCCTTTGGGTGCTTCCAATGGTTTTCATTTCATTCTTTCTCTCAGCCTCCCAAATCTTCAGAGCCCTCATTGATACCTTTGCTTTTATTCACAGTCTGGCCAGCCAAGCCCCCTTGTTACTTCTTTTGGGGCTCTTCTGTATCTGTTTAGCCTAGGAAGAAATCCTGAACTTGAGAAACAGCAGGGGTTTGGTCTCCTGAATCCTTAATAGCAGCTGCCCATTCCACACACATTACAAAGGGATAATAAAAAGTGCCCAGGACATGTGGAGGAGGCTTGGATTGCTTTGAGCATGGCACAGTACCCACAGTACTGGGGACAGGGATAGGGATGACTGTCCTGGACTCTTGAAGATTTTTTAGACAATTAGAGTCTGGATTCGGGATTAATAAAACAATCTTCACTGATTTGCATCCTGGGCTGATCCCCAGTGTGGGCAGCAGGGGAGGGGAGGATTCTGCTGCTCTGCCCTGCTCAGGTGAGACCCCACCTGCAGAGCTGCCTCCAGCCCTGGGGCCAACAGCAGAAGGACGTGGAGGTGCTGGAGCAAATTCAGAGGAGGCCACAGAGATGCTCCAAGGGCTGGAGCCTCTCTGCTCTGGAGCCAGGCTGGGAGAGCTGGAAGGGTTCACCTGGAGAAGAGAAAGATTCAGAGAGACCTCAGAGCCCCTTCCAGGGCCTAAAGGAGCTCCAGGAGAGCTGGAGAGGGACTTAGGACAAGGGGTGGAGAGACAGGACACAGGGAATGGCTTCCCACTGCCAGAGGGCAGGGATGGATGGGATATTGGGAAAGAATTGTTTCCTGTGAGGGTGGGGAGGCCCTGGCACAGGGTGCCCAGAGAAGCTGTGGCTGCCCCTGGATCCCTGGAAGTGTTCACAGCCAGACTGGACAGGGCTTGGATCAACCTGGAATAGTGGAAGGTGTTCCTGCCCATGGCGAGGGATGGGACTAGATGAGCTGCAAGGTCCTTTCCAACCCAAACCATTCCATGATTTTTCCCCTGCCCATTCCTTTAAAACAGAGTATCTGTTTTAAAGACTCCTGGTGGTTTGATTCCTGGTGATTTGATTCCTCACAGATCTGTCCCAGAAGTGCTGCTGGGTCAGGTCTGTGTTCAGTGTCCCAGCCCCAGGTGCATGTGAGTGGAATTCCGAGTTTATTTCCATCCTTGTTCATCTGGGATTCCTCTGTGAAGGATCTCAAAGCACCTCACAAGCACTTTATGAAACTCTTAACTCTGCTGTGAGTTTCATGCAGTTGATCAGGCATGTTCTGTGCCTTGATAAGCTGTGCCAGAGCTGGAGGGAATAACTTCTCCAGGGTTTCCCAGCAGCTGGGAAGAGAACTTGGGAAACGTGACCTTCCCAGTCCTGTGCTCACTTTGCTGGACTGTACTTCCTCTGTTATTCAAGGTGAGAACAGAACAGTTAGAATTGATTTCGGTGCTTTTTGGGAAGATGAAGTCACTGTGTTTGGATCTCTGCATCGTGCCAACAGAGAGATCCTAGGGGAAATCTCTCCTAGTAGTTTTGTTTATATCCAGTCTTAGGCACAGATGTAATTTGCAGGGAAATGTGAAGGAAGAGAGGTTGTGCTGGCCTCAGCAGAGGAGCTGGAGTGGAATGAGATGTCACAGGGATATCTAAGTGTCTCTCAAGACATGAAAAGGATTTTCTCTGCCATGTGCTGAGTTTTTTTAAACTCATTCCTTATGTCCTTTCAGCCTTCTGCACTTCTTGGGAATTATCCCATGGTGTGTATTCCCCCTTAGCCTCAGCTCCTGGACTTCACTCTCTTCCTTTGTTGTGCAATAACTTAAATAAATTGTATTCTTTTTCCTGAAAAGTGTAAGAACAGTAGGAGGAAGTGTGTGTGTGTGCCCTGTGGGACACAGTGCCAGGATTCCCAAGCTGCCCTTGGAAATACAGGTGCTGTGGCCTGACCAGGATCTGCTCAGGACAGCTGGAATGAATCCCCAGGACTATCCTTGCAATCACGTCCCTGGCCAAAATTTAATCCGTTGCACTTTTGCAACCCTGTTGTTTCCTGTTCTGCCGGTGTTTGCAGGCTGGAGGCAAAACCTGGCTGAGTGTCACAGCTTTATTGTGAAGCTCCTGTTTCACTGATGGGATCAGGCTGGGCTCCAGCTCATCCTACACCCCTGGAAATGGATTGTTTGTATCACAAACAAATGGCATTTTGCACACCAGAAGTATTCAGCAAGAGAGATGGGGGTTGTCTGTTGTGTGAATTATAAGAATGAATGAAAATTGCTAAAATTGGCTCCTTGCTGAGGTACAGGATAAGCTTTTAACAAAAATATAAAATAGAAGGACGAGACAGGCTGGGAGAATTTGGATGTGGTTTTAATAGAAACACATCATGGAATTTAAAACTGAAATAAAAATGGAATCAAATGTAATGTAAATGAAAATCAAGCACCTGTAGATTGCTGCAGTGGGGTGAAATGGGTGCTATTAAGTGGTGATAAAACCTCCTCATTAGGATGTGGTAGCACATCCAAGGCCAGGCTGGATGGAGCTTGGAGCAGCCTGGGATAGTGGAAGATGTCCCTGCCCTTGGCAGGGGATGGAATGGGATGGGCTTTAAGGTCCCTTCCCACCCAAACCATTCCATGATTCTGTAATCACAATAGGGATATCCTGAAGGATGGTAAAATCTCTGTCTTTGGAGGTTTCCATGACTCCACTAAAAAAAGTGGAGCTGGTCTAGCACTCACAGTAGTTCTGCTCCAGAGGTCAATGATCCTATGAATAACCTCCAGATTATTTTAGGCATAGATTTACTATAATAAAATTCCTCGGCCTTTTGATTGCTAGAGAAACAATCTGCTCTTTTGTAGTTGCAAGTGTAGCAAAAATGGATCTTCATAATTCCATGGAAAACATTTTTTCCTTGTTCCCTTTCCATTAATTACTTCCTTACCTCTCTTCTTGTCCTTGCTGGGTTAGAGGCAGCTGATGGCTCATGTGGAGTGTAGAAGTTAATATCAACTGCAAGACACAGCTGATGTTTCAATATATTCTGGCATAGAATTTATTTTATCAGAGTCAAACAGGAAAGTGCTTCTCTGTAGTAATTGGAACTTGTCCTTTTAACAAGTGTCATGTCACCCAGGTATTGGACATCCAGGATTCTCATTCCATTTCCCATCAGTGGATTCATTGTTCTGTTGGTACTCAGGATAAGTCGTAGTAAAGTTAAACCTTCCTATGGGTATGTGGCATGTCCTGGTGATTACACCACCATGGCCAACAACAAACAGAAGTTGCAGAAGACCTGAATTTTTACCACTTTTGTCCAGGCTGAGTATCCCTGCTTCTCATCTCTTTCACTAAACCCTCATTTATTTTAACAGGTTGCCCATGGTAGTGGTGGAAGCATCATCCCAGGAGGGATTTAAAAGCGTTGTGGATGTGGCACTTGGGGACATGGGTTGGTGATGGCCTTGGCAGTGCTGGTGATTTTTTTTGACTCAATGGTCTGAGAAGGCTTTTCCAACCTTAACAATTCTGTGATCACCAGGAGGTCAAATTGCATTCATGTTCAGGTTTTTGAAGCATTACAGGACTGAAAGATGGTTCTGGAGTCCAGACCTTACATTTTCTATTCCAAGCAAGAATTAACCCCCCCTAACATTTCCCTGGTAGTTATCTGAGTTGCTTTCAGTGGTTGAGACTCCCAATGGTTGTTCAGGCTTCACAAAGATACTGACTTCTCCTACTGGCAAAGTTTTCCTGTGGATAATTTCCATCTGCTGCTTGTCCTTTTCCTCATGAGCACCAAGGCCATTGTCCTGTTTTCCCTTTGCATCAGCCCTTTCTGTATTGGGAGTCTGTTCTCATCACCTCTTCACAAGATGCTGTCTGCAATAAACCAATTTTAATCAGGTAAATTAAAAGCATTAGAGCCTCCTGGGTTCCTGTTCTGATGCCAGAATTGACTGCAGAACTGATGGTATGTGGCCTTATTTATGCATGTATTTATTTTAATCCTGCTTAAACTCATCAGGCTACAGGTCTTTGTTCACCCTCTCGCCTGTTTGATCCCAATCCAAATGTTAATGCTTGTACTTAACTTGAAGTTGTCAGCTCCTTAAAGCAAGACTCTGTCATCGTTGATGTCTGCAAAGCTCCAGAGTGACTCTTCAGGAATTATCTGCAGCCATTCCTGGGATGGAAAGATACAGGGATGCCCTCAGCTCTTGCCTCTCAAGTTTTGTGCACTGCATGGGGGTCCTACCAACCTCTCAGTGAGGATCTGAAGCAGCAGGATCTGGAACAGAACAGGATTATTTTAATCTTATTGTTACAGTTTCTCAGCAAGGAAGTTGGTAAGAAAGGCAGAACAGCAGTGGCTGCATTTTGAAGCTAAGAGCAATCCTGTGTTTTCCATGGAACTCAGGCTCCGTGTGCTTCATCCAGCCCACTTTCTGTCATTTAAGTGAGAGCCTACTGAAATAGTTTAGCTTTATTCTGCCTTTTTGCTCATCCCTTCTGGACTTTGCCTTTTGTGTCGTTTTTGTGAATCAGATTTCACAAAATCTGTGAATTAGTACCAACAAGGCAAAATCATGTGAAATTACTGGGCTTGAGTAATAGTAGTTCATATGTAGCAGACAGAGATGGTGTAAGAGATTCTTTTATTCCCCTGTTTTAAGGTTTTATGTGTGAAAAAGGAAATACTTACATTCTGAAGAGGAGGGAAACTTCTCTGAATTAATCCAGGCTGCTTCTCTTACTCCTCTATGTTGCCACCACCCTTTGCTTTGCCCGTAGGTTCTGTCTCCTTTTTCCTCCCAGGGTAGCATGCAGATGAAGTTCTTATTTTTGAATATTAATTATAATAATCCCAGAATGGTTTGGGTTGGAATAGACCTTAAAGCTCATCCCATTTCTGCCTCTGCCATGGACACCTTCCACTAGTCCAGACTGGGTTTCAAACCTGTTTGATTTCATCATGTGTCTAAATCCTTCCCACTATTGACTTCTTCTCTTCTTGTTTTCACTGATGTGAATTCCTTTGATAATTGACCATGATCCCCTGTTTTGTCCCTTCACTGAATAACTGAAAGGTGCTCTGAGAGTGGGATGCCCTGGAGATGCAATCCTGATCCTGCAGGATTCAAGGCAACCAGGATTTCCCTCTGTAAAGTTAGTGTACGCCCTTAATGATTTAATCAGCAAGCAAAAAAGGCAGAGAAAAACACAGTGGTACATGGAGTGCTTTATGTCCTTTAGATTATTTTCCATACATTTCACTAATTACATAAACAGATGATATTTACAGGGAACTTCTGCCTGTAATTGACCTTCATCTCTTCCTGTGCACTTCCCAACCTCTCCTTGAATTTTCCTATTGTTTCCTCTTACTCATTCCACATTTAACACCATATTTCAAGCAGTGCTTTTGTTTTGCTCAGGACCATCCCACCAATTCCCTATTCCTAATTCCTTTTAACTTCATCTCAGCACAATTTTGTGGGCAATTTTGGAACTCATGGCATGGACAAACATCTTTTCCAAAGCCCAATCTTCAGGTTTCCCTCTAGTTCCAGCAAAATTGCTCTTTCCCTTTTACTTGATCATCAGTTCTCTGGAGCAAGAATATTTCTTTCTGTCTTTTATCTGGTGAAAATTTTGTCTTTCAGAAGCTTCAGCAGCACAATCCACTTTTAGGGATATCTGCCTTTTTTTTCTTGGAAGTTTTTCTCTATGTTGGGTCAAACAGGGGAGGAATTACATAAACTGTGAGGGGTTAGAGAAAACCCCTGGTTAGAGTTCAGCAGTGTTCCCATGGCTACTGGGACAGGTACACCACAGAAGCAGGAATACCTTGGCATTTAACAGCCCTTCCAGGTGATTTATGGTTTTACATAAGCTTTTCCTAAACTCAGAGGTTTTCTAGGGTTGGCACCTCTTTGCCTGTCTCCATGCCCTGTTAATTCTGTGCTCAGTGGCCCATGGTTATTAAAATTCTTATCAATAAAGGAGTTTCTGAGCAAGGTTCTTATTTTCTAAACTCATACATACCTTTGGAACTCCTCTGCTTAACCAAAGGAACATTTGTTTTTATGCCTAATGTACTTCATGAAAAGAAAGAAATGTGTAGAGTTCATGTAATATTTGCCTTCAATTACAGTAATTAAGTTGTCAAGACTTGAAGTCACCAAGGCAATGAGAAAATCCTTTCCTGGTTGGCCAGGGGGTAATGGGTGTTCTGGGCCTGAGTGTGTTTTACACATCGGGGTGGGGAGGGAAATGGTTCTGGCTGAAAACCTGGGAGTCTGTTTGTCCTTTTGCAATCCAGGGTGTCAAAATCCTGCTGTGGAGGGAAGGAAAATGACCTTGTTTGCCTGGGCTTCAGCAGGGCCAGGGAAGTGATTGTCCCTCTCTGCTGGCACTGCCAGGGCACCTGCAGTGCTGGGGACAGCTCTGGGACCCTCCCAGCAAGAGAGACCTGGAGGGGCTGGAGCATGTCCAAGGAAGGGAGCAGAGCTGGGGAAGGGGCTGGAGCACCAGGAGGGGCTGAGGGAGCTGGGAAAGGGGCTCAGCCTGGAGAAAAGGAGGCTCAGGGGGGACCCTGTGGCTCTGCTCAACTCCCTGACAGGAGGGGACAGACAGGGGGGGCCGGGCTCTGCTCCCAGGGAACAGGGACAGGAGGAGAGGAAAGAGCCTCAAGTTGCATCTGGGGAAGATCAGGCTGGACATCAGGAGGAATTTCTTAATGGAAAGAGTTGTTAAACATTGGAAGAGACTGCCCAGGGAGGTTTGCAGTCCCCTCCCCTGGAGGTGCCCGAGGAAGGACTGGATGTGGCACTCAGTGCCTTGGTCTGGGTGACAAGGGTGGTCACAGGATGGACTTAATGGTGTTGGAGCTCTTTTCCAAGCTAAATGATTCTGTGATGACATTGGATTCCCTGCCTGTTGGGTCAGGTCTTACTAAAACCAGGTTTAACATAAATATAGCTCAACCCATTTATCCTGGGAATTCTGCCTTGTTAAACTTCTGCTGCAGTTCCCCTTTCAAATGTAACCTGTCTGGAGATGTGTGTGGATACATCCTGGTTTTTCCCTGTGTTCCACATCCCTTTTCAGGCTTCTTTGCCAGAAGTCAAATAGTTTCAGTTACTTCATAACCCTTCAGGAACACTACAACATATCCCTACAAGAAAAGTCCCTAATTTTGATAAGTGCCCACACAAACATCACTGGAATCTCAAGTGCAGCCTTACTTTCGTTCCACTGGAATGGCTCTCTTGAAAGCAGATGGATGAGGAAATCACCACTCGTAATGCATCACTAATGACACCAATTTTTGCATTCCTGCTCATGGGAGTAAAGGTTATGGATGCATAAGGAGCCAGACCTGGAAAACCTTACTCACAAACCCTAATAAACCCAGCTTCAGCCAGCAAGTTTAATGATGCCCTCAAGAGAGCCAGGTCCCTTATCTGCAGCATCACACAATAACTATAAAGTGTTGAGATAAGTGGGGTTTTATCTACCAGCTCTCTGCTGGCCTTCCCCTAGTATCAGGTTATGGCAGTGAAAGTGGCTGTGAAATCTGACTGCTCTGATTTGGGCAGGCAGGATTCAGGATGTGTGGGCAGAGTGGATGCTCTTACCCATCTGTGCATTTATGAATGGAAAATCAGGGAGTTAGCTCTCACTGTAATCCCTGTGGATCTCCTTTCCTTCAGGAAGAGGTTGTAGGGCAGATGGCGAGGATTCTACACCATCCTTCCCAGCTTTTCCCATCCAGAGGGGGTACCTGTTCCCTGTGGTGTGTGCAAGGCTTTAAAAAAACAATTAATGAGCTGAGGGAGCTGGGAAAGGGGCTCAGCCTGGAGAAAAGGAGGCTCAGAGGGGACCTTGTGGCTCTGCACAACTCCCTGACAGGAGGGGACAGCTGGGGGGGTCAGGCTCTGCTCCCAGGGAACAGGGACAGGATGAGAGGAAACGGCCTCAAGCTGTGCCAGAGGAGGGTCAGGTTGGACATCAGGAGGGATTTCTCCATGCAAAGGGTGGTCAGGCATTGGAGGGAGCTGACCAGGAAGGTTTGGAGTCCCCACCCCTGGAGGTGTCCAGGGGGTGACTGGATGTGGCAGTCCGTGCTCTGGGCTGGGGACAAGGTGGGGTCAAGTCACAGGTTGGACTCGATGGTCTTGGAGCTCTTTTGCAACCTGAATGATTCTGTGATTCTATGAAAATTTGGGACATTTCCAAGAGTCATTTGTGACTTTTGCCAAGCAAAAGGCTATACCACAAAGGCTTTGTTTTGAGTGCTTTGGTATGTATGTGAACAAGCCTTAATTTCAGCTGCCTTTCTGGTTTGTTTTTTTTGTAAATGTCAGATAATTTAACAAATTATACATTTCCATCTTGTGGCATTTGTTGCTTTCTCAGTCAATTTTCTTCATGCCATCCATAACATCCAGCTCCAGAGCTGTACTTTGCTTTTAGTTTGGTATTTCTTAGTTTGATATTTCCTTTCTAGAAAGGAGACTCTTCATCTGCATCTGGAGATGAGCAGCTCTTTATTTCATATCTGCAGAAACCTTGTAAGATGTAACCTGTGATGTTGTTTGTGCCATCTGATAACGTGTGATCAAATGGAGCCTGTTTAAATAACAGCATCTGGGACACCCTGACAGCAGAGCAGCTCTGAAACAAACATTTCCAAAGATCAGATAAGATGGGAGAGATGCCTCAATGCTGGATTGCTCCCTGGATTACAAGTTCTTTGCGGAAGAGTTATTCCAGGCATGGGATTTCCTTTGTGCCACAGGCTAATGGATTGCAGTGGATCATTTTTCATGCTGCTTTATGTCTTGCAGAGACATGTGCTTTGTAAAGTCAGTGTAATGCACTGAGTATGGTAGTGGTAGACAGGAGTTATGTAGGAGTAGGTAAACTAAGGAACTCAAAACAACTGAAAATTGTCTTGGTTTGTGTTCTCTGGCTGCCTTCCCTCCTTCCACCTCTTTTCCCTAAACCTACAGCATCTTTCACATTAAAGGCTGCCTCACTTCCACCCAAATCTGTGCTTTCACAGTTAATTTTCAAAGCTCCGTGTTGCTTTTCAGTATTTTCCTTATCAGTCTGCAAAAAAACAACATTATGTTTAAAGCCATGACTCCTGACTCACTCCTGCTCATCTTTGTTCCCTTGCAGGAGGATATTGCTGATCCTGACTCCCAGGAAGAGAAGGAGAAGAACTGCTGGCTCTCCAGCCCTGGAGATGGTTCCAACACAGTGAAGAGCGCTCTCACTGTCCAGGAATATTTTGCCAAGCGCATGGCAAAGCTGAAGGGATCCCAGCAGGAAGCAGATCCAAAGTTGGATCATTCCAGCCCTGCAGCTGAAGAAGCCGTGGAGCCTTCAGAAGAGATGGAAACCAAAGTCAAAAAAAAAAAGAAGAAGCAGAAGAGAGATGATGAGGCAGAAAGGACAGAGGACTGTGAGAAACCAGGGAAAAAGCCTAAGACAGGGAGCTTGAATGGAAAAGAACTGGATGATCCACTAAATGAATGTCACAAAAGGAAAAAAAAGAGGAAGCATAAAGAAGGAGAAAACATCAGTTGTGAGGAGAATACAGGCAATGGAGAAATTTCTGTGGGAATGTCTGAAGGGGAAGAACTCAGCTCGGAGGAGCAGGAGGAAAGGCAGAAGAAACGCCACAAGAAGAAGCACAAAAAGCAAAAAGAGGAGACAGGGGAGTGTGGGGAAGGAGCACCCAGAAAGAAAAAGAAGCACTGCAAGAACATTTAACCCTTTCAGGCTCAGGGGTGAGTCTGTGTTACAGGAGGCTCTGTGTAAACACAGCACCAATCCATGCTTGGACACTGCTCCAGCTCCAGCTTGGACAGGCTGAATCTAAACACAGGCTGGATCTAAACCCAGCTCTCCCAAGGGAAAACATGGTGCTGGGCCAACAGGAGCTGCAGTGCCACTTTCAAAAGAGAGGATCAACACATCAAGACTGTAAAAGGCAGGGAATGACTTTCTGCTGCTTCACTTGACTGTGTTTTTCTCAATCCAGGAGAAAAAAATTAAAAATCACCCTAGTACTACCTTTTTTATTAAAATTGTTTTCACTTGTGAGAGCCCAGCTCTGCTTCTGGAAGCAGGAGGGGGTTTGCAAAGCTGTTTGTGTTTTTTCATTGGTTTTTGCAAAGTGGTGCCTAATTTTTACATTTATCTCTTTTTACATATAAAATGAATGTTGTTTCTTCCCAAAATGCTTACTCTGATTAAAAGTTTGCTCACAAAAGTGTCAGCACTTAAAGGTGAAATAAAAAGACCTCCCTGTGCCTCCAAACCATTGTCAAACAGTTGTAACTTTGCACCAAAGCTAAAGGCAATGTGTATTTCCCTTATCATTTATTAACCATACCTAAATCTTTGATTTAGGAAATACTCAGGATCTCTTCACTGGTACCTCTGGAATCCAGAAAGCTGCCTTGGATAGAGCAAGGTGTTTTTTTTTGAAACTGAGAGACCCATAGATTTTAAAAGCACAGTCTGATTGCTGTTGCCATTCACATATTGAAAACTTGCAATTTGGATTTATAACCAAACTGAGCTTGTTTCTCATTGTAAGCCTGGAAATAAGGAATGCTGGAACTGGGCACTGCCACGAGCAGTTTTGTGGGAGATCTGAAACATTCAGCATGAATTTTGGCATTTTAATGTCATTTAGAGCTGTCATGAGAGATGGGTGAGCTTGGAAGTGGTGGAATGGGAAGAAGGATTCCCCTTCCTGGTGTCCTGTTCTGATATTTCTTTGGCCACAGCAAACTGGCAGCACAGCCCTGAACACCAGCCAGTTGTCCTGGAAGAATCCAGAATCCAAATCCATGAGCTGCTCATTTCATCCAGGCCTGGCAGGGTTTCATCAGTGTAAATCTAAAACATCCCATTGGCTGCTCTGCTGAAGAAAATGGGTACATTTTTATATTGTCTCAGCTCAGTGGAGTTGCTTAACACGGTCTGAGGAACATTGTCAAGATGCAGATGTTAATAGGGAAAAAAATTTCCTTAAGCTGCCTTTATTGTGCAGTGGAGGAAGCTCCATCTGCAGCACCCAGACCACATGGATGGTTTGGTTGCAGCTCAGCTCCTTTTTTTAAGATCTCTTGGTTTCCAAAGCACCTTTTCTTTCCCTGCCTTCAGGACATGCTCATTCACTGCAGCAAAATGAAGTTTCACTTCTTGTATAGGAGAACAAGATTCCTTAGCCTGGATTTCACATGCCAGGGGTTTTAACCCTTGTTGAATCTCCTTTTCGGGGTTTACAATTATTATTCACCATAATTTGCTTGTACCTGGCTTCCTTAAATGAAACACCACCACATACTATCAGTTATTGTCAAAATGGGGGGAAAACTCCATGCTTGAGGTGAAAAAAATCATCTTCTCAGTGAAAGAAGGCAGCAAAATAATGTTTTATGTTAAACCAAAGCATCCCTCCTGACTTCTTCCTCACCACAAGTTGGATTTTTTGTTATTAGAATCCAATAGCTTGATTGTTTCCAATTATTATATTTTAACTCTTAAGCCAACTCAACTTTACAGCCTCTCTGGGATTTCAGTTTAAAAAGGTGCTACTCAAGGAATAAGGTTTCCTTCTCCAAATACTGCTGGGCTTTTTTGTTTTTTCCCTCTGTAAATTTTCATGTGTTTCTGTGTGCTGGTTCTTGTGGGTGTTTGGCCACATTCCAGTGTCAGTTACAGGAAGAATAAAACCAGGAATAAACCTTTAAATTTGTGCTGTTGCTCCTGTTAAATTTTGGATACCCAACACTTAAATCTGGCTCAGATGGAAGTATCAGCTACCAATGGAAGATTCTCAATTTCTGCAATAAATACACAGCACTTTATCCTGGGAAATGTGGAATTTTAATGTGCCCCAAGCTCTGCATGTGGTTGTAGGAGGGGAAAATCATAATAAATAAATAATCATAAATCATAAATTTCTTGTATTTGACAGAAACAATTGATTTAACTGCTCTGCTCTGTGTTTGTGGTCAACATTACTCAGTGGAAAGCTCTTCTTACCAGATACTGTCCAGTGAAATGGATGATTGGAACAAGAGAAACATGTCTCAGAGTAATAAATTACATATATATTTTTTGTTTATTTGCTTCTAGTGGGTTTTGAGTTCTGTTCTAACCCAACTCTGGGTTTGGCAAGAAGGCCTTTTTTAGAAAGCACAAGAAAAAGAATTACGTCAGTGCCCAGATGGTGGAATTAGCAGAATGTGAGCACAAAGGAGCGACTCGGTTTCATTTCCGCGAAAATCAGACTTTCAAACTCCGAGGCCTTTTGTTACAAATTCATCCATTGTCCTCACAGAATTGAGGTGGCTCCCAGTGAAATTACCTGGACACCAAGGAAAATGAGAATCCCCGCTCTGCTCTCGCTCCACAACGGGGAATGAGGCACTTGCAGCACAGATATTAAAATGTTTTCAGTTTTGGTAACCCCGGGTCAGCAGTGACTGAAGGAAATTTTCCTTTTTGCTTTGGGAACATTCCAACACTGGTTTCTCCTGAGCTCTTCCATTCTTTGCAGGGATAGGGCTGTTCTTGGCCTTGAGGCTTGGAATTCACTGCGGGATCCATGGCCAAGGATGTGATTGGCAAGTGCAGTGTTAGAGCAGCAGTAATGGAGGTTGAATTGTGCTTGTAAGCACAATTACAGGAGGAGAGGCCATGGAAAAATAGTCCTGGTACCACTGTTGGACCCAAATCTGCATGAACTTTGTGGGCTTTTGGAGTTTTGTCTGACTGTTGAGCTTTCCTTCACAGACAAGGATGGGAAATGGCACCAGAGTAGCTCAAGTGACAGCCCAGACATGTGGTAAAGGCAGAATTCCTTGAATTTCCTCCCAAGATGTGCCAGCTCTGATGCTTCACACGCAGCCAGTGTATAAAGCAGTGGTAGTATTAGAGAATCATGGAATCATTAAGGTTGGAAGAGCCCCCTAAGACCCTCGAGTCCAACCATTCCCTCAGCAGTGCCAAGGCCACCACTGACCCATGTCCCCAAGTGCCCCATAGTAACAACCAGGGTTTTTAAAAGCATGAATGCAAGACACCATTAAAGATTTTAGAACCACCTGTGCTTGTGTTTAAGTGAATTTGAGTCCATTGGGATGCAGCTGCTTTGTGACTTTTGTGAATTGAAGGGGCTGGAGCGTGTCCAGGGAAGGGAGCAGATCTGGGGAAGGGGCTCAGCCTGGAGAAAAGGAGGCTCAGGGGGGACCTTGTGGCTCTGCACAACTCCCTGACAGGAGGGGACAGCCAGGGGGTCAGGCTCTGCTCCCAGGGAACAGGGACAGGAAGAGAGGGAATGGCCACAAGTTGTGCCTGGAGAGGTTCAGGTTGGACATCAGGAGGAATTTCTCCATGGAAAGGGCTGTCAGGCATTGGAAGGGGCTTCCCAGGGCAGTGGAGGAGTCCCCATCCCTGCAGGGATTTCAAAGCCATGTGGATGGGATTTCAAAGCCAAGTGATGGCACTTGGGGACATGGGTCAGAGGTGGCCTTGGCAGTGCTGGGAATGGTTGGACTCGATGATCTCTGAGGGATTTTCCATCCTAAACCATTCTGTGGCTCTGTGGAGCGTCTGGGGACAGCTCAGCATCGTGTCCATGGCTGCAGTTCTCCTTTCAGCTGCCCTGGTGCTCTGCCTCCAGCTCCTCAGCTCTCAGCAAGGACAATTAGCTGCATTCATCAGCCTAATTAACCAGTTTTCTCCTGTTTAAACACACGAGACTGAAGCTGTTGCAGCATTCACCTTCAAAAGACAGAAGCTACATCACAAAACCTCCGAGCCTGCCAACACCAAGGGAAGGAAGGAAGCTCCAAGAAGAGAGGGAAACCACACAAAATCTGTTGGAAACACTGCCCAGCATCACACCTGGCTGGAAAAAAAAAAAGATCTGGGAATAGTGTATCCTATTGGAAATGGGGTGAGGATTGTGGGCATCCAAAGCCATCCTTTACCTAATTCCCTCTCACTCCTGGGCAGGAGCCCCCAGGGAGGATCTGAGCTCAGAGAACTTGGGACAATAACCAAGGCTTTTGTTTCCGTACCTGTTCCACCGAAGGATAAACCAATGTTGTCTTGGATCAGCAAACTTTAGTGATGTAGGACTGGGAAATGCAGTACAAATACATAATTTTTGGTGGCAGAAGTGGGAATATTGTAAAACAAATTGAAGCTTCATTTCTCAGCAAGTCAAAATCTGCTTCTGAATCACGTAAATACATTTTTTTCTTATCTTGATCCGTCTTCATAAATTTAAAGGTGTAAGAGGGAAACTTCCTAGTTCCTTTCAACCTAAAGGCACTAAAATATATATTTTTGTAACCTTTAAACTGCATTTTTAAAGTAGTAAGAGCAGAACTATTCAGCAAAATGCTGAAAAATTTAGCATTTCAAGGGGTGGGGACCGGGAGCTTTTCTGCTTTTTTTTTTTTGGTATAATGGGAAAGCTCTGGGGGTTTTTTACCTAGAAAATAAATGGTCCAGGTAGCAATCCCTGGGGAAAACCTGCTGGGATCAAGGAGGATGGGCGGTGGGCAGAGTTGGGAACTACAGCTCTGAGGGAATCTTCTGCTGGGAACCCCCAGCTCTCTCTGCAAAAACTTCCCCTGGGAGCCAAGAGTTTCATCAATAATTAAGGAACATGTGAATATTGAGCTAATTTAGGATTTGCACTTTCTCACATATTTTAATGTCCCTGAAGGTTGGTGGGGTGCGAGATGGAGGGGAGGAGTAAAAATAAACCCTCCCTTTGCAGGGATAAAATTCCAGATGTCGGATCCACCCCTCCCCCCAAAGAAAGAGGGATATTTTTAAAGAGGTGGTCGTTCCATATAGAGTTCAGCCACTCATTTTCTGCCTGGCCCATGGGAGTTGTTGCCACTGTTCCCCATCCATGAAAATGGGGGAGAACAAAGCTTTCTTCCCCCCTTTGTCTGCTCCATCTATTTTCGCTCGCGGCTTTTCGCCGTAATTTCCCTGTTCCCAAAGCCCTGGGAGAGCTCTGCTGCTTCCTGTGCCCCAGATACAGGTGAAGCCTCGCAGCAGAGAGGGGAAGGTGAGCACACACACACAGAAAAAAAAGGTAATCCCGAGGTTTTTCCAGACTAATTACCCCGATCCGGTGGTAATTAAGAGCTGGCATTTTCACATGGCCCCAGCCTCCTTTATGTAACGTGGGAGCTTCCGACAGGACAGGTTTGACCAGCATTTTAGGCAGGGTGCAGAATGAAACCCTCCTTACTAATGCCATCAGAATGCCAGGTGCTGCAGGAGAGGGGGAGAAGGGGAAAAAAAAAAAAGTGGTTATTAATAATAGTAGCAGTGTTTGCACTTAAAATTCTGTGTGGGGGCCCTGGGAAGGGAGGAAATCCAAACGAGGAATATTCTGCTGGATTTCTTTGTGCTGTAACCACACAGGAGCCCTAGATTGGGTCTCAGGAGGTTCTGAAAAGCCACGAGTTGACCCCTGTGATACCTTTGGGAGGTCAAATGTTACTCCCAGGATGTGGAGGGAATAATGAGGATCAGGAACACCCAGAGAGGTGCTCTTAGAGTTTCCAGGCTTTGGCAGCAGAGACAGGAGTAGGTGCAGGTCCTGTCCTTGCTCAGGGTTTTATCCTCTCCCAAACCTATCCACCCATCCTGCAAAATGTGGAAACACAGGGCAAGGTGGAAGCAGTCCTGTAAAAGGCATCCACTGGAATTCATCCATCTCTTTCCTTTTCCCAGGAAGGGAAATTCTGCTGCTACTACTAAAAATTCCTGGCCTCTGGGGCCTCCACAGAGGTGTTTTTATATTCATGATATCTAGGTCCTGAGCATCCTGAGGGTTAAAAAGTAACAGTGAGCCATGCAACATATTCACCATACCCAAAGTACCATCCCGTTCAAAATATAACCTTGCAACCCCTGGCAGCCTCTTTTACAGGGCACTTCCACCCTTCCTAAAGGAACCAAACAAAATTAAGGATGTTCCAGGATTTCTTCCCAAATTCTTGCTGCCAGCCACTGCAGCAGCTGCAGCCTGCAAAATGCACCCGGGAGACCTGTGCAGGGCAGGGTGGGGAGTTTGACATCCTCCCTCCCTGCCCCATCCCGGCACTTCAAGGCGTGAGACAGGACTTTGGGAGAGATCAGGAGCTGCTGGGACAGAACAAGCTGTCCCCAGGAGCGTGCCCAGCTCCAAACCCCAGATAAAAGGCAGCTCCTCCATGTGTGTGTGTGTGGAAAGGGTTTATAAATCTGTCCCGAGACCAGGAAATCTCCTGCGCCTTTTAGATTTAAGAGAAGTTGCCTTCCTGTTGTATTCCCAGATAACGCAGCTCTGATGGAGCCCACTTGTAAATAGCTTAATAGATTTAATCAGTTCCTTTGGAAAATGTTGTTGCTTCCGCAGGGCTTTAGTTCAGTCCCGGGGAAAAGCTCGGGGAGGGCAGTTGCTGCTTCTGCTGCGAGCGAAGCTGGCGGATTCCAGCTCTCCTGACCCCAAAATCGCTGCAATCCACAAGAAACCAGAGCCATCCCGCTCCTGTGCAGAGGGAAGGGAGAAACCAGGAAGCCCAGGCGGATCCTGCCCGGCTCACATTTACATGAGCTCTCTCCATCACTCCTAATCTGACAAGAGTCAATAGGAACACCCAGGCACGTGGGAAACCTGCCCGAACTCCCCGGCCTGGGATCTGCGCCGGGGTTTTCCCCCCTGCCTTGGGGTCAGATGGGGCAGCCTCGGCCAGCCCCAGGAAACGCCCGCCCATCCCGCACCCCGTCCCGCTGCTTTTCTGGCCGCACGGAGAGGAAACCCACGGTCCGTCAAAGCGGAGCTGCTGCAGCCCTGCAGCCCCGTGTCCGCGGGTCAAAATCATACAGGAATCCAGGCACCAAATACATTCCCCCGGGCAGGCTGCGGGGGTGAGCCGGGAAAGGGCAGTGAGCTGGGGATTTTCGGTGCCATCACCTTCCTGGAGATCCTTTGTCCTAGTGAGAGAAAAGCTGCTTGGATGACTTTCCCACCCAGCTGGGGTTAGTGGGGAACACCATTGTGTGGCTTTGGGATTTCCATCCCACCCAGCCTTTTTGGGTTGCACCGGCACTCCATAAAAAGCAGGAGCAAGGAAAAGATCCTTTGTCTCCCAGTGTTCAGGGATGTACAGCAGGGACAGACTGGAGATGTTTCAACCTCTTTGAGCTGTGCCCAGCCCCATCTCTGCCTTATTTTCCCCTAAAAGCTCCCTTAGGCGTCCCACCAGGCTGCACAAGCACCCGCCAGCAGGTTCATTGTGTCCCAGTTTCCATCCCATTCAAAGGGACCTGGAAATTTGGGTGAAAACTCACATGGGGTGGGCGAAGCACAGCCTGGGCTGGCGGTTAAAGCAGGAGAAGTGGGGAAAAGTTGTCCCTGTCTGTGGGATCCGTGCCTCGATTTCCCTTGGCAAAGAGGGCTCCTGCAGCTTGTCAAAGCCTGGGGAGGGGCCTTTTGCACCCCAGTGGGATATTCCTTCCAGTGCCATTTTCCTTCTCTTTCCCAGTTTTCAGTGCCTTTATCTCCTCTCTCTGTGTTACCCCCCAGCCTTTAAAGTTTGAAGGTCTCTGAGGTGCAGGAGGGCAGCGGGGCTGTTTGGGGGCGGGACATCTCCGGCTCTCTCCTCACTCCTTTTCAGAGAGCAAAATAAGGGGAAAAGAATAATAAAAGGGGGGAGGGGGGAGTGGGAAGGAGAAAGGGGGGTGTTGGGGGTGCTGCTTCCCCGGGGGGTGCCGGGCAAAGGGGTGGGGAGAAGTTTTCTCGCTGCACCATCCCGGCCGGGGCTGAGGAGTTTGCAAACAAGGAGGAGCAGCGAGTCCCTTCGGTGTCATTGGAGGAGGCTTTTTCCAAGGAGCTCATAAATACGGGAGAGGCCGGGCAGGAGGCTGGGACTGCGCGGGGACCCCGAGGGCAGCGCGGCGGGGCGGGGGGGCCGGGGGGCCATGGCTGCGCTGCTCAGCACATTCCCCTGGCCGGAGCGGCTGGAGGGGGACGCGGGCGAGGGGTTGTCCCCAGGGCCACCCCCCCGAGCGTCGCAGGGCGAGAAGGGCTCCGAGAGCCGCATCCGCCGGCCCATGAACGCGTTCATGGTGTGGGCGAAGGACGAGAGGAAGCGGCTGGCGGTGCAGAACCCCGACCTGCACAACGCGGAGCTCAGCAAGATGCTCGGTGAGCAGCGAAGGGGGCGCGGATTTGGGGGGCGACGCGCGGGGGAAAATCGGGGACTCACTCGGGCATCCTCGGGAGTGCAAACCCTGCCTGGATCCGGTGCCCCGGGGGAAGAACCTGGGCACCCACCCGCCCGGCAATCCTGGTGCAAATCCTGACGGGATTCAGTGCCCAGGGGCACCCGCCGGAGATCCCTGCGGGTGCAAACCTTGTCCGGATTCGGTACTCATGAGTCCAGCAGGGCATTCCCGGGGGTGCAAATCCTGCCCGGTGGCCCGGGGGAGGCACCCACGCACCCACCCGGGCGTGGGATGCACACCCTGCTCGGATCCAGCGCGCCGGGCTTGGTCCCCAGGCACCCACCTGCGGTCCCGGGAGTGAAAACCCCGTCCGGATTCAGGGCATTGGGGTGGGGATCCAGGCACCCTCCAGCCGTTCCTGGGGTGCAAATCCCATCGGGATCCAGTGCCCCATGGTGGGCACCCTGCACCCACCCGGTCATCCCGCGGTGCAAATCCCATCCAGATCCAGCGCCCTGGACTGGGAATGCCAGCTCCACTGGCCATCCCTGCGGGTGCTAACCCTGCCCAGGTGGGGACCCGGTCTGGCACAGAGCAGGAGGGCACCCCTACACCTACTTGGCTGTTTTTGGGGGTGCAAAGCCAGCCCGTGCAGCACGCTGGGGCTGCAATACCTGATGGAGTTCTGCACCCCGGGAGCAGCACCATGCACCCACCCTGTCACCCACAGTGTGCTCACCCCAGAACTGTCCCACACTCCAGGTGTGCAGCCACTCCTCAGGGTGCAAAGCCTGATGGTGTCCTCCATACCAGGGGACAAGCACCCTGCCACCTCTCTGCTGCAAGCCCTGAGGGTGCTGCCCTGCTCTGCAAGGAGGGACCCCCAAATTTTCCTGGCCTGTCCTTGTTGTCCCACTTTGTGTTACATGGCTGCTGTTACTTTTGGGGGATCACAACCCATTCTGAGAACACATTTGTTTCCCACTCCCCATCCACTATTTCTCCCTTCCTCCCAATCCCCATTTTGATGTGAAACCAAGAGGACAAACCAAAATTATCAGCCCAGACAGCCTGAGAAAGAGCTGCCCGAATTGCAACACAGCTTTGCTGCCCAACCTCTTATCCAAAGTTTGTGTTTCCCTGGACAGTTCTGTGGTGTTTTCTTTGGTGGTTTGGGTTTTCTCCTCGCTGCTTTGCCATGCAGCATCTCAGCTTATTAGTGTTATTTCTGCTGTCTCAGGCCATGGGAAGGCATCAAAGGCTTTGATGTATATCCTCATTTCTCCCCCTTACCCTGAGGAGCAGCCTGGGACAGCCTCACTGTGGGATAAAACACCCCTGCCCAATGCTGCTTCTCTGTGCTGTGTCTTGGAGACATTTTATCTCAAACAAGGAGGCACGAGGTCATAGGATTACAGAATCATGGAATGGTTTGGAAGGGACCTTAAAAACCATCAAATCCATCCCCCTGCCATGGGCAGGGACACCTTCCACCATCCAGACCAGCTTTCACAGTGCCCAGGTCTCCCTGTGCCCTGCTGCAAGCCCTGGCAGGGCACAGGCTGGGGCACCTTAAAGGACAGCACGTCCTGACCTCTGCTCAGCCAGGCACGGCCTTGGCTGTCCCTGCTCCACAGGGAGCTGGGAGAGTTCATCTGCCTGGATTTATTTACTAACCCTAAACCCACCTTGCGTGGGGACTTGGGATGAAGGGAGGCAGAGACCCTACAGCAGCCTCAATTCCCCCCTTCTTCTCCCACCCCTGCGGGGATTTTGGGATGTGTGGGACACTGGGCACCCTTGGGAAGCTGCGGCTGCTAAGGGAGCGTGTCCTCCGTTTCAGGGAAGTCCTGGAAGGCGCTGAGCCTGTCGCAGAAGCGTCCCTACGTGGAGGAGGCCGAGCGGCTGCGGGTGAAGCACATGCAAGATTATCCCAACTACAAGTACCGGCCCCGTCGGAAGAAGCAGGTCAAGCGCATCGGGAAGCGGGTGGATCCCGGCTTTCTGCTGGGCAGCCTGACACGGGGGGACCAGAACTCTGTGCCGGAAAAGAGGACCTGCAGCCGGGCCGGGGGGGACAAAGAGGGCCCGGGTGAGTACCCCCCCCGCCCGGGGCTGCCGGCAGTGCGGGCGTACCGGGAGGCTCCAGGCAGCGGCAGCAGCACCAGCGTGGACACCTACCCCTACGGGCTGCCCACCCCGCCGGAGATGTCCCCTTTGGATGCCATAGACCCCGAGCAGAGCTTCTTCTCCTCGCCCTGCCCCGAGGAGCATCACCGCCCCCACCTCGCCGGTGCCACCTTCTCCCCGGAGTACGCGGGCGGCTCCCTGCCGTGCGGCCACCACCCGCTCAGCCCCATGCCACAGCCGGCCACCTGCATGATCCCCCCGGCCTCCAGCTGCCCTTCCCTTCCTCCTCCTCCTCCTCCTCCTCCTCCCAGCTACTACACACCCGCCTTCCCCTCCCTGCCCCCTCCCAGCCTCCATGCCCACCTGGGCCAGCTCTCCCCGCCGCCCGACCACCACGGCTTCGACACCTTGGACCAGCTGAGCCAAGCGGAGCTGCTGGGGGAGATGGACCGCAATGAGTTTGACCAGTATCTCAACAACCCCGGCCACGGTGACCACCACCACAGCGGGGCCTTGGCCAGCGGGCACGTCCCGGGCTCTGGCAGCTCCCACAGCTCTGAGAACAGCCTCATCTCCGTCCTGGCCGATGCCACGGCCACCTACTACAATAACTACAGCGTCTCTTAGGAGCCCAGCCGGGGCCGCCTGGACTGGCCCAGGAAGGACCCGACACTGTTCTGAGGCGTTGCTCCCTCAGGGTGACCGAGCCCGAACCACAGGGCCCTGGAGTCTCCTTGGTGCTGTAGGTAAAGGATTTGGGTTGTTGGGTCACCACCGTGCAAAGCCTGGAGTGCTCTGCTCCGACCGTGGCCAGGGGGCACTTCCCGACACCAAAGCCCTTTGGCCAAGTCCCTCTTCCAAAGCAGGGATGCTCCTGGGAGCGCAGGAAGGCTGCCCCTCATTTTGGGGCATCCCCAGCTCTGCTTTGGAGTCAGGAGTGTGGCAGCACCCTGCAAACGTCAGGTCTAAATTCCCCCTGGAAGGGGGAAAGGCAGGGATGGGAGAAGGGAAGATTTTGGTGAAGGTCCATGAGCTGTGTTTGGGTTCTGGTGGAGGCATTGCTGCCCGACCACCCTGACCTGCCTGACTGCTCCAATGGGGATTAAAGGCCCCATCCCCTGCCCCAGAGCATGGACTGGGGGCTTCATCCCCAGGGATGGGGATGGGACACCAGCCAGGAGAGAGAGAGAGCCCTGAGAGCGCTGAGCCTGTTCTGGAGTGGGGTAAGACCAGGGCTTGGAAAGGCAGGATCCGGCCGGCATCCACCCGTGGGAGCAGGTCCTGGGTTGAACATTTTGGCCAAGAGGTGATGATGTAGCAGACACTTTTTTTATCAAACATCCTTTGAAGGGGAAGGCTCCGTGTTTGGAGCCACAGTGCCCAATGCCTCTCCTAACTCTGGCATTTTATTGCTTGTAATAAAGCTGTGCATTGATTTATTCCTTCCATTATTCCTCCCACCACCCCCCACCTCGGAGTTTGTACTGCTCGAGTTCTCTTCCTTTCCATAAAAATGAAGCTTTATTTTAAATCAGTTATATGACATGATTAATCTTAGTGTTTACTGTACGGCACTTGGTAATGATTAGTTAGTAACGTGGTTATGATTTCCTGGTTTCAGTCCCCAAAATGTATTAATAATAATTGCAAAGAAAACTTAAAAAAACCCCAAAAGTTCGCTGGTTTTTAAGCTAATACATTCCATCTCTTCTGTGTGACTCTATGCATTTTGAATGAGTGTAGATACGAGTTTGCATAAAATATTTAATTTAAATAAATATGTTTTTATATGATGATTGTTGGATGATTTAAATTGCTGTCGCTATTGACAACAGTTTTCAAAACAGAAACATTTCCCGTGCAAGTGCTATTTTTTTATATTTTTGTTGTCATCGTTGTTGTTGGTATTTTCAGCCAAATTTTTCTACTTCCATTTTTTTATAAATAAAACAAAGATCTGTGGTTATCTTTACAAATTGTGGATTGCTTTCTAACAAACAGACTGGGGATGATGAGTGCTTACCCTCACTTTTCATGGAGTGTCTTGGGGCTCAGGTCACTGTGCTGGCCTTGATCCTGCTTTTGCCATCTCTCAGATATGATCTTTGTACTCCTGTTCCCATATTACAGTGAAGTCAAGAGCTTTGCCTGTGGTGTGTTGGTGAGCACAGATGATGTTGCCAATTTATGTGCCTGGAGCGTGGGTTTTAATTGCATTTAAGGTTCTCTTTTCTTTCACAGTTTGGGTAATTCACATTTTAAGGTGCTCCAAAGTGTGGGGACCTTGAAAAGGCTCCTCATTTCTTGTGCAGATCGAGGCAATGAGGCCTCAGGAATATGTGGGGGTCAAATTTGGGGAGGCAGGTGAAGGTGATGTTGAGTGATGGTCTTCAGGCCTGGCCAGCAAAGAGAAAAGCTTAATCCATGTTGTGGTGGGAAAGCATCAGAGCCTGCTCTTGCCAGACATTAAATCAGGCTGTGTCCCTGCTGTCCTTGAGGTTAAGCCAGGCACAGAGAATCCCAGAGCTGTTAGGGCTGGGAGGGACCTCTGGAGATCCAAGGCAGGGTAAACATCTCCCAAAGCAGTGTCCTCCCAGGCTGGGTCCTCCTGCTTGGTCCCCAAAAGTGGAGGAGCACGTTTCTTAGTGCCCTTTGTGATGCCACCTCTGTGTGGTGGCTGGGAGGCGTCTTCAGAGGTCACCCAACCCAATCCTGTCCCTTATCTCCCAAAAATGATGTCACTGATCCACAAATCCCATGGTCCCAGAAGGTGGAGGCTGTGTGAGTATTTGGGGAGGCACCAACATGTCCCTGTCCTGTTCTCCTTTATCCCCCATTTGTATGCCCTGGATTCAGCTCTCCCATCCTGCCTCTTCCTTCTTCCATCTCTCAGGCATCCAAACTCACCCTTGGTCTTCCCTTTTAGGAAGGAAATGGATGCCTTTGGGTGTCCTGCCAGCCTCAGGCACTGGGGTGGCTCCCTGACTGGGGTGGCTCAGCCCAAATGTGACTCTTCCAGGAGGATTTTGGAGCTGGAGGGAAGGAGGTGCCAGGATCCTGTTTGGCCTCTCTGCCCAACAGCTTTGACTCACGTGGGACCATGCCAGGAGCAGGAGTGGGGCTGCTTTTCCCTTCTCCATCTCTCCTTGCAATCCCTGTGGTGCCCCAGGCCTGAGAGACTGAAGAGAACAGTGAAACTGCCCTGGGGAGGAGGGTCAGCTGTCCCAGCTCCCCCCCAGAAATTCAGCTCTGGGTATTGCCACCAGCCTGATGTGGGATGTCACATTCTTATCCTATAGGACCCTTTCTCCAGGACATTGGCTGCTCCTACTGGTCCTCCTCCTTATTCCCATGTCCTGAGCAACGATGGGATCAACTGCACCACCCTATGGGCCTTTTCCCTCCTTGCTTTCATCCCATGCAGGGCTGCTGGAAACAAACCCAGGGTCTGATTTCCCCAGGAAAAGGGGCTTCTCCACTCACCCCATCCCCAGGGAGCCCATCATGCCCGGATGAACGGAGAGCCCCGCCAGCCAAGCTTGTCCCCACTTGCTCAACCCAGAGCCACGTGAGGAGAGGTGGGAGCTTGTCCCTGTGCTCTCTGCACGCCAGGAACAGCTACAGGCCCCAACCGGGAGCTGGGGCCCCCCGAGGGCGTTGGGAGCTGCAGCCAAGGCGAGGTGCGGCTCCCTGGGAGCCACGGCCGGATCCGGGCACACGCCCAGCGCCCGGAGCAGCCAGCTCCCACCTCCAGGACACTGCAGCTGAGATGAGATTCAGGAGCACCACCCCTCCTCTGGGGGGATGGAAAATGAGGTGCCATGGGTCAATCTCCTCCAGCCATGGCAATTTTTTGGGATGCAGGGCGTTGCTGCAGGGAGCAGATGGAAAAATGGTGGCTGGCAGAGGTGGGAAGGAGTGAGAGTGGGCATCCATATGAAAGACTGCTGGCCATGGCCGTGTATGGATGTTGGAGGTGGTCTAGACCCCAAGCAGGACTTGTTCTGCATCAGTCCTGGGCATGTTTCTCCTCCTTCCCCATCCCAAATCCAGGAGCCCATGGCTGTCTCTGTGCATGCTGAGGAGTCATGTGGTTTGTGTCCTGCTGTCCCCAGCCTGGGAACCAGCAGGAAAATCAAACCAGGGCTGCAGGAAGGGATAAAAACAGCCTTACACCACATTTGGGCTCCTCTCAGGGGTGTCAGCTCGGGCCAGGACAGGGGTATCTCCTTGCCACAAGGTGAGCAGGGTGTGAGCTCTCTGCCCCTGGTGTCCAGTGGCCTTGGCCAGTGCTTGGCCCCTGTGACCATGCAGGTCATGGTGCTGGGCACGGGGAGCAGGGATGAGGTCACCTTCCTGGATATCTGGGATTTGGGCTGGCCAGGAGCTGCCTGCCCTGTGTGTCATGCCCTGGGCAATTTCCCTTGCATCCCTTGAGCAGGTGGTGACTCCTCTGTCCTCTCTCTGCTTGTCCCAGTGCCACTGGACAGGGGTGGGCTGTGGTGGCAAACAGCTACGTGGATGTTCCATGCCTCAGTTTCCCTGTCTGTAAAACAGAGATAATTCTTCCTTCCCTCCCACCCTTCTTCCAGCCAGTGCTGGGACATGACCTGTTTCTTCCCCAGAATTTGAACAGGACCAAGTGCTTGTGCTGCCTTTAGCATGAGGGGTCTCTGCTCCATTTGAGGGATGTGGATCTTGCTACGAAATCATCTGGGAGACAACAATTTTCCCTGATTTTTAAAGCAGAACCAAGTGAGGGAAGTAGAGGCAGAGAAGGGGGTGAGGTGACTGGATGAGCTCACCCTTCAAATCAGCAGCAGAGCCTAGAGAGACCCTCAACACAGCCAACTCCCCCAAATCCCCACATCCTAAATCCCCCTTTGCCCCCTTTTTTTGCTCACCTCCCCCCTCCATCCCTTTTTCCCCCCACCCCACCCTGACTCCAAACCCTGCAGCACCCCACGGCGGGGAGGGCAGGATCAGACCCTCCCTCCTGTCTCTCCAGAGGAGGGAATGAGACAAGCTGCTGAGTGGTTTCCTGCCCAGCACTGCCAATGGGAGCAGGGGAGGATGTATCCGGAGCTGAGTGTTTCCTGGCAGATAAGGCCAACCCCTCCTGCCGGATGTTATGAGTCCAGGTCCTACCTCCACGTTTCAAGAGAAGGGGCCGAGGAAAGGCTTGGATGTTTATGTCAAGGAAAAATAACTTCTCCCTCTGTGTACAATCCTCTGGCTCTCCCAGGGCTACGTGCGGCAGGGTAAATGCTGGGAATAGGAAAATGGCTGAGGAGGGTGATGGGGAGCAAGGAGGGCTGTGGGCAGGCTGTGGGTCTCTCCCTGCTTGGGAATGTGCCAAAGATAGGATGGATCTGGGGAGAAGAGGCTGAGGATGGATAGTGCATGCTCAGCACTGTGGGATCAGGCTCATCATCAATCCAGGGTCACTGTGGCTGAACCCAGCCTGTCACCCCAGTGTCCATCTGGAGCAGATCCAGGCCCAGTCAGGATTTCTCCTCATCCTTCAGGTGAGCCCCTTCAAGGCCAGAGCCAAGGCAGCCCCCACAGCTGGAGAACAGGGTTATCCTGCCCATCTCTGACATCCAGGGAATCAGAGATGCTGGCAGAGGGAGGACAGTGGCAGAGCTGGGTCTGGCTGGTGAGGAGGGGGAAGTTGTGCAGTGGGTATGGAGGGAGTGAGGAAAACATGGATTTTTTTCCTATTTTTTGCAATGAACAAGTAGGATCCAGTGCTGGCCAGAGCATCCTCTTCAGCTTGTGCTATCCTAACACCCTTCTGGGAATGTCCCTGAGGCTTAGGCCAGAGCCTGTGCACTGCCTGAGGGCTGGTACCTGTCCAGGGCCACCTCTGGATGATGGAAAGAACATGGAAAGACCTGCACTAGACTTAGACTGATCAAAAAAATTAGGACAGGGAAGACCCCCAACTTCCAAACATTAGCATTCCCACTGAAATTACACCAGATCCCAACACAGCCATGCCCAGGCCACAGATCCTGTCCCAGGCCCAGGACAGGGGAAGTGAGGACATTCCTGGTGAGGGTTTGGATGTGATCAATATTTGGATGGGTCCTGACATTGAACAGCTTTTCAGGGACAGTTTTGTCTTCGTCACCAGCACGGAGAAATCTGAAATTAGACAAAATCTGGCAATCTCCTATCCAGGGTGATTAACAAGAGCTGAGCTGCCTCCTACTCCCATCTCAATCCAAGAGGGACTGCTGGAGGTCCCATTCCCCACCCAGTGGGTCCGAGAGACAACTTGAGGACAGAGTGAGAAGAAAGGAGAGAGGGAAAGGCCCCGTTCTTCCTCCTCTGAGCTTGAGGAGCCCAGGGAAAAGCCCTGTTCTTCCTCCTCTGAGCTTGAGGAGCCCAGGGAAAAGCCCTGTTCTTCCTCCTCCGAGCTTGAGGAGCCCAGGGAAAAGCCCTGTTCTTCCTCCTCCGAGCTTGAGGAGCCCATGAGTGCTCCCACCAACAGCTGAAGGGCATCCAGGGAGCACTGCTGCATTCAGGGAGAATTCTGGGACAAGAAGCCTGGCACTGGAGCCCTGACCCATGCCCTCCTCCAGTGCCTCCCACCCCTCTTCCCCGAGCTCCAGGAATTCCCCCGTGTCCCATCCAGCCAGGACACCCCACCCTGCCTCAGCCAGCCCGAGATGTTGTTTCTTTCCCTTTGATTTCCAGGAGCTCCCACTTGGCCCCCAGAGCTCCACGGCAAACAAAACATCAGAAGCCCAGGCTTGGCGGTGCAGGAAGGAAACCGGCTCATGCGGGGCTGAGTCACGATCCCGCTGCTCCTCCCGGCATCCCAGGGAGAGGGATCGGGTATCAAGGGATGCCAGGTCCCACCGACCCCTGAGCGGCTGGGGCACCAAAAATCCTCCCGCACCACCATCACCACCACCCCTCTTTGTTTGTTTGGGTAAACAAAGCATGGCTTGTGGGCTTTTTTTCCATTAAGTTGGAGTGGGAAAGGCTGGATTTGCTTCCCTGTTGAGGGAAAAGTCTCCACGCTGCCCGTTTGGGCCCTGGCCAAAATTCAGGGAGGCTGCCAAAAACCTGAGTTTAAAAGAGGCTCCTCAGCACCCCTGACCTGGGACCAGGTACTTGATTTTCTCCTCTCAGGGCCAGACTTCTTGTCTAGAGCTTCACAAGGTTGGGATTGACACGACTCAGACATTTCCAATTCTCCCCCTCATATTGATGTAGATTAAAAAAATCTAAAAATAATAAAAAATACATACACACACACATACATATGTACATATATATATATATAAAAGAAAGATGGGTACTCCCAAGTCTACCCCTCTCATTTACTGGAGATACCAAACGTAAATAAAAATAAAAATAAATATAAATATAAAAATAAACATAAATATAATTATAAATATGAACATAAACATGTATAAATACACAAATATGTATAAATATAAATATATACACATACAGGAGATATGACACATACAAATACATTTATCTATGCATCAGGGATCATTGTATGTTGTATGTATATATATACATATATATATATATAAGAAAAACAAGTTCAAACTTTTTAGCAAGGCCAGTCATGATAGGATAAAGTGCAATTGTTTTAAACTAAGAGAAGGTAGATTTAGATTAAATATCAGAAAGAAACCTGGTCTAGGGGAAGGTGTCTCTGACCATGGCAGGGGGTGGAATGAATTGAGTTTTGAGGTCTCTTCCAGCCCAAGCCATTCTTGTGTTCCATGATTTTATGATTTTATACATATTTGTGTGTGTTCACAGAGAGGACATAGGACACATGGCTTAGAGACAGCAGCATCCCTTGGTGTCCTTTGCCACAGCTCTCAGTCTGCTGGAAGTCTCAGCAGAGTCCATGTCTCATGCGCCCTTTTAGGGTGGATATCAGGAAAAGGCTCTTCCCCAGAGGGTGTTTGGGCACTGCCCAGGCTCCCCAGGGAATGGGCACAGCCCCAAGGCTGCCAGAGCTCCAGGAGCATTTGGACAGCGCCCACAGGGTGGGATTGTTGTGGTGCACTGTCTGGTCAGGACCAGGAGTTCAACTTGATGATCTTTGTGTGTCCCTTCCAAATCAGGATCTTTTATGATTCCAGGATTCTGTGATTCTCATCCTCTTCTGTGCTGTCCTGGGAGAGGTGACAGCCTCTGGCTGTGCCTCCATGGCCTGGTGGTTCCAGAGGCTCCAACGCCCCTCATGGATGCACCTATGCAGGAAAATAAGGGAACAGCTCTGAACCCCACTGGTCCATCCTCTCAGCCTCCCAGAAAGTGTCCTGGGAATGATCCCTGGCCTTTGCTCACCTTGAACCTTACCTGGGCAGTTGGACCCCCGCCACTTGATCAGAGCCAAAATCACCCCCAACAACTGGAAGTGCACTGGGAAGCCTCTGACCCTATTCCTGTTCCTTGATGGGTTCTTCTGGAGCGTGGATTTGTCTGCTGGGCTTTTACCACCTTAGAAGACATTCCTGCTTCCCTCCCTCATGCCCAGAAAGCTGGAATTTGTGTTGCAGTTGCAGGACTGTGTGCTCCAGGATTAGGAAAGGCCCTTTGTGCAACCTCCCTGCTCCTTCCAGGTGCCAGGCATTGCAGGAGAGCTGGAGTTGCAGGAGTTCCCAGGATGTGACAGTGCATTGGAAGGCACTGGTGGATCTTGTGGTTGCAGGACCACAATGAACTTTTCTCCCCCCTTGGACCACTCTCAACTCAGGCAGATTTGGGTGCATCCCCTCAACATTTAAGTTTTAACAAGGCCTACCAGGTCTCTTCTCAGTGACTGCACTGGGCAAGCCTGATCAGTGATTAAAGGTGGGATTTAACTCCCAGGTGTTCCCAGATGTGTCCAGTCTGATTTGGAGGTTAAATCCATCTTGGTGCAGTTTTCATCTCGGAACAATAACGGCGTGGTTGTGGATGTGATCCCTCT
The DNA here is from genome assembly GCF_022539315.1 of Serinus canaria. Classification (NCBI taxonomy): domain Eukaryota; kingdom Metazoa; phylum Chordata; class Aves; order Passeriformes; family Fringillidae; genus Serinus; species Serinus canaria. The sequence continues at coordinate 110,592,837 of NC_066316.1, forward strand.
GCGGGAAATTCATTTAAAAGCAGGACTTGATGATGCTTGTGAGTCCCTTTCAACTCAGAATATTCTGTGATTCTGTGATTCTCACAGAAATGCTGAGGTTCTCAGAGACCTCTGGAGATCCCATATGGTATTTTTTTCTAGATGGAGGTCTGGCTTGGAAGCAAAAGGAGGTGGGACTCTCCTGGGGTGGCTATCCCTCTCCAAACCAGCATGGCATTCCAAAATGCCTTTTCCTGGTGCCCTGGAGGCCCTTCACTTGAAACAGAACCCACATCTCCACTAGCAACAGACAGGTTGGGTATCCTGGCATTGTGGTCCCATAGAGGATCCATGGAGGTCCCAACTCTCCCAGGATCTCCCGTGCCAGAGCTCCTCCCAGTCCAGGCTCCTCTTCCCTTCTTTTACTCAAGGAGAAGAAGAGAAGGAAACCCACAGCCCAGATCCTCCACACCACCCTGCCTGCCTTCCACCCCCAACCTCCTGAAAAGCCCCAAAAGCCTCTCCAAGGGAATTTCTCCAAGGTATGGGGCTCCCCTGAAAAGGCCCTGCTGTACTAAAAGACCCATCAGACCTTCCTGGTTGCTCTTCCCTGCTGCCTTCCCGGGTTCAAAAGGTGATTTAGGATGACATGCTCTGCTCTACATGAACTTACCAGCTATTGCCAGCTCTTGCCAGCAGCGTGACGAGACACCCCTTCACTGTACATTAATTCCAGCAGGCGTACGGCCCAGCAATCAAAGTGCCTCATTAAACTTTAATTAAATTTCCCAAGTGATTTGCTCCCGGGTGGAGAACCTGCAAGGCAAGCCTGAGCAAGTCTGTGTGTGTGTGTGTGTACATGTGTGTGTGTGTCTGTGTGTGTGTGTGTGTGTGTGTCTGGGCTTTTGGGGTCTTTTTGGTCTTTTTTTTCCCCAAAATGTTATCAACATTTCATAGCTGGGGTGTGAAATAAAGCCAGAGGTGGAAATGCAGGCCAGAGGTGGAAATCCAGCTCAGACTAGGAAGAAAAGCCAAACTGAACAGACATCCTGCTCCTGCCACTCCTGCTGAATGCTGATCTCCTGGAAGAAGATTCTCCAGGGCCTTCTCTTCTCCAGGCTGAACAATTTAATCTTTCCCTGCTGTTCCCCTGGAAGACCAGGAAGATTTTGCACTACAGTCCCTTTGTAAGATATGGAGAGGAGATAGAATGGTCGGGAATTAGAATTCACCCTCAGATCAGTTCCCACAATCAAAGTTTGGCAAAAAATCAGAGGGACAAAGGAATTCCAAACTTTTAATGGATGGCAAACAAAAATAGATCTCTTTCTATCAATGACAAGTCTTAGGATCAGAGGGGTGAGGGTTGGAAGGGACCTGAAAGACCATCCAGTTCCACCCCCTGCCATGGGCAGGACACCTCCCACTATCCCAGGTTGCTCCAAGCCCCATCCACCCTGGCCTTAGACACCTCCAGGGATCCAGGAGCAGCCACAGCTTCTTACATGAACCTGTGCCCATCCTCTGCTTTGATAACCAGTTGGCCTGGTCTGGTCAAAACTCTCTCCACAGCAAGGTGGCTGCACCTGAACACTCCCAGGAATGGTCCTTGGGCAGTCAGTGCTGACTCCTGATCCATGGCTGGGATCATCTGGGCTCACTCCAGCAGACTCAAACCCGAGCCAGGAGCGCAAGTGAGCGACATTCAGTCCTCATCGAGACATATCCAAGTTGTCTCTGTCATTTCCTGCAAGATGCAAGTTGATCTCCAGGTTCAAATTCCCTGAAGGCTCCAGAAGGAGCCAAGCCCAAGGCTGTGTTCAGGGGACTGCACAGAACCGAGCTGGCGCTGGCTCCACGGGTCCTTGCGCCGGAATCCTGCACAAGGTGAAATTTCCCTCTGTTTTTCCTTGGGCTGGAGTGGATGGATAGCAAACAAAAGCAAATACTGGAGCACTTATTCATGTCGAAAGAGGCACGAGCACAAAACCCAGTCACCCCCTTGAAACTTGGAGTGAGGTGGGGATTTCCATGTATTGCCTGCGCTTCCAGATCTGCAGATAAGGGTACAGCTGGTCAAACATTTTCCATTGATGATTTCCTTGCAGAAAACATCCTTCTAAGGAAAAAAAAAAAAAAAAAAAGCCCTGTAACTTAAAGAAAACTTAGAGTTTAGCTTTGTTTCCCTTAAGCACACTTAAAAAGAAAGCGCATTTTATGCAACTTTTCAGGGTTTTCTCATAGAAAAGAAAAATAAAGTGATGGGGGACCAGTCAGAGTGGTCAGAATGAGATTGTTTGGTTTTTTTTTTAAATGACAATATGTATATTGTTTCAATGTTTTTCATAGCAGTATGCAAACTCCCCAAAAATGTCCATAGATATCAGACTCTTTTATTTTTCATGTTCTGTGCTTTTTCCATTCCATTAGCTGTACTAAACAGTTTCTTGGACAAGTTAAGTTTCATCCTCATCACCAGATTCTACCAGTTTGAAGACCTATTCAGTTTTAGGGGTCAGAATAGATGATCTTCAAGGATCCCTTGCAGCCCAGTGATTCTGTAATTTAAACCCTTTCTATTTAAGTATTAACTATATTCAGGTGTATAACTGTAAGTAAAAATAAGAGATTTTTCAATAAAATGGATAGATTACTACTCTCAATTAAACAAAGATAAAACTAAAAGAGAGAAGATGATTTTCCCTCTGAAAATAAAAGAAGAGTTTAATAAGTTTTTTTTTTCCAAAAGGCATTTTTTTTAATTGAGGAAATAAAGATGAGAACTTCAACTGGGAGAACACTCGGGATTTTCCAGTGGTTTGTTGCTGATTTCACCTGTCCCTTCAGTCAAACAGGAAAAAATATTTTTATGAATATTCCCTATTTTCTAGAAATAGGGAATATTCATAAAAAATATGTTTGGAAGCTGAAGGGAAACAGGGATCTGCTTCCTAACTCTGCAGCCTGCATTATGGTAATGGAAGAGAATAATTAGTAATGGAAGCAGCTCTCTGCATTTACATGATTTTGCTCCTGCCAGCAAATCAATCCGCACCCTCTGCCACGTCCCTTAACCCCAGTGAGCTCTGTCTAACCTGTGAGCAGTACTGGGATGGTAATTCCTCTCTCAAGGGACCTGGGAACATCTTCTATTCCCTGCAAGACCCTCAAGTGAGCACAGGCTGTTCTTGCTTTCCTCCAAGGTGACACGAACGACTTGGAGAGAGCTCGGTGTCTTGAGGGAGAGATGTCTGTAGGAATAGGCTGAGCCCTGGGAGATGAGGCTGTTAGCATGGAAACATTTGTCTGGGAAGGAAGATCCATGGCAAAACCTGGCAAAAGCCCAGCTCAGCCCACTGGGGAAGTGTTGGATAAACTGATGTGGTGATTAAGCCCAGCATTCCCTCGGTGCCTTTTTGGTGGGGAATATCTGAGGAATTTAATTACAAGAGGCTGGAGGAGCCTGATGCCCACTGATTCCACTTGGAGGCTCGTTCCTGGGCTTTTTTCAGGCTGGATGTCCAAAAATGAGTCATGTCCCGGGAATGGGGTTAGGGGGTGAGACAAGGAATTGACTGGGTACGCCTCGTCCTGCCTAGGCATGAAAAATCTTTCAGGGATCCTGTGGGACGAAGAGGAACAGGTTATTGTTGTGCAAAGTGCCTGGCTACCTCTCTCCAACCTTTTGCAATTATAAGTTCAGTAAGAGTGTATAAAAGAGTAAAAGTGGAGTCTGCATCCTTTGTGCATTGATAGAGGAAAAATCTTGCAGGACTGAAGTCCCCAAATCCTGCAGCTTTGAACACACCTCCCAGCAGACAAGGAGCAATATTATTTCTGGGAACTGAAGGCCAGAGAACCACACTCTGTTTCTGATTCATGCACAGCACTGCTGAACTCCCCTCCAGTGAAAATGGCAGGATAAACCTCAGCATCTGTCTTTTGACCAGGTTCTTGGAGGTCTTTTCCAACCTTAAGGATTCTATGGATTCTGTGAGCACAAAATAAAAGGTAGGGTGCTGTTTAAACCACCTCAATTATGGAAACCCAGAGCTTTATCTCCATTAGCTGTCTAAATATTCTAGGGAAAGGTGTCCCTGCCTATGGCCTTTATAGCTTCTTCCAACCCAAACCCTTTTATGATTCCATGATTTTACTATGATTATTTCCTGTCAAATAATTATAATATTAAAGATTTTAGTATGGTACAGCTATTTTGCCTGTTGGGAATCAACCTAGGAAATGCAAGCTCCCCAAATCTGCACAGGAATACACTGGGTCTGTGCTGGTTTTCCAAGAAAAAAACATTTCAGTGCCTTTGCTCTCTATCAGACGGGACAGCAGTGATCCAGCACTGGTGCCTTGGGACTTCCTGGTTTGCTGGAAGATGAATAAGCAAAAAACCCAGGTCTCAGCTAATTTAATTTGCCACTAGTCCAAGAGGAGGACTGACAACCTCCAGACATGGTGAGGGTATTTTATACAGCTATTTTAAAATAAGACAACTTGTCCTTTTGGAAAGAAACCTTTGTTCTTACTCCATTTTTCAATTTTATTCTCCAGAAGGTGTAAAGGGAAGCAAGAGCTTGGATTTCTCCTGCTCCAGGGTGTTTCCTGCAGTTCAGTCAATCCCAACAATTGGATAAAGAGCCTGGCAGCCTGTGCCAGGGCTTGACAACCCTCTCAGGGAACACACTTTTCCTAATATCCAATCTAAGCCTCCTTTCTTCCCAATATCCCATCCATCCCTGCCCTCTGGCACTGGGAAGCCATTCCCTGTGTCCTGTCCCTCCATCCCTTGTCCCCAGTCCCTCTCCAGCTCTCCTGGAGCCCCTTTAGGCCCTGGAAGGGGCTCTGAGCTCTCCCTGGAGCCTTTTCCAGACTGAACACCCCCAGCTCTTCCAGCCTGGATCCAGAGCAGAGGGATCCAGTCCTTGGAGCAGCTCCATGGCCTCCTCTGGACTCTCCCCAGCTGCTCCAAGTCTTGTCTGTGCTGAGGACCCCAGAAGTGGACACAGTTTAATGAGCCTCATCCCAGAGAATGATCACCCTGCCTTTTCCTTGCAGGAAGGCATCACAGGTCAGGGAATGAACCAGAAATGTTGTGTTTCCACTTCTCACTCATTTCCTTTTTCATCCAAGTTCATCTGAATGTTGGCTGCTGGAAGCTTAGAGCTTCTTGTGCTCCAGCTGACTTTGCTCCTCCAGCCTCTCACTGGAGATTTCCCTCACTGGAGCAAAACAGGAAGAACCTTTGCGCTCTCTAAATATGAAATAATTTAGGGTGGCTTAAAATTCCCCTCTAATCAAAGCCATACACTGTGGTTACAGCCATCAACCTCAGGATTTCTGCTAAAAAGACCTGCTAGAAAGGGATAATTTCAAGGCTTGCAGAGGGAATATCCAAGCAAGTCCTGTCAGAGCCCAATTTTCATTGCTCCTGACCCCCCAGAGCTTCTCTCACTCCCCCCTTGCTCCCTCCACTGGTCCCTGTGTTTCTGGGGATGTGTGAGAACAAGAGCTGCCTCAGGATTTATTTTTGAGTGTCAATACTTTTGTTAGAGGAGAGGAAGTGCAGGACCAGCGTGAGAGCCCAGAAGGCAGTTTCTGAAATTACCTCCCCGAAAAATTCACCTCCAGAAATTCATCAGGAACTCACAAAGTCCTCAAGGCTGTGCTTTCCATCCTTGCTTCTTAAACTGAAATTATTATTTTTATAAAATTGCCATCCCCCCACCTCCTCTCAAAAAGAAAGGAGTTGTGGAAGTACATCCTGGCTCCTCTGCAGGACTTTGGATTGTCATTAGCATCTCATGCATTATTCAGTGAGCTGATTATGAATGAATCAGCATAGATCCCTCCCCTTGGAAAGCTGAGAAAAGCTGCAGCTCTGTCAGAATGCCCCATGGCCCTTCCTGACCCAGCTGGCTGCAGAGGGAGATGTAATTTCTTAGTGACGTTTAATTAAAATTTAATTAATTTGTGAAGAAGCAGTGGATGTCCTGAATAGATTTCTATTTCAAAGGGAATGCTTGAGAATTGGTGCCCTGGTCCTGTGTAGAGCTGGGAAAGTACTGAATGGACACTTTTTTTTATTAGGACTGGGAGATCAGTGGGGCAAGAAGCACCTGGAGGAGGGTTGGGGGTGGGGTGTTTGATCCATGGCTGAATTTGTGTTATTTGCAAAATAAATAAGGGATGAACAATTATTAAACATCTTCTGATTAGGAACATCACCAAAGATCCCCTCCAAGTTATAAAGCCTGGGATAAATTCCACCTAAACCCAGCAATTACCACAGTGAAATCCAGCTGTTTTTCCCTTTTCCTCTTTCCTCCCTGTCAAAATTCACCCTGTGACAATTTCCTCAGCCTGAGAGCTGATCCCCGTATCCAATGTGCTGAATGGATAAAATCTGCAGCAGCAACAAGTTGTCTGTGGGATTAATTTGTCTCTGGAATCAACATTATGCAAACGGGACCCACCCTAATTTGTGTGAACAGGCTGTGTATGTTATCTTATGATTAAACAGCTTTGTAAGCACCAAAATATCTCACCTGGCTTCCCTGAGCAGGGTCTGATCCAGGACAGGATCTTCCCTTCAGCTCTGCTCTGCACCTCCAGCGTGATCCTTAGGGCTTAGAAAGTCCCAGCACTTTTTTTTTAGGGAGAGGAACCAACTCTGTGTCAAGTTATAAATTAGTGGCATCTTAATTTTATTTTGGAGGAGCCCTAAAAGCCCAGTGGGCAAAGGTTTCACCCAGCATCAGCACAACCCCCTGTCATCTCTCTTTAGCCATGGACATGGACATGGACCACCTCCCAAACATGGGTGAGGTGGGAAGAAAACCAGAATATTGTGCAAAATTCCATGGTGCTGTAGCACAAGTCCCTCTTTTCTCTGCATTCCTTGCAGGAGATGTTTTCTCACCCAGCTGTTTTGTGGAAATCTTTTGAATTGATTGATGGAGCCTCACTGGTTCCTCTCATCACTTGCTCTCTTCTCATTCTCTCTGGAGGTACAAAGGGAAAAGGGATCATCCTCACCTTTCTCTTGGCTTGGATCTGATTCCTGCCTTACATGCTTCAATTCAAATAAGAAAACAAATCAAAAATACCAAAAATATGGATATGAAAGAGTCCAAGAGAAGGAGAATCGTTATTACACTTTCTGGAGTGCAATGGGGTGTAACAGAACAACACCAGCCTGCCAGAGAGGATTTTCTCCTTTTTATAGGAGGCTTTGGTACAGGTGGGACACATCCAGAATGCTGTGCCTGGTTGGAGATTTCACATTTTTGAGTTTTTCCACAGGGAGGGGACTGACAAACTGAAGAGAGTCAGGCAGAAGGTCAGGATATTTACATATATTTACATTTATATAATTTATATTTATATTTATATTTATATTTATATTTATATTTATATTTATATTTATATTTATATTTATATTGCCATGTTTAGGGTGAGAAAGAGCAGGATTTAGAAGCAGAGGCTGAGGAATCTAGGTTTGTTCAGCTATGGGAGGGTATAGAAAACGTAGGGACAGATTTTCCTTGGATGTCCAGAGTGAAAGAAGAGACAATTCCCTTTAACAGCAAGAACAGAAATCCCAGTTAAAGATTAGGGGATTGAAGTGGGGAGGGTGGGGTGGGGGAAATCCACTGTGAAGAGAATAAAAAATGGGAGGGGTGACCCAGAGATGTTGGGGGGGGGCGGTCTCCATCCTTGGAAATAAATACTGCTGAGTATGACCCTGAGCAATGGAACTTGGAACTTGCATCTAACTTGGAGCTGGGTTTTGGATCAGACACCTCCTGTCTGTGAGGAGCCTGGACATGGCTCCAGCTGCAGCTGTCCTGCCCAGTCCTGGAGGTGAGGGAAACTCTACTGAAGCTCCCACCAGTCACAGGTGATGTCCCCAGGTGAGGGAAGCTCTAAGGAAGCTCCCACCAGGCTCCATGGCCAGAGGTGATGTCCCCAGGTGAGGGAAGCTCTAAGGAAGCTCCCACCAGGCTCCATGGACACAGGTGATGTCCCCAGGTGAGGGAAGCTCTAAGGAAGCTCCCACCAGGCTCCATGGCCAGAGGTGGTGATGTCCCCATGATCACAGAGAGCCATGTTGGGGTACATGGGGCACACCCTGTGCTGTGAAGCTGCTCTGTTATCTCACAGGCAAACAAGGGAAATGTTAACTCGGGATTATTTCTTGGCAGAGAGTGCAGGAGAGAAAGAATCAAACTGATGATGGTTTTGAATGGCCCAACAATGCAGATACTTCAAAGCACTGAAGGACTGAGTGGGTTCAGTCTGAAGCCACTAACACAAGAAAACTGAGGCTCTTGCAGGGGGAAGCCTTCAGGATACTCTTATCTGTGCCTAAGATATTCCACAAACCAACAGAGGCAACATAAAAAACCTTTATTGCAATATCTATAGATCAAACAGTGCCTCTTCCATTCTCTGGGACTTCATCCACCTGACGTGGTTTGGACATGTCCATCCTGTCAAGTTCAGCCTTCAAAACAGGGTGGACTTGTGCTGACTCCTGATCCACGCCTGGGATTTGTTCCTGAGAGTGGTGCAAGGTCATGCTGAAACCCTGCCAGGGATTTGACACTGGGTTTAGAGGTAGCCAAAATTCCCAGTGACTCAAGTCACCAGTCAGGTTATCCATGCACAGGCACAGACACAGTCCAAGGATAATTCATTCCTTAAAATTACCAGTGCATTCCTGATGGTCCTTGGGGATCACCACTGGAAGGGAGTAGAAAATGCTTCATTTAGAATCGTCCCACCTCTCATTAAAAAGTAGGGACCACTTCAGTGGAGAAGTCAGAGCTGGGCAAGGTGGTGACATTTGTACAGCACCGGGCTGGAAGCTCAGCAGATCAAGACATGGGGTTTGGAAGAGAAAAAGTGCAAAGGCAACCCTTGTTCTCTGGGGAAAAAAATGCAAATGCAAGCTTTGTTCTCTGGGAAGAATCCATCTGCACTGGGATTTGCAGCAATGGCACAGCCAGGCTCCTGCAAACTCCACCCAGCAGAGCCAAATTGTCTGCTCTGGACAGACTGTACTGCCCAACATGAATATAATGATCAGCAACAAGTGAGGGGTTGAATTCTGGATTTATTTTAATGATGTAAAGCCACAGAAGCTCCTTCATCTTCAATCTGATCAGATCAATGCTACTGTGATGGAGAATCTGTATCCAGACCTGATGCCCAAGAACATCTATAAGTCCAAAGCAATACAAGATAGAAGCAAAATCAGTAGCAATATTTTTTACTGCCATTCAGGGGACTGAAATCTCAGGGGTTTTATTTAAGTTTTCATTTCTGACGTGCTGTGAATATACTCTGAAAAGGCTGGGACAAGGAAAGGAGCTGGATCAAACCCAGGACCTGAGAGCAAAGCTGGAGTTAAAGAGCCAGTTTACTCAGGAGCAAATCCTCACAGAGCTCTGGATGGGAGGTGTGTGTGTTGAGTAGAGCTCCTTGCTGCACAGAGCACAGGTACCCAGAGGTGTGCAGGGGCTGTGGGCAGGACCCCTCCAGCTCAGCACCACGGGGATGTTTTCCCTGCCCCTCTCAGATCCCTGCTTGGCAGGGCACAGATGGATGTTGTCATCCCTGTTACAACACAGTGCAGCTTTTCACAGCTCACTGGGAGGTAGGGTGAGGGCAGGAAGGATTTCATACCAGTGTGAACACACCAGCAACCCCACCAGACTCGTTCTGCCGGGCTGTGCTCCCAGACACTTCACCCAGAGCATGACTGCTCCTAGTGTCCCCAGCAACCACAGCTCCAACAAACCCTTCCCTCCTGGGCTTATCCCAGCCTGGGGCCACTCTCAGCCTGCCATGGAGCTTTTCTGCCTGTGTTTACACTTCCTCTCTGGAACAACACTGGATGGTTTGGGTTTAGGACAAGGGGACACAGCCTTAAGCTGCAACAGGGGAGGTTTAGGTTGGACGTTAGGAATTTCTTCATGGAAATGGTGATTGGGCATTGGAATGGGCTGCCCTGAGAGGTGGTGGAGTCACAGTCCCTGGAGGTGTTTAAAAAAAGACTGGATGCAGCACTCAGTGCCACGATCTGGTTGACAAGGAGGTGTTTGGTCACAGGAGGAACTCGGTGATCTCACAGGTGTTTTCCAGCCTAGTTAATTCTGGATTTGAAGGAGCCCTGGAGGCCATCTCATTCCAAACCCCTCCACCTGCTATGGCCTGGAGTTTGGGCTGAGCACCCCACACTCTTTATGTAAAACCTCTCTGGAGGCATCTTTCCTGTCTGCTCTCCCCACTTCCCCTCACCTCAGGAGACACAATGGGCAAACAGCTCATGCTGGACCACACAAGGTCAGTCCTCCTTATCCTTCAGGAGCTTTACATCTTCCTCACTGCTGCTGTGGAGGACAGCACTGAAGATCCCAAAACTGGTTGCAGGGGCACCTTTTGTGCTTGGGAAGGGTCTTCAGGCTCTGCAAGAGGCTTTTGGGAAGGCAGAGCAAAGACCTGGAGCCCCGTTAGAAAATCATTGGCTCCCACTCATGCTACTTCCAGGAAAAAAAGAAAATAAATTAATTCCTGAAGGTGAAAGAAAAGTGAAAGGGAAGAAAAAGAAAAGGGGAGAGTGCCTGGGAAGAGCAGAGTGAACTAGCTGGGAGAGTGGATTTTGAATCCCAAAAGGACACATGGTGCATCCTGTAACATTGTCATGTTAGGAAGTTTTAAACCATTTCCCTTTTCAGCAAAGCCAGGAGAAATCCAAGCCACTTTCTCTGGAGTTGTCACGTCCCACAGTTGTGATTAAATCTCTAATTTTCATCCCCTGAAAGTTTTTCCAAGAGGACCAGGGTTGGGTGGTGGGTAGGGAAGGAACCTCCACTTTGCACACGGTGTCATTTCCTTGGGGAAGCATTTCTGCCCTGATTCACATCCCCTCCAGCACTTGAGGGCCTGACCAGAGCCAGATTTCCTTTTCCTCAAGGTTCTCCACCCTCTCCATCATGTTCCTGGCTTTCCTTTAGTCTCCAGCTTTTTCTGCTCTCTGAATCCAGCAAAGTGATGATGTTGAGAATGCTCAGGAACAAGCAATGGGTTAACTGGTCTGTAAAAGCTGTTTGACCAAAATCCTAGATCTGGCCCAAACTGGTACCAAAGCTCATCCCTGATCCCAGACAGGAAGCATTCACTTCATTTTGGAGGAAGTTTAATACTGTGGGCATTGCCAGCCCTGACAATTGTCACCAGGACCAGAAAATTTCTCCAAGCCCTGATTGGTTTCCTGGTAGAGACGTCACCTTCTTGTCCTGTATCATCATCCCATTCCAAAAACCAAGGTATGAAAATGCTGGAGTGAGCAAATCCTGGTTGTCATCACCCATCCTCTCTAAACCAAAAAATCTGTTATGTTTTTATCTGAATTCTGAGATTATTACCCACCTCTCCATTCCCAGCCTCCTGTGGTCATTTGTGGGACAATCCCAGAGAAGACAGGACGTGCTCCAGCATTCCCCAAAGGTGTCTTCAACTCCTACACCCTCTGGTTAACCATGGTTGCTGATCAGGTGAGATGAAATAAGAGTTTGTGTCCTTTAGAGGATTTGCTAAAGCATTCCCAGCCTGTGGCACAGCCAGGAGAGCACCAGAGCTTTAAACTTCCTGCTCATCATTTCCATCACTGTATTTTGGATGTTAAAGAGTTCAAACAAGCAGCTCCTGGATGAGTGGGAGAGGTTTTCCCATGTGCTGACATGACTGGCCAGATCTTCAGTTTAAGATTTAAGGAAGTTGCATCATTCCTCAGAATACAGAGATTTCCACATTTCTCCCACCTCCACCTTCCCTGCATGGCCTGTGTTTTTTCCCAGCAAATATTCCCTCAGGAAGACCTCCATCTGTAAATACCTACAGTTTGCTTGGATGAATTCGGGCTGATGCAGCTGAAATGGTGGAAAAAAATGAGCCACGAAAAGCTGTGCTTTGCAGAAATTCCCTTTGGACTGAAGGCAAGGCCTCAAAGTGGAAACGCTGGGTTATGGCTACAGCAATCAGCCAAAGCAGCTGATTCCTGCTGGGAAATTGTATTCCCTGAGGAGAATGGGAGATACCAGGCTGGCACATGGCTGTGTTTGAGTGCAGCTGCAGACTGGGGGTGATCTAATTGAAGCCTAATTAAGCTGCAGATTGGTGATCCAATTGAGGCCTTCCAGTACCTGAAGGGAGCCCACAGGAAAGATGGAGAGGGAATTTTTACAAATGCATGGAGTGACAGGGCAAGGAAGAATGGCTTCAAACTGCCAGAGGGCAGGGAAAGATTGGGATATTGGGAAGAAATTCTTCCCTGCGAGGGTGGGGAGGCCCTGTCACAGGTTCCCTGGAGCAGCTGCCCCTGGATCCCTGGAAGTGTCCAAAGCCAGGCTGGACAGGGCTTGGAGCAACCTGGGCTAGTGGGAAGTGTCCCTGCCCATGGCAGGGGTTTGGAAAGAGATGAACTTGAAGATCCCTTCCAACCCAAACCATCCCATGATTCTGAGGCTCTACAAGATGAGAAATGAGTGCTGGAAGGCACAAGGAGCAGGCAAGGATGGAGCCCTTTAAAGGCTGGGGACGTGGTGGGCGGGGGCGTGGAGGTTGCATCATTAATCAAGTTCCTAATGCTCTTAGTGCTAATCCATTAATGCCTCAGCATATAAGGCAGTTACTTCTCCCTTGGACCAATTTTGGGCCCAAGGGGATTAGGACAGAAGGTCTATCATCTCCTGTGTTTGTGTTGTGCAGCGCACCCTTGCATCTGCTGCACCTTAGAAGGTGAAAAAATGCAGTCCTGAAACGGCATTACCCATTGCAGGTGCAACTGTGGCAAGGACAGAGATTTATCCTCAGCCCAGCAAGGCTCAGCTGGCTCCCAAGAGCAAGGTGAGACCCTGATCTCAGAGCCCACCCCAGTGAGAACATGGTCAGGGCAGGGTGTCACCCTCTGCATCTGCTGCTCGTGTCCCCGCACCCAGAGATGGAGCCCTGAGGAGATGCAGATGCTGATCTCCAGGGGAGATGAGTGCAGCCAAGGCTGGCAAAGCTCCAGATCTCTTTCAGGCTCACCCAGAAGAGCTGTTGCTGATGGAGGGTTCTGCTCAGACCACCGTGGGGAGCCTGGGGTTGGTTTTAAAGAGGGGCCCAGGCAGGAGGTGAGGTCTGGAAGATGCTTGAGCATCCCACAGGTGTCTGTTACATCTGTGATGGACCAAAGCAAGGTAATGTCACTGTCCTGCCAGTCAAACCTCCACACAATCTGTGTTTTGAAACCAATGCTTTTGGTCTCTTACTTCTGACCCATCCCAACAATCCCACCCTGTGCCCCAGAGCCTTGTCCAAACCCTCCTGGAGCTCTGGCAGCCTTAGGGCCCTGGCCATTTGCTGAGGAGCCTGCTCAGTTCCCAAACACCTTTTTTTCATAGCTTAATGCATTCACACAGCTGCATTTCAGGACAAAACACAGTTTTCAGGCTTGTTTGGTTTTCAGGTGTTTCTATTTTTGTAAAATTCCAGAGCAAATGAAGAGCTTTCTCAAGTGACCCTGCAAGGCTGAAGCAGGACGTGTGTTTGGTGAGGAAAGAGGAGAGATTTGGCAAAGAAATAACTTCAGTCTGCTAAAGCAGCATGTGTGTTTGGTGAGGAAAGAGGAGAGATTTGGCAAAGAAATAACTTCAGTCTCAGTGGCAAAGAGGAGTCTGCCTGCAGCCGCATTTCTCAAGTTTCTTGACTCTCCTCATGCAGTCCTCTAGAACAGAACCATGGAATGGTTTGGGTTGGAAGGGACCTTTAAAGTTCATCAAGTCCAACCCCCCTGCAGCAAACAGGCTCATTTTCAACTAGATCAGGACAGTCTTGGTAACACCCAGGATTTCAGACCTCCTAGAAGCTGGTCACACACCACTGGGATCATCTGAGCAAAGCAGCCTTTAAGTGCAGTCTGCCTAAAATTGTACAATTCTGATCTGTCACCATGCACACAGTGAAATTTAATTTTCTCTGGCAATTATTTTGGTAGAGAGCAGAAACTGATAACTGGCACAGGGAAGTCTAGGCTCATTCTCTTTTCCTGTTACTTCTTGATGAACACCTCTGGGAGGCCGGGACTGAGGTCCTTTCACTACATGGAAAATGACTCCATAGGGAGAAGTGAGGCCCTGTTCAGAAGAGGAAAACACTGGAGGAGGTTAAACAACTCCTGTAAATGAGGTGCTGGCTCATATTCCTATGGGAACAGGGACTAAGTGATTTCCCCAAAATAATCCCAGTTGTACCACACTCTGTTTTTCTGAGTGAGACCAAACTGCCTTGGTAATTTCACTGTTAAGTGTAAAACCTTTCAATAATGGATTAGAAACAGGTGCTAATCATATCCAAACATAAGGAGGGGTTTATGGGAGTCAAAGGGATTAAGTTCTCCCTGTATGTCAGTCAGCAAATTTCTTCTGTCTTCTGCTAAATTGCTCCTCTAGGGGCAGGAGGTGTTTAGTAGGGGAGGAGGGGATTAGAAAAGGGGACCCCTGGGTTTGTGGTTGCTGTGTCATGTTCAAACTGGGTGCTTGAGCTCAAGACCTTACAGAACTCTTCATCTGGGGAGGAAATGGGGTCAGAACAGCCACTGTGGCGAGGAGCTGGGACCTACAGCTTTAATTTATTAAAAAGGCTGGAATCTGGGTTAACAGTTATCCACTCTGGTGCTTTCTCTCTCCCCTGTAGATTTTCCTGGGGTTCAGCCTTGGATTTGAGCAGTGGTCACAGCAGGAGTTTTTTCAAGCCTAACACATTTTCCAAAATGCCTTTCCCCCCCCTGCATTCTCCCTTAACACTTAACAAAAGCTCCTCAGCCACCTTTGTGGGTGAATCTATTTTCATTAATGCCTTGAAGTTACATGGAGATTTACAGGTGAAACAGTCCAGGGAGGCTGCCAAAACGCAATTAATTATAATAAACAATTAATTATTGAGACAGTCTCAGAGGAGAAAAGTGCTGGAAATCCCACTCTGAGCAACTCTGTGTAATCTTCTTTTGGAAAAAACCCCAGTCAACCACAGCAGTGTGAGGTCAAGCTGATCATGTGCAGCTTTAGGTGATGAAGACATTGCACGGGGGTAAAGCTGGAGAGATTCCCCCTGTTCTGATGATAAACAGCCACCAATCCTTTGGGAGATTTAACATGACACCTGCCTGCAGTTACAGCCTGCAATGTGTAGAATCCTCACACATGGCTGAAATCAGCTCCTTTTTTTGAGCCTCAGAAGGGATGGGGTGAGGAAGGAGGTGGGAGCGCAACGCACCAAGGGAGAATCTTTTTACACCACAGTTCTTGTGGCCTTGTCTTTTGGGGGTGTTATTTTGGGCCAATCATGCAGAATTTTAGATTTTTCTGTGGTTACAACTATTGAATAACTGCAAGGAGCCTCTGGTCTGTCATTAGTGGGGAAAGAGTCACTTGCAGGGGTAATTCAGAGCTGGCTGAGCTTTCCCTGTTTCCCCTTAGCAGAAACAGAAGCCCCTGAATGTAGGTAAGAATTTCTGGGATTTTTATTTACAGCCACACCTCATTAAGGATTATAGGATTCATTAAATAAACTCAAACATTGAACTGTTTATGCTTCTACTGCATGTGTTTTGCATATGATGATATTCCTCCTGGGTGAGATGTGGTCAACAGGACCTGGAAAATGGTTCAGCTCTTTCTAAAGCAGGGATTCCAGAGGTGTCTGTCCTGCCCTGGAAGGAATATTACCACTTGTTACATGGCTTGGAGCAACCTAGGATAATGGAAGGTGTCCCTGACCATAGCAGAGGGTGGAATGAGATGAGCTTTAAGGTCCCTCCCAGTCCAAACTGTTCTAGGATTCTGTGATAGTTGCTCTGTGCTACAGTCAGTTTTCACTCTAGGATGAAGAAAGATTTTGGAAAGTGCTAATCCTCCTAAAAGACTGGGCATGGTGAGAGGATGCACCCATCCCTTTGGAATTACCCATGGGTAATTCCAGCTGTCCATTCCAGAGGTCAGTATCTGAGCTAAAAATATAAAATTTCACTTATTCCCTCAAGTGATGAAGTCATTCTTGAGGGTGAATCATGGAATCACAGAATATCCCGAGTTGCACAGGATTCACAAGGATCATAGATCCAACACCTCACCCTGCACAGACACCCCAAAAATCCCACCCTGTGCATCCCTGAGGGAGTTGTCCAAACACTCCTAGAGCTCTGGCAGCCTTGGGAATGTCACCATTCCATGGGGAGCCTGGGCAGTGCCCAAGTGGGAATGAAGCCTAAGAAAAGTTTTGGCATGGAGGCATCATCTGGGGTGAGGGTGTTGAGTTTGGCATTAGGACATTGGGGTCTGCACTTGGCCTTACTGCGGGGAAAAATACCAGAATGTGAAGATGGCTCTTCTCCACTGAAAGGCTGAAACCAATGAAAGAAGAAAAACACTCACCCTCACCTCTCTGGGGGTGTTTTGTCATTCCTTATAGCTTATAATACAATTTAAGAGCCCCTAATTAAATATTTGAAACTTGGTCCTGGATGCTGAATTCTTCTTTTTGCCATCCATGAGAGTTTTTGCCATCCATGAGGTTGTGAGAGGCTTTTGCATTCACTTAATCTGATTTAATTATTGCATATCAGAGGCTGGAGACTTAAAACATGGGCTTGGTGATCAGAGAAGGCACGAAAGCCTTTGCCACCAGGAGCCAGATTTTCCCTGTGCTCCAGCTCCTGGCTGGAATGCATGTGGACAGAGGAGGAGGAGGAGGAGGCACTGGGTCAGGCTGCTGCTCACGGTGATGCAAAATTCTCCGTCACCAAACCTGCATGGGGAACAAGAGGGGGAAAAAACCCCACAACTTTAAAACCTCATTAGTTAATCATCGTCACCACAGATGGTGCCCAGCTCTAAGCTCCTTTCTGCTCATCCTAATCCCATTCCAAGCAGCTCCCCTTGGCAGAGGAGCCTGTTGGCTTTGTTATCTGCAGAAGTGGCCGAGCATGGGAGCACCTGGCAGTGGGGAGAGCTGCAGGAAGGGGAGAGATGTAAAGATTTAGGAAGGGAGGTGGGGGCCCATCTCCCTGTGCAGGCAGGGACTGAGCAGAAGCATCCCACCCTTCCCTTGCAGGCTGAGGAGCAGGAGCCAGAGGAATTCTCTGCTTGGCTTTTGATCTCCACTGTCAGTGCTCGAGGAAGAGCCTGGCCTGGGATGGATTATTGACCTGAGCAAAGCTATGTACCTGGATTACCTCTGGTGTGGTGAGTGGAACCTGCCTCTCTCTCTGTGCCTCTATGAGCTTTTAAACCAACCCTGGGAAAGGAGTGACAAGGGAGGTGCTGGAGGACTGATGCTAGTACTGATTGGTTTTTTTTCAGCAGCTACAGAGCTTTAATCCTTTTTAATTTGTTTCTTACTAGGAAATTGAGGTGTTGTTGGTTACGTGGGAGACATAGGTGCCTGTGATAAACAGGAATTCTGCTTACAGGGAAAGGTTCTGATGGGAACAAGCCATAGCTGGTGGCTGTACTTTGCTCTGTTGAGCAATGCAGATGTTATCCCTGGAAGGCCTCCAAGGGCTGTGTTTGTGTTTTCCTGGGAGGCTTTACAGGACTCTGGGTCCATCCTTTTTGAGGCATTTCCCAGGCAAACAGGTCTCCTTTCTGACCAGAGCTGCATTCTGGTTTTCTTGATGTAATTTGCTGCGGCCACTTAAAGTCTCTGCTGCTATTTAGGGACAGCAGGAGATTGAGTGGATCAATCCCATAAGAAGATCCAGGCTCCTGTGCACAAAGAGGGGACTCCTGTCCATTTTAAGCAGTGCTGCCCAGGCAGGGAGCCAGGTTTGCCCCAAGGCCCTGATGGGAGAGATGTCACTGTCACCACAGCCCCAGTTGGAGTCTAAACCAGAATTTTTGCTCTGATTTTCTCTGTAAGAACTGAATAACCACAAGACCTTTTTTTCCCCTTCTCTTGGCAGCCCCTCAGTCTCTCTAAGCACAAACTAAAAGGGGGGGGGGGGGGCGCTTGTGTTTTTCTGGCTAACTTGAGTCTCAGGTCATTAACCCTTGACAGTTCTTTAAGGAATTACTATTAAAAAATTAATTGATTTCTTGGGCTGAAGAGAGATTTATACTGTTGGTGACAAAAGGGTCATTTAGATCATCAAATGTGACTAACTGTATGGAAAATGGCATTGAATTTCATCCTGTAGCTCCTTTGCTTTCTGATCTTTTAACATTGTGTTGAGGAACTCATGGCAGGACCCCATAAACTGAATTAATACAGAAGGGAGGGTGAGAGCTGAGATAAATTCACCAGGAGGCCACAGGTCAGCATCCCACTGAGCCTTTGAAGGGAAGAACCTGGCAATCCATGGTTGCCTCTGCGGAAAACCCAGCTGGTTCCACCTGCCTGTTATTATGGGAGGATGTTTTCTGGTGGCCATACCCCTCATATGGGAATTTCTGCACCTCTGTGACTCATCTAGGGTTTGGATCAAGATTTGCTTTTGAAAATCTGAAACTTGAGTAGGTTCTTGGCCTGGCTGCAATCACTATGAACTCTTGGTTGTGCTGGTGATTATTTCTCTTTATCTTCTACATCTTCTACTCCCCCAAATTTCTCCTTACAGCAACTGAGGGCACAGAATAGCATTTCCATCTCTTGCTGCTGTTTTGATTTTGGATTTCCCCCCTCCCCGTTTCATTGGATCTCCCTTGGGTCTCCTTTGGAACTTCAATAGTTCCTTTTCTCCTCTCTTTTAATTTATTTCCCTGCAATGATGGCTGTCTTCTTATTTTGCTTTGAAGAAACACAAACCTTTGGCCAAGAGGTGAGTTTTATTGCTATCAGTTTTATTGTAACTGCAATCTGTACCAATTAATTTAGAAGCGGGACAAACTGCACGTTTAAGTATAAAATGACACTTATAAGTCTTAGGTGGTTTAAATAAATTTTAAATCATTTTTGAGAGATAAACAAGGCATCTTTTAATCTCTTCCCTTCACAGCGTGATTCTTTCCCCCCGCCAGAAAACAAAACAATCTCTTTTTCCCCACTCAGTCTAGTTTTAAATAACCTGTGGGAAGGGGCTTCCGCTCCTTCATTTGAAGATTATTCCAATCTCAATGACCTCACTTGCCCTTTTCCCAGTTTTATCCCATCACATCTATTTTTACCCTCTTTCTCTACATTAAGCTGTTCCTCTACACGCCTGGGAAGAGGAAGAATTAGAGCCTTAACATTTTTGACCACTTAGAGAATAAAAAAAATACAGGAGAAAATCAAGACCCAGGTGCCTGGCTGCTGCCAGAAATGTTCCAGAAAAGGTTTGATTTCATCTCTCTGTGCAGTGCCTCCACTCCTCAGCTTCCCCTCAGCCTAACTTATCTCCTGGCTCCCAGTCATTCCTCATTGTTCACTTCCAAGGGCTGTGAGCTCTCAACAATGGAGATCCTACTTCTTCCTTGGCTCTTGGCTCCCTCCTGCCTGCCAGCTCTTGAATTTTCCCTTGGGCATTAGCTGGCCAAGCTGTGTATATTTAGTTCTTTCAACATTTTGTTTTCTCCCTCCTTCATCTCACCAACCCCTCAATCACTCTGCTGGTTTTCTCCAAAACCTCCCAAATTTGGCAGCATCCTACAGGCTTGTGGTTGTCCAGTGCTACCCTCAGTCTTCCTTCTCCTGCAAGGCATAGAAATTGAGTTTGTTGCCCAACTTTTTTCGGTGTTTCCACTGATGTTGGTGCCCTGGATGGTGTGAGAAGGATCCTGTGTGTGCTCAGAGGGAGAGGTGGCTATGGAGAAGGGAGAGTAAATCCTCCCATGCCTGTTTCCAAGCAGCTCACCAGGAGACAGGGGAATTGTGTCAGATATTGGGGTTGTGTTTCTCTTTGCTTTAATGCAGAAATGTAAATCAAAATATCAGGGCCAAGGGGACAAAGGTCGTGCTCCTATTGCTGTCCCAATGGCCAGGCAACTGGTACTGGGCAGGTTACTTGATCCACCAGAACCTCAACTTTCCCTTCATCCTGTCTGTGTCTTCTGCCTCATGCTCTGAGAAATTGTGGATGCCCAATCCTGGAAGTGTCCAAGGCTTGGTTTAACAGGGCTTGGATCAACCTGGGATAGTGGAAGGTGTCCCTGCCCATGGCAGGGGGTGGAATGGGATGAGCTTTAAGGTCCCTTCTAACCCAACACATTTCAGGATTTTATGACTCTCTCTTAGGTTTCTGTCCTCACAGCTCTAAGATGGGGAGGCCCAAAGTCCTTCAGGCTCCCCAAGCTTTCTGTGGTATGTGCTGGATTTCAGATGGGTCTCAGCATCCACCGTGTGCTTGGAAGGATCCATGTGTGGATACAGGGAGAATGGGAACTTGGAGAAGAGAAAGCTCCAGGGAGCTCTTAGAGCCCCTTCCAGTACCTAGAGGGGCTCCAGGAGGGCTGGAGAGGGACTTGGGACAAGGGCCTGGGGGGACAGCTGAAGGAAAATAGATTTAGAGTAGATGTTAGGAAGAAACTTTTGGTTGTACTGATCAAGAACTGGCTCAGGTTTCTCAGAGAAGCTGTGGCTGCCCCTGGATCCCTGGAAGTGTTCAAAACCAGGTTGGATGGGGCTTGGAGCAACCTGGGATAGTGGAAGGTGTCCCTGCCCTGGCAGAGGGTGGAACTTTAAGGTCCCTTCCAACCCAAACCACTCTGACTCCACAGTCTGAAGAGGAGGTTCAGAGGGCACCTCATCACTCCCTCCCACTCCCTGACAGGAGGTTGCAGTGAGGTGGGGTCAGTTTCTCCTACCATGACTGCCCTGAGAGGACCAGAGGAAATGGCCTTAAGCTGAGACAGGGGAGATTCAGATTAGATATCAGAAAAAAAAGTATTTTTCACTGTTTGGCTGGTCAGGCATTGAAAGGGGCTGTCCAGAGAGGTGTTTAAGGAGTCACCATCACTGGAGGTGTTTAAGAAGTATCTGAACCTGGCACTGTTGTGATTTAGTAGTTTAGATGTTACAGTGGCAGCACTGGGCTGGTAGTTGGACTGGATGACCTTGAAGGTCATGTTCAACCTGGCCTTGAACACTTCCAGGGATCCAGGGACAGCCACAGCTTCTCTGAGAAACCTGTGCCAGTTTTGATCAGCACAGCCAAATGTTTCTTCCTAACATCTACTCTAAATCTACTTTCCTTCAGCTGTCCCCCCAGGCCCTTGTCCCAAGTCCTTTCCCACTCTCCTGGAGCCCTTTTAGGTACTGGAAGGGGCTCTAAGATCTCCCTGGAGCTTTCTCTTCTCCAAGCTCCCATTCTCCCTGTATCCATGCATAGATCCCTCCAAGCATGGCCTGGATGTTAGCCAGCAGAGGGAGGCTGGCTCACGTTGTGGCACTCGGGGAGCAGAGGTGACTCTCTGTGTGCTCACGCCTGATCACAGCAAGTCTGTTCCTGCCAGCAGGCCTGGGCTTGTGCTGCCTGGCTGTGTCCATGTCCCAGGGTGTGCATTCCCCATCCAGCCTTGGAGCACTGCTGGAACCCAACCGACCAATAAATCTGTAGAAATTATACCTGCTTGCTCAACAGACATGATGCTCATCCCAGAGCCACGTTGTGCCAGTTCTTCTCCTTAAACAAATATGGGTTTTTTAATTTTTTTTTTTACCCAGGTGCAGCCAGTAAAGCTGTCAGAATTAGAAAAGGACTCTTTGCTGCCTGGTGGAATCATGTTTGCAGATGCCTGTTAACCTCCAAATCCTGTGCTGGGTTGAACTGAGTTGTTGAATTTGCAGGTAACTCTGACATGGGAGGAGATGAGAATTTTGACTTTATGTTTCAGAAGTCTGATTTAATATTTAATGATATATATTATATTAAAAGAAAATTATACACTAAAACTATATTAAAGAATAGAAGAAATTATTTCATTAGAAAGCTAGAAAGGAATAGAATGGAATGATAATAAAATCTTGTGACTGACTAAAGAATCTGAGACAGCTGGACTGTGATTGGGTATTAATTAAAAACAACCACAGAGACTAATCAAAGATGCACTTGTTGCATTCCACAGCAGCAGATAATTATTGTTTACATTTTGTTTCTGAGGTCTCTCAGCTTCTCAGGAGAAAAGATCTTAGCAAAAGGATTTTTCATAAAATATGTCCATGACAGTGGGTGATTCTGGAGTGACAGCAGTGGAGGCCCTGCCTCAGAGCCCAGAGAGCAGTGGGGCTATGGCAAGTAACAAAAATAACCTGCAAAGCTGTAAACTGGGGAAGGGGCTGCAGCCCCAGGAGGGGCTGAGAGAGCTGGGAAAGGCTAAAACTGGGGAAAAGGAGGCTCAGGGGACCTTCTGGCTCTGCACAACTCCCTGAAAACACATTGTAGCCAGGTGGGGGTCAGGCTCTGTTCCCAGACAACATGAGGATGAGAGGGAGCAGCCTCAAGCTGTGCCAGGAGAGGTTTAGATTGGAGAATAGGAACAATTTCTTCCCCCCACAGGATTGTCCAGCCCTGGCACAGCTGCCCAGGGCAGTGCTGGAGTCCCCATCCCTGCGGGGACTTAAAAGCTGTGTGGTTGTGGCACCTGAGGACATGGGTCACTGGTGGCCTTGGCAGTGCTGGAGGAATGGTTGGACTGGGTGATATTTGAGGGCTTTTTCCAACCTAAATGATTCTGTGACCTAAATGTAGAATATTTGATCAAGAGTTACTAGGAAGAAACACATTTGCAGCAACTTTTGGTGCTAAAACTGCACCTAAGAATAATGAGGCCACTACAGCTGCTTCAATAAGTTACAAGAGTCTGGTAGAACTTTCTGTCCTACTTCTGGGAACATTCCCAGCTGCACCAAAGTTTGTTTAAAGTTGTCCCATGCCGACTGCTCCCAGGTTTCTCTTGCATTTCGCATTCTTTCTGCATTAGAGGACCAGACTTATTCACCAGGTGTCATCCTGGATTCTTGACTGCACAAGCCAATCTTGTGTCACTGAGATGTGGCCACGAGGCCTGGCAGGGAGGGAGTTCTGACTTGCCCTCCACGAACACCTCAGCGAGCCCACGAGCACATTTGGCAGGTGCCCTTGCCATTTAAAGTTCAGGCAAAGTGAACACTGAAGTCAGAAAAACGTGGCCCTTGGCCAACCCATGGAAAAAAAAAAAAAATCAGCACAGATAATCCCAGGTATTTTTTGCTGTACTTTTCCAGATCTGTTCCCATACTGCTGGCAATTCACTCACCCATTTCAACACACTATCACTTTCAAGCTTCCTCAAAGGCTTGCAAAGCCTCTTAATAAAGAATCTTGCTATTCCTTATCACATCTGCTTTTGAGTGAGAGGCAGGCCAAATGGAACAGCATTCCCATCTGAATCCAGGTCAGGATCAGACATAAGCTGGGAAATGGTGGAGTTGAGGAGCTGAGTGATCACTGCAGTGTTATATAAGCTTTGCTGTAACTCCAACATGTTTTAGAAGATCTGTGGTTTTGGGATGAGTTTGGGGCCAGGGAAAGGAGGTGAATGGCAGCAAGGACCGGATCTCTCCCTAAACCTCCACTTGCTGCCCATTCCCATGGTATGAAAACAATTCCTGCTCCATGGATTGAGAGGTGTGAGCTGGTTTGGCCAACTCTTGCAGTCCTCAGGACAGGCAGGAGAAAGAAAAATCTTCAGATCAGCTGAGTGTGGTAAAGGCAAAGGTGAAAACATGAAAAAAAGCAGGAGGTTAAGCACTGGAAGGGGCTGCCCAGGGAGGTGGTGAAGTCCCCAACCCTGATAATGAACCACTGGATGTGACATTGAGTGCTGTGGTCTCCTTGATGAGATGGTGTTTGGTGACAGGTCTTAATGATCTTGGAGAGGCCTTTTCCAGCCAAAATGATTCTGGGATTCTGTGTCTGCAGAAGTGAAGAATTTTATAGGCAGGATTTTGAATGGATCTTTTATAATATCATGAAGACTGATAAGAAGTTTATGTGGGCTGAGATAAGGTCACTCAGAAACAGGTGTTTTACAAGAAGAGATGGCAGGAGGTTTGGGAGCAATTTCAGCCAGGAATCTGTAAGATTTGGCAACATTCCAGATGGGAGTGTTTGGTGTGAAGGAGATGAAGGTGTTGAACATGGCACGGAGGTGGTGAGCTTGGGTGTTATGTGAGTGAGGGTTATTCCAGCAGGGAGGGAGGAGCTGTGCTGAGAGATAAGGAGGTGCTCTTTTAGCTGTGATTAAAGGATGCCCAGGGATTTCATGGCGTCCCTCTCTGGAGGCACTCCAAACCCTCCTGGATGTGTTCCTGGGTCACCTGCTCCAGGTGACCTTGCCCTGGTGGTGTGGTTGGACTGGAGCATCTCCACAGGTCCCTTCCAACCCGGATTATTCTGTGAAAAGTGCTGACAGAGCCACCTCTAGGGAAGCTCAGGAAGGAAAGGAGAGACCCAGCAGTGGAGGGTTGCACCTGAACCAGGAATATCAAGGCTGTGGTCACCAGATGACATCACAGGGATCACAGTGTCAGCAGAGAGGGAATGAGGATGAGGAAGAAGCACCAGGACATTCAGATCCTACCCTGGGCTGAAGGCAGCAGAGCAGAACAAGTGTCAAAAAAGTGGTGTCCATTCCTATGGAGGAGAACTGGATCTCAACTGCAGCTAACACGGAGGAGGAGCAGGAGGTGACTTTTTTAGCTGTTTTGTTTTTAAATCACAAGTTCAAATGTGGAATATTTTAAAGACCCCAAACCATGTCTCAATATGACATTTCAATTCTTTTTCAAACATTCCTTCAAATGCTGTGAAAGAGTAATTAAGGTGAGAAAAACATTTAATTTGATTATTTTTTACTTTCTCATCTCTCAAGAATATCAAAGGAATGCTATTTGAAGGGTCAGCTCAGGAGGAAATGCAGTGCTCTCTGGGAGCTTTTCCCCCCTTCCTTCTCAGTACTTCAGGTGTTCATTCTCAGTAGTCCTTTTCAATTCAGTTAAAAAATATGTATTTTAAACGTGTTCTTTGAAGGGTTAGCAAGGAGCCATTCAAGCACTCATTTCTCATCATTCAGAGCCAGGACACAGGGAAAGAGACAAAATGGATGAAACAACCTTATTGTAACCTTCTGTGTTCATCACCTTGAGCTTCTTTTCCAGACAGTGGAGACAAACAACAGTTTTAAGATAGAGTTCACTTGAGACTTCCACTTAAGGATTAAGGATGTGGAGCTGCTGGAATGAGTCCAGAGGAGCCCACAGAGATGTTCCAGGGGGTGGAGCCAGGCTGGGAGAGTTGGGGGTGCTCACCTGGAGAAGAGAAGGATCCAGGGAGAGCTCAGAGCCCCTTCCAGGGTCTAATAGGGCTCCAGGAGAGGTGGAGAGGGACTGGGGACAAGGGATGGAGGGACAGGACACAGGGAATGGCTTCCCACTGCCAGAGGTCAGGGTTAGATGGGATATTGGGAAGGAATTCCTGGCTGTGAGGGTGTTGAGG
This sequence comes from Serinus canaria, assembly GCF_022539315.1. NCBI lineage: Eukaryota > Metazoa > Chordata > Aves > Passeriformes > Fringillidae > Serinus > Serinus canaria. Next base: position 110,618,323 of record NC_066316.1, read on the forward strand.
CCCTGGCACAGGGCACAGGTTGCCCAGAGCAGCTGTGGCTGCCCCTGGATCCCTGGAAGTGTCCAAGGCCAGGCTGGACAGGGCTTGGATCAGCCTGGGATAGTGGGAGGGGTCTCTGCCCATGGCAGGGGGTGGAACTGGATGAGCTTCCAGATCCCTTCCAACCCAAACCATTCCATGGGCTGAACACAGCCTGAGGGACATCGTGTCTTCCTGATGGCTCTGAAGGAGAGCTGGAGTGCCATTCTCAGCAGGAGTCATTACAGACATCCACATCCAGCCTCAAGTACCCTGCCCAGCAGGATTTATTTGCCTCACATTATCCAGGCACAGGCTGATCCTTGTCCCAGCTCCCTGGCTGCACAGGATCTCCCTGACCCTGTTTGGGGTTGAGCAGTTGTGGGACCTCCTGGCTGTAGAACCCCACCAGGACACTTTGTTCTCCCAGAAGAGGACAACCCCACCAGGACATTTTGTTCTCTCCAAAACATCTGGGAAGGAGTGTTTGTGTCAGAAATCCCCCCATTGTCCCACAGCTGGCAGTGGAGGGGAAGCATTGTCCCTTCTGCTCCTGCACAGTGCCCGAGCAGGGCAGGTGTTCAATCCCAAGGGATCCTGTCAGCTCTTGCTGGCTCATCTGATCAGAGAGTCTGGCACTGGGATTCAATGGATGGGGGAAATTAGGAACAATTTAATTGTGCTAAAAGTGTAGGCAAGCAAAAAATCGCAGAAAACACCAAATTTAGACTTTGGCCAGGGTGCCAGTATTAGCAATGCTACTCTGCATGAGAGGTCAGAGTTTTGCTGACATGGACTAAAATTGAGAATAAGTAAGAACTGGAAGGATATAAATCTTGGGGGTAGAGGAAAAGTAGCAAAAAAAGCAGGACTAATAATAAATTAATAAGGAGGACAATAATTCAATGCTGGCTGAGTTATTGAACATCTTTAAAAAATCTCCTGAAGAAGAAATCTATAAGAGAGTGATTTGGACAGGACTTGAAGTGAGGAAGGAAGTCACTATTAAAAAATGCAATGGCGAAAGAACAAATGAAAGAATTCTTGAAAAAAAAATTAAAGAACACAGATCAGCTTTGCTGATCTTGACAAGTTGGATGTTAGAGAATGATCTGAGAAACCAACTCTGTCACTTCCCAAAGGCAGCTGATGTGAACAGGGATGAACAACGGAGAAAAAACTGGGATAATATCCCTGATAATTTTTTCTTCCTATTACTCAAAACCAAAAGGAGTCACTCCAGGTGAGAAATTGTGTCTTCTAATGCAATGGAGCAAATGTTGAGGCCCAAATAAGAGTACAGCTGTATGGCAGAAGAATTCCGCACAAAAGGCCAGATAAACACATGATTCTAGAGAAATTTGACTCTTTCTACTGTTTATCAGATTTTACACAGTGCTGGATTTGGCTTGGAAAATGATTTAAAACCATTTTTAGAAAGAGATATTGTTGGATGAACAAATGCTGTCCATGGATTCAGTAATACGCATTGAAAAAGTGAGAGAGAAAGGATATATATGTTGGATTGTGGAGGGAGCTGATTTGATTTAATATATTTTAAAATAACTTTTTTTTTGAGAATGTAAAAGACACCTTAATAAAAATCAAAATTGATAATCATTTGGAAGGAGCTGAGGGTATAAGAAAGGAAAGAGAAATCATATAAAGGGGCCTGGAAGTGTTAACAATGGTCAGAAAAATGAGATCTGTACTGAGGAAAAAAAGCCAATGTTTCATTCAAAGGTTTAATAATCTCAGGTAAATGTCTTATTGGAAATGGAAAATAGGGAAATGATGGTGGTGAAGAGGAAATTGACTTGTGCCTTATGGAGATGGAAACTCTGGGATGCAAATGGTTGTTGGACATTTGGAGAACAACATGGTGAACTCCAGAGGTCTGGACAATAAAGTGTCTGTGTATTTCAAAAGTTCCCTGCTGTCCTGAAGAAGGAGTGGAGTGGGTTTTGGTGGAAACTAGGGAAAAAACCTTCCAACCCCTGCAGTTTCTGGAACCCGTGGTGAGTTCCTTCTCCTGACGTGCAGCCTTGAGCTGCCAGGCCAGATCCAGCTGCAGATTGGAACCTCTCCAAAGCTCTTGGGGACTCTCTCAGAAATCAGCTTCTGGATGGCAATTTTTAGGCACAGCTTGCCTCGGGTCCTGGGTTTTGTGCATATTCCTGGTTCTTCAGCTTCTCACTCCAATCACCTGGTTTGCTTCCCTGGATGCTGAACTTTCTCAGCCTCTTCCAGAATTCCCTGTTACAGAGAGGAATTCCCTGTTGGAGTAATTCCCTCTTACAGAGGAGCTCACCAGCTTAGGAGATCTCAGCTCCTTCTCTGTCAACTCCTTGTGTGCCTGAGCTTCCTCCCCTGAGCTGGAAACAGCCCTGGGATGAGAGGTGGGAGGTACAGGAGCCACCTTGTGTGGCTGCAGTTGAGGGACATCCCTACCAGATAGTCTCCATGGAGAGGAGAAAGATCTGCTAACATCTGCTTGGCCCATTCCTGGCCTTTATGATCCATGTGTGTTTTTGGGATGGTGTTCCTTTCACGTAATTAATTGTACAATTTTAGGTTTGAGTTGGGCAAGCTGTTCCAGTTTTGCCATGCTCTCTCCTCTGTCTGATGTTATGGATAGAATCAGGAATCAGAGAATCCCCTGAGATGGAAGAGACCCACAAAGATCATTGATCCAACTCCTGGCCCTGCCCAGGACACCTCAACAATGCCATCCTGTGCCTGAGAACGTTGTCCAAATGCTCCTGGAACAGCTCCCTGGGGCTGTTCTTCCCCAACACTCTCTTGGGGAAGAACCTTTTCCTGATATCCAGCCTAAACCTCCTCCTGACACAGTTCCAGCCATTCCCTCAGGTCCTATCCCTTGTTATTAGAGAAAAGAGAAATAGCACCTCTGTTTATCAATGTCCTGCGACAAACATGCAGAGCGAGTTGGACATCAAACTTCACCTCAGAAGGAAATACAAAGTTATTTTCCCCAATATTGCCAGAAATGTGAGTAAAGAGCAGTGCTGATTACCTATAACAATATTACTGGGAAATGCCTGGATCAACACCCTCTGAAACAAAAGCTTTGTCCCTGATCCTAGAGGTATTCCTGCCCTGTTGCTGGAGCTAAGCAATGCAGACTCTGAAACACCCAGGTGTGGCTGTTGCTGTTGGATCCTGTCACTGGGGCTGTGTCCCAGCCAAATGGGCTGCCCAGGGCGGTGTTGGAGTCCCAGTTCCTGGAGGTGCCCAAGGAATGACTGGATGTGGCACTCAGTGCTCTGGGCTGGGTGACAAGGTGGGGATCAGTCACAGGTTGGACTCAATGGTCTTGGAGGTCTTTTCCAGTTCAACCATTCAATGATTGAGGGTTGTTGTTTCAAGAGACCACAGGTGGGTTTTGAACAGCTAGTGGCAGAACTGGCCTCTCTGCCTCTAGTTTATGAAACACTCATTTTCATTTTAGGAAGGACAAATCCTACATTTCTTTAGGAAAAGAAAACAGTTCTCTTTGAGTTAGGTCTCATTTGGTAGGAGAGTGTTTTAATCTCACAGTGGACTGTGCTTATCAGCATCCTGGGGGAGATGTCACAGTGTGATTGAATAGAGGGACTCTGAGATAGGGACAACAGGGTGTGTAGGGAAGGGGTAACAAACAGGAATCACAGTGTCCCTGTCCCTGCTCACCAAAAATCACAGAGTCATTGAGGTTGGAAAAGCCCTATAAGACCTCAGAGTCCAACCCTTAAGCCAGCACTGTCACTCAGCCATGGCCCCACACATCTTTGTGTCTCCTGAACATTTTGAGGAATGGTTACTCCATTATTTCCATAGGCAGCCTAAGCAGAAAGCAAAACCCCCCACTGAGGAGTTTGAACCAAGTCTTGGTTTAGAGCCAGTCTTGGTAAGGTCTGTCCTGTCTGAGGTCCTGGTCCTGGAACCAGACCTTTAGGGCTCAGTCCCTGCTCTCTGAACTGAAACCAGGAGTTTGGTCCCCAGCTTCCTGAATGCACCTTTTATTTGCATAGTGAAGGCTCCTCTTGCCAAAGGAATAACCACAGAATGGTTTGGGTTGGAAAGACAACACCAGCTAGCTCCAAAACCCAACCTCCAAATTTTCTCAACTCATGTATTTTATTGCAGGTTGAAGGCACTCAATTTAGTGATTTAAATCTATGGAAAATTATATAACAACTGTAGAGACCTTGTAACAGAATAAATGCTTTAAAAATAAAGAACATTGAGAAAAACATCCTGATTTTTCAGCAATTTCAGTAGATTTTCTTTCTTTGCACCTGCAGCTGATGGCTGGAAAATGAACTAGATAATACATCTAGAACAGCAGGGAGATTTTCTGTAAATGAATCTGATCCCTGATACTAATTCTTATCCTCCAGAAGGCTGGGCTTCTTTATTACCTGGGTTAAGTGCACTGTAATCCTTTGCATTGGAGGTTGTACTTGGAAATGCAACCTGAATTGCTGTGCTTTGAGGTTTGACTTGTTTCAAAATGATATGGACCCAAGTAAAGAAAAATCAGTACATTCTTTTAAAAAACCCCAAAATAATAAAAAATCCTACCTCCCCTGTTAAAAAGTTACACCAATTCACCCCCACTCCACCAAAACCCAG